>NC_057349.1:33797074-35271449 GCF_016509475.1 Prionailurus bengalensis | reverse complement strand
CTCAAACTCACGAATTGTGAGATCATTACCTGAGCGGAAGTTGGACGCTTGCCCAAGCCTCCCAGGTGCCCCAGAGCATGCAACTCTTAATCTCAGGTTCCTGTGCTCAAGCCACATATTGGGTATGGGGCCTACCATAAAAAATAAATAACTGGGGCGCCTGGGTGGTGCAGTCGGTTAAGCGTCCGACTTCAGCCAGGTCACGATCTCGCGGTCCGGGAGTTCGAGCCCCGCGTCGGGCCCTGGGCTGATGGCTCGGAGCCTGGAGCCTGTTTCCGATTCTATGTCTCCCTCTCTCTCTGCCCCTCCCCCGTTCATGCTCTGTCTCTCTCTCTCCCAAAAATAAATAAACGTTGAAAAAAAAATTTTTTTTAATAAAATAAAATAAAAAATAAAAAATAAATAACTAACCACCCTCCTTCCCTACCTTTGGCCATCCTGGAACACACCTATGCTTCCTAAACACTCTCTTTCTTTTCTTTCTTTCTTTCTTTGTTCCTTATTTTTTTATTTTTAAAAATTTACATCCAAATTAGTTAGCATCTAGTGCAACAATGATTTCAGTAGATTCCTTAGTGCCCCTTACCCATTTAGCCCATCCCCCCTCCCACCACCCCTCCAGTAACCCTCAGTCTGTTCTCCGTATTTATGAGTCTCTTATGCTTTGTCCCCCTCCCTGTTTTTATGTTATTTTTGCTTCCCTTCCCTTATGTTCATCTGTTTCGTCTCTTAAAGTCCTCATATGAGTGAGGTCATATGATTTTTGTCTTTCTCTGACTAATTTCACTTAGCATCATACCCTCCAGTTCCATCCATGTAGTTGCAAATGGCAAGATTGCATTCTTTTTGATCGCCGAGTAATACTCCATTGTGTGTATATACCACATCTTCTTTATCCATTCATCTGTCGCTGGACATTTGGGCTCTCTCCATACTTTGCCTATTGTTGATAGTGCTGCTATAAACATGGGGGTGCATGTGTCCCTTCAAAACAGCACACCCGTATCCCTTGGATAAATGCCTAGTGGTGCAATTGCTGGGTTCTTTCTTTCATTTCATTTCATTTCATTTATTCAGTCACCAAAATGCATGGTTTGCCAACTATATGCTGGGGCATTGTGTGAGAAGTGAGGCAAAAACGAAAAATGAGACGCAGTCCTGGCTGTGAATCAAGGAGAGACATGTTGGGGCACCTGGGTGACTCAGTCAGTTAAGCGTCCGGCTTGGACCCAGGTCATGATCTCACAGTCTGTGATTCTGAGCCCCACGTTGGGCTCTGTGCTGACAGCTCGGAGCCTGGAGCCTGCTTCGGACTCTGTGTCTCTGTCTCTCTCTCTCTTTCTCTGCCCCTCCCCTGCTCACACTCTGTCTCTCTCTCTCTCTTAAAAATAAATAAACATTAACAACTACAACAAAAAAGATGGGGCACCTGGGTGGCTCGGTTGAGCGTCCGACTTCAGCTCAGGTCATGATCTCCCGGTCTGTGAGTCTGAGCCCCGTGGCGGGCTCTGTGCCGACAGCTAGGAGCCTGGAACCTGCTTCGGATTCTGTGTCTCCCTCTCTCTCTGCCCTTCCCCTGCTCACGCTCTCTCTCTCTCTCAAAAATAAATAAACATTAAAAAAATTAAAAACAAAAAGAAGAGGGACACGTGAGGAAGTTATTACAACATTATATGATAAATTGGGTAATGGAGGTAAGTGCAAAGTGCTATGTTATCTCTGTTTCTCAGTGGTTCGTTCAACAAATGTTTATTAAGCACATGCTATGCTACACATCAGGTTGTGTTTGAGATGTTGGAGCTTCGGGGAGAAGAAAACAGATAAAGTTCCTCTCCTCATGAAACTTACATTCTGAGGAGGGAAGACAAGGGATAAGCAAGTGAACATGCAAGTACATACAATAATTTCAGGGGCACCCTGCCGGCTCAGTCGGATGAACATTCGATTCTTGATCTCGGGGTTTTGAGTTCGAGCCCTACGTTATGTGTAGAGATTATTTACAAATAAAATATTTAAAAATAAAAAAATAGGGGCGCCTGGGTGGCACAGTCGGTTAAGCGTCCGACTTCAGCTCAGGTCACGATCTCGCGGTCCGGGAGTTCGAGCCCCGCGTCGGGCTCTGGGCTGATGGCTCGGAGCCTGGAGCCTGTTTCCGATTCTGTGGCTCCCTCTCTCTCTGCCCCTCCCCCGTTCATGCTCTGTCTCTCTCTGTCCCAAAAATAAATTTAAAAATAATAATAAAAAATAAAAAATAATGATAATGATTTCAGCTAGTGATGGGTGCTAAGAACATGAAATGAGGTGACGTGATAGAGCTTCATCCCAGATAGTGAGACTTAGCCAGTCCTAGCATTGCAGCCTCTTATGATTCAATGTTTCAGGAACAGGTCCAAGACCCAGTGGAGGGGGGCATCTAGGAGGCCTCCGAGTAAGGAATGTCTCTCTGGAGAAGTGATGCTTAACAGGACTTGGACAATCAGTGGGGAGGGCGTTCCAAGCAGAGGGAGCAGCAAATGCAAAGTTCTAAGCAGGGGGAGCAAATTTAGTGTGTGCGAAGACCAGTCAAAAAGCCAGTGACTAGAGCACAGCGGGTGACAGCCTGGAGGATATGGCGGCTCAACTGGTCCTGTGTTCCTTTCAACTGCTCTGGCGTGCCTCCCTGTGTCTCAGAGCGGAAACCTAACACCCAACGTTCCAGACTCCCTTGCAGCTACAGTCCTGGAGACTGGCCACGGAGTGTGAACTTGAGAAGGTAGGAGTGTGACAGAGGGTGTGGGGTCAGGCAAAATGGGTGAAGGGGAGTGGGAGATACAGGCTTCCAGTCACGGAATGGATAAGTCACGTGAACAAAAAGCCCATGGACCAGAACCCACGATATTGTGATAGCGATCTATGATGGCAGACGGCAGCGATGTTGTGATGAGCGCAGCATAGTGTATCAACTTGTCGAATCACTACGTTGTACACTTGAAACTAAACGTGCCGTGTCAACTGTACTCAGATATACCAGAAGTGAGGCAGAGGCCATGCTCCTGCCGCCATTGATTTGCCACTGGCAATGGAGTAATGTGGGGAAACCCTCTCTCTCTGCAGCCACCTTCCAGGGTTTGGTCAGTAGCCTTGGTATCTGCTGTAACTTCCTGATCTCTGGGTCACAGCTGTGGTGTTTCCAAGGGTGGCCCCTGTTTCCCACTTTAACGAGGGGGCAACGACAACCGCTCTCCCAGTGGGGCGGTTCAGCACTGTTATTCCGGGAGTCATCCCAGAGGCCCAGCCCGAAACCTCTTGCACCCTTCCAAAGATTGTGAAGGAACCGATTCCTTATATGCAATCCCTTCCTGCCTCAAATACCCGTGGGGGTCTCCAGTTTCCTGCAGCTGATCCCGATCCTTGGGAGGCCCGGCTCTGCCCCTCGGGCAGACAAGCACCTGTCTACCTCTGCCCACGGTTTCCCAGCCAACTCCACGCTTGTAACAAAACATTTCCCCCTCACTCCCTCAGGGTAGTTCAGACTTGGTCAAAGAATTGTTGGCAGTCGAGGGGCGCCTGGGTGGCTCAGTCGGTTAAGCATCCGACTTGGGTTCAGATCATGATTTCGCGGTCCGCGGGTTCAAGCCCCGCGCGGGTTCTGTGCAGACAGCTCGGAGCCTGGAGCCTGCTTCGGATTCTGTGTCTCCCTCTGTCTCTGTCCCCTTCCTGCTCACACTCTTGTCTCTCAAAAATAAGTAAACATTAAAAAATTGTTGGCAGTCTTAATAAACAAGTCCACAAGTTTTCCTTTGTCTGCCACGCTTGTTGAATGGCTAAAAAAATGTGAGTAGATGCTGCAGGCTTGGTTTCCTCTGGCCATCTTTCCCTGAGTTAGGTTATACTTGGCAAGATATTCATTAACCTGCCCTTTATCACAATTCCCACAGGCTAACCAGACCTGGAAACGACACTGGTCTGAACTTCCAGGTGATTTGCCAATTAAAGTGCACATTTAAGGCGGGCGACTCTAAGCAAGCCTGTACAGAAAGCACCAAGGGAGATAGAGGGCTTCCCTCCAGGTGCCGAACGTCCAGCGGAGAGAAATGCACGGATAGACCAGATAACTAAGGCTAGGTGAGTGTCTCCTAGGCAGTGGTCCAAATGAACGAACCCGTTTGATTCTCACAGCAATGCTATGAAATAAATCACGTTGTTCTCCCCATCTCACAGATGAGAAAACCAAGGCCCGGGAAGGTTAAGGCTCTCTTCTAGATTAACGCAGAGAGTACACTGCTGGGATTTGAGCCCAGGCAACCTGGCTCCGGAGTCTCTGCAACTGATCCCATCCAGGCAGCGTGTGAGGCTCCGTGAAGGCGTTCCGAGTGCAAAGCAAAGACACAAGTAACTCAGCCTAAGGGGATCAGGTCAGGCTTCCCTTCCTCCAAAAGAGATCGGAAGATCTTCTGGTCAGTTTGGCAAATGTGCATTGTACCTGGACTTTGTGCTGGTCCTTGAGAAGGGTACTGGTCGTAGAAGAATGAATGAGACCTGCCCTCCTGCCCTTGAGGGGCTCACAGGCAGGAGGGGAAGGTGACAGCTGAGAACATTAATTGTGAAGCGGGACAAGAAGTGGCTTCTACGCAGGGGGGAAGCAGAGATACCACCAAAGGAGGTACCAGCCCTGCAGGGGACTTACAGGTAAGAAAAGGCTTCTTAGAGGAGGAGACATACGAGTTGGGCTTTTAACAATGAAGACGGTTTGCCAGGCTGATAGTCGGGGGGGGAGGGGGGGTTGGCGTAGGCGAAGATTGAGGGAAGGGCAGAAGGCATCCCAGATGGAGGGAACAGCCAAGTGCAAAGACAAGGAGGTGGGGAACATGATGATGTGTCTGAGGGTGTGGGAGCTCCGCGGGGCTGCCACTGTGCTCGTGGCAACAGCCAGAAGGGAGGTGGCAGAGCGAGTGGCAGCCGTGTCTTGAAGAGACCACCGCACTGTGCCAAGGCATTTGCACTGTGCTCTGGGAAAGCGTTGCTCACGCTGAGGGTTGTAACCCATCTGAGTATGTGAAATCAGGTAGGTAGGTCAAGACCAGTGCTTTTAAAAATGAAAAAGAAAATTGGGGCGCCTGGGTGGCTCAGTCGGTTGGGCGTCCGACTTCAGCTCAGGTCACGATCTCGTGGTTCACGAGTTCGAGCCCCGCATCGGGCTCTGGGCTGATGGCTCAGAGCCTGGAGCCTGCTTACGATTCTGTGTCTCCCTCTCTCTCTGCCCCTCCCCCGTTCAGGCTGTGTTTCTCTCTGTCTCAAAAATAAATAAACGTTAAAAAAAAATTTTTTTTTAATTTAAAAAAATTTTAAAAAAAAATGAAAAGAAAATTGAGTGGAATAGACGAGAATAAACAGACACAATACTCTTTGCGTGAAGAGTAAGCAGCCTTCTAGGGGTGCCTGGCTGATTCAGTCAGTAGAGCACGCAACTCTTGGTCTTGGGGGTCGTGAGTTCGAGGTGCACGTTGGGGGTGGAGACTACGTAGAAAAATAAATAAAGGGGACATCTAAAAAAATTGTTTAAAAAGAGTAAGTACCGTTTTGTGAAACTGTTATCTCATTTATACACATTGACCCAGATGCCACAAGTTTCCATCAACCCATTCACCTCTTTGTTTTAATATCGGATCCCCAAGTGTTGGCACATGGCTGCCGAGCTAAAAGCCACATTTTCCAGCCTTGGGGCACCCGGGAGGCTCAGTCGGTTGAGCTTCCAACTTTGGCTCAGGTCACGATCTCGCGGTTTGTGAGTTCGAGCCCCACGTGGGGCTCTGCTGTCAGCACAGAGCCTACTTTGGATCCTCTGTCTCCCTCTGTGTCCGCACCTCCTCCGCTCTTGCTCTCTCTCTCTCTCTCTCAAAATTAAATAAACATTTTGAAAAATTTACATTTTTCAGCCTCTTTTGCAGTCAGGTGGGTCCATGTTAGTAAGTTCTGGCCAGTGCAGTGTGAGCACGGTAGTGAGTGCCACCTCTGAGTCATGCTCCTAAAAAAGAATGGACTTCTTTGTCTTTCCCTTTTCCCACTGGCTGGGATACAGACATGATGGCAGGAACTGGAGCAGCCACTTTAGGCCCAGAATTAGAAGCTATGTATGTGTTCAGTGTGTCAGTGCCCTGAAAAGCATACCCCCAGATTATGAAAGAGAAGTCAAGTTATGTGAAAGAGAAGTTAACATCTATCTTATTGAAGGCACGCTAACATTTCTAGTACGTTATCTCAGACCAATCCCTAATACACATACGTGTGTGTGTGTATATATGCATGGGTATGTGTTCCTATGTGTACATGTGCTTATACACACACCCCAGGCCATATTGTAAATGACACTCATTATGATGGATTGTATTAAAAAGAGGGAGCGAGAGAGAGAAACTTCCTGTCCTTACGAGAGGTTTTAAGCAAATGAGCAATGTGATGTTTTGTGTTCCCAAGCTGAAAAAAAAATCTTAAAGATCATTTAGCCCACTTGCTCCCCCTTCTAACTGACGGGGAAACTTAGACTCATAGAGGTTAGGTAACTGACTCAAGGTCCTGGGGCTATACATGGCAAGCGCTGGTCCTAGAACTCAGATCTCTGAATCCAAGACTGGGCCCCTTCAGACTTTTTTTTTTAAGTGAGCTCTACACCCAATGTGGGGCTTGAACTCATGACCCTGACAGAGTCACATGCTCTATAGACTGAGCCGGCCAGGCACCCCCAAGCCTGGGCCCCCTCAATGTCACCGTCGACAAAAATTCCTTTATCTTGCTTTCTTTCAATCTTCAAACACTTTTCTGCATCACATTGTTCTCTAATTATCTAATTAATGCAATTCAAATCAGAAAATATTTATTGTAAACCTACTATATACTACACTGTAAAGACAGGAACGACCTTCATGAAAATCTCCTTAAGTGGCACCTGCATGGCTCAGTCGGTTAAGCGTCCGACTTCGCTCGGGTCATGATCTCGCGGTTCTTGAGTTCGAGCCCCGCCTTGGGCTCCGTGCTGACAGCTCAGAGCCTGGGGCCTGCTTCGGGTTCTGTGTCTCCCTCTCTCTCTGCCCCTCTCCTGCTTGTATTCTGTCTCACTCTCTCTCAAAAATAAATAAGCGTTAAAAAAAAAAAAAAGTGCTCCTTAATCGGTATCCCGGATAGATACAGAAGTAAACACAGATCTGTGCTCATGCATGGATGAGTATGTATACATGTATGTCCTAGCTCTGACCCCTGAGAAGGTATAGAAGCAGTAACACCCCAGTAGCAACTGAGCACATCTAAGGCCCAGATTTTGCTTTTAAAGATTTTTTTAAGTTTACTTATTTATTTTGAGGGAGAGAGAGAGAAAGTAAGGGAGAGGCAGAGAGAGAGGGAGAGAGAGAATCCCAAGTAGGCTCCACACTGTCAATAGAAGAACAAGACGCAGGGCTCGATCTCACAAACCTTGAGATCATGACCTGAGACAAAATCAAGAGTCGGACGCTTAACCAACTGCACCACCCAGATACCCCATAAAGATTTTGTTTTTTATTTGAGAGAGAGAGAGCATGAGCAGGGGAGAAGAGTGGAGGAGAGAGAGAGAGAGAGAGGGAGAATCTCTATCAGGCTTCATGCTGAATATGGAACTCGACTCAGGGCTCAATCCCACAACCCTAGGGTCATGACCTGAGCCAAAATTGAAAGCTGGGCACTCAACCGCCTGAGCCACCCAGGCGCCCAGATTTATTTTTTCAAGGCCTTTCTTCAGGGAAAGAAACCAAGGTTCCTTGGAGAAGTGGTTGATTCCAGGGCTGGGAAGGGAAAGCACCAGATGAGCCTGGAGCACCTGAGTTCCTGGAAAGGACACGAGAACCAACCTGAAAGCACTCTCAATGGTCAAGGTGGGGTCAAGGTTTGAGCCACAAAATAAGTAACCATCGTATTGGCTTTTGTAACCCACAAAATAAATACCCATGAGTCCATACTGCTATAAATAAATCATTGCAGAAACAAATGACTTCCTTCACTGAGTATCTAGATGACTGGAAATATAAAGATTTCAAAATTCAGTTGAGTAGGCTTGAATAATGACACTTTGTGGTAACCGAAACCAAAACACACTTGTGGTGGACAAGTCCTGGGACAGAAGGGTAAAATCCTGGCACTAGACTTATCTCTGACACTCAAGCCTTGTCACTCTAAACATTTATAAAGTGGGGAGACGACCATTGCCCTTGGGGCGCCAAGCTGGCTCAATCAGGGGAGCATGTGACTCTCGATCTCAGGATCGAGTTCGAGCCCCAGGTCGGGTGTAGAAATTATTTTAAAAAGAAAAAGAAAAGAAACAAAACAAAAAGGGGGAGCTATCATTTCCCTTGCCTACCTCATGTTTCTCCAAAGAAACGAAATATATGAAAGAAAGTTTAAATGCAAAACAAAACAAAATGAATCAGTATTTGTGATATATTTAGTGCTGTGTTTTTCACACGTTTGTGCTTTTCAAAAAAAAAATTTTATTTATTTTTGATTGAGAGAACATGAGCAGAGGAGAGGCAGAGAGAGAGGGACAGAGGATCTGAAGCAGGCTCTGCACGGATAGCACAGAGCCTGATGTGGGGCTCGAACTCACGAACCATGGGACCATGACCTGAGCCAAAGTCGATGTTCAACCAACCAAGCCGCTTAGGTGTTGCCATTTTTGTGCTCTTTGTTGGTGACATTGTTGTTTAAAACTGCCCCAAATGTGGTGATGAGGTGCTGTCTAGTGTCCCTAAGTGACCATGCCTCATGGAGAAAACACATGTGTTAGATAAGCTTCCCTCAGGTGTGAGTTACAGGACTATTGGCCATGAGCTCAATGTGAATGAGTTAATATATACATTAAATAAGATGTCTTGGGGGGCGTCTGGGTGGCTCAGTCAGTTAAACGTCCGACTTCGGCTCAGGTCACGATCTCGCGGTCTGTAAGTTCGAGCCCCGCGTCGGGCTCTGTGCTGACCGCTCAGAGCCTGGAGCCTGTTTCAGATTCTGTGTCTCCCTCTCTCTGACCCTCCCCCATTCATGCTCTGTCTCTCTCTGTCTCAAAAATAAATAAATGTTTAAAAAATTAAAAAAAAAAAAAAGATGTCTTGGGGGGTGGGGGAGGAGATGTCTTGGAGCACCTGGGTGGCTCAGTCCGTTAAGCATCTGACTCCTGGTTTCAGCTCAGGTCATGACCTTACAGTTTGTGGGATCAAGCCCTGCATGGAACTCCATGCTGAGCAAGGAGAGTGCTTGGGATTCTCTCTCTGTCCCTCCCCTGCTCTCTCTCTCTCTCTCTCAAAATTCATAGAGAAACATTAAAAAGAAATAGATGTCTTTAAACAGAAAAACACATGGAAAGTTTGTAACCAGAGGCTTGTAGGAACCCGTATTCCCCTAGAAGCAAGGTGGTCCAGGGTTCACAGCCACTTTCTAGAACACAGCTACCACGAATAATGAGAATTGATGGTATTCAGTAGCACCTTCTGTGTGTCTGGCCCAGCCTGTGCTTTCTTTGACATGGTCTCAAATACTCCTTACAACAACCTAGAGAAAGGGTTTATGTCTTAGGCTCCTACCAGTCACATAAGTGTTGCAGTTGGCTGGCTCTTCTCTCACGCTCTGGCCCCTGATAAATGTCTGACGAGCTGGGTACGTCGTGGTCACGTTTTTGTCAAGAAGCCCAATAATTTTTCCCGAGGACTATATCCTGTCCTTGCCAATTTCACAGAGAAAATACTTACTCATTTGAAATTTTTCCCAAGGGGCGCCTGGGTGGCGCAGTCGGTTAAGCGTCCGACTTCAGCCAGGTCACGATCTCGCGGTCCGCGAGTTCGAGCCCCGCGAGTTCGAGCCCCGAGTCAGGCTCTGGGCTGATGGCTCGGAGCCTGGAGCCTGCTTCCGATTCTGTGTCTCCCTCTCTCTCTGCCCCTCCCCTGTTCATGCTCTGTCTCTCTCTGTCCCCAAAATAAATAAAAACGTTGAAAAGAAAAGGAAAAGAAAAAAAAAATTGAAATTTTTCCCAAAATCTCCTACAACTTTTTGTTATGAAAAATGTCAAACACACAGGAAAGGTGAAAAAATAGAAAAATGAACATTCATAAACTCTTTGAAGCCTGGTCACATGAGAAAGCGATCAGGTTCGTATGCAGTCTAAGAACGGAGCTGGGACCAAGGAGGGGAAGGTAGCAAAAGACAACCTTCGGCTTGAAACCAGGAAGAATTTTCTATCTAGCAAGAGGGATGGGACCCGGTTAACGCAGCATGCGTGTGGCCAGGGACGCGGTGGAGCAGATCCCCATACCGTGTAGGACGGAGGTCTAGACGACGGCTTAAGTTGTCTGCGAGTCCACAGGCCACTGTGTTGTCTGAGTTCTAGAATTGCCCCTGCACTGTTTTCATAGCGGTTGTATAGTATTTCAGCCACCTCATGTGTTAACTCAGCATTTGAGGGAGGATCTGAGTGCCCAACATCCATTTGTAATGCGGTTTCTCTGGGAAGATGTGTTGAATCTCAAACAAAGGATATACAAACAAACTTCTGAAACATGACCCTGTAGAAGCTGGAGGATTGTCTCTTCTTTTCACTTGTCCTTAAACTCCTTGAAGTGTCCCGGCTGTCCTCCTCCTGCCACTGTTCTGGGATTTGGGGACGAGGTCTATGTTTGCCTTATTAAATTATGCTTCCAACATGGGTTTGTCCAGACAGGAAGGAAGAAGACCTGAGATCCACCCTGCCCCCGCCCGCACGAGTCAGATTTTCCCAGCTCGGCTTCGTGATTTTGTCCAAAGTAAATGTCGAGGGTGATAGATGGATAACCTCACTAAGAACCTGCCCTGACAGTTTAGCCAACCCTCTCTTCTTAGACCTCCAGCAGCTGTTTGTATCTGTACAGGGCAGACAACATATTTGTGACGCTTGGTTACAATGCATTTTAACATTTGATTACTGTAGCCTCTTGTCTGTTCTCCAGGTGCCTTACTCTTGCTTCTTCATGATTGTAAATATTTTTTTTTCATTTTCTTTAATGTGTATTTATTTTTGAGTGAGAGAGAGAGAGACAGAGACAGAGACAGAGTGTGAGCAGGGGAGGGGCAGAGAGAGAAGAGACACAGAATCCAAAGCAGGCTCCAGAGCAGAGCCCCATGTGGGGCTCGAACCCACAAACCGTGAGACCATGACCTGAGCCAAAGTCGGATGCTTAACCGACTGAGTCACCCAGGTGCCCCTGTAAATATTTTTTTAGAGTTTATTTATTTTGAGAGAGAGAGAGAGAGAGTGTGTGTGTGTGTGTGCTCGCATGTACAAGAGCGGGGGAGGGGCAGAGAAAGGGGGGGAGGGAGGATCTGAAGGCGGCTCTGTGCTGACAGCAGTGGGCCTGATTCAGGGTTTGAACTCACGAACTGTGAGATCATGACCTGAGCAGAAGTTAGACACTTAAACCAACTGAGCCACTCAGGCGCGCCCCGCTTTTTCGTGACTGTAAACTTTGACTTTCCATCTGCCCCTAACATATTAATCTTTTAAGACGTCTGCAAAACCAACAACAGTGGCCGTGTGGTGTATAAGGAAAGGCCCTAAACTTGCAGACAGATAAACTTAACCAGAATTCCACTCTCTGCCATTTACTAGCCCTGTGACCTTGGCAAATTTTATTTCATTCCTGAGCTTGGTTTTCTCGCTTCTGAAAGAGAAATGATTATACTTTTGTAAAGTGTCTGTCACCCAATAAATGGTCATCCTCACAAATGAGCCCATGCTGTTTGACACCATTTAAATGCAATTCTAGAACAGGCAAGACTAATCTATAGTGATGGAAAGTGGATCGGTGGTTGCCTGGGGCTGGTGGGGGTGGGATGGACAGATTGACCGCAAAGGACCAGGGGAACCTTTGGGGGTAGTGGAAGTGTTCTATACCTTGATTGAGATGGTGGTTACGTGGGGTGTGCATGTTTGTGAAAATACATCCAATCATGCACTTAAAATGGGTACTATTTAGTGTATGTAAACGATCCTTCAATAAAGTTGGTTTAAAAAAAAAAAGAGGGGCACCTCCTGGGTGGCTCAGTCAGTGGGGCACGCAACTCTCAATCTTGGGGTGATGAGTTCAAGCCCCATGTTGGGCATAGAGCTTACTTAAAATAATAATAATAATAAATTTTTAATTAAAATTAAAGATAGATCTATATTAAGGAAGGTCATGTGACAAGCTAAAAATCAGGGGTTCTGTTACCAAGAAAGAAAGAATAATGGATCTTGGCCTAAGCAACCATTAATCTCTGCCCAAAGCCTTATCTGGTAACAGAATATTTCATATATAATGGTAGAAAATTGGAAATTACACAAATTAATAATGTACATCCATATTATGGCCATATCAAAATGATTATATTTATCTATAGTTTTTTTTTTTAATTTTTTTTTCATCATTTTTTATTTACTTTTTTGGGACAGAGAGAGACAGAGCATGAACGGGGGAGGGGCAGAGAGAGAGGGAGACACAGAATCGGAAACAGGCTCCAGGCTCCGAGCCGTCAGCCCAGAGCCCGACGCGGGGCTCGAACTCACGGACCGCGAGATCGTGACCTGGCTGAAGTCGGACGCTTAACCGACTGCGCCACCCAGGCGCCCCTATAGTTTTTTTTAAACATTTATTCATTTTTGAGAGACAGAGACAGAGTGTGAGTGGGGGAGGGGCAGAGACAGGAGGAGACACAAAATCTGAACCAGGTGCCCCTATAGTTCTTTTTTTTTTTTTAAGTTTACTTATTTTGAGCAAGAGAGAGAGAGCGCAGGAGGGGTAGAGAGAGAGAGAGAGAGAGAGAGAGAATCCCAAGTAGGCTCCTCACTGTCAGTGCAGAGCCTGATGCGGGACTTGAACCCAGGAACTGTGAGATCATGACCTAAGCCAAAACCAAGAGTTGGATGTTTAACCTACTGAGCCACCCAGGCGCTCTGGAAACTTTTCATTAGTATGTTGTTAAGCGGGGGCGGGTGAAACAAGTTACCAAAAATTAACCTCTGTTCCGTAAAAGCATATATAGTAATACATGTGTATGTATAAAAATATATATATATGGATGGATGGATATATATGTATGATGTCTGGATGTGCTAAAAAGATTTCATCACATAGCTTTTAATCCCCTTTATACCATTATTTTTACTAAAAAGCATGTGCCATTTTTATAAGCGGGAAAAAAAAAAAAACTATTTTTACCTGGGAAATATGTGGGCATCTGTGTCTCTTGGAAACTTCGTGAGTGGATCTGGGAGGAGAGCTATGGGCGGGGGGGATTCAGAGGCTGGAAAGGTCACAGTCATTTTCCTGCGGTCCCACGAGTGATATTCAGCTCCTGGGCTCCTGGGAGACCCTGGGAGTATATCTGGAAGGCTATGGATCCCCTGGCCTGGAACTCAGAGTGCAGTCTCTACTGGCTCCGTGGGCATCATCACGGAGAAGATGGTCAGTCCTGCCATGACGGTGCGGGCGCCTTCCTCTGCCCCCCCCCCCCCCCAGCGCCACTCCCCAAGATTCTCCATCTTGCTCTGCGCCCCCCGGGACGCTGATCCTCGAGGACTGCATCACTTCAGACTCCCTGCCTTCTGGCTCCGCATTGGGTTCAGCCAAGGGGTTCAGATCCGAGGGTGGAAAAGAGAGAGGGGCCGGGGCACTTAGTCCTCTGGCTCCCTCCACGTGGGGTGATCACAGGCCAGACTGCTTTTCTCCCATGAAGGTCACAGCTCCTGTCAGGCAGGCTTCTCCACACTGATCCGCTTCCAGTCCCCGCCCCCTTCTCTATTCCTCAGGCCTGAGCCAGGTACTTCTCCCTCTGTTGCTAGCCCCAGGGTGTAGCACTGCACCTCAGGGTTTCCCAACACCTGCCCCACACACCTTTGTAAATCGCTCTTTTTCACACTCTCCTCACATGACCCAATCTGCCCACGGCATGCCATCTGTTTCCTGCAGGGGTTCTACCCACACAGGGCACTTGGGGGTGAGGAAGGGAAAGAACACCCCAATTTGGTTTTTTTCTTTCTTTTTTTTTTATATCTTTATTTTAATTTTTTGTTGAAATTTTTTTTTTTTAATTTTTTTTTCAACATTTATTTATTTTTGGGACAGAGAGAGACAGAGCATGAACGGGGGAGGGGCAGAGAGAGAGAGGGAGACACAGAATCGGAAACAGGCTCCAGGCTCTGAGCCGTCAGCCCAGAGCCCGACGCGGGGCTCGAACTCACGGACCGCGAGATCGTGACCTGGCTGAAGTCGGACGCTTAACCGACTGCGCCACCCAGGCGCCCCTAAATTTTTTAAAATGTTTATTATCTTTGAGAGAGAGAGACAGAGACGGAGGGAGCACGAGGAGGGGAGAGGCAGACACACACACACACACACACACACACGCAGAATCCGAACCAGGTTCCAGGCTCTGAGCTGTCAGCACAGGGCCCAAAAGTTGGGCCGAACTCACACACTGTGAGATCATGACCTGAGCTGAAGTCGGACGCCTAACCGACTGGGCCACCCAGGTGCCCCGAGACCACCCCAACTTAAAGGCAGGGCGGACTTGGGATGAGCACTGGGTAGTCTACGTAGGGGATGAATCCCTGGATCCTACTCCTGAGATCCTTAGCGCACTATATGCTAACTACCTTGGATGTAAATTTAAAAATATAAATAAATAAATAATAAGTAAATAAATAAAGGCAAGGAGAGGGAAAGGAAACTGGGCCTAAGGGGCAAAGACGTCTAAGGCAAAGCAGGGGTTATGAAAGCAGAGGAGGCAGTCTCCAGAAGGAGGGAGGGGCCAACAGCTCTTGGAAGTTGCAAAGGGGGATCTCAAAGGTGTGTCGAGATGGGCCACCTGGAGGAGGGAGCCGGGGACAAAATGAAGAGAATGGGGAGGGCGGTTATGGAGGAGGGGACTGAGTTGGAGATTTGGAGACCTGGCGGAAGATAAGAGATGAAAAGAGGTGAGAGAAGAGGATGGGGCAGAGAGGCAGCCAGGCCACGCGGTGAAGACACAGATCTCTCGTCCACGTGGGGTGAGCAGGCAGTCGCTCCAGGAATGGGTGTGCATGTACAGAGGCACACACATGTCCACACACACCACGTACACACCCACCTCCTGCACCACACACGCCACCTCGCACACGCATCACACCACTCACACACCACCAGTCACTGGCTGGTCTGCAGAGCTTCCTGGGAGCCCGCACGACCTCAGATCTTCGCTTTGCCCTGACACTCGTCTATTTGCTGGCATCACGCTGAACGCGGCAGGGGACAGATGAGAGAAGCCTGGTTCTGTCTCCTGATGCATAAGGAGTTCTCAGTGTTTACAGCGCGACATCTGGAACCATGGTAGGTGCTCCGCGGATAAATCTGGAATAGCCACACAGTCACTAGCTTTCATCCTGGGGTATCGGGCAAGGGCTACGCCTGGCCGCACGCGCTGACCTCCTAAGTAATTTAACCTAGGCCTCCCCTAAAGAGTGGCCTTCGCTAACCACGATCCAGATGCCTGTCCATACGGTGGAATATTCTAGCGTGAAAGGGAACCACGTGCTACAACTGCATGAATCTTTACAGCATGATGTTGGGTGAAAAGAACAAGTTCCAGATCACTACCTACATACGAGATACCCTTTTCATAACGCTCAAGAACAACGAAAACTAGGCATTACATAATTCAGGAACATGTGCCCATTACATAGAAACATTTTAGAGAGATGTAAGAGACTGCTAAATACAAAATTTAGGACAGTGAACTGCATCTGGGGAAGGCAAAGGGTGGGCCAAGAGAGGATCGTCTAGGTTAACGTTGTTAACGTCTGCTTCTCGAGTTGGATGGTGAGGTCACCTAGTATGATAAAATATAATAACACAGTAGGTCATGCTGGGAGCTTGAGACTGTATCATGAACCAAGGATTACGATTAATAAAAATTCTGTACATCGGATATCCTGTTACGATAAATAAAAATAAGGACTGTCCCCTCAGCTTGACCCTAGTTCTGCTTATTTTTGCACTTCCTCCCACAGCGATGCTGAGGGGTCACTGCAACCTTGCTCTTGGCAATCGGGGTTACTAGCGCAAGGCTGGGCAGGAAATGAACTGGGGGATGAGGCCATATCTGCTTTAACACTGTTGTCGATAGGTCCTTTGTGGTGAGGGTTTCCAAGAACCAGCAGAGCAGTTGAAGGAGCTGAGCAACATTTACAAGAAATGTGCCCCTGCCCCACCCCTAACCCCCCCCACCCCACCCCCCCCACCCCGCTCCCTGCTCCTCCCCACCCCATCCTCCTTCTCCTCCCTTTACCGCCTCCAACTCTTCCTCCCCACCCAGGCTCAAGCAGAGGGCAGCTCACTAGAGCCAACAGTGACTATTTCCACAGAACAGAACTGCTTACCCGATTCTCTGAAGTCTGGGGAAGAACTTTCTTGACCTCCGGATCCTGGGCCCTGAAAGAACCTTGAGTTGACTAATTCATACCAACAGTTTTTTTTTAAGTGGCAGTGTGACAGAGTGGTAGTGAACATGGACTGCCTGGGTCCAAACTCTGACCTGGCCACTTCTCAGGCAGGTGACCTTTGACACGGTACTCAACTGCTCTGTCCCTCAGTTTTCCCCATCTGTAAAATGGGAATAAATAGTATCTACCTCACGGAGCGTTGAAAGATTAAATAAGTTAATATATGCAAAGCATGCAGAACAGTGTCGGGCACACAGTAGGTACTGGATGAATGTTAGCTATTCTTCCCTAAGTGCTATGAAAAATGTAGGTCTAGTGCAAGGGTTAGCAAACTTTTTTGTAAGTGCCAGGTAGTAAATATTTTTCGCTTTGCCAGCCATAAGGTCTTTGTTGAAACTACTCAACTCTTCCATTGTAGCATGAAAGCAGCCTTAGACAATAGCTAAATGGACGAGCTTTATTTATGAACACTATTAAATTTCATATAATCCTTACACGTTACAAAATATTATTCTTCGTTTGATCTTTTTTCAACCATTTAAAAACATAAAACCCGGGGTGCCCGGGTGGCTCAGTCGGTTGGGCGTCGAACTCTGGCTCAGGTTGCGATCTCTCGGTTGGTGAGTTTGGGTCCCACATCAGGCTCTCTGCTGTAGGTGCAGAGCTCGCCTCTGATCCTCTGTCCCCCTCTGTCTCTCTGTGCCTCCCCTGCTTGTGTTCTGTCTCAAAAATAAACATTTATATATATATATATATAATGTTATAATTTATGTGACATATAAATTATATGTATATAATAAAATGATATATAAAATATATTTATATATATATAAAACCCAGCCTTGGCTTGCAGGTTATATAAACCCAGGTGCTATGCCAGACTCGGTCAGTAGGCCGTAGTTTACTGATCCTTTGTTTAATGAGGAAAAAAAATTAGCCTCTGGATTTCTTAGCTCAGTCTGCATGTTCAATGCCTTACTTTACAGATGAACAAACTGAGGCTCATCCTTCAAAGCCAGTTGAAATGCTGCTTCCTCTTTGAAGCCTTCCCAGATCACCTCAGTCAAGGGCAGTAATAACTCCACCTTCTGCCTCCTATGTGATAAACACAAATTTGTTACTTTTTAAAATCTATCATGGGGGCCCCTGGCTGGCTCAGTGGGTAGAACACGAGACTCTTGATCTCAGGGTTGTGAGTTCAGGCCCCACGTTGGGTGTAGAGTTTACTTTCAAAAAATTAATTAATTGGGAAAACGGTGTGGAGGTTCCTCAAAAAACTGAAAATAGAACTAACCTATGACCCAGCAATTGCACTACTAGGCATTTATCCAAGGGATACGGGTGTGCTGTTTCGAAGGGGCACATGCACCCCCATGTTTGTAGCAGCACTATCAACAATAGGCAAAGTATGGAAAGAGCCCAAATGTCCAGCGATGGATGAATGGATAAAGAAGATGTGGTAGGGGCGCCTGGGTGGCTCAGTCGGTTAAGCGGCTGACTTCGGCTCAGGTCACGATCTCACGGTCCATGAGTTCGAGCCCCGCGTTGGGCTCTGTGCTGATGGCTCAGAGCCTGGAGCCTGTTCCAGATTCTGTGTCTCCCTCTCTCTGACCCTCCCCCGTTCATGCTTTGTCTCTCGCTGTCTCAAAAAAATAAATAAACATTAAAAAAAAAATTTAAAAAAAAAAGATGTGGTATATATATACAATGGAGTCTTACTCGGCAATCAAAAAGAATGAAATCTTGCCATTTGCAACTATGTGAATGGAACTGGAGGGTATGATGCTAACTGAAATTAGTCAGTCAGAGAAAGACAAAAATCATATGACTTCACTCATATGAGGACTTTAAGAGACAAAACAGATGAACATAAGGAAAGGGAAACAAAAATAATATAAAAACAGGGAGGGGGACAAATAGAAGAGACTCATAAATATGGAGAACAAACTGAGGGTTGCTGGAGGGGTTGTGGGAGGGGGGATGGGCTAAATGGGTAAGGGGCATTAAGGAATCTACTCCTGAAATCATTGTTTCACTATATGCTAACTAATTTGGATGTAAATTTTAAAAAATAAAAAATAAAATAAAATTAATTAATTAATTGGAATGCTTGGGTGGTTCAATCCGTTAAGCATCGGACTCTTGATGTCCACTCAGGTCATGATCTCACGGTTCGTGAGATGGAGACGTGCTGTCAGCACAGAGCCTGTTTGGGAGTCTCTCTCTTCCTCTCTCTCCCCCTTCCCCATTCACTCACACTCCCTCTCTCTCTCTCTCTCTCAAAATAAATAAACTTTAAAAAATTAAATCAAAATTTAAAATTTATCATGCAATATTTAAGACCAACCAAAAGCTATAAAGAACAACACAGGGGGGTGCCTGGGTGGCTCAGTCGGTTGAGTGTCCGGCTTTGGCTCAGGTCATGATCTCACAGCTCGTGAGTTCGAGCCCCCGCGTCGGGCTCTGTGCTGACAGCTCAGAGCCTGGAGCCTGCTTCTGCCTCTGTGTCTCCCTCTCTCTCTGCCTCTAACCCACTCGCATTCTGTCTCTGTCTCTCTCAAAAATAAATAAACATTAAGAAAACTTTTTAATGGAACAACGCAAGGGCACCTGGCTGGCTCAGTCAGTAGAGCATACCATTCTTGATCTTGGAGTCATGAGTTCGAGCCCCATGTTGGGCTTAGAGCCTACTTTAAAAGGGGGGGGGGGGTGATCATGCAAATACCTTCGTCTTTATCATCTAGCCTCTGAAAGAAAGCATTGCCCAGTCAAAGGCCCCAGATACTCCTCCCCAAACCATAGCTTCCCTTCCTCCTCCCCAGAAGTAAGGACCACTATCCTGACTCTATTGCCCTCCCCACCTCCATACTTTTATCACATCTACTAGGCATCCCTAAGCATAATCCCTAGTGTTTGTTTGCAAGTAGTACACCCCTTATTTAATTCCTTCTTCCTTACGATCCAATCAAGAAATATCTCTATTTGCAGATTAGAACTTGCCCAAGGCATCCAGGTAATGGTGATGGAATCAAAGCTCAAGAGTGAGTCCCAAGCTAGTGCTTCTAACCATCACTCCCCCAATATTCCTGTGGCCACAGTCTTACTAGACATGGACTCCCTTTCCACACTAGATTGTCAACTGCCAGTGAGAAGAGACCGTGCTTTCTCCCTTCCCATACAACCCCTAATATCCTGCACCCTGTAATAGCACGATATTGTATTTCTTTAAGGAGACAGTCTTCCATCACCCCTAGCAGTCCCAGTAGGGGAAACTGCCAGAAATTCACTTCAAGGGAAGGATGGGTGGGGTTTTGCAAGATTTCGTTAGAAGTTTGGAGCAACTTGTGAGCGTTCAAGTGTCAACTTTACTGGAAAGGATGAGGCATACAACATTCATGCTCCAAGAGATTGGGAGTTTGTGTGTGCGCTTGGGTGGGGGTGGGGAGGAAAGAGGAACTCAAAACATCGGCCCCCAAAACCGAAAAATACTTCCTTTCCCACAGCCACAGTGGGGCTGAGCTAGGGCTTGGGGTCTAGTCCAAGCTTAAGGGCAGACAATGAAAAGTATCGTGACCCCGGACCCTCAAGCAACCTGACAAGACATCTGGCCAGCGTCCAAAGGGTGTTTGCCTGCACCGAGGGGAGGGAGCAAGATGACCCAGGGGGAAAGAATATTAGAGGCGCTTGCTGATGCTTATCCAGAAAAAGAAACCAACATTTACTAATACTTAATATGCAAATGCACAGCAGTACACGCTCCGAAACGTGCTTGCTGCCTATCAGGGTGTATTCAGGCCACGTGCACTAAGTGGATTCATAGGTTCTACCATCCAGTTCACACTAAACTCTGTCAGGGGCGCCTGGCTGGCTCATTGGTAGAGCCTGCGACTCGAGGTCTTGTGAGTTCGAGCCCCACGCTGGGGGTAGAGTTTACCTGAAAAACAAAAAAAGAAAAAGAGGAAAGAAACTCACGAAAAGAGCGAGGGGCTTGAGCAGATTCCTGCAAAGAAATCATAGACTAAAAATACTAATCCCCGAACAAGCAGGAAAATGGCAGAGCTAACTTTTCATCTACTCCCGTGATAAGCTCTGTGTAAAGCACATCGGAGGGGAAAACCCGGTCTGCTTAAGTCAAAAACATTTCCACCCACCCGCTATTAATGACTCAAGCCCACACGAAAGGTGAAGGGACCTCGAATCGGGAACTGAGAGCAATACAGGTATGTAGGTTTTCAGGAAGCTGAACACATGTCAGGTACGCGTGCTCAGAATGTCTGGCTGGCGGGAACGACGGCTGAAAAAGAAGCTTCCACTGTCAGTTTAGCAACAGAGCCGTTTGCTCTCTCCGGGCCAGCCCTGGCCAATAGAACTTTCTGCAGCGATGAACATGTTCTGTAATTCCACCGCCACTAGTCAGGAGGAGCTATCCCAGGAAATGTGACTGACACCAACCGACTAGGCCGTATAGTGTGTTGAGGGCTCTAGAATTTGCATCAGAAATAGAGGTCAGACCCCTCAGGCAGGCCGAAGGCTGCCCCCCACCAAGCCTTTGGCCGCATATTTATTTCAGAAAGGCTACTAGCCCACGTGTCCTGTTGAAGGAAACCCAATTTAGGCTCAGCGCTCGCTTTCCTCCCAGGAGATTGAGGCACCCGCCAGGAATTCAAGAAATGAGCCCCCCCTCAGCACGGACAACACTTTAAAAGCCACAAGTTAAGACAAAGGTTTTTATTCAAAAAACGCCAAGTATAAAAAAAAATAATAATAATAAGATCTCTTTTATTCCCCTGTACAGTATTTCACTCAGATAAAACCAGCAGGCTACATACTGCTCAAAACACAGCCCCAGAGAGGATCCGGAAGGCACACCATCCAGAACTGCTTTTCATATATCTATCCTATGTACACCAGTCAGCAATGCCCCTTCCCCTCCCCCACGGAACCCATACCCACTTGGGTGAGTAGGTGAGGGGGCCCCGCAGCAGTCAGGGAGCCGCAGCAGCTGTCCCGCCTGAGTCCCGTCACCCTACGAACAGAGCGAGCCCTCCCCTAAAGGTCCCCAAGTCAGAGGAGGAAAGGAGGAAAGAAACTATGGCAGCAGCCGTGGAAGCTTGGAGCAGGGAAGGGAACCAAATAAATAAATAAATAAATACATAACGTTGACCTCCAGGTTAGAATGCGCGTCTTTTCCAAAAAAAAAAAAAAGAAAAAAAGAAAAAGAAAAGAAAACAAAAACAGGTAAAATAACTTAAAGGCAAAATTAAAAAAAAAATTCAATCAACTACAATCCTTTTGTACACTACCCATGCCGACTGTACACACATTTACAGTTTTTCTGTTGATTTGCATTGTTTGTGCATTTTTGTGTGTGTGAGGTCTTGGCTTTGAAACAGTTAAGTAAAAACCAAAAGGAAGACCAGTTCACTCGGGAGTTTTACTAAAGGAGGCAGAAAAAGGGCAGGTGGCTCAGCGTTTGGCCCTGTAGCCTCTTCCATGGCACCTTTCATAGGAAGGATGGGGGGAGGGGGACAGGAGAGAAAAATAGGGAACCAAACCCAGGCAGATTTTTGGAGAAGCAGCAGGTAAAAGAGGCAAGTTCAAGTATTTCTCCCAGCACAGCCGGAGTCCCCACAGAAGGCACTCAGAAGAGTCGGAAGAGGTGACAGGGACTTCAAATGTTGCTAGTCCTATCCTACCCCAACCCGTTTCCCCCCTACCCGACCCATCGCGGCATTCAGCAGAACTCGTGATGAAGGGAACAGTTCCATGGCAGGGTTCTGACCCTCCCCCCTCCCCACCCCCCCCCCCCCCCCCCCCCCAGGATTTTGCAGAGTCCAGCCAAGCCGGACTTCTTTGAATAGGAGAGAGCATCTACGGGAGGAGTTGAGGCCTAGGACGCCTGGAGAGGAGTCTCTTCCCCCACTGTTGGGAGGCAACCTCCAGGGGCCTGGGGTCTGGAATGAGTTGTAAATGTTGTTCCTGTTATCAAGCACTGTCCTGCTTGGCGAGAAGTGTCACTGGTACTCTGGGAAGCTGGAAACAGAAGCTTCCCCTCCCTCGAGCATCTGAGGGGGAGGGGAAGACCTGCCAGAAAAGCTGCTATTTGCTGGGCCCTGGTGACAGGCTGTGCAGATGGATCTCGGCTGTTTCCTGGGGCAGGAGGACATCTTGCATCCAGGGATGGTTCTGGATTTCTTCGAAGGATGGCCGATCTGACGGTCTCAGGGCCAAGCACCATCTAATGAGATGCTGACACTCTGCAGAAAGCAAGACAGACAGAGGTTACAAATGACTCAACCTGTTTCTGCGATGCAAAGGTCTTGCTCATTTGCTTCCCAGGGGCCCACGACAGTCTGGGGTCCAACAGAGACCATGAACCTCCTAGAACTAGTTTTCAATGGGAAGGTATTAACCGTAAGAGCTGGATCTTCCAACTTGCTTTCAGTTAAAAAACAGCTCCCCTCTTAAACCTGTGGTTTTCAAACTTCAATAGCTGGGGCCTTTCCCACGACACCCACTCACTAGAAATAGGAAGAATGATGACAAGGGATTTTGATGAGACATCAGTGAGCATGATGAGGTGACTCAATTCACCTACAACTTACAAATATGAACACCACCCACAATGAGGTCACTGGAACCACAATATTTAGAGAGTCTGCCTTAAGGGGAGAAGGCTCAAAGAACCCTCAACTTTTTACTCTGTGGCAAAATAGCCAGGAGCTGAGGGATCAGGACTGCTGGCACAAAAACAAAAAACAAAATAACAACAACAAAAAAAAAAAAAACAGCTTTCGGCCACACTAGGTGGTCTTTTCTTCACAATGTTCTCACACATGGTCTTCCTATGGCCTCCCAGGGAATGCTCAACACAAAGCATTCAATTCCTGAGCGCTTGCTCTCCGGAATCACTGGCCTACGACTCTGCTAAGCCAAGGGTCGCGGCATCCCCTGGAGAGGGGAAGCTCTCCAGAATTCAAAGACTGTCCCCTGAGGCCTAACCGCCTTGTGATTCCTGCTTCTCTTCAACAAGGGGCTTCCCAAAAGTTACCTGAAGAGACCCTCTGCCTGAAGAAAACTTGGCCCCTGATGATCTCTTCATCATGCTCGAAAGGAATATCTCCACAGACCATATCATACAGCAGGATCCCCAGAGACCAGACGGCGGCCGACCTGCCATGGTAGCGATGGTAGCGGATCCACTCTGGGGGACTATACACTCGGGTCCCTGCGAGCCGGGGGAATAGAAAGGAAAACACACTTGTAGCAAAAAGAAACAAAGCAACGCATATAGCGAATGACTCTTACAAAATAACAGCACCACTCCACTTCTCCCGGGACAGGAGCTGGGCTAACTCTATCTTCCCCCCTAGGCTAAAAGGAGTGGATGAGTGGCATCTTTCCAACACAAGGCCTTACCCACCTCTCTACCAGCCCAGACCGTACACCAAAATTCTTTACCAACTGCTCCTACAGACAAACAGCGCTGGCCACAAACCCCGAGCCTGAGGCCCGCTTGCGCTAGGACCACCCACAATGGGACGAAGGGATGAAAGTCTGCACAACCCAGGGAGGTATCCCAGAATATCCTGAAACTGCATGAAGGTGTCCCGGGAGCCTGGGTGATTCTCTTCTCAGCTGCCATCCAGTCCAGGGCCCTTATACAACATACTACATCCTAAAAGACAGGGTGCCCTTTGAGAGGCCTTCCTCCCCCCGCTCTGAGCGCCGCGACAGACATCCACACCCTGTCTTCCCCCCCCCCCCCCCCCCCCCGCTGCAAAGGTAGACAGCGCTGCAGAGCCGGTTTCAGACCACGTGATTCCTGTTTACAAACTTTGGGTTGTAAAAAAAAAAAAAAAAAAAAGTGGGGGCCATCCCGCTTGTGCTCACCAGGGGGCAGCAAAGACTCGGAGGAAAAAACAAGGGAGGACCCGGCCAGCCATTAACTGTTAAATACAAAAAAATGCTGCCCAACCCAGCGTCCTCCAAGGGCAAATAAACACAAACCACAAGCCCCAGTCACAAGTTTTGAAAGGCTGTAGTTGGTTAGGTTAAGCCGCTCAGATGATGACCCACCCTCCTTTGCTTTGATCTCGGGCTCTCTATTCCATCTTTTCTGAAAGAACCCGCTCCAAGCCCCTCCCTAGGGTAGGTTTTCATCCTCTCTGCGGAGACACCCAACTAATTTTCAGACCAGCAAGAGATCTTATTTCACAACATTCATTCCCGACTCCCTCACCCCACAATGCCAAAAAATAAATAAATAAATAAGGAGGAAGCACAATAAAATGAGTTATTTAGTGAAACTACTGTTTCTATCCCTTTATCCGTCCCTAGATCAAAGGGGAGAGAAACTGCAGCTCTAAAAACTACATCACAGAAAACTCCTTTATAAAACAAAACAAAAATTACAAAGCCGGCGTCAATTTTCATCTCTCCCGCTCTCTCCTCCCTCCCCCCCCCCCCCACCCCATCCCTTTACTGGCGGGGAAACTGGGTCAGACTTCAGAAATCTGGGCTACGGCCGGTTGCCCACAACCTCTTATTCATCGGAAAAGCTTGGAACCCACTGAATTCCACTTAAAAAATAAAATCATGCCAGAAACATGACAGGTTCAGCTGGCTGGAAATCTCCGGCTTTACTACGCTGGGAAGCTCTTCTTCGCCCCACCCCTGCTAGCATCGAGCCAGACGGCCCGATGACCTTTACAAAGGGCCGAAGAGGGAAGCCGGCCGAGGCCTCCAGGCAAGGCCAAGTCACCTGGGCAGCTCCCTCCCCGGCGGCTCCCTCCCAGGCCTGGCTCACCATCGAAGTCCGTGTAGACGGTGTCCTTGAGCAGCGCCCCCGACCCGAAGTCGATGAGCTTGAGCTCACCGCGATTGAGGTCGATGAGGATGTTCTCGTCCTTGATGTCGCGGTGGAGCACCCCGCAGTTGTGGCAGTGCCGCACAGCCTCCAGCACCTGCCAGAAGAAGCTGCGGGCCAGCTCCTCCTGCAGAGCCCCCCTTTCCGTGATAAAGTCGAAGAGGTCTTGCACCGGCTCGGGCCTCTCCAGGATCAAGACGAAACTGTCGGGCCTCTCAAACCAGTCCAGGAGCCGAATGACGCCGGAGAAGCCCGAGCTCACCTTCTTCAGCAGGACCACTTCCATGGGCACTCGGGTGCCATTGGGCTGCAGGGGCGAGGGGGCTACGTTAGGGCGGGAGTCGGAGGGGACCCCTCACCCCACCCCGTCCTTCAGGGTCGCTCACTCCAAGGCACTCACCAGCTCTCCCCAATCGGAAATCCGGTCCTTCTCCACGTGCTTGATGGCCACCTGGAAACCCCCCCAAAGAGGCTCCATTAGGTCCTCTCGCCGGGGCCAAAGCACACCCGAGAGTCTCCCGCCCGGCGCGCCCTCCCCACGGCGGGGCGCCCACTCACCGGCAAGTTGTCGGCGACCCGGATGCCTGAGTAGACCGAGCCGAAGCCGCCGCTGCCCAGTAGCGGGCCCACCTGGTACTGCGACTCCAGGGGCTCCTTCTCCTTGCCTAGGAAAGGGGGAGGCAAAGGGGACTCAGTGCCGGCTCGTGAGGGCCCCCCACCCCCAGCTCCCAACCCTAGGGGTCTAGCCGCCTCCCCATCCCGGGATGGGGGGTGGGGGGTGGACGCTCACCGGGCGCCAGCTTGGTGGCGTGCAGGTCGTTGCAGGGCGCGGTGCGCAGGTGGGCAAGCGAGTTGATTTTGGACAAGAGCATCCCAACCTCCAGGGTGTCGGCGTAGGGACTGTGTCTGGAGGAGCTGCAGCAGGAGCTGGGGCTGGGGTTATGCCGGTGGCTGTGCCGATGGCTGGAGCTGAGGCTGCGGCTGGCGTTGCGGCTGCGGCTGCGGCTGGCGCGGAAGGCCGAGGGCGAGTCGGAGGACGACTGGGGGCGCTGCCGGGGCTGGCGGCTGGCGGACACGCCGGCGGGGTCAGTCAGCGCCGAGGGCGGCGGGGTGGGCGGCTCGTGGGGCTCGTGCGGCAGCGCCGCGGCACTGGGAGCTTGTAGCTGCTGCTGCTGCTGCCGGTCCCGCCACCGCCGCCGCCGCCGCCGCCGCCAAGTCCTGTCGGGCCTCCTCCGCCACCGCGGCCGCTGCAGCAGACGCCCGGCTCGCCCAGCCGCCAGGAGTAAAGGGGCGGAGCGCGCCGGCGGTGGCGGGGGGGGGGGGTCGCGGGCGGGCGGGGATGGGGCGGGGCCTCTCCGGGAGGCCTAGGCGGGGAGCCGGGCTGCCGGGCCGGCTGAGGGAGGAGAGGGGGTGGGGAAGCGGCGGGACAGGGCGACTCCCCTCGGCCCCCGCCCCGCGCGCTCCTTCGCCGCGCCCCGGCCCCGCCCCCGCCGGCGCGTCTCCAGCCAACCAGAAGCTGACTGATCTGCATAACGCGGCGCGCCCCGCCCACGCCCCGCCCCGCTCTCGCGGTCAGAATGGTCTCTACGCCGCCACGACGTGGCGGGAAGGAAAAGGCGCCAAAATGGAGGGGGAGGGGCGCGGGGCGTGAGGGGAGGCGGGAGCTGGGTGTCGAGCCGCGAGGGAGGAAGGATGGGGAGGGGCGTATCGATTCAAACCCAAACAATAACAAAGCCATCAAAGGCCGCCGGAGGCCGGCTCTGCGGCTCTCTGTTTCTCGGAGGTTTTTGGGTCAAGGGCTCGAGCTGGAGCATAACAAGTTTGCGCGGGGACGACGGGCGTCGGTGTGTCAGGCGGGGAGGCCGGCGCGCCGGGGAGTGAGGGACTGTGTGGGGGGGGGGGGGCGGGGTGCCGACGAGGGTGGTCCTCCTGTGTGACTCAGACCCGAGACCTCCAAGTCGGCTTGGGCGGCTTCACGAGGCGCTGTGGGCTCGGGTTGGGTCCTCGGGGGTTGTGTGTTGGGGGCGCGTGGGGGGCGAAGGAGCTGCAAAGATGTGAGTCACGGCGGTTTCACCGAGGGAGTGGAGGTGTCACAGGCCTGGAATAAAACCGGGGGAGAGCTCGGCTTATTCGGGGGAGGGGTCCAGATCGCGGTTGTTCCAGCTGGTGGGAAAAAAAATCAGCCCCCAGATTCTCGAGCCGGCGTTTATTTAAAAAATGCAGACAAGTACCAGTGAATCCTGATTCCTGAGAAGTGATGTGTGTTAGCGTGCCCGGCAAAGAGGAATCACGAAACAAATGTTGGTATTATGATGCCAGATGCTGTCTCAGCCCCTCCTGTGAGGGCGGGAGAAAGAGGAAAATTCCTCGCCGAAAACGAGGGTGGGAGGGCGCGCTTGATTTAATCAGAGTTTTCGCGTGGTGTTCACCTTTTCATCAGCCTGTTATTACCAGTCTGGCAATACTAGCAATTATTGGCTGCACCGAGGCTTGTCTCAAAGGAAATCCCCCCACTCGCTGCCCCACCGTGGAAATAACGCGGAAAACTGGCCAAATCCACTTTCAGCCTTTGTCCTTTTAAACTTCACGTAGAGTTGATAACGACGTGTGAAATGAGTCCATTAAAATCCTGTGTAAGCCATACATCGAATCGTCGGTGGCCTAAGTCATCGAAAGCTAACTGCATCCCGTTTTAATATTTTTCAAGTGCCTGTCACTTCAAGGAGAAATGGAAGTTCGAGGATCTTAGCTGTAGCGGCAGTCACTGGTGAATTTAGGTGTTTCGTTAGAAGTTTTCGCCGGCGCTTGTTTTAGAAAGATGTGCCCCGATAGTTCAGCTTTTACAAATCTATCTTATAAAGTATTCCATCCTCCTCTTGTTTGTGTTCTGTGGCCTAACTCTTATGGTTGGCGACTAGGAGAAAACCCAAGAGAACAAGAATTGCTCCCTTTTGTTCAGACAGGAAAATGAAACATAAATAGGATGACACAGGGTCACACAACAATGACCCAAATGCAACTTGGAGTGTTCAAAGATTGCCTTTCATCAGGGTCTACGACTGTCCTTGGTACTAAGACATCCAGTGTAAATGTAAGTGACCCAGCTCTTCCAATCCCCTTTACCCTGTTCTCTTTTTCGAGCCCTACAGGACAACCCCGACATGCTCCCACTCACCCAGCACTTGCCAGACTTTCTGCCTTTCCAGAGGCGTCCAACCTATTTCCGAGGGCATCCTAGGGACGCCCTACACCTCTTCACTTTTATTGAAAGCCTTTCCAGCCTCCAGGACACCAGACTGTTAAACAACGCCAAGCATTCTTCACTGTCCACTCCACTCATCTGACAATCATGTGTTTGGCTTTTTATTTTTTTAGATCTCCTTGTTGATTAACTCCTCAATTAGTTAGTTATACCTTGTTTCCCTATTCTTTGAACATTATATATATTTATATATTTTTAAAGTATTTTATTATTTTTTTTAATGGTTATTTATTATTTATTTTTGAGAGGGAGACAGAGTGTGAGAGGGGAAGGGGCAGAGAGAGAGAGGGAGACACAGAATCTGAAGCAGACTCTAGGCTCTGAGGTGTCAGCACAGAGCCCGATGCCGGGCTTGAACTCCTGAACTGCGAGATCGTGACCTGAGCCAAAGATGGATGCTCAATGCACTGAGCCACCCGGGCGCCCCAGTCGTATATGTTTTTGTTGTGCAACATCTGTTGGACAACATGTGTCGTTGAGGAGAAGGAGAAGACCAAAATGAGTCTCAACAAAATAAATGGTCATGAGAAAAGTCAACTGATACTAAATTTAAGTGAATTAAGCGGGCTTGGGTAAAATAAAGGGAAGGTGAGGAGCAAGGGGCTTAAAAATATGGGATTTGGCACCTACTAGTTATGTGACATTCGTCACGTTACTTAAGCTTTCTAAGCTTTAGACTCTGGATAGAGATCATAGCACCTACCTCATAGGGCTGTTGTAAGGCGCAAATAAAATTCTACATGTAAAGCACGTACCCTAGCACAGAGTAAACTTCTAATAAATGTTAGCCGTGATGACAATAGTGACGATTGTGATTATGACAATAATGATTTTGGAATGGTCTTGTACCTTGGAGGTTCCAAAGGTGAAATACTAGATACATCTGATTGTAATCATCCAGGGACAGAATGTGATTCAAAATAATTGTATACATTAAATCAAGTTCAACCTTTTTCACTTTCTCTAGATCTTTGCAGGGCTAAATATTTAATTAGGTAGAGCTAAAGTGATTAACATTTAATATGCTGCTTCGTATGGTGGCTGCTTCACAGCTGGAAGTTACAAAACATGGACCTTGCTTGGCAAAAGAGCTTTTATTTACTTAAAACTGCTTTTAAAGATAATTATTAAACATTCAAGTATGTATTGCATTAAAAGTTACTCTTCCAGGGAGGGTAGGGAACTTGATGTGTTTATTCATCAAAATGTAGTTTTAATAATAAAAACAATCGCGGTCTGTGCTGTTTCAAAGAATCTAACAAAGAATCGGAAAAATTGTGCTAATAATTAAATAACAAGAGCTTTTGGAAAGATAAAGGCCATAATTATGCTTACAATTCTCTGTAAAAGGAAGAATTTGTTCATGTTAATTTGAACAATAGCCACATTAATCCTTAGGTAGGTTCCATATTCCACCTGATACAGAGTTAATCAAGTCATTGTCAAAAGGAATGACTTTAAAAAAAAAAAAAAGGAATTACTTAAGCAATTTCTGTAATACCAGAAGCTTAGAAGTAAGTTTGAAAGGGATGCCTGTACACTTTTTTAAAGTACCTCTGAGTCTAGTTGATGCACTCATATAATAAGTAGGTCTGTATAGCATTTTCTCTATAAGCTATTTGCAATTAATCGGGTGGAAATCATTGGGATCTATTTCTTTCCTAAAAAAAGAATTACTGTATTTTTTTTTAATTGAAGTTTGGTTGGCACACAATGTTACATCAGTTTCAGGTGTACGAATTACTGTATTTTTTAAATGTTTAATGGTGAAACACCACTATCTTTTATTTTACTCTTCCTTGTTTGGGGAAATAAAAAGAAAGGAGAAAATTTGGAGAACGCCAACCACCTCAACAATTTAAAAATAACTGCAATCGCCTCAACAGTTGTAAGATTATTTAGAAAAATCTAAATTTCACATATATTTCCTATGTATGGAATATATGTAAAAATCCACTACAAACTGTAAGTCATGGAACCGTAAATTTTAAAAGACTGAAGTAAAGCCTCTTTTTTAAGTTGTCATAATCATGATAGTAGTGGACAGCTAAGACATCCACAGTGTCCCAAATTCAGAAAGCTCAGGGAATCTATGTTGTCAAGCTAGAACTGGTTCTTGTCCTTGATAAGACGTGACATTTGTTTCAAGTGTATAAATCACTTGGTTTTCAGTTTCCTCAGCAAAGTTGGAGAAAGAAAGTGTTTTTATTATCTGGCGAAGTAATTTAAGTTCATTACCAATTCATCTTTTTTTTAAGAAATTAAAAATAACCTATGGGAATGCAAGCTGGTACAGCCACTCTGGAAAACAGTATGGAGGTTTCTCCAAAAACTAAAAATAGAACTACCCTATGACCCAGCAATTGCACAACTAGTCATTTATCCAAGAGATACAGGTGTGCTGTTTCGAAGGGACACATGCACCCCCATGTTTATAGCAGCACTATCAGCAATAGCCCAAGTATGGAAAGAGCCCAAATGTCCATCAATGGATGAATGAATGAATAAAGAAGATGTGGTATATGCGTACCACACACACACACATACACACACACACAATGGAGTATTTCTCGGCAATCAAAAAGAATGAAATCTTGCCATTTGCAACTACATGGATGGAACTGGAGGGTATTATGCTAACTGAAATTAGTCAGAGAAAGACAAAAATCATGTGACTTCACTCATATGAGGACTTTAAGAGACGAAACAGATGAACATAAGGGAAGGGAAACAAAAATAATATAAAAACAGGGAGGGGAGGGGCGCCTGGGTGGCGCAGTCGGTTAAGCATCCGACTTCAGCCAGGTCACGATCTCGCGGTCCGGGAGTTCGAGCCCCGCGTCGGGCTCTGGGCTGATGGCTCAGAGCCTGGAGCCTGTTTCCGATTCTGTGTCTCCCTCTCTCTCTGCCCCTCCCCTGCTCACGCTCTGTCTCTCTCTGTCCCAAAAATAAATAAACGTTGAAAAAAAAAATTAAAAAAATAAAAAATAAAAAAAAAAATAAAAAAAACAGGGAGGGGGACAAAGCATAAGAGACTCATAAATACGCAGAACAAACTCAGGGTTGCTGGAGGGGTGGTGGGAGGGGGGATGGGCTAAATGGGTAAGGGGCACTAAGGAATCTACTGAAATCATTGTTGCACTAGATGTTAACTAATTTGGAAGTAAATTTTATTCTTTTTTAATTTTTTTTAACATTTATTTATTTTTGAGACAGAGAGAGACAGAACATGAATGGGGGAGGGTCAGAGAGAGGGGGACACAGAATCTGAAACAGGCTCCAGGCTCCGAGCTGTCAGCACAGAGCCCGACGCGGGGCTCGAACCCACGGACCGCGAGATCATGACCCGAGCCGAAGACGGCCGCTTAACCTACTGAGCCACCCAGGCGCCCCGGAAGTAAATTTAAAAAAATAAAAAATTAAATTAAAAAGGAAAGGAAAAAAAACCCTCTCAATCAGTACCATGCTAATAAAGGAGATATAATTTGTTCACACACACACACACACACACACACGCACAAAGAAATAAAAATAACCTAGATTTATTTTTGGAATTTTACACATTCAGCACTGAAAATTTGAGCAAAAATAGTCAATATTTATTGAAGGCACTGTATACAAAGATTTTACAGTTCCTGAGTATTTACTGGATAGGTTAAAAACAAAAAGAGTAGTTAAGAATATAAAGGCTACAGAGAGCTTGGAGACTGTTATAAGATACCTTATTAGACTACGAAAATATATGCCTCAGATGAAAAAGACCAGGCACATGAATAAAAACCCTGCATGTCTAACTGATAAAGAAAAGGGGCCCGGGCACCTGGGTGGCTTAGTCAGTTAAACATCTGAGTCTTGGTTTCCCCTCAGGACGTGATCTCACAGTTTGTGAGTTCAAGCCCCGAGTCGGGCTCCACACTGATAGTGCAGAGACTGCTTAGGGTACTCTCTCTCCCTCTCTCTCCCTGCCCCTCCCTCTCTCACTCTCATTCTCTCTCAAGAATAAATAAATAAATTTTAAAAATAGGGGCACCTGGGTGGCTCAGTCGGTTAAGCTTCCAACTTCAGCTCAGGTCATGATCTCACAGGTGGTGAGTTCGAGCCCTGTGTGGGGCTCTGTGCTGACAGCTCAGACCCTGGAACCTGCTTCTGATTCTGTGTCTCTTTCTCTCTCTGCCTCTTTCGCTCACACTCTTTCGCTCACTCTCTGCCTCTCAAAAATAAATAAAAATTTTAAAAGCTATTTTAATAAATAAAATACATTTTAAAAAGAAAAAAGAAAAGGGGCCATCGTGTATGTGTGTGTGTGTATACAAGGGAGAGAGAGAGAGAGAGAGGAAGCAGGCATGAGAGAGAGAGAATGTCACACATTTGGAAGTTGGTGAGGGGATTGTCTGCCATGTTTTAAAAAGTATAGAACTGTTGGGCACCTGGGTGGCTCGGTCCATTAAGCATCCGACTCTTGATTTTGGCTCAGGTCATGATCTCACTGTTCATGGGTTTGAGCCCTGCATAGGGTTCTGCACTGACAGCACTGAGCAAGCTTGGGGTTCTCTCTCACTCTCCCTCTGCCCCTCTCTTGCTCACTTCCTCTTTCTCAAAAATAAGTAAATAAACATTAAAAACATAAAATAAAATTGCTGATGTGAAACTTGGAAAAGCCACAGAAAGCATCTAGGTAAGTGAAAAAGAAAATTTCTCAAAAATATTTCATAAGGTATCTTGCTAAGGCACTTAAACAGATGCTACTGAAAAACGTGTTTATTGTATATCTCATTTGTCATTTAATAGTAAGCAGCCTTACCTTTCTGTGCATGTTTCGTCTCTACAACTAGATGATAAACATACTAAGGGCAGAAATCATCCTTTCATTGAACATAAAGGCTAAGTGCTAAAAATGGGTCTGGTGAAAGGGGCAAAAGACATTGTAATAGCAGCCAACATTAGCTGAGCATCAAAAATGTCCTAGGCATATTTCTAAGCACTTTATGTGGGTCCTCATATAAATCTTAGGGTTTGGTGGCAGTTTTACTGCCTTCACTGGTTTCCAGATAAACAGAAACTGAGAAAAGTAATTTGCCCAAGCCTATATGGAAGAGCTATCTGCTACCCGCCATGACATTCCACTTTTCCAAGGAGCACAAGATGAGTTTAAGGGATCTGGCGAGTATTCTATGATTAAGTTCTGAGGATATCATCCACAAGGGCAGGGTTCAGAGGAGGCCGAAGTCAAGAAAGTCTCCATGAGGATGTAGAAACTTAATGTGGATTTTTTTTTACGAAGTTTTTTTTTTTTAATGTTTATTTATTTTTTAGAGAGAGAGAGAGGGGGCGGGCAGGGAGAGAGGGAGAGAGAGGATCCAAAGCAGGCTTTCTCTGCTCTACCCTGACAGCAGAGAGCCCAACGCAGGGCTGGAACTCACAAAATGTGAGATCATGACCTGAACCAAAGTCGCACCCTTAACCACCTAAGCCATCCAGGTGTCCCTGAGCTTAATGTGGATCTTAAAGGATGCGTAAGATATAAATAGGTAGAAAGGAGAGAGGGAATGGGCTGAGTAACATCAGGAATTGAAGCAAAAGTTGCTTTGTATTATGTTCTTTGCATTCCCTATAACATGAGAAACTAATGAGTACAAGTTTCTTTAAATAAATCAAAAGCAGAGAGCCAGAGGAAGAAATCAGTAGGACCTCCTGATGTCATGATGCAAAAGGTGAAAGATAAAAAAAGATGGAGACTTTATTTCAGTCTTTATTGAAGAACAAACTAGGAAGATTCTCTATTCAAATAATCCCTTAAAGCTTAAGGTCTAAGAATAATAGTTTACTCTGTGGTTAACATATAGAGTGTTCAAGATCCAAATGTCAAAGAAGATATGCATTAACATGATTGGATAAAATCCACTCGATAATTTGGAGAAACATTTTCTTTTATATATGTGTACACACACACACACACACATATTTTTACATTTAGTTATTTTTGAGAGACAGAGAAGGACAGAGCACAAGTAGGGGAGGGGCAGAGAGAGAAGGAGACACAGAATCCGAAGCGGGCTCCAGGCTCTGAGCTGTCAACACAGAGACCGACGCGGGACTCGAACTCACAAACCACGAGATCATGACCTGAGCCGAAGTCGGACGCTTAACTGACTGAGCCACCCAGGTGCCCCTGGAAAAACATTTTCAACATATACAACCTATTTTCCAGCTCTGTTTTAGTGCTCTTTTTCAGTCTGGGTGCTGCTAAAACAAACATAGACAGGTCCCCACAGCCAGAAGTAAAACAACCGGACTACAAACACGGAGTCATTTTTTTACAGCCTTCAATGTATCACTTTGTCAAAGATTCTTTTTATTAACGTACAGTCTTGCTCACTCTAGGGTGAGCTGTGTTGTCCTCTTTATAGAAGTGATGTTACTTTCCCCTGGATAGGTTAAGCTCACTTCTGGGTTCAGTGATGCTACTTTATTAGATACCCACTCACTAAATGAGAATCAAACTTCTCATTGGCGCTGTCTCCCAGTCATTCTGATGAAGGGGAGTTATACTGGCAAATAGCCAGTCCTCTTGGGTAGGGCTACCAAGGCAACACAGATTGCATACTTTGCCCAAATTACACACACATCCCCAATTTCAGTCTACCGTGTCTGACCAACTCAGGTCCGTTTGGACTTCTTGCGGGTTTTCCTGATCATTCCAGGAAGTAGTTTGAAAACTCACAGCAATGATTTGTGCCGGTGATCTGACACACTCATATTCTTCTACCTGAGCCTTGGTTGTTTTCACGGCATCATCTTTAAGAGCAGCGAGCGTTGAGCGTCTGTGGTGAAAGAACCCATGTTTCCCCAATGGAACCATAAGCTCTTCATGTGCAGAGACTATATTGTAAAAATTTTAAGACCACATAGCTCCCTTTGGGAGATACTAAACAGATCATTTTTTTTAATGTTTATTTCTGAGACAGAGAGAGACAGAGCATGAGTGGGGGAGGGGCAGAGAGAGAGGGGGACACAGAATCCGAAACAGGCTCCAGGCTCTGAGCTGTCAGCACAGAGCCCGACGCGGGGCTCGAACTCACAGACTGCGAGATCATGACCTGAGCCGAAGCCGGACGCTCAACCGACTGAGCCACCCAGGCGCCCCCAAACAGATAATTTTTTAAAAAACTAAATTGAGGGGAGCCTGGGTGGCTCAATCGGTTAAGCATCCGACTTAGGCTCAGGTTATGATCTTGCGGTTCAGCACAGGCCCCGCGTCGGGCTCTGTGCTGACAGCTGGAAGCCTGGAGCCTGCTTCAGATTCTGTCTCTCTCCTTCTCTCTCTGGCCCTTCCCCACTCGTGCTCTGTCTCTCTCTCTCAAAAATAAACATTAAAAAATTTTAAAAAAAACAAAACAAAACAAAACCCAAATTGAAAGGTGCCTGGGTGGCTCAGTTAGTTAAGCATCTGATTCTTGATTTTGGCTCAGGTCATGATCTCATGGTTCATGGGATTGAGCCCCATGTTGGGCTCAGTGCTGACAGCAAGGAACCTGTGTGGGATTCTCTCTCCCTTTCTCTGCCCTTCCCCCACTTGCCCTAGTGCTCCCTCCCTCTCTCTCAAAATAAAAAAGCAAACATTAACAAATAATAAAATAAGGGGCACCTGGGTGGCTCAGTTGGTTAAGCGTCCAACATTGGCTCAGGTCATGATCTCGCAGTTTGTGGGTTTGGGCCCCGCGTCGGGCTCTGTGCTGACAGCTCAGAGCCTGGAACCTGTTTCAGATTCTGTGTCTCCCTCTCTCTCTGCCCCTCCCCTGCTCATGCTCTGTCTCCCTCTCTCTCAAAAATAAATAAACACAGGGGCGCCTGGGTGGCGCAGTCGGTTAAGCGTCCGACTTCAGCCAGGTCACGATCTCGCGGTCCGGGAGTTCGAGCCCCGCGTCAGGCTCTGGGCTGATGGCTCGAAGCCTGAAGCCTGTTTCCGATTCTGTGTCTCCCTCTCTCTCTGCCCCTCCCCCGTTCATGCTCTGTCTCTGTCCCAAAAATAAATAAACGTTGAAAAACAAATTTAAAAAAAAAAAATAATAAATAAATAAACACTAAAAAAAATTTTTTTTTTAATAATAAATTGAATGAAACCCTAAAGAGAGCACATAAGACCCTGTGAATTTCCCCTGCCTTAACCTTTGCCCCTGCCACTATTTACTATGTGTTATAATGAAAAGACAGGTGACTGCTCTTTGGAGAATATGGACTTCAGAGAAAATTTTTGCCTTTCTCAGAAAAGCACCTTTATAAATTAAGATTGCCAGATTCCCAAACCAAAGGCTTAGAGAAATACGTATAGTCAAATTTATAGAGATAACATCTAATATGAATTGACAATTTACTATGTGCTAAGCACTCTTCTAATTAATCACTTCATATACCTAATATATGGTACTTAATATGGTATATATATAATAGATATTCACGTGGCGCATATATTTATACTTTTCCTTTAATCCTCTATTTTTTTTTTTAATTTTAATGTTTATTTATTCTTGAGAGAGAGAGAGAGAGACAGAGACAGAGCATGAGCGGGGGAAGGGCAGGGTGAGAGAGGGAGACACAGAATCTGAAGCAGGCTCCCGGCTCTGAGCCGTCAGCACAGAGCCCATTGCAGGGGTCAAACTCACAAACCATGCGATCATGTGACCTGAGTAGAAGTTGGACGCTTAACCAATGGAGCCATGCAGGCGCCCCCTCTTTATTATTATTATACCTGGGAAGTTAAATAACTTGTCCAAAGTCCACAGGTGAGAGAGGCAGGAGCCATGATTCATGGAACGTAAACTGATTAAGAGAATAAACAATTGGGGCGCCTGGGTGGCGCAGTCGGTTAAGCGTCCGACTTCAGCCAGGTCACGATCTCGCGGTCCGTGAGTTCGAGCCCCGCGTCGGGCTCTGGGCGGATGGCTCAGAGCCTGGAGCCTGTTTCCGATTCTGTGTCTCCCTCTCTCTCTGCCCCTCCCCCGTTCATGCTCTGTCTCTCTCTGTCCCAAAAATAAATAAACGTTGAAAAAAAAAATTAAAAAAAAAAAGAGAATAAACAATGTTTCAGGTAGCTCTTTTTGTTGTCGTTGCTGTTGTCTTTGTTATTGTTGTTATTGGTTCGGGAGTAGAATTCAGTGATTCATCACTTACATATAACACCCAGTGCTCATCCCAACAAGTCCCCTCCTTAAGGCCCATCATCCGTTTAGCCCATCCCCCCACCCAACACCCCACCAGCAGCCCTCAGTTTGTTCTCTGTATCTAAGAGTCTCTTGTGGTTTACCTCCCCCTCTCTCTTTTTATCTTATTTTTCCTTCCCTTCCCCTATGTTCATCTATTTTGTTTCTTAAATTCCACATATGAATAAAATTATAGGATATTTGTCTTTCTCTCACTGACTTATTTCACTTAGCATAATATGGAATTCTAGTTCCATCCACATTGTTGCAACTGGTAAGATTTCATTCTTTTTGATCACCGGGTAATAATATTCCATTGTATATATAAACGACATCTTCTTTATCCTTTTGTCCGTTGATGGACAATAGGGTCTTTCCATACTTTGTCCATTGTCCATAGTGCTGCTATAAATATTGGGTTGCATGTGCCCCTTCAAGCAAGCATTTTTGTATCCTCTGGATAAATACCTAGTAGTGCAATTGCTGGGTCATAGGGTAGTTCTATTTTTAATTTTCTGAGGAACCTCCATACTGTTTTCCAGAGTGACGGCACCAGTTTCCATTCCCATGGGGTAGTTCTTTGTGTGTTAGAGGTAATACCCAGAGCACAGAGTGCCATGAGCCAGATTAAATAAAATCAGGAAGCAAGGTAATGAATGGAAAGACAATGGGATCCATGGATAATTTCCTTCGTATTGTGCCCAAGAGAAATGAATGGGGATTGAAACAATGTTGAAAGTTAGCCGTGTGCATGAGTGGTGGCCAAGAGGAACGCTGCTGAAAACCAGAGCTCCTGGCAGCTAAGCTTGTGTGGTAAGGGTTAGCCTGAGGGTAAGGGGAAGCTATAATCTTTACAACAGTGAGGCAAGAACCTCTTGTGTCTTGCATCGGTCTTGAGTGATTCAGTCAATTGGTCAAATATTTCCTGAAGAGCTACTAGGTTCAAGGTACTACTTGTGTTAAGTACTACTGAGATGCATGGAGACAAAGGACATGGTCCTAGTTCTGTTTAAGGATATTTGTTTCCTGTTAAAGCAAGATATAGAATCATGAAGGTTGAGCTGTTGGGAAACTTAAAAATCTTCCCAACTAATCCTTTTAGTTCTACAGATGACCAGAACCAAACCTCAGAGACAGGGACTTTGCGAAAGTTCCCATAGCATTTTCGGAGCAAAGATAGAGCCCCGACTGGGTTGCTACCCCAAGCATTTGCTATTTTCTTATATAGATATAATTAGTAATAAAAGGTAGTATTTACCAAGCAGCTAATTACTGGTATAGACAATGCATTGCTTCTTACCATAATATGTTTCCAAGGTCAAGGTCTAAAAGCTAAAACTTTTTCTGGGTAATTTTCAGGTGCAAAGGGACTTTCCCAGTTGTCTCCTCAGCTGTTTTAGCATGAAAACAGAAAATGGCCCCTCTTCTGTCCTCCCTGAACACCTGTGCCACCTCAATCATACACGTCACATGTGATCTTGATATATCTAGCTCCGTAGTTCTGAAAGTATGTGGTCTCTCCAAACCAGCAGCACCTGGAAACTTGGTAGAAATGCAAATTCTTGGGCCCACTCCAGACCCACTGAATCAGAAACCCTAGGGGCGGGGTCCAGTGATCTGTTTTTTTAAAGTCTTGAAAAAAAATTTGTTTTAATGTTTATTTATTTTTGAGAGAGAGAGAGAAAGCCTGCGTGTGAGCACGCATTAGTGAGGGAGGGGGGGTGGGGAACAGAGGACCCGAAGCGGGTTCTGCACTGACAGCAGCGAGCCTGATGTGGGGCTTGAACTCACAAACCACAAGCTCATGACCTGAATCAAAGTCAGATGGTCAACCGATTGAGCCAGCCAGGTGCCCCAAGCCTTTTTTTTTTTTTTAAGTTTATTTATTTATTTTTGAGAGAGAGAGAGAGAGAGAGAGAGCACAAGCAGGTGAAGGGCAGAGAGAAGGAGAGATAGAATCCCAAGCAGGTTCTGTGCCATCAGCACAGAGCCCAATGTAGGCCTTGAACTCACGAACCGTGAGATCACGACCTGAGCAGAGATTAAGAGTCTGACTTTTAACCAACTGAGCTGCCCAGGTACCCCCAGTGATCTGTATTTTAACAAGCCCTCCTAGTGACTCAGTTGGTCAAGCGTCTGACTCTGGCTCAGGTCATGATCTCACGGTTCGTGGATTCTAGCCCCGCATTGGGCTCTTTTGCTGACAGCTCAGAGCCTGGAGCCCACTTCTGATTCTGTGTCTCCCTCTCTCTGTCCCTCCCCTGCTCGCACTCTTTCTCTCAAAAATAAATAAAACATTAACCAAACCAAACCAAAACAAAACCCTCTGGTTTCTCTGAATGGCTCTCCAGAGAGATTGTAAGCTCCTTGAAGGCAGGCACCATGTCCTCCACAGTTTTTGTTTTCTTAGCTTAGTAACAATTTTTGAGCACAGCGCATGTGGCTCGGTCGGTTAAGCGTCCGACTTCGGCTCAGGTCATGATCTCACGGTTCGTGAGTTCGAGCCCCGCGTCGGGCTCCGTGCTGACAGCTCAGAGCCTGGAGCCTGTTTCAGATTCTGTGTCTCCCTCTCTCTCTGCCCCTCCCCCATTCATGCTGTCTCTCCCTGTCTCAAAAAATAAATAAACGTTAAAAAAAATTTTTTTTCTGAAACAACTATAGGAGTGCACGTGCTAAGGTAAGATAAAAGGCATGATAAGGATACTATTATCCAACTCTCTTCATGTAACGATTAGCACCTTTAGCTTCACCTTATGTTATGGGCTAAACTGTGTTTCCTCCACTTCAAAATTCATATGTTGAGCTCCTAACCTCCCAGCACCTCAGAATGTGTATTTGGAGATAGGACCTTCCAAGAGGTAATGAAGGTAAAATGAGTTAATATAGGTGAGCCCTAACCCAACAGGATTCGTGTCCTTATAAGAAGAGGAGATAGGGACATAGGCATAGAAGGAAGACCACACGAAGACAAAGAAGGGAAGAGTGCCATCTACAAGCCAAAAAGCGAGGCTTCAGGGGCACCTGTGTGACTCAGTTATGTGTCAACTCTTGATTTCAGCTCAGCTCATGATCTCACGGTCATGGGATTGAGACCCGCAACGCTCTAGGATTCATTCTCTCTCCTCTCTCTCTCTCTCTCTCCCTCTCTCTCTCTCTCTCCCCCCTACCCCTCACCCCCGAGAGAGAGAGAGAGAGAGAGAGAGAGGCTTCAGAAGAAACCAACCCTGTCAACACCTTGATCTCTGACTTCTAGTCTCCAGAATTGTGAGAAAAAACTTTTTGTTGCTTAAGCCACCAGATTATGGTACTTTGTTATGACGACCTTAGACAACTAATTCACTTTTTTTTAAATTTATTTTTCAATTGAACTCTACCCCCAACATGGGGCTTGAACTCAAAACCCCAAGATCAAGAGTTACATGCTCTATTGATTGGATTGAGCCAGCCAGTTGCCTCTGAACTAATATGCTTTGTAAAAAATTTACAAAATTACTGGCTCTGAAATCCAGGAATTCTCATCCAAGCCTCTGACAAGACAATCTTATTTTTAGATGACTCTATAACCATCTTTGGATGTTAACCATTAAAGTGTTTGTTTAAGAAATTACTCTTTCATGCTCAATATGAGCACAGATTTTGGAGTCAGACAGAGATAGGTTTCAATCCTGACTCAGCCACTTAGAAGTTATGTAATCTTATCCTCTAAAGACTCAGTTTCCTTGTCTGTAATTTGGGGCTAATAATAGCTCCGTCCTAGACATAACTCAATAATTGGCAAGTATATCGTAGGCACTCGGTTTATGGTGACTTAGAAATGATAATTAACCAAATTATTCACATTGGCCTCTGAGAGATAGAATTGCAACAAAAATTTTACCGTAATGCTTGAATCAGTTTAACAAACATAGTACGGTGGTGCCTTTTGAAAAGACTGTATAAAATGACAGATTAAGATTTTTCAAGAGAGGGGCACCTGGGTGGCTCAGTCAGTCAAGCGTCTGACTTCGGCTCAGGTCATGATCTCACGGTTCATGATTTTCGAGCCCCGCATCAGGCTCTGTGCTGACAGCTCAGAACCTGGAGCCTGATTCGGATTCTGTGCCTCCTTCTCTCTCTGCCCCTCCCCCACGCGCGCTCTGTCTCTGTCTCTCTCAAAAATAAATAAACATTAAAAACAATTAAAAAAAAGATTTCTCAAGAGAAACAACTTGAAGAGTCATGAGGAATAAAAGAATGAGAATGCCTGGAATGTGGTAGAAAGAGGCAACACCCAAGAATAGTTAAATTGTCTGAAATTGATGAGTAATTAGACTGCATGAAGATAGAGATCGCTGATTTTGTTTTGCGTCCCCAGTGCCTACTATGGCACCTGGCATCTACTATAAACTCAACAACTTTTGGTTGAATGAATGAAGGAATGAATGGCCTTCTGCAAGGACTATTATATAGATTATACAAAGACATTTCAGCCCAAGTACACGTACACAGAACTGACAATTCCTAGCTTTTTGGCATCGTGCAATCAAAAATTTAATATTAATTTCGTTATTATTTTTTATTTTAGAGCGAGAGGGAGAGAGAGAGAGATTGAGAACCTTAAGCAGGCTCCACGCTCATCACAGAGCTCCACAGGGGGCTTGATCCCACAATCCATGAATCATGACCTGAGCTGAAATCAAGAGTCGGCTGCTCCACCGACTGAGTCCGCCAGGCTCCCCAAAGACATTTTCAAAAAATGACACTTCTTTTGGGGTGCCTGGCTGGCTCAGTCGGTGGAGCACATGACTCTTGACTCAGGGTCCTAAGTTCAAGCCCCCACGTTGGATGTAGAGATTACTTAAAAATAAAATCTTTTAAAAACATAAAAAATAGGGTGCTTGGGTGGTCCAGCTGGTTAAGCGTCCGACTTCGGCTCAGGTCATGATCTCACCGTTTGTGGGATGGAGCCCCGTGTCGGGCTCTGTGCTGACAGCTCAGAGCCTGGAGCCTGCTTGGACTTCTGTGTCTCCTTCTCTCTCTGCCCCTCCCCTGCTTGCATTCTGCCTCTCTCAAAAAGAAACATTAAAAACATATTTTTTTTAATTTTTTTAAACATTTTTATTTATTTTTGAGACAGAGAGAGACAGAGCATGAATGCAGGAGGGGCAGAGAGAGAAGGAGACACAGAATCGGAAGCAGGCTCCAGGCTCTGAGCCATCAGCCCAGAGCCCGACGCGGGGCTCGAACTCATGGACCGTGAGATCGTGACCTGAGCTGAAGTCGGACGCTCAACTGACTGAGCCACCCAGGCGCCCCAAAAACATATTTTTTAAAAACATAAAACATAAAAAATAAAAATGTCGGGACACCTGGGTAGTTCAGCTGGTTAAACATCTGACTCTTGATTTTGGCTCAGGCCATGATCTCACAGTTCGTGAGTTCAAGCCCCAGGTCAAGCTCCTCTTCGGGCTCTGCGCTGACAGTCCCTCTCTCTCTGTTCCTCCTCCACTTGTGCTCAATCTCTCTGTCTCCCCAAAATAAATAAATAAGCTTAAAAAAACTTTTTAAATGTCTTCAATTGAAGTTTTATTCAAAATAGAGAGACAGTGTTTGGAGCCTCTCCAACCCCGATCTGTACTTCACCTCTCCTGCCTTTCATCTCAGCCTTCCCTTGCTGCCCCCACACTGTTCTGACCATCCTCACAGCCCCCCATCTGAAGAATGGCCCGGCGCCCCATACTTCTGACCCTTTGGGACCAGCTTCCCTCTTTGAAACTTAACTAGTTTTGCACCTGCTTATCTTTGGGATCCTCAACCAACTAACCTGATAACTTCATTTAAACTGAGGTGCTAATGAATGATAGTGGCTGAATGTGAGTCTACTCCTGGAGATAACAATTGATTTCAGCAGCACCTTATTCTGAAGAGTAAGTCATACGTTTCAGGCATGTGTCCCAGCCATCGGGGGAAGATATTTTAAGCAGGGGGATTTCCTCAAACCCCTCAAATTACACCATGTAGACAGCTGCCTATCCCACATGATCTGGCCAACTCCTTGGCATCCAACTATCAGCACTCAGGGGACACTAAGAGGAAACAGGTCTGTTCCTCTTCTTAACAGAGCTTGGAAGCAGTGACTGGACTATTTATGTCACTTAAAGGAAAAGGGCATTTACTCTGGAACCGACCCAGAAAGCACACATTCTGTGGGCTTAGAGGTAAACTTCTCTACCTAATCTCTGGGGATGGCTGAATGACTAGTGCCTCGATTCACCAAAATGAGTGAGCTGGGTCATGCAAACACTGAGAAAGGACTGGTAATAGACAGTTAAGTTTCACAGGTAAGAAGATCCTAGACATTGATCAGAATTTATGTGAGCTCACATATAAAGAACATTGAGCCTAATAATAAAAATAGTTGACTTTTATCAGGTGTTAACTATATTAACTGTACTTGCACACTTGAAAAGATCTAACCCTCTGGTATTGAGGAAAATGGCGGTCATTATCCCCAATTCAGATAAGGAAACCGAGGCAAAGATAGGCTAAGCAACTACCCCACAGTCCAATGGGAAATGAGATCAGAAGCCAAGTCTTTGAACTCCCAAGTTCATGGTTGGAACAGAAATTTAACAGCCTTTCATGTTTCTGAGTCAAGAATCTTTTTTTTAATGTTTATTTATTTATGAGACAGAGAGAGACAGAGCATGAGTGGGGAGAGGGGCAGAGAGAGACACACACGCACACACACACACGCACACACACACACACACACAGAATCTGAAGCAGGCTCCAGGCTCTGAGCTGTCTGCAGAGAGCCCGACGCGGGGCTTGAACTCACAAACTGCGAGACCGTGACCTGAGCTGAAGCCTTTCTACGTGCCAAGAACAGTGCTAAGTGCCTTATAAACACTTTCCCCACTCCCGACCCAAGCACTCCATGAGACAGGTCCTGTCATGACCCCAGTGTTACAGATGAGGAAACTAAGACCCAACTATTCTGAGGTCTTCTCATAATTGCCTGTCTTTTTTTTTCCCTATGATGTGAGGAGACGGTAAGGGCAGGATAGAACTTGCTGTCCCCAGAGTGAGACTTGCCTTTTCCCATCTCTCTTTGCTTACACACCGCCTCTCTCCATTTGGGCTCGTTTCTTCGCAAACGTTTAATAAACACCTCTCACATAGTCAAACACTGAATCTACAGTGACTGGAGTTAGGACATAGTGTGCAAAGAAAGTTATGATACCCTCTAAATCCGATCTCCAGGGTCAAGGATCTTCAGAGAGGAGGTAGCACCTGATGTGGGTTTTGAAACATAAATAGGAAGACAGGAATCAACCAGTCAAAGGACAGGATAGGGAAATTCAAATTTCAGCAAGAAGGAACAGCATGTGTCAACACCTAGAGTCACGAATTTGCATGAGAGGAAAAAACCCCACCGTATCCCTGTAAGTAGGGTCCAAAATTTTACAAGCCTAAAACAGAGGTAAAGGTTGCATTACAAGGTTAAAGAAAAATGGTTATTTTTCAGTTGGATCTGTGCTGTCACAAAAAGCGCACAAAGTAAGGGTGGTGAAACTCATTGTGTACACGACCGATTGCTGATTGAAGCGAAGTACAAAGGGTCCTGAGACAGTCATTTCCAGTCACCCCCTAAAACGCTCCACCCAGGGGCGCTTGGCGGCTCCGTCAGTTAAGTGTCCGACTTCAGCTCAGGTCGTGATCTCGCGGTTCGTGGGTTCGAGCCCTGCATCGGGCTCCGTGCTGATGGCTCAGAGCCTGGAGCCTGCTTCGGATCCTGGGTCTCCCTCTCTCTCTGCCCCTCCCCCATCCGCACTCTGTCTCTCAAGAATAAAGACATGTTAGAAATAAAAAATAAAATAAAATGAAACACTCCGCCCAAAGAGCTCTTTAGTCTGCCCCTAATTTTTACAAAGCAGTAGAGTGCTTGGGAGAGGGTTAATTGTCTCATCTGACATTCAAATCATCACAGGCTTTTTACACCCAACAGAGGTCTCCAACTCATGACTCCAAGAGCAAGAGTGGTGTGATCTTCTGCCTGAGCCAGCTGGGTGCCCCACATTATCACAAACTTCTACCTTGCTGCAGAGTATGGGCCCTGGGATGTAACAGAAGTAGAGGCAAATCCAATTGTACAGGTAACCATAGGGGATCACAGGGTTGTGTGTGCTGTTCTGTATGAATTTTATCTGAAGGGTGATTGAAAGCCACAGAAGGATTTTGAACAGACCCAGCTCAAGTGCCTCCTTCTGTAAAAGCATTACCTGGCCACCATGCTTGGTGGGGAATTCCTTTAACCCATGTGGTTTGTAGCATTTGGTCTCCTCTCCCCTTAGGGGCAACACCCTGTATTATATTTTTGTTACATGTTACCCATACATATAATATGTGCTCCAAATACATTTGTTGTTGAAGGAGAGAGGCAAAAGCAGAGGAATCCTTTGCGTTTTTCTGATTGCACAGTTCAGTCCGTCGGAATCCAGTTCACAATGTGGACGAACTATTGAAGTTGTACACAGAGACAAAAGAAAACATTTAATGTGCTTATAAATATGAATGTGAATTACACAACCATACGTATTCAAGTGAAGCCTTTACTGTTTTATTTGCTCAATTGTATTGAATCCCAAAGTGCTTGGGACCATCGGACACAAAGCGAGTATATATGCCATCAGTATAATGTTAATCATGGATGGAATTGATTGATCGAGTTAATCTATTTTGTAAAATAAGTGAACGGGCTAAGATAGCTTACTGGGGCTAATTCCACTGTCAAAATCCCAGTTACATACAGGCCTTACACTTGCAAGTCTATGTATCTCACTTGAGGAAGGGAGCTTAGATTCTACAGAAAGCAAACCAGATGGCAGAAAGACCCTCGCTCCCCTTCAGGCCACTGCTCCTCCAAGTATGAGCTCTGAGCCTCCAACAGCAGCACCCGGAGAAGCTTTCAGAAATGCGGAAATGCAAATAATCAGGCCCCACCCCAGCAAAGCCAACGGAATCAGAGATTCTGGTGGGGGGGGTGGGCAGGCCTGGCAATCAGTTTGAAAAGCCCTCCAGGTGATTCTGATGCAGGAAGCTCAAGTTTCTCAGACCCGCTGCTTCGAGTTAGTTACTCTGGCTGGCTGCCCTCTGCGAGGAAAGGTGGAGATGGGGAGTGCGGGAACCTACTCCCGGCTCTTGAGGGATCCTTATTATCTATTGGTTTGCTTTGCCATTACCCTAATACAGATGGAACGTAAGACCCATTAGACAAAACATGAACCAGACCTGTTCCACAGAACTGTGATGTCAGTTTTCCTTGGCTTTGCCTTTGGTCATTAAAAAAAAAAAAAAAAAAAAAAAAAAAAGTATTGCTTCATGAGCCACACTGGACTCTGAACTTTTCCCTTTTCTAGTAAAAGTACAAATTTCAGCTGCAGTTCTGGACCAACAACATCTTTCTACAGAAGTTGCTGTCTTCTAAGCTTTGCAGAGTTCCAGAGATAAGATAAATAATTTACCAAATGTAGGTTTCTGATTACTCACTCTATTAGCATTTAGAGCAGAGAGCTCCGGCCCCTGGGGAGTTTGATTCGTTCAGATGCAGCCCATCTGCTTTTGTTTTTTTGTGGGGTGTTTTTTTTTGGGGGGGGAGAGGGGGTGGGGTTGTCTGGAAAAGCCAGGGAGCTCCCAGCATCCCACACATACTTTAGGGATGAACTGCCTAAATCTTAAGGGTTTTACTGGAAATTCTGGGGAATGCTATTTTCTTATTTAAAAAAAAAACAAAAAAAACAGCTGCTGAGACTCTTTCTTCCTCCCTGTACCCTCTTTTTTTTTATGCCGAGTAAAAACAAAACTCCACAATTCATTCTCATTTATTATACGAAATAAGATAGCTGAAAGGGTATTTTCAATCTTGTGCAATTTATTTATCCTAAATTTATGCTGCACACTACAAGAGTAATTTCAGGGAATTTTATAGAGGGGGCGGCAGTAGAGTTTCTCCTAAATCAAGTGACTGTTCGGGGGGTTGAGGGTGGGGGGGAAGGAACAGCCTGTTACAACAAAGTATCATTCCTCACTCACACAATTTCTATAGTATAGCAGCAATATCAGTAGCGATAGACGTAATAGGTTTGCACCTGTAGTTATTCCGTGGTCTCTTTCCTATATGGTAAATACACATCGTTATTATTTTATACAATTAAAAAAAATTTTTTTTAACGTTGATTTATTTTTTGAGACAGAGAGAGACAAAGCATGAACGGGGGAGGGTCAAGGAGAGGGAGACACAGAATCTGAAACAGGCTCCAGGCTCTGAGCTGTCAGCACAGAGCCCGATGCGGGGCTTGAGCTCACGGACCGCGAGATCATGACCTGAGCCGAGGTCGGCCGCTTAACCGACTGAGCCACCCAGGCGCCCCTTTTTATACAATTTTTAAGAATAAGCTAGGGTACAGAAGAAACAGCCAAAATTGCTGATTCCGTGGATCGTCTATTGCAAAAGCAGAGGAAAAATTTGAGGCAAACCCAAGAAGCAATGTGTTGGATATGTAACACATGCTCTTTGGGTTCCCTTCAGGATAACTGGATCAGCTTTGAAGCTACTTCATCCCTTTGAAAAGTACTGCAGTGTGTGTCGGGACGGTATCGCATAGTGGTGAGAGGGTCTTATTCTGGTAATCTCTGACAACTAGAAATTGCATTTGGTCTCCCATGGAAGATTGTATTTTCTAGGACTGTCTTAATACAAAATCAAGGCTGCATTATCCTGCTTCCTCTGGTGAACACCCAGTGTTTAAGGAAAACAATGACCTGATGACATCTTACCACAAACCTATTGTTTTTTTTTTGTTTGTTGTTAAAAGTTTATTTACTTATTGTGAGAGGGAGAGAGAGGCAGCGGGAGAAGGAGAGGGGCAGGGAGAGAGGGAGAGAGAGAATCCCCAGCAGGCTCCGCACCACCGGCTCAGAACCCAACACAGGGCTCCAACCCACGGAACAGTCAGATCATGACCTGAGTTGAAACGGAGTCAGACGCTTAACCCACTGAGCCACCCAGGTGCCCCAAACCTGACTCTTGTTGTCCTGTCAGTGATTTAATAAAAAGTTGATTGTCTCCCGATACCAAGTGGTACTGAAAATCCTCTGCCTGGAAATGGAAATCGTGGGGTTGGTTTGGGGAGTGCGCCTAGCAGAGCAATTAGCTCTGGAACAAAAACAATACATTACATCGGGGATACCCCTAGAAGGTAAAGTAAGGACACAAAAGGAATTCCTTGTGCTTCACAGCTCTGGGTTGGAAGCAATTAAAAAGTGAAAGGTGTAAAAATGGTACTCGCTACCTATTTTGTGTTTCTCTGGGAGATTAACCTACTTTCTTGGCTCATTTTCTTCTTCCTACGTCAATTGGTGTAAAAGCTGCGGTGGCCGGCAGCCTCAGACGACTCTGTCTGCCTCTATCGCTTTTGTTCAGGGTCTCTCCAGGACACACAGAATAATTTACCTCTATTTCCTTTGCTTTCTGCCCACAGCAGGTGAAACGGCTGTCCCAAGCGTAGACACATTCTCCCTTGTCATGAGAAGGTGCCAAGCCAAGGATGGTGAGTTAATAGTTGGAGCGTGTCCTCCTCCTCTCTTTTCCTGTCTAATGACATATCCAAGGGGCTGGAGCAGTAAATCTGAGAAAAGCAGGATGTAAGTACACACACGCGCACACACACATACACACACACACACTCGCGAGGAGAACTCGGACCCGGCCCCTTGCTCTGCACTTCAGCTTGCCGTATGCTGCATTTCAGAAGGTTTCATGGGGCTCCTGCAACATTTTTTGGTTGGTTGGATGGCTGAATGAAACACAACCTTCCCTGCAGACATCAAAGCATGTCTCCAGCATAGCAAACTCTCCATCCAGCCTTTCGTCTCTCCGGCTACATTCCAATTTAACCGGGGCTGCCTTGCATGATAATCAGGCCTAATTACCGCTTTATCCCTTGATTGTTGTGCTGAGTTTTGGAACTGCAGAGTTCTTTTCTCAGTTGGGTCCTGCCTCTTCCCGCACTCTCCCTCCTATTATTTAGCATACCCATCCGAGAGTTCTCAGATTTAGCCTTCGTCAGTAGCAAACAGTCGAAAAGGGCAAGATTGTGCCTTTGGGATCTCATCGCTGTGTCCACTTAGTAAACCTGAATTCCTTTCACCACTGTGGGAAGACCTCGCCGTGTACAGGATATTCTGAATACCTCAGGAACTTTAAGAGATTTATTACCAGGTTAAAGAGTAAAACAGGCCCTGAGATGATATCCTCATTCCCCAGAGCTATTTTCCTACCTTTGCTCTTACCGCGCACACACACAAACACAAAATCATTTACAAAACGTTGAAACCAAAAGGAAAGAGATGTAAACAAGGACTTTTGGAAACTCTCCATCAGTTATTTCCCTTGGGAAGATGCATTGGGATGCCTTAATTTCTCTAACTGAAGAAGACATCACGGGCAAAAACATTGAAAAAATGGGGGGTCGGATAATCCCGTTTACCTCCATCTGAAACCATCCAGGTAGATGATAATTTAGGTTTTAACATTTATTTATTTTTGAGACAGAGAGAGAGAGAGCATGAACAGGGGAGGGTCAGAGGAAGAGGGAGACATAGAATCCGAAACAGGCTCCAGGCTCTGAGCTGTCAGCACAGAGCCCGACGCGGGGCTCGAACCCACGGACCGCGAGATCATGACCTGAGCCGAAGCCGGACGCTTAACCGACTGAGCCACCCAGGTGCCCCGGAAGTTCTTTTTAATGTACTATTGTACACATTATCTGAGTGCCTGTATGTGCCCCGCACAGTGGCAGATACTGGGGACTCCAAGACAGTATGACATAACTCTTGCCCTCAAGAACAAGCTGAGGTTTTAAAAGACTGCAAGCATGGGGCGCCTGGGTGGCTCGGTCGGTTAAGCGGCCGACTTCGGCTCAGGTCATGATCTCACGGTCCGTGGGTTCGAGCCCCGCGTCGGGCTCTGTGCTGACAGCTCGGAGCCTGGAGCCTGTTTCGGATTCTGTGTCTCCCTCTCTCTGACCCTCCCGCGTTCATGCTCTGTCTCTTTCTGTCTCAAAAATAAATAAACGATAAAAAATAAATAAATAAAAGACTGCAAGCAGGGGCACCTGGCTGGCTTAGCAGGTAGAGTATATGACTCTTGACCTTGCGGTCAGGGTCGTGAGTTTGAGTTCCATGTTGGGCGTAGAGTTTATTTAAAAGCAAACAAATCAATAAATAGACAAGCAAACAAACTGAGATGACTGGGAAGGTCGAGATGCAAACAAACATTCTTCAAAAATACTATCCGAGTGAAACAAAATTGACCTTGAGTTGATGATTTTGAAACACGATGGCTCATTATTGCTATTTTGGCTATGTTTTGTGTTTGAAATTTTCCATAATAAGAAGTTGAAGAGGGGCGCCTGGGTGGCTCAGTCGATTAAGCATCCGACTCCTGATATTGGCTTAGGTCGTGATCTCACGGTTCGTGGGGTCAAGCCCTGCATCGCGCTCTTGTGCTGATGGCACAGAGCCTGCTTAGGATTCTCTCTCGCCTCTCTCCCTGCCCTTCCCTCACTTGCCATCCATCCTTCTCTCTCTCTCTTTCCCTCTCTCAAAATAAATAAACATTAAAAAAAAATTTTTTTTTTAAGTTGAAGAAACGAATGTAATCTGGGAACCATAATCTGTAGAACCACCTGGAGGAAACTGGCTGAAATGCAGATTCTCTGGCCCCGCCCCATTCCTAGTCACTGTTTGTTGATGGGGTTCAGGAATCTGCATTTTGAATAAACTCCTCATGCAAATCGGATGCCTACTGAAACTTGAGTTCCTTGGCAGGGGAGACAGCAAGAGGAGGCGTAAGAAAGAAGAAAAACCATTTAGCAGAGAAGAAAAACTTCCCTGGAAACCACTTAACGAGTCTGGACAATTTCAGAACTAGAAAGAGGACCTTAGAGATCCTGAGTCTAGGCCAGAGCATCTCAAATTGTCGCGTGCCTGGGAATCACCTGGGGATCTCGTTCAAACGAAGTAGGTTGGGGTGGGACCTGAGAGTCTGCGTTTCTAGCCAGCTCCCAGGTGCAGCCTTGGATTAGTACTTCACAGATAAGGAAACCGAGACTCAGAGAGTAATACTTGCTCCTAGCTGCAGGCATCAGGCGCATCCCTTTGTGCTGCCGAGCCCGTGTAGGAGCCCGTTACCAGCGGGATACCGGCAGCACGCTGCCTTATTTCAGGACTGCAAACATGGGCCAGTGCTGGAGCTGAGCTACAGTACAGATTTCTCCTCAGCACCATAGGGGTGATCTGAGGAGCCGCCATGTGGCTGTTCTGCCACAGTCTGTTGTTAGGTCTTATCATCATTACTGCAACTCCCAGGTCAGACTCTTGAATTCTTCTTGCGATTCCATGAGACTCCTTGGGTAATAATTAGATCTACTAGAATGCATGACCCAACGCCTGTGCCTAGATTTTAACATAGTTTCGGTGCAATGCTAGTGCATTGAGCAAGTTAGCTATCCTGAGTCGCAAAGACAATGTGGTTTAGAATCTATTAAATATACTCCGTTGTATCAGGACTGGGGAGCATTCTCTGACCCAGGAATCCTGTTTCACACCGTGGCTGGTAAACTGAGAAACCTGATTATCCCAGACCTGGTACAGATTCAAATATCTTTCCCACCCTCCCTGAAGGACGGGTAAGATAGTTTATCATCCTTAAGGAAAAGAGATGCTTGGGGGGTACTTCCTAACCTTTGAGGTTGAGGTCAGAGAGGCTGTCCCTGCCCTCTGTTTCCCTGTCTGTGACAACTGAGGACAGGGCCGCTAAAGAACGGAGCTGAGGGCATGTTTTATAATCACTGATTTCTGGGTAAGGAAGAACTAGCATAGGATATTTGGACTCAAGAAATTCCTTAACAAAAATGTTACCAGAACCTCCCTCCCCAGACAGACAGACACACACACACACACACACACACACACACACACACACACCCATTCTCTGCCTATCCCCTCAAATAAAGCGTCTTTTCCTCTGGCCTCCAAACAATTTCTGTTGGAAGGAAATGTGTCTGGGTTAGAACAGTCTGTGATCTTTCTCAAAGACAGGAGCCTGTCCTCTTGAAACATCACATGTAACATTTGTATCTTTTCCCCCTGGTCCAATGACACATTTTCCCTAAGCCTTCTTATCTAGAAATGCCGAGGGGACAGATGAATGGTAGGCACCAGTCCTGACAGTCCCAATCAGAGCGAAGTTTGAAAGCTTCCCTTAGGATCAGAGTCCAGGGAAAAGTTAATTTTTGGTTCCAGGCATGTGGACTTAGGTTTTTGTGGGGGTGAAGAGTGAGGGCTTGGAATGAATAAACTCTTGGAGGGGGAGGGGCGGTGCTGGGGCCCTGGGGTGGGGAGGGGAGCGGGGCCTCCCTGGAGCCCCGAGCCTTTAGTAATCTGCTTTGTGAATGGAGCTAAAGGGGGAGGGGGATGGACATACTTGGAATTCCTTTATCTGGGTGGGCTCCTTCTCTAAGGACTTTCAGGATGTGGGAAATGGGAGATCAAAGAGGCTGCATTTCCAGCCTATCAGGTTACAGGGTGTTAAATGGAGAGGGAAAGAAGTGGGGGGGGGGGGAGAGGGGGCCTGGGGAAGGCCGCTTCCAGGGGGGCCAGGGAAACCCAGTTTGGGAACTGGCTGGGGCGAGTGAGAAAGAAAGAGAGCCGGGGCGTGCTGAACACGTTTCACATCACCTCAGAGCTGTGGAATTTCCTCTCTTCTGGGGGGAGGCCTGTGAAGATGCAGTTGGTTTAAGGTTAGTCGGTGATGCATAAGAGCCCAGAGGCGTCTGATTGAGGGTGTTACTAAGTGACCGGTGTTTACAAGCAGAGATTCGGTGGTGGGGAAGGGAGGTGGGAGCCGAGGCCGTCTTCGGTCTGGGTCGGTAAGCAAATGCTGTGTGACCCGAGAGGGGAGTCCATGTATGGGGTTTTTATTTGCGTCTAACCCCGGTGGTATGCAGAGCCTGGACTGCGGGCTCCGGAGGGGGGCAAGAGGAATGGGAAGGTCGTTAGAAAAGGCGGGAGAACCTCCTACGTGGGTGAGGGATCCGGGGCCCTGCGGCCACTAGCCGGGCTCTGCTTTGGCTCTCGGGCGTCCCCGGGGCGGTCCCTTGCAGCTCGGTTTCTGGGCTAGTCTAGCCACGTGCTCCACGCCACCCAGCTGTCGCTGCCTCGCTTTCCGAGGCCTTACCTCCCAAGAGTTGGGCTTATTTCTTAAATCCTCCCCAGGCCGGTGTCCCTCCTTGTTGAAAGAGAGCACCCACCCCAAACCTTCCACCCCAGTGTGAAGGTGTGCAAGGCAGGGTAGGTGGTTACCGAGGCCAGGGACACCTCTTTCAGGGAAGAATCGAGAAAGCGGAGGACCGTCGGATCAAGTGCCAGTCGAGACAGGCAGGAAGGACAAGGGGGTGGGAACCCGGAAGCAAGCAATTTGGAAAGCGCGTTTAGAGAAAAAGAATATTTATGAAAGCCTGCTACCAGCCTTAATCAGGCAACGTATTGTTCTGATACTACGACCAGTAGAAAGTTATTAGATGGCCTATAAATCACCCCGTACTACAGATGACAAAAATATTGCATGTTTGGGAAGAATTAGAATATAATAAAATACACTTGTCACAAACCAAGCTTCATTTAATCTTTTTTTTCTCTTGTTTCAGAAAGCTGTTTAGGATTTTGCAGCCTACTGGGGTCACCGTTTTCAGACATCTATTAGTGCCATATTGTAGTCGCATGAGAGGCTCAGTTAATAAAGATTTCTGGTTGATAGACTGCTAAGAGCAAGCAGGCTTGGGCACTATCTTTTTTGAACTGCTACTGAGCTATAGAACACTACACTCAGTCCATTTTTTTTATCATTTTACAAACCGAACACACATTCTCCCTCTTTCCCAAACACCTCCCCCCAACAGTTTTGGAAAATAAATATGGTGTTTCTTCCTCTGTGTCACCTGCTCTCTGTAGCCTTGACCCTTGTCAGACCAAACTGAGCTTCCCTAATCTATACTGTTCCTTTTTTTTTTTTTTTAAGAATTAAAAATTTTTTTCTTTAATGTTTTATTTACTTTTGAGAGAGAGAGAGAGAGAGAGAGAGAGACAGAGCACGAGTGGGGGAGGGGCAGGGAGAGAGGAAGACGCAGAATCCAAAAAAGGCTCTAGGCCCTGAGCTGTCCGCACAGAGCCTGACGTGGAGCTTGAACTCACAAACCGTGAGATCACGACCTGAGCCGAACTCACACGCTTGACCGACCGAGCCAGCGAGGTGCCCCAAGATTGTATTTTTAAGTAATCTCTGCACCCGGGGCCAGAACTCACAACCCCGAGAACAAGAGTCGCACGCTCCACTGACTGAGCCAGCCAGGCGTCCCTCTGCTATTCCTTCTTGACACTCACAGAACAAGTTTGACTTTTTTTTTTTTTTAAGGTTTATGACATTTGGGAATAGGAACTACTCTTTGAACTGGCCCTTCTGGATTTCTTAGTGGCTTCCTAAGAACAGGTAAGAGAGAGAAATCAAGCGATATTTCCTTTGTGCCCAAGTAAAATAAGCCAACAGCATGTTTTCTATTCTTAGTTGACATGAAAATTAATTTTTGAAAGTCCTATAGTCAGCTTAGTCCATCATAACCTGCTGTTGACCTTAGTGGAGGATCTAAGGACTCGAATGTTAAAATTAGAACTGACTTTGAGTACTGGCCCTATTTACCAGCTGTGCACCTTATTTTTATTTAACTAACACTTATACAGCATTTACCATGTGCCAAGCACTGTTCTAAGCGTTTTACAAATATTTGCTTGGCTAATCCTCATACGAGTGTTATTATTATGTAACGCTATTATGAAGTGGTGTTATTATTGTCCTTGCTTTACAGATGAGGAATCTGAGACAGGGAGATGTGAGGGAATTTGGCAACCGACGAACACGACTTTAAGCTTACTTCCCCAGCCCATCCCCTGTCAGGTGGGAGATGTGGCTCCGTTTCCACATCCGCTGCCACACAACCTTGGACAAGTCGCTTGGCAGTGCTGGGGGCAGGGGAAGCGTGTGAAACTGCCGCAGCAGGGAGGGCAGGGCGTTCACACGCGCACGAAAACCCAAAGAGCAAAGCCAGAGGGAAGGGAGATTTCGAGGGCTGCTCCTCCCACCCCCGTCCCCGTGTGGAGCAGCATACCTTCTTATAATTCAATTCACAGCCTCAGTCCTGTACCATTTCCGTTTCCTTGAACTGCATCTAGACATGATTCTGGTCCCCTCCAGCTTCTGACCTCATTACTCATTCTGTTTACGGCTTGGCCTCACCCTTCAGACTGCCCTGATTTCCCAGATAGGAATTTGGCTGCCCTCGTTGACTATGATTCAGATTTTTGCCCCAGCCACATTGCACTAATCCCTCCTGGGTGCACGGCCCTCTCGTCAGACCGACACTGGGACCCCCTTCTCCTTCCTTCCCCGAACCCCCTGTCATGATAAGGGGGGAGGCTCTATGAATACATCTCACTCCGGAGAGCTAGGGCGGGGTTACAAAGGACACTGAATGAAATCTGGGGGGAAACCACGGAAGAACTTGAAGTTGGGGGGTTGGATAATGTGAGGAAGGAGGAAGATTCAGGCTCTGGAGGCCGGGGCCTCCATGAATAAGGTACAAATGACAGACTAGGAAGGGCTGAGGTGAGGTACCCAGTGGAAACCACAAGGGAGAAGCATGTGTGGGAGACAGAAGAAAAATCTCACGACACTTGGTCATCGCCCGGATTTGAAGGGCAAGAGGCCGTGGCGCGTCACACACGGTGACCCTCCGAGGTTTCACAGCTAAAGCCTCTGGGAAGCTGCTAGGGTAGTTGTGAGAAAGTGGAAGGGGCTTAGAGTGGTGCCTGGTAATTGGGTATAGGCTTAAGAAATGTTTACAGAATGTGATATATTTATGTCGACTCTCTCGGGCTTGTCATTAAAATACTAATACCCCATGGAAATCTAAAACAAAGAGCCTTGAACACCTTTGTCTTAAGGGTAAGAGGAAGGACCGTGGGAAGAGGCTGCCAGGGCTCCCCTGTTTGGGTCACTGTGAGAGCATACAGAGAGGGAACGAGGAACCCAGAAGAGAAGCCTCATCTAGTATATCCCTGTGCCAGGAGAAGTGAAGGATGGGAGAGGCCAGGGGGGAAGGAGAGGCAGGGCTGGCCGCAGAGTGGTTAGAAGGAGGCGGCCTTCAGTCAGTCGCTGGCACAGACGTCTGAGTGTGGGGGGCACCGAGGGTGCCGAGGAGGGAGAAACGCAGTCGGCGCTGGGCGAGCACATGAGCCACTCCGAGCAGGCGGTGGTTGTTGTCATTGTCTTGCCCGGTGTGTTCTTTACATTTGACGTAGACAGCCAGCCTGTCGTCCCTTCCAATTCTAGAGAAGTCCACTGCTCCCTTATGACTCAATAATAAGTTAGCCTCCTCCTCCTCCCTGATGCCCCTTCACTTTCCATCTATTGTCTCCTCGTGGTCGGCCCGCTTAGTCCTCTCTTCTGCCCATCAAAGCTTATCGTCTGTCTCTTCTGGAAACGTAGGCCGCAACTGAAAACAGTTTTCCCGAAGAGGCAAAGCTCTAAACACTACCCGTTTTTTTTTTTTTTCCTGTGCCCATGTTTGAACCATATACATGTTTTTTAATTTATTATTTATTTTTTCGTAGTTTTACTTTTTTTTAACCCAGATGCCTTTTTTAAAGTTTTTGTTTATTTACTTTTGAGAGAGAGCGTGCACACACAAACAGGCAGGGGAGAGGCAGCGAGAGGGGGTGAGCGAGAACCCCAAGCAGGCTCAGCGCTGTCCGCACAGAGCCCTACTAGGCAGGGCTCCATCCCACGAACCGTGAGATCGTGGCCTGAGCCGAAACCAAGAGTCTGATGTTCAACTGACTGAGCCACCTAGGCGCCCCAAATATGTATTTTTTTTTTTACGTGTCCCATTTTTAACTCTGTATTATGGTTTGTAGGGGTCCAAGGACTGTGTCAGGCTTTGAGAAGGTGTTAATACATCAGGCCTTCCCTACAGATCACAGTTTGATCGAGGGACAGGACAGTCCCAGCGGCCGCCATTTATTTTTCCGGTGCTAGGTGCTGTGTGAATTGCTTAATATTTGTTCTCACTGAATCTTCGCAGCGACCCTGTCAGTTACATATGCTTATCCCCATTGGATGAGGAAACGGAGACGCAGGGATTAAGTAACTTGTCCAGTTACTGCTGTGTGTGTTGGTTCCAAGCTGACGTTTATTGAGCACTTACAACATGCCAGGCCCCAGACCAGAGCTCCACGTTGAATTCTCAGGAAAACACTATGAGCTAAGTATTCTTATTTTCCAGGTCAGGAAGCAGGCTCAGAGAGGTTAAATAAGTTGCAAATATACCACTCCTGGGAGGCCGCGGAAGCAGCCTGCCATCCTAAGCAGTGAGACTCCTCCTCTTTGCTCTTTGAACCCTGCATTTAGTCATTAAAATACCAAAAGAGGTTCTGTGCGATCTGGTTTTACTCTTGAAGCCATCCCAGGGAAGGACCCTCGGGACAGCACTGTTTCAAGGAAGGGTCCGAGGTGTGCCCTGACTGCAGAAGAGAGTGGTGGCAGGCCAGGGCCGGGAGGGTGAACTGGTTCATGTCTGCAAAGGGCAGGAGCAGCTAAGCCTCGGGAGGACTGCCTCTGTGCGCGCCCTGGAAATGCAAACAGCTCTCGGCTTGGCTTCCCCCGCTGGCCCAGCCTGGGAGGCTGGCGGGAAGCCTGCTGGAAGGGAAGCCCCATCTGAGGGAGCAGCCACAGGACCCTGGAGCAGTGGCTTCCCCCTCTCTGACCTTTAGCTCGAGCTGATGAATTGGCAGCAACTGTGTGACATCAGGGAGGCATTTTCTTTTTTTGTGAGCTCAGAGCTTCCACGTAAAAATCCCTCAGTCACAAGACGGAGGCTGCAGAAGCCCAGGCACACTTGTGGCCGCAACAGGTGATGGGCACCTGCTCCAAGCCCTCCAGAAGTCTGCGTAATCCCAGGGATTCCGGGCAGCCTTGGGGACGGCCATGTAAGGGTGATCGCTGGCCTTATTTATCCCCGCTGCGCCGCCAGCTCTTAGCCCTGCAGGGGCAGGAGCTCAGGGGCTGGGCACACTGGGCGGGCGCCCAGGGGCCATCAGCCTCCAGCACCTTCTTCTATGTGACCGCTCTCTTCTTGTCCTCACCCTCGGTGAAAACTAGCACTCGGTTAAAATTAAGGGAGCTCAAAAGGTATCCAAACATGTCTTTGCTTGACTTTGTGTGTGAGCTGGGTGTGTGTTTGGGGGAGGGGGGCGCTCAGGGAGTGAGGAATCTAATGCCTAAACTTGAGAGTGGTAGAAAGAACCATTCTTTTAATACAGCAAAAGTCACTTGGAGGGAACTTAGATCTCTAAATACTCCAGACCCCTCATTGTACAGAGCCTACATTTACTGCAGGCTCAGAAAGGGACCTGCCCAAAGACCTCACAGCACATGGGTGGCATAGGTAGGACCAGAATGATGACCTTGGGCCTTGGTTCCCTCACTGATAGAATGGTGTGGTGGGATTTAATGATGTCCAAGATTTCCTTCAAGATCTTAAAATGTAAGGGGCGCCTGGGGGGGCTCAGCCAATTAAGCGTCCCACTTGATTTCGGCTTAGGTCATGACCTCGTGGTTCATGAGATTGAGCCCCGCATGGGGCTCTGCACTGACAGCGTGGAGCCCACTTGGGATTCTCTCTCTCCCTCTCTCTCTCTGCCCCTCCCCCACTCTCTCGCGCCCGCACATACACACTCTCTTTCTCTCAAAATAAATAAAGAAACATTAAAAAAAAAAAAAAAAAGAACTTAAGATGTAAAATCATAACTGAGCGGCTCTCTGAGGCTCCCTGAGGGATCCTAGTGAATCTAGCAGAGCAGGGCCCAGGACAAGACAGGATACATGGCTAGGTAGATGGGGGCCATTAGATGACCAGGTAACTTCCAGACTTTGGGATAGATGATTGCATCACCTTTGATACCCACCTGCTCACTTCAGTCCCTTCCCCCGCCCTTGTCCCGGACACTAACATTTACCCTAGAGCAGCCATTTCCCCTTTCCCTTGTCTTCCCACCCACACGTGTACACATTCCTTAATTTCTGCTTGTTTACTGGACCTCTGTCACTCCAGCTTATATGCCTAGCTTTCCACTACCTTTTAAATTTTTTTTTTTAAGTGTATTTATTTTTGAGACAGAGAGAGACCGCATGAGCAGGGTAGGGGCAGAGAGAGAGGGGGGACACAGAATCCGAAGCGGGCCCCAGGCTCCGTGCTGTCAGCACAGAGCCTGACTCGGGGCTCGAACTCACGAGCCATGAGATCATGACCTGAGCTGAAGTTGGACACTCAAACCGGCTGAGCCACCCAGGCGCCCCTCCACTACCTTTTATTAAGGAGTCACTCACTGCGTGATGTATCACTCACTGTCACCCATTAAGTTCACTTGGACGTAAGAGGTGCCAAAGAGATGGAGATCGCTGGCTTTATCCCTGTGAGGACCCAATTATCTTTGTCCTACTCCAAGACCACAGACTCTACGTACCCTCGAATTTGATGAAAACTTGGAATTAAGGAGAAAAAACCAGGATCGTCTGTGTCTTTCATGACTACTGGACAAAAGTAGAAAGTAATCAGTTATCGTTTTGTTCCTCTGAGCTTCCTAGGAGCTAAAGAGAATGCAAGCCCACCAAATTGTCAGTGTCGATAAAGTACGTTACACAGATCGATTTGCACACATTTCCTAAAGCAGCAGTTTGGGCACTATCCTGTAACTGAATTCTGTAGTTTGGGGAGTAAACTATCTTTTGGCCACCCTGAGTCATGCTCCCTGTGGCATCTCCAGCTGGTCAGCAGGTCACACAAGGTGGGTGGAGGCCACAGCTGAAAATGTAATAATACCCTGGTAGGTTCCAGGGAGCCTCTGGGAGTAGCGACTCTCTCAAACAGGTGTCGGCGAGGGTCTGACGATGGAGAGGCTGGGGGGGGGGGGGGGCGGGCGGGATCTGGCATGAAACCATGCAGGTACGGCCATTCCTTTGTTCATTCTTTGCTCATTCCTTCCAAAGGTACTTACTGAACACCCATATGGGCGAGTTAGATCTGGGATTGTGTTGGACACTGAGAATTCCACAGCTAATAATGGGGTTAGAAGTTAATATTCTAACTCTGGAGACCAACGTAGAAGCAAGCCATTCTACAATGTGAGACATGCCATCAGAGAGCTATGGTCCCTTAATGGAAGGAAGAATTCGTTCTGCTGGGCTGGGTAGGTGTCCTTTGAACCAGAGATAGGAGGAGGGGAGAGTACATTCCAAACCCAGAGAAGAGCTGGGGCAAAGGTACAAAGCCTGAGTGAGCACAGCCTGATCAGGGAACTTGGAGTCCAGAACGTTCCACAGAGAGCAGTCTTTTTTTTTTTTTTTTAATGCAAAGAAGAACTTTGGCAGGTGTCAGTCTATATCATCATCATCATCATCACCATCAGACCTAACATTTATAGAACTGTGCCAGGCAGTCTAAGTGTTCTACTCATATCTCGTGTTTTAAGTACAACAACCCTAAGAGGTAGGTCTTAACACCTTTTATAGGTGAGAAAACTGAGGCCTAGGGAGCCGAGAAGATACTACCCCAGGTTAAAGAGCACCTATGCTGTTCTTTCCCCAATTGCTTCTTTCTCCTTTTCTTTGCAGATTTTTGTTTTGGAGGCATGAGCCTTTTTCTCACGTGTGTGTTTATACGTTCGTGTTCAGGCCCCCTCCTGTCTGACGGGGCACTCTGGGAGGTCACCCGTTTGGCCTTGGCCTTTACCTCCCCGCAGCGTTCCAGCAAGTGATCGTGTGTGTGAATTGAACCAAGCCTGAAGTTCCGTTTATTGTTTTTTTTTTTTTTTCCATGAGAAAATTAACCCCAAAGAAGAACTGAAACATACCGAGAAGACTTTATCGAACACACTGTTGCTGCCCAAAGCATTTGCCCTGAGATCATGCTCACAAAGATGGGAATATTACTGGAAAGTGGTCCTTTAACTATGTGTGTGGTGGGGGTGTCATGGGGGGAGTGTGTGTGTTACAAATTGAAAGTTAAGTAGGCCCCGATTTTGGAGAGCTTTAGATGCCGTCTGGAGCTTAAACTTGATTTTAGGTGATACTCAAGAAAAAGAGAAGGGAGAGTGTCTTCTGCCGGGACTCTAGGCTAGTGCATACCTTTTCACGTTGCGCCTTGGTGGGGCACAGATCCATGCAGTTGAAGAGGAGTCTGTTGGATGCAGGATTGGTCGGAAGGGAAAGGGCTTGAGAAGTTTCCGGTTTACAAGTCATGAACAAGTCTAGGGGTGCAGGGTGGGGAGTTAGGGCCTGAATTCCGGGGACGCTTGATGATCGTGGAAAGGGGATGTTGTATAAAGGACGCTAACACATGGTAAATATATTTTTATATATAAAACCCTGGCTCATCAGTTTTCCAAATTGGATTTGGGGGGATTCGGTTTTTGTTTTTGTTTTTGTTTTTTTTTTTTTTTTTTACAGCGGACCCCACTTGTATCCTTATGATACATTCTTTTTTGCAGATCTTTCCTTTGAGTCCAGGCTGTCACTTGTTGCCTGTACCTGAATGAAACGCAAACACGGGTGTATAAAGGCTTGAATCTGCCTCTAAACTTAGCCCCCGCTGACTTGGAAAGAATCTAAACTTGGCAAAATGCCTTCCTCTCTCTTCAAGTAGCAGGTCTAAAAAGTAGCTCTCTAACCCCCCCCACCCCCCTAACTAATGAACTATATCTAATAGCCTCTCTTTACAGAGTCCTTTGAGAAAGAGATGGCGTTTGTTTTTGACCTCATTATCCATTTCAGCCTGTCCTTGATGAAAATAATCGCCCCTTAGGCAGGTACATTCCTCACATTCCTTTCTCCGCTAGCTGCTAAGACGTTGTTAACCCCAGCGACCATGGGAAAAGGCTGCCGTCTGCTTCAGAGAGTCTAAAGGGAGTGGGCACAAGATAACAAGAGGTGAAGAGGGCAGAGTGGAAGTCTCTTTCATCTTTTCAGGCTGTTTCCAACCCAGACAAAGGATTCTGTCCAGGGGTGCAAGGCCCACGCGGCTTTATTTTATGGTCTGGCCCTGAAAGGGGGTTGGGAGGGCCGTGGCGTATCTGGATATTGTTTTGGAGGCGAAGGCCTGGCTCCCGGGAAGTCCTCGACTCCTGGGGGAATGCTAAGTGGAAGGAAGAGCAAGCCGCCCCTGCTTCGGCGGAAGAGACCACCCAGCTACTCAAAGGGGAGTGTGAAGGGCTTGAATGGAATGAGCTGTCCTGCAGGATTTATCATTCAGACAGTGAGATTAAGGGTGTGAGGCTGTTTAGCGGCTTCAAGTCGGAGTAGCTCCAGGATTTGCAGAAGAGAAGGGGGAGGGGAGAATTGAGGAGGGGGGAGTGGGGAGGGGCGGCATGGAGATGAATGGAGAGGTGAGGACAGTTTGGAAACGGGGTTTACGGGGAGGGGAATCCAAAGGCCCAGCTCGCCGTGAACCTGCCTTATGACTTTGAACAAGTCATTTCTCCCTTTTGTACAATGAAGCGATTGGAAGGATACAAGGTGCCTCAAGAGGCTGCCTGCTGCGCTCACCCGCCCCCCCCCCCCATATGCTTTTCTTCAACTCGCTTCATTGATTGTGTTTTATTAGAAAAGTAGCGTGGCCACATTATCAATAATTGAAAGTCAACAACCCTCCATTTTACCAAAATCCCAGTCCAGTCCCTAGTGCCTTCATACAAGAACGACTGCCTTTTGGGTAGACTTCCCTTCGAGCTCTTTTCATATGTATGTATAGTCTTTAAAATTTTTTTTATTTTTATTTATGTATTTTTAAAGACATTTATTTATTTATTTAAGTTTATTCATTTCTGAGAGACAGAGACAGTATGAGCAGGGGAGGGGCAGAGAGAGAGAGAGGTAGACACAGAATCCAAAGCAGGCTCCAGGCTCCAAGCTGTCAGCACAGAGCCCGACGCGGGGCTCGAACTCACAAACCACGAGATCATGACCTGAGCTGAAGTCGGACGCTCAACCGACTGAGCCACCCAGGCGTCCCAAGACTTACTTATTTTTGAGAGAGAGAGCTCAAGCAGAGAAAGGGCAGAGAGAGAGGGACAGAGGATCTGAAGCAGGCTCTGTGCTGAGGGCAGCCAGCCCCACGCGGGACTCGATCTCACAAATTGTGAGATCGTGACCTGAGCTGAAGCTGGATGCTCAACTGACTGAGCCACCCACGTGCCCCCTTAAACATTTTTTCAGTGTTTATTTATTTATTTTGAGAAAGGGAGGGAGGGAGAGCAAGTGGGGGAGGGGCAGAGAAAGAATCTCAAGCGCGGATTGGAGCTTGGAGCTCAACACGGGGCTCGGGGCTCGGCTCGATCTCACCACGCCTGAGATCATGACCTGAGCTGAAATCAAGAGTCAGGTGCTTAACCAACTAAGTCCCCCAGGCGACCCTCGTCCGCATAGACAGTTTTAACATCTCTGTACTGTACCTACAATTCAGCCTTGTGGATTGTTTTCCCTCCCCGGTAAATTCATGGTGCGGGGTATCTTCTGTTTGCTCCTACAGGTTTTCTCACCAACTGCCCTCACCCTGCTCTGCACTCCCGCAGGCTGCCGTGTGCTCCTTTGCCTCCTTGGCTTCCGGTTGGGTTTGAGAGAGATTTCTACCCCACCTCCCTCCCTTCCAGGTCACTGCAGACTAGCTGAGTCCCTCCATGAAAGGCCGCAGGTCCTGGCTGGTGACCCTCTAGGCCTTCCTCCATGTAGTTCTCTCTCCATGTTCCGATAGGGCCCCACTTAGCCCTTCAGGCCCAGCCTGCAAGTGGAAACAGCCCTCCTCTCCGTTGCTTTTCCAAATGCTGCTCACACCGTTGCAAACAGTTCCTTTATTAAACTCTCTTCAAAGTTCCCAATTTTGATTGTGCCATCTGTTTCCTGCTGGGACCCTGATGGTCCCAGAATGTATATCATTAGTATTTTCCAGATTACTACGCACAATCTAAGCGCACGGTGGTTGCAAAGCACAGTGTCGAATACACGCATACAGTGTATACAAATGCCGTCCTGCGCCTAGCCATTCCCTAATCCGTCCACATGTACTCTGCTTCCTGTTTTTTGGTGTGTGTTTGTTTTTTGGTTTTTGGTTTTGGGTTTTTTTGGGTTTTTTGGGTTTTTGTTTTCTTCCCCCAGTATCAAAACCTCCGTGAAGTCCTCCCCCCGCCCCCCCCCCCCCCCCAAACAAGACATTGTGGTTTCATCGCAGGCACTTCCTTTCCTTTCTGGGCTAAAGCTTAAGGCACCCATGCTACTGATCCTTTCAAGTTTGTTTTCAATTGCGGCCTTTGGCTGCCCTCAGGGAACTTACCAGTTGGTAGTGCAAAATTGAGAAACGTGATGCTAGAGGAATAGCTGAGCCAAATGATGTGACACAGGTAGACGTTCTGGGGTTGAGGAGGGATGGAGATGAGAGTTCTTGGTAAAGGCCTCCTGGCTGGCTGGGCTGTTTCAGGGCAGGGCTTTCTGATTATGACCCAGGTTCCTTTATCCGAATCCAGAAGTGGGCCCTCATCTGACTTTTTGACCCGTGTATCAAGTAAAAATGCCAGGTGTTTACTTTCAACTAGAAAAATGTCTGTCGGGTGGACGTGAATCTTTGCGTCAATATGCCTGGTGCGTCATGTGCTATAAGCAGAAGCCAAGTGGTAACTGGAGTAGCGTTTGGGGAGTACGGGTTTATTGCAAGGAGGGGTCAGATGACTTGAAAGCTTAAGGGCATTAGGCCGGGTACCCAGGCTCACCCACCTCCACAGTAGGGATGACCTTGCCCGTGGGACCTTAATATTCCCAGTCTGTTGGCCAAGACCCCTTCTCTCTGCCCAGATAGTGTTCCGATATGCATGGTCAGCTTGAGCCTTTGTAGCTCTTCCTTTTCCTTGCCTTTGACCCTCCCTTTCACAGATGCTTTACAATTGCATTCTGCACAGGAATCACCTGGGAATCTTGTTCAATACAGATTGGGATTCAGTAGGTTTGGGGTGGGGCCTGAGAACTTGCAGTTTTAATGTATGCCGAAATTCCTTCAATCTAGTACGGACCTCGTCTCCTGGAGCCACTGAGCCCTTTAAGAGAATGCCTTTCTTGGGGGTCCTGGCTGAGTCAGTTGGTGCAGCGTGTGACTCTTGATCTCGGAATGGTGAGTTCGAGCCCCACGTTGGGTGTACAGATTACTTAAAAATAATCTCTTAAAACCAAATGGATGTCTTTCTTATCTCTGCTCTAGTTGTGATAATAGTCATTTCTAATTTAATATTCGGATGGGCAGTCCCAGTACCTGGTAGGGGGGTGGAACAGTGGTGGTGGCTTCCTAAAGCAGCAAGGGGAGATCTCTGAGGAGGTGGGACCTTCCTCACCTGGGGGCTGAAGGACTGGCTCAGATATTCTTTCCTGCTATTCTCTGTTGCCTGGGAGCTGTAGACCAACCACTCACCCATCCTTTACTTTACCTAAAGCCGGAAAACCTCATCACCTGAGGTCTTTGCTTCTTCTGTTTGTGAAGTGACTTAGCTTGAACCTTCAAAGACAGTCTCCTCATAATTTTAAATGAAGAATTGAACAGAATAGGATGGGGAGTTAATCATAAGCATGTTACTCACACCGCTTTACCTTCTAAACACACTTGACAGTTTACAGATCATTTAGATATCCACAATCTTTGGATCCTTACAATGCTGGCAGGTGGGGCAGGCATTATCCCTATTTACTAGATAAAAGGAGTCTCACAGAGGGCAAATGACATATCCAGTCTCAACCAGCTACTGGATGGTGGAACTTGGGTTCAACTTGTAAAGGCCTTCTTAGCTCCGGGGCACCTGGGTGGGTGGCTCAGTTGACTTTGGCTCAGGTCATTATCTCACGGTTCTTGAGTTTGAGGCACGCGTCAGGCTCTGTGCTGTCAGCACGGAGCCTGCTTGGGATTCTCTGTCTCCCTCTTGCCCCTTCACTGCCCTTTAAAAAAAAAACACAACATTTTATTTATTTATTTTTATATTTCTTAATGTTTATTTATTTTTGAGAGAGAGAGAGAGAGAGCAGGGGAGGGGCAGAGAGAGAGGGAGACACAGAATCCAAAGCAGGCTCCGGGCTCTGAGCTGTCAGCACAGAGCCTGATGCGAGGCTCGAACTCACAAAGTGCGATATCACGACCTGAGCTGAAGTCAGGTGCTTAACCGACTGAGCCACCCAGACGTCCCCTAATAAACATTTTTTTTAATATTAAAAAAAAAACACCCTCTTAGCCTGGATTGCACGTCTTCTTGATTTTCTATGTAAAAAGAATTGCAGTGCGCCTGGGTGGCTCAGTTGGTTAAGCATCTGACTTCAGCTCCGGTTGTGATCTCATAGTTCGTGGGTTCGAGCCCCACGTCAGGTTCTGTGCTGACAGCTCGGAGCCTGGAGCCTGCTTCGGATTCTGTGTCTCCCTTTCTCTGCCTCTCTCCTGCTTGTGCTAGCTCTCTCTCTCTCTCTCTCTCTCTCTCATAAATAAAATATTAAAAAATAAAATACAAAGAATTGTAACAATTGCTGCCTCTCCCCCAGCTTTCTATGATTTGACCCTGCCCATTCTCACTGTCACGGTCCCTACCCAGGCTGCCATCATCACACACTGGAATTATCACCAGAGCAGTCAGTCTAGGTTATTAAGACTAGAACAAATGCTCATGGAGCCCTACTATGTGCCAGGCCCTGTGCCAAGCTCTGAGGGTAGTGATGACTTTGTCCTGACCTTCCAGGAGACACAGAGACCTGAAACAGGTCACCGCAACAGGACAAGGAAAGAGCAGTGATGCAAGATGTACAGGCACCTGCGACAGGGCTAGGTGATGGAAGGCTGTTCCTTCCCATCGGTCTTCTGGATGTCAGGTTTTCTTCATCACAGGCACCGAGTGCTGTGTGTTCCCTGGTCAAGATCCTCTAGTGATGTCACAGTGCCAAGACTCCCAACATGTGCCACGTCCTCCATTATCTGCCCCTGAATCTTAACTTTCCTTACTACAGCCCTCTAAACTGGTCACAACTTTATTCCTGATTGGTCCAGACACGTATTCTTATGATTCTGGTCAAAGAGTCATAGTGATAACCTTAATACTACTAATTGCTTGTCTGTGTCTCTCTACTAAGCACTTTTTTATGTTATTTCATGCAATGCTCCCATCTCAATGGGGGTAGGTATCATCTTCCTCATGAAAGAACCTTGGTTCAGAGAGGTTAAGTAACTTGCCCAAGTCACACAGCTAGAACATAGCTGAGTAGAACTAACCACCTAGGTCAAACCCAAAGTCATCCCACACTTGCCATCCCACTCTGCTGAAATGAGGGCAGAGAATGCTGTGAATTAGGGATAGTGATTTTTTTTTTAATGTTTAATGTTTATTTTTGAGAGAGAGAGAGACAGAGTGAGGGTAGGGGAAAGGCAGAAAGAGGGAGACACAGAATCCAAAGCAGGCTCCAGGCTCTGAGCTGTCAGCACAGAGCCCCACACAGGACTCAAACTCACCAACTGTGAGATCATGACCTGAGCCGAAGTCTGATGCCTAACTGAAGGAGCCACCCAGGCACCTTGGAATGAGTAATTTTGTCTCCTTACTCCTGCTGCTACCCAACCTGAAATACGCACTTTCTGCTTCAGGGATCTCAATGTTGCACTTCTCAAAACACCCCAGAGACTTTCCTCACCTTGAATTCCCTGCATTGTTGCTTGCTGTCTTTATATGTATGTATGTATGTATGTATGTATGTATGATCTTGGATTACTTAAGCTTCCAATGCCCTGGAATTGTTCTCTAGTGATTTTGTGGAGGTACATTTGAGCCTGACTACAAACTGCTATTCAGACTGGCTAGAGGGCCAACATCCATAATAATAACTAACAAGTAATGTTGCTGAAAATGGAGACAAAGTATTCCGAACTTGCAAGGTGTCAAGAAAGCCTTGCAAAAAAAACAAAACCAAAAACACAAAAGGTGAGCAGTATAATTAGCACGGTCATATCTCTGGGCTACAGGTTTCTCATCTGTAAAGTGCATGGACTTGAACTAGATGGTCTCTAGTCAACAAATATTTATCGTGTTCCCCCCAGGCACCAGGCACCGTTCTAGGTACTGGGGATGAAATAGACAAAAATTCTTGCTGTTATTCTAGTAAAAGGAGACAATAGACAAAGTAAATACGTAAATACATGAAGTATATATATTATGTCAGATAGTGATAAGGGTGAAGGAGAAATATAAAGCAGGGAGGGGGAAAGGAAATGCCCAGAAGGGACATTATCTGACTTGTATTTAAAAAGGCTCACTAGGGACGCCTGGGTGGCGCAGTCGGTTGGGCGCCGACTTCAGCTCGGGGCACGGTCTCGCGGTCCGTGAGTTCGAGCCCCGCGTCGGGCTCTGGGCTGATGGCTCAGAGCCTGGAGCCTGCTTCCGATTCTGTGTCTCCCTCTCTCTCTGCCCCTCCCCCGTTCATGCTCTGTCTCTCTCTGTCTCAAAAATAAATAAACGTTTAAAAAAATAATAATAAAAAGGCTCACTAGCTGGGGTGGAGAATAGACAGTAAGCAGATAAGTAAGTAATCAGGGAGACTGGTTAGCAGATAGTTGCTAGCAGTCCAGTCCATGGCTGGTGGTGTGGCTTGGACAAGGAGCAGAGGTTAGAAGTGGTCAGAGTTTGGGGGCGCCCGGGTAGCTCGGTCGGTTAAACATCTGACTTTGGCTCAGGTCACGATCTCACAGTTCATGAGCTGGAGCCCCGCATCAGACTCTGTGCTGACGGCTCAGAGCCTGGAGTCTGCTTTGGATTCTGTTGTCTCCCTCTCTCTCTCTCTCTGCCCCTCCCCTGCTCATGCTCTCTCTGTGTCTCTCTCTCTCTCTCTCTCTGTCAGAAATAAGTAAACATTTAAATAAATAAATAAATAAATAAATAAATGAGAAGTGGTCAGATTTTGAATATATTTTGAACGTAAAGCCAGCATAATTTACTGATGGATTGTATGTAGTGCTGACTCAAGCATGTCTCCAAGGTCTGCCTTGGAAGGAAGGAACATCTGTGAAGATAAGAGTTGCCATCAATGAAGATGGTGGAGACTATAACTGGAGCAGGTTTTGAGGAGACAATCAAGTGCAAGTATGGACTAAGCAGTGGAGACATGAGTCTGGAGTTTAAGGGGGAGGTCCAGGCTAGAGAGATAAAGGTGAGGGCCGTCTAGGTATAGATGATGTATCAGACACTTCCTTAAATTCTCTTGGCCTTATCTTCTTCTCCCAGCTTGATGTCGTGCAGTTGGTATTGGCCAGATTTGCAATGGGTACAAACTGACCGTGCCTCACCCCTGCCTCTCTGTGTATTTCTTGCTTCCGGTACAAAGTTGGCTGTAGGACAATCATGGAAACTCACTCAGCACCGCCATATTATGTATAACCCAGAGAGTTGAGTTGATGGGGGAGTTGACACTCATGGGGCCGCCCTCAACCAATGTTGAAGAGAAGCTGGTGGATAAATGTGGATCCCTTTTTATCCCTTAACAGCCAGTTCTGAATCTCCTCAGAAGGTTGTGTGGAGAAAAGCGTCAGTATCCCATAGTGGTTGTCACTCATTAGTGCTCAATAATGCACTTGAATTGGTTTATCCTTTCTTCTCTGTTTCTGTCACCCTGTCCCTCATTTCTGCTCTCTGGAATTTCATTCCCATATAAACTACCTGCATGCAAACCTTTTATGAAGGTTCTGCTTCTAGAGGAACCTAGGCTAAGCCCCATGGCATTTAACACGAGACTGAATGAGATCACCAAATGGATTGGTGAAGATTGGGTACAGATACAAGGATTGAGCCCCAGGACCCTCCAACATGTAGAGGTGAGAGAGATGGAAAGAACCCGCCCTAAAGAATATTCAAGAAAATGCAGTGTCTCGGAAGCCGAGAGAAACAAGCGTTAAAGGGAGAAGAAGTGGTCAGCTGATCCTCGGTGGGTCAAGTAAGATGAAGACTAACGATGACCTTTAGGATTAACCACAAGGGCGGGGGTGGGGAGGATTGCTGACCTTAACAAAGAGCAGTTTGGGTAGAGGTGTGCAGTGATCGAAATGAGTTTGAGAGGGGTGCCTGGGTGGCTCGGTCGGTTAGCTGCCCACTCTTGGTTTTGGCTCAGGTCATGATCTCACCGTTTGGGAGTTCGAGTGCGGAGCCTGCTTGGGATTCTCTCTCTCTCTCTCTCTCTCTCTCTCTCTCTCTCTCTCTGCCCTTCCCTGCTCATGCTCTCTGTCTGTCAAAATAAATAAACTTAAGAAAAAAGAAAAAAAAATGAGTTTGAGAGAGATAAGCTAGAGGGGAAGTAGAGTCAGAAGAAACTCTTTTTTTTTTTTTAATGTGTATTTATTTTGAGAGAGAGTGTGCGTGTAGGGGAGAGCAGAGGAGGGGCAGAAAGGAGAGCGAGAATTCCAAGCAGGCTCTGCACTGTCAACGTGATGGTGCAGGGGCTCGAACCCATGACCCACGGCGGGTTTCTCCTGTGCTGAAATCAAGAGCTGGATGCTCAACCAACTGAATCACCCAGGCGTCCCGGGAGAGACTCTTTTCCAGATGGGTGGAATTGTAGCATGTTTAAACACATTTATATGCTGTGGTGAATGATTTAGCAAACAGGGAAATACAGATGATGCAGGAGAGAGGAGAGAGCTTTGCTGGAGGGAGGGGATGGGATCTAGAGGCCAGTGAAGGTGTCTGCCTTAGATAGGAGCCAGACAGTTTATCCCCCAACTGCTGGAGAAGCAGAGTATGCGGGTAAATTCTCACATTCCACGACTCACGGAGCGCTTGAGGCGCAAGATGTCAATCACTTGGGCCTGTGCCATCCACCACACTCCTTCATTTAAAGTGAGACCAGGGGCGCCTGGGTGGCGCAGTCGGTTAAGCATCTGACTTCAGCCAGGTCACGATCTCGCGGTCCGTGAGTTCGAGCCCCGCGTCGGGCTCTGGGCGGATGGCTCAGAGCCTGGAGCCCGTTTCCGATTCTGTGTCTCCCTCTCTCTCTGCCCCTCCCCCGTTCATGCTCTGTCTCTCTCTGTCCCCAAAATAAATAAACGTTGGAAAAAAATAAATAAATAAAGTGAGACCAGAGAGAAGTGACCTGCCCAAGGACACACCATGATGAGAAGCAGATCTGCAGTTAGAATCCAGGCTTCCCCTGCCCTGCCCAGCACCCGAGGGCTCTCCCTTGGGGACAATCCTGACCTTACTCAGCTATCCACCCCTCCTGTGCTCCTAGTCTAGCGGACTCCAGAAAGGACAGCAGAACAGGGAAATGGAGACATGGGCAAGCTTCAGAATAGAACCACCAGATCACCAGGCGAGTTAACTCGAAGGTCTGCTGGTGAGTTTTGGTGAGTTTCCTAAATACCTAGGGGTACTTAGGAGTCAACGTAATCACCGTAAGGAAAGCTGTAAACGGGCAAACTGGGTTGAGCAAAATGCAGAAGGAGGATATTATAAACCCAAGTGCAGACCGAAGGGCACAAATCCTTCTGGAACCTAAATTCCTGGCTTCAAATACTGTCAGGCCTGGTTTTCCTGATTTGAGGTTTGGAAACATGGTCCCTCTAAGCTTAGAGTTGAAGTGGGTGGGCAGTGAGTGTCTGGGGTGGGGGGAGGGGGGTGTCACAGAGAGGCACAAACCGTGGGGAAGAGCCACACACACACACAGCTTTGCCTTGACCTCCAGGAAGCTTGCAAAAACCCCTGCATTCTCTCTCAAACATTCTCCGTGGTTTTCTGTGACGTCCTGTGTCAGGTATGCACGGCAGGGGAGTGGAGGGATATACAGAACAGGTAAACCGAAAGAGGTCCTGTCCTCAAATTTTTACGGTCTTTTTTTTTTTTTTGTAAATATTTACTTTTGAGAGAGCTCGCGAGTGAGCGGGGGAGGGGCAGAGAGAGAGGGAGACAGAGGATCCAAAGCAGGCTCCAGGCTCTGAGCTGTCAGCACGGAGCCCGATGCGGGGCTCAAACTCACGAACCACGGGATCATGACCTGCGCCCGAAGTCAGACGCTTAACCGACTGAGCCACCCAGGCGCCCCCAAAGTTTTACAGTCTTACAAGAAGAAGCTATTTGCTCATTTGACTAATTTTGGTCTCTTGTTTCTCAGTTATTTCAGGCCTGGACAGAAGGAAGCATGCAGTTTATGGGGAGACTGTGTCTCTAGTCACTATAAAGGTAGTTCCCTAACTATGGATTCAAAAATATAAATTAGAAACTGCTCTTGGGTACGAATTCCTCCCATGTGAGCTTGTTGGGTGCGATCCACTTATCTCCAGGGCCGATGGCCAGTTAAATCCTGCCCAAGTAGCAGAAAGCCTGTTTGTTTTACGACAAACAGGAAAAGGGGGCCCTCGCTGAAATTCGGGCCTCGGCTAGAACCTGAAGCCAGTGCTGTGCTGATTGTTTGGGGAATACTTAAGCTGGGACAGTTTGTGACGCCTCTCTTCCCCCTTTCCACCAGAACGGCATTTGACGAGGTGCGCAGGCCCAGGATCTGACCCCCAGTCGGGTGCTGAGGGTGGGCCGGGGATTTGAAGAGCTGGAATGTCACCGTGTGATAACCCAGGAATGCGTCTCTGACAAAATCATCCTGATGTCTTCATTTCTGTCGCCCTTTGCAGCTGTTTCAAAACACTCGCGGTATCAGTGATTTCATGGAATCCTCACCTCCTTCTCGTGAGGTAGGCGGAGCAGGGTTTATTATCACCGTGGTACAGCTGGAGACACTGAGGGTCCGAGGGGCCCATGTGACTCAGCCCAGGTCACGGGACTAAGAAGCAGCTGAGCTGGAACTCAGGCTGGGTCTCCTGACGGTGAGTTGGATGCCCAGGTGACCGGGAGCCTCCACAGCCACTCGGTGCTCAGGTGAGGGTGTGGCCTTCCAGCCTGTGACTCCCAGGACCGCCTGGCTTTGGGTCCTGGCTCTGCCCATACCAGCTGTCTGGCCTCGGACAGGTTGGTTAAGGGTCTCTGTGCCTCTTTCCTCATCTGTAAAATGAGCGAAATAATAGTACCCGAATCCCCAGAAGGTGTTTTGAGGAGTAAATGAGATATCACAGAGAAGGCAAAACATATCTGTCCTGGTGCAAGACATCTATACATGTCACATCCCCTCCCCGCCTCAGAAAGCCTTTTCCTTAAGGCACAACCCAAAAGACTTGTTTAAGAATTCTGCAGGGGCACCTGGGTGGCTTAGTTACGCATCTGACTCTTGGTTACGGCTCAGGTCATGATCTCACAGTCCGTGAGTTTGAGCCCCGTGTCGGGCTCTGAGCTGACATTGCGGAGCCTGCTTGGGATTCTCTACCCCTCTCCTCCTCGCTCTCTATCCCTTTCTCTCTCAAAATAAATAAATAAACATTAAAAAAAAAAAAAAAAGAATCCTGCAGAAGCTTTCCTGCTTTCCTACCTTTCCTCACCCACCCTGCCCTCTCTCTGTGATAATGCTACCCTGTGTTACTGCTTTTTACTTTTCATAGTGCTTTCCTAGCCACACCTCTTGAGATTTTCCTGACAACCCCGTAAGGTCATAGAACCCAAAAGTCTTCTTCACTCTCTTCTTACAAATGAGGGAAAACCAAGGCAAGAGAGGCGACTGCCCTAAGGCAATGCCTCTGATGGCTGCAGAGCTGGGACTCCGGCCCCCTTGGAGTTTCAACTCTTGGTTACTGGAAATCGTTAATTGTCTGGGTTTCCTTTTTAGCCTTTGGAAGTGGCAGCTAAGGGACCTCACTGAATCTCTGCGAGCTCAGGATTACCTTTCAGACTGAAAACAACCCAGAGCAGAGCAATTGGCTTGCAGCTAACAGACGCCCTCCAGCCCACGCAACCTCCCTGCACATCCTTGGGCCTGGGGGGGTTGGAGAGGCAAACCCGGGTAAGGGATGAATTCCAGCAGACTCCCTACAAGTGGGTGACAGTTGAAAAGGTCAAAAGGGTGCTGCTCCCTCCTGATATTCCGTCATTAGCTCTGCTGCTTGATATCTGAGAACACCTTGGACAAATCAAGGTTCACCTCAATTTCCTCACCTAAAACGGGATGACTGGATTAGATAATGTCTCCGCTGCCTTCCTGATAACCCAAAAGGGACTTGCTTAAGGACAACAGTAAAACATTACAGGCAACTAAAAAAAAAAACAAAAAACAAAAAAAAACCAAACCACCTCTTTTGGGGCGCCTAGATGGCTCAGTTGGTTAAACGACTGACTTCTGCTCAGGTCATGATCTCCCGGTTTATGAGTTCAAGCCCTGCGTCAGGCTCTGTGCTGACAGCTCAGATCCTGGAGCCTGCTTCAGATTCTTTGTTTCCCTCTTTTTCTGCCTATCCCCTGCTCGTGTGCTCTCTCTATCAAAAATAAATAGTAAAATAAAATAAAATAAAATAAACCTTTTTTTTAAAAGATAATTTATTTATTTTTATTTAATTTTTTTTTTTAATTTTTTTTTTCAACGTTTATTTATTTTTGGGACAGAGAGAGACAGAGCATGAACGGGGGAGGGGCAGAGAGAGAGGGAGACACAGAATCAGAAACAGGTTCCAGGCTCTGAGCCATCAGCCCAGAGCCTGACGTGGGGCTCGAACTCCCGGACCGCGAGATCGTGACCTGGCTGAAGTCGGACGCTCAACCGACTGCGCCACCCAGGCGCCCCAATTTATTTATTTTTAAAAGAAAGAGAGCACGGGGGAGGTCAGAGAGAGGGAGAGAGAGAGAATCCGAAGCAGGCTCTGCAATGCCAGCACAAAGCCCAATGTGGGGCTTGAACCCACCAACCACGAGATCATGACGTGAGCCGAAATCCTACACTCAACTGATTGAGCCACCCAGACAGCCCCCCAAAAAACTTTTTTATTATGAAAAATTTCAAACCAAATTTAATGTCAACACAACTCCCACTTATGCTTTACCTATCATTTACATTCTTTCTTGTTTCTTCTGTACCTCCAGCCCCTACCACTTGGTTATTTTGTATAGTTGCATGGCTAGTTTGTATAGCTCTTGTTGTGAAATTTACAAACATTGAAACACAGAAATATTTTAAAAAATTAAAAAAAATTTTTTTTTTTTTTTTTAAAGAGAAAGAGAGACAGGGTGTGAGCGGGGGAGGAGCAGAGACAGAGGGAAACCCAGAACTAGAAGCAGGCTCCAGGCTCCGCGCTGTCAACACAGAGCCTGATGAGGTGCTCAAACCTACGAACTGTGAGATCATGACCTGAGCCCGAAGTTGGACACTTAACTTAGCCACCCCCTCGTTTTTTGTTTTTTTTTTAAAGCTTATTTATTTTTGAGAGAGAGAGAGAGAAAGAGAGTGCAAGTAGGGGAAGGGCAGAGAGAGAATCCCAACCAGGCTCCACACTATCAGTGCGGAGCCGGATTTGGGGCTCGATCTCACCAATTGTGAGATCATGACCTGAGCTGAAATAAAGAATCAGACGTTTAAACTACTGAGCCCCAAACGCAGAAATCTTAACCGTGTAATACTGACAAATAGATTTGCCCATGTAAACGATATCTCTTTCACAATATAGAATATTTACACCTTTCTAGAAAGTTCTCTCCTGTCCATCACGGTCAAATGGATAACTGAACTTACCAAACAATTAAATTAAACGTCAGTGTGAGCTTAGCACACTGAGGGGTTAGCACACGCTCTCTTCACGCTGGCTAGGTCAGAGTCAGGTCTGCTGTCTTAAGCTATTTTTCTCCTTCCAGCTTCTGTCCACTCCTGCCATCCTGTGGGTCCCTAGAGGTGATGGTCTTCTGCATGTTCTCTGTGTACACTTATTCTATTACCCTGGCTGCAAATTCTTCGAAGCTTTCTTTGGGGACACCTGGCTGGCTCGGCCGGTAGAGCTTGCGACTCTTGATCTCGGGGTCATGAGTTCGAGACCCATGTTGGGTGCAGAGATTACTAAAGATATAAACTTAAAAAAAAAAAAAAAAAAGCAGTTCTCTTTTGTTTTTTCCTAAACACTTATTCTCCATGTTTTTTCTTTGGTTTTCCTCTTTTTCTTTTCTTTTCTTTTTTTAGTATGTATTTATTTGGGGGAGAACACAAGAGGGGGAGGGGCAGAGAGCGGATCTGAAGCAGGCTCCGCACTGACAGGCTGACAGCAGAGATCCCGATGTGGGGCTCGAATATATGAACCGCGAGATCATGAACTGAACCAAGGTCGGACCCTTAACTGAGCCATCTAAGTGCCCCCTTCTGTTTTTCTTTCCTACGACTGTTTCTCATAATGCTGTTTCTCTCCTTTAGAGCGCTCTCACTCTTCTGAGTTCAGCCCATCTTCTCTGAGTTCACTGCCCTTTGTTTTGGACTGTTTATATCCTGGACATTAGGCACTGAGCTGTAACCCAAGGCCCCCTCCCCCACACTAAGGCCAGGCACTTAGTCCACATGAGGAAGAGAGGGAACGGATGCAAAGGACAAGCTCTAGAAACACCTGCCGTCCACTAAGGAACCCCAACCTGTCAGCTTTGTCATTTCTGGACCACATCTTTCTCTCTGCATTGAGCAAGAAGCTATTTATCTGCCCCTCTGGAAGCCCCAGCATTTCAAGGGAAGGAGGCTGATTTACTGGCAAAACGCGACCCAGAGGACCATTCTCCCCACCCCCACCCCCACCCTCCATCATTTAAAAAAAAAAAAAAAAAACCAGAGCAAGCTGGGCTATCAGGGATACTTCCTGTTTTCCTCTCTTGAAAGCATCCTGGATAGATGAAACAGGGATCCAAGGGACTGTCTGCCTCTGGGGCTTCGGGACTGGCAGAATGGCTTTTAACCCTCTGCTGTCTCCAGCGCCTGAGTGCCGTAGGTAGTTCATGTGTTCTATTTCCTGGGTAGATTTCACTTCTTGAGGGCAGGGGCCTTGCATTCATGCTTTCGTCAAACATTACTGTACTCTACTAAATGCCAGCCTTTGTTTGAGGATCTGGGGATACAGGGATGAATATATGACACAGTCCCTGGCCTCATTCATCAAACAGCAATGACTACAAGTGCTGACAAGATTAAGCACTTTCTCTGTGTCATGCATTCGCTACATGCTTTTCATGCATTCAGTCCTCACAACGAGCTTATGGGGCATTATTATGCCCATTTTACAGATAAGGAAAGCAAGACTTATGAAAGTTAGATATGCTGTCACAGGCACATGAGTAGCAGATGCCAAGGCTGGGGTTAGAGTCCAGCGGTCCGACAGCTCAGTCCACCTTCTTCGCTGCTATGCTAGCCTGCCCTCTGCAGAAACTACCTCCGTGTCTTAAACGTGGTAATGACTCACTGCAAGTAATTTTTACAAACGCGGTTTATTGCTTGGGCTTGGTCAGGGTATCTTCCGATGACCAGGTTTGTTTGCAATGCACTTACTGCACTGTATCAGACTAGATTGGACGTGAGGTGGTTTGCAGCCCCTGACGACTGGAAAGCAAGGCTGAGAAACTAAGAGGTCATGTTTGGCCCCCGTTTGGAAGATAAAAGACTGTTTCAGGCTCTTTCATTCCCCTGCCATTTCTGGAACAGTTCTGATTCCCCCTACCTTTTTCTTTTCTTTATTATTATTAAAAAAAAAATTTTTTTTGTGGGGTGGGGGGAAGAATATTTTGGAAAAAAACTTGGTGGGAAGTTGATACATTATAACAGCAACGAAGTGAACTGTGTATACCGAGGAATTACTCTACGCCTTTGCTTATATCATCGCTTACATCCTCGCAACAATAGTTGGTTTTGTTTTTCCATTTCTGGGGAGGACCCGAGGCGCGGACTGGTACAGTTAGCATACCCCAGATCACACAGCTAGACAGAACCAGGTTTTTGATCCTAGGTTTGCCTAACTCCAAAACCTACATTTTAATCATGCTGTCTCCCTGATGCTGGAACTTGGCAGAGGGAGGAAGGAACTCCCTTCCTGCTGACCTTCCTGACACAGTTAAGTGGCGGGTGAGGATACCCAGTAACCTTGAGATCTGTTGGTTAGGGATACTGGCACAAAAGGATCTTAAGGTGCTTCTGAGCTGCAATTTTATCTCTTTAAGACCCAGGGCTCCCATGCCAAGGCTGTTCCGTGATCCTCGGAGATTTCAGGGGTGGGGAAACTGGATGGAACGCGCTGACATACAACAAGCAAAAAAAGACCTCAGCATTTTTGCCTCGCCTCGGTGGCTCCTGCCTTTTTTTTTTTTTTTTCTCTCCCTCTCTCATTTATTTATTACTATGCTATTCCCTGGCCCTGCTGCTGTGTCAATACTGATAAAAGCAAATCTCCCCACAAACAGGTGCAGCCAGAGCTGCCCCTTGGACAGCTGCCAGGGAATGTGATCGCTCAGCTGAGGTGACCTGCCCCTGCCCAACCCCCTTCTCGGGTTCCAGCCCAGGGCATGTGTCCTTGGGCGGTTAATGTCCGCGTGTTCAGAGCCTGGTATCTCAGCTGGCATCACGGACTCAAGATGGCAGAGGTAGTTGCGGAGGGGTGGGCGTGTGCAGGACAGAGGGGGGCCTCCGGGAGTTACTTATTTTCCCTTTCGGTTTCTTCGGAAATTACATGGACAATACTATGTCACCAAGTCCCTCCTGCAAGCATTTGAAAATATTTCCTAAGAATATCACCCCTGATTTTTCTAGATAAATATTTTTTCCAGGCCCACCCGTTTCCAACTTCACATATACACTTGCAATTTAATGACCCAAAAGACATTATCTGAGCACCTCCTAGGGCTCAGTGGAGGGTTCACCTACAGAAACATTTTGTGAGGCAACCCTGTTACCCAGGATGCATTTTGATGCTGCCAAGCCCTGTGACTTTGACTCCGGTGTGTAAAAGATTATATTCCATCCCCCCGCCCCCGCCCCCGTGTCTGTGTTTTGTCCCCAAGCATCATTTCCCCACTTCCCTAGGGCACCAGCCTTTCCGGAAATGCCCCAGCTCAGCAAGCGGCCTCCACCTCCCCGGGAAGTGAGAGGGGGCCGTGTGGCGGTGACAGCAGAGGGCGGGCCTGGGGCCGGGCCGGGCCGGGCCGGGCCGGGCCGGGCCGGGCCGGGCCGAGGGCAGGGGCCGGGGTCGGAGCCGGAGCCGGAGCCGGAGCGGGAGCCTCCCGCCCCGCTGAGCGGCCGCAGAGCAGCGCGCGGCTCCGGGAGGGGAGGACGTTGCTATGCAAATGCGCCGCGGCCTGCGGGCCCCCTTTACCCAGGGGCCCTCCGGTTGCCAAAACAGACCATTCCCCAGAACAGTCGCCTAGAAACGGGCGCTGTCATAGCAGCCTCTCAGCAGCGGCGAGCCAGCCGCGCTGCCAGGAGGAGCTGGGTCAGGGTGTTCAGACCTCCTGAGCACCCCCTCCCCACCCCGTCTCCACCTCAGGGAGGGGAGTGGTGGCTTGGGCCCCTCCTTGGAGCAAGGGAGGGCACTAATTGGATTGGAACACTCCAGAAACACATCAGCTGCTCCTCCCTGGGGGAAAGGAGTGTGAGGGGGAGGCTTCAGACTGTCTTTGTGATGGGTCTCAGCCTCACCCTCCCTGCAGCCTCGCCCTGATTTGGTCCTCACCAGCCTCTGCCCACCCGGAACCTCCCTCAGGGCACCACAGCAGGCTCGGGGTGGAGGGGAGGGGGCAGACACCAACCAGATAACCCCGCAAAGAAATTCAGCCATAAAGAGGGGTACGCGATGCGACAGCAATTGAAGATACAGGGTCTGACCTGCTTTGAGGGGGTTAGGGAAGAATGCAGGTTTGCTGTGACTCCCAAGCCGGTGCCCTGGCCACTACCTCCCCCAGCCCTTCCCTTTCTCAGCAGGCTCCTCTCACTCAGCCTGTGGGGCCTGGCCATCCCCCCAGGCCCTGGGAGCAGGGACGTTTTCCTACCTTATTTGGCAGCAAGAGAGTCTGTCATTTAAGTGCATGTATCTTGCCTCTTAACAATTACAGTATAAACTTCTAAAAGGCAGGACCCATATAATTCTGTGATGGCACACCTTGACCACGAAGAACACGACTGATTTGAACAGATCCGCTTGAAAGTGGTGCCAGTGATGTTTATCACCCTGGGAGGCCTCTAATGTTGCCTTTGCAGCAACTGTTTTAGAGTGGCCCTCAGAGACTACTTAAAACCTCATGAAACTCTGGGATTGGGGACGGGAGAAGATTCAGTGTCAGCCCGAGTGACATTAAGCCAACAGGTGGGCTACAGAGAAAGTGACTCCTCAGGATACAGCATTCCCTGGGGTCTAGATGCTGCACGCCATGGCCAGAGCACGGGCCTGACGGCTGGGGGCAGCTTTGTACTAACGTGCTGGGCGAGAGACCTTCCTTCATAATCCACGGACGGCCTTGGGAGTTGTACGGATTCTATAAACATGAAGTCTTCGTTCAATCTTGTTTAGTGAGGCAGCATGTAAACGTGTAATCTCTCCCTTCTCTTTCTCCTTTCCTTCCTCCTGCATTGAGTGCCTGCTGTGTGCCAGGCACTGGAGATTCAGAGAATAATTAAATTGATATTTGTAAGGAGAAAAATAATGCATAGTGCAGGCGACACTTGCCCTGCATTAAGGTCACCAGTATGTGTCTTTTGATTAACTTTCTTGTGTTTGTGGGTTTTCCCTAGATCATAAATCTCACTTCTCTGAAGGCCAGAAATTTACTTTCCCAGACTCCTTTGCAACTAAGGTGTAGGCATGTGACCTAGGTTCCACCAATCAGATGCATGCACATGAGGGTTTTGATTTGGAAGAGGGCAACAGGAAGCAGGTGTCCTGGGGAAGGGGGTTAGAGGAGGCTTCTGGGCCTTCAGAGCAACAGGAGGGATGGTCTGAGATCCAATTCCCACCATTGTTGAAGGGGGTGAGTTCAGGCAAGTTGCAGAATTTATGCTGATAGCTGCCTTGGTGGTTTGGCTAGAAAAGCACCCTGAGGTGGTTTGGGCATCATCCCTGCATTCTGAGCCTCTGTGCCTGTCTTCCCTTTTGGATTCTGTGAGCTACTGAATGTTTTTTAATAAGTTCCTTTTCTGTTAGGGGCACCTGGGTGGCTCAGTCCGCTAAGCGTCCGACTCTCGATCTCAGCTCAGGTCATAATCTCACAGTCCTTGAGATCAAGCCCCACTGTCAGACTCTGTGTTGACAGGGCAAAGCCTGCTTGGGATTCTCTCTCTGCGTCTGACTCTGCCTCTCCCTCAACCCCCACGCCACTTATGCTTTCTTTCTTAAAATAAACTGAAAAAGGGGCTCCTGGGTGGCTCAGTCGGTTAAGCGGCCAACTTCAGCTCAGGTCATGATCTCGTGGTCTGTGAGTTGGAGTCCCGCGTCGGGCTCTGTGCTGACAGCTCAGAGCCTGGAGCCTGGAGCCTGCTTCTGATTCTGTGTCTCTGTCTCTCTCTGCCCTTCCCCTGCTTGCTCTCTGTCTCTCTCTCTCTCTCAAAAATAATCAGCATTAAAAAAGAAAAAAAAAAAACCATAAAAGCAGCACCTGGGTGGCTCATTCGGTTAAATGTCCGACTTCAACCCAGGCCATGATCTCAAGGTTTGTGAGTTCGAGCCCCACATCAGGCTCCGTGCTGACAGCTCAGAGCCTGGAGCCTGTTTCAGATTCTGTGTCTCCCTCTCTCTCTGCCCCTCCCCCGCTCACACTCTGTCTCTCTCTCTCTCTCTCTCTCTCTCTCACTCAAAAATACACATTAGAAAAAACAATTAAAAAAATAAAAATGAATAAACTGAAAAACCAAATCATCATAAAAAAAGAGATAAGTTCCTTTTCAGTTAGAGTGGATTCTGTCGTTTGCAACTAAGAACTCTGACACAGATGGATGGATGAATGAATAGGTGGATGGATGGGTAGGTTGAAGGGTGGGTGGAAGAGAGGATAAAGGGTCGGTGGGCAGGCACCAAAATATGGAGTGATTTGGGGCGGTGGGACTTTAGGTTACTTTTTCTCTTTTCTCTGGATTTTCTTTTCCTTCTCCCTCCTCCTCCTCTTGCTCCTCCTTATCTCTTCTATGAAAGCATGTTACTTGCATAGTAATAAAAAAAGTTATCAGAAACCAGCATCTAGAAGAGATCACACAACACAGGGAAGATTAAAAAAATGGAGGTTCTAAGCCAGGAGGAGCTCTGGAAGGGCTCTGGCTCTGGGCTTCGATCCCACTGTCTCACCACGTGTGCCCTGACCCCCAGCAAGCCTTGAATTTCTCTTCCTCCTCCACACCCAAGGCTGTGCCCACCAATCAGAGGCATGCACTGGCTCATCCTGCTTGGTGACATTTTCCTGTTGTTACCCAACAGTCCTGGTTTACCTTGAGCAAGGATGACACACACACTTGTGACTCACCCCATATTGTTCTGCCCTCTCCCGGCTCTGGCCCTCCAGTGGCACTGACTATCCCTTGGCTGGCAAGTACAACAACCTCGTTCTATGGCTATGTTTCGCTTGGCATGTCCCATCACCCGCCACAGATTGTCAGTTCCATGGAGGCTGGGATTGCAACTTACGTGATGTTTGCAAACTCCCAAAGCTTGGTGGGAAGTAGGGTTTTAAGATACGCCTACAGAAGATGAGGATTGTATGGTTTCTTCTCACTTTGGTGACTGCCACAGTAAACTTATTTTATTAAGCAAACTCTCTGCCCAGCATGGGGCTTAAACTCACGACCCCGAGATCAAGAGTCCCATCCATGCTCTGCAGACTGAGCCAGCCTCGTTCCATAATGAAATTTTAAAGGTTTTGCAGTCAGGGCCCTTCTGTCTCCTTCCCTCTCACCCACCCTTCCTTCCTTCCTTCCTTCCTTCCTTCCTTCCTTCCTTCCCTCCCTCCCTCTCTCCTTCACTTTCTTCCTTCCTTCTCTCCCTCCCTTTCTTCCTTCCCTCCTTCCCTTCCTTCCTTCCTTCCTCTTTCCCTCCTTCCCTTCCTTCCTTCCCTTCCTTCCTTCCTTCCTTCCTTCCTTCCTTTCTTCCTAAATGTCTCTGATGTGCCAGGTGTTTACTGTTTAATATCAAGAAGCAAATATAAATAGGCAAATAAGTGGGGGAAAAAAGTGGCAGAAGAACTTGGATGGCCAAGTGTGCAGGGGAGAGGAGTGATTAGTTGGGAATAGAAACCGCTTTTTTTAAGTGTTTTTTTTTTAATGTTTATTTATTTTGAGAGAGAGACAGAGAGCATGAGCAGGGGAGGGGCAGAGGGAGAGGGAGAGAGAATCCCAAGCAGGCTCCACACTGTCATTGCTAAGCCTGACACAGGGCTCAATCCCACGAACCGTGAGATCATGACCTGAGCCCAAATCAAGAGTCAGACACTCAACAAACTGAGCCACCCAGGGGCTCCGGAAAAGGCTTCTTCATAGGAATAATAGCAAGCGTTTATTCTAGGACGCCCTGTTCTCGGTATTTAACATATGCTCATGCGCCTCACCCTCGAAATAGCAACAGGGCAAGTACTATTGTTACTTCCGTCTTACGGGTGAGGAAACGGAAGCCTTGAGAAGTTTAATGTCGTCCGGGATTGCTGCAGAGCTGGGACTTGCACCCGGGCCTCTGGGTGCTTACGTCAATGAGCTTCACTGTGGCGTTATACTGCATGGAGAAGATCCTGGAAAGGTAAGGGATCATCAAGCATGGAGGCCGTCTACATAGTCGAGGGCACGGAGGGCCGCCTGTCTGTTCAGCTCGGATGTAGGTGCACAGGGGAGCGGGATGGTGCACGGCGGGGGCACACTCAGTAGCAAGTGAGAACCCACTACGACAGCCTTGGATGTTCTCTTTATTTCTCGAAAGGTAATTTCATTGCAAGTTCAAACCTCTTGCATGATCTCTCTTCTAGGCCATCCTCTCCATTTCTAGTCTGTTTCTTTAAAAAAAAAAATTTTTTTTTTAATGTTTATTTATTCTTGAGAGAGAGGCAGAGAGACAGAGCATGAGCAGGGGAGGGGCAGAGAGAGAGAGGGAGACACAGAATCGGAAGCAGGCTCCAGGCTCCAACCTGTCAGCATAGAGCCTGACGCGGGACTCGAACCCATCAATTTTTTTTTTTTTTTTTTTTTTTTAATGTTTCGTTTGCTTCTTTACCCCATCTGCTGTAGTGGCTCTTGGGCATCCAGAATCAACCTTTTCCTCCAAAAGAAATACACAAACACCCACGTGCCCTGTTGGCCTCTCCACTGACCTGTGGCCCTTATCACACCCCTTTGCTCCCAGCGCTCCCCCCCGACACCACTTTCCACCAATCCCATTGAATTTTGGTGCTTCCCCCGGCCCACCCCCGCCTCGCTCTGATCCAGAAAATGGACTTGGGAGACGTGTCCTCCTCTGAACTGCTCTGGCAGTGGGGTCTCAGCCAGTGGCTGCCTGCTCGTGGGCTGCAGGGTTATTGCAAGAAGTCTCTGTGTCTATTTGTACTCCAAATACTGTCTGCCGACTGTATAAGTAATGTCTGGGTAACTAACTGTGCTGCTGCTCTTTGGCGGTGCTGGTCGTTTTTCCACTGTGAATTTCCCTGGTTGACTAAAACCCTAAATAACAGCTCCATTCATCTGCAGGCTTGCAACAATTTCCAAAGCGGGGAAGGAATCCTCCTGTTAGAGCAGGTTGGAAACCACTGAGCCGGCCTGTGGAGGCAGCATGTTATACCCCCTCAGCAGAGACGGAGTCATGAGACCTGAGGTCAGGTTCCAGCCCCTCCCCTGGCTGGTTGGATGATCTTGGGGGCCATCCCATGTGACTTGGAGAGCTTTGGTTTCCTCACCCTGGAGCAGAGATCACGAAAATTATTTGGCCGGATTGTCAAGAAGATTAAATGAGATAGATAAAGGGCTTTGGAAGCCGTGAGGCTTTGCAGAAGTGGAAGGATTGTTGTGGTCATCTTCTTACTTGCATTATCAGCTTCTTAAGGGCAGGGACAGTTCCCTCAGTGACGCCCCTCACCCCCATCACCTCTTGCACTCACACGGGACTATGAGATGACCTCGTAAAAACACCACCAAGTGACTAGCACAGCGGCTCAGCACACAGCAGGTGCTTAATAAATGGTAGCTGCTACGGATGCATGGGCATCTGGTTGAAATCTTCTCTCTGCCACTGCTGAGTTAGGGAGCGGGGCCGTGGGCAAGGTTAGCACTGACATGCCCTAGTGTCCTCGTCTACCACATGGCTGAGAAGAGCAGCTCGTTCATGAAGTGGCTGTGACACAGGAGGAGTTGTGTGTATAACAGAGCCAGGCACAAATCAACCACTCTGTAGGCAGCAGCTGTTGTTATTATTCTTTTTCTGAATTTTTTAAACATTTATTAATTTTTGAGAGAGACGGAGCGTGAGTGGGGGGAGGGGGAGGGGCAGAGAGAGAGGGAGACACAGAATCTAAAGCAGGCTCCAGGCTCTGAGCTGTCCGCACAGAGCCCAATGCAGGGCTTGAACGCACGAGCTGTGAGATCACGACTTGAGCCGAAGCCGATTGCCTAACCAACTGAGCCACCCAGGCACCCCAGAGCGATTCTTTAAGAGGTGATGTGCAAAGGTCGCCAGACTGGAAAGGAGGCAGTGTAGCTCCTGGTCTTTGTTCAGAGTCATCAAGGCCTTCAAAGACAGCTAGATGCTCAGGCCAGCCTCTAAGGGTCAGCACAGATGACAGAGCCGTGAATATGCTCGTGTGCCATTTCTAGGTGTGGCCTAGATCCCCACAGCAGACATTGTTAGGTAAAGGGGTACACCTTTAACATGTGGGTTAATACCACGATTGTCCAACATGCACATATTCCTGTTTGCATTCTTTCCTATCCGAGCAAAAGGGTCTGTCTCCCCACACCCCCACCCACCCACATTTTCAAGTTTTAATTTTATTCATTTTTTTTGACTAGGTAATATTTGCAGTCGGCACATAATTTTAAAAGGTGCAAAGGGACGGGTTGCCTGGCTGGTTCAGTCAGTGGAGCGTGCATGCGACTCTTGATCTCGGGGTTGTGAGTTCAAGCCCCACGTTGTGGGTAGAGATTACTTAAAAAAAAAAAAAAAAAAAGGTACAAAGAGGCATGCAGTGAGAAGTCTCCTCACCCCATCCCAGCCAGCCGAGTTTCCTCCTCAGAAATACAAACTTTGATCTCAGCCTACCTGGCAAGTAGAAAATGCTATCTGACTAAATGAATCTCACCATTCCTTTACTTATTTTTAAAATGTTTATTTATCTTTGAGAGAGAGAGAGAGTGAATAGGGGAGGGGTAGGGAGAGGGAGACTAAGGATCTGAAGGGGACTCTGCCCTCAGAGCCCAAGGAAGGGCCTAAACTCAGGAATCATGACAGTATGATATGAGCGAAGTTGGTTGCTTAACTGACTGAGCCACCTAGGGCCCTTTAAATCTCAGTATTTATTTATTTGTTTGTTTGTTTGTTTGTCTTTAATGTTTATTTTTTTATTTTATTTTTTTATTAAAAAAAATTTTTTTTTTAATGTTTATTTATTTTTGAGACAGAGAGAGACAGAGCGTGAATGGGGGAGGGACAGAGAGAGGGAGACACAGAATCGGAAACAGGCTCCAGGCTCTGAGCCATCAGCCCAGAGCCCGACGCGGGGCTCGAACTCACGGACCGCGAGATCGTGACCTGGCTGAAGTCGGACGCTCAACCGACTGCGCCACCCAGGCGCCCGTTTAATGTTTATTTTTGAGAGAGAGAGAGAAAGAGGCAGAGACAGAATCAGAAGCAGGCTCCAGGCTCTAAGCTGTCAGGACAGAGCCCAATGCAGGGCTCGAACCCACGAACCATGAGACTATGACCTGAGCCAAAGTCGGACGCCCAACTGACTGAGCCACCTAGGCGTCCCTGAATCTCACCATTTAAAGAATATTTCGGGGCGCCCGGGTGGTTCAGTCGGTTAAAGCATCCGACTGTCATGCTTTCACAGTTGGTGGGTTCCAGTCCCACATCAGGCTCTGTGCTGACAATGCAGAGTCTGCTTCGGATCCTCTGTCCCCCTCTGTCTCTGCCCCTCCCCCGCTCATTCTTTTTCCTTCTCTCAAAAATAAATAAAACGTTAAAAAATAAGAAAGAATATTTTTGCGTTTAAAAATCTTTCTAATTTATTTTATAAGTGGAAGTTTGTACCTTTTAATCCCCTTCCCCTCTAACCTCTCCTCTGGCAACCACCGGTTTATTCTCTCTATTATTTTTATGTGAAAACAAACCAGAATATACTTTAGAGTAGAATGTTGCATCTGAATGAACTCTGAGATAAAACCAGAAACTTCAAAGAAGTTTTATGTTCAAGGGTGGGGTGGGGTGGAGACGTGCTTCTGGTTCCGCCTCCTACCCTCTCGTGGGGGGAAAAGGTTGACACAGCTCTGAATTAGTGTATAAAGCACAACCTTGACGATGCCTCTGCCCCTCTCGGTGATCCTGGGGTTTTTCCTCTTCCCCTGCCACCTGCATACAATCCTTCCCTTACGCCCCTTCCCTGCCATGGCTTGGCCACCACCTTGTTGCTTGACCTTCAGTGGGTCACCTCCACTCTGGGCTTTGGTTTCCCTCACTTGTAACAAGAGGGATTGGACCAGGCGCATTCCAGGTGAAACATTCCAGGACTAATCAACTAATTCACATTAAGGTGTAGATGACTGATAACAGCTGAATGTATTACCTGTCTGGTGGGTGGGAGTATTTTAAAAGATGCAGTTTCTCATCCTAAAAGCATGAACGTGCATGGTGCAACTTCAGGCAGGGTCACGGGTGGGTGGGGATGATATGGGGAGAGGGGGTGCCTCCCCTGACATTTCTCCAGTGATCACCGGGGTGAGGGGGGCACTGCTCCAGTCAGGGGTGGGGTCTGCCCCGCGGGAATGTGCCTGTTGGTTTCCCACCAGAACTTACACCATCCTCCTCCCTCTCTGGCAATGGCCAAGAGCAGGGTTGTGTCATACCGAAAACTGCCTCATCAGGGAAACCCACGTGTGTGGCCTAGGAAGCTACCCTGTCCCCTGGGGCAAGGGGTGCGGTGGGGGCGTTCAGCAGCCTGGCTTCCAGGTTCACGGGTCAGTTCTCATCCTGGGCAAGTGAAGAGGCCTCTGTTGGAGGGCGATCCGCTTTCTGCCAGAGCAGGTGGTCCCGCCACACCTGAATCCAAGACATCTGCGTTTCACCCAGGGAGAAAGCCTGTGCTGAATGCTGTCTGGTTTCATTTTCTGTAGGAGGTTTGATTTGGCTTCTGAATTTTCAGGGAGGGCATGAGAGAGGGTGTGGCCTGCAGCCACCATTAGTCCATCAGAAATAGGAATGTGACTCTTGATCTTGGGGTTTGTGAGTTCGAGCCCCATGTTGGAGGTAGAGTTTATGAAAGAAGGAAGGAAGGAAGGAAGGAAGGAAGGAAGGAAGGAAGGAGAGAAGGAGAAAGGCATTTATTTTTCTGGTTGGTGCATCTCTTATAGCTCCCTCTGAGGCACCTGCTATCTGGGCCTCCCTTCAATGGAGGCAGTATGGGAGTGCGTCTGTGTTCCAGGCAAGAGAGTGGTAGGTAGGAATGGAGACCCGGGGTGATGGTCAGTGGTCCCTACTCTGGCAGCAATGCTAACTAAGGGGCTCAGACCAGCCCGAGGATCGACATGCCTCTCTCTTCATGAGAATCGCCACCATCATATCCCTTCCTCTTCTCTAGAGCAGGACAGCTTCTCAAGACCTCTCAGTGCTTTGGCCATGAGCCTCAGCATGGAACACACAGAGCTCTAGACCCTCCCTGCTCAGAGTGTAGTCTGAGACCAGCAACATTAGCTCCACCCGGGAGCTGGTTAGAAATGCAGACTCTCGGAGGCGCCTGGGTGGCTCAGTCAGTTGGGCGTCCAACTTCAGCTTGGGTCATCAACTGACGGTCTGTGAGTTCAAGCCCCGCATCGGGCTCCGTGCTGACAGCTCAGAGCCTGGATGGAGCCTGCTTCAGATTCCGTGTCCCCCTCTCTCTCTGCCCCTCCCCCACTTATGCTCTGTCTCTCAAAAATAAAATAAAACATCTAAAAAAAAGAAAAAGAAAAAAAAGAAATGCAGACCTCAGTGCCCATCGTAGGCTACTGAATCAGAGTCTGAATTTTTACAAGATACCAAGCTGATTACATTAACAGACATTAATGTTTAAGAAAAATCGGTCTTGATGATGCATTCCTTGGGGAGAGAGGCAGAAAGAAATATAAGCTCCCCACGGCGGCCTCCTCGGAGAGGAAGACTTGCCCACAAGCCTCAATGGAGGGAAGTGAACGCAGAGGAAAAGGCTGAGGAAGGCACTCCAGGAAAACATGCTGAAATAGGCAGGTGCCTTTAACGTTTTTAGTTTAATTTTAATTTTATTTTTAATAGGCAATTCACTTACACCGTTAAGATTCTAAAGATGCAGAAAGGTATGTCAGACAGTTTCTTTCCCACACCTGTCTCCCAGCCACTTCCTGTCTCAAAAGCAACCTATGTTACTAGGCGAGAGGTATAAGATATTATGCAAATGAACCCTGTGTGTGTGTTCTTAACTCACCAAACCCCCTTTAAAAAATTCAGCTGCTAGTTTGCCATACACGGTGTCTAGACCTTGCTTTTTCCACTCAATAGCTCTTGGAGAGCATTCCCGTATCATATGGAAAGAATGCTCCAGATTGCATTTCAGCTGAATGTTATTCCAAAACGGGGTTCGAGATCATGACCCGAGCCGAAGTCAGATGCTTAACCGACTGAGCCACCCAGGCGGCCCCCTACTTAGGTATTCTCTCGGAGCCTCCGACAGGACTTCGGAGACCCAGGGTCACCCCCTCTGGGAGTTCCACCTCCTTCTCCCTCCTATCACACTTGCCCATAGCTTTGGCAGAACCCTAATCATATGATAGTATTTAGGCAAAGGCATGAGAACATCTGCTCTTGTGTCCTCTCGCCACGTCCCATCACAGTGCATAGTAGGTACTCAGCCGACGTGAACAGTATTGAATTGACCATCCCTGAGAGAGGAATTCTCAAAATACTGCTGCCTGATCCTTTTTTTTTTTTAATTTTTTTTTTCAACGTTTATTTATTTTTGGGACAGAGAGAGACAGAGCATGAACGGGGGAGGGGCAGAGAGAGAGGGAGACACAGAATCGGAAACAGGCTCCAGGCTCTGAGCCATCAGCCGAGAGCCTGACGTGGGGCTCGAACTCACGGACCGCGAGATCGTGACCTGGCTGAAGTCGGATGCTTAACCGACTGTGCCACCCAGGCGCCCCTCTGATCCTTCTAAGGGCAGAGACCCCACTTCCCCAAACGCTCATTCTGCCTTTGAGAGCCTGTATCAAAAGGTTCTCAGCTGAAGCAAGGTCTGTTTGCCGGTGACTTTTCCCTCGGGTTCTAGTGCATCTTCTAAAACAACATAGAAATTTAGTCCCTTTTACAGGTACTTAAGATACTCATCTGTCTCCAAACCAAATACTCCCAGCTCCCTGTGGGTCCTGGGTCCAGATCCTTCCCCTCCAACTTTTTCTTCCATATATTTTTTGGTTTGTAATATCGCCCCCCGCCCCTCTTTTTTTAAGTAAGCTCCACACCCACCTTGGGGCTCGAACTCACCACCCCAGGATCAAGTCTCATGCTCCACCGACGGAGCCAGCCAGGCGTCCCTGTAATATTACACTTTTAAAAAGTGATGTCTGGGGGCGCCTGGGTGGCTTGGTCCGTTAAGTGTCCGACTTCGGCTCAGGTCATGATCTCGAAGTTCACGAGTTCAAGCCCTGCATCGGGTGCTGTGCTGACAGCTCAGAGCCTGGAGCCTGCTTTGGAGTCTGTGTCTCCCTCTCTCTCTCTGCCCCTGCCCCACTCGAGCTCTGTCTGTCTGTCTCTCTCTCGAAAAATGAATAAACATAAAAAAAAAAATTAAAACAGAAAACCAAAAAACAAAGTGCACAAGGAAGCTCTGTGGGATGATGCTTGTACAGGTTTATACATATGTCAAGACTTATCAAGTTGTATACTTTATTTATTATTTTTATTTTTTAATTTTTTAAATTTATTTTGAGAGAGAGAGATGGGAGAGGGGCAGAGAGAGAGACAGGGAGAGAGGATCCCAAGCAGGCCCTGTGCTGTCAGCGCAGAGCCCGACATGGGGCTTGAACCCACGACCCGTGGGATCGTGACCCGAGCCGGCATCAAGAGTTGGTCGCTTAACCGACTGCGCCACCCAGGCGCCCCTATATTTATTTATCATTTAATTTTTTTTTTAATTTTTTTTTTCAACGTTTATTTATTTTTGGGACAGAGAGAGACAGAGCATGAACGGGGGAGGGGCAGAGAGAGAGGGAGACACAGAATCGGAAACAGGCTCCAGGCTCTGAGCCATCAGCCCAGAGCCCAACGCGGGGCTCGAACTCACGGACCGTGAGATCGTGACCTGGCTGAAATCGGACACTTAACCGACTGCGCCACCCAGGCGCCCCTTATTTATCATTTTAAAAGTAGGCTCCACACCCAATGTGGGGCTGGAACTCATGACCCTGAGATCAAGAGTCACACGCTCTACCAACCGAGCCAGCCAGGCGCCCCTCAAATTGTATACTTTAAACACACACGGTTTATTGTATGTCAACGATACCTCAAGAAAGCTGTTTAAAAAGCCTGCTATTTGGAACTGGTCCCACCTTCTCGATGTCACTGACTGGGGGGGTGCACAGAAGGGTAGCTGGCTCCCTCAATGTGGTCACTGTGCTTTGTGGTAGAGCCCGAGGTCATGTGAGCTTTTTCAGGAGTTATATTGCCGCTGTCTAAGTTCAGCAGCAATGCCAAGATTTTGACGTCATGAACATTAGAACCAGGTCTCCTCTAGCTTTACCATGCGTCGCATCAAGGTCACTTACCCCTTTCGTGTTCATTTTGTTGGCGTAACCGAGTAGGAGACGGCAGAGCGTGGTGGAAAGGGTATGAACTCCGGGGTCAGGTTCTTTTGAATGGAAGCTCAGAGTGGGTAAGTGACTTAGCCCCTCTGAGTCTCACGTTCCTCATCTGTAAACGGGGTCACGATTTCTGATCTCACGGAGGGGCGACAATTAAATGATGCAGAAAGGCACTTAGCACCGTGTGTGGTCTGTTGAGGTGTCCGATGAAGAGAAGCTAATTTTGTAGCTGTGTCACTCCTGCCTGTCACAATAGTTTAAATCATGGTTATGTGTATGCCAGACTTCTCAGAACATAACACGCTCTCTGTATTTGATTAGCAGACCCGCACATCTTTATTGGAGCGTCTAATACGAACACCGAGATGAGCCGGTCAAAACCAACCCCATGGTGCACCACCGCTAAGTTTCCTCCAGCTTGATCTGCATTCCTTGGATTGAAAGTAATGAGTTTGGCCCTGCATTTAAAAAAATTATTTATTTATTTATGTTTTAATGTTTGTTTATTTTTGAGAGAGGCAGAGACAGAGCGTGAATGAGGGAGGGGCAGAGAGAGAGAGGGAGACACAGAATCCCAAGCAGGCTCCGGGCTCCGAGCTGACAGCACAGAGCCCGACATGGGGCTCGAACTCATGAACCGTGAGATCGTGACCTGAGCCGAAGTCGGACGCTTAACCGACTGAGCCTCCCAGGCGCCCCTGGTGACGTTTCTTTAAATAAAAAAAGGTGGGGGTGCCCGGCTGGTGCAGTCAGTAAAAACATGTACTTCTTGATCTCCAGGTAGTGAGTGCAAGCCCCACCTTGGGCTTGGAGCTAAGGATAAAAAAGAGAGAGAGAGAGAAAGGAAAAAAAGAAGAGGGCGCCTGGGTGGCTCAGTCAGTTAAGTGTCCGACTCTTGGTTTCGGCTCAGGTCGTGATCTCACTGTTCATGAGAGAGACTGAGCTCCAAGTCAGGCTCTGTGCTGACAATGTGGAGCCTGCTTAGGATTCTCTCTCTCCCTCTCTCTCTCTGACCCTTCCCTGCTCTCAAATAAATAAATAAACTTTAAAAAATAAAAATAAAAAATAAAATACAACTGAATGCAACATCAGAAATATATTATATATATATGTATATATGTGTATATATATATACATATATATATGTGTATATATATATATTTCAGATATATATATATATATATACATATATATTTCAGTTCCTAAGTTGTACTTAGCCATAACCGGGGTGCTGTTTCAATAGCCACAGGTAGCTAGTGGCTATCGAATTGGAGAACGCAGATATAGAATGTTTCCATCAGCACAGGCTCTTGATTTGGACAGCGTGCTCTAGAAAGATTAGGGAAAAGCCCAAGTGGGTCAGTTTGTTTGTTTATATCCTGACTTGTTCCTGAAAGGATCAGAGGCTGCCGAGGACAGCCCGAGGCCATCAGAACGGTGCCCTCTGGCCGGAGATGGGAAGGTTGACATGTGGGCTGAGTCATGAGTGGAGTAGCAGAGAGAAGCCAGGCCCCAGTGGAGCACTGACCTCCCCCCAGTGGAGCACAGAAAGGAAGTGGGCGGGAAAGCGGAGGTGGGCATGTCATGGGAGTGAGGGTCAAAGGACAAGGCCATGAGCTGTCCGATGTTGAGCAACGAGCAAGCTTCGGGAAAGAAGCTTGCTCCTCTCAACAATATATGCTTATCTGACCTGTTTAATCAAGGAGTCCCCCGTGCCCTTCAGTTCTCAGATACAAATTCCAAATTCCAGCTAATCAGATGCAATTAAGGGATATTGTTGGTCGGGCGCAAGTTCTGACTTGCAGCACTGTGGGTAGGATGCCAGGCCTGGGTCCGCGCTCACCACCCGCTGGCTGTTTCAGCAGCCGTTGCTGGAGGCAGCAGGGCCGGGAAACATCCTCCCGGTGGCTGATGAGAGCGGAGAGGCTCTCACGCAAGGGAGCCAGGCCCCGAGTGGTTTCCTGCGGCACTTTTAAAGCGCAGATACACTCTGGGGATGGGTTCTTTTGGAGGGCAAATCAGAGTTTTTTTACCTGTTCACTAAATTTGACTTTTTTTTTTTTAATTTTTTTTTCAACGTTTATTTATTTGTGGGACAGAGAGAGACAGAGCATGAACGGGGGAGGGGCAGAGAGAGAGGGAGACACAGAATCCGAAACAGGCTCCAGGCTCCGAGCCATCAGCCCAGAGCCCGACGCGGGGCTCGAACTCACGGACCACGAGATCGTGACCTGGCTGAAGTCGGACGCTTAACCGACTGCGCCACCCAGGCGCCCCTAAATTTGACTTTTGCATTAAACTTGTTTCTTGGGATTAAAGATGAGCCAAACATATGTGACAATGACTTTAAGTTTTGTTGGGAAGTTCAAAAGCGTCATAGGGTGGGATGGGGTGCCATGGGGAGCCGTTTATTGCTTAATTTGAGATAACAGATTCCCATAATCTTTATTTTTACTTTTGTTTTGTGGTGTAACCGACTTAGAGCAAAGTGCAGTACAGTTTAATGTACAGCTTGGTGAATTTTTACATACGTAGGTACCTGTGTAATCTCCACCCGGAGCAGGATACAGGACATTTCCAGCACCCTGCAAGGTTCCCTCGTGCTCCCTCCTGGTCTATTCTCCTCCCCAGAGGTCGTTGATATTCTGATTTCTACCACTGTCCGTTTGCTCTGCCTGTTCGTGAACTTCATAGAAACAGGATCGTATCCTATCTGTGTCTGTGTCTGGCTCCGTTTACTTGTAAGCCCACGACACTTTTTTAGGGAAAATTTTGTAAATACAGACCTATAATCCTTTACCTAAAACCATTGGGGCCAGATGGTTCAGAATTCAGAATTTTTCATGGTTTAGAAAGGTGTCATGAGGGGCACCTGGGTGGCTCAATCGATTAAGCATCCGACTCTTGGTTTCAGCTCAGGTTGTGATCTCACGGCTTCATGGGTTCGAGCCCCACATCAGGCCCTGTGCTGGTCGTGCGGAGCCTGTTTGGGAATCTCTCTGCACCACTCACCCCCCCCGCCCCGCCCCCACCCCGGCCCTGCGCCGTCTCTGTCTCTCTCAAAATAAACAAATACACTTTAAAAAAAAAAAAAAAGAAAGAAAGAAAGTGCCATGATGGATTCCCTTAACACTGTATGTTACAAAATACCCCCAGCAGGCTGTGGGGCAGTACCTGGTAAACATATAAACAGTTCTGAGCAAAGTCCGCCAACATTCACACACTAAGTGGTGGAAAGAGAAGCCGTAAGTGGCCTCACATCAGTGGAGGCTCGTTTTGCTGCCAAATGAGTTCACGTCAGGTCAGGCTTTGTAGTAAAACTTACGATAAAAATGGCTTTATCATACAGATTTCAGCAGTTTGGGGATTTTGAAACTGCGAGTAAGGGAGAGCGGACCTGTTAGTTCCCAGCAAGCCATCGGCCCTGTGGGAGGCAGACTTCCTGGGTAGCGGGAGGATCCGGTGCTGATAGAAGTTTGCAGAAAGCAGCCGCCCCCACTGGACTGTGTTCACGCTGGGTCTGCCGGGACCATTTCTCTCGGTCAGGACGATCAGGCAGTCCACGCATCAACTGCTGACACAGAAGGCACACCTTTGCCAGGTGCCTGTGTCTTTGGGCATTCTTCTGGGATCCCGATCTTGGCTTAGATTTTCTTTTTCTTTCTTTCTTTTTTTTTTTTTTTTTTGAGAAAGGGAGAGAGAGAGGGAGGGAGAGAATGAGTGGGGGAGGGGCAGAGAGAGAGAATTCTGAGCAGGCTCAGCGCTGTGTCAGGCTCCCCCGCTGACGTAGCGCAGAGCCCAGCGTGGGGCTCAAACCCACGAACTGTGAGATCATGACCCGAGCCGAAAGCAAGAGTTGACGCTCGACCGACTGGCCCCAAACATGGTCTTTCATGTGGCCAACAGTCCTACTGCTTGGAATGTTTCTGTGTAACAAAGGAGGAGGTCATCGCAGAATTATTTGGAATAGCGATAAATTGAAGGGATATTGAGATAAACTGTTGTGTTCTCCGCAGCCCTATAAAGAATGTTGCAGAACAGCATTTCCTGTATGATGTTCCACGGACCCAAGCCTCAAGAAGATTCCTCAAGGGATTTCATAGTGAAATATGTTTAGGAAATGCCAGGCTCCTCTTGATGATTCACAATGTACATTAGTAAATTAAAGACTCTGAGAAATTCTCCAGGAAAGAAGCCCATTTCAGTTGGCATAAGTCAGTACATCCCAAACAGGTGGGGAAGGACTCTGCTCTCCATAGCAAAATGGCTCTGGGGTTCTGTGGGACCAGTTTGGGAAACACTGTGATAGCCGACTCACGAATAAAGAGCTGAGTGAAAAGCACAGGTTCTGAGAATCTCCGCAGCATGATTGAAACTAACCAACCAACCTATGTACATATTTGTATTTGGGAAAAAAAAAAAAAAAAAAAAAAGTCTAGCAGGACACATTCCAGAACTTTAACGGTGGCTGGGGTGCTGGAATTATTAGGTGATTTTTATTTTTACCTTTTGTTTTCATCTTTTAGCTTATTTGGGTTTCTTTCTTTTTTTAATTAATTAATTAACTAATTAATTTAATTTGTTTTTTTAATGTTTGTTTTTGAGAGAAAGAGAGACAGTGTAAGAGGGGGAGGGTCAGAGAGAGGGGGAGACACAGAATCCGAAGCGGGCTCCGAGCTCTGAGCTGTCCGCACAGAGCCCGACGCGGGACTCGAACTCATGAACCGTCAGATCATGACCTGAGCCGAAGTCGGATGCTCAACTGACTGAGCCACCCAGGCGCCCCTAGCTTATTTGGGTTTCTTAACTGCTTTTAATTACTGTGTATAACTTTTAAAGTTAGCCAAAAAGAAGAAGAAGAAGAAAGAAAAGAGAAGAGAGGAGAGAGGAGAGAGGAGAGGAGAGGAGAGGTGAGGAGAGGAGAGGAAAGGAAAGGAAAGGAAGAAGAGGGAAAAAATTGCCAAAGATCCTGGGATAGCCGGGGAGGCGCGTCCACGACGCGGTTGCACCTAGACTTGCTGGGGCCTCCAGCTCCAGGAGAGGCCAGGCCCTTATTTAGGCAGAGACATCCCAAGCTCGCATTCCAGTGGGAATCCTTCCCAGCGCATTCCTCCTCTGCACGGCCGCGTCCAGCTGCAGCCTGGCTCCTCCCTCCCAGGGCCTCCCTCTCCTTTGGTCGCCGCCACTGGCCCAGGCCAGGCCGCACATCTGGACCTTGTTAGGGGCCGCCGGCACCAAAGCCGGCACATCTGGCCGCCTCTAAGCGACGCTCGCGGCGGGGCAGCAGAGGGGAAGGGGCACGTCAGGACAGGGCCGCCCGGCGCGCTCCGAGGCATCTGGAAGTGGGAAGTCGGTGGGCGGCTGGCCGCAGACAGTGCCCTGCCAGGCAGGCCGGCCCTGGCCTCCAAGAGCCAGCAGGGTAGCGCCCTCACTGGCCGGGCAGACAGAGGCCCGCTGAGGCCTTCCCAGGCTGACGAGGGCAGGCCCAAGGAGAGGCAGGGCCTCTCATGCATGGTGCTCTTGCCCTCAGGGAGGCCTGGGCTGGGTCCTGGGGGGCTGCTGGGACGGAGAGCAGAGGGTAGTTTCAGGACACTGCAGAGAAGGAATGCACAGGGACAGGGACTGCCTCTGTTCCTGGTGGCCAAGACGTGGGGCAGCCGGTTGGAAAGCAGGGTCTTGTACATTAGGATGGAGAATCCGCTCGTTTGAAAGGAGAAAGGAAGAAGGTGCAATGTGCCGTGTTGGAAGCAGAGCGTCCCCACTTCCTTTTTCTTACACTGGGACATGACCAGGCCCGTGGCTGTCCCCGTGTGGTGCCATTATTTGTCCCCTTTGGGCCTGTTAATCTCAGGCTTTACCAGCCCTGCCGATTCTTTCCTTGAGACAGCAGCAGCCGCTCCTGAGATCCTTTGCAAAGTAAGGCAGAGATAAAACAGCCGGTCGATGAAACGGAAAGCCCATCAGCTCAGCCCTTGTCCCTCCCTTTTGTCCTGTGGCCTTGGACCTTGCGTGGCTCCCACCTGGATGGTCCCTGTGATCACAGGAGCCCCAGTTTCCCCTGCCTCTTCTCTCCATCTCCCCACCTCCTCTCTACCCGCCGGCCCTGCCCATCACAGTGAGTGGCTCACTCATGGGCCCACCCACACTAGGGTCCTTGGAAAAACTCTCAGGAAGATGTAATGGGATGGGTGCCAGTTGTGAACCTAGAAGCCAAGGGCTTCTAACCAAACACATAGGCTCCCAAATCCCACCACTTATCCCTCTGAGCACCAGTTTCCTCTTCTCTGAGAACAAGATCTCTTAGAGGACTGTTTTTTTTTTAATGTAAACAATTTTTTTATTATTTATTTATTTATTTTAATTTTAATTTTTTAAATGTTTATTTATTCTTGAGAGACAGAGAGACAGAGAGACAGAGAGACAGAGACAGCATGAGCAGGGGAGTGGCAGAGAGAGAGGGACACAGAATCCGAAGCAGGCTCCAGGCTCTGAGCTGTCAGCACAGAGCCCAGTGAGGGGCTCAAACTCACGAGCCACGAGATGATGACCTGAGCCAAAGTCGGACGCTTAACCGAGTCACCCAGGCGCCCCAATTTTTTAAAAATTTTAAATGTTTATTTATTTTTGAGAGAGACGGAGAGAGCTCCAGCAGGGGAGGGGCAGAGAGAGGTAGACACAGAATCTGAAGCAGGTTCCAGCCTCTGCGATGTCACCACAGAGCCCAATGCAGGGCTCGAATCCAAGAACTGTGACCTGAGCCGAAGTCGGACACTTAACCGACTGAGCCACCCAGGCGCCCCTCTTAGAGAACTGTTTTAAGCTCTGCATCAGGCTCTGTGGTGACAGCTCAGAGCCTGGGGCCTGCTTCAGATTCTGTGTCTCCCTCTCTCTCTGTGCCACTCCCTCCCACCACCACCCCTCCCCTGCTCATGCTCTGTCTCTCTCAAAAATAAAAACGCTGGGGCGCCTGGGTGGCTCAGTCGGTTAAGCGGCCGACTTCAGCTCAGGTCACGATCTCGCGGTCTGTGAGTTCGAGCCCCGCGTTGGGCTCTGGGCTGATGGCTCAGAGCCTGGAGCCTGCTTCCGATTCTGTGTCTCCCTCTCTCTCTGCCCCTCCCCCGTTCATGCTCTGTCTCTCTCTGTCTCAAAAATAAAATAAAATAAACGTTAAAAAAAAATAAAAAATAAAAATAAAAACGCTAAAAAAAAAAAGATTAAAAAAGAAGTATTTGATCTGTAGTTAGATTTCCACAAAATTTACAGTTGAAAAAGTAGATTCACGTACCCAGATTGTTCCAAACATTCTTAAAAGTTTTCTGAAAACTGAATTATCAATTTTTTTATTTAAAATCATATTAAGTTAAATTAAAAATGTAGCTCCTGGGTTGCCCTAGCCACTTTTTGTTTTTAATTTTTTTGGTGTTTATTTATTTTTGCGAGAGAGAGAATGTACATGCCCCAGCGGGGTAGGGGCAGAGAGAGAGGGAGACAGAGGATCCGAAGCGGGCTCCATGCTGACAGCACAGAGCCTGATGTGGGGTTCGAACTCAGGGAACTGTGAGATCATGACCTGAGCCGAAGTTGGACGCTCAACCAACCCAGCCACCCAGGTGCCCCCTTTAATCATTTTATCAAGACTTTTGTGCCCATCGACTGCCAGGTGTAATAAAAGGAAGCAGGGAAAGACATTGGTCTGGAAGGAAAAAATTAGGAGGAGGGACCAGATAAGGGGACCCTAGGTCCTTTAGCCCCTCCATGTGCTAGGCTGCCACAACACGGGCCCCTTCGCCCTCTCTTGCATTCAGTGCCCTGACAGACTTCAGAGCAGGAACTGGTACCTTTGTTCACAAGTGAGGCAGCCAAGACCCTGAGACTTGAAGCAAGGGGGAGGCAGGAACCCTGGGTTACCAGTCAGCCACTGTTCGCCATATTCTGAGATCTAGGTGCTTCCCCCCGACCCCCAGCCTCAATTTCCCCAAATGGGTTACGTAAATGAGAAGGGGGTTGGTTTGGGTTACTGGGCCCATCAGAACATTTTAGAATTATTCAAATGGACATTTGGCCGGCCCTCACTTCTCGAAATTTCCACAATGCTGCTCTGTAAATGAACAGATAGGAGAGAGAAAGAGAACTTATCTTTCAGTTCACATGTAGTTTGTAATATTTGTGTCCACAGGTTAGGACACCCTCTCCCAGTCTCAGGGTGCCTAGGAAACCTAATTAATTATGGAATTATGGAGCGCTGCTTGTGCTAATATAGAATCAGGGCCGAGGGAGTTAGGTGTCTCAGGGGATATTTATAACGAGCTGTGGCAGTCTGGTGAGTCACTGCTCTGCTCTCCAAGAGGACGCACCTGCCTCCCAGGAGGGGAGGCTGTCGCTCACTGGTCAGGCCCCCTTTCCTGGCCGGGCTGGGGACACATGCCATATTTGGGGAATCCCCCCCACTTCCCCAGGCTCCCCTGGGACACTGATCAATACAACCCACTCCCCTTCCGCCTTTTAGCAGGATTTCCCAACAGCCTCCCACTTCCCAGACTGAGGCGGTGCTGTCCGTCACCGTCATCGATGATGCTACGGCCTGGCTGCAACCTGGGAACAGCTCACAGCAGAGGGACTCCTTCTGGGAAGGGTTTCTACGGTCAGGCCCAGCTGTGCAGCCAGGCTCTTGAGCTGCTTCCATCCAGGGCTCATTCTTCCGAGATGCAGAGAAGCAAAGGCTGGAGAGCAGAGGGGAACTTCGAGCCTCTTCTCTGTGCCAAGCCCTGGCTGGCGCACTTGGCATCGCTTAGCTCACTGAAGTTTCACAATAAGCTGTGTGACATTTTACACACTGGACAGCCAGAGAAACTGAGACGTGGGGAAAAGCAGCTAGGAAAGAGCACACAGCTAGAAAGTGCTAGAGCCGGGAGATGGAACCAATAGAAAGGAGAGTAGATTTAATCCCAAATATATTTATAATTACATTAAATGTAAATGGACTAAATGCTCCCAACCAAAGGTACAAATTGTCAGAATGGAGACAGGACAAACTCTCTGGGGTTTACAAGAGATACATCCAAAACATAAAAGATTCAGAAAGTTCGAGGGACCCGGAGGCTGAAGCAGGGGTCTCTGAGGCTGCAGGAGATGATCCTTTTCCCAAACCCGAGCCCTCCAATTTGTCCCTTTCTTTGTCTTGGCTGCAGTGGTCCCATGAGCGTGTGGTTTAACGGGAGACATTCAGGCACTAGCATTAAATGAACAAACCATGTGACCCCGGACTTTCTTAGGTGATCTGAGATTCAGCGTCCTCTCCTGTAAAATGGAACAATAATCCATACCTAATAAGGCTGCTGTAAGAGCTAGAGAGAACTTGTTCATGGCACCTGGCACCAGAACTCTTACTGTGCTTATTTTTTGTTTATGTTTTGATAATTTAAATGTACCTATGTAATTGAAAAGACTCTACGGACGGTCCCTGACAGTCTGATAAAATATTAAAATCTTGGGGCGCCTGGGTGGCGCAGTCGGTTAAGCGTCCGACTTCAGCCAGGTCACGATCTTGCGGTCCGTGAGTTCGAGCCCCGCGTCGGGCTCTGGGCCGATGGCTCAGAGCCTGGAGCCTGTTTCCGATTCTGTGTCTCCCTCTCTCTCTGTCCCTCCCCCGTTCATGCTCTGTCTCTCTGTCCCCAAAATAAATAAACGTTGAAAAAAAAAATTAAAAAAAAAATTAAAATCTTTTCCCTGTGCGTTTTTGCTGGGGCTGGAGCATGGAGGGCTCTTCCTTCGAGGCTGGGAAATTTAAGGGGAGCCAAGAGGTAACTCCAGGATGCCTTCTTCCTGTTTGTTTGCAAGTCTGACTAATCTGTTGCTCTGTCTCTGATTAGGTCACACTCTTGCTCAGACCCTAACCTTGACAGTTTCCTACAGTCTGTGTGTCAGGGTCCCTCCTGTCTCCAAAGCATCTAATCGCTTGCTTTCTGCCCTCTCCTCCTGACTATGGACTCACCCCTGCAGGCAGGCAACTGCTCAGTCCTTCCCTGCACCCTCCTTCAAGACTGGCAATGTGTCCCCACGGTCCCTACCACGGCTGCCTCTCCCCCTTTGTCGTCGCTCTCCCTTTTCTGCAATTCTGAATTCTGAAAGCTCTAAAAACCAGACTTTAAAAAATAAGCCTGATATAAACTGATTTGGCCGCAAATCTGGTCTGCCTGCCGTGAGGTTATTTAAAGGCTTTATTCTGTCTCTTACTGCTTGTACATTTCACCACAGAAACTTCGCTGTGTTTAATTGAGGGTGCTGCCCCAGACCCTGCCGGGATGTTATGTAGTGTCAGCATGTGCATCACGTGACCCTTCTGAAATCTGGAAAGCTCTGAGAACCCACACGTGTTCTGACCCCAGGCTGCAGTAATGACAGCCTGAGGGCCCACCCTCTGCTTTATGTACTCACCACTCATCCTGGTTACAACCTGGAAGCGGGCATGAGCCCCTCCCTTTCACAGATGAGGATACGTAGAGTTGAATAAGACTCAGTCCCTGCTCTCCTCACGCTCACGCGCGAGAGCTCTATCTATACCTGACTGGGACATCAGGTGGGTGGGTACCATTATTATCCTCATTGGACTGTTAAGGAAATGAGCACAGAGAGGTTAAGTAACTTGCCCGAGGTTACACAGCTTAGAAGTGGCAGAGCCTGGATTCGAACCCTGTGAATCTGGCTCCAGAGTTCATGCTGTTAACTAGCACACAGCACACACCTTGGAGAGACGGACCCTCTCGGTGCAACGCAATGAGACCATCATTGCCGGCAGGACGGGCAATACCAGAGCACTGAGGGGAGGACTGGGTACCTTTTTAGCCCATGGTGAATCTTCAGGGTAGCTGGAACTGTTCCCTTTAAAAAAATATATTTTTTTAAGGTTTTATTTTTAAGTCATCTCTGTACCCAACGTGAGGCTCGAACTTACAACCTCAAGATCAAGAGTCTTATGCTCCACCAGCTGAGCCAGTTAGGCACCCCTGGAACGCTTCCCTTTAAACACCCAAACTGGGGCGCCTGGGTGGCTCAGTCGGTTAAGCATCCTACTCTTGGTTTCGTCTCAGGTCGTGATCCCACAGTTCATGGCATCGAGCCCCACGTCGGCTCTGCACTGACAACACGGAGCCTGCTTGGGATTCTCTCTCTCCCTCTCTCTCTGCCCCTCCTCCACTTGTGTATGCACACATGGCCGCCCAGCCTCTCTCTCTCTCTTTCTCAAAATAAATAAAAAACATTTTTAAAAAATCTTAAAACCCCACCCAAACCATTATCTTCGTTAGGAGCTCTTTCTGCACAGCTTAGAAGTGGCACAGCAACGAATTGTATCTTACTGCTACATAATTTAACCTTGTCTTGATAACTCAAGGCCATGATTATGATTACTGATGTTTGTTACTATTCTGAGACCTCAGTTCTCAAACTATCAGCCAGTTTCTCATAGCTGTTCTTATGCTTGCTTCCAAGAAACGGTGGGCTGGGAATTCAAGTGACCAGCCTTGTTAGAATTATGTATAAAGCAAGGGTACATAGGTGTGCAGTGAGGCGAAAGCTTTTTTTTTTTAATTTTTTTTTTAAGACAAGCGTGCTTTAGCTTTTGTGCATGGAATTTATGAGATTCAGTTTGGTTACTTATTCACATATCTTTCCTTATTTCCTGGTTCCTAGATGTGTTTTTGAGAGCTGAGGGGCCTGGATAAGCCTCCCGGATATCTGATTTCAAACTGGAATGTGATCAGATTCCCAGGGAAATTTTTTCAAAGCTGCCTAGAGGCCCATTCTGGACCCTGAAGTGGGACGTGGGCTCTACGTTTTGAAAAACTGAATTGGGAGCCACGTGTACTTATTGAGCACCTCCTGTATCCTCCACGCACTGGGCACTATGGGCAAGGAAACCCGTGAGCCCAGTCCTCATGCATTACAACATCCAGTTGAGTAGACAGATTGAAACACATGATGTCAACTAAGGCTAGCTCACTTTCAGCGGGGACTGGTGACAGTGGTACGGCGGTATACGAGGACATCGCCACTTGGTGTGGGGCGAACAGTTGGGATGTGGAGTCGGCAAACTTGGCCCTGAGTATCTGCCCCCTGACCTGTCAGCAGACTCGTATCCTCTGTGAATGTCAGTTTCCTCGTCTGTAAAGTGGGGATAAGCCACTCTCCCTCCCAGGGTTGTCATGACAAGGGACTGCCTGGGAAAGCACCATGCAAACTGTCAAGTGCGGTCCAGGCATGCTCAGTGAGACTCCGGCAGGCCGCAGGGAACACTGACCCACTCTGGTTACTCCCCGGCATGAGGCTTCATTGTGAAGCTGTGCAGGGAAGGTAGGAAGCCCGGGAGGCGGTCCCAGCAGACAGAGAACAGCTCTCTGGAACAGCTGGGTCCTCGTTCTGAGGTCCTTGGATGCTGACACCGAACCTAATGACGGACTCTCTCCGCTAATGTCTTCTGCTGCCTCCTGGCTTCCGCCACTTGGCTCCAGTCCACTGCCTTCTCCTCGAGTAGCCCTCCCCTTCTGCCCACTCGATGGTTCTCTAGTGTTTAAGCATCCCTGCGAGAGGGAGCTGGCTGGGTAAGCCACTGTCCGATACAGAAGGGCCCCACTGGGCAGGGTGTGAGTGCTGGGCTGCCCCTCCCCCAGGCCCCTCCTGCGTATCCAGCCTGTAAATGGCTGCTTTGTGTCAGGCCAAACCTTGGCTGGGACAGTTGTGGCCAGGGTGTGGGCTCCTATGGCCCGGCAGCGTGAGGTTGTGCCTGTGGGGGCTGTGGCTGCAGCTTGCCCTCAGAGGGAACCGTGCAGACTGTCCATCGGACAATGTGAGCTATTTTTATAGAAGGAGGACAGCACTGAGGCATTTAAGCTGGCCAGCAGACAGCACCTGCCTGTCATGTCTCACGTGCCACGCAGTGAAGGCCAGCCACAGCCCACGGTGTGCGATCTGGGGAGGCTGCGGTGCCCTCTGTCTCCGTGTTCTTCAGGCTTCCCTGGTGGATGACCCTCTCTTCTCGGTGGCCCCTGCCCCCACACACTGGCCGGTGTGGCTGCGCGTGTTCCCCGATCCTGTGAGTGGAACCTGCTTGTGGTACTTCTCCACGAAGTTGTTCACCGCAACACTAGATGTGGCAGAGAAAAGTTAGAACCAGATCATATGTTCAGCGGAAAGGGGACTAGTTACCTGTACTGTATTGGGGTATATTTATATGAGAGTGTGCATGTATGCATTAAGAGTTATGTGATCAAAGAATATTTAATGATGTGGTAAAATGTTTTTTAAAAATGACAATTTCAGGGGCGCCTGGGTGGCTCAGTCGGTTAAGCGGCCGACTTCAGCTCAGGTCATGATCTCGCGGTCTGTGAGGGCTGTGAGTTCAAGCCCCACGTTGGGCTCTGTGCTGACAGCTCAGAGCCTGGAGCCTGTTTCAGATTCTGTGTCTCCCTCTCTCTGACCCTCCCCTGTTCATGCTCTGTCTCTCTCTGTCTCAAAAATAAATAAATGTTAAAAAAAAATTAAAAAAAAAATAAAAATGACAATTTCAGGAGTGCCTGGGTGGCTTGGTCAGTTAAGCATCTGACATTGGCTCAGGTCAGCAATCTCATGGTCTGTGAGTTCGAGCCCTGCGTCCAGCTCTGTGCTGACAGCTCAGAGCCTGGAGCCTCTCTTTCTCTGCCCCTCCCTTGCTAGGTAGCTCGCTCGTGCTCTCTCTCTCTCTGTCTCTGTCTCAAAAATAAATAAACCTTAAAAAAATTTTTAAAGAATGACAATTTCGGGGCAGCTGGGTGGCTCAGTTGAGCATCTGACTTCACCTCAGGTCATGATTTCATGGTTCGTGGGTTCAAGACCCACATTGGGTTCTGCACTGACACTGTGGAACCTGCTTCAGATTCTCTGTCTCCATCTCTCTCTGCCCCTCCCCCACTCGTGCTCTCTTTCTCTCAAAAATAAACATTAAAAAAGTTGTTTTTATGCCAATTTGGCATTCTTTATATGTGTGTATGCAAATGTGTTTGTGTGCATTTATCTAGACATATATAATTTACATAGAAGTAGATTTTTATTTTATTTTTTTTTTCATGTTTATTTATTTTGAGAGAGAGAGAGAGAGCATGTGAACAGGGGAGGGGCAGAGAGAGAGAGAGGGAGAGAGAGAATCCCAAGCAGGCTCCACGTTCAGTGCAGAGACCAACGTGGGGCTCGATCCCACGAAGGTGAGATCATGACCTGAGCCAAAACCAAGAGTCAGACATTCAACTGACTGAGCCACTCATGTGCCCCCAGAAGAATTTTATATAAAAAATGTTGGTAGGGATAGGAGCAAATTTTATTTTGTTTTCTTATTTATGCTCTTTTTCTACATTTTTTTTTTCAAAAAAAATTTTTTTTACATTTTATTTATTTTTGAGAGACAGAGACAGAGCACAAGTGGGGGAGGGGCAGAGAGAGAGGGAGACACAGAATCGGAAACAGGCTCCAGGCTCTGAGCCATCAGCCCAGAGCCCGACGCAGGGCTCGAACTCACGGACCGCGAGATCGTGACCTGAGCCGAAGTCAGTTGCTTAACTGACTGACCAGGTGCCCCTCTGTTTCTACATTTTCTACAACAGATGTGTTATTTTATAATCAGGAAAAAAAACCCTAATTATCATTAAACAAAAACAACATGCAAAGGCATTTAGTGGCTCAGTCAGTTGAGTGTCTGACTCTTGTTCTCACTCTGTCGGCTCAGGTCCTGATCCCAAGGGTCGTGGTGGGATGGAACCCCGCGTGGGTCTCTGGGATGAGTGTGGGTCCTGCTTAAGATCTCTCTCTCTCTCTCTGTCTCTCTCTCTCTCTCTCTCTTTCTGCCCCTACCCACCCCCCATCCCACTCACATGCAGGCACAGGCTTCCTCTCTCTCTCTCTCTCAAAAAACAAAACAACAACCCGCCCCCCCCCAACTCCATCCTCAGGAAAAAAGCTTACAACACATTGTCTATTCCACACTTTTAAAAGATCCATAGTTCCCATGAGGGAGTTGTATTTTCAGGGAAAATGAAGTTTTCCGTTAACATGATGACCCTCAAACGGTGGGATTTCCGGTGTCAGTGCTCTAAGAGGTGTTTGGAGGACAGCAAAGCCTCCTGGTTGCCTTGAAGTCAAAGCCCAGAGGGCCCCTCCTCTGGTTTCCTGCACGGGGACGTTGTGAGGGTGGCTGGAGGTAGGGGAGGCGGACGTGATCCGAGTGGACAGAGCCAGGACGCTTCCTAGACAGAGCGCGTGTTCCCAACATTAGAGTGAAATGAACATTTATGTTGTCATTGAAAACGGTGACTGGGTTCTTGCTTCCCTTCCTGGGAAAATCCATCCCTCCCAGGGGAAGAGGAGAGGAGGGAAGGAGCCTTAACAAGCACTGCGAAGCCACTGATGACCTCGGGTGTGTGGGGGAGGGGAGAGTTAAGGGAGGGAAGCAGAGGGCATTTGCTTTTTAACTTTTGTCCTTTATAACAGTTCAAAAAGAGAGCATTACAGGTGATTTTTATTGTGCGCGTATGTGGTTTTTTGGGTAGTCTTCAATACATTTTTTTTATTTTTTAAAGATTTTTTAAAACGTTTATGTATTAGGGGCGCCTGGGTGGCTCAGTCGGTTGAGCATCCGGCTTCGGCTCAGATCATGATCTCACGGTCTGTGAGTTCGAGCCCCACGTCGCTCTGTGCTGACAGCTCGGAGCCTGGAGCCTGCTTCAGATTCTGTGTCTCCCCCTCTCTCTGATCCTCCCCCGTTCATGCTCTGTCTCTCTCTGTCTCAAAAATAAATAAACATTAAAAAAAAAAGTTTATGTATTTATGAGAGAGAGACAGAGCATGAACAGGGGAGGGGCAGAGAGGGGGGAGACACAGAACCTGAAGCAGGCTCCAGGCTCCGAGCTGTCAGCACAGAGCCCGACGCGGGGCTCGAACTCATGAACCATGCGATCGTGACCTGTGCTGAAGTCAGACGCTTAACTGACTGAGCCACCCAGGTGCCCCCCAATATATTTTTTAAAATGTTCATGTATTTTTGAGAGAGAGCGTGTGCACATGTGGGGGAGGGGCAGAGAGAGGGGGACAGAGGATCCTAAGTGAGCCCTGCACTGACAGCACAGAGCCCGATGTGGGACTCGAACTCAAGAACCACAACATCATGACGCGAGCTTAACCAACCGAGCCACCCAGGCACCCCTGCTCCTCAATGTTTTTTATCGTGAACACAAGATACTTTTGTCAGGGGAAAGAATGTCATAACAAAAGGACCAGACAGATTGGGTGGCCATCCTGCTACCCCACCCCCCCCCCCACAGGCTACCGACTGCCCTCAACGGAGGGTCAGAATCCTTGGGCTCGCAGCTTCGCACACTTGGCAAGGGGGTGGGAAATAGGGCAGAGAACAGGCAGCGTTGGTCTTCTGCTCTGCCCACTCCAGCCCCTCTGGACACATCTCTGACCCCTGGGTGGCAGACCCAGTTGGCTCTTATCGGTGCGATGGCCTTAGCTAGCTCCCCAAGCTTGACCTCTTTTGTGCCTCCCTGCCCTGAGCCAACTGCCCGGCCTCCGTGCTTAGCTGGACTCCGGCCCGACCCCTGTCTGACCAGCGCTTTCCTGGGGCTGGGAATGCCCAGCCTTTCACTCACTGGCACAGGGCTGAGCGTTGATGTTACAACTACAATCTCAAGAAAGGCGCATCCAGCCTTCACACGGACTACCCAGAGTTTATTTGGCCTCGAAGGTCAAGGCCCAGTCTTTCAGTCAACAGGTGAGCATAGCACGAGATCAACAGACACCCCTGAGTGAGATAGTGTGCCTGGCCCTAACTTTACGAGGCCGCCTGCAAAAGCATCACAGACTTCGAGGTCCTAAGACACCTGTCGAGCCTCCAGAAATGGCAGTCCCAGCTGTGGGACCTTGAACATGCCCCTCTGAACCGTGCGTCCCTCCTCTGTAAAATGGAGACCATAAGGATCTCTTTTACCCCGGAATTCCATCAGGAGCAAAGAGGTTAATGTATGTGAAAATGCTTCGTGAGCCGAAAGTGCTTATGTGGTATTTTCCGTAAAAACCCATTTTGGTGCTGTGAGAAGTTTTAAAAAATCAACTAGTTCTCAAATGTTTGTAACCTACTAACTACGTGCCCCCAGGACTTGACTTAATTCCCCTAACAGGTCAAGAAATAGAAGACACTTGTAACTTGTCACCAAGGAACTTCTGCTCAATTTGGGGAAATGGAACAGTCATATTAAAAGTCTGTCTTCTTTCTGGGGCGCCTGGGTGGCTCAGTCAGTTGAGCGTCCTACTCTTGATTTGGGCTCGGGTCATGATCCCAGGGTTGTGGGACTGAGCCCCGCATGGGGCTCAGTGCTCAGCGTGGAGCCTGCTTGGAATTCTCACCATCCACCCCTCTCTCTCTCCCTGTGTCTCAGGGCACCTGGGTGGCTCAGTGGGTTAAGCATCCGACTTCAGCTCAGGTCACGATCTTGGGGTTCTTGAGTTTGAGCCCCGAACTGGGCTCTCTGATGTCAGTGCAAAGCCCACTTAGGACCCTCTGTCCTCCTCTCTGTGCCCTTCCCCCGATCATGCCTTCTCCCTCTTTCCCTTAAACATAAATTAAAAAATATAATAACAGGGGCACCTGGGTGACTCAGTCGGTTAAGCGTCCGACTTTGGCTCAGGTCATGGTCTCGCGGTTCGTGAGTTCAAGCCCCACGTCGGGCTCTGTGCTGCCAGTTCAGAGCCTGGAGCCTGCTTTGGATTCTGTGTCTCCCTCTCTCTCTCTCCCCCTCCCCTGTTCACATTCTGTCTCTGTCCCTCAAAAATAAATAAACATACGAAAAATTAAAAATATATAGTAATAAAAGTAAAAAGAAACTGTTAAAAAAATATATTCCCCCCCCACACTCAGCGTCTTGAAAGAAAGAAAGAAAGAAAGTCTGTCTTCTTTCTGCCAATGACTGCAGCTTGAATCTGGAGACACTCCTCTGGCAGTGAATGGGAGGTGGCAAGAACCCCAGTTCGGAGGTAGACAAAGCTGAGTACAAATCGGGCTCTTCCCCACAGTCAATTCCAAGAGACTGTGTACAAGTCCACTTCTTTGTCTGAGCTGCAGTTTCCCAGGCCGTGAAAAAGAAATAGTGATGCCTGCTACCTTACGTCGTGGTGAGGATTGAAACCATGCAGATAAAGTGCCTAGCTCAGTCGATATTAGAAATCTCCAAAGCGAAGAAAGGGACGAGTTTCCCCGGCTTTTAATTTATTTTTAATTATGGTAAAAAAAAAAAAAACACACACACACACACAAAATTTACTATCTTAACCATTTGTAAGTATACAGGTCAGTGGTGTTCAGTATATTCACATTATTATTGCGCAACGAATCTCTAGAACTTTTTTATCTTGCAAAACTGAAACTCTATACCCATTAAACACCAATTCCCCATTTCCCCTCCCTCCCCCACCAAGCCCCTGCTAACCACCATTCTACTTTCTGTTTCTGTGAACTTGACCACTTTAGATACCTTCTACAAGCGGAATCATTCAGTATTTGTCTCTCAGGTCTGGTTTATTTCTCTTACCCTAATGTCCTCCGATGTGGGGCTCGAACCCACAAATCTCAAGATCGTGACCTGAGCCAAAACCAAGAGTCAGGCGCTTAACCAACTGAGCCACCCAGGTGCCCCTATCCATTCATCTTTGGTGGACCTTTAGATGACCTCAAACTCTGGGTGGAATTGTGGATAACACAGCAAAGAACATGGGTATGCAAATATCTCTTTGAGACCCTGCTTTCGATTCCTTTAAATATATATCCCAGAAGTAGGATTGCTGGATCATATGGTAGTTCTGTTTCTTATTGTTTGAGGACCTTCCAGACTGTTGTCCCTAGGGGGTGCACCATTTCACAATCCCACCAACAGTGGACATGGTTCCAGTTTCTCCGTGTCCTTGCCAATGCTTGTTACCTTCTTTTTTTTTTTTTTTTTTTTAAGAGTAGCCATCCTAATGGATGTGAGCAAACAGGATGTCTTTTTGTAAAACTATTATAATCTCTTCTCACTGCTCCCACAATGCTTCTATGGAGTCTGATTACGCGACTGACCCGGTATTTGGTCAAAGGAGGGTGTTTTCTCTGCGATCCTTGGAGACCCAGGCAAAGTTGGGCAGGGACCCCAGTGCTTTTGCCCTGCCGAGAGCTGTCCCCGGTGGCCTGTGGCTGGAGAGGTGCACACATGAGCTGCAAAGGCAGGCCAGATCTGCCACTATTTTTGCTTTGGCCCGAAAGAAGCCACCCAGGAATAAAGGTACTCTCGGGCGGGGGGGGGGGCACATCCCCTCATATGGCCCCTGTCACCCTTCTTTTTTTTTTTTTTTTTTCGTTTTTTTTTTAACATTTATTTATTTTTGAGACAGAGAGAGACAGAGCATGAACGGGGGAGGGTCAGAGAGAGAGGGAGACACAGAATCTGAAACAGGCTCCAGGCTCTGAGCGGTCAGCACAGAGCCCGACACGGGGCTCGAACTCACGGACTGTGAGATCGTGACCTGAGCCGAAGTCGGCCGCTTAACCGACTGAGCCACCCAGGCGCCCCTCCTTAATGGCCACTCCCTGCTGTTATCTTCCTCCTGACATCTCTCCCAAGGTTACCCTGGGGGAAGAAATTGTTGACGAGTTCAAGGCCAGGGCTGTTTGGTTCTGTTGAACGAGCTTTGTGGGGTCTGGAGGCATGATTGAGGCCCAGACAAAGAGGCGGCCGGCACCGGGGTGCAGCACAGCTTGAGGAGGACCCCACGCTCGGGAAGCTGGATGGAAAGCTCCGGCTCTGGCCGGAAGAGAGAAACAAGAGAAAATTCCAGATGTGGGGCTTGCAGAAAGAACATAAGCCGACTGTTCGGTTGAGTGGGGCCAGTGGCATTTCCAAAAGGGAGGCGATGTGTGCAGTGGTCAGCGCTTGACTTGTAAAGTGAGGTAAGGTTTGGGTTCAAACCCGACCGGCTCCACCGCTTACTAAATGTGTGGTCTTGGGCAAGTTGTGGAACTTCTTTGAGTCTCAGTTTCCTTATCCTTAAAATAGGATTCCTTAAACAAAGGGGGGCGGGGCGGGGGGCACCTGGCTGGCTCCATCAGTAGAGTATGCGGGTCTTGATCTCGGGGTTGGGAGTTTGAGCCCATGTTGGGTGTACAGATTACTTAAAAAGATAAAATAAAATGGGAAGGAAAATGCTACCTCAGTGAGCTGTTGTGAGATCAATGTTGTTTATCAAATAGCACCCTCTGTATGCCGGGGGCTTCGTCAAACACCCTCTGGCACACAACATATAATACAGGGCTCAAGAATGAAGGCTCTGGGGGTTGCCGTTGGTTAAAAGCCCAAATCTACTACCCGTTAACTGTGGGAAGGCATTTTACCTCCCTGGGCCTCAGTCTCCTCATCTTTAAAATGGGGATGAGGGGCGCCTGGGTGGCTCAGTCGGTTAAGCGTCCGACTTCGGCTCAGGTCATGATCTCGCAGTTCGTGGGTTCGAGCCCCGCATCGGGCTCTGTGCTGACAGCTCAGAGCCTGGAGCCTGTTTCAGATTCTGTGTCTCCCTCTGTCTCTCTGACCCACCCTGTTCATGCTCTGTCTCTCTCTGTCTCAAAAATCAATAAATGTTAAAAAAAAAAAATTAAAAAAAAAATGGGGATGATAGGAGCGCCTGGGTGGTTCCGTCAGTTGAGCATCCGACTTTTGATTTTGGCTCAGGTCGTGATCTCACCGTTCGTGAATTCAAGGCCCACGTCAAGCCCCTCGTGGGGCTCTGTGCCGACAGGGTGGAGCCTGCTTGGGATTCTCTTCCTGTCTCTGCGCCCCTCCCCTGCTCTCTCTCGCTCTCTCTCTCAAAATAAATAAATAAACATTTTTTTAAAAATGGGGATGATCAGGGGAAATGAGCATGCCTGTCTCCCCAGGTTGACATAGGCGTGGGGGAGTCCTGGCCGCTGAGGACAAGTGCTTTCATTTAACGTGCTCACAACATGCCTACTGTGTGCCGGCGCTGTGCTGGGGACAGGCGATCAAGGATGAACTAGACACAACCCTGCCTTCCGGAACTCGGAAACTTTAAAGGACGAGACAGACAAGGAAACAGCTCATTTGAGTACAGACCTGGGGTGGGGAGTGTTGGCAGCCATGTTCTCCACAGAGGCAGAGTCTCGAAGCTGAACTTGCACAGCGCCCTTACGTAAAATCAAGAATTTCTGATCAAAGCGCAGTAGAGCTGATGGAGAGGGGGCATTGCTTCCAGCCCCCTTCTGATGCCACCAGTTTCTCTGGACTCCTGTCGGCGACTTGGGCGTGGGAGGAGGCCTGCGTTTCTCTTTGTCTTTTCCGTCTTCCCCATATAAATCGGAGGGCTGTGATGGAGCATCTCAAGGCTCTGAAACCATCCTGGTGTCTCTCCCATCCCCGGAGAAGAGGTTCAATAGAACCCACGAATGGACAGATGTGTGGAGGATTGACATTCTGGAATGAAGACGCCATCAGACCATTGGACGGGTGTCTGGGGATCAGGAGACACGGCAGTTGTCTGTCCTGTCCAAAGGACCTCCCAAGAGACCCACCACTGATTGCGTGGTCCCTCGTTTTCCCTGGAGTACTGTCCTGCCTCCCAACTGGCGGAGAGTGGGCAGGAGCAGGCATGTCGTCTGGGGACTACAGAGCGCCTTTCACCCACCCCCTTGGGGTCCAGCACGTGCCCGTTCCCTGCGGGTCACCGGGTCCCTGTGTTTTCAGGGTGACAGGCTCCTGACCACAGGAACAAACCAGAGAACTTTGTGTAAGCCCAACGCAGTGTCGGTGGCCAAGAGGGACTCTTGTTAACGCAGACAGAGAAGAGAATAAGAACCGGCACGGGGGTCCTGGCTGAGCCTTAAGGGACGGGAACTGGCCTGGGAGTGTCACTAACCCCAGTGGCTGAGCCAACCCTTCCCCCCCTCATTGAGAGGGAGGCTCCAGGACTCAGCCGCCTGGTTTCTCCTCCTCCACCAGGCCTGTCACCGTTTCCACACACAGCAGTGTCTGTGGGGGTGGAGGCTTTTTCCAGACATGTATTTAAGTGAGGAGAGAAAACAAGGCGAGTCGCCCAGGATTTGCCAAGTCAGTAGGCAGGAACACAACCCGGGAAGCCAAAAATAAGACACCGGTGAGGGTCACCCTGCTCTCCGGTGCTGCAGAAGGTTTACGGCCCGTGAGGAACACTCTATAATCACACTTTTGTTTAAGGATAGCCCTTGATCCCAGGGCATCGGTCTCCTGGCTGGAAGGTAGCAGAGCCCTGATTGTGGGCAGTGAGTAATGGTGACTCAGGAAAATTCACAAGGACACAGGGAACACCCCCGAAGTCATCTGGGGACATGCCCTGGTTCCCCCTGCCGGTCAGGGAGCCAGGAGTTCTGGTCCCCATTGTAAAGGAGGAATTTCTAAAGTTTTCTCTGGAACTTTGGCAGAATTCTATGGGATCTTTCAGAGGAAGTATTAGACTTTGGGTGTTTTTCTGGGGGAAATTACTAAAAAATTTTCACCTTTACATCTGTGCCTGAATTCTCTTTATTCGGATGGAGCATTTACTTCTGCGATGAACAGAACTCCGGAAAGCAAATTATGACAGTAGTAACGATCACCAACATTTATGTAGCTCTTAGGACGTGCCAGGTACTGGTCTCTCCGTGTATTTTTGTGTTTCATCATATCTAAGGCTCCATCGGTCTTCAGATGTACAATTATTTAATGTACCACTAAGGAATGCTGACAATTAGGGCGCCTGGTTGGCTCAGCCTGTGGAGCGTGCGACTCTTGATCTTGGGGTTGTGCGTCTGAGTGCTGAGGTTACTTAAAAATAAAATCTTGGGGCGCCTGGGTGGCGCAGTCGGTTGAGCGTCCGACTTCGGCCAGGTCACGATCTCGCGGTCCGTGAGTTCGAGCCCCGCGTCGGGCTCTGGGCTGATGGCTCGGAGCCTGGAGCCTGTTTCCGATTCTGTGTCTCCCTCTCTCGCTCTGCCCCTCCCCCGTTCATGCTCTGTCTCTCTCTGTCCCAAAAATAAATAAACGTTGAAAAAAAAAAATTAAAAAAAAAAAATAAAATCTTAAAAAAAAAAAAAAGAAGAAGAATGCTGCCAATTAACCCATGGCATGTCATCGATTTTAAGACTCACGCTGATTCCGGAAATATTAAAAGAGGAATCTTAGAATCAACAAAATGTAGTAATTAATGCTCAGTTGTCATCCTTGCTTTATAGATGGGTAAACTGAGGAAGAGAGAGGTTGAGCAAGCCAATGTCAACTAGGAAGAATGTGGTGGAAATAGGATTTGAACCGAGTCAGGCTCATGACCGCTGTGCTATATTGTATCTGAGAAAGTAATATCTGTCTGTGGGCCGGATACAGGGAAGGACACACAAAGTTGGACCCCGCCCTCTGCTCCCTCTCCCACATCACCCCTCAGGGCCAGTGTTGATGTCCGTCTTAAAAACTTCTCCTAGATCTTGCTCCTCCTCTCACACCCAGCGGCTGACATCCTGGTTCTGTCCTTCCTCACCTCCCTCTTGCCCCTCCTTGGACTATTGCAGTAGCCTGTAAGCTGTCACCCTCCTCCAGTTCCCCCCACCCCCAGCACACACTGAGTCAGAGTCATCTTCCTAAACTGTGAATCAGATCTCGTCACTCTGTTCCCAAACCTCTGAGGGATCCAAATCCTGGTGAGCGTTTGTTCATTCACTCCTCTGTTTCAGCACCTACTCTGTTGGGCTGACCTTTAGGGAGCAAAGCCCAGTGTGGTCTGTGGCCATGATCTCACGGAGAAGCATCAGTGGGCAGATACGGCCCACTGTGAAAAATGCTTCATCGGGGATGTGCTGGGCCCTTAGTGGGGAGGCGGGGGGGGGGGGGGCATCTGCTCTGGGGACTCAGGGGCCACTTCATAGAGGATGAGTGGGCATTCACCAGGCAAAGGATGTCAAGGATTCCCAGGGAGACAGAACAGCATGTGCAAAGAAGTCAGAGAGAAGCTGTCGCAGAGTATCAGATGAGGTATGTTCCCGATGAGCCTAGAAAGACAGGCTTTCGGGGGGGGGGGGCAGGCAGCTGGGCAACTTTGGCCCCCCTTTCTTTTTTGGCCTCTACTCCCTTCTCTTCATTTCCCTACAACATCCCTCTGTAGTAGGTATCTGTTTCCCAAACAGACATCTTCCTCTTCACACATCCTCCACAGGTAGCAACCCTCCTCTCAGCAAACTCATCCTTCCGGCCCCTCCCCAGTGGAAACACCCCTGACCCTTCACCTAGCTCCCTGGGTTCTGAGCCGGGCAGGAGAAGCCTGACGAGCTGGTCTTGGGTTCAACTGGCAGGGGAGTGGGGGGTGGGGCTGGAGAGTTGGAGCATTTATACAGAATTCGGTTGAGTACAAGCCTGTAAAGGCCTATAAAACCCTGCAGAGGCTGAACTAGCCCCTACCTCTTTGACCCTCTCTTCCACTGCTCTCCCCTTGGCCGACCGCTTCAGCTACCCTGGTCTCCCGCCGTTCCTTCAATGTGCCCCCCACCCCCACATTCCTATCCCAGGCTCCTTGCCCTGGTATACCTTTTGGCCTTCCTTATCTTCATTTCCATCAGATTTTGCTCGACTGCCATCTTCTCAGAGAGGTCCTCCAGAATACCCCGTTTAGAACTGCGACCTCGGGCCGCCTGGGCGGCTCAGTCGGTAGAATATGCAACTCTTGATCTCGGGGCTGTAAGTTTGAGCCCCATATTGAGTGTGGAGGTTACTTTAAAATCAAATCTCGGAGCACCTGGGTGGCTCAGTCGGCCAAAGCGTCCGTCCAACTTCGGCTCCGGTCATGTTCTCACGGTTCATGAGTTCGAGTCCTGACTCGGGCTCTGTGCTCTCAGCGCACAGCCCGCTTTGGGTCCTTTGCGCCCCTCTCCCTCTGCCCCTCCCCTGCTTGCTCTCTCTCTCTCAAGAATAAATACACATTTTAGGGGCGCCTCGGTGGCGCAGTCGGTTAAGCGTCTGACTTCAGCCAGGTCACGATCTCGCGGTCCGTGAGTTCGAGCCCCGCGTCAGCCTCTGGGCTGATGGCTCGGAGCCTGGAGCCTGTTTCCGATTCTGTGTCTCCCTCTCTCTCTGCCCCTCCCCCGTTCATGCTCTGTCTCTCTCTGTCCCCCAAAAAATAAATAAACGTTGAAAAAAAATTAAAAAAAAAAAAGAATAAATACACATTTTAAAAAAATTGTTAAAAAAAATTTTTTATATTGGGGCACCTGGGCGGCTCAGTCAGTTAAGCGTCCAGCTTCAGCTCGGGTCGTGATCTCACGGCTTGTGGGTTCGAGCCCCGCGTCGGGCTCTGTGTTGGCAGCTCAGAGCCTGGAGCCTGCTTTGGATTCTGTATCTCCCTCTCTCTCTGCCCCTCCCCCACTCACACTCTGTCTCTCTCTCTCTCTCAAAAATAAACATTAAAAAAAAATTTTTTTTCATCTTAAAAAAATAAATAAATAAAAACTGCAAAACTGCAACCTCATCTCACAGGCTTCCCTGCCTTTCTCTGGAGCACTCACCATCTTCAAGAGCTTGGATGACTCACTTATTTATTTGTTTACCGTCTGTCTCTCCTCACAAGACTGTGGGTTCCAGGAGGGCAGAGATTTGGGTCTGCCTGGTTCACTCCAGATCCCCAGCACCTAGCACTGCATCTGGCATGCAGTAGGCACTTAATCAATATCCGTTGGTAGAATGAATGAATTCTGAGCTCTGGGTGTGTGCCAGGCAGCCTCTGCCTCGGGTGCCAGGGAGGACAGAGGGCTGAAGGAACAAGGTCTCTGCCCCTCCGAGGGTGCCGGCCAGGCTGGTTCTGGCGGGCAGTGGGACAGGTCCCTGACAGCCAGGTGAGTCCTGGGTGATTCACCACTAATGAGATGGTGCGGGCCACGCCAAGCTGCTTCCCACACGGGCATCCGACAGGTCACTGCCTGTCGCCAGGAAACTCCCCAATAAGGATTGAACCAGGACCCTGGGCTGGGGCTGCAGGAAGTGCCCGCCTCCCCTTCAGACCCCACCCATTCCTGAGGACTGAGTCGGCTCACCTGGGCTCCTTCACCCCTAGGCCTTGGCCAGATGCTAGTTTCTCAACCTTGCCTCCAAGATTTCGTTCCTAAAAGGAGTTTCGCTCCTTGCGTCCCACACCCCTCCTGGGCAGGGCCTGTGTGTCACTAGCCGTGTCTGGGTCACTGAGCCCGCAGAGGGAAAGCAGCTGGGCCTGGCTGGATGCCCCCCCACCCCCACCCCCAGGCAGCTAGGAAGAGTCAATCAATCAACTGACCAGAGTTTATGGAGTGTGTGGACAGGACAATGGGGGCTTTTAAGCTCTGACTGGACAGTGTGAAGTGGTCTTCATGACCACACCCCACCTGTCCCATTGGAGCCTTGGGCCCGCCGGAGCGCCTGCCCGAGCCCAGGAAGGATGACCCGTCCCAGGGCAGGGCATCGATTTTCGTGAACCTCCATTTCCTCATCTGCAAAGTGGGGCACGGCCTCCTGCCCTGTGGGCGGCTGCAGGGCCAGGATGAGATCATGGGCAGACAGAGCGAGGAATGCAGGTGGGTAGCCAGGCCTCCGCCCCGTAGCCCAGAAGATGCGGCTGGTGTGGCAGATGTCTGGGGCGAAAGCTGGCCAGGCACCGTCCCAGAGAGAAGGCGGCCGGCCTGTCTTCTTCCCTTCCTCTCAGGTCAAGGCCCTTGAGGCCCCAGCAGGCCCTCCTGCCCCAAACCCCAAAGAGCCCCTGGCTGGGTTGCCTCCCCCCCAGTCAGTCCTCTGTGAGGTCCGAAATCCCTACCCTTATTCATTCATATCCCAGTAATGCACCTAGAGCTTTCAACAAATGTGTCCGTTGGTCAGTTATCAGATGTCCAAGGGGCACTGCTCGGCTGCCGGGCACGGTGCCTGGCGGATGGGTGCAAAGATGGGGAGGCCTGGCCCCCGTCTTGAGGGCACACAGGCTGGGGGACTAGCAGTCTGGTAAATGCACCGCGCGGGCAAACACCCGCAGGGCTCCCACGCACGCACGTATCTATGCCGGGGGCCGCGAGCGCTCAGAGAAGGGAGTGGCCGGTGGGGTGAGGGTAGGCATGGGGCAGAGCCTCACAGAGGAGGGGTGGCCTGAGCCGGGCTGCCTTTGGACTTTGCTGACCCACAGTTGTCAGTTAACCCTCACAGCAGCCGTGTGATGCCTGCAGCACAGGCATCATCCCGCCCGTCTTATGGATGACAAAACCGAAGTCCAAAGAGGTGAAGCGACTTGCCCAAGGCCTCAGTGATTTTGAGTGGCAAGGGCTCATCTGGAACTCCAGGTCCCCGGCCCCGGTGCAGGGGTCTCTCATGCCCTGCCTGGAGTTTCTTCCTCTCCTCCTGCATTCGCTTGCACGGCCAACACGACACGGGTATTACTTTGTGCTGGGAGCCGCCCGCAAGCTGGCGATTGAGAGGCAGCAAGAAGCAGCCTAGAGGAGAAAACACACACGTACACGGATGGTGAAACCTTCCGTTCAATTTCCCATTCGACCTGTTCACCGAGTACCTGTTGTGCACCAGGCAGTCCAGCAGGTGCTGGGGATATAGCAGTGAACAAAATAGGCCGAGAGTGCTGCCCTCATGGGGGTTTTCTTCTAGGAGGCCAGCAGATGATAATCAAGGAAGTGAGAGGTACTCCTGAAGGAACGTGACACAGGGTAAGGGAACGGAGTGGCCAGGGCGCTATTTTAGACAGCGTGGTCAGGGAAGGCCTTTCCAAAATAGGTCATATTTGCTGATGGCTGTTTTTTGAGATGACATGTGGGCAAGGGAGGCCTGTGGATAGCTGAGGAAATATACCAGGCAGAGAGCACAGCAAGTGCAAAGGCCCTGAGGCAGGAGTGTGCGTGGGGCGTTCAGAGGAACATTAGGGAGCTGAGTAGGGAAGGGAGGGAGCGATATGAGGCAAGGTCAGGGAGGTCATGGGAGTGGGGGAGGCACAGATCCTTAAAGGCCTTATAGGTCATTTAAGGTCTTTGCTCTTACCCCCAGTGAGATAGGAGCCACTGGAGGGTTTTGAGCTGAGGATTGACCTGGTTTGGGCCAGGTTTTAAAAAGATCTCTCCGGCTGCTGGGGAGAGGAGACTGTAATGAGGCAAGAAGTGGGGGGTGGGCAGGGAGACCATGCCAGGCTATTGAGATCACCCAGGCAGAGTTGGGTCATGTTGTAGGGGCAGAGTGGGGAGAAGTGGGCACATTGAGGACGTTCTGAAAGTAGCCCCAACAGCCTTTGCAGGCCGGCTGGACATTAGGTATGAAAGCAAGGGTTTAAGAGGGATCCTGGCTCCAAGAGCAGGAGGGCAGTCTTGCCCAGGCTGTGTCTGGACAGAGGTGCCACATCCTTCGTCCGGAGCATGGCACGGAGCATGGCGCCGCCTGGGCTGGTGTCAGCGTTGGACAGTGCCGGGCCCTTCTTCCCTCCCTGCCGTGATTCATTTCAGAGGTTGTGAATGGGGTCCAGCAGCTTCCATGACCTTCCCATCTTAGGTGGGACCGACAACCTGCACGATGGGGTTAGGAAGCACTTTATCCATAGGTATCAAGGGTCTTAAAACTTCTCGTGCTCAAAAAGGATATACAAATCAATAAGATAAATAAACAAGAAATAAAACTCTTCATGCTCTTTGACCCAGCGAGTTCCTTTCTAGAAAGTTCCCTCGGGGATGTCACTTGAAATGTTGGCAGCATTTGATCAAGACCTCCACTTAGATTGTTGTGCTGTCCTTAAAATCACGTGCCCTAAGACTTTCAATGGCAAAGGACAACACATCGGCTGCGATGTTAAGTGGATACAATACTGTGCATGAGGCACATACACAAGGAAAGAAATAGACTGACAGTGATGATCTCTGAGCCACTGGATCTTGGACTGATGATTTAAAAAAAATTTTTTTTTTCAATGTTTATTTATTTTGGGACAGAGAGAGACAGAGCATGAACGGGGGAGGGGCAGAGAGAGAGGGAGACACAGAATCGGAAACAGGCTCCAGGCTCTGAGCCGTCAGCCCAGAGCCCGACGCGGGGCTCGAACTCACAGACCGCGAGATCGTGACCTGGCTGAAGTCGGACGCTTAACCAACTGCGCCACCCAGGCGCCCCTAAAATTTTTTTAATGTTCATTTATTCTAGAGAGAGAGAGTAGGAGAGGAGCAGAGAGAGAGGGAGACACAGAATCAGAAACAGGCTCCAGGTTCTGAGCTGTCAGCACAGAGCCCGACGCGGGGCTCGAACCCACGAACCATGAGATCACGACCTGAGCTGAAGTCAGACACTTAACCGACTGAGCCACCCAGGCGCCCCTGGACTGCTCTTTTCATTTTCTTCTTTATAATTTTTTCATATCGTATTAATGTTCTAAGATGGACATGCGTTGCCTTTATGATAATTCGATTAAAAAGCAGTATTTTAAAAAAGACGGAGAAAGGAAATGTGGGTTCCCAGAAGCTGAGGAAGCACAGCAGAGGCCAAGCTGGGAAAAGAGAACTGATCGACCCATCCCTTCGAGGGACAGCCAGGCGGTCCTGCTGTCCGGCAGCTGGCCCCTGGGCTCACCGCCTCCATTGTGACTGCTCGGGGCTGGAGGAGAGAACACAGCCAGGTCCAGAGACCCCCCACCCCTTTACTGCCCAGTCACCCCTGCCCCCTGCCACACACACACACACACACACACTCCTCCCTTGGGCCCCTGCAGGCCTCAGAATTTGCTCCTCCTTCTCCTCTGTTTCTATTACATCTCACCAGAGGCCGGATGCTTTTGTCCTGTGTGTGTCTCCCCTGACTGCCTATGAGCATCATAGGATCGGGTCATGATCCAGGGGTTCTCAGAGTGTGGTCTCCAGATGGCAAGAACCCATTAGAAAGGCAAATTCACGTGTCCCACCTCAGACCTACTGAATCTGAACCTCTGGAAGGGGTGCCCAGCAATCTGTTTTAACAAGCCTTCCGAGGTTACAGTTTGAGAGCCACTGCCTTATGGTACAGCCCCACGGTGGCCCATGTTTTACACTGATTATTTCATTGTACAGATTGCCGTGATTCCCACTTACCAGAGAAACGCGTTAAGAGAGGGTAGGGGACCCGTCCAAGGTCATACAGACAGCCAGAGCCAGAGCTGGGAGTGTGAGCCCATGCTTTTCTTTAAACCTTTATGCTTTTCCGTTGCCTGGATGTCAGGCTCTCCTGTGAGGTCCAGCTTGGCATTGGGCATACAGAGTGCCATGGACACGGGGGTTGAACCGTGGTATCAGAGCCCTGGCTGCTCAGTTGGAAGACCAGACTGATTCGGCAAGAGACCCAGGCAGTCCTGGTCCCCCTGTGGGATAAGGGAGGCTGCTGTGCCTGCTGAGGGCCCCTCTGGTGATGACAGCCAGAGCCGGTCAGGGCGGATGAACACTGCAGAGGAAGGGCGCAGCGCCACCTGCTGGCCAGAAGGACACAATCCATGATGCTGGTGCATAGAGGCAGGGACCCACAGACACACATCTCAGGGACACCATAACAGGCATGCACGTGTCTCCTCCCACTGCACGTGGGCGTCCACATCCACACGTGGATGTCTGGGCCTGTGGGCACGTGGGGGCTCTCAGCCACACAGCCTGGCAGATAGCATTAAATTCACTCATTTACTCCCTCACCAAATGTTCATTGAGATCCGCCAAGCCCACCGTCGCTGCCCCTCAGGATCCTATGGGCTGGGCGATGGTCAAGAGACTAGAAACCACAAGGTGATGTAGATAAAGTCTGGGAGTGGTGCACCCAGTGGGGTCACGGAGGCAGCCCCTAACCCGTCTGGCCTGGGGCTGGGAGCAGGGAGGGCCTCTCTAGGCCATCCGTGGCCCCCTGGGACTTGCGTGAGCAGGAGACAGCTGGGTGAAGGAGGCTGTAGCTCATCAGGTCCAAGCTCAGAGAAGCGGGAGAGGAGAGCCAGGGCCCTCAGCACAGGGTCGTATACACCGGCCACAGAGCCTGGGCTCTGTCCTCCAGGTAGCGGGAAAGCATGCAAAGTTGTCGGCAAGGGCGCTATGGCCAGATTCTGGGGCTGTATCATACTGATGTGTTTGTACTAAAGCTTAGGACCTGAGGGTGTCTCGGCTTCTCCTGGGGCCGGGCCTAGGATGTGACCTGTGCCTATGTACTATTTCTTCTTACTGCAGCACTGCCCCTAGACATGTCCGGGGCGGGGCGGGGCGGGGGGAAGAGACACCCCCGTTCCCCAGAGAGAGAAGCCTGTGTCCAGTCTAGAAACGAGTGAGGCAAACAGCAGCCACTGTTAGGTCAGGCATCCGTGCGTGCCTGGTAGATGTCCTTCCTTCACTCCCTAGGCTCTCTGACACAGCACAGAGGGTATGGCCTCTTCCAGAATGTCGCTCCCTATGCCCACTGGGTACCCCCAATGCCTCTACCAGAGAGGGCCTCTCTGAGGGGTAGAACTGGAGGGACGAGTTTTGACAGGTGGCGCGTATAGTGGGGAATCTAGAACCCAGAGGCAGGGTGTTTTGGTGAAAAGGCCTGTGGCATGGGGGAGGGGGTGGCTTCCGTGGGGAGAGAGCCTGGGCAGCTGAGCGAAAGGGGAGCAGCGTGAGGACACCAAGGAGAAGTTGGCAGGTGGTGCCCAAGAGAAAATGTTCCAGCTCCCCAGGAGCCTATCTGATGGCTGTGACTTTGTCAATGGCTGGTTCTCCACCAGCCTGGCCCTTGGCCTGGCCCCCTGCTTCCCCCCCCCCCCCCCCGCCCCCACCGGCCTGCGGTTTTCCTCAGTAGAGAAGCAGTGGCAGCTTCCGAGAAACCCCACCAAGACTTTCCTGTCAGGGCAACTCCAAGTTCCTCTTACTGAGGAAGGGGAAGTGGTGGAGTTTCTCCTAAGGGGTTTCAGTTTCTTTCTAAGAAGCCGGAGTGTCCCAACTCCAGGGCGCTCGGCGGAGGCAGATGTTAAAGGGACAGAGCTTTGGCTCCGGGGGCTTTCCCACCTGGGTTCCAACCAAAGTGCATTTGTTGGGGCCTGGTATCGGAAGTTCCAGAAGAGGAAACCGAGGACGTGTGTTTCGCAGGCCCTTTCCCACGGCCCCGCCTTTCTTCCTCTCCAGGGACACAACCCCAAGCCCCCTCGCCGCTCCCACCGTCAGGCACAAACTGTGGCCTGCCTTCCCTCAGGGACACCAGGGTAGGAAACTTATTTCTTCAACCCTCGAAGCCAACTTCTTCTGAGCCCTGCCTCCTCGGGGTCCGGCCGGGCAACTGAAAATCCGGCCCAGATGAAGAACTGACTCCAGCTGAAGGCTGATGCCTGTCCAGGGGATGTGCCCATTTTGGAGCCCCCCCTGTTTCATAAGGACAAACTGCGGGAGCCCAGAGAACTGACAGCAGCCTTCCTACGAAGACGCCCTGGCTTGGGGGTGAAGTAAAAGCCCTTCGCATTATTCGAACAATAGCCACCATTGATAGGGAGCGCTTACTGTGTGCCAAGCGTTTTGCATGAATTTCCTCCTGTATTACCCACAATGACCCCCTGACGAAGACACAATCATGATCCCTGAAGTCGAGCCACCTGCCCAGCTCACAGCCCAGGAGCCCATTCTTCCCAGTAGACCTCTTCTCAGAAGGGGGTGGTGTGGGGAGGAAGAGTAACAGACCCCCAGAGGAGCTGGCTGGGAAGGTCTGACCTCTGGTATCGCAAAGCTTCTCACCACAGCCTGAGCCTCTCTGAGAGGTCGAGAGCAAGCCGCCCAGTTAAAACTGCCTTCCCAGAGCCAACATGGCCGGGGCTGTCCCCAGGGTGGGAGGAACTCCCGTGGCCTCTTTTATTTTCCTCTCACGGGCATCGCTCTTTGCCAATACATACGTTACGGGGACAGTGGGGGGATTCCCCCGAACCGTGATGCTCTTCCGTTCAAAAACATTTGCCTGGAGGGCCGCTGCGGCGTGACAAGGAAACACACAGCTGCTGGTGGCGGAAGGGCCTGACTCAAACGAAAGAGGACCCTCAGCGGGTGGCCAGGTTTCATCAATAAAGATACAGGAGGCCCACTTAAATTTGAATTTCAGATAAACAACAACATTCGGGATATCCTGACACTAAAAAAAAAAAAAAAAAAATTGTTGTTTCTCTGAAATTCAAATTTAACTGGGCATCCTGTTTTGTGTCTAGCAACCCCAGACCCTCAGCACCTGGGGCAAAGCCTTCCCCAAGGTCCCAGCGGGGTGCTGTTGAGAGAGAGAGAGACACACAGCACACCTGGGAGAAAAACACTGACCCGGGCGGAAAGCAAACCTGGGATTGTCAATGGTCAGAGAAGGGTGAAAACACGCTGCTTAAAGTGTGAGCAATCTCAAAATCTCCCTCTCAACCTAGGGCCGAGTGCTGCGTTCGAGATCCACAAAAATGCACGGGTGCTCCGGGAGAAGACTCTCTTTCCTCTGGGCCCCGGTTTTCTCATCTCTGTAATGGGGGGAGGTTTGGATGCCATTGATGGCTAAGGATTTCCTAGCCCTTGGCTTTTCCAGCCCAGGGGAAATCTGCTGGAAGCACGGGGAGGTGCCAGCTCGCCAAGGAATAAGTTTATTAACGTTTTATTTATTTTGGGGACAGAGAGAGAGACAGAGCATGAACGGGGGAGGGTCAGAGAGAGAGGGAGACACAGAATTGGAAACAGGCTCCAGGCTCTGAGCCATCAGCCCAGAGCCCGACGCGGGGCTCGAACTCACGGACCGCGAGATCGTGACCTGGCTGAAGTCGTACGCTTAACCGACTGCGCCACCCAGGCGCCCCATCGCCAAGGAATAAGTTTAAAGAGGAGGAAGATGCTTGGAAAAGGGCGAGCCCTCTTACCCTACAGCCCCGGAAGGAGATTAGGGCATTGTGACTGGACATTGGGTGCCTGGGGGCTCCTCCTGGGTCGGGCACACCCAGTACCCACTGGACCTCCTTAGAAGGGGTCCTAGGGACCCCCCCCACAGCTGCATCAATCGCTACGGTGCCCAGGACCAGCCAGCTTTTCAAACATCCACGGAGACACTTGAGCCACAGTGGGGCCGGTTACTAGCTCCCAAGCAAGAAGAGCATATTATAAAGACGAAACGATTAAATGTCTACAAAAGGTTAACTAGACAATTGCGACTCAGCTTCAATAGTTTATGCAGATGATACGTGACGTGGCCAGTGGGTGGATCTGAGTACTTCTGAGGGACGTGGCCTTGGAGAGGAAGAATGCCCAGAGGCCTTTAAAGCCCCACAAAGGGCAGTCTCTGGGATGTGGTGACCACGCATGCCCTCCAGACCAGCAACCGTATTCCAGGATCTGATGGCAGCATGGGGTGAACTTCAGCAGCCAGAATCTCTGGGCATACAGGTGGTGGGCAGGTCTGGGAAGGGCCCCTCCGAAAGGACTGTCGGGGTCCCAAGTGGTCCCTGGAGAGGGGACTGGTGAGACTGTGCTGTGGCCTCAGGGCCAGGCTGCCGCTCCACGCAGGGCTGCAGCCTTGACGGGGAACTGGAGGCCATCTCTCCAGCCAGGTCCCGGGTGCACCTCGGGCCGGCAGGGCACTGGGATTACTTCTGGGCCTGCTGGAAAGGGGGGGTGCTACCGTGCGGCCAACAGCGGTGGACCTGAGCGGCTGCAGGTGCCCCAGTAATCCCCGTCAGCTCCACACCTCATAGCTATCACCAGGAGATAAGGGTCTTCACTGAGGACGACGGACATGTTCTCCGTCTTCCGTAAACGTGTATCTCTGGGGAACTTGGTGTGTTGGTTTGTTAGGGCTGCCGTAATAGAGTACCACCGCCAGGTGGTTTAAACACCAGAAATGAATTTTCTTGCCGTCCTGCGGCTAGAATTTTCTTAGCATCCACCCCTTAGAATGAGGTGTTAGCGGGGTTGGTTGGCTTCCCTCCATGCCCATCCGTGTCCTCATCGCATCATTTTCTAAGGACACCAGTCGGATTGGATTGGGGCCCACCCATCTGACCTCATTTACCTTAATTGCCTCTTTATTTATTTATTTTAAACTTTATTTTTTTTTATTTTGAGAGAGAGAGAGAGAGAAAGAGAAAAAGAGAAGGAGAGACAGAATCCCAAGCAGGCTCCGCGCTGTCAGCACGGAGCCCCGACGTGAGGCTCGAACCCGCAAACCGTGAGATCATGACCTGCGCGGAAACTAAGGGTCGGATGCTTCACCGACTGAGACACCCGGGCGCCCCAACACTTGGCGATTTTTAACCTACGATGGACGTGAAAACAGTGTGCTCAATGTGCTGACTCCGGAAATGGAGTTTGGAGACTCGTCCCAAGATCACAGCTCAGTGATGACCACCTTCCTCTAGACATCCTGGGACCTCCTCTGCCTACCGGTTTTGATCAGGAGTAGTTTGAGGACAGCTTCCGGACGCGGCCCCCACTGGCCAGCGGGCTGGGAAGGGGTCAACGTCGTGACCAGATTCGAGGACTTCTTAGCAGGGTGGGCTGCTTTCTCTACCCGATGAAGGTCCGGCGATCTTTGCCCTTGAAGAACTGTCCTCTTTAAAAAACAAAGTTGCAAATTCTCTACCCAGAGCTGCTATTTATAGGATCATCCATGAATCTTTACAAAAAAAACAATAGAGAGACAAACTTTTAGCCTTTGTATTTTTCCGAAAGTAGCACATGTTTGTTTTTGAAAACACAGATGAAAAAGGAGAAAACAAAATTAACGAGTCAGACCTCCCAGAGAATACCACTGTTAACATTTCTCAATCTGTATCTATCCATGTGTCTTGATCTACACCTCCCTCTATGTTTGTATGGTTACATTTACTTTAAAGATAAGATTAAGTATACCATTTCATAACTTCTTGTCAATTTCTATATCATGATCGCTTCACCGGGCACAGAATTGTTCTCTCCGGCACCCTTTTCTTTTCTTTTCTTTTCTTTTCTCTTCTTTTCTTTTTTTTTTTTTTTTTTTTCTTTTCTTCTCTTTTCTTTTTCTTTTTCTTTTTCCTTTTCTTTTCTCTTTTTTCTTTTTTTTCTTTCCTTTCCTTTCCTTTCCTTTCCTTGTCTTTTCAGAGAGAGCGTGCAAGCAGCAGAGGGGGCAGAGGGAAAGAGAGAGAGAAAGAGAGAGAGGATCCCAAGCAGGCTCTGAGCTAAGCAGGGAGGCTCCCACGACCCTGGGACTATGACCAACTGGAAATCAAGAGTTGGACACTCAACCGACTGAGCTACCCAGGTGCCCCTCCACCACCATTTGTGATGGTGGCACAGTATGAGAGTGGCATAAGCTATTCAACAAACTTCTTATTGCTGAATACTTGGGTTGTTTACCATTTGCATGTATTAAAGTTTATTTTTTCAAGCAATCTCTACACCCGACATGGGGCTTGAACTCACGACCCCAAGACCAAGAATCACATGCTCCTCCAACTGAACCAGCCAGGAGCCCCACCATTTTCACGATAGTAAATGAAGTGACAGCACCCTCCCAGCTAAATCTTTGCCATGATTATTTACTAAGGATAAATTCCTAGAAGTGAAACTTCTGTGTTGAAGAGAAAGCACTATTTGAACATTTTGAACTTTTTTGGGGGGATATATTCATAAGGTTGAAATTTCAAAGGCATTTCCCCACCTCTGTTCTCAAGATATTTTGTGTGTATATAAATTATACATATGTATATAGTATATGTGTATGTATATATACACACACAAGTATAAAATACAGGTGTATTCTCTATACACCTATAGAGAATACATAGGTATTCTCTATGCACAGAGAATTTTTCACAAATTGTACCATCCTCTATATACTATTTTGCACTTTGCATTTTTCACCTGACATATTATCTTGGAGGACTTCCCATGTCAGTACCTAAAGAGCTTCTTCAGGGTGTCTGGGTGGCTCAGTCAGGTAAGGGTCTGACTTGGGCTTAGGTCATCATCTAGCGGTCCGTGAGTTCAAGCCACGCTTCTGGCTCTGTGCTGATAGCTCAGAGCAGCCTGGGGCCTGCTTTGGATTCTGTGCGTCCCTCTATCTCTGCCCCTCCCCCCACTCACGCTCTGTCTCTCTCTCCCTCTCAAAAATAAATAAACATTAAAAAATTAAAAAAAAAAGGGGGGGGCGCCTGGGTGGCGCAGTCGGTTAAGCGTCCGACTTCAGCCAGGTCACGATCTCGCGGTCCGTGAGTTTGAGCCCCGCGTCAGGCTCTGGGCTGATGGCTCAGAGCCTGGAGCCTGTTTCCGATTCTGTGTCTCCCTCTCTCTCTGCCCCTCCCCCGTTCATGCTCTGTCTCTCTCTGTCCCAAAAATAAATAAACGTTGAAAAAAAAATTTTAAAAAAAAGGGGGGGCTTCTTCATTTTTTTTTAACAACCGAGTAGTATTTCACTGTAGGCATGTGCTATAATCAACTTAAATAGTCCCCTCTTGATGGACGTATAGGTTGTTGTATTAATTATATATGGCTGTATAACAAATCACCCCAAAACATAGCGACAAGAGACAACAATAAAAATTTATTTTCTCTTAGGTTTTCTGTCGATCAGAACTTTGAGAAGGACTGAGCTGGATGGTTCTCACTTGGGGTCTTTCAGGAGGCCACGGTCAGATGTTGGCTGGGGCTGCAGTCCTCTGAAGGAAGGTCCATTTCTTTTTTTAAAAATTTTTTTTTCAACGTTTATTCATTTTTGGGACAGAGAGAGACAGAGCATGAACGGGGGAGGGGGAGAGAGAGAGGGAGACACAGAATCGGAAACAGGCTCCAGGCTCCGAGCCATCAGCCCAGAGCCTGACGCGGGGCTCGAACTCCCGGACCGCGAGATCGTGACCTGGCTGAAGTCGGACGCTTAACCGACTGCGCCACCCAGGCGCCCCGGAAGGTCCATTTCTGAAGTTACTCATGTAACCGGCAAAGTAGTTCCAGCTGAGGGCTGGCTGCCTCAGTTCCTCTAAGGATGGGCCTTTCTAAGGAGCTGCTTAGCGCATCCTGGTGACATGGCAGCTGACTTGCGCAACGTGAGTCTGGCCGAGGGGCCAAGGTGGAAGCTGCGATGCCTTTTACAACCTAGCCTTGTGAAGTCACACCCTTTCACTGTATTCTATTGTATTCTATTGGTTATGGCAACTACATAGGTTTGTCCGGGTTCCAGAGGAAATGGGATCAGTGCTTCCATCTTCAGAAAATATAATCTGCCATACACCATTTCCAATATTTTGCTATTACAAAAAAAGTGTTGGTGAATACATTTTAAAGACCTTTGATATGGATTACCGTATTCCCTCTAGAAAGTTGTACCAATTTGGCCTCCCACCAGTGGCGTTTGGGAAAGCCCATTTCTTCACATCCTTATGACTGCATAGCTTATCTTTTAAACATCTTTGCCAATTTGATATGTAAGAAATGGCACCTCATTGTTGTAAAATATTCTTATTAAGAAAGTGAAAGACCTAATTTTGAGTATCGCTATCTGTTGGGGCTGCCATAACAACCTACCATGAACTGGGTTGCTCAAACAACCTAAGTTTATTTTCTCATAGTTCTGGAGCCTGTGAGTCTGTGATTAAGGTGTCAGCAGGGCTTGGTTTCTCTTGAGGCCCCCCTCCTTGACTTGCAGTCAACTTCTATGTCCTCCCTTGACTTATTCCCTGTGTATATCATCCCTGATGTCTCTTCCTCTTTTTATAAGTTCTATTGGATTGGGGCTCACTTTTTTAATTTTTTATTTAATTTTTAGAGACAGAGAGAGAGAGTGCATGCACGAGTGGGAGAGAGGGGCAGACGGACAGAGGGAGGGAGGGAGAGAGGAGAGAGAGAAAGAGAGAGAGAGAGAGAGAGAGAGAGAGAGAATCTCAAGCGGGCTCCACACTTAGTGTGGAGCCCGGTGTGGGGCTTGATCCCACAACCCTGGGATCATGACCTGAGCCATAATCAGGAGTTGGATGCTCAACAGACTGAACCACCCAGGTGCCCTCAGGGCTCACTCTTATGACCTCATTTAATTTTAATTAGCTCTTTAAAAGCCCTGTTTCCAAATATAGTCACACGGGGGGATTAGGGTTTCGACAGATGAATTTGGCAGTGGGGGGGACACAATTCAGTCCATAATAGTATCCCTACTGACTTGCTGAGTAATCCTGGGACAGTAATATATCTTTCTGTGCCTCAGTCTCCTCACACGTTTAATGAAGATATGGCACATTCATTCTTCCTCTTCCTCACTGGATTGTCATGACATTAAATTAAATAGTACATGGGAAGATGAACATAATTATTAACACATAAGATACTTGTAATTCTGGGTCTCACAATTCTGAGTTTGCCTAACAGGAGAGACCCTTTGTAGACTCACATAGTAAATTCATAGGGTAAAGAGATGTATAAGCTATCTGATGCTGTGTAACAAACCATCCCAAAACTGAATGACTTTCTTGCAGTTCTGTGAGTTGGCTGGGTGGTTCTTCTTCTGGTCTTATTCGTGTAGCTGCAGTCTGCTTACTGCTCAGCTCACTTGGGTGGTCTAGACCTGCTGGGCTGGGATGCCTAAACCTTTCTCTCCCTGGGGTCTTTCATGCTAGGCTTCTTCACATGATTCTAGAAACATTCCAAAAGACAGGGGTGGGGCTAATTCTGTTGGGGGCCGTTATTGTAACAATTCTCCACAAAGTCCATACGGTGGGTCAGCATGTCCCACACATGCACCTAGAGACCAATGAGCTATGGCCTCACTCTTGGCAACAATCTGGTGCCTGCCAACTTGTTTCTAACTCCGTGCTCAGCCAGTCCAGCTCCAAAGCTCTGCCCATTGGCTGTGTCTTTGGTTTGGGGCCCTGTGTATGCTCTTTGGCCTTGCTGCTGCATCTGAAGACTTTGATTTGGATTATCTTTTAAACTTTTTTTTAGTGTTTATTTATTTATTTTTGAGAGAGTGTGTGAGCAGGAGAGGGGCAGAGAAAGAGGGAGACAGAGAACCTCAAGCAGGCTCCGTGCTGTCAGCCCAGGGCCCAATGAAGGGCTTGAACCTCTGAACAGTGAGTTCATAACCTGAGCCAAAAACAAGAGTCAGATGGTTAACTGACTGGGCGACCTAGGCACCCCTGGATTATCTCCTAGCCTTCCTGCTCCTGACCGCACCCTACTCTGCTTCCTGGAACTCCCAGCCCAGCCCAGCACCCTCAGCTGCACCTTTAGCTGACCTGCTGTCTCCCCTGGGGAAGTTTATATACCACCAGAGGATTCTCTTGACCAATTCCAGAAAAACTGCTTAATGCATCTGAAAGTACAAAATATTTCTTTTCCCTTTTATTCACCCCAAACTAATAAGCTCCAATAATGCAGGCCTTTGAGAAATTCCACAATTCGTGTTCCACATTTTAGTCACTTTGTGTGTGTGTGTGTGTGTGTGTTTGTTTTTGTTTTGTTTGGTTTTGGTTTTTTGGTCTCTCACACATGTCCTTTAGAACTCATGAATTATTAACTCTTTTGCACTGTTGGTGGGAATGCAAACTGGTGCAGCTGCTCTGGAAAACAGTATCGAGGTTCCTCAAAAAACTAAAAATAGAATTACCCTATGACCCAGCAATAGCACTACTAGGAATTTATCCAAAGGATACAGGAGTGCTGATTCATAAGGGCACATGTACCCCAATGTTTATTAACAGCACTATCAACAATAACCAAATTACGGAAAGAGCCCAAATGTCCATCCACTGATGAATGGATAAAGAAGATGTGGTTTATATACACAATGGAATACTACTTGGCAATGAGAAAGAATGAAATCCTGCCATTTGCAACAGCGTGGGTGGAACTGGAGGGTATTATGCTGAGTGAAATAAATCAGTCAGAGAAAGACAGATACATGTTTTCACGCACATGTGGAATTTGAGAAACTTAACAGAAGACCGTGGGGGAAGGGAAGGGGAAAAAATAGTTTCAAACAGAGAGGGAGGCAAACCATAAGAGACTCTTAAATACAGAGAACAAACTGCAGGTTGATGTGGGGGGAGGGGAAATTGGGTGATGGGCATTGAGGAGGGCACTTGTTGGGATGGGCACTGGGTGTTGTATGTAAGTGATGAATCATAGGGATCTACTCCCAAAGCCAAGAGCACACTGTGCATACTGTAAGCTAACTTGACAATAAATTATATTAAAAAAAAAAAAAGGAATCTCAATCAAGTAAGAAGACACTGACTCCTATAACTAAACAGCAGTCCAGAGTCTAAGGGGAAAAAAAGTCAATAGAAAATCTTGTGCAGCCAATGGATTCTAAGAGATATATTCAGTTCTATGTTTCTGTTGTTCTTAAAAATCCCTTCATTGCATTCTATTTTGTGCTCTTTAACTTCTCAATAAAGTACAACTAGACTAAAAAAAAAAAAGAACTCATGAATTATTGAGAATATAAACGTATGATATTGTCATTGATAAGGGCTACAAAAGGAAAAGATAATACCAATAAGACCAATATACAAACCCAGGATGGTTTGGGTCGGCTGTGAAAAGTTACATGAATCATATTTGCCTAATTGAATCATTTTTTTTAAAGAAATATCTTTTCAACTTTTTAAACATCAGTTTATTATTGAGGGACAGAGAGAGACAGAGAATGAGCAGGGGAGGGGCCAAGAGATGGGGAGACACAGAATCCGAAGCAGGCTCCGGGCTCCGAGCTGTCAGCACAGAGCCTGACGCGGGGCTCGAACTCACAAACCACAAGATCATGACCTGGGCTGAAGTTGGACACTCAACCGACGGAGCCACCCAGGAGCGCCCCAAATCGTATTTTTTGATGTAGTAGCAGGACTAGCTGCCTAAGAACCCTCAGAGAGCTGTAAGGCAGAGCATAGAATTATTTGATAATAGGGGCACCTGGGCGGCTCAGTCGGTTGAGCGTCCGACTTCGGCTCAGGTCATGATCTTGCGGTTTAGGGAGTTCGAACCCCACCTCGGGTTCTGTGCTGACAGCCTGGAGCCTGCTTCTGATTCGGTCTCCCTCTCTCTCTGTCTCTCCCCCACTTGCACTCCGTCTCTCTCTCTCTCTCTCTCTCTCTCTCAAAAATAAACATTAAAAAAAAATTTTAAGAATTATTTGGTAATAAAATTTGGATTTTATGTAAACCAAGTGTTTGTAAGGGGCAGCGTTTTGGTAAAGATACGGCCGATTGTTAAAATGATTCCAGTGCTTTAAGATGTATTAAGTTAAAAAACATAAAGAACAGGACAATTGCATAGTCAAGTGCTTTTTTTGTATAAAGGAGAGAGACAGAATATATATACTGTAACGTAACGTAACACAATATAACGTAAGTGTGTGTGTTTCTGCGTGGGTACACCTGTCTCCTTTCTTTGGAGATATCTGTAAGAAGCCAGTAATAGCGACCCTTAGGGTAAAAAATGGGTATCTGACTGCAGGATAGAAGGGAGATTTTTCAACTTATCCTTTGCCCCTTTTGAATTTTGTACCAAAAATGAATCAATACTGTGGGAGCAGGCATTGCCTGGGGGCGGGACATGAGGGAGCCCTCCTGGGTGCTAGAAGTGGGTCCTGGGCCTTGGTCTGAGTGGTGATTATGTGCGTGAACACATGTGGAAAGTCATCAGTCCATATACTTAAGATCCGTGCGCTTTATTGTAAGTTGTATTTCCAAGAAAGTGATGCGTTTTCATGAAAAAAAAAATGAAATCTATTAAAAATGATTTTTAAAAGACAAATAAATGATTTTTTTTTCCAAGACCAGGATTTATTGCGTTTCACAAAAGTAGATGTGTTTCTGGAAAGTTTCTTTATGCCAGTTTCTATAAAACAAATTATAATTTCCAACTGGTTTCTACCATAATGTCTAAGATGTGCTCGTGGACTTCATGCCAGGGCTGGTCTTGATGTGAGGTTAAGTGCCTGCTGGAGTGAACCCTCCGCCCTCCAAGACTGTGCTCGATGGTCGTGGGAGAGAGGACAGGTGATGAGTCTCCCTGAAAAGCCTGGGAAATAGGGGCCCAGCAGAGAATAAAGGAGGAGAAGTCACTCCCCGAGCACCTCTGCCTCCGAGAAGGAGCTTACTGGGCGCCACACGCACTGGGCCCACTGAGGCACAGAACCCTTCCGAGAAGCCAGAGAGAACATGAAAATGGGAAAAGAGAACCATATGCTAATTGTCCACTCATGTCCTCAGCCCTTTACAGCCTTTGAAGCCCTTTTACACCCATGATTATCTTTTGACCCTGAAACAAGCCTATTAATGCGCAGTGCACGTGTTGGTCATCCTGTTTTATGAATGAGGAAGGAAGCTGGGGCCTGCAGAGTGAAGTCACAAGGGGGTGACAGAACCAGGACTCAACATCATGTTTTTAAAATTCGAAATCTGGGGGCGCCTGGGTGGCGCAGTCGGTTAAGCGTCCGACTTCAGCCAGGTCACGATCTCACGGTCTGGGAGTTCGAGCCCCGCGTCGGGCTCTGGGCTGATGGCTCAGAGCCTGGAGCCTGTTTCCGATCCTGTGTCTCCCTCTCTCTGCCCCTCCCCCGTTCATGCTCTGTCTCTCTCTGTCCCAAAAATAAATAAATGTTGAAAAAAAAATTAAAAAAAAAAATCGAAATCTGATGTGCTTCTTGCTGCTTCCCAGAGAGATCACAGAGCCTCTACGACCAGTTCTGCTTCCCCACCGTGTGATGTGGGGCAAGTGGCCAAATCTCTCTGCGCCTCCTTATTCTCGTCTGTACAATGGACTCGTGTAAGGATTAAATGAGCTGATACGTGGAAAGCACACAGTAAGTGCTCTTTAAACGTTAGCTCTTGGGAGGGCGCCTGGGTGGCTCATTCGGTTAAGCGTCCAACTTCAGCTCGGGTCATGATCTCACGGTCCAGGAGTTCGAGCCCCGCGTCGGGCTCTGGGCTGACAGCTCGGAGCCTGGAGCCTGCTTCGGATTCTGTGTCTCCCTCTCTCTCCGCCCCTCCCCCAGTCACACTCTGTCTCTGTGTCTCAAAAAATGAATAATGATCGGGCATCTGGGCCACCCTTGAGGGCTGTAAGCTCAAGACACCGGCAGGTGGGCTCAGGGTGCCAGGCTGGGTGTCCCATGGCGAAAATGAACAGCCAGCTCTTTCTTCAGGGGGCGGAGGGGTGAGAGGGGCCGATTTGCCGGTTTCCATGGTGAGTTCTCCCACTGTGACCAGTTTCAGAGAGGAGCGGGGTCCTGGGGTCCAGCCATGGGAGACAGGCAGGCAGCAGTAAGGAAAAGGCCAAGGGATGAGGCCACAGTCAGAGTTAGGAGCATCTCGTCCTGGGCCCTGAGAGAGTCCACAGGAGTGCCACGTGGCCTTGCACATGTCATTTCACGTCTTTGACCTCCAGGCGCCTCAGTGGAAGAAAAAGAGCACGTGGCCTGACAGAGCTAGTGTGAATCCAGGCCAGAGGATAGATTTTGAGCACTCGCTCAAAACATAAGAGAGTCCTAGAACTCTTTTATGAGAGTCTATAGAGCTCTCTCTGCCAAGTTCTGGGGTGCAGGGATGAATAAAAGAGGGTCAGTGCTGGGGAAGGGCAGGCGTGAAGGTTCTAGAACTGCATCAGTGTGGCCACAGCAACGATTAGTAAGTACGGTGACCGCCTTGCCGTATCTGAGCCACACAATTCATCCCAACGGTCCGAGGACAGACTGTGGGCCAGAGGCTGGGAAACATGGTGAACAAGAGACAAAGTCCCTGCCCTCCAGGAACTTACATTTCCAGTGGTGGAGATAGATACCAGTCTTAATGCAAACTGGATAGAGCAGTATAGCTTTGGTGTGATTGAAGGAGCGAAGCAGTGTCGAGAGATGACCGGCTCAGGAACCGGTCCTGCCCTTTCGGAGTGAGCTGTCTATCAGAATCACCATCAAGCTTTAAAAGTCTGATGCCACAGCCCCAGCCAAACTCAGGGCTTCTTATTTGAGCTTGGGGTGCAGCCTGGGCATTGGGAGTGTTTCAAAAGATTCCCAAGTGATTTTTTTTTTTTTTTTTTGATTCCCAAGTGATTTTAATGACCTAGACACTGAGCTCCCTTAGAGCCAGGACTTTGATTTTTTTCAACTTTTTATCCCCGGATCCTCCAGAAATACGGGCATCACAGCATAAGGAGGCAGACAGAGCAGGAGGAAAGAGCTGATACCTGTGAATGCCTGTAATAATCACGGGTGGCCCGTCACTGTTCTGAATGCCGGACACGTATCCATTCAGTTGACACGTCAGTCCCTAAAGAGGTAGGACCATGGTTATCCCTCCTTTGACAGGTGAGGAAACCCCCACACGGAGTGGCGAAGCCTCGCCCAAGACAACGCAGCCCGTGAGGGGCAGAGCTGTGTGGTGGCCCGGACCCATTAATCCCTGGGAGATACTGCCCCCTAGTGCTAGCCGGGGTCAGACTTTGGAATCCGGTGGGCCTGGGTCTGAACTTGAATACATTCGTTACTCCCCGGCTGGGTGACCACGGACAGGTTATTCAGTCTTGCTCATCCATAAAACGTGGTCGCTTGAAACAATGCCAAAAGGCCGTTACGGACTGAAGTGAGATGATGCGGGCCGAGTGCTCACCACATCATAAAATAATAATGCCAGCAATGACGAGCACAGGCAGAAATGAATAAGTGAATGAATGAATGCCATTCCTGGAGCCCCAGCGTGCTGGCAGCAACGCCACCTCCTTGCGCCTGCGGAAGGGAGATTTCCCAGAAGGGGAGGCCTTCCAGGTGACTCGGGGTCCACCAGGCCCTCCAGAGATGCCCTCGCCCTGACACCCGCCAGCCTTCTCTCTTCCCTCTGAGTTCTCCCGCCAGGGTGGGGGTGCATGGGCACCAGAGCTCCCAGACTGCTGGGGAACCTCCAGCTTTTTAGAGGTAGGGACCTTTCGCAGAAGAAATTCAAAGCCCTCGGAGCCTCTGCCGCCCGACAGCCAGAGCCTGGGATGCCACAGTGTCAGCGAGTGAGGAATCCAGGGTGAGGAGATGCCGGGAGAGGTCAAAGGCTGCCCGGGTCACAGGGGGCCATTTGGGCTCCCAGGGGACAACCCTCTCAGTGTCCATGGCTCTCCGGTGGGACCCCCGAGTTCTGCCAAGTCCAGGCCCTCCCCTCCCCTCTGGTCCTTCCACATTTCCATGACCCTAACAAGTGGCCTAACAAGTGATCCCCTTCTCACTGGGTGCTCCCAGGTAGTGCTTCCCTGAGGCCACTCAGCCCCTGGGCTCTGGCACTGATGTCTTAGCAACCCTGCGTAGCAGGTTGGGCCCCTGGAGAAGAACAGGTGAGTCTTCCTTTGTTCCTTCCTTTATGTTCCTCTTGACATGGGAAACCACTTTTGTCCTTGGGGTGGTAGAAGTGATATGCGATAGTGAAAAAAATCCAAATCCACAGAAGCACCTAAAGAAGAAAGCAAATCATCTACTCCTGCAGTATATTGGGTAGCCCTTAAAAGATGGTGCAGATACAAAACGTCTCCATCCAAGCAGGACTGGAATGTTCCACCGCACAATGGTTGGGAATGCTGCCTCCGCTACCCCATGTTATGTGCCCACAAACAAATTATTCAACCAACGAAGCCATGGTTTTCTCATCTGTAGAATGAGTACCCAAATTAGCACCCACTTCTAATATTATTCAGAATCAGGGGCGCCTGGGTGGCTCAGTCAGTTGAGCATCCGATTTCAGCTCAGGTCGTGATCTCAAGGTTGGTGGATTCGAGCCCCACACGGGTCTTTGGGCTGATGGGTGCGGAGCCTGCTTGGGATTCTCTGTCTCCCTCTCTCTCTCTGCCTCTCCCCCGCTCACACGCTCTCTGTCTTTCTCAAAAACAAATACACATTAAAAAAAAAAAAAAAAGGAGAAAACAGAAGAATCGAATGAAATAATCGCCTCCAAGTTCTTAGCACAGTGCTTGGCACACAGTGAGCGTTTAAAAGTGTTCGTTCCTTCTGTGGTTGTTCCTTGCTTAACGCATCCGGGCGGTCTTCCCAAGGCAGCACATTAACATTTCAGCCTTCCCTTCCAACAGCCGCATGGTTCGCTGCATGGATACAGCAGTTTGTCTGAGTCCCTCCGGATGGGCATACGTTTATGGGCAAAGGTCTCCCCATTTGGGTGGGTTATTTCTGTAGTCCTCAGTTTGGGAGAACTATTGTAAATCATGTCCACGAGTCTTGTCACACTGGCCTGTCTCCTTGCGGTAAATTCTCAGAATTGTAAACGCAGGTCAAAAGGTTAAAATGTTGGGATGTGCAGGGCTCAGGACTTGGACCTCTTCCTTCTGTTTCACGCATGCTTTGATAGTCTTTTTTTTTTTTAAGTTTATTTACTTATTTTGAGACAGAGAGAGACAGGATGTGTGCACAAGGCGGGGGGGGGGGGGTGCAGAGAGTAAGAGAGAGAATCCCAAGCACGTTCCACGATGTCAGCGCAGATCCCAACTTGGGGCTCGAACTCACCAACTGTGAGATCATGACCTGAGCTGAAATCAAGAGTCGGACGCTCAACCGTCCGAGCCACTCAGGCGCCCCCGTTTGATGTACACTTTGACCCCCATCTCTGGGTTGACAGCTCCCACGTTTACATCCCCAGTCCAGACCTGGTACCCGGGCTCAGGCACGCCCCCACTGGACGTGGCCAGGAGTGGGTGCCTCAGCTATGACTTGTCCACGTCGGAGATCTGATGTGCTGCTTCTCCCTGACCCGCCGCTTCCACGGCTTTCTTATCTCAGTCAACAGGAGCTCCGTCCTCCATGCTGTCAGGTCAGAGGTCTCACTCAGCGTCACCTTTGGCTCCTTCTGCCTCTCTTACCACGTTCACCCTGTGAGGGAATCTCTGCTCTACCTTCAGAATAAATCCAGAATCCAGTCCCTCCTCATTGCCTCTCTCACGGCGGGGGGGGGGGGGGGGGTTGGTGTGTCACAGCCTCTAAACTGCTTCCACCCTCGCCACATTCAGTCTGTCACAACAAGCAGCAGGGGGGAGTCTGTTAAATCAGATGCCCCGCCCCCTAACGACTCTCCATCTCACTCAGCCCTTGGAGGGCCCCCACATCTGCCTCCCCTGACCTCACCTTTAGTTTAGGGATGATCTGACTATGATCTGATGTCTTCTCTTATTCCTTCCTGCCCACTCTGCTCCAGACATCCTGAGCTCCTCACTGTTCTTCACATGTGCCAGGCAGGCTCCCACCTCAGGACCTTGGCACTTGCTGTTCCTTCCACCCGGAATGCTCTTCCCTCTGATATCTGTGTGGCTCCCTTCCTTATTTCTTTCCTTAAGGATTTTTTTTTTAATGTATTCTTAATGTTTATTTATTTTTGAGACACAGAGAGAGAGAGAGAACACGATCAGGGGAGGGGAAGAGAGAGAGGGAGACACAGAATCTGAAGCAGCCTCCAGGCCTGAGCCGTCAGCACAGAGCCTGATGTGGGACTCAGACTCACAAACCACGAGATCATGACCTGAGCCGAAGTCAGACGCTTAACCGACTGAACCATCCAGGCATCCCTTCTTTGGTATTTTTTGAAGGTCCCCAAGTGATGCTAATGTACAGCCCAGGCTGAGAACCATACTGGTGACCAACAGTCCTGGGTTATCTGGGACTTTCCAGGTCTTAGCGCTGTTCAGTCCTATGTCCCCAGCACCACCTCAGCCCTTGAGCAAACAGGGATGCTCAGTTACCCCCTCCCCAAAGGAACAAATCCACGTTTTCTGAATTCCAAGTCAAGACACACGGTCTGGGCACTGACGACTGGAAATCAGTCGTTTGTTTGTTTTTTAAAGTTTATTTATATTTTTAAGTAATCCCCGCACCCAACATGGGGCTCAAATTTACGGCCCCGAGATCGAGGGTCGCATGCTCTACAGACTGAGCCAGCCAGGCGCCCCTGGAAATCAGCTATTTGAAAGATCAGCTTGGAACCGTGGATGACAGAGGTCGCAGGGTCAGCCCGTGCCGGGAGCCGGACTCTGAAGGGGAGAGCGGCCAGCTGTGGGTCAGTCAGACAGGTCCCCATCATCGGGCCTCCCGGGGCTCCAGCCGCTGGCCGCCCGCTCCACGGCCTTCACCCAGCGGTCCCTCAGCTCCTCGGTTTCAGCCTTGAAAGTGTAGAGCTGGCCTGACTGTTGCAGCTGGAAGAGCCGGGGGTCTGCCTGGGTCCCAGCAGTCACCTGGTAGCCCAGCAGCGGGATGGAGGTGTGAGCCCGCATGTCCTGGGAGGGGAGGAGAGAGCCATGGGCCGCCGTCTTTCTGTTCAGCCCCAATGCCTCAGACAGCCGATTTGAGGGTGATAGCCACGTCCCCACCGCTCACTTCCCAAACACCCACGAAGCAGGTGGACTGCCGGGAGGGCATCCGGGAAGAAGAGGACTGGCTGCCCGCTGGACAGAGTCTGGGCCCAGCTCCGAAAGCCACTAACCCTGACGGGAGGGAAGCACGTCCTCACTGGGGCTCAGGTTCCTCCTCGGGCACATGGGGCCAACAATACCCGCCCCCCCCCATACACACATGAACTGTGAGAAGGCCAAGGTCTGGGAGGCGGGCAGTGGCATTACCTGAGGGGCAGCGTAGATGTAGAGGACGAGGGGGTCATCCTGGGGGATCACGCACCAACCCCGGGGGCCGCTCTTGCCCCACTTGTCCCCGACCAGCTGCAGGAAGCTGCACATTAGGCTCTGCTCCGACCCTGCCGCAGACCCTTTCTACAACCAGAGACGGAGGCTGTCAGGGAACGGAGCGCCCACTCTGTGACAGACGCTGGTTTGGGGGCTTTGACAATCACTATTTCGCAGCCTTGGGGCAACGCTGTAAGGAGGGGTTGCTCGTCCCTGAGCCTCAGAGAGGTCCCGTCGCGGGCCTGTGGTCACACAGCTGGCCGGTGGCAGGGCTGCGGTCCAAACCCGGCCAGCCGGAGCTTGGGGCAGGTGCCAGGAGGGGCTTCTCACCTGCGAGTTGCCCCAGGGAACAGAACGGGGGCCTGAGAAGCGAGTGGGCCTGTGGCCTAGCGGGCAGGGAAGGCACGAGCAGGGAGTGGGGAAAAACTGGAAAGCGGGCAGAGGTCCACGGAAGGGAACCACCTTGAAACCTGGGAGCTGTGTTCAGCTGGAATGGGGGGAAGGGGTCTTCTCCCACCTCCCTGGGACGGTGGGATGTCAACCTGGCCTTTAACCAGGCAGAGGGGCAGTGGTGGCCAGTGTCTGAGCTGGGGAACATTGTGGCAGGAAGTGAACGAGGCTCGTGCCCCACAGGTGTCGACTGGCAGGGAGGGAGCAGCTGGGGGAGCACCTGTGCGTGTGGAGAGTGGCTCCACCAGCCCCAAGGCAGCAGAGAGAACATACGTGGCAGAGGCCAGACAGCTGGCTCCTAACTTGCTAGGTGACCTCGGATAAGCTGCCTCTCTGGGCCTGGGTCTCCATGGGACAGGTCCCTGAAGTCCCTTCCACTTAGAATGGAGTTTCCACTCTGCCTCTTTCCAGAAGTGGGACCCTGACCTGCAGCCTCAGTCTTCCCATCTGTGAAATGGGATCAGAGACACCGGCTCTCTTCACCTCCGGAGACTTCCGGGGCAGGGCATGGGCATACAGACAGGAAATGTGCGGAGAGGTCGTTGTGATTATTGGATGGGGCCAGAGGACAGGTGGAGAGTCCGGATGACAGCCTAGAGCCAAAGGTTGCTTCTGTTTGGTGACAGGCCCAGCTCTGTTTGCGGGGGAAGGGGCGGGGTGCCCAGGGGCAGAGAGGAGGATGGGAAATGTGAACGCAGCTGGCTTGTTCCTTTGCACCGAGGACGGTGCCAGCACGTGGCGGGCGCCTGCACACGGCTGCTGGGTGGAGATCCTTGGCCCTCACCTCCAGGATGCCCCGCCTCCTGTCCTCCTTGTCCTCGGGGAGCACGCTGCCGGTGAGGAAGGTGTAGCAGTGGAAGCAGACTCTGTTGGGCCTGTTGTCATCGTATTTGAGCTCAGCCCGGTAGTCGGAGCACTTGGCACACACCACCTGGGGGGTGAGGCAGGGGAGGACCGCGTCTGTACCCCGGCCTGGGGGGCGGGGGCATGAGAGCAACCAGGGACAGGAGGAAGACAGAGCAAGCTCCGGAAGAGGGATGGAGGCAGAGACAGGTGGTCCCCTGTGCTGGCAGAAGCCCCGGGGCCTGGAGGCCACGGCACGGGGGAGGGGAGAGCTCAGGCTCTGGGCTCCCCCAGCCAGGGGCTCGAAGGCAGGTCCCCACTGCAGGTGCCTCTTGATTCCCCCTTCGTAAGGGTGGCTGTGAATCCCAGGGGCTTCCCTGCACACACGGCTGCACCTAATCGCTTCTCCAAGCTCTCTCTCCCCTCAGCATCTCACCTGGTTCTCCCACCGCCCCACCAGGTGGAAGCGCTGGGGCTGTCATCCCCTCCCGACAGCAAGGGACTTGCCGAGGGCCACTTGGCTGGCCCTCCACATACGGGACAGGTATTTAAAGCCCCATGGTTTAGCTTTAGGATTCGTGCACATTTTGCATTCCACTCAATCCTAGAGTGGAGCATGTTCTCATAGAAAAATAACAGGCTGAGGGGCACCTGTGTGGCTCAGTTAAGCATCCGACGTCAGCTCAGGTCACATGATCTCACGGTTTGTGGGTTCGAGCCCCGCGTCGGGCTCTGTGCTGACAGCTCAGAGCCTGGAGCCTGCCTTGGATTCTGTGTCTCCCTCTCTCTCTGCCCCCCCACCCCGCCTGCTCACGCTCCGTCTCTCTCTCTCAAAAATAAATGAACGTTAAAAAACTTAAAAAAAAAAAAAAAAAAGATGAGCTGGTCGTTCTTGCCAGGAAGACCCAGCGTGTGTACTCTGTGGAGCGGGGCCCGCCCCGAGCCCAGCCCAGAGAAAGCCCCCAGACAGGCCAATGTGGGTCATGCTGGGGAGGCCAGGAGAAAGAGGCATGACAAGACTCAGGGAGAAACGTGGGTGCCGCGGGATGTAACTTCCAGGAAGACTGGGGTGTCACGCTGAGCCCGGGATGTGGGATTGGAAGCGGGGGCCAAAACACAGAGACGCGGGGGCTCGTCTGGGTGCCCAGCACAGCACGTGGCCCGGGAGGGACCCACAGAAAGCCTGGTCCGCCCCACCCTCACCAGGATTCCCGTCTGGCAGGTGGGGAGACAGAAACTGGGCGCCCAAACCACTGAAAGAATGACTCACAGAATCCAAAGGTAGGTGCGGGCAAGGGAAACGCTGAAATTGGGCCAAGGGGCTCTCACGTAGCCCCACACGGGGGGGGGGCTTCAACGACCTTGGGAGTATTTTAATTTATTGAGATTTAAAGTGTTTACACGGTTAGTGTGTATTTATTGTCTCCTCCACCGGCTTTTTATTTTGAAAAACTTCAAACCTACAGACAAATTGAAAGAATAGCATAGGATACTGCCCCCATCACACTCACCAATTGCTAACATTTTTGCCACATTTGCTTCATCTCTCCCTCTCTATCCATGTATTTTTTTCCCTGAATCGTCTGAGTGCAAATTACAGTCCTCATGACACCGCACCCTCAAATATGTAGCTGGCATCTCCTAAAAACAAGGGCATTTTCCTGCCTATTCATAACGTCATGATCATACTTGGGAAATTTAGCATCGATACAATATTACTATCTATAGATGGCTCGTGATCAAATTTCCCCGACGTTCCCCAGAACGACCTCTGTGGCTAGTTTTGTTTTTCCCATCCACAATCCAATTAAGGATCATACATTTCATTTTTTTTTTTTTTTTTTTTTGGGTCAGAATGTCGTCTTTCTTCCATGTGCCTTGAAGGCGGGTACATAGGTATTGTTATTCTTTGTGCCTCTTTGCATTTCTTAACTATTTTTAATAACTTTTGAGGAAGTACTTACAAAGTCGCAAGCGTGAATTGACCCGACCCTTCTTTACAGACGCGAGTCACCAAGAATAGTAGCTAATCCCCAGATCCTGTCCATTAGGTTCCGATACAACTTGTCACTTACATCTGAACACAGGTGTGTTCCCAGTCCTAGAGATGTCCTTTTAAATGCCCAATTGCCATTTAAATACATTTTGGGGACACCTCCCTGACTGGCCCCAACCTGCCAGGCTGGTCTCCTGTCCCCTGGAGGTCATTAAAGACTGAGGTTGTAAAGGGCTTCTCTGTTTGCAGAGTAAATGGAGGGGGTTGTGATGTCAACAGAGAACAGCTCAAGTACAGCAGGTGCTTAAAAAGCAAAGCAAAATTTGTCTCTGATAACCCTGCCGGAGCTGGTAAGAGAGTGGACAGGCTCCTCCCTCAATCAGCTGGTGGTTGCTCCTCTGAGTGAGCCCCTCCTGAACTGCTGAGGAAGGAAAGGAGGAGAAGGAGAGGGAAGGCACTGAACCTTCTTTGTTGAGTCCTCACTACCACCCTGGAGGTAGGTGTTACAATCCCCACGGTACGAGTGAGGAAACTGAGGCACGGTGAGGAACAGAACTGACCAGGGGCTGGAGCCCCGAGGGCTTGCCAGGAGAGGAGGGGACAGTTAGCCAGGATCGGTTAAGAAGACAGGAAAGACAGGCATGGGGCTGATGAGGTGGTGGGCGTAAGGCCCGCGAGGGGCTCAGGGGTGTGGACGCCCCGCCTGGAACGGGAACCCATTTCCCGGTGCTGGGTCTGGGCCCTCGGGAAATGGTGGTACAAACAGGAGCTGGCAGGGCCAGCTTTGGGGCGTGTCTTGAGCACATCGTCTGGCCTCTCTGAGCCTCGTTTCCCCATCTGCGGAAACGCAGGAACCAGGACAAGCCCCTGGTTCACGGGTGGGCACCGGGAGGTCCAAACACTCACATCCCTGGCTCAGAGTCGGCACCTGATGCTTCTGGGCTGCGTGGGTGGGAGCCCGCAGAGTTGGCGGGGAGGGGAGAGGGGCCCCGGGCCAGGGAGGGGAAGGCAGAGGAGGGACGGGTGGAGGCAGGGGTGATGGCGGGACGACTCACGTAGCCGCAGGCTCGGCAGTGGTGGCGGCGGCGCGTCAGGGCGTTGAAGGGCTCCTTGCAGCGCATGCACATGGTCACCATCTTGTCCCGGACCCACTGTGGCGCCCGGAGGCCCAGCTCCTCAGACTGCAGCTGTTGGGCAGTAGGGTGGGCACTCCGTGACCCCCTTCTGGCCTCGCCCTGGGGCCCTCTGGCCACCTGCTCGTGGCAGGGGTCGCGTGTGCCGTGCTTCCCCGCAGCTTCCACATGAAGCTGACCGAACTGACAGACTACATGCTAGGTCAGTCACTATTACTCCCCTTTGACAGGTGAGGAAACTGAGGCCCAGAGAGGTCAAGGGACTCAGCAAAGACACCCAGGAAGCCAGAGTTCAGAACTCAGATTAGAAATCAAGTCACAGACACTCTCCCTCTCCCCCCGACCCCCCACCTTCCCTTGGTCTTACATTCCTCAGGCACGTTCAACCCAGACCTGTACCACCCGACAGCCTGAGCTGCGTAGATGTGAAATCCTTCCTAGGGATAGTGGCATATAGAAGCTCCCAAAGGAATTTTTTGCTAATGGGAGAAGCTTTGGCACTGAGTCTCTGATGTTTGGGGTGGGTGGGCTTTCCCTGGTCCCTTTGAATCACTCCTGGTGGGTGACACTCCCCTGCCCTCCGAGCCGGGCTGGGCAGAGCAAAGTGAGGGAATAAGCGTGTGTGAGGCTGGTGGCTCCAGTGAGGGACATGCAAAGGCTTCACTTACCTCCTGCTCCTGGGTGTCTCCCTCCGGGCCCTGGACCGCAGCCTTGAAGGTTTCGTTCCGCTTCTCAATTTGGTCAATGGCTGCTTGGCAGGCCTGAGGGGGCACGGGAGGTGGTTGGGTGGGGGGACAGGGAGGGCTTGCTCATCTGTCCATCCATCCACACCGCCAACAGACATTGCTGAAAGCCTACTGGGTGCCAGGCACTGGATTCTCAGCACACACTGGCTGACTCAAGGGAAGAGAGACTGTTAGCCCCAGGTGACAGATGTGAAAACTGAGGACATTAAGTGACTTGCCCAAGGCCACCCAGGTAGGCAGGGAAAGGCAGCAAGATTTGAACCCAGATCTGATTTCAAACTACCACAGACCGACTCCTGAAGAAGCACAGGGAGCAGCTGGGCATGCGCGCACACACACACACACACACACACACACACCTGCCCCCCCACCATGAACATGTACACGCACACCCCACCCTCCCCCTCAGCCTGGGTGGGTAGTGTGGGGTCAGAATCCTAGGGGCCCCGGATCGTTCTGATACCTGCATCCAGGAAATCATTTCCTCCTGGGACCTGCTCGGAAAGCGAACACGGTGTTGAGAGGAGCCCCTCCCAGTTTTCCCGCCGGGCCCATCCCCCCACCCCCTCCCCGCCTACCTCGCTTGTAGCTCCAAGGTGCGCTGCTTCCCGGACACCAGGAAGGAGTGGGGGAACTCCGCATCGGTCAGCTCCCGCACCTGCTCGGCATTGGGAGAGAGAGGATTCGCTCAGGTTTGTCAGCCCCTGCCCCCCAGACACCGCGGCGTGGATGGAGGCGGATTGTGCCCAAGGGACGATTCAAAATCGAGGGTCGGGCATCGCAACCTTGTCCAAGGCCTCCCTACACCCGCGGAACCAAGCAAAGGCACCCGCAGCCAGGCTGCACTCTGAGAACACGGGGTGTCAGGGCTCCTGGAATTTTAGCAGCGGCTAAGTTGGCCCAGTGTGAGGTAGGAGTGACAGTTCCTCACAAAGGACTCGCCAGAAACGCAAATTGGGTCATAAATTGGGTTTGGGGACACAGCTTGTTCAAGAGCAAACCTAAAGCCTAGAACAAGACCCTCTACCCCACACAGTGAAGGAAGACATTGGTTGCCCAATGCATAGAACCCAACAGACCCCCCACTTCTACTGCCTTTCCCTGTCCCCTTGTCCCAGAACCCCACAGGTCCAAGGTCATTGTGAAGGCTGCCAGTCAGACAGCGCTGACTATGTCCCGGCCACTGAGCTCAGGGCTTCTCCACACCTGTTCCCTTTTTATTCGCACAACTGCTGAACCCACTGATCCACCCTAGCACTTAGCCTCTACACGCCTCTCGAGGACAGCGACAGGCAGCGAGAGTCTTGCACAGCTGAATCTGGTCAGGCCTCTAGGCTCTCTGCCAGTTTACAGGAAATATGGGGGACCGCGGGACACGTTGATGACACCACAGGGGTGCAGTCGGCAAAATCCAGACTGCGCAAAACGCTCCCAGGGAAGGAGCTGGTTTCTTCAATTAACAAAGGAGAAAAAAGAGGAAAGGGATGTGTAATGGATTAGAAGGGATGTAAGAAACATATCACAAACGATTCAAACAGATCGGCTGTGAGAAGACATTTATGAGACAGTCAAGGGAAACCAAAGGATCTTAATATTATTAAATAATTATTCATTTGCCAGATGTGATAACAGTACCGTTGTCACCTTTTATGGCAAAAAAAAAAAAGACAGTCCTTTCTCTTTCAGACACGTACTGTGCTTATAGGTGAAATGATTATGCATCTGAGATTTGCTCTTAAATAATCCAGTGGAAAGCGGATTAGGAAGGAGACTCCTGAGGAAACAAGGCTGGTTTGGGGTTGACAACTGTGGAAACCGGGTGATGAGCGTACAGGGGTTCATTGTACTACTTTCTTGGCTCAAAAATGCCTGTAATAGGAACTCCCAGAGTCTTACAAGCCACTCCCAGAGTCTTACAAGCACAGACCTCTTCCAGGCAGTGTGGAGAGAGAGAGTCACAAAGGGAAACTAAGACATAGACAGGAGCCCTAGTGTGGCAGAACTTTGTTGTTCCACTGACACTCGAGACTCTCTGCTGGCTCCCTGCCATGTGGTGACCAGGCTTTTGCCCACTTTCAGGGTGGCCCGCCGCATCCCGGAGAACAGTGACCCTGGGTACATCCTGCCCCACGTTAGGTCTCCTTCACCTTCAGGCCCACAGAATCAGTCTGTTCCCTCTAGGAGGGGCCTGATGTGGTTTGGACTCAAACTCTTGGCAATGGGGAGGCTCCGAGGGTTTATACCTGGAGCAGCGGTTGGAGAGGTGTCGGAGAAAGCCCCTCCCGCAGCTGTGTGCAAGGGGACGAGGGGCCTGCCTGCACCTGGGAAGAGAGAACGTTTCTCCCTGGGGGACAATATCGGGAAATCGGGCAAGACTCCATGACTAATGGAGAGAGAGGGGAGAGGGGGAAAAAAAGAGAAATCTAAGGTTTGGGATCCAGAGCTAAAAAGAAATATGATGCTTTTAGTAGAAAAAGGGGAACCGAGGGGAGCTCCTGGCCTGAGACTCCAGGATCCCCTCTGCAGAGGGGCAGGATGGAAGCTTCTGGAAGCCAGTTCCCAGGCTCTGCTGTGTCCAGTGTCAACCACTCCCCAGGTCTGGGCCGGTTCAGGCCCCTGCTAACCCCTACGGTGCCTTTGTGCTAATTAGAAAAAGACACCCCTTCTTCAAAACGCTTTACTGACATCTGTTGGCAAACTGGCATAATGTTGAGGTTTTGTTGGAACAAGTCGCTTGACTGCCATCTGCCGGACAATAAGAATTGTAACTAAAGGGGCACCTGAGTGGCTCGGGTCAGTTGAGCCCCAGACTCTCGATTTCGGCTCAGGTTATGATCTTGAGGTTTGTGAGATCGAGCTCTGCGCTGGCAGCGTTTGGCCTGCTTAGGATTTTCTCTCTCTCTCCCTCTATCTCTGTCACCCCCTCCCCCATCTCTCTCTCAAAAATAAATAAATAAAAACTTAGAAGGAAGAACTGTAAATAGACAATCCAGATGAGATTTGCTCATCTTAGGGGAGGCATGCTGGTGCAGTGCCCAACCTGCACAGTTGTACATGGAGACTCTGGGTATGTGTGTGTCTTTATCCCTTCCTTCTCCCCAGGCTGGCCTCGTGCAGGACAGCACAACATTAGGACCAACTCAGACCTTGGGGAGAATCAGCTGGTGAGAACTAGGCCTCCCCAGTATCCAGAAGGGAGGAGGCGAGGGGGGTCATAGACCGGTGGGAACCATCATGGTGATCAAAGGCCAGAACTGCCTTTAGACTTCAGACTCAGAAAATGGTTCCTGCACAGAAGTGGACAGGCGGATAGCTCTGTGCCCGCCCTGCCTGAACCATTCAAGAGAAGGTGCTGTGTGGCCAATGGAACATCAGACACGCTGTGCAGGGAACGTACTCGGAGGGACTGGTAGGCACCAGGAACCCGGCACATACTGACCCCTCAACACATTCTCTAAGGGTCTGATGCTGTCAGTCCTCTCTCCGTGTATATTCTCTTTATGACTCTGTTTTGGCCTCTCTATTTCTTGGCTTTTCTCTCTGTCAATCTCTGCCTCTCTTTTTCTATGCCTGGGTCTCTGCCAGCCCTGAGACAAGGCCGCCTGTCTCCACTTCTGTCTTGTCTGTTATTCTCCTTAAACATGCCTTTCTCAGTCTCCCTCACCAAGGCTCCCAGACATACAAGCCTGCACACACACCCCGGCCTCTGGGACATTCTGAAGACTGAGGAAGGGAAGCTGGATGTCCCAGGGTGAGGGGCTGCATTCATAAAAGACCTCAGTCAACTCAGGCACAGGGAGTGCGCTGGAATGCCCACAGGCTGCCCAGGTCCCTCTACTGGCTTTCATTACCCTCTTAGGCTGTACTCATTTCCAGGCCCCTTGACTGGGCCCCAAATGCCAGGCAAGCCTAGTCGGGAGCAAGGGCAAGGCCCTCCTGCTGAGGGCTCTCTGAGGCCCAGGGGTTCTCCAGAGGACGGAGGGTCCTGGCTCAACTCCTACCTGAACCTCCCTCCTAGGACAGGTCCTGGGAGAGGACAGGGAGGTGGTGATAGGGCTAAGAGATGGAGAAATGGAAGGGTACCAGGACAGGCCGGACCTGACCTCTGCTTCTCCCAGCCCCAGCCTTCAGGGCACTCCGGGACTCAGGAGTGATCAGAGAGGAGTTGTCAAGAAGGTTCCCCCACCACTTACTCCACTATGCCTGCGATTCAGCATAAGTTTGCCCCTCTGAGTTGAAGCCTTAACAAGAGACAGTCCAGTACGGTGATTAGGTATAAGGGCTCTGGCCGCAGCTATACCTGGTTTGATCGCTCAGACCAGGATTTGCTGTGTGACCCCCAAGCAAAATATAACCTTTCTGGGCCTTGGTTTTCTTTTCAAAGGCTTTTAATTTTTTTTTTAGAGCAGTGGTAGGTTCACAGCAAAATTGAGAGAAAGATACAGAGATTTCCCATATACCCCCTGTGCCCCCAAACACAGAGCCCCTCCATTATCAACACCCCCACCAGAGCGGCACATGTGTTAGAACTGATGAACCTACGTTGACACAGCACTGTCACCCAAAGCCCATAGTTTCATTAGGATTTACTCTTGGTGTAGTCCCTTCTGTGGGTTTGGACAAATATGTAGTGGCATGTATCATATTGTATCATACAAAGTAGTTTTTCACTGCCCTTAAAATCCTCTGTGCTCCACCTACTTATCCTTTCCTTTCCACCCCTGGAAACCACTGATCTTTTGTCTTTTCCAGAATGTCACGTAGCCTTTTTTTTTTTTTAATTTTTTTTTTTAATTTTTTTTTCAACGTTTTTATTTTATTTTTGGGACAGAGAGAGACAGAGCATGAACGGGCGAGGGGCAGAGAGAGAGGGAGACACAGAGTCGGAAGCAGGCTCCAGGCTCCGAGCCATCAGCCCAGAGCCCGACGCAGGGCTCGAACTCACTGACCGCGAGATCGTGACCTGGCTGAAGTCGGACGTTTAACCGACTGCGCCACCCAGGCGCCCCTCACGTAGCCTTTTCAAACTGGCTTCTTTCACTTGGCAAAATGCATTTCAGCTTCTTGCACGTCTTTTCATGGCCTGAGAGCTTATTTCTTTTTATCACTGAATAATATTCCATTGTCTAGATGGACATGGTTTATTCCTTAATTTTTTTTAAATGGGATTAACTACAGATATACTCACACGCAGTCTCGTACGTAGTTAATTCATTGGTAGGGATTCACCGAAAACGATCTAAAGGTCCCTCAGCGGTGGGTTGGCTGAACCAACAAATTCCGGTACTTTCCACACACTGGGATACTCTGTGGCTACACGGAGGGTAGGAAGCTGGTATCTTACTCACGTGCAGCAATCACCAGAGTTAGCAGTTAGTTAAAAAAGCAAAGTACAGGGGATGCCTGGGTGGCTCAGTCGGTTGAGCGTCCGACTTCGGCTCAGGTCAAGATCTCTCGGTCAGTGAGTTCGAGCCCCGCGTCGGGCTCTGTGCCGACAGCTCAGAGCCCGGAGTCTGCTTTGTATTCTGTTTCCCTCTCTCTCTGCCCCTGCCCCTCCCCTGCTCATGCTCCGTTCTCTCTGTCTCTTAAAAATGAACAAATGTTAAAAAAAAAAAAAAGCGAAGTGCAGGACGGTGTCTATGAAAAACAGTTTCACTGGTTATGCAAAACAAAAGTGAAAAAGCAGTAATAAACATGTTATTAGTTTGTGTAGGTAACAACTGCCTCTGGGAGGCCTCATAAGAAGCAAAGGCTATCTAGGGGCGCCTGGGCGGCTCAGTTGGTTAAGCGTCCGACTCTTGATTTCGGCTCGGGTCATGATCTCACGGTTCCAGAGATAGAGCCCTGTGTCAGGCTGTGTGCTGACAGCATACAGCCTGCTTAGGATTCTCTCTCCCTCTGTCTCCCCCTCCCCTACTCGTGCCCACACACACTCTCCCTCTCCCAATAAATAAACATTAAAACATTTTTATATAAAATTTTTAGATAAAAAAAAAGAAGGAAAGACTGTCTCTAGGAAGGGGGACTAGAGGATGGAGTGGGGAGGAGACTTTTCACTGTATATATTTTTTATATTTGATTTTGGAATATGTATTATCTTTTTAAAAAAAATTTTTTTAATGTTTATTTTATTGTTGAGAGAAAGAGACAGCATGAGTAGGGGAGGGGCAGAGAGAGGGAGGCACAGAATCTGAAGCAGGCTCCAGGCTCCGATCTGTCAGCACAGAGCCCGACACGGGGCTCGAACTCACGAGCTGTGAGATCACGACCTGAGCTGAAATCGGACACTCAACTGAGTGAGCCACCCAGATACCCCTGTATTATCTTTAAAAAAAAAAATTTTTTTTTAACGATCTTTTTTTTTTTTTTTTTTTGAGATGGGGGGAGGAGCAGAGGGAAAGGGAGAGCAAAAAGCTCAAGCAGGCTCCATGCCCAGCGCTGAGCTCGACACGGAGTCCGGCACTTAACCCACTGAGCCACCCGGGGACCCCTGGAATGTGTGTTATCTATATTTTTAAGTAACAAAAGTGTGATTTTTAAAAGGAAAAATCAAAATTGCAAGGGAAAATAACAGTCCCTACACTGCAGGGATCCCCGGAGAATCTGATGGGATGATGCAGCGCCCAATCCATGGGGCAATGTTATGGGCTGCCCTCCTCGCTCATTTGTGGCCACCTCTGGATGGGGACATGACACGATCCAGCAGCTGAGCTGACAGTGTAGACCCTTACAACTCCAAATCTGGCCTGCGGACGTGCAGCAGAAGCATCACCCGGGGGTGATGCCAAATCTTGGGCTCCGCCCCGGACCTACTAAATCCGGACCTGCATTTTAACAACACTCCCAGGGGACTCATGCATGTATTAAAGTTTTCAAAGCACTGTTGTAGAGGGTAGGGAAAGCAGAGCGAGGCCAGGACGGGGTGGGGGGCACTGCCCCAAAGAGTGGGCCAGGCCTACGGTAGCCCACAGGGGAGACCTCCAACCCCAAACTTTCCCACCTCCACGGTGGCCCAGGACCTACCAGATTAGGGTTCCTGGGTTGAGAACGCAGCGTGGTCCCTCCTGCTACTCCCCATACTCAATCCACCTCTAGGATGAAGCCTGACGGTGGTTGGGGTGCCTCTCACTCACCTTCATCCCGGCCACGTCGATGCGGGTCCTCACCTGGAAGTGGGCGCCCACCTGGATGACCTTGGGCACACAGTACAGCAGCATGTTGTTGAACTGCAGGAGAAACAAACGGTGAGCGCGTGCGCAGTGGCGGGGCAGGAAGGGTGGTAGGGCGGGGCTTCCCTGGCGGTGGGCGGGGCTTCCCTGGCGGTGGGCGGGGCACCACTGTGTCTCCCTCTCCTCTCGCCACACTCTGGGCTACTCACGGGAGTCACAGGTGTGATGATGAAGGGGTGGTCTGGCCCCTAATCCACCTAGGACTGTCACTGAAGGGCCGCCATATCTGTGGGCATCAAACTCACAAGGACTTTCTAATGGGGGCTCAGGGTGGTGAGGGCTCCCTCTTCCAGACCTCCGGGCAGGACCAGTTTCCAGATTTCCAGGAGACCCCCTGGCTTCTTCAGTGCAAATCTGGGCAGTTCTTAACAGTAACCTAATTCCTTCCTGCTATGCATTCCCTAGAGCACAGATTAACACCTCAGAGTTGGGAGCCAAACAGTCTGGGTTCAAAATCTGACTCTGTTGCTTCCCAGGGCCTGTCTGGGAAACCCCTCAGTCGGAAATCCCTGAGGCCTAGAGGCAGCAAGGGACCTGTCCCAAATCACCTGGATGCCAAATCAGGGAAGGACAGAGAGGCGGGCTCTTCCCTGTTTCTCCTGAGGTGCCAGGTAGACACCAGGCAGGCAGGACCTGGGGCAGTGTGGCCCTCGGACTTCCCTCCCCATGCGGGATGGGCCCCCCAGCTTCCCCTACCAAGAAAAGGTAGCGCTCCATGGGGTCGCTGCGGCGAAAGGAGATCTTGAGGACAGGGCCTTCACGGAGCAACGTGTTGGAGGGGTCTACTATGTCGTCCTCGAGGCCCAGGCGCTGGTACACTTCCCACAGGTCCTGTAGCCGCTCCTGGGACAGGGGGTGCACCCTCAGCCAAAGCCGGGCAGGGCCCACCTGCTTCTGGGAGGTTTGCCTTGTGTGGACAGGGACGGGATGTGAAGGGGAGGACAGCAGCGGGCCAGGTGTCATGGGGTAGGATCAGGGGATGAGCAGATAGAGACCTGTGTGGTCTGGGGGAGGCTGAGAGCTGCAGGGAGGAGGTACAGGGCCCCCGCGGAGGCCTGCGGTACAGGGCCCCCCGCCCACCCCCGCCCACGAGGGCCGGCAGCTCACCATCTCAGTGATGGCTGAGTTGGAGTGCTGAGCGGCTGAGAAGATCATGTCGAGCGCTTCTGAAAGGGGACGCAGGGCCAGCGTTATCTCCTGAAAATTTGGGGCTGGGGGCTGAGGCAGGAAGTCCTTGAGGCTTAACAAAGTGGCCTAGGGGGGCTGCCATGAGTAACCATAGGAGCAGCCTTGACTGTGTAGCCTGGCACATGAGATGTTTGGATCATGGGGGCCATTTCCCACCCAGAGTGGAGAGACTGGACGCCACTGAAGACAGGGCTTAGGCGTCTGTGACTCTCATTGCTGGCCAAACCAAGCCAGACCCAGAGGGTGCTTTGGAAAGACCATGGGTTTTGGCATAATACAGGCATAGCTTCAGATGCCACCCCTGGGGGCGCCTGGGTGACTCAGTCGGTTGAGCGTCCAACTTTGGCTCAGGTCATGATCTCACGGTTTGTGGGTTTGGGCCCCGCGTTGGGCTCTGTGCTGATGGCTTGGAGCCTGGAGCCTGCTTTGGATTCTGTGTCTTGCTCTCTCTCTCTGCCCCACCCCTGCTTGTGCTCTTTCTCTCTCTGTCTCAAAAATAAATAAAAAACATTAAAAAATTTAAAAAAAAATGCCACCCCTGCCCCTTTCTGGCTGTGTGACCTTGGGCAAGTCACTGGATCTCTCTTGGCCTGATGTCTACCAAAAAAAGGTTAGTGGTAGAGATAGTGTCTAAGAAGTGCCTGATAGCTGATAGTCATTCCAAGCATGTTAGCAGGTGTTCAATAAATAAATGGGAGTCGCTCAGGCCTCCCCAGCTCCCTGGATTTCTGGGGGGGAGGGGTGTCCTCACTCTGAGCATCTGCCCGGTCTGGGGCTTGGGCTGGCAGCTTCTGGATGTATTCCTTGAGCAGCAGCTCGTAGCGTGGGATTCTCTGCACAGGTTCCAGCATGTGGTGCTGCAGAGTGAGGCTGCCGGAGGCCTCGCTGCTCTTGGGGAAGAGATGGGGAGAGGAAGAGTGGAGGCGAGAACGGGGGGTGGGGGGGCAGGCTGCCCCAAGGGCCACGGGCGTGGGCAGGGCAGGCTGATGCCGGAGCATGTGCAAACAGCTGAGCCTGGAGGTGGCCAGAGTCACTCAGGGAGACTGAGCCCGTGCACACTGGGGGTGGCAATGCAGGCTCTGTCCCGCCCCTCACCCAACCTCACCTGGATGCGGGTGATCACCTCCTGGAAGGGTGCAGACTTGTCAGTCCAGGTGGCCAGAAGCTCGGCGGCTCGCTCAAAGTTCTTGACATACTCACTGTACATCTTCAGGAACGGGGCCAGTTTCTGGATCACGTCGCCGATGCGGGGGGTGGCTGTCCTGCAAGAGGGCCACCTAGGTACTGCCTTCAGCCTGAGGACCTCCTCTCTTGACTTCAGGCAGGGTCAGGTTAGGCCAGGCTCTCTGAACTCCCCATAACAGTCTTTCCCCTGCACCTCTGGGTGTAGGCATTCGCCCAAATGTGTACGGTCCAACCTCCCTTAGACCTTGAGCCCTGGAGGGCAGATGCTATTCTCTTCCACCCCAAAGACCCAGCGTAGTGTTGGGCCCACAACACGTATCCAGTAACCACTCAAGGCCCCCAGCGTGACAGCAGCGAGGGCCACGTGCTAAGCACTGCTCAAAACATGCCACATGTCTCATCTCATTTAACTCTGCAAGAGATGGTCACTGGTCCATCTTAGAGATGAGGAAATTGAGGCTCAGGAGGTAAGAACGGATCCAGGGTCATCCTGTGGTAAGGCCCGAAGGTCAGCCCAGGGACCGTTACAGCAGAGCAGTGAGGGGCCGCGATCTGGAGCTGGCCTCCCTGAGTTTGATTCCTAACCGTTCCATTTACTCTAGCTGTGTGTTCTTGGACAGGCCACCTACCCTCACTGTGCCTTCCTTTTCCCACTGGAAAAAAATGGGAATGATGCTAGGCATAGGGTTGTCTTTAAAAACAAAAAAACCCCACAGGGGCTCCTGGGTGGCTCAGTAGGTTAAGCGTCTGACTTCGGCTCAGGTCATAATCTCGCGGTTTGTGGATTTGGGCCCCGCATCAGGCCCTGTGCTGACAGCTCAGAGCCTGGAGCCTGCTTCGGATTCTGGGTCTCTCTCTCTCTCTCTCTCTCTCTCAAAAATAAAATAAACATTAAAAAAAAAAATAAAAAAAAACCACACACAAACCAACATTTTATTGTGAAAAAAAAAAAAAAAAGTCAAGCAACCATAAACTAAAAAGAACATAATAATGAACCCCTATGTATCCATCACTGGATTTAACAGTTATGGACATTCCTCTCTGTTGAAGAATTTTATTTAAAAAAAAAATTTTTTTTAAACGTTTTATTTATTTTTGAGACAGAGAGAGACAGAGCATGAACGGGGCAGGGGCAGAGAGAGAGGGAGACACAGAATCGGAAACAGGCTCCAGGCTCTGAGCCGTCAGCCCAGAGCCCGACGCGGGGCTCGAACTCCCGGACCGCGAGATCGTGACCTGGCTGAAGTCGGATGCTTAACCGACTGCGCCACCCAGGCGCCCCCTGCTGAAGAATTTTAAAAGACATGCCGGACATCATGGCATTGCTTCGGCAAAATGTATACAGCGAGTAATTTCATCACCAAACGCTACAGTGGTCACCTCTGAAAACGAAGAGTTTCTTGCGTAACCATGATCACGTAGCGGGCTGATTTGCAAATTAGAGGAGTGATAGTAACATTAATAGGTGTGAAGCCCAGGGCCGGGCATGTAGGAAGCCCTCAGTCAGCGAGGGCTATTTCCACTGGCTCCTAAGTCACTCAGCCTAGCAAGGACCTGATCTATCCCCTTCCCCAGAACACACACACACACACACACACACATACACACACACACACACACAGCCCCTCAGCACTCATCTGTCCAAGCCCCTTACTCTGAGGACAGACACAGACCGAGCCCAGAGGAGGAGACTGCCATGGCCACGCAGCAAGGCCTCGCAGCAATGCACCCTGACCTGGCTGGGGCAGCGATCAGGGGGCCTCAGGGCTCCGTGGGGGACCTCACCAGTCGTCCAGCCGCCACTGTAGCTCCGGGAGGAAGAACTGCGCGTGGAACTGGTAGATGGAGGAGATGTTGGAGAAGATGAGCCTCACCACGTCCTCGGGGAAGGCCTTGCTGCTGCGGGCCTCCCTCAGCAGCTCCTGGAAGAACACCTGGAACGGCCACTGCGGTCACTGGGCCTGTGGCAGAGAAGAGCCACCCACACAGCAGCCCAGGGGGAGACAAGCACAGCCCAGGGGCTTTAGCACCCCCCCCCCCCCCCCCCGCCTAGGTTACTGAATGCTTTCACCTCTTCAGTCTCCCATCATCCTCGAAACAACCTCAGGAAGAGATAGGGAGGGTTGTATTCTGGCCATTTTACAGATGGGCAAATGAAGGCCTCCAGACTCAGACACACTTGGTCAGAGAGGCTGGCAGCTGGTGAGTGTCAGAGATGGGTCCATCTTGCATCTGTCAAGGTCTTGAACTTCGCCACGCTAAAGATCCTGCTCCTGGGGCGCCTGGGTGGCTCAGTCAGTCAGTCGAGCGTCTGACTCTTGACTTCAGCTGAGGTCACGGTCTCACGGTTCGTGAGCTTGAGCCCCACATCCGGCTCTGCGCTGATAGCACGGAGCCTGCCTGGGATCCTTTCTCCTCCCCCCTCTTTCTACCCCTCCCCCCCTTGCCCTCTATCTCTCTCAAAATGAGTTAAAAAAAAAAAAAAAGATCCTCCTCCTGATTTCCAAATATTTAACCCTCTTAAGAAAGGGTGAAGGGGGGCGCCTGGGTGGCTCAGTCGGTTAAGCGTCCGACTTCGGCTCAGGTCACGATCTCACAGTTCGTGAGTTCGAGCCCCGCGTCGGGCTCTGTGCTGACAGCTCAGAGCCTGGAGCCTGCTTCACATTCCGTCTCCCTCTCTCTCTCTGCCCCTTCCCTGCTCATGCTGTGTCTCTCTTCGTCTCAAAAATAAATAAACGTTAAAAAAAATTAAAAAAAAAAAAAAAAGAAAGGATGAAGGGATAATAACGGTGAGGGTGTCGAGCATTGGGGTGACAGATGAGGCATGGGGACTGGAAGGATGTGTGCACTCTGCTACACGTGAGGCCAGCCCCAGCGCTGGGGGTGAAATGGCAAGTGGCATTAAGGCTACTTCCTGACTTCTGCCCTAACTTCGGCCAACGGGGACTGAACGCCCTAGAATCAAATCCCAGGCCCTACCTCTCAGCTCTGGTGAGGTGCGCAGAAGGCAGAGCAGGGGCGGGGTGAGGAGACCTGGGTGCTGGAGCTCAGGGCAGGATGAGGTGGTATTCTGGCCACTGACCTGGTCTAGCAGATGGAGGCGTGCCACATAGGCCTTCTCTGTCTCCAGTAGTTCCTGGACGATTCTCTTTTCCTCTGGCATCTGTGGGGGAGGGGAGGCCGGGGGGAGGAGGTTTGAACAGGAGGAGAAGGAGAGACACAGTTCTTGGTTTCCTCTGTTGGGGACCCCAACGTAGTCTCCAAAGATGCCCCAGTGAGCACCCACCTCCCGACACTCATGGCCTCCCACAATGCATCTAGGCCGGCGCTGGGGTTGCTTTAACAAAGGATGGGGCAGGAGTGAGGTTGTGCCAATTCTGGGTCTAAGGCTTAAGAGGCCTGGAAGCTTCTTGGGAGCCATGAACCACCACTTCTGGAGGTCTGGCTGATAGAGAGGCCACGTTGAGGCCCAGAGACTACATAGAGAGAGCCAAAGGCCCAGCAATGCCAGCACCGCAGCTGAATCCAGCTTCCACTGTCCCTGCCCAGGCACCAGGCTTGAGAGTTGAGCTACCTTGGGCATTCCAGCCCCGGCCACCATCAGACTGCAGCCACGTGAGAGACCCTCTTATGGACTGAATTGTGCTCCCCTCCCTAAATCCATATGTTGAAGCCATAACTGCTAATATGACTGTATTTGGAGATAAGGCCTTTGAGGAGATAATCATGGTTAAATAAAGTCATAAGGGTGAGGTCCTAATCCAATTGGATTAGGTGTCCTTATAAGAGGAGGGACAGACACTAGGAGACTATGTGCATGAGGACACAGTGAGAAGATGGCCGTCTATAAGCCAAGGCGAGAGGCTTTGCCAGAAACCAACCCTGCCAGCACCTTGGTTTGGGACTTCCGGTCTCCAGAATCACAAGGAAATATATTTCTGTTAAGTCACCCAGTCTGTGGTATTTTGTCGGCCCAACCTGACTAAGACAAACCCCAAGTGAGACCAATAGAAAAACCATCCATACGTTCTGGTCAATCCACAAAACTGTGAGAAATAATAAATCGTATTCGGCCACCACATTTTGGGGTGCTTGTTACGCAGCAACTGGTAACCGCAACATACTACTGTGATCGCCATTCCTATTTTATAAAGGAGGAAACAGGCACAAAGAAGCTACAGTGCTTTGCCCAAGGTCACACAGGAAGCAGAAGAGCTGGGGTGTGATCACTGGCAGTCTGGCTCCCGGGGGACACAGTACCACGCAGCCTAGCCCTTGAACTCCACAGACAAGGAAGCTGAAATGCAGAAAAGGGAGGTGACCTGTCCAGGATCAGTCTAAGGGTAGGATCAGCACTAATCTCTATCTCTAGTTTGGGATTATTGCCTCTTGTGGTGGGTAAACTGAGGCCACTCCAGGGAAGGATGCCAGGTTCACAGAAGCTGTGTGGCCTTGGACAAGTCTTTAAGCTGTCTGAGTTTTATGGGGTTATTTGTTTTTTTCTTTTAGAGACAGAGTTGGGGGGGGGTAGAGAGAGAGAGAATCTTAAGCAGGTTCTACTATGCTCAGCTTGGAGCCCGATGCAGGGCTCGATCCCACGACGCTGGGACATGACCTGAGCCAAAGTCAAGAATTGGATGCTCATCTGACTGAGCCACCCAGGCACCCCTAAGCCACCTGAGTTTCAATGTCTTTGCCTAAAAAACTCCTGCGGTGAAGGGAATGTGAAACAATGGAACAATGGGGTGAACTGTAGGCATGTAATCAAAGGCTGTTAAGGGAGTAGAATCTAGCTTTCAACTGATTTCTGGTGACATAAGACGCCTGCTTGGAGAAGTGCTGGTTTGGGCTGGGAGAGAATTTGCAGGGAGGTCCGTGGAGGGGTCCCCCAGCTCCCCACATCCGCTCCAGCCCTCAGGCACCTGCGTCCCTGGCCCAGGGTGGATCTCGGGCTGGCAAGATTTCCTCCAGGCTCCACTGGACAGCTTGTTCTTCAGGGAGTTCAGGTACCTCCTGCTGACTGTCCTGGGCTCAGACCCCAGGCTCTCCCCAACGTGGGACTCCTTCCATGTTTCTGCAGACGGGGTAAGGCTGTACCCGGGGAGGTGACATTCAGCCTCCAGTTTGGAGACTTTGATTGCTGCTCCTGGAGTCCTGAAATGAACAGAACAGATCTGAGAGTTTCCTGTCTGCAAAGTAGGAAGAAGACTAGCACTTCCCTGGTCAGGGATTTAGGAGTGATCAATGCACATCACAGGTGTGAAGAGGCCCCTGAGTGCCTGGCACTCAGGAGGAGTTTGCTAAGTAAAACATCCACTTCCTTTCCACCGTCTTCTTGGAGGGAACTCCAGTTTACAAAATGAGTCAGCGTAGACTCGTTTTGTTTTCTGGGAAACTACATACTTCCCTGTTTAAAATGCCAGGAGGAACCCCTCTTTCTGCATATAGTGTTTTTTAGGTGGCCACAGGTCACCCTCACTTGTACACCTCGTGTCTGTTTTAATGTTAAGTCTCTGCAGCAGGAAAGGCCCTAAAATCTTAGGAGAGAAGGAGGGAGCCATGGAACACTCTAAAGGGAGGGCAGGACTGCTAAAGCTGGGACTTTGCAATGGGAGCCGTGCCTTCCACACCTCTAGTGGGTGGGTGGAGGGTGGGGGGAAGCCAGTCTGGCAGCATTTCCCTGTTCCTCCCGGGATGGGCCTTTGAAGGGTATCTTTGAGTGCAGGGTCTACAGGCCAGCTAAAGTATTTAGTAACCTTCACTGAGTTATAGCCCACGGTTTGGGTTGTGCTCATTCTTTTTAGTATGGAAAGGCTTACGATGAGACAGCTAGTCTGGGCAATGGAGGACCGGACAGGTACAAAATCTCCAAAACTCTGAGACAGGTTTTCATTACTCCAGCTTTGCAGCTAAGGAAACTGAGGTACAGAGAGTAACTTGCAGCATAAGTAACTTGCAGCGAGGGGGTGGCAAAGGTGGAGTTCAGATCAGGCATCTGATCCCTAAACTGCCCCTCCCCATCTGGGTCGAGAAGAAACAGGTCCAGCGGGTCAACATGTCTGCCCCAAGTCACTCAGCTAGCTGGTGGCAGAGAGGATTGGAACCCGGTCCCCAGTGGCTCCTCATGGGCTCCTCCACCCTTCTCTGGCACCTCAGGGCCTGGTTCCTCAACCCGCGGAAACAGCTGGGCCTCAGGCTTTCTGTTCTACATTTGGTTTCAGCTTTTTCATTTCCCTTGCATTTCAGCACTTGCATTTCCCTCCAAGTGCGCCAGGCCAGCTTCTGTTTCCTCTTCCCCCCTCAGTTTCAGATCAGCTAAGGGGCTGGAAGACCTCACAAGAAAGCCAAAGCCAAGGCTGCTGGCACAGGGCCTCTCACATGATAAGAGGTGACTCTCACCCTGCAGACAAGGCCTCCTCTGACCCCATTCTGGTCTGAGAGCTGCCTCCTCTTGCCTGGTGTGGCCTGGGCACAACACACCTGCTGAGGGTCTCCACTGAGCGTGCCCGGCATGTTGAGTGAGGTGGTGCTCTCTCCCCACACAGAAGGGAGCAGGGGGTGGGGGTGGGGGTCCAGGAAGGTGGTGCCTGGAGCTGTCCTTGGTGCTGAACAGAACTGCTTGGCAAAGGACTCTGGGAGAGTCAGGGTAAGGTCCCTGGCTCAGGAAGCTGAATTGCCCTTCTAGGTCCACATCTATGCCACATCCACCTTGAAGGCCACAGAAGTCTTCGTCTGCTCTGAGTGCCCTCAGCACTCAGAATCTAGGCTTCACTCAGGATATCTATTGTCTATGACTTGGCATCATAGTAATTTCATGAGCTTGGCATCCAAAGACGAAAATCATCCCAGCAGGGATCAGTCTTTCGGCTCCCGTGTCTGCTACAGTTCCTGTGTGATGCTGTGTTGTACCAACCACACCCCCTTCAGGGCTGAGGAGCTCTTCTCCCCAGTTGTTGGTGGTATGGTGGCCGACTGGGAATTGCCCTCCCTAGAAGACAACTGCCTCATCTCAGGTCAAGTCCACATCCAATGACTAGCCCATGTGGAGGTATAAAGACCCATCCCTTTGCCTCAGTTGAAACGACTTGAGGGACATCTCAGCTTCAGAGCAACTTGGAACAGCCTGAGGCCTCTATTTCAAGTGCACACAGTTCAACTTCTCCCTATGCTGTATCCCTCGCCCCAACAGGTGTTGTTCCCAAAACTATCCCCAGAAGCAAATTTCTATCTTAGAGTCTATTTTCAGAGGGACCTACAACAATCCCTCGCACAGTCCTGGGCTTAAGGAATGCCGGCAGAGTAGACTAATGTCACACACAGACACACTCACAGACACACACACCATCACCACCACCGCTGCCAGGGCCTCCAATGACCTCCACACATCTGGCCCAGTTTTTTTTTTTTTCCTTCAAATGGAAGCCCCTACCCATGAACTTAAAGCTTTTTAAGCCCGCTCGCCTCTCTGTGCACCCATTGTCTCATCTATAAGATGGGAATAGAAACAGAACTACTCTCAGGAGGCTGTTAGATAATTAAATGAATTAAGTAACAAAAATCACATAGAAAAATGCCCCAAAGGTAGGCTGATGATACATCCTGGTTTGCCTGATACAGGCTCAGCTTTTCCTATTGCCCTCTCCCTTCTGCCAAAAAAATTGAATGGCATCCACTTTCAGTTTTAATTGTACCCTGAGTTGAATGATAAATTATATGGTTGTCCTACTTATAAGGAGTAAGTGCTTGATAAGTATTAGCTAGTATTTCCAATGGGTGGAGTCCTGCAGCCCAAACACTGTTTGGTCCGCCCACGCTCGCTCATAACTACACACATCTGGACTCTCCCCAACGTATCAATATACGCACTCTTGGGGCGCCTGGGTGGCTCAGTTGGATAAACACTCGACTCTTGGTTTCGGCTCAGATCATGATCTCACAGTTCGTGAGATCAAGCCCCGGGTCAGTCTTGGTGCTCACAGCACAGAGCCTGCTTGGGATTCTCTCTGTCTCTCTATTTCTGCCCCTACCCCATTTGCATGCACGTGTGCTCTCCCTCTCTCTCTCTGTCTCAAAATAAGTAAATAAACATTAAAAAATATACACACACACTCTCACTGCTGCCCAGTTCCTAGTGCCCAATGACACTGCCTGATGCTGTGACGAACCCAGGCACTGCCCAGACAGGAGGAGGTGTCCAGGAAGGGCCCAGAGAGAGAACTGCTTGCTGTGAGGCCCCACGGCAGTCCTGGCCCTGATCCTCAGCCTGAAGACTGGCAGAACATGTGCTCCAGGGCCTGGTAGTGGGCAGAGGGGGGCCCAGGGTGGGCAGAGGAGCTAAAGGGAGGCCACCAGTCCACCCTGGCGACCCTTCCCACCCCCCTCCACCCCATACCTGCTGTTCTCAAACACAGTCACCAGACTGGACACAGATGCCAGCTTCTCCTTACTCTCTTGCTCCATTCTGCAGACCTCCAGGGTGGTCCTCAACTACCCCTGAAGCAGAGACGGTGGCCTCCAACGGCACCCTCAGCCACCCCCACCCGGGGTCACAGATGGGCTAAGGCATCCTGGAATGTGCTCCAGAGGGCTCAGGAGGCCTGCTCCCAGCTTCAGAGTAAGAAGGAGGAAGTGGTCCCAGAGCCACAGCCCCAAAGGGGAAAGGCCCTTGCTTCCTCTAGAGGGAGGAGCCCACTCAGGCCCCGCCCACCCACCCAGGGTCTGACCTTTCACTCCTGTAGACCCCATTCCAGAGGCCACCCCAGGGGGCAGTGGGGTCCAGAGGTAGTTTCTGGAGCCAGCCCTTGGCTGAGCTTGGCCAACCACACTTTCTCATAAGGCCCAATGGATTTTACTTGGGGCTTTCTCAGCAGCTTCTTTTCTGCATCTGACCTGCTCACTGCTGTGAGGAAACAGCTTTTTTTTTTTTTTTTTTTTTTAAATTAAAAATAGATCACAAACCTGTTAAGGGCTAGCAGGGAGGGGTACAGTGCTGTTCTCACCTCTCTACTGGGTCTCAGTCTTTTAATGACCGCTGTCTCCACCTCCTTGCCCCAGGGGAGCGTGGCTTCCTCCCTGAAACTCAGATAATAACAGCTAACTCAGGCACTCTTTTTAGTGCTGTACAAGTATTTTCTCATTTAATCCCACAATAGCCTTGTGAGGTAGGTCCTATTACTATCCCTATTGTACAGAAAACAAAGACAAAAACAAAAAACAAACCCTGAGGATCAGAGAGATTAAGTAACTTGCCCAAAGTCACCAGTAAGAACGCAAAAGAAGTCAGATTTCCAGAGCAAAGATGAGTGGCCTACAATTCCAGCAAAGATTTGGTTGAGAACCCGGATGATCGCGTTCTTGCCGTGTCCTCCTCAGACTTCCCTGTCTTAGCATGCTGGGTCGTTTCTGCCTGATGCCTCGTCTACCATCTGGGCTCCCAGCCCTTCCACAACAAATGCCCATCGCCTGCATTCCCCTTCTTCAAGCCTTACTGGCCCTCCAAGCCTCTCCCACCGGGTTCTAGTCTCGCTGGTCCCGAACCAGGGCTCTCCATCTAGACTTGTCTTTGTCTTGGAGTGTGGGGACAGAGCCTCACTCATCTTGATATCTGAAGTGACTGGACACCTTCACGCTCCAGCACCTGTAAACCCCTGGGGCCTCACACATCCAACTGCTTCACTAGCTCAGAGCAATTTCTTCTAGCAATTTCTTTGGCTCCTTCCTAACTTCGATAACTCTCTTCGCTTTTTGTGTTTACTTTTTATTATGGAGAATTTAGAACACATACAAAAGTAGACAAATATAATGCATTCCCAAAACCCATAACCCAGACCCAACAACCATCATCAACTCATGGCTAATACTGCTTCATCTATGGCCACATTCACTACCCCTTATCATTTTGAAACAAATCCCAGAGGTCAGATGATTGCACCCATAAATATTTTGGTGTGCATCTAAAAGATAAGGAGATTTTATATACGTATATGTGTGTATGTGTGTGTGTGTGTGTATATATTTTATATATATAAATATATATAAAACATTTATATATATAAATTATATACTCACATATGGCAATATTATTCTACATATGCATACATACATATATATGTTATATACATGTACATGTATATATATATATATATAATATTACTTTTATCATACCCCGAGAGATATTTACTAATAATTCTCCAATATAACCAAATACCTAGTCAACATTCAAAGTGCCAATTCTTCATAAATGTCATCTGCTACAGACTGAATTGTGTCCCCCCCTTAAATTCATCTATTAAGCCTTAGCCCAGCATGTGTCTGTATAGGGGATATAGGGCTTTTAGGAAGTAATTAAGCTTAAATGAGGTCAGAAAAGTAAGGTCCTTATAAGGATTGGTCGCCTGGGGCGCCAGGATGGCTCAGTCAGTTGAGCCTGAAGCTCTTGATCTCAGCTCAGGTCATGATCCCAGGATTGTGGGATTGAGTCCAGAGTTGGGTTCCATGCTGAGAATGGAGCCTGCTTGGGATTCTCTCTCTCTCTCTCTCTCTCTCTCTCTCTCCCTCTGCCCCTCTCCCCAGCTCACTTTCTCTTTCTAAAATAAAATTAAAAAAATTAAAAAAAATAAGGGGTGCCTGGGTGGCTCAGTTGGTTAAGCGTCCGACTTCAGCTCAGGTCATGATCTCACGGTCCGTGAGTTCGAGCCCCGCATCGGACTCTGTGCTGACAGCTTGGAGCCTGGAGCCTGCTTCAGATTCTGTGTCTCCCTCTCTCTCTGTCCCTCCCCCATTCTTGCTCTGTCTCTCTGTCAAAAATAAACATTAAAAGGGGTGCCTGGGTGGCTCAGTTGGTTGGGTGTCCGACTTTAGCTCAGGTCATGATCTCGCGGTCTGTGAGTTCGAGCCCCACGTGGGGCTCTGTGCTGACACCTCAGAGCCTGGAGCCTGCTTGGGATTCTGTGTCTCTTTCTCTCTCTGCCCCTTCCCTGATCGCGTGCGCTCTTTCTCTCTTGCTCTCAAAAATAAATAAACATTAAAAAAAAGATAAAAAAAATAAACATTAAAAAAAAAACTTGACTGTTTAAAAAAAAAAAAAAGGATGGGTGGCCTTAGAAGAAGAATAGGAACAATCTCTTCATACCCACCTCTCCCCCCACCCCACATTCCCTCTGAGGGGAGGCCACGTGGAGATAAGTGGCCAGCTGCAAACCAGGAAAAGAGACCTCACCGGAAAAGGAAACCTGCCAGTGCCTTGATCTGGGATTTCCAACCTCCAGAACTGTGAGAAATAAATTTGTATTGTTTTTAAGCCTCTCTGGCTGGCGTATCTTGTTACGGCAGCCTGCGTAGACTGATCCATCAGCATTTTTTTAAAATTAGAATCCAGGGAGCGCCTGGGTGGCTCAGTCGGTTAAGCGTCCGACTTCGGCTCAGGTCACGATCTTGCGGTCCGTGAGTTCGAGCCCCGCGTCGCACTCTGTGCTGACAGCTCAGAGCCTGGAGCCTGCTTCGGATTCTGTGTCTCCCTCTCTCTCTGACCCTCCCTCATTCATGCTCTGTCTCTCTCTGTCTCAAAAATAAGTAAACGTTAAAAAAAAATTTTTTTTAATTAGAATCCAGGGGCACCTGGCTGGCTCAGTCGGTAGAGCATGTGACTTTTGATCTCAGGGGGCATGAGTTTGAGCCCCGTGTTGGGGGTAGAGATTACTTAAAAAAATAAAAAGAAAAATCAGGATCCAAATAACGTCCACATGTTACAATTATTAACTCTCCACCCACAGGTTTGTTCTGTTCTTTTTGTGTTCCCACACAATACAGTTAAGAGGACACTGAGTTGCTGGCCCAACAGGTCCCGTGGTCAGGACTTTGCCAATTGCAGGGCTGATTTCCTGGATTTCCTGTCCATGGTTGTTAGAGCTGGGGACTTGATCAGATTCATCCTTGAATGCCACTTTTCCTGGATGTCCTCCCAGGTCTGGGGAGGCTTCTCTCCTTGATGCTCCTCTCCCCTCAACTGCCCGGTGCCCAGCTTCCTCCCCTGCCTCCCACCAGACTATACACTGGCTCCCTGCAGGCAGGGCCCGGGGGGCACACACTGCCTGTCTGGTCTCCAGCCCAGCCGGGTGTCTAGAACATAGTGGGGCCTCAGAAGCCATATGGAATGGACAAATGTTACACCCTGAGCCCAGAAGCTTATCTCAGCCCTCAGCTGCCAGTGCCTTGGGCTTCTAGAGCAGAGTCTAGACCCAAACAGCAAGACGTGCCCCTCACACGGCCAGGAGAGGGCACAGGGACACCTGCAGGAGGCCACCTAGTAGCTCAACTCTGAACATGGCACAGGTACCCTCAGAGCTGCATCAGCCCAGGAAGGAGAGCCAAGACGCCCACGCCCAAAATAATCTTCCGGGGCCCTGCCTCCTCGGTCCCCCCCACTTCAGCCCCTCACTGTGCCGCCAGCCTTTCTGCCTGACTTGCTTCTCGCCTGCAGGCATCCCCCCTGAGGCTCAGCACACACCTCCTCCACCAGTTCAGTGGGCTCGCCACAGACCACCAGCTGGTCTAGCTCCTGGGGCAGGTGTGTGGTTGGCTCCAGGACAAAGGGGGCCTGCTGCTTCTGCAGGTCACCTGTGTCATGGAGGTTGGTGGCTTGGAGGTGGCTGCCTGTTCATCCTGCTGAGCCCCAGCCCTTCTTTGCGGATTCAGTCCCTTTTTGTTCCCCCCATATTACACCCATCTTCCCTTCCCCACTGCCTGCTTTGATGATCTTGGACTCAGAAGCATCGATATTTTAAGTAGCTTCCGCGTCATAAAAGGTCAAACCCCACATCCTCCGCCACTCCTGGGGGCTCTGCTTCTTCTTCTTCTTTTTTTTTTTAATGTTTTTATGTTTTTGAGAGAGACAGAGCACAAGTGGGGGAGGGGCAGAGAGAGAAGAAGACACAGAATCCGAAGCAGGTTCCAGGCTCCGAGCCATCAGCACAGAGCCATCAGCACAGAGCCCGATGCGGGGCTCGAACTCGTGAACTGCGAGATCATGACCTGAGCCGAGGTTGGACGCTCAACCCACTGAGCCACCCAGGTGCCCCTCTACTTTTCATCAAATCCAACCTATCTGCTTTGGGCCAGTAACTGAGCTTCACTCTCCTCGTGTGAAATGGGGATCGTTAGAGCGCCACCCTCCCGTGGTGGTTGGAAAGATAAAATGGGACCGTGCCATGTGTAAGGGCTCAGAGTGAGACCTGGGAGAGAGTAGACACTCAGGGAACTTTGGGTACACACATTCTTGATCCTGATGGAAGACCTTTGCTATGGTTACCCCATTGCCTTAACCAATCAGTTCCTTTTGCCTGGAATGTCTCCACAGTTCACTTCCTCCAGGAAGCCTTCCTTGATATCGACCACTGGAATTGCTTTCTCTCCTCAGAGACCTGGTGTTCCTCTCTGCTTACTTTGATCTCTTCTGCCCCATTATTAATTTTTTTTTTCAACGTTTATTTATTTTTGGGACAGAGAGAGACAGAGCATGAACGGGGGAGGGGCAGAGAGAGAAAGAGACACAGAATCGGAAACAGGCTCCAGGCTCTGAGCCATCAGCCCAGAGCCTGACGCGGGGCTCGAACTCACGGACCGCGAGATCGTGACCTGGCTGAAGTCGGACGCTTAACCGACTGCGCCACCCAGGCGCCTGCCCCATTATTAAGTCATGCATGCAGTTAACAAGTATTTCTTAAGCACTTACTATGTGTCAGCATTAGGATAGAAGCTATAGATTAAACACAGTCCCTTACCCCTTAGCTCGTAGTTTAATGAGGAAGATGGGCCTGTTAACCACTAAACTATGATGTGGGAAATGCTTTGAACAAGGGATCGAGAGAAGGGGCATCAAAGTCTGCAGGGAATAGTAGGTGCTATTAAGGAAGCCTTCCTAGCAGAGGCAACCTGAAGGGTGAAGGATGAGTTAACTCTCCAGGTGGACAAGGTGGAAAAGGCATTCAAAACAGAAGGAACAGCATGTGCAGAGGGGCATTAGGCTTGAGACACCAAGGGTTGACTGGGGAGAAGAGCAGACAGTCCAGCACATCTGGGTGTCCAGGGGCTGGGGAATGATGGGACATAGGCTGAGAAGACTCCAAGGGTCTGGCCCTGGCAGGCTCTGTCTGCCGAGTGGATGTGCTTGTGAGCTAAGGGGAGTGGGTACAGAGTTTTAAGCAGAGGAGCCCCTGATCTGATGGGCATGAACACATCTCCTTCTACGTGGGGAGATCCCTATTTCAGGGCTCTTGGGGTCCTTGGCATGAATAAGTCTCGTGCTTTCTCCCTTCTGCTTTCAAAGCCATAAAGGAAGCTGGAAGAACTCAGTTCCCTGCAGCCCAGAGAGGTGGAAAGAGGGAGGGACAGAGGCTGGGAGGGATGCCTCACCAGGAACCGCAGGGCTGGGTCATGTGGCTGGCTGTCAAGAGAACTCTGCCCTGGGATGCAAAGAGGGCTTTGTGTGCAGACTAGGGGCATCCAAAGGGCCTCTCACTGATGGGCCTGGGGCAGCAGGGGGCATCTGGGGGCCAGCAGGGAAGAAGTGTCAGAATTTAGGACCTGGATGCTATGGGTGTGTGTGTGTGTGTGTGTGTGTGCGCACACAGGAAATCTCCAGGGGCTTGTGAGGGCATAGCTTTGTCGAGGGGGAATGAAGATTCCCAAGAGGAGCATTTATCTCTAGTGAGCCAAGGCCCGGGAGGAAACAGGCTGGTGTGTTCTCAGGGCTCCCCCTTGTCCCCAACCCCGCCCCCAGCGTCAGTCAAGCACAGCACCTGCTGAGAGCTTAATGGCCTGTGACAGACATCAAGTGGGATGACGCAGCTCCAGGGAAGGTGCAGGCAGCCAGCTGAAACCTGTTCCTGCCCGCCAGCCCATGCCTGCCACATCGCAGCCCCCTTCCCCCTCCGAGGCCTGAATCCTCTACCCCACTACTGGTCTTTGGGAGGCCCTGGCTGGGAGTTCTGGGTGGTCATGTGAGGGCAGAGGCCACACCACCAGTGCCGACGGGAGGGGTGGGCCCTATGGCCAGTCCCTGACTCGGGGGAGGAAGATGAGCGAGCTAACAACATCCCTCGTAGATTGGGCTCCCCCGTCCTTCTCCAAACAGCCAGACTTTTTCCACTCGTCCCTCTGCCGGAAATCCCACCAAAGCTGTCTTCTAGAAGGACTTGGTCTGGCTCCTGCCCCCTCAGCAGGGGTGGGTGCCAGGCCTCAGGCGCCCGTCTGCCTTCCTGCCGGTCACCTGTCCAGAAAGCCTCCCATATTCGGCTGCTGTACCCCTGCCCCTTTGTGGCCCCGGGGGTCCGAAATTTTTTCCATCTGAGTGGCGTCATTATTCAGAGCCCTTTAGCTCTGGGAGGAACACGGGGAGGCCACACCACACTCCCTCAGTACGTGCCAGCCAAGGGCCGGCTGCCCAGGCGGAGGGTCGGTTCTCAGGGTGCAAAGAGGGCTGAAGTGGACAAGACAGCAAATGTGTGTCAGTCCTGACGTGGGTGGCCGGGAGGACGTCAGTGAAGAACAGAAACAGCTCTTTCTTCTTCAGCGTGCGAACGATCAAGTTTCAAAGTTGGCATTCTCAGGGATTGGGCAACGTTTGTGCCTGCCAGGCCCTGGCACCCACCCTACTATTCAGGAAGGACTCAAGGTCACCAGAGGCAGGCATCAGGTGGGGCCGAGGGAGGTGTCCTGGGAAACCGGGAATGAAGAGGGAAGGGTGGTGTGTGTGAAATCGTAGCCGGGGCTGGGCTGACAGCGACTGTGCAGGAGGCATGAGATATGCCCCTGGGAGGCTGGGAGGGGGCAGAGGGAGGGATTGTGTTTCTGGGGGAGGCGAGGGGGCCCCCACAGAGCTAGGCCCCGGGCCTGGGCAGGGAGGCGCCAGGAGGGAGCCAGCCAGGCAAGGCCACAGCCCAGGAACGGTGCCAGGCCGTGCCTGAGAAGACGCCCAGAGTGCGAGCACACGGCCAGCGTGTGGGGCCTCACGCTCCGGGTCACTCTTTTATATCCAAACAGCTGTGGGCCTTTCTCAGGGACTGCTGGGTCCTCCACAGCAGCCCCGTGCAGAAACATAAGCACCTTGGAGAGAACCGACAGGTTTCCAAGCGGAAAAAGAGAACAAACGGTCCCTGCACAGCCAGCTGCCCTGCCCACTGGCGACCTTTCTTCCACGACCCACTTCCCAGCCTGAGCTACCTCTTCCCATCTTCCCGCACAACAGCGGGGCCTCTTCTCTGCCTGCGAGCCCACACTGACGCACCTGCTCTGTGACTCAGCTCCCCTCTTTCCATGCTTCTGGGAGTGCTGCTCTGTTACCAACCACGCAAAGCCCACTCAGATCCGTCTCTCCCACCAAAGAGCCGCACAACTGCCTCCTCTCTTCCCACCAGCTTTCTCCCTTCCTTCTTTCCTTTCAACAGAGAGCCCCTGTCCCAGGACCTTGGGGAACTATGACAAATGACCCTCTCAAATCTTGCCTGAGGCTTTCCTCCTTACAAAACCCTGAGAGAGAGAGAGAGAGAGAGAGAGAGAGCAGGACCCTGGCTTATTTCTCTCTGTGTCCCCAGAAGTGAGCATGGGGCCTGCCATGGAGTAGGCCCTCCCCAAATTTTTCCTGGGAACAGGACATTCTGAGCATGTAGGAAGGGGTCATGGGAGAGTGCAGGGTTCTCCCTCCTCAATCTTCTGCCCTCTCTTGAGTTTGGCTTTTGGTCCCACACCGCCCGCCACACCCCTCCCCCCACCCCCCAGCCTCATTGTCTACCTTGACCAGGTTCCTCAAGCCCTAACCCTGTCCTCCCTCCTCCCCCCGGCCTTGTGTACATTTCTCAGTTTTCCACCCAGCTCAGGGCTCAGTGCTCCAGTGTGAGCGAGCTAGCCCCCTCCCCAGTGTCCCCAGAGAAAATGTGAAAGAAACTGCCAGAATGTCCACTACTCTAGCCTCAGTTTTCCAGTCTTTTCAAAGGCTACCTTCCACCGGGCTATATTAGGGATATACCTAGCTTATGCCTCACTGCGTGTCATAGTCAAGTCCATAGCCAATGGCCTACAAGGCATGGCTCACCCTCTCACCTCCTTCAAATCTTGCTTTAGGGGCACCTGGGGAGCTCAGTCGGTGAAGCGTCTGACTCTTGATTTGGGCTCAGGTCATGACCTTGTCTGTGGTTTGTGAGATCGAGTTCCGTGTCGGGCTCCGTTGATGACAGTGCAGAGGCAGCCTGGGATTCTCCCCCTCTCGGCCCTTTCTCCACTTGTGCTTTCCTTCTCCCTCCCTCAAATTAAATCAACTTCAAAGAAAGATCTTTGCTTTAACATCACCTTCTCACCAGGGCCTTGCCTCTTTCCCACAAACTCCCCAAATTGCACCACCACTGCACATGCCCAGTCCTCCTTCCCTGCTTTATGTTTCTCACTTCTCACTTGCTGATACACTAACTTGGGGGGGTTATGTTTAGTGTCTATCTCCATCACTGGAATGTCAGTGCAGGAAGGCAGGTGTTTATGTCTATTTTGCTTACTGCTATATCCCCGGCATCTACAACAGTAGATAGTAGGTGCTCAATAAATATTGGTCGAAGGCATCAAGGGGGATTTTTACTTTCTGTCCCTCCTAAGCTCTCGCAGGGCAGAAACTCCAGGGTACGCAGCTGCACTCACTGTGAGCCAAAGCTCATTCTGCCTCTGGTGCCTGATGGCACCCCAGCACTCCCGCCCCCTAACTGCCCCCCCCCCCCAGTCTTCTGGACAAAATGCAGCTTGCACCCGTCTCCAGCAGGGGGCGGGGTGAGTAAACCTCACCTCCTTCACTGCCCCACCCCTTTATTACAAGCTGGAATGGGAATTACAACCTGAGGAGGGAAGAGATCGCTGGCCTCTGCATGTGATCTTTCCCTTAGTGCAAGGAAAAGGCACCCTAAATAGCACTTCCTGAAAAAAAAAAGGAAAGGTGCACAGAGGAATCGCCCGTACTGCTTTTTCAAAACAGTTTCTTTTTTTTTTTTTTAATTTTTTTTAACGTTTATTTATTTTTGAGACAGAGAGAGACAGAGCATGAACAGGGGAGGGTCAGAGAGAGGGAGACACAGAATCTGAAACAGGTTCCAGGCTTTGAGCTGTCAGCACAGAGCCCGACGCGGGGCTCGAACTCACGGACCACGAGATCATGACCTGAGCCAAAGTCGGCCGCTTAACCGACTGAGCCACCCAGGCGCCCCCAAAACAGTTTCATTTCCAGACTCCATCCCCGGAGATTCTTAGTCATTTGTTTGGGCTGAGAACTGGTTTTTTTTTTTTTTTTCCTCCCCAACTCTTCTAGTGATTCTAATGTTGAACCAGGGTAGGGAATCAGGGCAATTGCCTGGGAAGCCAGGCAATACCCTGGCTGGGTTCTGGTATCCCCTGATGTCCCAAGTCTTGCCGAGCACCCAGAGTGAGCACAGGTGCCCAAGATGCCAAATCTTGGCAATTCACTGGGGGAATGGTGGGTGTGAATGGATATTCCTCAGCTCATCTCACAGGTAGCTGTTCGTGAGCGCACACACGCGCGCACACACACACACACACACACACACACACACGCTGTGCTACCAAAGACCAAACTAATTCTCAGTCAGGGCACAGCCTCAACTAGGATTTACAAACTCCAATGCCCACTAGAACCACGCAGGGAACACAACTGGCTGTGGCAAGTGTGTGGTTGAGATTTGGAGAGCCACGGACTTCTCGTGAGGGCAGCTTTTTTTTACTCTGTTATGGCCTGTTGTCAGGAGTGGATGCAGGCCTCGTGGTGCCAGATTTTGTTCTTTGTCTTCCTCAAGAGAAATTAAAATTCAGGAATTAAAAAAAAATTTTTTTCTTAGTGTTTTTATTTATTTTTGAGAGGGAGAGAGAGAGCCAGAGTGCGAGCAGGGGAGGGGCAGAGAGAGACAGAGACACAGAATCTGCAGCAGGCTCCAGGCTCTGAGCTGTCGGCACGAACCCCATGTGGGACTCGAGCTCGTGAACCAAGAGATTATGAGCTTTAACTGACTGACCCTTAACTGACTGAGCCACCCAGGCACCCCTAAAATTCAGGAATTTAAAATGAAATAGCCCATACTATCATGTAAAAATCCCGAGGCTGCCAAATGCGTTGCTGACCCCAGTTATGAGGTTGTTGGAAGTCCATTATTTTGCAAGGCTGACCCCTCTTACAACGGGCTTGGGATTTCACGTGATTGCTTTGGGGCAGGGTCCACCCTCCTTCACATTCAAGCTGGCAGGAGATGGCTGCTGGCTCCCGAACCACAAGACACACGACACATGACGACGCTTAACGGCTGCTCCCTCAGCTCTGCCAGGACTCCCCTGGAGTTTTATAATAAAGGCTTGTAGCGGCAGTGTGCTGAGGTCAGTTCCCACCGGCTCGCCAAAGTCAATTGTGCCCATCTCTCTCTTTTTTTTTTAATGTTTATTTATTTTTGACAGAGAGAGAGAGGCAGAGAATGAGCAGGGGAGGGGAGGAGAGAGAGAGAGGGAGACACAGAATCTGAAGCGGGCTCCAGGCTCTGAGCTGTCAGCACAGAGCCCGACATGGGGCTCGAACTCACAGACCGCGAGATCATGACCTGAGCCCAAGTCGGACGCTCAACCGACTGAGCCACCCAGGCGCCCCCAATTGTGCCCATCTCTTCCCAACTCCATGCCCAGTGACATGTCACATTAGCAGCTTAAAATCAGTCACAGTGAGAGTATTTCCACCTCATGCATTCGGCAAGTGCTACAAAACAGAATGTTTTTCTTCCTAGAGGACCAGTTATTAAACTTACCAGCACAGGATTACACACGAGGATTCAGATTCTGCCAAGGGCTGGTAGGGAACAGTGGAGAAGGGAGTCGTTTTGTTTTCTACTTACACAAGAATTCGTGTGAGTATGTGCAGTAGACATTTTGACGTCACCTTCCCCTGGATACCTACTACGAGGAAACAACAATCTGAGTCCTGAATATGTTTTCCTCAATTAAGAAATAATGGCCACACAATAAAATGCCCGGGTTTTAAGAGTACAGCTTGTGAGATTTTCCTAGCGTAGCCACGTGTGTGATCGCCATCCCAACAAAGATAATGCATTCCTACGCCCCCAGAAAATTCTTCATGCCTCTGTCCAGCCATTCCTCCCCCAAAGGTAATCACTGTTCTGATTTTTATCTCCAGAGATTGATTTTGCCTGCTTAAGGACTTTATATAAATGGAACCATACAGCAGGTGCTCCTTTTTTTTTTAATGTTTATTATTATTATTTTTTTTGAGAGAGACAGAGAGTAAGCAGGGAAGGGGCAGAGAGAGAGGGAGATACAGAATCGGAAGCAGGCTCCAGGCTCCGAGCTGTCAGCACAGAGCCCGATGTGGGGCTTAAAGTCATGAACCATGAGATCATGACCTAAGCCAAAGTCAGACACCCAACCGACTGAGCCACCCGGGTGCCCCAATGCTTATTTATTTTTGAGAGAGAGAGAAAGTGCGCATGTGAGTGATGGGGGGAGGGGCACAGGGAGAGGGAGACAGAATCAGAGGCAGGCTCCATGCTGTCAGCACAAAGCCCGAAGTGGGGCTGGCCTGACATGGGGCTTGAACCCATAAACCGTGTGATCATGACCTGAGCGGAAGTCAGATGCTTAACCGACTGAGCCACCCAGGCGCCCCTCCTTACTGCCAGTTCTTATTGCGGACCTGGGGAAGCCGAGGTTCAGAGAGGCCATCAGGGCCACACAGCTGTGAGCGACAATGACAGGATTCAGAGCCAGACATTTGACTCCAGACTGCATGCTTCCTATACCAGGTAGGCTCTTTCTAGAGAAGTCAGCAACTGCGGAGCTCCAAGGCTGGAGATGGCCCGCAGAGAGGGCAATCCCAGGGGTAGAGTGATGACCCTTTAAGGAGGGGCTGTCTCTACACCAGGCATGAATAAATAAAGGAGGAGGACGGGAGTGAGGCTGGCACCAGCCTGTGAACCCCTCTGGTTCACATGGGCATGGTGACTACCTCGGTGTCGTTAGGAGCTGTGAGCTGCCAGCGTGTGTGTGGCGAGTGCTGAAAGCTTGCTCTCTCCTCGGACCATGGATCCGGAAGGCCTTCACGCCAGCAACACCCTTGAAGTGACCGGCCTGCCGGGGGCAGCCTCTGGAGGCCCAGGGTCATCACTCTGGACACCTGTCCATTTTCTGCGTTTGACCTCTGTTTAAGAGCGTGTGGTAGCAGACTTAGGCAGATTCCGATCTGAATCCTGGCCCTGCTTCTTATTAGCTGTGTGACCCTGGGCAAGTTAACCTCTGCGTCTGTTTCCTCATCTGTGGAAATAATCATCTGAGGGTAATTATCATAGCCCTGGCCTCATATCGTAAAAACAAATGGAGTTGATACTTGGAAGCCAGGAGCAACAGTGTCTGGTGGGACCTTTGGAGGTACGGCTCACTTCCCTTTGCAGAGGAGTCCCTGAAAAGGACAGTTGCTTGAATTTAGCTCTTGAAACTGCTCAGTAGAATCCTACGTGTTTTGGGGCAGGGTGGGTTGGGGTGCCAGAACTTAAATTGGGCTCCTTTTGTAGCTTGGAGCTTGGCCTCTGGGTGGGGTTGATGTCTGGGTACGGATCCCCAGGGATCCATGACAGAAAAGAGGCCGGGGCTCCCCACTCCCACCCAGAGTGAAGAGAGTGAACAGAGACAGTGGCCAGAATGTTCTCACCCAGAACTAGTAAACCAGCCTGCATCCAGAGCAAGCCCATCTTCTTTACAGGCTGCATAAATTCTCCAATATCTGGTGTGCCTTGCCCCTTGGATGTGAGCCCTGAACTCCCATGCTGACCTTGGCATGATCGCCTCCAGTTCCCTCCTAGCCTGTTTACTGTGATGTCAACCTAGTTACAACTAATGGCTACTTACTATTTCGTATTCTCTTTTCATTGTAACATTAGTTCCCCACAGGACTCCAGGGATTGGTGGTTTATATACTTGGCAATTCTCAAGGTCTACAAGTCTTCTTTCTTATTCATTTTCTGCTGTTTGATCCTTCTTTGGGGCATATGGGTCTTCCTAAAGTTTTCATTCTGTACGCGGCGCTACTGTAAATAACCACAATTTTTTTAAAGTACTTTTGCTTATTCATTCATTTTCTAGAAAATATTTAGTCGGTGTCTACCATGTGCCAGGCACTATGCCAACATGAACAGAACGGTCCTGCCCTCAAGGAATTTACAATCTGAGTGGCTCAGTCGGTTGAGCATTGGACTCTCGATTTCATCTCAGGTCATGATCCCAGAGTTGTGGGATTGAGCCCCGTGCCAGGCTCCACACTGGTCATGCAGCCTGCTTGGGATTTTCTCTCTTTCTCTGCTCCTCTCCCTGGCTCACTCTCTCTCTAAAATAAAACAAACCAAAAACAGAATTTACAATCTAACAAGGGAGACTGACCAGAAAGCAGGCAGCCACAGTACAATGTGGTAAGTGCAGATGGTAATGAGACCACAGGGGGGCCACTAACCCAGCCCAGAGTTAACTGAAGTACTATTAAGTAGAAGTACTTAAGTATAGTTCTAAGTACTACTGCTAGGTTGCTCAGTAGAGGGAATGCTGAGCAAGATTTTCTGTCATTCAATCATTTCAACGAGTATACTTCTCATTTCTAAACGATTTGTTTGATTTCTGTTCAAATATACCTGTATTTTTCACACTGTCCTTTTTTCCAGTACTTTCCATTCTTTATTTTGGCCACCACGTGAAAACTACATTTCCCCCCTTAAAGTTTCTTTCAGATTGCCTTATTACATCAAGTTCTCAGGAGTATTAACCCTCCTCTTTTGCCCATTCACTTTCACGATGGAATGTGGTTTTGAGTGGTTCATGATTTTTTCTGTGTGATTTTCCCCCCTCTGGGTGTCCCTATGAGCCATGGGTTGTGGAAATATGGCTTTGGTGCAGTTTACATTTGTGGCTCCTCGTTGTCCTAGAGTTATAATCGCTTTAGTTGATCTATTTTTACTTTAACTTCCTCGCTTAGGGAAATTGTTCAGTCACTTATAACCAATTTACTGAACACTTACTGTACGCACATCCCCGTATTTGGTGCAAGATAACAATGTAGCTGCCTTATGGAACCACAGACTCAAAGGACCAAATACACACAAAAAGTTAGGTGATCATGTAAATGAGACAGAGTAAAAGGCCTAGTGGTGAACACCCAGTCAAGTTCAGCAGGGAAACCAGGTGGAGAAAGATGATGAGGAAAAACCCAGAAAAGGAGAAGGTTTGTGCGAAGAAGTTTCAGAAGTAAAGTGAAGTAAACTGCCCCCAGCCCCCACCCTGTCCCCCAGAGCCCTGACTTCTGGGTGGAGAGTTAATGTACTGCAGTTATCAGACGCTGTGGGTGAACTTGACTTTAAAGCTTCCCTTAAGAAAGCGAAATCAGAATCCAGGCAAAAGGAGGTCCTTTAAAGTGCTCCTGGGGGCTAGAGGTAGGCTTGATGAAGGTTATGTTTCAACGGGGGAAGCACATAACTTGAAAGGGCTAGAAAGCATTGTATTGACTGAGACCACAACAAGCCTGGGTTAGCCAGCCCAAGGAAGGAAGAGAGGAAGGGAGGGAAGCAGACAGGCAGGATTTCAACGTGGGCAGCGTATGGAGTACTTATCGTCAGGAGTGGCAAGGGGAGAGTTGACTATTTAGGGGGCAAGGCAGGAAGGGAGTCAGGAAGGGCAGACTGCAGGAAACCTGGTCTAAGTGGTCAGAAGGCATGTGTCTATTCTAAAGAACTTTCTCACAGTGAACACAGAAGTACAGGCAAAGGGATAGGTGCCCCACTGCTGTGTCCCTGCAGACCCCGGGATACTCCATTCTTTTCCATATAAACAGAAACGTTTATTGAGCACCTCCACAGCCAGCAGGGCACTGTTCTAGGTGTTGCTGGGGGTGACGGTGGGCACGTTTACAAACAGGGACAAGGCAATTGCTGTAGTAAGTACCTTCCTCGCAGGGTTGTCATGAGGATTGTTCTTAACACGTCGTCGCAAAGCACTTGACCATGTCTGGCACATAGTAAGTGTGACTGAAGGGCCAGTTATCACTACCCATTTAACTATAAGACTTTCGGAGCCTAGCCCAGGACCTGCGTATGCTCCCAAGGAAAGACAGATTAAAACCCTCTCCATCTAGTGAGGGAGATACGCAAATACTTTAGGGCCACTTTCCTAACCGTGGGCTCTAAGGGACGTTCGCGAAGGCTCAGTTGCAAAGGAGGATGGCCACAGCCGTTAAGGGGCGCCTGGATTTGGTCTAGTGAGGAGGGCAAAGGGATAAGACACGACTGGAGACCGCGGAGGGGCTCAAGCTGGGGGAGGAGGTCTCGCAGGCCACAGTGTCTGTGCTCTGGGCCGCAAGGAGGCGGGCCCAGGACTGCGGAGAAAACTCCCGAAGCCGGGGAGGGGGCTTGGAAGCGTCTAAGACCATATTGGGGGCGTCTGGCTGGCAGAGCCGCCGAGCCCCGCCCCCGCCGCCTTCCAGGGGGCTTCGGGGGGAGCGCCCCGGCTGGCGGCAACCTTCACACTCCCCGAACCCACGGCTCGGGCCGCTCGCGACCACTGACCCCCGGCCTGCAACCCAGCGACGGTCCAGTCCCCAATCCCGCCCCAGGCCCACAACCGGCGCGTACCACCTGCGGCGCCACACAGTCGCGCTCCCCCCCAGCCGCGAGTGGTGTGGCCCGGCCCCGCCCCCTTACGCCACTAGGGGGCGGAGCGTCCCCGTCACGTGACGGGGAGTGACCTCGCCGCCCGGCGCCATGGGGGCTTCGGACCCGGAAGTGGCGCCCTGGGCTCGCGGCGGTGCCGCGGGGATGGCGGGAGCCGGAGCAGGAGCGGGAGCTCGCGGCGGAGCGGCGGCGGGGGTCGAGGCTCGGGCTCGCGATCCGCCGCCCGCGCACCGTGCACACCCGCGCCACCCTCGACCCGCGGCGCAGCCTTCCGCCCGCAGGATGGACGGCGCGTCCGGGGGCCTGGGCTCCGGGGACAACGCCCCGACCACCGAGGCTCTTTTCGTGGCGCTGGGCGCTGGTGTGACGGCGCTCAGCCACCCGCTACTCTATGTGAAGCTGCTCATCCAGGTGGGGGCCAGGGCGCCGTCGGGAGATGGGGGCTGCTGTGAAGGTGACAGGCCGGGATCTGGAGGAGGATGGGGGCAGGGAGCCTATGGTGACGGATTTGGGAAGAGGGGCGGAAGACGGCAGGTTTGGTGAGCTGAAGGAATGGGACAGAAAGGAAGCGTTGATGGGTCTGGGGGTGAAGGGATAGAAGCGACAGATTTGGGAAAGGATGAAAGGAACAAGGCATTTGGCGGGTGCAGGGGAGGGGTCGAAGGGATGAAGGAGAGGATTTGGAGGTTGAAGGAAGGGAGGTGATGAACTTGGAATTGGAGGAAAGGAGCAGCATTTGGGGGCGAGTAGAGAAGCAACAGAATGGGGGAGAGGCGGGAAGTTTTGGCGAATGGGCGGGGAGGAGGACTGGGGGGCCGAAGCAAAGTATTTAGATGAAGAGCACATATTTAGAGTAGAAGGGAGCAAGAGCTCTGGATTTGACAGACATGGATTTAAAGCTGTTTGAGGGGACAAAGGACTGGAGGCCAAGGCCAAAAATTTAGGAGAGAAGAAAGAGCATCAGCCTCGGGGGAGGGAGGTGGAGAGGAGAAGGTGGCATTGGATTTAATGGTGAGGGAATTTGGTGGGACAGGGCGAAGGCAGAGGATTTAGCAAGGGAACGCTATGAGTTTGATGGCGACGACAGATTTGGTGGGAGGAGGGGACAGGGTGACGCGTTTTGAGGGAGGGGAACAGATAGGGCGACGCAGTGGGGGAGGGGTGTGATGGCGATTCTTATGGAGAGGGGAGCCAGAAGCAGGCTTTTAGGGAGAAAGGGATGACGCACTTGGAAGAGAAAATGAAAGTCACAGTTGGGGTCGGGAGGTGGGACTCAACAGTCCTTGTATGGGGGGGATGGGTTATGGAAGTATTGGAATTAGGCAGGAGGGGCGGTTGGGACTTAAGGTGGCAAGATTGGTAGAGGCTGGCAGAAACTGAGGCCAAGGTGGGGATGACTCTGGAATGGAGCCATGCAGGGGCACTTGGCATACGGTGGTGGCCAGCAAGACCTTGCCGATGAAGTGGACTGCTTGAGAAAGAGAGAGATTGAGCTGGAAGGAGGTGGGGTGGAGGGGGTGCACTTGGCAGAATTAGGTGGGTGGCTAAGATAGGCACTGTTTAGATGGGGGTGATTCCGGCCTGGACTGGAACTGAAGATTTAGCCTAGAATTTTCCAGTTAGGGGAACGGCGGCAGGGCGGGGGTTTGAAAATTGAGACGGAGACCAACCAAGATTTGAGGTTTGAGTTGAGGCGAATGGGTGTTAGATTTACTATCTCTTTAACTGGGCTGAGAGATTGGTGGGGGGGAGGGGGGGACGTTCGGTTGGAATGGGAGCAGTTGGAATCTGGGATCTGAGAAATGGGGCAAGGGGTTTTTAGGTGTGACCGGGAGTATGACAAGGAATGAGGAGATTCGGTCGGGGACATCAGGGTGCCTGACTAGCGTCTAATTGTGACTGAGATTTGGAAATGGCTGGTGGGGGAGATTGGGACTGGCCTTTGGTTGTGTTTTGGGAGTGAGGGCTGCTTGATTTGGGGGATTAGGATTGTATTTTCAGCAATAGAGATTACAGGTTTGGGAGAGAGAGTGGGGCTTTGGAACTGATTGTTACCCGAGATGAGAAGTAAGGGTCCCAAGAGCTGAGTTTTTCCTCTGACGGAGTGAGATTGGGTGAGGGTTGTGTTTTTAGGGTGGGAGATAGGAGAGTCTGTGGAGTGGAGGGGGCTGAAATGCATAAGGAATGGGGGCGGGGAGGGTTCATCGTTTGGACCTTGGTAGATGTGGTTTACCGGTTTGAGGAGAAAATTGAAATACAAGCGATTCGAAGAGGGAATTGGGAATGAGGAACACCAAAGCACTGGGTGGGGGAGGATGGGTGAGCCCACTTGGGTGGTCTATCTGATTTGAACCCAGCTGGTGCTGAGTGTAACGTGTTTCAGGGTGAAACCTTAGTAGGTAGAGCTCGGGAGTCAGCAGCAGTTTGCAGAAAAGGCAGAACCTGTTTGAGGGGGCAGGTGGCAAGATTGGAGTGGCAGGTCTGGGGGTTGACTAGATCAGGTGACTAAGAACGCAGGGCCTCATATCAGGGTTCGTCTGTGTTAAGTTTCGGGAGTTGGGGACTTGAGGGTGATGAACTGGCCCCACCAGTGCCTGATACAGAGTTACAGCTTTGGCTGTGGTTAGGACTGGGGAAACAGATTTGGGGATAAAATAGGGTGAATGGGACTTGGGCACAAATAATGAAAACTTGAGAATGAGGGGACTAGGGCTGCGATGTGTGCCTTTCATCATCTCAGGTACAAGTGCAAGAAATAGACTCAACCAACTGGGGGACTATGGGGTGAGGGGACACAGCAGACTTAAAGGTGCGCTTGGAATTACTCGGACTCCCAAGTTGTGACTAGACGGAGACAGCAACAGAACAGTAGCTCACACTTGGAGTTGAAGGTGTGAAGGGAATACCGCCTATCGAAGAGAACAAAATCAAAACTTAAGTCAGAACCTTCGAACGTTTATCCAAGAAGGAGAAAGGTCTAGCAGGCGAGGGCTCACTGCACGGGTCAGCCGGCTCATGTCTTTCCTTCAACTCCCCTGGGCTGGAATTTGTTTTTTAAAGAAGGTCACCGTCGTGGAGGGTTTTTCATCTATAGTCCGTGATCTCTCCGGTAGCTCAAAATCACATCGACAGGGGACAGCCAGAACTTTCAAAAACACTTGACTAAGGTGAAGAAGGGAGGAAATTAGCCTAGGAAAACCCTGGAAGCATACCTAGTCCAGTTTTTAAGACAGAACATCCCAACTCTGCCATTCTTGCTCCCTTCCTCATCCTAAGGGAGCTGCTGTGGTGCAGGGGCTTGGCTGGCCTCCTTTGAGGGTCTGGGCTTGTGTCCTGGAAGGGACCTTCTCCTATTCCACTCAGGTGCTGGTCTCCCAGACACCTTGCTTTCTCCCTGCCAGCAGAGTCTCTCTCCTCATCAGTTGGCAGCATAATAAATGGCCTCACCCTTCAGGAGAGACCCCACCTCCTCAAAGGTGTGTGGGTGGCTATGTCCTTCCCTCCCCCCGGCACCCCCCATCGTGCCATGAGTTTAATGGCTACTGTCATCATAACCTGCATCTCTACAGCAAGAATTATGATAGCCCTACAGAAATGAGGGGGGGGGGGGTCATTCTGTCACAGGGACATGAAGTGATCAAGATTAGAATACAGATGAGGAATTGTTTGAGGAACAGCCGAGTTTGGAGGTAACAGTTTGCTCGGCCTGGGAGCGAGAGCAACTGATTTGTCAGCGTCTGCGTTGGGTGCAGAAAGGAACCTGAGTGTGGGCCGCACTCTGGGGTGGAGCTGAGCGGTCCTGAAGTTCAGGGCCGAGGTGGGGGTGGGATGTGTTTCGGAGCTGGCACACTGGGGATTGAGGTTGGACTGAAGTTTTAGCCCAGAGATGGGACTTAACTGAGATTTATTCTGAGGTGAGTGCAGGGTTTGAAGTACACAGAAACACTGGAAATGTCTGGCATTTGAAGGTGAGAATGTTGGGGGATGGGGTGACTTGGATTATGGTAGGGGGTAGGGATCTGGGACTGTACACTTCCCTTCATTGGGAGCTTACGTGATGCTGACGGTTCTAGATTCTGATGACGTTTCTGGTATGTTTTGCGGGGGGAACCAGCAAGAGCAGCATTGGAATTTGTAGGAGAAGAGGCAGAGGCCTGGGGTATGAGAAGCGCTGAGCCAGACCAGCCATAGAATCTGACCTTGCTTTTGTATTTGTTGATTCTGAAGGTGGGTCATGAGCCGATGCCCCCCACCATCGGGACCAATGTGCTGGGGAGGAAGGTCCTCTATCTGCCCAGCTTCTTCACCTATGGTGAGTGTGCTTTCCAGGCAGGAGGGCCCGCGCCGACAAAAAAAGCACGTCACACGTCACAGGGGGAGCAGGCCCAGCTGGCCCCCGGGAACACACAGGACAGCGCGGCACCCAGGCTCAGAACTGGCAGGGAGGAGGGGATCAAAGAGTGACCAGAGGCAGCAGGGTTGCTGGGGCGGGAGCAGGTGAACAATGCAGCTTTGGGCCAGTTCCTCTGCCAGCAGCTGCCCGCCGTCAGCCCAGGCAGCAGGAGGGGCCGGGCCAGGACACTGGTCCTTGTCATCCCTGCCGCCCCACGTTGTGCCTGGAAGTGGCCGGGGCGGGGGTGGGGGGGGTCCGGGGGGGGGTCCGGGGAGGTTTCCTTTTGATTTCTGAGCAGTCTGGGCTGTTACCAGTTTTCCTGCTTTCCTTTTAGTCCAGCAGGAGGCCTGTCGGGGGCTTCCTGGGTTCTTTTCCTTCTTCCTCCTCTTTCCCCTGCGTCCCCCAGGCAGTGGACCCCACTCAGGCACCTCCACACGGGGCACAGGGCGGCCAGCACACGCTGCGTTGTGCTTCACGTCTGGCATGCCCCGACCCGCTGCACGAGCTCGGGCAGATCGCTTCACTGCTCTGGCCTTGCGCTTCTAGTCTGCAAAGCTGTGTCTGCTTCTTCATCCGGGCCCCTCAGGCAAGCAGCCCCCAGCCCCCTCCGCGGCTCTGCTGCCTGGGAGGTCTGTCCACCAGCGGCCCGCCACACTGGAGCTTGTCCAATGCCACCTGAGCCCACCTGGCTGCCTCCACTGCTCGTCCCCAGACCCCCAGGCGCCAGCTGGCCAAAAGCCCTTCAAACCCATTATCGCTGCCTCTCTTCCAGTCCCTACCCTCCTTGGACTTCTTTAAATGTGCCCTTGCTTCTCCATGTTCCCAGTCGGCTGATACCCTCAGGCTCCCTCCACTTCGGCTCTTCTTTCTTGTTTGGTTAGTCTAGAATGTTCTCTGAAAATCTTTTTCTAATTAATTAATTAATTATATATTTTTAAGCATGTATTTATTTTTGAGAGACAGACACAGCGCGTGAGCAGGGGAGGGGCAGAGAGAGAGGGAGACATAGAATCCGAAGCAGGCTTCAGGCTCTGAGCTGTCAGCACAGAGCCCGACGCGGGGCTTGAACTCACAGATGGCGAGATCATGACCTGAGCTGAAGTCAGACGCTTAACCGACTGAGCCACCCAGGCACCCCACCTTTTTTGTGTGTGTTTTGAGAGAGAGAGACAGCTTGAGTGTGCATGCGTGTGTGAACGGGAAGGGGCAGAGAAAGAGGGGAACAGAGGATCCGAAGCAGGGCCTGCGCTGACAGCAGAGAGCCAGATGTGGGGCTCGAACTCAATGTGAGAGTACGACCTGAGCCGAAGTCAGATGCTCAACCTACTGAGCCACCCAGGTGCCCCTGAAAATCTTGCTGCTGAATAACCTGTGGTTTTGCCTCCTGTCACCTTTTTTAAATTTCACACACTCTTGGCAGAATCTGATGTCCTGTTTCTCTTCCATTTTTGCCACCATGACATTGAGTAGTCTAGGGCCAGGCAGAACATATCATTTTGTGGGGAGGTGTGTCCGTATTTGTTTTTATTTAAAAACCGTCAGTGAAGGGGGGAGGGAGAAGGCCCAGAAGTAGGCACAGGAAAGCCAGTGTACAAAGCTAACACTGGGTTTGTGGGAAGCCGGCGTGGCCGGCTGCCAGCCCCTCCATTGTGGCCTCTACGCACGCTCTAGCCGAATGAGGGACCCCAGGTCAGAGCCCAGGCTGTCTCTACTTGTGTCACACAGTCATTCCCGGAAGGTCTCACGGTAGAGGGGTCTTGACCCACATTTTGCCTCTTGCAGACATGAGCGGAGCTCTGAGGTGCCCCTGCTCACGCCGTGTGTGTAAATGTTGTTTCAGTCCAGATGTTGTAAACAGATGCCCGTTAGGCCGCTTTAGACACCCTGCCTGCTCTCCCGTCAGGGAGGAGGCTCAGCTGTCTGCATGTCTAGATACTGTCTGGACAACATCTACTCCTCCCCATGTCATGTTGAAAAGTGCCCTAGTGGGGCGCCTGGGTGGCGCAGTCGGTTAAGCGTCCGACTTCAGCCAGGTCACGATCTCGCGGTCCGGGAGTTCGAGCCCCGCGTCGGGCTCTGGGCTGATGGCTCAGAGCCTGGAGCCTGTTTCCGATTCTGTGTCTCCCTCTCTCTCTGCCCCTCCCCCGTTCATGCTCTGTCTCTCTCTGTCCCAAAAATAAATAAACGTTGAAAAAAAAATTAAAAAAAAAAAAAAAAAAAAAAAAAGAAAAGTGCCCTAGCTGTCGTGACATTCTTTGGTGTAACAATGAAATTCCTGGAGAGAAACCCTGGCCAGCTGTGGGACCTTCTGGGCCCACGAAGGCCCCTGGAGGAATTTTTGCCTGCCTTCCTCTGCTCTGAGAAACAGGAGTTCCTGCTCCTTTTTTACTGGTGGGCAGATCAGCTAGAAAGAGGTTAAGTGACTCACTCATGATCCCTCTAAGACTTTTTCCTACCTGGCTCTCTCTTGCTGGCTGGAGCTCCCCTCCCCCAGAATAAACCTTTCTTCCCCTGGTTCACTCTGTGAAGCAGGGCACCCTGCCGTGTCACCCAGTGTCCTGTCCCCTCCTACTCTTCTCTTTCCAGTCCCACCCCCATCTCAGGAAGCTAAATATGCAGGGAACAGGTGCTCCCGGCCCCAGCATGAGCCCCAGCACGAGCCCGTTCTAGCAGCGACATTGAAATGCTGGGTTGGCAGACATGTTGCGGAGAGAAAGGCGCATTTGCCGGTTCCTGCCACCGCGTGGTGCTAAGGAGCTGAAGTCAGGTCTGGAAGGGGAGCACAGTGTCTGAGAGAAAGTTCTGCTAGCTTCTAGGTATGCAGGTTTAAAAAAAAAAAAATGATCATAGTTTAAAAGTTGATACTAAAATAATGACACATTGGAGCCCCTGGCTGGCTCAGTCGGTAGAGCATGCGACTCTTGATCTTGAGGTTGTAAGTTCGAGTCCCACGTTGGGTATAGAGATTACTTAAAAACATAAAATCCCGGGGCACCTGGGTGGCTCAGTAGGTTAAGCCTCTAGCTCTTGGTTTCAGCTCAGGTCATGATCTCACAGTTTGTGAGTTCAAGCCCCGTGGCCAGCTTCATGCTGACAGTGCGGAACCTGCTTGGATTCTCTCTTTCCCTCTCTCTGCCCCTCCCCTGTTCGTGCTCGCTCGCTCTCTTTCAAAGTAAATAAATAAACTTAAAAAAAATAATGAAACATTAAGAGAGGTATCCTTTTAGAGATCCTAATGAAAAAACACTGATTCATACAGGTAGGGTCTACCTTCCCTGACTGCTTAAGTTTTTTCTCTAGAATAGTTCATTGGTGCCTGTTACTTCTCCACTAGCTATGTTGTTTCCCCCACCTCATCCCCTGCTGTGAGTCATAAATGCTAACAGGTACTAGGTGGGGCCTGGGTACAGCACAGGGTAAGGGTGGTCCTCTTCCTGGTATGCTCAGGGGACATTCTTGAGCCTTTCTTCTGGGAGTTTTTCCTTTTTCCTCCCTTAGATTGCAAACTTCATCATTGCCTGCGGGCACTCTGCCTTTTTCCTTTTTTTCTCTCCCCCAAGAAAAACTGTTTTTTAATGAACAATTTAGTCCTCCCTACACCCCATGTGGGGCTCGAACTCACAACCCCTAGATCAGAAGTCACGTGTGCCTCCAACCGAGCCAGCCAGGCGCCCCAAGAGAAACAGTTTCTGTCATAAGCAACAGAATTGGTTTGTGGGTTGTAGCAGTTAAGTTGCTGAGTTGAAACACTAGCTGAGTTTGCCAAGTCGATTTTGCAAACTTAAAAAAAATTTTGTGACTTTGGCAAAAATACATTTTGAAGGTTTTACAAAAAGAAATGGGCTAGAGAAGACTCTGGGGTTGGGGCCTGATTGCTTGTGGGCTTTGGACAGCTGCCCCCTTCCGTGACCGAAGTCAGCATGTGCTGAGGGACAGGCTGCATCTGGTCTGGGTGTGACTGTGACCGGGGGTGGGTCTGTCAGGGCGGGGGGCGGGGGGGAGGGTGACACTGCCACCTCTGCTTTCTTGTAGCCAAGTACATCGTGCAGGTGGATGGGAAGATAGGGCTGTTCCGAGGCCTGAGCCCCCGACTGATGTCCAATGCCCTCTCCACTGTGACCCGGGGCAGTATGAAGAAGGTGAGCCTGGGGGGGCGAAGCCAGGATCGGTTGCCTGAGGTTCTCCCCAAGCTCCCTGGTGGCCCCAGAGGCAGCCATGTGCACTGGTCCGGTTTCTCCTTTCCCAGGGGACACCCAGGCGCCATAGCCAGGCTCCAGACCCTGGTGCGTCAACACCTCCTTGATTGGGAAGTTTCCCGTCCCTCGTCCTCCCGCTTTCCCCCAGCTGTGACAAGCTGTGACCGCGGGTGGGGGGAGAGGGGTCCCCTCCCCCACCCCCCGCCAAGCTCCAGCCCTGGGGTTACCAGAGGTGAACCTAGCTGCAGGGAAAATAGTAGGAGCTGATTCCTGCCATTCCTGTCCCTTAAGAGTTACATTGAGGAGGCACAGCTGAACTTTGCTTTTGGCAAAGTTTTTTGGGTTTTGGGGGTTTTGTTCTTGTTTTTAATTAAGTAAGCTTTATGCCCAACCGTGGACTAGAACCCACGACCCTGAGATCAAGAGTCACATGCTCCACCGACTGCGTCAGCCGGGCGCCCCACTCCTTTGTTTTTGTACCTCAGGTTTTCCCTCCGGATGAGATCGAGCAGGTCTCCAACAAGGACGACATGAAGACTTCCCTGAAGAAAGTGGTGAAGGAGGTGGGCATCTGGGGTCGGAGAGGGACAGGCCCCGGAGGGGAGTCTGATTGTTTCTCACTGCCGAGTTGGACAGGTCACTGAAGAGACGGGGTTGGCTCTTCACTCCACATGGGTAGGGTGGGACGTGGAAGGAGCCCCGGCATGGCCACTGCAAGGAATCCCAGAAAGCCTGTCAGCCATCATGGGGCCTGGCCTGAGACCCAGCCGCACCCCTGGGCGGAGGAAATGGGGGGTGGGTGACAGGTGGGGCTGTCCGAGGTAGACTGGCCCCATCGGGGGCTGTGGGATCCCAGTTTGTCCATTGTAAGAGCTTGTGTTCCCCTTGAGGGCCCATTCGAGAGAGAGGCCAGACCAAGTCCCTGCCCTCTGCTCTCTTCCAGACCTCCTACGAGATGATGATGCAGTGCGTGTCCCGCATGCTGGCCCACCCCCTGCACGGTGAGCCACCCCTTTGGAGACTGCCTCTCACCTGTGGGATGAGCCCTTGTGGGCTGAAGCTGGCGGCGGTAGAGCCCTGGGAAGTGTAGTGGGGTGGGGTGTTCCCCCGGAACCGCACTGAGGAGAGATTGGCAGGGAGTCCTGGCCAGAGGGAGCAGGGGCCCTTCCCGGGCAAGAAGAAGTGGGATGCTGTGCTCACGGGGTACGACGGGGAAATCCCAGAGGCCCTCCTCCCCTGCTGCGCTCTGGCACAGGCCTTGGGCAGCGGCCGCTGCACCGGGCGCCCCGCAGCTGGGTGCCCTGGGGTTTGGCCACGACATCACCTGCGTGTGTTTCTTTTTCCTCAGTCATCTCAATGCGCTGCATGGTCCAGTTTGTGGGACGGGAGGCCAAGTACAGGTGGGTAATTCTTCCAGGACTGGCAGGAGTGGGCCTGTCACCCTTCAGAGTCTGCCAGGACAGGCCGTGCTGGGGTCAGTTGCTGTCCCTTCTCGACTCTCGTTCTAACGTGCTAGCTTCAGAGGAACGTGGCAGTGGGCGGCCATCAACAGTGTCCAGGGGCGTTTTCTCCCCTCCATCCCATGTCCGGGGCTGCCCTGCAGAGGGGTGAGTGGGAGTGGAGTTGACTTGGACCGTGCCACCTGGGACCGCACTAGGGTTCCGTCCTGGACCCCCTAGTTCTGCCCTAACCATTTCTCCAGCTCTCACAGAGCTGACTTGTAGGTCGTTTCATCTTCTGCTAAGAGGCGGTTCCACCCCGTGGGCGGGGGCCCACTCCACTGCTTGCTTACCGAATACCTCCCGGCATCTGCCGGGCCGGCAGTGAGCTCAGTGCCGTGGGGGCAGAGCTGTGTGGACAGAGCTCTTCCCCGGGACGGTTATGCCCTCCTGTCCTCCTTGCCCCACGAAACCCTGTGGAGGACAGGAGGCAGATCCTAGAGGCACGTGGCAGGAGGACACATCTCCGTTACCCTTCCCAAGACTCTTATCTCCTGGCTTCAGTTGTTTTCGGCAGCTGTCCTGTGGGGCCGCTGCCCCAGGCAACTCGGCTGCCGTGGCCTCATTTGAGGTTCACTGATGGGAGGTTGGCCCATTCTCCCGAAATGAAACCGCGAGGTTGGTAGACACGACCAGGAGGGGATGGTCTGGCTCAGAGCCCCAGTGGCCAAGAAGAAGGGCTGGGGGGCCTGGCAGGGCTGGGTGCCTTGGGAGCAACCTCGGCTCCCATCGTCTCTCTGTTAAACTTCCCCTGCCGCCTAGGCTTTGTAGGGCCTCTGCTCAGGATAGGCCACTTGGCATTGCGAGCCACAAGTCGTAGAGATTGCTCTGAAGCCTGCTTTGCGTTTCATACCTGACGGCAGCCTGTCCTTTGATCTCCAAGCGCCTGCAGGGGAGGGCCAGGTGGCTTTTCCCAGGCTGCACCGGGGCCTTCTGGTTCTAGGGCCTTCTGCTACAGGACCTTCTGCCTCAGGTTCCTTTTCTGCCCTCTGGGCAGGTGGTTCCCCGCTCGCCACCCCTCCTGCTCTCACGCTGTCGGGCATGCAGTCTTCTCTGCTGGAAGGCTGCTGAGCCAGGGATAGGCACTAGGGCCAGGGAGGAGAAGGTCCCGTTACCTTTGCAGCAGCCCAGACTGGAGGCCAATTCCCAAATTCCAGATCCACAGCAGGCAGTAGTAGAGAACCGTTAGGCTCCTATCCTGGGGTGAGTGGGTTTCCCATCCCCGTGAACTGTGTCAGTGCCCCTCACTCCTAGACGAGAGCTCTCTCTAATCTTCTCCACTTGGTTTCTGCCTGGTATCACAGAATCTCCTCTCTGCATCCCAGCCCGGACTGGATGGCTTTGAGCAGGGATGGTGGGCTCTCCTCTCCTCTCCCCACCCCCCCCCCACCCCCCAGGGGTGGTCTTCTCCACAGTGACTGGGTGACCTCGTACCCCTGTCTTGCCTTCTTCACAGCGGCGTGCTGAGCTCCATCGGGAAGATTTTCAAAGAGGAGGGGCTGCTGGGATTCTTTGTGTACGTGAGTTTCTGTACCCCATAGCTGGCCACGTGGCGTGGCTCTACTAACAGACACGTTCTCAACCTCCCAGGCTGTAGCTGCCAGGCTCAGACTAACCACTGGGCTCCGTCCTGCCTGCATAGCTGCATTCTGGCTCCGTGCAGCCCTGGGGCTCGCGTGAGCCAAGGATTGTCAGGACCGATGCCGTCCCGCCCTTTGCAGATCACGGCTCACAAAGAAATGGTACTGCGTGTCCCACACACTGGGGAGACGGACTGACGGGCCCCTTCCCCAGACCCCGTCCATTTGCCCTGAGGCCGATCTTCAGGAGCCAGGGCACTCTATCTAGGGCATTCCACATGACAATCCATACTTCTGGCTTCTCCTGAAAAGTCGGGAAACCTGGCTCTGCTGAGCCTGTGTTTGTGTGGAGCGGCCAGAGGCAGGGCACGTGATCTCCCGAGGACCGCGGATCCCTGCCCTCCTCGCTGTCTTGCATCCGCCTTAGTTCACATGTAAAAGAGAAAGACCAAAAAGACTGTGTCCAGACAGAATAAACCACAAGCAGACCCAAGAGCCAAGCCTGACATACGGCTCTTGTTTGGCCTTGTTAAGACCTTGGCAGTGACATACGTGCTATTACATACGTAATATTCTAAGCACGGAGTCCTCTGTTCATTGTGGCTTTATAGTTGGTCAGGAGTTTTTATTCAGGATCTCTCATGTAACCAAGAGACGACCATGTAGGTGCGTGTGTGTGTGTGTGTGTGTGTGTGTGTGCATATGTAATATATAATAAATCGTTCTCACCAGGGGGTGATTTTTGCCTCCAGGGGACATTGGTCATGTCTGGAGACATCTTTTGCTTGTCACAGTTGGCATCTAGTGGGTAGAGGCCAGGGATGCTGCTAAAATAAACATCCTGCAATGCAGAGGTTGGCCCCCCAAAACAAAGGATTATTTGTCCCTAAGTGTCAATACTGCCAGGATTGAAAAACCTTGATCTATACACACACTCACACACTCCTATATTCAGGGGTGTGTGTGTGTGTGTGTGTGTGTGTGTGTGTAAGTAAAATGAATATTTGATTGTGTGACTGGTACATCAGACCATAAAACTACATGGCGTCACCTCTGGCTGTTTCCATACTCACTCTGTGGTCCTCTTCTGGTGTGTGAATAGATTCTGACGCAACACATGCTTGCTCATTGGGTTCTTCTGTTTATCACGTATTTGCAGACCAGGTGATACATATGTGTTACAGGACTGAGGAGGCACCAAAGCTTATGTGAGTGGTTAGTCTGAGCACAGGTCGGGGCAGCAAGATTGCAGATGGCATTCTTGAAGTTCATTTTAGTCACGTCCCTTTATAACATAGATGTGTCATATACATTTTTTTGAGCTTTGCAAATATTTTTTGAAACATTAAAAGCATTTTTTTAGTGTTTATTTTTGAGAGAGAGACAGACAGACCGTGAGCAGAGGTGGGGCAGAGAGAGAGGAGGACACAAAATCCAAAGCAGGCTCCAGGCTCCCAGCTGTCAGCACTGAGCCTGATATGGGGCTCGAACCCACGGACCGTGAGATCATGACCTGAGCCAAAACCGAGTCAGATGCTTAACTGACTGAGCCACCTAGGTGTCCCTGTTTGTTTTTTTTTTTTAACTTGTGTGTTTTTTTTTTTTTTAACATGTTTGCATGTTTAGATATGCGTGTTTAGATATTAAGGACATTATTTCAAAATATTTGAAAAGCTTGGATTCGAGCCCCACGTCAGGCTCTGCGCTGATATCACGGAGCCTGCTTGGGATTCTCTCTCTTTCCTTTTCTCTCTGCTTCTCTCCTCACATTCGCATGTGCATGCACTCTCTCTCTCAAAGTAAATAAATAAACATTAAAAAAAAAAAAACCACGAATAACACACAGGACCTATTGATCTCAATCTGGCTTTTTGCCCTCTGCACCGTATTTTAGGGACCTTCCATCACATTTTGTAGAGCTGTTTAATTCTAAAGGCCATCATTTTAACTGTCAGTCCTCTTCGCAAAAGCTTGTGTGGAATGGCTTCAATGGAACATTCTAGGGGTGAAGACAACAGATGCATGGAGCAGAGTGTTTTGTGAGAGTTGATTAGGTAAAGAGGCCAGGAGAAAACTGTCAATGTGTAGACCCTGTTTCATAATCTGCACTTGAAAATCCCAGATTTAGCAACATTCACATCTTGAGGCCGGGCCTCTGTAGTTTGAAAACCACTTGTGAGACCGCAGACTTACTGGCATCAGATGTGGTTGGTGTGTGACCCCCCCACGGAGAAAAGCACACTGCCTTCCTGGCGTGGGTATAGCCACTGGCCCACATGGCCCCTGCAGGCTGTTGTCCTGAGGCGGTACTTTTGGATATGCTGAAGTTTTCAGCTTGGAACATCCCTGCCTCCGTCCTGGGCGTGGAGCCCCCAAGAAATGTTCCCCTCCCCTCCCCTGCTCATCTTTGCTCACCTTGTTTTTTAGCGGCTTAATCCCTCACCTCCTTGGAGATGTGGTTTTCTTGTGGGGCTGTAACCTGCTGGCCCACTTCATCAATGCCTACCTGGTGGATGACAGCGTGAGTGACACCCCAGGGGGGCTGGGAAACGACCAGAATCCAGGTTCCCAGGTTGGTTGGAACAAGGACTTGTCAATCTTTCCGTGTACCGCCGATGCCCAGGGTCAGGGGCAGACTCGAGGACTCTGGGATCTGAGCACCAAGGTCCTGAGGGCTAGGGAGTCTCTGGGGAGTGGCCTAAGAGGGCCTCTCATTGTCCTGGGGGCAGCTTTGCTTCTGGGGAGAGTGGGCTCCAGAGAGGAGATTCAAGATCCGCAACCAGACCTGGAGGAGTTCGTGGAATGCATGTCCTTGGGCAGTTTTCGAAATAAAACGGATCCCAGCTTATCCGAGGAAATGATCCAAGTAGGAATCAGGAAATCGGGACGCAGACCAGCTAATAACCCTCTAACTTTTGCTTCATGTTTCATGCTTAACGTTCACTCTTTTGTGAACATTATGGTATTTGATGCCAACAGCACCCCATTTGTGAAAGGAACAGGGCAGGTGTAATGTCCCATTTTACTGGTAGAGAAGTTGAGACCCAAAGATTGAGAGGCTCTCCAGAGGCACTCGGCTAGGACTCAGCAGGGCTGGGACTGGGTCTTTCCCTGTGCTGGGCTGAGGGTGCTTCCTCCCGCCTCGAGGTTTTTTTACTTCGGCTAGGAAGTATACCTTATAGGCACACCCCACTCTTTTGTTAGCAGTGGTCCATACAGCCTGGTCTGCACAGACTCCAGCAGGCTAGGTCAGGCATGAGGAGGCTTTGATCCTTGTAAAAGGTGCTTGTTTCAGAAAGGTGTCTGGGGACCTGGTGGGTTGACAGGTTCTGCCTGAACCAGGTTGAGCTGGGGAGCAGTGATGGGCAGGTAGCCAGACACGCTAAGAGCAGGGATTGCCAGCCCCAGGAGGATAGGCGGGCTGGGGGCCTCTCTGTCAGAACCACCTCGTGGTGGGGGTGGGGGTTCATAGTGTGCATATGTCTGTGTCTGGGCATGTGTCGTGTGGTGAAGAATGTCCCGCCCCAGCTGAGAGCCTCTGCTCAGGGAAACCAGGGCTGGCCTTGGGTAGGGAGTCTCGCTGGCCTTTCAGCGTAAGCAGGTTCCTAAAGCTCCCTGGAGGCCAGCTCCCACTTGCAGTCCGAGTGGCACACACCCAGGGCCCTGCCCTTTCTCAGGGCCTTGGGGAGGGGGCGGGCGGCGTGTTGCTGCTGTCACGTGCAGGGCAAGGCGGGGACAGCCGGGGCATCTTAGTGGGGGGAGGGGTGGCCCACAGCTGGAGGGTTTCCCCCGAGTCCAGGCGGGCGGGTGTTTGACCAGGGGCTGCCGCACTTACCACCAGCACCGGCAGTCACCAGCGTCACAGAAAGGGCTTTGCGAGCGCTCTTCTGCGTGTGGCTTAAAGGCCAAGGCGAGGTTGCCTGTGAGGCAGCCGCGCAAGCCTCCGTCTGGGGTTACTGGGCATCTGCCTGGCAGGATGGCCACGCCCCAGGAAGCCGAGGGACAGGTAGTCATCCTTCCTAGCGAGGGGCCGTCCCCTGGGCAAAGAATTCAGATGTTGGGGTTCGGAAGGGGGTGAGACTTTGCTAAGGTGGGAGGGTAGCAGTAGGCTTCAGGTTCCCCCTCGCCTTTTGCTGCAGGACCAGGATTCTGTGTCTGGGGAGTTCGGGGGGGTGTCTGTCTTTTCATCCACCTGCTGACCACCGACTGTGTGCCAAGCCCTGGACACTGATCGAGGCAGACCCAGGCCACGCCCTTGGAACTCACTGGCCAGTGGCCAGTGATCCCGTTTACGTGGCCTGCACCTGTGCTCCTCACCATCCCTGGTGGGCTCTCCAAAGCCTTGTCAGTCCACTTACCCCACTTCCGTCTCTCAGAGCTGCCCTTGGCTCTGACTACAAGGCCACAGAAGCCACCGGTGGGCCTAAAAGGGAACTCTGTGCAGCAGTGTGCAAGGAACCGAGCCCAGAGGGTGTGTGAGGCCGGTGTGCGGGGTGAGGTGGGGGGGCCGCAGACCAGGTAGCATGGGGCGAGGGTGCTTGTCTGAAGTCTGCATCCCGAGGTGCCTGTAGCAAACCGGTCTCCCTTTCTTGTCCCTCCAGTTCAGCCAGGCCCTGGCCATCCGGAGCTATACCAAATTTGTGATGGGGGTAAGTCGAGCCAGCTGCTCAGCCCGCTGCCCTTTCCGCTGCCCTGTGGGCCTGGGTTGGGCTTAGGAAGCCAGCTCTAATGGTGGCTGGAGGCAGGCCTAGGTGTAGGGTGTGGGGACAGCGTGTCCTCGCTCCCTGGGCTGGGTACGGGCTGGTGGTGGTGGTGGGGCCGCTGCCATTCATGTCTCCCCGGATCTCAGATTGCGGTGAGCATGCTGACCTACCCCTTCCTGCTGGTCGGTGACCTCATGGCTGTGAACAACTGCGGGTAGGTGTGCACCCCTCCCCCAGGCACCCTGCCAGGGCCGTGGGGGGTGGCGGTCCAGCTGAGGCTGTCCGGTGCTCTGCTTTCTCCCGACTGCTCTGTGTGTAGGCTGGGCCCCCGGTATCCTGGCGTCCTCTGGGATTCACTGCCCCCCTTGGGGATGAATCTGGGATTCAGGAGGTGGGTGGTGGCAGCTCCGGGCCACCCCTTGAGATCTCCTGTCCCTTGGCTGATCCGTCTCCCGTTGTTCACTGGGGCTGACGTGCTCTCCTTCCTGGGCAGGCTGCAGGCCGGGCTCCCCCCGTATTCCCCCGTGTTCAAATCTTGGATCCACTGCTGGAAATACCTGAGTGTGCAGGTAGGCAAAGCTCCTAACAGAGGAGGTTCCCCCCACTCTTCCCCCACGTCAATCAGGTGAGATGGTTTTGTGGACTCGATGCTGCGTGGGAAGACAAGGGATCGTCCTGGGGTCCAGTGTTGTCAGTAGGGAGGATAAAGAACGGAGACCTTTGGTGTAAGGCATCTTCGTTAAATTTTCACTTTATTTTAGAAAAGATGTGAGGTCATTAGATCTGAATTTGCTTATAGATCTTACATTAGACACCGTCTCCTTTTCTTCCTCAACTTTTAAAGACTCATACTGTGAGGGAGCCCATGGGGTAGGTGGTGAACCTGAAGCCCAGGACCTTAGACCTCGAGTAACACGGCTGACAACGCAGCGGCCCGGAGCACTTCTGACGAGCAGCCGCTGTGTCCGAGGCTGACCCCTCCCTTCTGTGGGTCATCCCTGGTGTCCAGGAGAACCTGAGGCTTGAACTGGGCCATGTGGCGAGGGTGCCCGTCTTGGGGTTTCGTGTTCTCTGCCCAGGCACCCTCTTGCTGGGCTGCAGCCCTTGGGCCCAGAGGTCAAGGATCCAGGTGTCTGGCTCAGGGCAGATCCTTGCCTTTTCCTAGCCTTTGTTTGCCTCAAAGCAAAGTGGGGCAGCGGTCTGGGGAGGAGCCGGCACGCTGACAGGCCTCAGGGTCGAGAAGAGGACAGGTGGGAGGAAGCAAGGGAGCAGGAGACACAGTTCTTCCCAGCGGCTCCCGTCAGGTCTACATCACATCCCATGGGCATTAGGGAGTCCCCGAAGTGTCTGAATCCAGAAAGGCAGCGAGTCTCCTCTTTGGGGGTTTCCTGCTGAGTAGCCCCAGCGACATTGGACACCCTGTGACGTGAGGCAGTCCGCTCCCTTGTGCCTCAGCACGTGGCATATTCTGACACTGCCCTCTAGGATTGCAAGCCTGCGCCCTCCACCCCTGCCTGACCCTGGGGTCTCTGAGCTGCTGGACCCTCTCTTGTCCCCTGCTGGCCTTGCTCAGGGGCAGGATGAGAAGCTTGGTGGCCCCTTTCACTGACCTGACTGTTGCTTCCAATCCAGGGCCAGCTTTTCCGTGGCTCCAGCTTGCTTTTCCGCCGGGTGTCCTCAGGATCGTGCTTTGCCCTGGAGTAACCTGAATCGCCTGAAAAAACATGCTGCGTCAGCCTGGCCACCGGGGGTGGGGCCTGACCGTGTCGGGCACCTGTCAGATGAGTCCAACCCAACGACACCTAGATGTGCTCCAGCCAGCTGGGCTTCGGTTTCCGTATTTACCGTGCGTCTGTCCAGAAGTGGGGGTTGGGTGGGGGTGAGGCTGCACCCAGTGGATTGGTTACCTGTTAGGTCCGGGGAGGGTGGGGCAGGCCTAGGGCATTCGGGCACAGTCCCCTTCCTTCGCTCACGTGCCAAGTCTGCCTTGTGAAGGGGGCCAGAGAATGGCTAGTGGAGGCCCAGGTAGGATGGGAAAAGGCTCACGGGGTCAGCTCCCACCCCCCCCTCATACCCACGTCCGCCCCAGCCTCATCCTGCGCCTCAGCTGGGAGCGTTGCCCCCCCTGCTTTGTAAATACGGCGGGATCTGCTTTCATGAGGCCGCCATCATGTCTAGGCCTGTGCGAGAAAGCCCTTGCCACATTCTGCCTTCGTTCTTCTCAACACTACTTTTCTGATGCCAAGGCGGGCACCTTCTGAATGGGAAATCGTGTGACTGCTCAGAATGTGTCTCCCTCATCAAATGCTCGTCAGTTTAATGGTGATGCCTCACATGCAGGATCTGGTTACCTGTGCAGTTGTGAACACCCAGAAGTTAGGCAGGTCAGTGTCTCTCGTACTATTCGGTTTAAAAGTTCCCGATAAGATTTGACCTTTTCTCCCTCAAATAAATGTATCGGTGGTGATTTGGAGTTTTGTGGAGAGTCCGTTCTTTTTAATTTTTTTAATTTTTATTTATTTTTGAGAGAGAGAGTGTGAGCAGGGGAGGGGCAGAGAGAGAGCGGGACACAGAATCCGAAGCAGGCTCCAGGCTCTGAGCTGTCAGCACAGAGCCTGACGTGGGACCCTAACTCACGAACCGTGAGATCCTGACCTGAGCCGAAGTTGGACATTTAACCGCCTGGAGAGGCCCTCCCAGCTTCAGAAAATGTTCCACCCAAACCCCTGTTGCCTCAGCATGGTTTGCGGATGACATTCTTGGGTTTTGTCAAGAGTCATTTGGTGTGGTTACAGCAGAAGGGGTAGACATGGGCCCAGCTAAAGCGCCGAGCTCTGTCTTCTCTGGCAAAGGCAGATCTCCCTTCAGTTTGTCTGCCCAGTGCTGGGGTTTATAAACCCCCAAAACTTACAAATGGAACCTGCTGGCCTCTGGGGACCATGGGCTTCCATCTGATGGGGCTTGAATACCAGCTGAGTTCCCCGAGTGTTTCTCTGCCCTTGTTCTAGAGGACTGGCTTCAGAGAGTTGGGGTCTGGTGACCGTGGTCCTGGTTCTCACAGGGACGGGAGGGCCCCTGGGATGTTTTTGCAGAACTGGTTTTCCCCAGTGGTCTAGTAACAGTTGTCTTGCGGGCAGTTTGCTTTATGTATCCCTGTTCCCCAGGAATCCAGGAGCATGCCCGTGTGGGTGGCCTGTAAATGTCCGGTGGCTGAGGCCACTGAGGTCTCTTAACTCCCTTCAGACTGCTGAGGCGGCAGGGAAGGGGAGCACAGCGGGCCAGGCCTTGCTGGCACCATTTCCTTCCAGAGAAGGAAGGCCCTTCAGAGGCACGTCTGCCTTGTGGCACGTCACCTCTCTCCAGCCCGGTGTGGTTTCCCCCCATGGCACTGGCCACCGTCGCGGGGTGACTTTTCTTCCTGTTGCTTCACCTTCAGATCCTGTGTTTGCATTGATTACCTCCTAAGGCCCCTGTGGATTTTGGTGCGCTTGGACTTGGGCATTTCAGGGCCCGGACTACGTTTCCCAGGCTGTCTTCTGCACCCAGAAACAGCAAGAAAATCCCCCTTGGATGCTCGGTCTCAGGTTTTAGGTGAGCAAAGTACAGGTTCTGCCCCTCCTGTTTTTCAGGTCAGTATTCAGATGTGGGTGTTGTGTACGTTAACTTTGTTTACTCTCTTCCATGTTTGAAGCCTAACGTCTCACCCACCGTCCGAGCCCCTGGTATTTCCCTGTCCGTCCTGGAAACTAAAGTGCGACCAGGTTTTTAGCTGAGAAAGGAGACTGGGTTGAATTGGGGCACAGCTGAGCTGTCAGCAAGAGGAGGGGTGACAGGGAGTTAGTCTCCATCCTCTCCTCCTGGGGAACTTAATTCTGAAGGACAAAACCGGGAAGTCCTCTGCTAGGCCTCCCGAAAGGCCTGAGTTGGTGGTGGTGGCCTGTGCTGGGTCCTACCAGAGCCCTTGTTGCTTTACCGGTCCCCAGATGCCTGGGGCCGTGCAGCATAGTGCTGGAGCAGAGTACTCCCCACTCCGCAGAGGCCTGGAGGCCGCAGAGTGCCGGTCAAACTTCCTGTCATGACAAAAACATTCAAAAACCTTAGAACTTCCTCACCCTGATAAATGGCATCTATGAAAAACCCATAATTAACATTAGACTGAACGATGAGAAACCTAACGTCTTCCCTCGACGCTCAGGAAAGACAAGGATGTCTGCTCTTGCCATTACTCAACATTGTACTGGAGGGTCCAGCCAGGGCAAGCAGGAAAGTGAATTAAAAGTTATCTGGGGGGCACCTGGGTGGTTCAGTGTCCAACTGTTGGTTTCAGCTCAGGCCATGATCTCACAATTCATGAGCCCTGTGTCGGGCTCTGTGCTGACAACACGGAGCCTGCTTGGGATTCTTGCTCTCCCTCTCTCTGCCCCTCTCAAGCTCAAGTGCTCTTTCCCTCCCTCTCTCTCTCTCTCTCAAAATAGACTTTAAAAAATAAAGTTATTTGGGTTAGAAAGAAAGAAGTAAAACTATGTCTGTAGACAACATGATCTGGTACATAGAAAATCCTAAAGAATCCACCAAAAATACATATAAACACTTAAGTGTTTAAACACATAGAAATAACATAATTCAGCAAGGGTACAGGTTATAAAATTGATACACAAAAATCACTCATACTCCTTTACACACACAGTTGAAGAAAGTGAGAATGAAATTAATAAACAATTTCATTTATAATAGCATCAAAAATAATAAAATGCTTATGAATAAGTTTTACCAAAAAACCATACAACTTATACTTTGAAAATTACAGAACATTGTTGAACAAAAGTAAAGACCTTAAATGGAAAGACAGCCCATGTTCATGGATTGGAAAACTTTAGATGGCAGATTACACAATCCCTATCAAAATCTCAGGCGACTTCTTTGCAGAAATTTGACAAGCCGAAACTAAAATTCATGTGGAAATTCAAGGGATCCAGAATAGCCTAAGCAATCTTGAAAAAGAACAAAATTGGAGGGCTCATTTTGCAGTTTCAAAACTTACTACAAAGCTATGGTAACCAAGATAGTGTGGTACTGGCATAAGATAGACATATAGATCAATGGAATAGAATCGAGGCTCCAGAAATAAACATTTACATTTAAGGTCAGTTGGTTTTGGACAAAGGCAACAAGACAATTAAATGGAAGAAGAATCGTCTTCCACGAAAAGTGCTTGGACAACCGGATGTTCACATGCATGAGAACGAAGTTGGACTCCCACCTCACACCACATAGAAAAATTAACTCAAAATGGATCAAAGGCTTAAATATAAGAATTGAAACTATAGGGGCGCCTGGGTGGCTCAGTCGGTTGAGCGTCCAACTTCGGCTCAGGTCATGATCTCATGGTCTGTGAGTTCGAGCCCCGCGTCAGGCTCTGTGCCGACAGCTCAGAGCCTGGAGCCTGTTTCGGATTCTGTGTCTCCCTCTCTTTCTGACCCTCCCCCGTTCATGCTCTGTCTCTGTCTCAAAAAAATAAATAAACGTTGAAAAAAAATTAAAAAAAAAAAAAGAATTTCTACAACTCAATAATAAAGACTTGAATAGACCTCTCTCCAGAGATAAATGGCCAATAAGCACCTGGAAAGATGCTTGGCATTATTAGCCATCAGGGAAATGAAAATCAAAACCACAATAAGATACTGCTTCACACTCACTAGGATTGCTATAATTTTAAAAAGATAACGTGTTGGCAAAGATGTGGAGAAATGGAAACCCTTGTTGCTGATGCAAATGTGAAATGGTGTGGCCGCTTGGGAAAGCTATCCGGCAGTTCCTAAAAAAAAGAGTGGCCACGTGACCCGCAGTTACCTACCATATGATACTGCTCCTAGATAGATACCCGAGAGAAATGAGAACATACATCCACACAAAAACTTCTACATGCATGTTGATAGCAACATCAAAATAGCCCCAAACTGGAAACAACCCAAATGTCCACCAATTGACAAATGGATAAATGAAAGGTGTTCTATACTAGGGGATATCACTTGGTGATAAAAAGGAATGAAATAACTGCTTCATGCCATCACATGGATAAATCTTGAAAATGTGTTACGTGAAAGAAGCCAGACCAAAAAAAGGCCACCTGTGTGTGATTCCAGTTACACAAAATGTCAGAACAGACCAATCCATAGACAGTGGATTAGTGGTGGCTTAGGGCCTGGGGTGTGAGGCTTCTTTTTGGGGTGATGAGAACATTCTAAAATGTTCTGATGGTTGCACCACCCTGTGAGTAAAAACCACTGAGTGGTCACTTTAAATGGGTGAATTTTATATGAGTTATATATAGTTATTTTAGAACACACGCGACGGAGAGGGACGGGGGAGAGAGAATCCCAAGCAGGCTCCACACTCAGCACGGAGCCTGACATGGGACTTGATCCCCCGACCCTGGGATCATGACCTGAGCCGAAATCAAGAGTCAAGACGCTCAGCTGACGGAGTCACCCAGGCGCCCCTATATGAGTTATGTCTTAATTTATATCTTTAAGATATCTTAATATATTGTATCATATATACATGTACACATACACATAAATAGGACTATGTAATATATATTTACAGTCACCACACAGCCTGACTTGTATGCTTCCTGTTTTAACTGCTCACACTCCAGGCAGGCGCTCTCCCCCTCCCCACCAGCCCCTGCTCGATCCCAAGCTGCCCTGTCATCTGCTGCTAGCCGCACCCCCACCCCCCACTCCCCCCACATCTGTGCTTTCCTGCCGGACAGCGCTCTGCACAGTCCTGCCGTTGTCCCCTGGGGGAATGTGGCTGAGACTCCAGAACCCTTTCTTGGGATTCCTCCAGGCACCGACGGCTGGCAAAGCCTTCCGATCTTGTGTGCCCGACGGGCCTGGGCGACAGCACCCTGCAAAGAGGTTGTATGCCACTCCTTGCTTCTGGGTCTAAAACCCAACTAGCCTCCACTGGTGACTCCTGGAGCTGGGGGATCCAGCCCCTTGGCCCTTTCTCCTTCCCGCAGGCTGCCTGAAGATGTGAGTTGTGGAGGGGGACGGTTTTTAGGAAGGAAAAGAAAGACGCCCCGAAGGACTGGATGGCGTGTGGGGGGGACAGGAGGTGTGGGAGAAGGAACCGTTGCCAGTGGTTGGGAGGGGAACCTCCTCAGGGCCTCTCAGAGAGCCCTCCTTTTGCCCTGCACCCCTCACAAGCACAGACACTCGGTATTCTTACACAGGCTTTTATTCAGGAGTCAGGGGCTGCTTCCCTTCCCTGGTCCCTGCCTGCCCCCTCCCCCCATAGAACCCCATTCAGGTGGGGCTTGTCCTTCATCTGCCCCTCACAACCCCCCCCTCCGGGGCTACACCAGCAAGTAGGGGGAGGGGGCGCTCAGGAAGAACCCCCTACCTGCAGAGGCAGACAGTTCTGGCAGGGATCGGTGGGCAGGGATCTCTCTTGAACCCCCACCCAGACCCGGGATTGAGGTGGGAGGGGCAGGAGGGGTCCAGGCAGGGGGTGCAGTCATAGGTGGCAACCTGAACTCATAGCCAACCAGGCCTCGCACCCCAAAGGCATCTGTGGATGAGGCGTGCCCTGCAGCCTTTCCCTTCCAGAAGGCCTTCAGCCAAGAAGCATCTTGTTTGGGGATGGGGGACAGGGTGGGGACATGGCAGGAGGACAGCTGATCTCTTCACCCTGGGAAGGCAGAAGGTCTTCCTGGAAACAGTCTCAGACTCAGATGGCTTAAAGAAGAAGCCAGGGGACTAGGAGGGGGTCAAGGGAAGCACCGATATCTTCTGTCCCTGGAAGAGCAGAAACGTGACCACAGGACAACGGGAGAATGGGCACAAGTGGCCGCAGGAACACTGCCCAGCACGGTCTGCAGCTAGCTAAGGGGAGACCCCCACAGAGGCAGAGGCACTCCTGGGGCAGAGCCAGGAGTTGACCTTAGGCCTCCTGAGAGCACAAGGTTACTGGCTTGGCGTCTGGCCAGAAGCTGGGGTCAAGGCTGGGGGGCCGGGGGGGGGGGGCAGCTACTGGGCCACAGAGCAGGACCTTCCCAGGAAACTGTGGCCTCTTGCTTGGAGAAAGACCATCTGGAGTGGGCACGAGGCCAGGGTCCCCCCACCAGGCCTTGCCTTTGAGTGATGACCCCTTCAGAAGATTCCAGCCAGCACCAGCAGAGGCAGGAGCAGCAGCCCCAGAAGGGGGCCCCAGATGTGACCAGGGCCCGACTTCAGCCCTGACTTGATGCTAGGCTTTTCAGGGCCCTCTGCGCCTGCAGGGAGGGAGAGGGCCTCAGCCTGGAGACAGCTCTGCCCGACCTCCCACCCTCCCTGCCAGGCATGCAAGCGGGGGCCCAGCAGCCAGGGAGGAAGCTCTGACTCAGAGGGTGCATGCCCCGCTATGGCCATAACACCTATGCTGGGGGCAGAGCGCCAACATTCTAGAGGAAGACGGGGAAGTGGGACAAACACTACGGGTCTTACCTGGCAAAGACGACTGCAGGGCCAGGGTTCGCCCACCCACGGCATTAGAGGTGGCAGAGGTATTGGGGGAGTTAGACAGGGACTTGGAGGAGGTGTGCCCCACATGGTCCAATGTGGCCGGCAGCCCACCTGTCTTGTCCTGGACTGGAGAAACTGAGGCCAAGACCTCACTGGAAGGAGACAACTCGGCCTCGGCCTTGCCTGCTTTCTGGGAGTGGGGTCGTGGCTCCCGTGTCCCTGTCAAGAACATCTTGGGGTGCAGAGAACTCTCTGGGGTCTTGGGGGGCATTCTTGTCCTGCTGGCCTCTTTGTCTGCCAATTGGGAGATGGGATCATTGGTCGATTTGGAGAAGGTTGCTGGCCCCTCATCCAAGGCAAAGGGGCTGTGAGTTGCCAAAGAGGAAGGGACCTCAGTTGTTAAGGAAGGTGGAGCCTCTGTTGCCATGGAGGGGGAATCTTCCGTTGCTAAGGGAGACGGGGCCTTGGTTTCTACAGCCGGAAGAGCCTTGGTTGCCAGGGGGCCCGAGACCTCTGTTACCAAGGAGGACGGAGTTTCCGTTGCCACGGAAGAAGGGATACCGCTTTTCTTAGAACTTGAAGCTTCCGTTGCCAGGGAAGATGGGGCCTCAGTTACCAGGTAAGGCAAATCCTGAGCCTCCTCCGGGTCTCTGATGAGTTCTGATAAGAAACAAGGCTTTGGCATTAGTGCTGTGGCAGGACCCCGTGTCCGGAGCCCCCCGGCAATCAAGATGAGGCGACCAAATGTCTGACGATGACACACAAACACATCCTCTCCAGCGACTATGTCCTTCATTCATAATAAATGATACTTATTTAAAAAATATTGGGGCGCCTGGGTGGCTCAGTCGGTTAAGCGGCTGACTTCGGCTCAGGTCATGATCTCACGGTCCGGTGAGTTCGAGCCCCGCGTCGGGCTCTGTGCTGACAGCTTAGAGCCTGGAGCCTGTTTCAGATCCTGTGTCTCCCTCTCTCTGACCCTCCCCCGTTCATGCTCTGTCTCTCTCTGTCTCCAAAATAAATAAACGTTTAAAAAAAAAATTAAAAAAAAAAAAATATTTAAAAAATTTTTTAAGGTTTATTCATTTTTCAGAGACAGACAGAGAGTGAGCGGGGGAGGGGCAGAGAGAGAGGGAGACACAGAATCCGAAGCAGGCTCCAGGCTCTGAGCTGTCAGCTCAGAACCCTACACAGGGCTCGATCTCACAAACTGAGAGATCATGACCTGAGCCGAAGTCGGACGCTTAACCGACGGAGCCACCCAGGCCCCTAAATGATACTTTTTTATAACCTTGTTGTTTTATTATAACGTTGTAACAGTGGCTTCTCCATCCTCCTCGTGCAAATCCTCTCTCCGCGCTCACACAATCACTTTTTCAGGGGACTCTCCAGCTAGGTGCCTGTGCCCGACGCAGGCCGGGTCCCTTCAAGTCCACGCCCACCGCCAGGCTCCGCCCACATGGGGGAACATTTCCCTCCGGTCACGCCCACCTCGCCCGGTGCTCGGGAGCCGCCGGACTCTCCTCTACCCTCCACTTGGGGGGTTGAAAACCGGTCACTTTGAATGACAGAGGGCCAAAGTGGCTGAGCAAGGAAGGCGAATTGGGCTTGGGAACCCGCATGGGGTGGGCCCGCCAAGGGCCCCGGGAGGTCGCATCCCGCCAGGCCCCTCCCCCTGCCCGTGCACCTCTTGGAAGTCCCGGGAGGCTCTAGGACCGTCCTGTAGGCATCCCTTCCCTCCCCTTCTTTCTCCTCCCCACTCCACCCCCAACTCACCACAGAGGGAGTTCTCGCAGCGGTAGCCGGAGGGACACAGGGAGCATGGAGTCCCTTCCTGGTAGGGCCTCTTTCCCTTCACGTTCCCCCTGCAGGAGGCGAGGACTGTGCTGGGCGCGGGGGACGGTCCCTACAAACCCCTGTCCTTATCCCTCATACACACACCTAGGCCGGTAGTACCCCTGGGTCTTACTTGCTCCCAACTAACTTGCTGGGTCAATGAGAGCAGACTCCCATCCGTGCCCTCACATCTCCCCCAAGGGCCCCAGATTGGCCCCCTCCCACTTTCTTAGACTGCCAACTCAACCCTCCCCTTGGCCCTGCTCATCCCCTACCCCCAGGACTCCCTGGGCACTCACGGAGGCTCATAGTTGCAAACCAGCAAATGGATATTGGTCTCCTCAACACCCTGGAGCTTCTCACAGAAGTGGGAGCCACAGCCAATCCTCTCTGTCTTGGCCCAGACCACCTGAAGGAGGGCAAACTCAACAGTTTAGTCTGGGTGGGATTGTCCCTAGCTAGTGTCTCTACACCAGTCTTCTATGGGTGGGGAGAAGAGGATCCCTACAACCTGTGAGATCCAAGTCTGAGGACATGCAGCTTCAAGACAAAACTCTAAACAGGGATTTTGCTGGGGGGGGGGGGGCGGTGGTGTGGAATTTGTCCTGAGCAATCTAGTTCCCCCTGCCAACCACACACATTGTTTGGACAGGCCTCTCTGAAAACCTTCCCTTTGTATATACCCTCATAAATTCTTCTTGTGCATTTTTTTTTTTTTTTGCAATTTCCTGTGCATTTTAAACAGGGTACATCCAAAGGAATGAATCTCAAATGGGAGAATCTTGGATACCAGTAACAAGCAAAATCCAAGAAATAGAAGAAGCCATTTTGGAAGCAGAGCTTCCCCCAAATCACAAGTAAGCAGGGATCTGCTCTGCTGTTTCTAAGTCTGGGCCCCCTACCTGCTAGAAGGAATTCTGTCTTAAGTATAAAATTTTTAAATTCAAAACTTTCGGGCACTGCCATGGGCTGAGACCAGCAGCCTCCCCTTGTTTCTAGGCCCACTCTGCTCGGGAGTCGCTCAAATGGAGGCCAGTTTTTGCTCTGAGATCTAGCTCTGGCTATTATCCTACACACAACCCCAGGATTGGGGTTTTTCTACTTAAGTCAGCTGAAGGTACCAGTATGGAGCATCTCCCAGGCAGAAATGACCCCAGAGTTCATGTGCACTCAGCCCTGGAGAACATGGGGCTGGAGGTGGAGCAGCCCCACTCCCGCTGGGCACTGATGGTAATCCTTGCAGGAAGATCCCGCGCGCTCATGCTGGGGTTAAGGGAAGTGTGAGAAATTGCAGGGCACAGAGGGAAGGGAACCAGGGAGGGTTGCTGGGCACTTACAACCTCTCCATCTGGGTGGATGATACTAGGATTCCCTTCCCTAAAGAGTAGCACTAAAAATACCACTCAAAAGCCCTGGAAAGTGGAATTCGTGGATATGGGTGGGAAGATGTTTATTTAAAAAAAAAATTGTCATGGTATTGTTTGAACAATGAGCATTGGGTGGAGAAAATAAGAATTCAAGAACACTAATGTTAATTCCTCTACACACCCATACACACACCCCTACAGTACCCCCACCCAACACCTCTTATCTGCAAACTCCAACTTTCAAAGTGCAGTGAGAACCCTGACGTAAGCAAAATGTGACTGTGAGGAGCAGGAAATGCTCTCGGAGTCTCCCTGGAACCTTCGCTCAGTGACGATTTGCTCTCATTTACGCATAGTTTTTAAAAGCAGAAGAACACAATAGTCTATTTGCTTTATCGGTCCCTGGCAGAGTAGAAGCAGCAACTTAGACGCTATGAGAAATGCCAGAAGAGGGACAATGAGACAGAAGACCGCGGGCACAAACAGCCCTGACTAACTTAGGTCGGACAGGACCGCTTAGACGTCGATCAGGATTGCCTAGAATAATTACTGTCCACGAAACTGGCTCTGCGACACCTAACTTAGGTCCCCTCAGTCCGAGGAGGACCGGAGGGGCCACATAGATTTTCAAACGACTAGTGGGTTTTGTAGTGAACTGAAAATGGTTTAGGCAGTTTAAGAAGCGGACTCCCAGGCGGTGAAGGGACAGGTGGCCTCTGCCCCGCCCCGCCCGCTGCTCGTGCGGCCCCGCCCACTAGTCATGTAGCCCCGCCCAGTGCTCTTGTGGCCCCTCCCCGCCCACCCGCCCCGCGGCTTCGCACCTGCGTGTAGTGGCCGCACATCTGGCCCTGGTCGCAGGTGGCTGCGCTGAGGTTGTAGTGCTCGCGCTCGTGGTGCCACTCCTCCATGGCCAGCGGCACGTCCAAGCCCTCGTCCGTGATGGCAAACAGGTTCTCCCCGCGCCGCCCGCGCTCCTTGTTGTGGCCCCACACGCACTTCTGCGCGTAGGCCTTGGCGAAGGCGGCCAGCTCCTCGTCCCACCTCTGCGGGGCAGGTCGGAGAGGGAGGTGAGGAACGCCTTGGGCTCGGTGGAGGTGGGAGAGGGTTGCGGGAGAGAGAGGTGAGGATACCCACAATTCTGGGGATCAGAGAAGAAGGTTGAAGGTGTCCTGGGGGCCTCTTGGGGGCGGGAGACCCTCCCCTCCTTCGGGGTGACTCTTGGCCAAGATCAGGAACAGGTCTGTGCTCCTGGCGGGCTTCTGTGGGGGTGGGGGTGGGGGATGGGAGGGTGCCACCCCAGGCCATGGAGTGAGCTAAGCTTAGGACCATTTACCAGCTGTGTGATTTTAGACAGAGTGCCTGACCTTTCTGAAGTCTCGCGGTGCTTTGGGAGGAATAAATGAGATGGTGTTTGTGACACTGTTGTTATTAATTAATATTAATATCCTCCTGTGTGAAAGGTGGTGGCTGTACCCTGCCTACCTCCCAGGACTGTCTGCCTGCTCTGAAGACCACAGAACGTCCAGTGAGAGGTTCAAGGGCTGCACTGTTGATCCAGCCCCTCCCAACCCCTCACCCTCCCACCATAAATATGATACTCCCCTCTCAGGTCCCACTCTCCCCTTGGGGTCGCCCAGCCTCCATGGCTTTACCAGCTCCAGGCTGCCCTCCCAAGTGCCATTCCCAGGTGCTCTCAACTCTTGTCAACTGACAACCCCTTTCCCCAAGAAAATGAAGTGTCCCTGTGTGACCCTTACGGAGAGGCCTGGTTTCAGAGCCTTGGTGTCTCAAGGAGCTGTCAGATCCCAACGTCCCGTCCTTCAGGCGGGACTTCAGGTGAGGCAGCGGGAGGGGGCATTTTAGGTTAAGGGACCTCTGAGTTCTCTGGGTCCCCAGCCAGGAGGACAGGCCCAGTGTGGGTGGGAAGACGGATTAACAAAGGATTGAGGAGGAAGGCCTGGATCCCATTAAACTTTGTCCTTGGCCTCTCCTAGAAATGGATGGCCTGGCGGCAACTCCTGTTCCACCCTCTGGGGTCCCAGCCAGCTGTGGGAGCCAGACGGCCTGTAAAGTGTCAAGAGCTTGGGCGACCCTGAGGGGGGGGGGGGGATGGGGCTCCTCACCCACATAAGGTTCTCAGGAGCAGCTGCCTGCGAAGGGGGGGGGAGGGGCGGTCACACTGGACTGGGACCCCCCCCCCCCCCACTTTGTGACTATGGGTGAATCCCTTTCCCTCCCTGGGTGTTTCTGTCCCAAATCACTGGTCCCGGAGCGTCTTCAGACTCTGGGAGTAAGTAAGGGCGGGTCGGGAGAGGGAAAGGGCAAGGTACGGGGAACCTGGATCTGGGTGTCTGGGATGATGTGCGGGGCTCCAGACTAAACTGCGACCTCCTTCAGGGTATGTCACCCCAGTGTCTGGCACAGTGCTGGCTCATAGCAGGTGCTCGATACGCATGTGTCAACTGTTGATGACTGAGACAGACCCTGCTTCAAAGCGGTCTCCCTACTGAGCCCGGCTGTGATTCCTGTTCGGGCTGGCTGCGTGGAGTTCTGCCAGGAGAGTCGTTCCTGTGGGTCTCAGGTCTTCTCAGTCTTCCAGAGACCCCCGTGGGTATTTGAGAGTCACGGCACCCACCCACACTGGCCACATGGTCACCATCTGAAAGCAAGTCCGTTCATTCATCCACTCATTCAACACACAGTCTTGGGCACTGTACCAGCCTGGAGGTGAGAGCAAGGACCTAGAAGCCCAAGTTCACATTGTCATAAACTGGTGATTGGGCCACCGTGTGCTAAATGACACATATGCAGTGGATACTATAGAGGCACCAAAGAGGGCCACTTAGAGGAGACACTAAGCTAAGTGCTAAAACTGAGGCATTGGTCAGGTGGACGGGGAAAGACATCTGAACCGGGGCACAGCACGAGCAAAGGCATAGAGGTGAGATACAACGTTTTGGCTGGGGAAGGAGAAGCTGTTGAGGTTCCTGAGGGAAAAACTGAGCAGGAGAGGAGGCTGGAGGTGTAAGCAGGGGTCAGACACACAGAGAGAGCCCTCTCAGGAGCTGGAGGTCTATCCCGAGGCGGTCAGGAGCCAGTGGGAGCCATTGAAGGGTTTTGAGCAAGGTCAGGCCCATGCGCTGGATTGTTCATTCTGGAAGCAGAGGCCGGAGGCTGGGGGAGCAGGCCGAGACCGTTTTAGGAGTCCTTGGGAGAAGTAATGAAACACTGGATCAGGGTTGTAGGAAGGAATGAGGATGGGGAAGTAGGGTTCAAGGAAAATTGAACCCTCTGGGAGGTAAAAGCGGTGATGATTAGATGTGGACGCTCAGGGAGAGAAAGGCGTCCATGATAACTGCCACCTGCGTCATCCTGGATTCATTCCCTCTTTGGTTAATCCAACACTTATGAGCCCTTACCGTGCGCCACACGCCGTTCTAAGTGCTTTATAAATATTCACTCATTTGATCCTGGCAACTGTCTTACAAGGGACTTGCTATGTAGTCATCATCTTCAATTTACAGATGAGGAAGCTGAGACACAGAGAGGTTAAGGCACTTGGCCAAGGTCGCACAGCTAATACATGGCAGAATCAAGGTTTGAACCAGGCCGTCTGTCTCCAGAGTGTCTGTATATACCGCGTGCTGAGGTCGAGCCTGAGCCTTGTCCCAAATTTATCCCGGTGTCCCAGGCCATCCCCTCCTCCCATCACTTCGCACCAGACAGCACCGTATCCCCTGAATATCCAAACTGCTTCCCAGAATGTGGCCCCACCCCAAGGTCCACCTCTGTCTGCAAAGCAGCTCCTGGCTTGGGTAGCCAACAAGACTGTAGGGCATCAGGGATCTACAGACGGAGAAACTGAGGCTCAACAATGAGTTCCAGGCCTCAATCAGGGAGGTACTGGCAGAGCAGGTGCCAGCCTCCCGTGCTCCTCATCTATCGTCTACAGTTCCTGGTTGCCGGGCCGACAGGGGTTGAATGGTCCTGCTGTGTGCATTTCTAGAGGCCTTCCTTGACCTCTGTCATACATCATCCCATCTGACCCTCAGGGTAGGAATTGCCAGTCCCAAGTGATAGATCAGGAAATGGAAGCCTTTGAAGGTAGAGGGACCGGTCCAGAATCACTTCGCCAGATTGAATGGAGCAATTAGGACTCCAGTCTCGGACCCTCAGGCTCACTGCTCTCTTCCCCAGGGGTGACCTTGCTCTGGGGCACTAACTGTGGCGTCCCTGGACACTGCCCAGGAATCCTCCAGGTTGGCCCAGAGGACGGCCAGTTCAGCCCTCAGGGAGGGCAGGAAGGGGGTGAATTTCTGATTTTATCTTTTTTCATCTTGAGCATAAACACCCTGCCTCCTGACCCTACCATCAAATAACTCTCCCTCTCGACAGAGGTTACTGCCACCCAAAATCTGGCTTCCATCATCTATAGGAACGTCCCTGTATGCTGACAATATTTGCATGTGTCCCCACCAATATACAATAGTATTTTTTACATGTTTAAAACCTTCTGGGGGCGCCTGGGTGGCTCAGTCGGTTGAGCGTCCGACTTCACCTCAGGTCACGATCTCGCGGTCCGCGAGTTCGAGCCCCGCGTCGGGCTCTGGGCTGATGGCTCAGAGCCTGGAGCTTGCTTCCGATTCTGTGTCTCCCTCTCTCTCTGCCCCTCCCCCGTTCATGCTGTGTCTCTCTCTGTCTCAAAAATGAATAAACGTTAAAAAAAAATTAAAAAAAAAAACCTTCTGTAAGTATGTCCTACTGTACGTATATATATATTTTAGATTTAATCCCCCCCCCCAGTGTTATATCTGTGAGATTCACTCCATGTTGATGTATATGTAGCTCTAATTAGGATCCCATTTTACAGATGAAAAACTGAGGGTCCCTACCAGTTTAAGGGACTCCCCCAAATCGCGGGTCTTGTTGCGTGACCGAGACAGGATTTGAACTGTGTGATCCGGCCCGCTTCTGGCTCCTGTTCTCACCCACCTCCATAGACCATCCCTCCTTCCTAGGTGCTGGGGCCCTTCCTGCTGCCCTTGTTCCTCCTCTCATTGTATTAGGAACTTCCTGTGTTCCCCTCAATCAGGGGCACCTGCATTTTAGGAAGTGCTGGGAAGGAATCACTGGAGTGGGAAGCTGGGGCTCCCAGGTCTGGCTCTACCGGCTGTGGGACCCGCAAGCCCCGCCGAGCCTCAGTTTCCTGATCTGTATAATGGGGCTGCCTCTGGGGATCTGTGAATTACATAATATCAGGAATTCTGTCACTGACCAGAGAGATGAGTCTCTGAGGGAGCTTCAACCCGGGGGTGGGAGGGATTGGGGGGTCCTGGCTCAGCGCCCCTTCGGTCTGGGCAGGCGAGCGCCCCCCCCCCCCCCCCAGGCGCACTCACCATTTGCAGCATGTCAGCGGCGGGTGGGGACGCCTGGGACCGGTAGAGGTTGTGCAGCTCCACCATCACGCGTTTCTCATCATCACTGAGGGCGCCGGCGGGGCCCGTGGTGGCCGCCAGCAGCAGCAGCAGCAGCAGACTGTCGGAGCTGTGCATGGTGGCCAGTCCTCTCCGCCTCTCCCGGCCAGGGGTCTGGCGGCTGGATTTAAAGTCCTCCCCAGGCAAGCACCACCCTGGCTGGGGCGGCGGGAGGGGCTGTCTACAGGGCTGGCCCGGCTCACACAGTGTCTCTGGGAGGGCTGGGTGCTTGGGTCCTGACCAGAGTTGAGTCCACTCCCGGCATTTATCTCCCCTCGGAGTCCTTGGCAACAGCCTCCTTTCTCCCGTAACGGGGGCTCAGGCCAAGAGCTCTGTGCGGTCCACAGTCCCTCCTGAGTTGTGGAAAGGTCCCCCCGGGGGGGCAAAATCGAGCAACCCAAGTCACACCCACTGGGCGCCCGAGGACAAGCAAGAGGAAGAAAACCACACGGACCCCGTCCCTGAGGATTGGGGAAGATGAGGAAACTCTATTTGACTTACGGGAGAACGGAGGAAGCCAAGATGTGTTCGGTAAAAGGCACGGGCCAACCGAAGCCTAAATCTTGACTCTGCTCCTCTGCCAGCTGAACTGTTGGCAGTTTTGTCAATTAAATCAGTGGCCGTAATAGTACCTACCTCATCGGGCTGGAAGGAGGATTAAATGAGATCAAATGTATGTGAAGCATCCAGTAGAGTATCTGGCACACAGTAGCCCCCAGTAACCGTAGCCAACGATTACTCATATGGCACGGCCTTGGCCAGCCCCCAGCCCCATGGCGGGGTGGGGGTGGGGGGTGGGGTGGGCAGGACTCCTGCCCACGAGAGAAGAGACTGAGGTGTTCCCCCTCTAGCCGTATCCTGGAATTGTGCTTTTCACTAGGGAGCGATGTTGGCTTCTCTGTGCCTGTTGAATGCATGTGCTTGAGGTGCTCATTTGGAAGTGGGATGTTGGGACCTTTCCTGCTCTGAATATCGAGAAAATAGAATGTGTCTGTTTTTGAAATCAAGAGAGAGCAGAAAAGCAGAGGCATGACTGAGCTGATGCAGCAGGAGTTGGGGGAGTGGGGGGTGGGGGTGGGGGGCGGGGAATTGGAGGGGAAATGGGCCCGGGGGCCAAGCACTTTGATGGTAATGACCATGCAGGGGCAGGGACCAAGGTCTTGGCCTTCCTGAGGCAGGAATCTGGAACCAGTACTCTTGAGTTCAGCTGGGATTCTTTTTTTTTTTTTTTTTTTTAATGTTTTTAATGTTTATTTATTTTTGAGAGACAGAGTGTGAGTGGCAGAGGGGCAGAGAGAGAGGGAGACACAGAACTCAAAGTGGGCTCCAGGCTCCGCGCTGTCAGCACAGAGCCGGGTGCGGGGCTGGAACTCACAAGCCGTGAGATCATGACATGAGCCGAAACTGGACGCTTAACTGACTGGGCCACCCAGGTGCCCCTCAGCTTGGATTCTTAAAGGCTGCCCTCTCAGGGAATGGGACCTAGAAAAAGTCTACTCTCTGGCGTTGGAAGATGTCAAGAAAACCTGTTACTGCTCAGGTCTCTGGGTAAAAACAAAAGCAAACACAAACACAACTTGGATCACACACACAGACACACATACCTGTTAGAACTAACTTAGGAACTCAGCAAAGCTGTAAGATACAAAAACAACACACAAAACAAGTGGTATTTCTATACACTAACAATGAATAACCCAAAAGGAAATTAAGAAAACAATTCCATTCATAATAACAATAAATAGAATGAAATAACTTAGGAGTAAACCTAACCAAGGAGGCAACAGACTTGTACATTTAAAACCACAAAACGCTGGAGTGCCCGGGTGGCTCAGTTGGTTAAGGTGTCTGACTCTTGATATCGGCTCAGGTCATGATCCCAGGGTTGTGGGCTCGAGCCCTGCATCGGGCTCTGCACTGAGCATGGAGCCTGCTTAAGATTCTCTCTCTCTTTCCCTCTGCTCCTCTCCCCCGCTCATGTCCATGCTCTCTCTTCCCCTTCTCGCTAAAACAAAACAAAACTAACAAACAAAAACTACAAAACATTGCTGAAAGAAATTAGAGAAGACATGAATAGGTGAAAAGATATCCCATGTTCATGGATTATAAGTTTTAATACTAAAAGCAATTTATAGAGTGCAATCCCTATCAAAATCCCAATGATGATTTTTGCAGAAATAAAAGAACCCATCCCCCATATGATTCTAAAATCATATGGAATCTCAAAGGACTCCAAATAGCCAAAACAATCTTGAAAAAGAAAAACATAAAGTTGGAGGTCTCACATTTCCTGATTTTTAAATTTACTTCAAAGCTACAATAATCAAAACAGTGTGGCATTGGCATAAACACAGACATGTAGACCAATGGAGTAGAATACAGATCCCAGAATAAACTCTTGCATATACGATCAAATGATTTTTGACAAGAATGCCAAGACCATTTAATGGAGAAAGGATAGTCTTTTCAACAGGTCTTGTGGGAAAAACTGGATATCCACATGAAAAAGAATGACGTTGGACCCTTACTTTGCCCCATATACAAAAGTAAAAATAATCAACTCAAAATGGATCAAACACCTACTCATAAGAGCTAAAACTACAAAACAAGAGAAGAAAACATGGGGGGAAACTTCATGACATTGGATTTGGCAAGGATTTTTTGGGTGTGACACCAAAATATAGGCAACAAAAGAAAATATAGATGAATTTCATCTCAAAGAATGAAATATACACAGTGAAAAGGCAACCCATGGAAGGGAAGGAAATATTATCAAATCCTATACCTGATAAGGGATTAATATATATTAAAAAACTCCTGCAATTCAAGAACAAAGCAACCCAAAATTTCTGATTAAAAAATGGACACAGGATTTGAATAGACATTTCTCCAAAGATATACAGGTGAGCCAAAAGCACATGAAAAGATGCTCAATGTCTAGTCATTAGGGAAATGCAAGTCAAAACCACAGTGATGGGGCACCCGGGTGGCTCAGTCGGTTAAGCATCCAGCTCTTAGTTTTGGCTAAGGTCATGATCTCATGGTTCTTGAGATGGAGTCCCACGTCGGGCTTTGGGATGACAGCACAGAGCCTGCTTGGGATTTCTCTCTCTCCTTCCCTCTCTGCCATTCTCTCTCTGCTGCTTTCCCACTTGTGTGTGCATGCCTGTGCTCTTTCTCTCTCTAAATAAATAAATAAACTTATACACACACACACACACACACACACACACAATGAGATATCACTTCACACCCGTTAGGATGGCTGTTATAACAACAAAACAACACTCCTCTGAAAATACCAAGTGCTGGCAAAGATATAGTGAAATCGGAACGCTTGTGCATTGCTCCTGACAACGTAAAATGGTGCAGCCACGTGGAAGACAGTACGGTGGTTACCCAGAAAAACGAAACAGAATAACATTATGATCCAACAATTCCACTTCTGAGTATATATCCAAAAAAATTTTTTTTAAAAAAAAAATTTTTTTTTTCAACGTTTATTTATTTTTGGGACAGAGAGAGACAGAGCATGAACGGGGGAGGGGCAGAGAGAGAGGGAGACACAGAATCGGAAACAGGCTCCAGGCTCTGAGCCATCAGCCCAGAGCCCGACGCGGGGCTCGAACTCATGGACCGCAAGATCGTGACCTGGCTGAAGTCGGATGCTTAACCGACTGCGCCACCCAGGCGCCCCTATCCAAAAGAATTTAAAGCAGAGATTTGAACAGATATTGGCACATCAGTGTTCATAGCAACGCTATTCACGACAGTTAAAAGATGGAAACCACCCAAATGCCCATCAAAGAACAACTGATAAACAAAATGTGGTATATACATACAATGAAATTTTATCCAGCCTTAAAAAGGAAGGATATCTATTGGGCGCCTGGGGGCTCAGTCAGTTAAGCCTCCGACTCGATCTCAACTCAGGTCTTGATCTCCGAGTCGTGAGTTCAAGCCCTTTGTCGGGCTCCATGCTGGGTGTGGGGCCAACTTAAAAAAAAAAAAACAACAAAAGGAGTGGAGGAACCTTGAAGACATTCTGCTAAGTGAAATAAGCCAGACACAAAAAGATAACTATTGTATGATTCCACTTATATGAGGGACATAGACTAGTCAAATTCATAGAGACAGAAAGTAGAACAGTAGTTTCCAGCGGCCAGGAGGAGAGGGAAATGAGTTATTTTTTTAACGCATACAGTTTCAGTTTGGCAAGATGAAAAAGTTCTGAAACTGGATGTGGTGATGGTTGCAGAGTGTGTGAATGTGCTTTAATGCCACTGAACTGCACACATGAAAATGGGCAAGAGTAAACTTTGTTATGTTATGTGTATTTTACCACAAACAAAACTTGGTATTTTATTTCATTTATTTATTTATTTATTTATTTATTTATTTATTTTAAACGTTTTTTACTTATTTTTGAGACAGAGAGAGACAGAGCATGAACGGGGCAGGGGCAGAGAGAGAGGGAGACACGGAATCGGAAGCAGGCTCCAGGCTCTGAGCCATCAGCCCAGAGCCCGACGCGGGGCTCGAACTCACGGACCGAGAGATCGTGACCTGAGCTGAAGTCGGACGCTTAACCGACTGAGCCACCCAGGTGCCCTATTTTTTAAAGTTTATTTATTTATTTTAAGAAAGAGAGTGTGAGTGCGTGTAAGGGGAAGGGGGAGAGAGAGAGAGAGAGAATCCTAAGCAGCACAGAGCCCAACGCAGGGCTCAATCTCACAAACCCGTGAGATCATGATGTGACCCAAAATCAAGAGTCGAACGCTTAACTTAGGTGCCCCAAAACTTAGGAATTCTTAAACTGGTCCAAAGTAGGATGGATATTGAGTAGTGGTGGTGGTGGGAGTAGTCTCAGCAGAAATAAGGGAAAATCATGTCTGGAGGGAGCTTTCACAACCCAGGCCACTTGGGTCATCCACGAGGGAAAACAAACCCCCGCTTTAGCGCACAATCAGAAATTATAAAACACACAGGGAACTGAGCTATGGTGAGCAGCAGCATACAACACAAATGGGAGGGTTTCTGTCCCCCAAATTTGAGATAATAGAACAGTCTGGAAGACTTTCAAATAGCTATGCTTAAGGTGATTAAGGAAATCAATAGGTTGCTGGAAAAAGGAGAAGCCAGGTTTAGGAAGTAGAGTGGAGCGTGAGAATTTGAAGAGTTGAGGAAAGTGGGTCAGTCTGTCGGGAGGAGGAGGGAGTGGAGGAGAGAAGGGTACGAATCACCAGATTCCACCACAGCCCAGTCCGAAAGGCAGCTCTCCCAGGGGGTTTAGCTGATAAAGCTGTGAGCTGGTATCTTTCTTCTAGGGACAGGAGAATGTGGCAAGTCCCTGAAAGCTACTTGGGCTTGAGATAGAAATAAGGGGACTTAGAAGAAAACTTCCCAGGGAGTAAAGTGCTGAAGACCCCGCCTGGGAGCGGCTGGACAGAAGTGGGAAGGACACAGTTCTCAGACACTGCCTGGGTGGAAGCAGGCACCACACTCAGGCTGCCCTGCGTGACAGGGAAAAACAGCTTTGTAGTACAATGGGCAGCATTCATTCACTCGTCATTCATTCATTCATTCACTCAACAAAGATTTGCAGCGTTTCCCCACTGTGCCAGGTGCTGAGCTGGGTGAGAAAGATAGACCCAATCCCCACTGTCATGACGCAGGAGATGCACCAGGAAACATGGATAGTGTTGTGGGTAAGAGTGTGGGGCTTTCCAGGTCGGTGACCTTGGGCAAGCTATTTCCCTGCTTGTTAGCCTCAGTTTCCTCATCTGTAAATTGGGTTTAGAACAGAACCTACCCCATAGGATGGTTGTCAGCATTAAGTGAGTTAATACATGGGTAGGGCTTGGGATAGTGCCTCGCACATTCTAAGTGCTCATTGAGTTAGCCAATATGAATGTATCTATTATTATTATTATTTATTATTATTATTACAGGTGGGAGAATTAACAGGGCCTCCAGTTGTAGCAGGAAAAAAAATACAGCAGCCTAGCCTGCCTTTTCCTCTGAGCAGCTGCATGGGGAGGACACGGGGGCAGGGACGCTGGTGTGAGTTGCGGCGGGGGGGGGGGGGGGGGGGGCGAGGGGGACAGAAAAAGAGGAGCCTGATTTGCCGGAGAGGGGAGGTTGAGATGGGAACAAGGGCTGGGAGGCTGACCACGGCCAGTCTCAGTGTCTGGGGACAAGGGCGTGCCGCTCGAAAGGCCCATTCTGCAGGTGCACATTCCCAAGTGGTTCTCGGAGCCCCTGCCACGTGGGCGATCTTATTTATTCAGAGGACAGCTCTGAGGTGGGTCTCAAAATCACCGCACACAAGGAACCTTGCTCAGAGAGATAATGTCCTTACAAGTAGGGGGCGGGACCAGAGCCTGGGACCTGCCGCTAGGGGGAGCTGGAGAGCAGGAGAGCAGGAGAGTCAGAGGCTGAGGGCCAGCAGCCAGGAGAGCAGAGTGGAAGACAGGAGGTGAAGTTCCAGGAAGTGGATAGGGAAGGAGAGGGGGTGGGAGAGGTGACAGAATCAGGTACATGGAGGATTGGCTGCGGGGTACATCAGCTGTGTTTTTATCTATAAACCATGATTGGGAGGAAATACGTATTTTCTTCATTGCTTTTAAGTTTTCATGAATATAAGAGGGAGGGAGCCAAAGCACAAGAGACTCTTAAAAACTGAGAACAAACTGAGGGTTGATGGAGGGTGGGAGGGAGGGGAGGGTGGGTGATGGGCATTGAGGAGGGCACCTGTTGGGATGAGCACTGGGTGGTGTATGGAACCCAATTTGACAATAAATTTCATATTTAAAAAATAAATAAATAAATACCAAACTGTTAGCTCTGTATGGCTAACTTGTGGACAGAATATCAAGCACTTTCTCAAGGGAATATTAGAAATACAAAGAATATTGTTCTAAGATAGCATCATTTAGACTTCTTTATGGAATTGATTGAGTTTCCACTGTTCTAAACTTGATGGAGGAAATCTTTCCTGGTAGGTGGCTAACACTTGTCCAGTATGTTTAAAAAATTTTTTTTTAACATTTATTTATTTTTGAGACAGAGAGAGACAGAGCATGAACAGGGGAGGGTCACAGAGAGAGGGAGACACAGAATCCGAAACAAGCTCCAGGCTCTGAGCTGTCAGCACAGAGCCCAATGCAGGGCTCGAACCCTCAGACCGTGAGATCATGACCTGAGCCGAAGTCGGACGCTTAACCGACCGAGCCACCCAGGCGCCCCATTGTCTGGTATGTTTTAAAAGGAAGTCTATGTGTCTCCTGTCACCTGGGCTTATTTTACCAAAGAGAAAATAGTTGTGAGCTAACCTTTGGAAAACCTCTAGATTTCTATTTCTTTTCCAAGGAGTTTTCCGCTGTTTGTGAAAAGGAAAACTAAAGAGCCCAAGTCACTTATGTGTTTTAAATAAATAAATAAGTAAATAAAATAAATCAAAAAATTTTTTCATTAATGTAAATTTATACATATATTTATTTCTAAGTAGAAATGTATATAAATATATATTTATTATTATTTCTTTATTATTATGGGGTTATTATCCACACATATTTTAAATCAAGTTTCGTTTCATAGAGCGGTGTCACTCCACCACGAAAAAGTTAAGCCAAAGAGGGGGAAAAATTCCACCTCTAGTATTTTCTTTTTATCTCTGAGCAGGTGATTCTCAAAGTGTGGTCCATGGCCTGATGCCATGGCGCCAGATGTTTGTTACAGCTCCTCAGCACAACACGTGCAGAAGACAAGAGTGAGCATTGAGAACCTCCTACAGCAGTGTAGTTGTTCTATGCCTGTGGAATCTGTGATTTATTTATTTTTTTTGAAGTTTATTTATTTATTTTTGAGAACGAGACACTGTAAGCCTGCGTGGGGGAGGGGCAGAGGGAGAGGGAGAGAGAGATTCCTAAGGGGAGCGCCGAGCCCAGTGCGGGGCTTGAACATACGAACCATGAGAACATGACTCGAGCCTAAATCAGGAGTTGGACACTTAATGGACTGAGCCCCCTAGGCGCCCCTGGAATTTGTGATTTAAAAATCGGGGCTTGTGGGGCATGTGTATGGCTCATTTGGTTAAGTGTCCAACCCTTGATCTTGGCTCAGGTCTTGATCACACGGTTGTGAGTTCAAGCTCCTCTTTGGGCTCCATGTGTGAAGCCTATTTAAAAAAAAAAGACAAAAACTAAACTAAAAATTGGGGCTTGTATTTTGTATATCTTTTTTATTTCATTTTTCTTAAAAAAAAAAAATTTATTTATTTATTTATTTATTTTGAGTGGGGGTGGAGAGAGAGCGGGAATCTCCAGCAAGGCTCCACAACGTCAGCGCAGAGCCCAACATGGGGCCCGATCTCACAAACCTTGAGATCATGATCTGAGCCAATATCGAGACTCAGGTGCTTCTCTGTCTGAGCCACCCCGGAGGCCCCCATTTCATTTTTCTAATAATTTTTATCTTGAAATAATCATAGACTCAAAAGAGTCACAACAAGAACATAGAGTTCCATGAATCCTTTGCCTAGTTCCCCCAATGGTGACACCTTCTATAACTGTGGCACTATATCAAAGCCAGGAAGTTGATGTTAGTACAGTACAGTTAACTGAATTACAGACTTTAGTCAGATGTCACTTATCTGTGAACGTGTGTACGTGTCTGTGTGGGTAGTTCTGTGCAACTTGATCTCAGATCGTGTAGACCTCCCGACAACCAAGACAGAATTTATCAACGTTTTTTATTTTTTATTTTTGGGACAGAGAGAGACAGAGCATGAACGGGGGAGGGGCAGAGAGAGAGGGAGACACAGAATCGGAAACAGGCTCCAGGCTCTGAGCCATCAGCCCAGAGCCCGATGTGGGGCTCGAACTCCCGAACCGCGAGATCGTGACCTGGCTGAAGTCGGACGCTTAACTGACTGCGCCACCCAGGCGCCCCAACCAAGACAGAATTTAAAGCAACCCTCTCCTGCTACCCCTCTCAAGTCACACACTGCCATCTCTAACGCTGTCCCTGGCAACGGTCTCCATATGTCCCCATGGCTATAGTTTTATCATTTTAAGAATTTGTAAGTGGACTCATATAGCAGGTAGCCTTTGGAGACTGACTTTTTCACTGAGCGTCAATGCCTTTGGGATCCATCCACATTGTTGCAAGTATCAATGGCTCACATCATATGGCTGAACAGTAGTCTGTGGTCTAGAAGTACATGGTTTAACTTTTCGCTGGCTGAAAAACAGTTGAGTTGTTTCCACGTTTGGGTTATTATGAATAAGGCTGCTATGAGCATCGTGTACAGATTTTTGTGCAAACGTGAGTTTTCGTTTCTTTGAGATAAACGCACAAGACCGTGATCGCTGAGACTTCTGGTAAGTACACATTTACTGTGACACTTGATTTCGACTCTCACGGTTGGTGAGATCAGGGCCTGCGTCGGGCTCTGTGCTGAGTGCGGAGCCTGCTTGGGATTCTCTCTCTCTCTCTCTCTCTCTGTCCCAACCCCACGACTCACTTTCTCTCACCTTCTCTCAAAATAAATAAACGTTAAAAAAAAACTGGGGCACCTGGGTGGCTCGGTCGTTTAAGTGTCTGACTTCAGCTCAGGTCAGGATCTCATGGTTAGTGAGTTCTTCTGTTCCCCGCCCCCCCTCAAAAATAAATTTAAAAAAAAAAATTAAAAAAATAAGTAAATGATTTAAAAAACCCTTTCACACTGTTCTCAAGCTGCAGTGTATGAGGGACCCAGCTCCTCACATCCTTGTCAGCATTTGTAGTTAACTCTATTTTTTATTTTAGCCACTGTTGTGAGTTGAACGTGCCCCCCCCCCCCCCAAGGTATGTTCAAGTCCTAACCCCCAGGAGGGGGTGAATGTGAATGTGAGCTTATCTGGAAATAAGGTCTTTGCAGATATAATCAAATTAAGGAGCAGTCATACAGGATTAGGGTGTGCCCTAAATCCAGTCACTGGTGTCCTTCCAAGAAGGCCATGCCAAGGCACAGACAACACAGGGAAGAAAGCCATGTGACAAAAGAGGCAGAGTGATACAGCTACAAGCCAGGGAACACAAGGATTGTTAGCAGCCCCAAAAGGCTGGAAAAGCAAGGAAGAATTCTTCCCTAGAGCCTTCAGAGGGAGCCCAGCCAACACTTTGATCTCAGACTTCTAGCCTCCAGAACTGTGAGGGAATACATTTCTGTTGTTTTCAGCCACCCGGTTTGTGGTGATTCGTTATGCAGCCCTAGGACACCCCTGCACCCATTCCAGCAGGTGCTGGTGAGGCCTCAGTGAGGATCTCATTTGCATTTCCTTTTTTTTTTTAATTTTTAAAGTTTATTTATTTATTACTTGTGAGAGAGAGAGAGAGCATGAGTCGGGTAGAGGCAGAGAGCAGAAGAGAGAGAATCCCAAGCGGGCTCTGTGCTATCCGAGCAGAGCCCGACCCGGGGCTCGAAATTACAAACCGTGAGATCATGACCTGAGCTGAAACTAAGAGTCGGACCGAGCCACCCAGATGCCCCCTCATTTGCATTTCTTGGTGGAAAATGATAGCGAACATGATTTTATGTGCTTCCTTGCCATCCTCTTTGGTAAAGGGTCTGTTCGTGTCCAATGCCCATTTCCAGCTTGGATTGGTTTGGGTTTTTTCACTGTTGGATTTTGAGAGTTTTTAAAAGTATCGGTCCTTTGATAGATGTGTGTTTGGCATTTGTTTTTATGGTATTTCACCAAACTGTTGGTTCGTGGTGGACTGGAAATTTTACAAAAACAAACTGGTCCTTCACCTCGGATGGTTTGAGAAGCACAGCCTTGGTATGTTTCCCTTCTCTTTCCTTAAGGCAACAGCACACATACGGTGTTGCCTCCTGACGTTTTCCCCCAGATACTTTGCTGTAAATAATTTCTCCAGCTTGCTCTGTATCTTTATGATTATCATTTTCAGTGTTTGCAAAATATGCTGGAGAAGGACCGTGCTGCAGCTTACCCAGTCAGGTGTCAAGGTGAGACCACTGGGAGACTCAGGGACAGCTGCAAGCGACTCACCTTTGGGCACGGGGCTTTTTCTTATTTATTTATCTTTATAAATAACTGTTTTGTTTTAATTTTTTAAATGTTTGCTTATTTTTGAGAGAGAGAGAGAGAGTGACAGAGCGTGAGTTGGGGAGGGGCAGAGAGAGAGGGAGATACAGAATCCAAAGCAGGCTCCAGGCTCCGAGCCGGCAGCACAGGGCCCGACACGGGGCTCGAACAGACGAGCCATGAGATCATGACCTGAGCTGAAGCCGGACGCTGAACTGACTTGAGCCACCCAGGCGCCTCTTTTTCTTAGATTTTGGATGTTATTTTTTAGTTCCCATTCTCACCAGCGTAGCTTGGCTTGCTCTTTTATTAGGATTCCGGGTGCTGGTTGCCACATTCCTTATCTGCATGAAAACAAAAGGTCCCTGGTGCTGAATGGAAATTCCCCTGGGAGCATGGCTTTCATAGTCCCAGCCGCCAGACGGTACAGCAAGAGCGGAACTTGACCTTCGTTTCATCCCAGTGGCTCCAAAGCAGGGGTAGCAGTCGGTGAGAAAGACGCAGATCCTTTGAAAGGACAGACAACGTGCCTCAAAGAGCATCAGGGAACCGTGTACTAAGGGTCAAAGCCAGCCTGCTCAAAATGGTGAAAATGGATGGTCCTGAATAAGGGGATCATAGAGAAGATGTCAGGCCTCCTTCCCTCACACCCGATCTGATTTATGCCCCTCCCCCTGCACCCCAGGCCACCCGCTCACCTGGAAACCGCCGTCCTGGTTTTTCAGACCCGGGTTTTGGGCAACTGCCAACACGCTATCTCCTTCCCTTCTCCTCCTTCTGGTCCTGAATCAAAGAGTCGCCCCTCTTCTGGTCTCCCTCATCTTGCTCCTCACTCTCTTCAGCCTGAAGCAAGGGATGTGACATCTGCAGCTTGTCACGAACCCCCCGGGCAGATTCACCCGAGCCCCTCCAAGGCCCCTCTACCTAGTGCTGTTGGGAAGTGAACTGAGTCAAGAATGGCTCCATCCAGAGTCAAGTCTCTACTGCCATTATGGTGCTTTTGTGGGGTGGCGTGGCGGGCAGCTCTGGAAGCCAATTTCATCCCCCCCATACTTTCCCAGCTTGTGGAATAACTTCCTGCCTTTGCCTCCCCTTACCCCCAAATCCTGGGCCCTCACACCTCCTTCCAGTCATTCTGCCACAAACTAAAAATGATACCTCTGTGTGGAAACCCTTAGCGTTCTTTCTTTCCGAAGCAGTTTCGAGGACCCTTCTCCTCAGTCTTCCCCCTAAGATGGTGGGGAGTGTGGGTGTCCCCGGGGAAGGGAGCCACCACGGGAGGGCCACCTGGCTCCTGGGAGCTGGTGGGTCTGAATTCCTGAGGGCACGGGCCTCATCACCTAGAACCCACAGTATCTGCACCTCTAGGACTCTCTGGGAAGCCCACCTTCTTCATACGATGAGTTACCTTTGTGATTCTGGGTCCTGCCTTCAGAAAGACAGGGCCCAGGAGGCACCTGGGTGGCTCACTTGGTTGAATGTCCGACTTTTGGTTTCAGCTCAGGTCATGATCTCGTGGTTTCTGGAATGGAGCCCCACATCAGGTTCCACAATGACAGCACGGAGCCTGCTTGGGATTCTCTTTCCCTCTCTCTCTGCTACTCCCCCGCTTGCATGTGCTTTCTCTCTCTCTCTCAAAATAAATAAACAAACATAAAAAATGATAATAAATAAAAACAGACACTTGAATGACCGAATTCACTTAAAAATAATGGCAGGGGGGCACCTGGGTGGCTCAGTCAGTTGGGCATCCGACGTTGGCTCAGGTCATGATCTCACAGCTTGTGGGTTCGAGCCCCGCGTCAGGCTCTGTGCTGACAGCTCAGAGCTTGGAGCCTGTTTTGGATTCTGTGTCTCCCTCTCTCTCTGCCCTTCCCCCACTTGCACACGCATGCGCTCTCTCTCTCTCTCTCTCTCTCAAAAATAAACATTAAAAAAATAAGAATGGCAGTCTCAAAACTTGCCTCTACAGATAGGACTGATATATTAAATATAGTGCCCGCCCCCGTGTGAGGGCAGAAGCAGGTCGGAGCCACCCAGGCTCTAATCTTGTCATTCACTAGCTGGGCAAGTCATTTACCCCTCAAACCTCACTTCATGCGTATGTAAATGAGATAACACGAACCTCAGAGAATTTCTGGGGAGATTCAACAAAATGAAGGCCAGGGCACCTGGGTGGCTCAGTCTGTTAAGCATCTGACTTCGGCTCAGGTCATGATCTCATGGTTTGTGAGCTCCAGCCCTGTTTTGGGTGACCCCGATTCTCTCTCTCTCTCTCTCTCTCTCTCTCTCTCTGCCTCTCACTCACTTGTACCCTCTGTCTCTCTCTCAAAAACAAATAATAAAACAAACAAATAAATAAATAAAATGAAGGCCAAACACTTGGCACTTGGTAAACAGGAACTGTTTTGAATAGGTGGAAAGAGGCAGGAATTTCCCAGGAGCTGAATGGGATCTGCTACTCTTCTGGTCTGAAGTTGCATGGCTCAGGGAATGGGGGCTGGGGGCTCTGAGGAGAGGGCATCACCCCCAGGCGGGGACCACAGCATATTACCCCAAAGAGGAAAGCTTAGCTGCCTAGCTGACACCGAATGTTAACCCGGCCCCAGCTTTTTGCAAGACCCACAGAGGCTTCCTCTCTGTGCCCCCCCGCCACCCCCCCCAAAAAAACAAGCTCAGCCAATTCCCAAAGCTTGTGGCTGGGAGCCCTCGGCCTCAGCGGGGCTGGCGTCTGGCCCAGACCTCTCCTGGTCTGCTGGCTTCTTGGTGCAGAAAATTCCTGATGGAGCACAGCTGTCCCAGGCCTCCCCGGGACTCTAATGGGACATAAGTGGCCCTCTTTGATGCTGCTGACCTTTCTGTCCCACGTGTCTTCAGTCAACTAAGACCTGTCAGCTTAGGGTGACTTGGGCCCAGTTCTATGCTGAATTCCTTCTCGTGAATATGCATGCACCCTTAGCTTAAAACTTCCACTGTTCTGGAGCCATAGTGCTTTGGGACACGTCCCCGGTGTCCTCCCAACTTTTGCAAGTAAAACCCTTCCTTTTCCCACTCTTTGGCTTGGTTGTGTCTCTGTGCTTCACACCCACCAAGAAGGGGACCCAACTTGGGGGACCGTATTTTGGATACCCGGTTAGGACATAACCCTTTGGGGTCCTCCAGCTCTCAACAGGTGACAGACACGGTAGGCAGCTCACTGAGGTCATGCAGTCTGTGTTGCTGGGGAACCTGCGGGGAACGGCATAGGAGAATTCCTCTTGGCACCTAATTTGTTAGGTACCTGCAACTCGACTCACTGAATGGAGTCAGTGTCCACTCTGGACATCTTTTATTATTATTATTATTGTTATTATTATTGTTTATTTCTGAGAGAGAGACAGAGAGACAGAGCATGAGCAGGGGAGGGGCAGAGAGAGAGGGAGGCACAGAATTCGAAACAGCCTCCAGGCTGTGAGCTGCCAGCACAGAGCCCAACGCGGGGCTCCAACTCACGAACTGTGAGATCGTGACCTGAGCTGAAGTTGGCCACTTAACCGACCGAATCACCCAGGTGCCCCGAGTGTACACTTTTAAATTATCAACTGGGAGAGCTTACCTACCAGCTTTCTGGAGAATGGAATTTTCAGTGTGCTAAGAGCAGCAAGTCTGTGTCTCCACTAACCCTTATGATAGACCTCTTGGCAGCTGGAGACAAATTCTTTGCAGAGATCCAAGGATATGGGGAACCAGACATCAATCCTGTCAGACCACCTGCTAGGGTGCCTCCTGGGTTACTGGAAGCCTTTTGGGTATACCCCAATGACAAAGAAAACTTGTGTTCTTTTGTAATACTGCCTGGCCTCCGTACCAACTAGGAGACCAGGAGAAGAAGCCAGAAAATGGCTTGTTAAATTCAGTTAGACCTATTTTGTAAGGAGGAAGAGAGATGGGATGAGATCCGTTATGTACAAGGCGTTATGGCCCTCCACCAGAATAAGGGACTACAGAAGAAAGGTAGGTTTAAGCCTATCCAACTATCTAACCCAAAGGGTAAGACCATGCTCTTTTGGAGGGACCCCTGAAGACCCCATAGACTTCCCTTTGCCTCAAAGATCCTTTGCCCTGAAGTCCCCAGCCCTCAGCCCCATCTGCAACTCTGTCCCCTCCAGATTCTGAGTCTCTGCCAGATCCACCCTATTTCCTCTCCAGACCCATCTAAACTGCCCCCACCTTACTCAGATTAGGGAGACTAACAGCAGACTCCTTGTGTGCAGCCCCCCAACTACTATGCATGGTAACCCTTTTTTTTTTAAGTTTATTTATTTTTGAGAGACAGAGACAGCAGAGGAAGGGTAGTGGAGGGGCAAAGAGAGAGGGAGAGAGAATCTGAAGCAGGCTCCGTGCTGATTTGGAGCTCAAACTCAGGAACCATGTGTGAGATCATGACCTGAGCTGAAACCAAGAGTCAGATGCTTAACTGACTGAGCCAACCAGGTGTCCCATCTACTGGAGGTTTATAATATGACTTCCCTAGGACCCATATCCCTAAATTGGGCCCATTCCTAGCTACTGCCTTAAACAGGTCAGGAGTCTAATCCCTGACTAAGAAGGACTTGGATTTTAAGTCCAAGCAACCCTATAATAGATGGGAATGGTCTTGGGCATACTATCTGTAGGGGCCTTTCCTGGTTCACTGAGATCCCAGAACTAGAAAAGTCAATCAAAAATATATCCATTCTTGGGGCACCTGGGTGGATCAGTCAGTTAAGTGTCTGACTCTTGGTACCAGCTCAGGCCTTGATGTCAGGGTCGTGAGCTCAAGCCCCACATTGGGCTCTATGCCCAGTATGGAGCCTATTCAAAAAAAGAAATATATATGTATATAATATTATATATATATATATATATATATATATATATACATACATATATATATACATACATATATATATATACATACATATATATATATGAATATATATATGAATACATATATATATATGAATATATATGTGAATACATATATATATATATATTCAACAACCTTGGAAAGCAACAGTAGTGGCAATAGAATATGAGGAAACTGCCCTCAATGCTCTGGCTGAGGTCGTATCAAAAAATAGGAGGGTCCTAAGTGTCCTAACGGCCAAGGCAGGGGGTCCCTGTGGTCTCCAGGAGATGAATGTGGTTTCTACATTAATACCTCTAACCAAGTTGAAGAAAGCCTAGAGGTCGTAAAAAGAACTATAGAAATATTAGGGAAAAAACTGGCCCTGGGGCTCAATCTTTAACAGTCTACTTGGGGGATGGTTTTCATGGTTATGACCTTTAATGGGGCCCCTGTTAACACTTGCTCTACTCTTATTGTTTGGCCCATGCATCTTCAGACTCCTGGTAAACTTTGTCACAAATGCAGCTTGTTCTGTGACAGCAGTCCCCACCTTTAGGAAACACCTTTAAGGAGAACAAAACTTGTCTAGCTTTAAGGAGAGTTCCACTCTTCCAGCTGGGGAGACCACACACCCATTCTTGGCAGGAAGCAGCTACAGAAAAATGACCTTCGACCTATACCCCTCAAGAATGAGGAGCGATATATCGCAACGGGGGATTTTGTAGGCAGATAGGATTAGGGGTCCCCAGAAAAAGAGACAAGACATCGCAGGAGAAGTCATTTTAGGCCCCCAGACATTTCAAAAAAAATTTTTTTAATGTTTTTTTATGAGAGAGAAAGCAAACGTAAGCAGGGGAGGGGCAGAGAGAGAGGGAGACACAGAATCTGAAGCAGGCTCCAGGCTCTGAGCTGTCAGCACAGAGCCCGATATGGGGCTCAAATTCATGAGCCATGAGATCATGACCGGAGCCGAAGTCGGGCTTTCAACCGGCTGAGCCACCCAGGTGCCTGGACAGTGTTTCTATAAACTTAAGAAAAGTGGTGGTAGAGAACACTGGCTGGGTTCTTCCACTCCTGCTCAGCTGTGGGCCTCAACTTCCTCCTGTATCCATGAAAAATGAGGGGGGTAGTCAAAGAATCTTTTGGATTTGGTCTAGCTCTGCCCTTGGTGATTTTGAAGATGGTTCTGCTTTTTTTTTTTTTTTTTTTTTAAGCTTATTTATTTTGAGAGAGAGAGAGAGAACAAGCGAGCACATGAGTTAGGGAGGGGCAGAGAGAGAGGGAGACAGGAATCCTAGGCAGGTTCCATGCTGTCAGTGCACAGAGCTTGATGTGGAGCTCAAGCTCACAAACAGTGAGGTCATGACCTGAGCCAAAATCAAGAGTCGGATGCTCAACTGACTGAGCCACCCAGGCGCCCTTGAAGATGGCTCTTGAGGCTGGAGGAGTCTTGCCCACAGTGGAGGGGAGAACGTGCAGTATGTACCTGCTCTGTGCAGGGACAGAGCTGGGCACTTCACTCACATGGTCTCAGGTACCTTTATATTGACCCTCTGAAGATAAGATTAGCCACACTGAGCGATGGGGAAACCAAAACCAGGGAGGTTACTGGAACTTTCTAGTCACTGCAGTAGCAAACCAAAACCGGGTGTCCTACTGAGGTCTCTGGCCCCTGAGTTCCCAGCCCTTCCACGCCAAGGGACAGCTTTCCGAGGGGCGAGGAAGCCCAGGGTATGTGCCTGGGTGGTCGGAAAGGAAGGGCTATTAATCTATTGGTTTTTAGATTAATGCTGTGTTTTCTTGTATATACTAGGTTTTCGTTAATTTAGTTTTCAGTACTTTCTTTTGGGGGGCGGTGGGAAATTAGTTGGTTTTTTTTTTTAATTTTTTTTTAACGTTTATTTATTTATTTATTTTTAATTTTTTTTTTCAACGTTTATTTATTTTTGGGACAGAGAGAGACAGAGCATGAACGGGGGAGGGGCAGAGAGAGAGGGAGACACAGAATCGGAAACAGGCTCTAGGCTCTGAGCCATCAGCCCAGAGCCCGACGCGGGGCTCAAACTCACGGACTGCGAGATCGTGACCTGGCTGAAGTCGGACGCTTAACCGACTGCGCCACCCAGGCGCCCCAACGTTTATTTATTTTTGAGACAGAGAGAGACACAGCATGAACGGGGGAGGGGCAGAGAGAGAGGGAGACACAGAATCTGAAACAGGCTCCAGGCTCCGAGCTGTCAGCACAGAGCCCGACGCAGGGCTCGAACTCACGGACCGCGAGATCATGACCTGAGCCGAAGTCGGCCGCTTAACCGACTGAGCCACCCAGGCGCCCCAGTTTTTTTTTTTTTTAAACAAGAAAATGGAATATGGTAGGTAGTTAAGAAAATATGAGTTCCTGACAGTCTCAGCTCTAGCTGGTGAGGAGAGTCCTCAGTTATGAAAGAGCAAAGATGGGGCTTTTGTAGCAAGTACTAAATAGGGTGTGTAAATCAATACTTTGTTAATACGATAAAATGTTGACATTTGTTAAATTTTAGTGGTGGGCACAGATGCTGTTGGAATGGAGAATGTACCCAGATGGTACGGAAGCAAACAACGGACCTGGCCAGAGCTGCGACATTAAGCACACAAGACATTGAAAAAAAAAAATGGCATGGTAGTTACACAAATATATGCAAAACAAAAAACAAAAAACAAAAAAACCAGGAGAGGAATATGTGTATTTAACTGATGAAAACCAAGTCTAGAAGAAAATGTCACCCAAAGAACAGAGAAAAAAAAAAAAGCCCCAATAGCATTCTGAGCTATAGAAAAATGGACACCATGCTTTCAAGAAAGTAAGCAAAGATAAACTGACAGGATGAGATAAGGGAACAAACACTTTGACAAAACTAGTGCATCAGAAACTGGATATGGCTGGAGAAAAAATAAATTGATCTAGAGGGAAAGCTTGAGAGAATTATGGGAAATGAGAAAAAAAGACAAGTGTTAAACAGAGAGAACACTATAGTTATAAAAGATCGACAATGAGGGGCACCTGGGTGGCTCAGTCAGTTGTGTCTGACTCTTGATTTTGGCTCAGGTCATGATCTCATGGTTGTGGGATCAAGCCCTGTGTCAGGCTCTGTGAGACCATGCAGAGCCTGCTTAGGAGTCTCTGTCTCCTTCTCTGCCCCGTCTCTCCACTTGCTCTCACTCTCTCTCTCTCAAAAAGAAAAAAAAAAAAAAAATCAAGACAGTGAGACAAAGGAATAAACAGAGTCTGAAACAAAAACCCAACAAATGGAAAAGAAAAAGTATTCATAAAGAACATACAAGTTGTTAGGAGACTGGATCTGAAGAGTTCTCACCACAATTTTTTTTTCTTTTTATGGTATATACAGGAGATGATGGATATGAAATTAACCTACTGTGGCAAGGGTTTCACAATATCTGTAGATCACACCATCATGCTGGACACCTTAAATTTCTACAGTGATGTATATCAATTAGCTCTCAATAAGACTGGAAGGAAAAAAAAAAATACGCAGCATCTTCCCCCCAAAGAAGCATGGAACCGCTGCTCAAAAGAGCACACTTTGTTCCAGGGAACACTAACAGACAACAAGAAAGAATTTTTCAACCACACAGATTAAAAGGGGGCTCTTAGGCTGGTCTGTCTGGTCCCTACCAGCAGACAATGCTGCCACGTGACAACAGTGAAATGGCTCCAAAGTTCTGAATAAAGGACAGTGTGATGCAAGAATGTTTCACTCAGCCAAGTTGCATTCAAGTAGAAAAACCGCGGAAACATTCTCAAACACAGAAAGTGCAGCATTCATGAGCCATCCTTGAGGAACTTGATGATGAAATCTAGCCAATTAAGGGTTTGAAAACAATTCGGGAATGAAAAGGTGACAGTAAAAGTACACAAATTGGTGAGTCACAAGTCAGCTTAAATATAAGATGAGGTCTAAGTAACTTTGAGAATTAAGTTTCCAGAGCAGAAGGCAATGCATAGATTTTGATAATGTCAGTATAGGTAAGATTAACACAAATTGAGAAGCTAAGAGATAAAGCGACAGAAAAAGCAAGCGGTTTGCTCATCTTCAGAGCCTTGAACCATGCCAGCTAAAAAGAAAGCCTTATTAAGAATAATTCTAGTTTAGGGGCACCTGGGTGGCTCAGTTGGTTAAGCGGCCAACTCTTGGTTTCAGCTCAGGTCATGATCTCACAGTTTCATGAGTTCGAGCCCCACATCGGGCTCTGTGCTGGCAGCATGGAGCCTGCTTGGGATTCTCTCTCTCTGCTCCTTCCCCACTTGCACTCTCTCAAATAAATAAAACTTAAAAAAAATGGCACAATGTCACTTAAAAAAAAAAAAAGAAGAATTCTAGTTTATTTGTTTAGTGAGCTCTACACCCAATCTGGGGCTCAAACTCATAACTCTGAGATCAAGAGTTGCATGCTCAAGCAACTGAGCCATCCAGATGCCCCAGAATAATTCCAGTTCCTTTTATTTATTTTTTTATGTTTACTTATTTATTTTGAAAAAGAGAGAGAGCAGGGGAGGGGGAGAGAGACAGGGAGAGAGAGAATCCCAAGCAGGCTCTGTGCTAACAGCATGGGGCTCAAACTCACGAACCCATGAGATCATGACCTAAGCCGATATTGAGAGCTGGACGCTTAACTGATTGAGTCACCCAGGCACCCCATAATTACAGTTTCTTAATGTTTCTTATGATCTTAACCTCAGAGTTCTTTTAGGGACTGAGTTCACACACACACACACACACACACACACACACACACGTATACATACATATATACACATAAAACATATATATGGATATATAGATACAGATATGGGGTTTGCTGTTGTTTGTTTTTGTTTTTGTTTTACAGGGAAGAAATGCCTATTTCAGTTTTTCTTCTGTTAGATTCACATAAAATTGCTCTCTTTTATTTTTTAAATAGTATGACTAATTCAATTTTAATAAAAGCATTTCTATCTCACCTAGCTATGCTAGAATACTGCTCACCTCATGTCATTAATTATCTCTGGGTGGAGATTTTCATAAGATCACCCAAATTCTCTTCAATTCTTTATAAGAAGAATGCATCATTTTTACAAAAATAATAAAGTCTTTATTCTGGAATAAATAAGACTGGTGAAATATCTGTCTTCAACATGGTGTCTGGAGGCTTGTCAGTTTGATTTATTAGGAAAGCCTACAGGACATGTGTCATGTTGGAAGAATGTGCACAAGAAACTGGAATCCAGACTGAGCAAAAGAAAGGACATATCGAAATTCACAAATATTATCATGGGATAGGAATTATAGCTTCGAATTAACAGCAACCCGGATGCAACTTGATCTACAGATTCCACACAACCCCAATTAAAATTTCACCAAGTTGTTTCGTGGATATCGGCAAATGATTCTAAAGGTGTTTTTTTTTTTTCTTTTAAAATACTTTTTAAAGTAACCTCAACACCCAACATGGGGCTTGAACCCACAACCCTGAGACCAAGAGTTGTGTGTTCCACCAACTGAGCCAGCCAGGCGCCCGAGATTCTAAAGTTTATATGGAGAGGCAAAGAACCCAGAATGGCCAACACAGTAATCGAGAAGAACAAAGTCAGAGAACTGCCATCACCCGACTTCAAGACTTACTATAAAGTTGCAGGGAAAAACAGTGTGGTATTGGCAAAAGAATAAGACAAAAGTGGGGTGTCTGGTGGCTCAGTTAAGTGTCCGACTCTTGGTTTTGACTCAGGTCATGATCTCACTGTTCGTGAATTCAAGACCTGCATGGGCTCTGTGCTGACAATGTGGAGCCTCCATGGGATTCTCTCTCTCCCTCTCTCTCTGCTCTTCCCGCACTGTCTCTCTGTCTCAAAATAAATAGATAAGCTTTAAAAAATGAAAAAAAAAAAAAGAATAAGACAAAAGATCGATAGAATACAACAGAGAGCCCAGAAAGAGACCCACATAAATACAAGCAACTGGTCCTTGACAAAGGAGCAAAGATAATACAGTAAAGTGAAGGTAATTTTTTCAACAAATGGTGCTATTAACATAACTGGATGTCCACATAAAGAAAGAAAGAAAGAAAGAAAGAAAGAAAGAAAGGGAAAGAAAGAAATCTAGACTCAGACCTACACTCTTCATAAAATGCAAAACTATACAACTCCTAGAAGATAACATATGAGAAAATCTAGATGACCTAGGTTATGGTGAGGACCCTGGGTACAACACCCGAGAGGCATGATCCATGAAAGACACAACGGAGAAGCTAGATTTTATTAAAACATAAAACTTCTGTAGTACGAAAGACAATGTCAAGAGAATGAGAAGACAAACCACTGAATGGGAGAAAATATTTCTAAAAGATACGACTGATAAAGGACTGTTATCCAAAATATACCAAGAACTCTTAAAACTTAAGAACGAGAAAATGAACAACCTGATTACAAAATAGCCAAAGGCCCGAACAGACACCCCAGAGAAGAGGTTACACAGGTAGGAAGTAAGCATATGTCACAGAGAATTGCAAATTAAAACAACAATGAGATTTCACGACCCAACTATTAGAATGGCCAAAATCCAGGACATGGACAACACCAAAAGCTGGTGAGGGTGTGTTGTAACAGGAACTGTCATTCATTACTGGTGGGAAGGCAAAATGGTACAGTCATTTTGGAAATGTTTGGCAGTTTCTTACAAAACTAAACATTATTCTTGCCATATGATCCATCAGTCATGCTTCTTTGGGTATTTATCCAACAGAATTGAAAACTATGTTTATACAGGGGCACCTGGGTGGCTCAGTCAGTTAAATGACTGACTTCAGTTCAGGTCATGATCTCATAGTTTGTGGGTTTGAGCCCCGCGTCAGGCTCTGTGCTGACCGTTCAGAGCCTGGAGCCTGCTTCACATTCTGTGTCTCCCTCTCTCTCTCTGCTTCTCCCCCATTCGTGCTGTGTGTGTGTCTCTCTCTCAAAAATAAATATTAAAAAAAAAAAAAGAAGCAGTGTCTAGGTGACTCAGTTGGTTAAGTGTCCGACTTTGGTTCAGGTCATGATCTTGTGGTTCATGAGTTTGAGCCCTGTGTCAGGCTGTGCTGACAGCTCAGAGCCTGGAGCCTGCTTCGGATTCTGTCTCCCTCTCTCTCTGCCCCTCCCCTGCTCGCACTCTGTCTCTTTCTCAAAAATAAACATTTTTTAAAAAATCAAAAAAGAAAAAAAAACTATGTCCGTGCAAAATGATGCACACAAGATGTTTATAGTAGCTTTATTCATATTGCCAAAACTTGGAGGCAACCAAGATGTCTTTCAGTAGGTGAGTGGATAAATAGACAATGGTATACCCAGACCACGGATAATTGTTCAGCACTAAAAAGAAATGAACTAGGGGTGCCTGGTTTGTTCAGTCAGTTAAGTGTCTGACTTCAGCTCAGGTAGTGATCTCGGAGTTGGTGGGTTCAAGCCCCGCATTGGGCTCTCTGCTGTCAGCACAGAGCCCAGTTCAGATCCTCTCTCCCCCTCTCTCTCTGCCCATCTCTACTTGTGCTGTCTGTCTCAAAATAAAAAAACTTGGGGTGCCTGGGTGGCTCAGTCTGTTAAGCATCCGACTTTGGCTCAGGTCATGATTTTGCGGTGAGTTTGAGCCCCGCGTCGGGCTCTGTGCTGACAGCTCAGAGCCTGGAGCCTGTTTCGGATTCTGCGTCTCCCTCTCTCTCTGACCCTCCTCCGTTCATGCTCTGTCTCTGTCTCAAAAATAAATAAACGTTAAAAAATTTTTTTTGAAAAAAAAGATAAATAAAATAAATAAATAAACTTAAAAAAAAAAGAGCTATCAAGCCATGAAAAGACATGTAAGAAACTTAAATGCTTATTTCTAAGTGAAAGAAATCAATTTGAAAACGTTGGGGCGCCTGGGTGGCTCAGTGGGTTGAGTCTGACGTTGGCTCAGGTCATGACCTCGCAGTTTGTGAGTGTGAGCCCCACATTGGGCTGTTGTGCGGACAGCTCAGAGCCTGGAGCCTGCTTCGGATTCTGTTTCCCTCTCTCTCTGCCCCTCCCCCAGCTCGCGTGCTCTCTCTCTCAAAAATAAACAAACATTAAAAAAGAAAAGAAAAGAAAAAGGCTGTCTGACATTCTGGAAAAGGCAAAACTATGGAGACAACTATCTGACATTCTGGAAAAGTCGAAACTATGGAGACAGCAAAAGACCAGTGGTTGCCAGGGATTAGTTAGCAGGGAGGGAGGGATGAATAGGCAGAGCCTAGCGGATTTTTAGGGTGGTGAAACTATTCTGTATGATACTATAGTGGTGGAGACATGTTATTATACATTTGTCCAAACCCACAGAGTGTGTAACACCAAGAGAACCCTAGTGTGACTATGGACTTCGGGGATAATGAGGGTGTCAATGTAGGTTTGATTCCATCAGTAGTGGGGGAGGTTGTGTTGGTGGGGTGGGGGGCAGTCAGAGGGTGTATGGGAACTCTTTCTGCTCAATTTTGTTGTGAACCTAAAAGTGCTCTAAAAAAATCAAGTTTTTTAATAAAAATTAAAAAAAAAAGAAAAGAAAAGAAAGAAAGAAGAAGAAAAACCAGCCTGGATGTTTCCAGGAATTACAGATGGTTCCATAGGGGCGAGGCACAGTAACTGAGGAGGGGAAGCAAAGGTCAGGAGTGGAATGTGCTGGAGGGGTTGGCCGGGACGTACCCTGTGGGTAATGGAGCATCACTGGGGAGTGCTGAGCAAGGGCGTACGGGGGCAGGTGCCGCAGCAAGGGCACTGTGGCAGCCCTGTGGGTGGTGAACTGAGACGGCAGAGTGTACCCAAGAAACAGGCAACCACTGGCAGAGTCTAGGCGTGGAGCGGCAAGGCTCTAAACCAGGACAGGACACGCAACAGGGAGGCAGAACTCTCCAGAGCTTGGTCCTGATCAGAAGCAGAGGCCGAGAAAAAAGACAGGAGCTCTCTGAGGCTGCCACAGTCGTTCTGGACACAGTGAACTAGAGGCACTTTGGGAGACAAACTGGGGGAATGAGCTTGTGACACTTGGGTTTACAAAACTAGGGCTCGGGCGAGAAGCGTGGGCGGGGAACGTAGGGTGGAGGTGACTCGGCCCTGGGTGGAAGGGAAGGCACAGAGCCGAGGCCTTGCAGGGAGAGGGCGGAGGGTCGGTAGGAGAGACCAAAGTTGCAGAGTCAGGTGGAAAAAAGGAAATTCTACAAAGGAGACAGAAGTGGAAAAGAGGAGGTTCCGGAAGGGAGTAATGAGTCTCACAGAAGCCAAGGGAAGCAGACGTTCTCCACGAGTGTCAAGTCCTACAGGGAAAGAAGGGCACTGAAACCTGGTGACTTTGTCACCTTTACACACGAGATCAAGCCCTGGCCCCTTTCTTGTTGAACTCCAGCTTCCGAGTAGGCAAATGAATAGTACCGTGGAATGGGTTGAGATTCGAATTTTTGAAGAATATGCATTAGCCGGAGCAAAGAAGGATGAATGTTCTTGTTTTAAAACAAGTATTTTTGCTTTTAAAAAATCTTTTTTTATTTATTGAGAGAGAGAGGGAGAGGGAGAGAGCACGTGCGAGTGGGGGAGAGAGAGAATCCCAAGCAGGCTCCATGCTCAGGCACCCCAAAACAAGCGTTTCTAAAATGAACTCTAAGCTTCTTGACTTAGAATCCAAACAGTCATTAAACAGGACGACTTTATTACCATCGGTAAGAGAACAATGGAATAAACGGGGGCGTCCACACCTTGGAGCATCAACCATTAAATAGGAAGGCTTGGAGCTATACCAGGGGACTTCAAGAGAACTCTGTGAGGTACTAAGAAAAGTGACAGACACGTGCCTGGAATACAGTCACATTTTAGATAAAGCAAGGACAAGAATCTTGATTCAGGATTATGATTAGAGAGCATGGAGGAAGCCATGGAATCACGCGCACGGTTGTGTATATATTACATAGACCTGATCAGGGAAGGGGGCGAGTCACGTGGGGGAGAGGAAAAAGTCTCTAGCAAGCAACCAAGGAAAGACAGGACACTAAGCAGTATATAGGAAACAGTTCTATTTATGCATTTATATAAAACTGTGTAGATAAAAAAGACATTACCAAAAAGAAATTACCACACCAAAATGACTTAACTCAAACCTGCACCGAGTGAACAGAGGGCTGAGAGTGGCCCTCATCAGTGGCAGCTGGCTCACGTGGGCCAGCAAGAGGCCTGGCTGTCCCCCTGTGAGGACCGAGGACATCCACAGGTGAGGCGACACTGTGATGACATCCGGCCCATGTGCAGCCGGCCGGGGAGACAGAAAAGGGCATGCGGGGCCTCATTTGAATTCTGGGCCAAGGGCAGGGATGTGGAGAAAAGAGGAGTCTCATAAAGCTGGGAGAGAATTTTAGGGAGGACCAAGGCCGGGGTGGCGGGGTGGGGGGAACAAGTGACCAGGCCCCCGGGGCCTGCCTCATGAGTAGGATGTGGCTAGAGGTCTCCTCAGTTATGGGACAAGAGAGAACTGGAAATTTAAGAATGACACCGAGTACAGGACAGTTTTTATCAACCAACATACACACTTTTAATTGCAAAAGTAAAAACTTTCATTACATAAAACGTTAATTTACATACATTCTTTACACGGTGGAAGTCGTACGAGTTTGCAGCACATTAAGTTACTGTCAACATTCTGCACTGGACGCATTTTAGAACAGCTCACACTATTCGGAGCACGTGTGCTTGGGACAGGTGTCCATCTGCCTCTGCCTGCCGGGACCTTCCCCGGTTCCCCGAAGACGCACGGCGGCTGTCCTGCCTACCTCCGCCCCCCCGTCTGGTCCCCCGGCCTCAGTGTCTGTTGCTGCCTCTTCCACAGGAGGGAGCGGGGAGAGGGACCACAGGTAGCTTCTGAGGGTGACACTATAGCAAGAAGTTTGGAGGGGAAGTTGCCTGTCATGAGACTAGGGGTTCCTGGGAATGCCATGTGTCTGTCTGATCCTGTCACTGATTCTTGTGCGTAAGTGAGAATTTGTTCCTAAGAGGGCCAAAAGTGCCCCCAAGGGGCTGGAATTTGAAGGCTGGGACACTGCTGGTCTTTGAGTAAAGGTGGCTTCACAGGATGACCTCACCTGCCCCACAGAGGTGTTGTGAGGAAATGAGGGCAATCAAGCTTGGCACAGAGCTGAGGTCTGGACTCCCCAGATTCTGCTGGAAACTCTAGACTGGTTTCCCTTCTCTACACAGGTGCCTGCAGCTGGGGCTCACGGTTGGATTCATGCCGCCGACAGACGTGCTAAGTGCAAGAGAAACGGTCGGGTCAGCCCCAGGCCTCCACTAGGAGTTACATAACATTCCTTCTCTCCACTATTCTGAAAAGCTCTGGACATTTCCCAGTCTCCGGAGAGAGGAAGATGACAGATGTATTTAGCTCTAATGCTTAAATTATGCAGGGCAGGGAAACCAGACACTAAGGGACCTGGACATCAGACAAGCTGGCTGGAGGACCTCTCACCAAGGCCAGCACTGCGTCCAAGGGTGGGCCCGACTTGGGTGTGGCGCACAACAGGGAGAGCACCTGTCCATCTTCTTGGAGATGCTTTTGTGGAAGAAGCCGCTGGACATTGGGAGGCTGGGGGTGAGGAAGCCAGGGAGACGCACGCTGATGGCGACACAGCATACTCCCAGAGCCTCCTGTTTTTCCTTTGCTATGGGGCTATCTCTATAAGCACGGGCACTTTCCTAGCCTCCTGGCCCTGACACCATCAGCTCTGCGCATAATATGAACAGCTCCAAACATGGAGAGAATCTCAGTCTAGAATGCCATCTAAAGCACATCTGTCACATGGCCTTCCTTTGACCAATTTTAGTGCGTGATGGGTCACCGCTGAAAGTTAATAAGCAAAGAGTTGTGAACTCAGGAGAGTTTCTCCCCCATCACTAGGAGAGCTCAAAGGCCTAAAAGACCCCTCCGATTAATAACGGATTCTCAAAAGGTAGCCAAGGTTGCCTCTCTCCGTGCAACCAGACAGGCAGCTTTCTCTTTCCCCTATAACTTGGGCTTCTCCTGTGGGCAGGGATTAGATGAGAAGGGAACATGTGCTCTGGGGTTTTGAATGTTCATCGTGGAAGCCACTGGTTAAGAAGCAACTCATTCCCGACTATATTAGAATGACTGAGGCCGTCACCTGCAGCTAAGGAACTTTTGATTTTTATAAAAATAATTGTTCCTCCACAGAGGTCTATGCTGGAATTTGGAAGAAGGGAACAGAAACGAGAACTGAAAAACAAGTGAGGTAAACTCTAAGGGGACCCACAACTGGAATTGGGCAGAGTCCCTCTTCTGGTCACACATCTGGAAACATGTGGGGATGGGAAAATGGCTGGACACAGTTGTGTTCCAGCCACACTCACTCTTAAAGAGTTTTCAAACAGGGAGGGAAAAAGTGAAAGGATTTTTATAAAAGTCATCTGGTTAAATTCTCTCCTCTTCCATTTCTGTCCAAGACAGTTTTGAAAACAAACCCTGAAGAGTTCCCGGCTTGCTGACCCCCTCCCTCAGTCCTCCTCCCCAATGGGGGCACACCCGAGACAATTAAACCCACATCTTCATTCTTGGGCACCACACTGTGCTGAAGCAGGAAAATAATACACTGCAAAACCAACTACCTATTGGCCAGCAGTTAACTGGTCTAAGCCCTAGCTGTCTGCAGGACTGAGTAACGACTAAAGGAGATCACGTATATGGAGAAACTCTTAGGATGGACTGGACAAATGTTACTCTTCTTTCTCTCAGAAAATGAGCCCAAATCTGCTCAACTTCTAGACTGTTTTGTTTTCCACCAAATAAGTAGATTCTGTTTTGTTTCGTTTTTTTAAAGATTTCATTTTTAAATAACCTCTACACCCAACGTGGGACTCAAACTTACAAACCCTGAGACCAAGAGTCTCACTCTCCACCGACTGAGCCAGCCAGGCACTCCCTAGATTTCTGTTTTCATAAACCGTTATTTTTTTTTTTAATTTTTTTTTCAACGTTTTTTATTTATTTTTGGGACAGAGAGAGACAGAGCATGAATGGGGGAGGGGCAGAGAGAGAGGGAGACACAGAATCAGAAACAGGCTCCAGGCTCCGAGCCATCAGCCCAGAGCCTGACGCGGGGCTCGAACTCACAAACCGCGAGATCGTGACCTGGCTGAAGTCGGACGCTTAACCGACTGCGCCACCTAGGCGCCCCTTCATAAACCGTTATTATTTTACTTCTGCTCTTCCCTAAAACAAATTGGAGATAAAGGAAGAAGGTAAGTTCTGCCTCTTTCTATAAGCCTGAACCCGTACAGCGTCTTGTCAATACTGGACTCCTCTGGACCTCAGGACATCTGGAGGTAAGCGCTTCAGACTGCTGCCAGAGCAACCTTCCTCCCCACAGAGCTGATCTGGGGATCCAAGTCTCTGGGAACCTACAAGAAAGCGAACCTAACTCATGTGAGGAGGTCACCACCGTGTCACCTCTCAGTAACCACTCAACAAACTTGCGAGTCCCTGCGGTTTTGTACTTACTGTGGTGCTGGAGGTGGGGGGTTGGTTAGGTGGCCCCACCATGCCTCCCCACCCTTCTTCCTCATCTTGATGACCCTCTTTCGTGCACCGGGTCATGTGGAAGGACTTGTGCTGCTTCCGTGGGGGAGCTGGGGGTGGGGGTGGGCGAGCAGCACCCTCACACAAAGCCTTGGGGAGAGACGGACTGGCTGGCCACTGCAGGTCATTCCTGTAGGAAGCCGTTCCTGTACCCTGCTTATCAGAATTGCCTTGAGGATAAGGCCAATTACTTCTCTGTATCCAGTAATTAAGAGCAGAAAACCCTCTGTGGAAAATTTCCTAACAGAAATCTACCCTCAGTTCTGAACTGGGTAGACTTTAAGTAAAGTGAGTCGGAAATGCATGAAAAGTCTCAGCTTATCTGTGGCTACACCATTTTTTGTGGAGCTCGACAGCTCAGCGGCTTGGGGGACTCCCCAGGGGACACTTCAGAAGAGCGACACATGCAAGAGCGACAGGAAGAAAACTTTTCCTAGTCTTTAAAGTTTTGAGTTGAAGTGGGTATTTTATGAACATTCGTGGTGTGAAGGGCAGGTGGGAAATGGGGAAGGAACACGGGTTGATTCAAAACGACAAAACAGAAATCTCAACCATCAAGATAGTTTCTTTTTCTACTAAGGAACCCTCTCTTTCGTTAACCCGAAGGGCCTAATTTAAGAAAACTCTGAAGAACTTGTTTACATATAAGCCTTCTCCGTGCGCAGCAGGGGTAAGGACACTGCAAAGGCTCTAAAAGCTTGCGCAAAGCTGGCCTTGAAATGATCCCTCTGATTTCAAACCTCTTAAATCATAACGGCTTAGCAGCATGAATTTAATATGGACAAAAAATTTTGTTTTTCCCGCATTAACCCACACAAGGCGCGACTTAAGAAAAAATTCCCTCAGGTACCATTCATCCTAGTTTCATTTAAGTCCGTGGAGGCAGAGTATTTCCACCCTGAGCTCCGTGAACCATGCTTCTCCTTTACAAGCTCACAAACCAGCCCCTCAGGGACTTGATGATCCCCACTGCTGCTCATGAGAGGGGCTGAGAGAGGGCCCAGGGACGTCCTTGGAGGTGCATGGCTACGTCCAAGGATGAAGGGGACCCCGCAAGGAGTCACACATTCTGCCCTCACCATCGCCTGCCATTAACCCTGTCACGGCCACCTGGATTCATCTGATTTCTGCAATTCGGAACCAGGGGCTACAGTGTGGTTTTTTCCTTCAGCTGGGTGATGGCATAGGGCCAGAGGCCAGGTATCTAGCAGCATCAATAAAAGAATAAAGGGGGGGGGGGTAAAAAAAGGAAGAAAACTATGTCCTCATTTACACCATTTGGTTAATACACACTAAAAGCACTTGGAGAAAACAATGAGCATAGTGAACCACCCAACTGAAAGAACATAGCTTTATACTGTTACAAATAATAAAAATACCTCACCTTGTTTCCCAAGTACAAAGAGAGAAATCATTTTGAGACAGAGGATCCCACAGTTGCACACCCAGCTGGCAAACACGTGGGGTCTGGAGCTCCTTCCCCAACCACATTACAACATCAGCTTGACACATCTGTAAAACATCTTCCCTGCGGAAAGTTGGACCCTAAAGATCAAACCCGGGGAGGTGCCCTCTCCCCAGGCCAGCACTCTAACTCATCCCCTCTGAAGACACTTGGTAAAAGCGACCCAGCTGACAGAAGCGGTGCTGCCTCAGCAATAAAGGGCTCTGCCGAGGGAGGACCAGGAGTCCAGCTTCTGAGAAACCATCCAGATAGGCGAGCGGGAAGGGAAGGGAAAGGAGCTGGGGGTGGGGGGTGGGGGTAGGGGGGGCCGGCATGAAAACCTGATGAGATGGAGGAAAGTATTACCTCAGCAATTACCATTTCAATTATAATCAGACTCCAACCTGACGTCACTGAGACTCCAAGGGCCATGGACACTGGGAAGGCAGTGAATCTCTTGAGTGCAATGACATTACTTAATCTTGGTTCTAGATTCCATTCTGCTTGGGGAAACTGCAACAGTTTCTTTAATTGACCATGGCTTTCCATAAAAGTATGGGTGGTGTGGCCAGGAAGACAGGACAAGCAGGCCCACCACCTCGTAAGGGATGGCCCTGAAGTCGGGACCGGCTGGCTACCCTCTCTGTCGCCAGGGAGCCAGCAGAGGGGATCACACCACGCAAGTAAGGGAAGGCATCAGCCCTGTTTCCTGCCTGAGGGGCAGCCTCAAGGCTGCGGTTCCAGAGGGTGTGGAAGAGCCCAGTCTCTCACAGACAGGTACCGGCAAAATCCCGGCCAAGCAGGGAGGCTGGAAGAGTCGGGAGGGTCAGGCTCTGGCCATTGCCTCCAGCATACAGCTGGCTCATACACGCATGCATAGGGCAGATAACTAAGTAACCTTAGAAAGTGGTTTCCTCGTTTCTGTTTTTATTTCTCCCCTTTTGATCTGGTCTTCGGACCTCAAAGTTGTTCCTCTGTACAGTCCTTGTTTCCTATAGTTCTGAGAGGGTGGTTCCATCACAGATGACCAAAGGCTGGACCCCTCTGGCTGTAACGTAGACCTTCCAGTGGGTGGCACCGGCATAGCCTTGAAGGGAAACAGCAACAGGAAAGCAGGTGAATGGCAGGGACTGGGCACACCTGTTGGCACGAACAAGGCAGGTCTGCCTGGCATAAATATGCCGTTATTGGTCCTCTCTGTAACTGGATGTCCAATGGGAGCCACTACGAACCCAAGTGCTTCATCACCACCACTCACCTGGCTAACTATGACTCACAACTCAGCAGATTTACAAAAGCAAGATGCTCTAGATGAGGCTGGTGCTGGGCATCAATTCTCAGACCCATCTCATCTTTCTTGGCAAGAAGATACGATGAGTTCTGAGGGAAGTAGGACCCCCCCCATCCAGGTCTCCTAATGTTATCGGTCACATGGCCTCATTATAGAACATCCAGAATGGCTCAGACCAGCACTTCCTACACTGTGTTCTGCAAATAGTAACATGCTGTTAGGATAAGTCCAATGGGTTCCATGGTCAAGGAAGTTTGAGAAACACTAGGTTCCTCTAAGGCTTCTGGAGACTTCTGTACACTAATGTGCACTATGTAATCACAAGACAGGCAGTTCCCCAAATCAACTGATCCAACAGCCCTATTTGCCAAGGGCTTTTCTAAGGGGCTCCTGTTCCCATCCCTAGGGTCATCAGTGATCTGAAGAACTGTTTAGGAAACACTGACCCTACATTATTTGAGTGGAGGAGGAAGGTAGACTTAAAAGCTTTAAAAACTTGGAACACTTCAATAAACTCCTGATGGAAAATTATCTAGAGTGCGACATACCTTACCCATCATTAAATTGAGAGCACTGAATAGAATTTAACCTCTACTTAGTGACTCAAGAAAGGCCACTATGGGGGTGCGTGAGTGGCTCGGTCGGTTAAGCGTCCGACTTCGGCTCATATCATGGTCTTGCGGTCCGTGAGTTTGAGCCCCGCATCTGTGCTTGCTTTGGATTCTGTGTCTCCCTCTCTCTCTGCCCCTCCCTCGCTCACACGGTCTCTTTTTCTCAAAAGTAAACATTAAAAAAAATTAAAAAAAAAAAAAAAAAGAAAGAAAGAAAGGCCACTATGGGCAGTGACTCATCAACCACGGCAGGTAGATGATGAAGCATTCTTGAAAATGCTTCTCATCACAGGTTTTCTGGTGATGTGTATTCCTGTCCCCTTCCTGTCTGCCTTCAGAGGACAATGCTTACTTCGGCAAAAACCATAGAACCCACTTGTCACAGTGCCATTCTTTAGGGCCCCCCAAAATGCTAGAGCTGCCATCTGTCCTACAAGCACTGAATTATTCTCCTTTGCTGTCAGGGTCCGCTCCTGTGCTCATCTTTAACTGTGGCAGCCGCAGCCACCGCTTCTATTTCTGCCACTGCTTCAGAAGCTCACTGTCCTCCCCAGCCCGCCCTCCCCGTTCTTCTCCCAGACCTGCCCTCTCCCTCTTGTTGTAGTCAGTTCCCCATCCCTTCTCCACGTTGCTGTCCTGCGGCTGGCCTCTCATGCCCACGGGGCTCCTTTCCTTCTCGTCAGCAAGCCGGCCAGTCACAGCCCGGCAGGTTATCATGCTCCGGATTTTCGGCTTTTCATTGCTATTCCCACCAGCCTTTGATGCTCAAAGCTTCTTTGATCACTACCAGCCATCCATTTATTCCCCCTAATTCTTTAATTGGCATTCTAGAGGTTTGTGGGATCCAGGAACCTAAAATTTGGATAACTAAGGTGATTCTGTAGTTGTCTGAACTGTCTGGCATTTGCAGAACATAAGACAGAGACTTTTTCAAGCATAACTATGTACTCTCAAGCCCAAATGCCATCCATACAGGCTTGTGCAATAGACATGCCTCAAGGAAGGGTCACTCCGCTACAGGAAAATAGCTTCAAAAACAATTTCTACACAAAAATCCTCTTCTTTGCAGTAATTCCCAGGGGCCAGGCCAGCTGTGCTCCATTATCAGTTAACGCTTAATTTGTGCATGATTTTCATTTCTACATTGAAATAAGTTATGTAACGTGGATTAAAGCCTGTCATGGTTTGCAGTCCGTATCCTACTTCCAAATGGGTGAAAGGTTTCCAGGGACCAGGGTCTTCTAAAGAGGTAAAATTAAAAGAAATCAATTGGAAAACCAGTCTGGGCTCTGTCAGGGACCCTAGGCTTCCCCCTAAGCTTTGTGAGGCAGGAAAAACACAGAGGGCAATAGTGATACTTACTATCTGCTTCCGCCAAGAAAACTCTACTGTCAAACTGATTGCTACGGACAGCAGTTGATTCAAACTTGTTTCTTTGGAAAGGATTTTTAGAATATAATGCACAGAATAAGCCACAGTTGGGAAATCATGGAGCCAACGGTGAGTCATGACTGTGAGGCTATGACTTGGCAGTGGGACCCACACGGAAGGGAATATTTCCTCATGGGGTCGTTGCCCTTACATACTGCTCGCACTGCGTTATTAGCAAAAGAGACACAGAGAGGGTTTCCTCAAATCTAGAGTTGTACCTCCCCTGGCCTGCCCCTGGTGAAGGAGACACTTAAAGCTTGATGCTTTGCCTAGGTGATGGGAGGAACTTGGGATGGTCACCTCTCCTCTCTGGATCTCAATCTCTCCTCATCTGTAAAATAAAGGATTGCTCTAAAGATTTGCTTCTTTTTTTTTAATGTTTATTTTTGAGAGAGCATGAGTGGAGGAGGGGCAGAGAGAGAGGGAGACAGAGGGTCTGAAGGGGGCTCTGCACTCTCGGCAGGGCTCAAACTCACGAACCGTGAGATCATGACCTGAGCTGCAGTTGGACGCTCAACCAACCGAGTCACCCAGGTGCCCTTAAACATTTTCTATAATGCCTTCTAACTTGAAGTTTCTAAGACCAATGGAACACATCGCACATTCTAAATATATATAAAACGAGGCCCTTCTCTGCTACATTTCCTTATTAGTTGTTCTACCGAGCATAAATACTGACTCTGTCCATAAAGGAATGCTCTTTTTGACTCTATTTAATTGAAGCTTTCTGAAGGCAATGTTTAATTCTTAGCATATTTTCTGAGTTACAAACTACAAAGATCCTGAGACTGACCTTGCCCCCTGGGGGCCCCACCTACCAATATCCCCTGGCTCTAGCGGCATCGCCACGGACTGGCAGTGTCTTCGGCACTGGGAGGGAGGGATGAGCTGCAACATGGCCTCGCCGCTGCCAATGATAAATAGGTCATGCATTCTATGCATCTGGAGAGGGGAAAAAAAAAAAAAAAAAAAAAAAACAAGGAAGAGGAGGAAGGAAAAGGAAACAAAATAAAACCCAGTGGCACGGGAGATGAACGTACACAAATCTGTCTATATATGGCTCTGAGTGTCATACCAGCCTAAGCAACAAAGAAAACAGAACCAATAACACAATTCGCGATTATGTCCGAAAGACAAAAACAAACTAGTTTCTCCTAAGCATGGCATCTCCTGATCTTGAGACCAGGGTGAAATCCCTTCTGTGGGTTCTCCTAAAGAGACATCCTCAACAAAAAGCCCGATTGTAGATCTAGCACGAGCTTCGTAATTCATGACTACTTCTAGCCACAGCTCCAAAGTAGGCTAAAGGCAAATCATCTCAGTGCAATTTCACAGAAGTCTAGCAGAGGCCAACACATAGTGGTCTAAGTATACAATCTTCTGAGGGTCTGGTGTGAGCCAGATTTTTATTTTTTTTATTTTTCTAATATTTATTTATTTTTGACAGAGACACAGAGTGTGAGTGGGGGAGGGGCAGAGACAGAAGGGGGACACAGAATTCGAAGCAGGCTCCAGGCCCCAAGCTGTCAGCACAGAGCCCGACGCGGGGCTCGAACTCACGAACCGTGAGACCATGACCTGAGGCGAAGTTGGACGCTTAACCAACTGAGCCACCCAGGTACTCCAGCCGGATTGTTTTAGAGAAACAGACGGTCTGCATATCCTTTGGGCAACGTAGTATCATTTCTAGGATATTATTTCTTACTGCCAGAGTTTTGATGAGAATTGAACAGCAGGAAGTTCAAGTTCACTCTTTCGGGCAAGACCTAGGTGAGCAGATCTATCCTGCTACTGACTAAAAAGTAGTGACAGTAAGATTGGCCTCAGAGTTTGAATACCAAGGAGACAACTGGGCTATGCACGCCCACAGGTAACTACTGCACCGTGAGGGATACCACTGCCGCCAATAGGCATTAAGGGCAACCTGCTGTGTGCCAGGAACAGCTGCGAAGGTGACGTTGGGGTAGGCAGGGAGTAGGCACAAAGGGAGAAGCTGACCTTGCTCAGGCTCCTCTTCCTACCTAGATGGTGAGAGAAAACCTTCAGGACCTCCCCTTCCTGTCCCCTCCAGGAACAGCCTTTCTGTGTCCGCATAGCGCAAGGGTCCGAAGTCTGACTCCCTGGGCCGTGTCCTGATTTTCTCTTCACCACTTGGGCTTCCAGAGGTTTGGTTTTAGCTCCATCTTCTTGTGTCTCCAACCCTGGGCTCTCTGTTGCTCTCAGAGCAGGCCGTGGCCACGACTCCGTTTCCATGGCAACACTAGAGCCATTCAACTGCCACTGTCATGACAGAAGGAAGACTAACTAAGGAGGACTACTGGCTTGCAAATGACTGGCAGAAGCCCTGACATCTGCGGTCTTGAAGAAATTCCAGAAGACCAAAACCAAGTGGATGTATCTCTTTCTCATACAGGCCCGAGAGGGGGCAGAACCAGGTTCCTCCCCACCCAGGATGGGAAGAAATGGACACCAGGATGGAGCAGGCCAGCCCCGGGCAACACTGTGGACTGGGTGAGGTGGGCCTTGGAGCCCTTCACCTCTTTCCCCAATGCCTCGCCTCTTACAATCAGACCCCACTTCTCATCTTCTATCCCAAGGTTGCCTCTGGGATCCCAGGCGCACAGACATGTGACTTTACCAGGGTCTAGGGGCCCAGGGATGTGGACAACAGGGCGGAGTAACAAGGCTGAAGAAAAAGGAGAGCCTGGGCCAGGGCGGGGAGCAGATGCTCTAAGAAACCAGACTCTCAGGATTTTTGCCTATTTGGACCACTCCCCTTCCCAAAACATGCTTGTGAACCACAAGATGACTCTGATAGGCGTCTGAGTAACTTAGTATTTACCCTGTTGGCGGGGTTCCTCGGAGTCCCTGTTAAGCAGACTGGTGAAATTAACTTCAGATTCAAGTGGGAAAACCAAGATAAAGATAAAAGCTTTCGCCCCAAATTGTATCATAATTATGAAGATGAAATCATACTGGGGCCCGGAGTTCTAGCTGGGGACAGCAGAATAAACGTCTTTAAAATCTGAGGCAAGATCCCAGCACCTCCACCCTACTGCTGGCAGACAGAAGTTCTCACTCCTAGACAAAATGATTGTTTTTATAGGCTTTGAAATTCCTTTAACACGATTCAGCAAATCTGGAGCCAAACAATAGTATTGGGAGGTTGAAAACACAACCCGGAGTTGGTAGGGGTCACAGTTTGGGAAATTTCATCCTTTTAATTCTTCCAAACCAATCCAAACTCAAAAACGGTCCTCAGGAATGAGACTCAACAAAAGGGCAATTCAGAGAAAAGTAAACAGACACAACTCAGAATGGCTTTTACCCAGTCCACTCACCCCAGAGGGGTAAAAGTGGGCTCTGGGTACTTGGCCATGGACTGAGCAAGAACTGTTGCCACCCAAACTAGTCTGCCTGCCTTGAGCACGTGCCCATCAACCCTTTTGTCCCCAAACCTCTCAAGCTTTCTGCTTAGCTAGTTCTCTACCCAAAGTTTCTTATTTGTTTATTTCTGGGGAAAGCCAACCTGGGAATTGGGTGGGTAGAGCCCTCCTATTAACTTCCTGTGTCCTTGGGCAAATCATTTACTCTCTCTGGGGCTCAGTGTCCCTAGCCACAAAATGAGTAAGTTGGGGCGTTTATTTACGGTTTGCCTGCTTTACACTTTGAGGTAGGGAACTCAGACTAACTGCATGCTTGGGTCCTTTCAAATTTTAGGATTCTACTTCCTAATGTAGAAAAGTAGCTTGCCCCCAAGTGTCTAGAGCAGGAAACAGATCTGCAAGGTAACCAGACTTTAAGCATGCCTTCATAACAGGGCAGGCCACACCAGGTCCCCTGGCAAGCAACAGGCAGAGAACTTCAGGTCATGTGGATGTCCCTTCAAGTCACCTTGAGTTGACACGTAGGGAAGGAAGGGATTATGACATCAGCCCCGGGGCTAAGTGAGGAAAAGCCTCGACCCAAGTCCTCTCAAAATGTCCTACCTTACTACCCACAATAGGTTCCGGTTGAAGAAGGAAGCACTTTTTTATGGAGGCATCTTTTGGAAATGGCAGGTAGGTGAAAACAGGAAAAAGCTCACGTAAAATGTGTGATCTGTTTAGAGGTCTTCTCCTGTAAAAGTTTGGAAGAGACAGAAGTAATTCAGCTGGGCAAGCCGGCCTCTATCTCCATGACTAACAGAGCTAAGCACGGTGGGAAAACTGTGGGCGGTGGGTAATGAGGGAAAAATATCAGGACAATATCTTAAGTATCAGGTTCATGAGGAACAGTCATGCCAAATCAATTAACTGTGACATGCGCAAGCACACACACAACTCCACAGCCACGATTTGTACGTGTGGGTGGGATGTTTATAAAATCCAGCTAAAACAACATATAGAGGAAGGAAATAAACGGTCCATTCATTCTATCTTGGAAAAGAGACTGAAGTAACAGGCCAGGCGGGAGAACAGAAGGGAGGAGGAACGGGCAAAAATCATGAACCTGAGGCGCTGTGGCATGCGGTGGGAAGCCTGACTAGTTAAAGTGAGTATTCAATCATGCAAATCAATGCATAAGTAAGAAATCAAATAAAGGTTTAAGAAAGACAAAAGCATTGAGAAATTATCTAACAAAAAGGTCCAAAAAAAGCCATTTTAATTCTCTTTTGGAATGGTTCTAGATGGAAACTGGCTTTCTTTTCTTCTAGACAGAAACCTTCACCCCAAAAAATAGACCATGTCTTCTATAGGACACAGGAAGAAATGGGAAGACAGACCTGCATTTCAATCCTGCCTGGGTGACCTTAAGCAAGGTACTTAACCTCTCTGATCCCCACTTTTCTGATCTGAAAATGACAATGATAATTCCTACTTCCTAGAGCTATTATGAGCATCACCAATGAGCAACAGGCACTAACCACCATGCCACACTGCCTGGCACAAACAAGGTGCCAGGAAATGAAGCTTCCCTTCCATTCTTCAGGCTTTCTCGTTAGCCCTCCGATGCTCAAGAGGCATTCTGCGTAAAAACATGCACAGAGATAATCTGTGATGCTATTAGGCAATGTCAGTGTCCACTCGTGGCGACAGCCCTTCCAAGGCACCTCTTCGACTTCATCCTCTTTATCTCCCATCACTGGTTTTTCAACAGCGAGCTCCTGAGTATTGTCTGACTCAAAGAGGGTACTGGAGAGTGTTTACACAGTGCGGGGCATGGGAGGGTCTCAGGGGTACTGTTTGGACCTTCGGTCTGCCCCCTTGCCACCACACACAGACTAAGTGCCCTTTCCCGCACTCACCATGGATAAGGAAATGGGAGCCACCGCTCAGGAAGGCAGCGCCACCACTTGGTGAAAAGCCCTTCGGGGAAGCCCTCAGCCACCTCGGGGTACTGGCACAAAAAATGCTGAAGCTCCTCTGGCAGCAAGAGCTGGCCCGTCTTGACAAGGCGGACAAGAGCAAGACAAAATAACACAGAATTACTTATCAGGAATGTCACAGAGCTTGCTGCCTTCTGGGCATCGAACAGATCATCTGTCAGGGGGAGAAGCGCGTTCCTTGCTCACCTTGATCACCAGAGGATGGAGTCTCTCAAATTTCTTCGGGGTGTCTTCCAGGAGCATCACCTTGAGGGGTAATTTCTGAGCACAGCCACTGCAGTTGGCAGGGATGGGGTCCGACTCATTCTGCTCACAACTGTTTGCCCACCAAGAGTCAAAGTCTGCGACAGGAAGGGACGTGGAGAAGGCAGATACAGGAAGAACACAGCGGGTAAATCTAGTAGCCTCAGCAGTGAAAGCAAAAAGGAGAGATATAATAGTAATTTTTAAAAGCTAACAATGATAAGCACTGGTGACCTCTGAAAAGATACATACGAAGTAGGTAGCCTCTGAGGAAGGGGCAGAGGGCACAGAGGATGGGGTAGGAAGGAGAGGTTATGTTCTTTATAATCTTCTATACTTTACAGAAAATATTTTTTTAACACGTATATGTATCTCCTACGTCAAAGCAGCAACGTTGACCAGTTGGTATATTCAGTGACGTGGGGCTGGAGAGGTAAATCTTCCACTGTTTTCTAACCTGTGACCCAAGCGTCTGAAAGTCTACAGCACTTGGGGGAGGGGCCGGCAAAGGTCCCATCATCAGTGATGAGCCCCATTGCGTGTCTTCTCCAAGTGGAGGCCAGGATGACTCTGGGAAAGGGAGAGCAAGAAAAGGGTGCAGAGAGAAGGGATGGAGAGGAGACGGGACATTTCAGGGGCCCATCTCTGGAGCGAAGTGAGTTGCAGGTGCCCATCAGACAGTGCTCTGTCCCGGCTCAGAAGTGGATAAGGGCTACTAACCATGGTTTCTACCCCTCCAAGGGCTGCAGGTTGGTCAGCAAGGGAAGAAGGGCCCACCAGCCCCTGATGTGAGTGCTAGTTGCCTGCCCACCCCCTATCCCTGGCTGGTCCTCCTCTGAAGGGTTGACTCCCTCTCTACACATCCCTTCTCAGTTTCCCTCTCCTCCTCCTCCCTCCCTCTGACACTGTTCTGTTGATAGTGTTATTGCATTATTTCTTGTTTGTGTTCTGTTCCACTCTGGGTTTCATCTGTGTTCTTGGAGATTGTTCTTATGATAAACTCTAATTTGGATCCAAAATGCTTTCACCAGATGGTTTCTGATTAAAACCCAATGGAAACCGAATCCGGAGAAAGCCTAGAACAAAAGATAAACAGACCACCAAATGGGGCTGAAATGAAATCAATTCTCTGAACCAATAAACACACTTGGAAAATGACTCTTAACCAGAAAACATTTGCTGTGGCCGGCAGCAAGGGCTTTTTCCATGTTTTCTTAAGGCAGTAGTAGCGGGGCGGAGGAAATCCCCACCAGGGAAGGACTGTGTTTGTTCTCAGCACGTCTCCTGAGGACCCTCCAAACACCCTCCATCTCCTGCAGACAGATCCTGTGTTCCTTGAGGAGGCTGTCACCTCCCCTCCTCACCTGCCTTAATTGTGGACAGACTGTCACAGCCAGGACACAATGCTGCACCCTTAAGCCTGCCAGGGGCCTCCAAGGACACCCGGGAACCCTTCAATGGCACCTGTTTTGGTGGCACACTGAGGCTGCAAAGTTATCCTTATTTTTCCTTCTGGAATGTTTTCAAATGTTCCTGATTAGAGGTCAAATATGAATTCCTGCCTAAATACAAGAACTCTGGGTAATGGACATATAGTGAGGCATAAATAATCTAAACATGTTATAATTATACAGCATTTCAGTTTCCAAAATCCTCACGAGGGAGAGGGAAGGAAGGGGAAAGTGCCAGGCCTGGTGCTAGTCACCATCGCGTGCTGTATCATTTACCTGTTGCCGTAGAATTACTGAGGAGGCAGCGCTATTCTCCCTTTACAGATGAGCAAACAGAGAGTGACAGGAGACAGGCGCTAACCATGAGTTCCCAACTGGGGAAGAGCACAGAGGGGGCGGCGGGGGAAACGAGAAAAGTAGCTGCGGAGGAAGGCCGTGATGCAGGCTTCCAGGGCATGAAGCACATCTGACTCTGAGCAAAACAAGGAACCATCAAAGGCCTTGGGCAGGGGTTTCCTGATGCTTTAGGAAGGTTATTCTGGATTGTGACTAGAGTGAGAAGAGAGAGGCTGGGAAGAGGACGACTGGGTTTTACTTTGTTTTTGTCTTTTTGGCGGTGGGTGGGGTGGCGGAACTTGTCCTGTGATGAGAGGTGAAATATAATGAGGTAAACTGAGGCAGCAAAGACAAAATCTACAGATCTAAGCAGCACTGCAAAGGGGCACCTGGGTGGCTCAGTCAGTTAAGCGTCTAACTTTAGCTCAGGTCATGATCTTGCGGTTTGTGAGTTCAAGCCCTGCGTCGGGCTCTGTGCTGACAGCTCAGAGCCTGGAGCCTGCTTTGGATTCTGTCTCCCTCTCTCTCTGTCCCTCACCTGCTCGCACGGTCTCTGTCTCTCTCAAGAATAAACGTTTTTATTAAAAATAAAATAAAATAAGATAAAATAAAATAAAATAAGATAAAATAAAATAAAATAAAAAATAAAAATAAAAATAAAAATAAAATATAAGCAGTGCTACAAGAATGCCTCTGCAGCCGAGACTGCCTGAATGCACCTTGTCTAAGAGAGCCCGGACACAGGAGACGCCAGACACCTGCAGATTCATTATGACATTTTTCTGCGGTCATGCGTCATATTCTGACGGAATCAGTTAGGTATGGCAATCTCCCCAGGAGATAAGAGTCATGTGTCAGGAGAAAGGGGGCATCTTCTCTCAATTTATAAAGGTGCCTCAAGAGCTAGCAGGAGCAGTTCTGAACCTAAGAGCACAGACACATTATTTTAACTGTAACTTAGTTAATTTCAGTTTTTATTCTGAACTTTAGATATTCTTGGGATTTCCAGGTAGAGATGCTTTCAGAAGCAGGTGGAAGAAGAAAACCCTGGGAAGAAAAATCAGGAAAGAAAAAGAAAGAATAGAGTACTAAAAAGTGGACTCAATAAGGTGGCAGAATATAAGACATTCACATCCAGACACAGGAACATCAATTACTTCTTACTCTCCTGGCCACAGTCATTTAAAAAATTGGAACGGAAAATGGCCTCTTTCACAACCAGCAATAAATTTAACAAGAAGGGCATAACATAAGACCTGAATAAATAAACATATCATACCGCCATCTTGGGCAGGAAGGCTAAATACTACAAAGACGCCAAGTCTACCCAAAAGTATATTCAGTAGAACTTGGATAGGTTCCCACCAGAGTTTGCTTCTGATGAAGGTAGGAGTAGGGTGAGGCTGTGACAATCTCATTCTGAAGTTCATCTACAAGAGTAAATGTATAAGGACAGGCAATAATCCATCCCCTGCCCCAAGTAACTCTGGAAATAATTTAAGGGCCAGAAAGCATTCTAGGTAATACAAATGAATTACAAAGTATGGTCACTGCTCAAAATCTATAGAGGACACCCCCCGCAGGCACAGATACCATTAAAGAATACATTAAGAGGGTGCCTGGGTGGCTCAGTCCGTTAAGCATCTGACTTCAGGTCGATCTCGCAGTCCGTGGGTTCAAGCCCCACATCGGGCTCCATGCTGACAGTTCAGAGCCTGGAGCCTGCTTTGGGTTCTGTGTCTACCTCTCTCTCTGCCCCTCCCCAGCTTACCCTCTGTCTCTGTCTCTCAAAAATGAATAAACTTAAAAAAAAAACAATTAAAAAAAAAGAATACATTAAGAGCCTCATATGATACACCTCAGGCAGATGGTGGACCTGAGGACCCTCACCCCTCACTGCTCATGAGTCACTGGATGGCTCGAGCCTCTCTCCATGCTGGGCATAAAGAGGGCAAGACTGGAGGGAAAGAGCATTATTTTATTTCTCCATGTAGATAAAACATTTAAAAAAAAAAAAAAAAAAGGCGCCTGGGTGGCCCCGTCGGTTGAGCGACTGACTTCGGCTCAGGTCACGATCTCACAGTTTGTGAGTTCAAGCCCCGCGTCAGGCTCTGTGCTGACAGCTCGGAGCCTGGACCCTGCTTCAGATTCTGTGTGTCCTCCTCTCTCTGCCCCTCCCCCACTCGTGCTCTGTCTCTGTCTCAGAAATAAACATTAAAAAAATTTAAAAAACCCACAGCTTTATTGAGGTTTAATTCCCAGACCATAAAATGCATTCACTTAAAGTGTACAATTCATTGGCTTTTAGTATATTCACACAGTTGAATAACTATCACCATTATCTAATTATAAAACATTTTTATTACCCTAAAAAGAAACCCCGTGCCTATTAGTAGACACTTCCCATTCTAACCCCTCTGCCGCCAGCCCTAGGCAACTACTCATCTTTTAGTGTCCGTGCATTTGCAGATCCTGATATCTCAAATAAATGGAATTGTACGATATAGGGTCTTTTTTGTCTGGCTTCTTTAATTTAGCATGTTTTCTGGGTTCATCCATGTTACAGTGCATATCAAATGTTCTTTCCTTTCTATTGTCAGGTAATATTCCATTACGTGGATATACTACATTTTGCTTATTCATTCATATGTTGCTGGACATTTCTACTTTGGGGCTACTACGGACAATGCTTCTATGAGTATTTGCATACAAGTTTTTGTGTGGACATGTGTTTCCAATTCTTCTGTGTACACACCTAGGAGTGGAATTACTAGGTCACTTAATAACTCTGTGTTGAATTTTCCAAGGAACTGCCAAACTTTTCCAAAGCAGCTGCGCTAGTTTACATTCCCATTATCTGCATATCTTTTTTTTGGAGAAATGTCTACTCAAATCTTTTGCCCACTTTCAACTGGCTTATTCGTCTAATATCGTACGGTAAGAGTTGTAGACAATCAAGTCTTGAATAAGAAAAAATGAGGAACTTGCGCTACTAAGTATAAAAACGTATAGCAGCATTCTATAAAGCTACTGTAATTCAGAAAGTACCGTCAATCCTCATTATTTACAGACTCTGATCTGTGAACCTGCTTACTCTCTGAAATTTATTTGTAACCCCAATAAATTCCTGTGGTGATGCAGAGGGGCGAACTCTAGCTGAGGTGGAAGGAGACAACACTCTACCTTTTTGCTTCACCTTCGAACTGTAAACGAGTGTCCTTTTGGCTACTTGGTGCCACGGTTTTCGCATTCTTATTGTGGTTTTGCAGTTCAGAATGGCTCCCAAGGATGCTGTTTGTGGGGACGGGGTATATGGGAACTCTCTGCACTTTCTACTTAGCTTTGCTATGAACCCAAAACTCAACAAATAGTTCACTAATTAAAAAATGGCCTCGGAGCACAGTGCTAAAGTACTCTCTAGCACTCCTAAGTGCAAGCAGGCTGTGATGTGCCTTCCAGGGAAAATACATGTGTTGGGTAAGCTTTGTTTAGGTAGGAGTTATAGTGCTTGTTGACGTGAATTCAGTGTTAATGAATCAACAATATATATTAAATAAAGTATCTTTAAACAAAATATACATAAAACAAAATCAGGTATTCATCACTTGATGAAAATGTGCCCAGAGACTCTCAGGAACCTAACTCTGATTTTCCCTAGGGGCAGTGGGTCAGTAATTAGTAATTACTAATTAGTAACTGGTGCAAACACTAATTCAGTGTCTGCAGGGACTTCATAAAACATAACTACAGAAAATAATGAGAATTGACTGTATCTTCTTATAAAGCAACAAAAAGTTTGCATAGACTTTATGAAACATAACTATTGCAAATAATAAGAACTATGTTCTTATAAAGTAACAGACAAAAAGTTTAATAACACAGAATAAAGAATGCAGTAACAAATCCGGCGTGCACACACACACACACACACACACACACGAGAATATTTGATTTGTGATAAAGGTCAATTTCAATTCAGTGAAGAAAGGATGAATGGATGAATGCAATAAATGATGTTGGGACAATTCACAGTAATTCACAGAAAAATAAATATAAATGGTCTATAAAACATATGAAAAGATAATCAACTGCAATAATAGTAAAAAAAAATACATCTTAAAATAAGATAACATTCTTCAGTTTTCTAACTGGCAAAACAGTGACAATATCCAGTCCTGGTGAGCAACATATACTGTTAATGAAAGTTGGTATAAGTTTATGAAGACAATCTGGGTAGTATTTATTATAATTGAAAATGCCCTTTAACCCAGCTATTCTACTTCTAAGAATCTCTTACAGGAATAATAGTATATGTATATATGGGGGCACCTGGGTGGCTCAATCAGTTAAGCATCCAACTTCGGCTCAGGTCATGATCTCAGTTTGTGAGTTTGAGCCCTGCATCAGGCTCTCTGCTGTCAGCACAGAGCCTGCTTCAGATCCTCTGTCCTCCTCACTCTCTGCCTCTCCCCCATTTGCATGCACACTCTCAAAAATAAATTATTTGAAAAAACTTTTTAAAGGTACGTATATATGAATGTCCCAGGTGCATTTTATAACAGCAAAAAAACCACAAAAAAACAAAAAAACAAAAAACTAGAAATTTAAATTATGGAATAGTCACAGGATGGAATAGTATAAGATCCTGAAAAATGTGTATACTGGGTTGAATAGTATCCCTCTCAAATTCGAGTCTTTCTGGAACCTCAGAACGTGACCACAATTGAAAACAGAATCTTTGCAGATGTAACTAATTAAGATGAAGTCCTACTGAAGTAGAATGGGCCTTAAACCTAATCCAAATGGTATCCTTATGAGAAGATAAGAGGATACAAAAGACATATGGAGGAAAGATGGCCATGTAAAGATGGCCGCAGAGACTGGGGTTCTGCTATCATGGCCAGGGGACACCAAGGATTTCTGGCAATCACCAGAAGCAGGCAAAGAAGAATCTTCCCTAGAGGTAGTACAGTCTTACTGAGATCTTGATTTAGGGGAGAGAGGCAGAGGGAGAAAGAGAGAATCCTAAGTAGGCTCCAAGCTCAGCACAGAGCCCAACACGGGGCTTGATCCCGTAACCCTGGGATCATGACCTGAGCAGAAAACAAGAGCCAGATGCTCAACCAACTGAGCTATCCAGGCACCCCAGATTTACTGTTGTTTTAAGCCACCCAACTTCTGGTAGTAGCTGGAAGTATTTACGCAAGCTACATAAGGCTTTTCTCTATGTGTGCGTGTGTACCCAAAAGTATATCTATCTGTACGGCCATGGAAAAACTCAGAAGGATGTATATCAAATTATTACCAGGGGTTGGTTTGGTGGAGGAGTTAAAGGGATCAAGAGAAATTTTACTTTATTAAAAGTGTATTTTTAAACATAAAAATCTTATACCTTTTTATTGTCTTTGTATGGGTTTTATGTATTTTTCAAATAGAAATGTCTTTGGAGGCCATGAAAACTTATGAAATGGAGGGTTCAGTCATCTTAAGAAGGCAGGCCTCTGGAGAGGTACTCTACAGGAGCAGAGACACTGGCCAGGCTGGCGTCCAGCAAAGGAAGAGGGGGAAGTAATGAGGAAAAGGGATCACTGGAATGGGGTAACTTATGCCATCCATCTGAATTAGGGGAGCCAATCTTCAAAAGGAAGAGCTACTTTTGATTTCTCTACAGCCCTGAGATCACCAAGGTGGATAAAGAAAGTGTTTATATTTTGGTGGGAAGGGACTGGGGAATCGCCAGGCGATTGGGGTGCTTCCTCCCCTTCCCATAAAATGCCCCCAAAAAGGAGGAGTGCCCAGATTTCCAACTTGGCCTCTATCTTTCCAGATAGGATGGCTTCACCTGATGTGTTCGCTATACAATCGGCTGGAACCATGATAGCACAAAGTGAGCAAAATCCCATCCTGGAAAATAGCCAGCGGCACAGAGCAGACCATTCCATGCCACTCCAGGACAGAGCTCTTCTCCGGCCACCTTACCTGCTGCATGTGCCTTCTTTCCAGCCTTCCCTCTCTTTCTATCCACTCTTCCTGCAGCAGCAGACAGAAAGGCCCATGGAAGTTGGATGGTAACTTCCTAACTTTCTTTTAATGTCCAAGGTTTCTTTGCTCCAAAAAAACCTCCTTATAGGGGCGGCTGGGTGGCTTAGTCGGTTAAGCGGCCGACTTCGGCTCAGGTCATGATCTCGTGGTCTGTGAGTTCGAGCCCCGCATCAGGCTCTGTGCTGACAGCTAGCTCAGAGCCTGGAGCCTGTTTCCGATTCTGTGTCTCCCTCTCTCTGACCCTCGCCTGTTCCTGCTCTGTCTCTCCCTGTCTCAAAAATAAATAAAAAACGTTAAAAAAAATTTTTTTTAAATAAAAAAAACCTCCTTATAATAGCTATTTTAAATTTTAAAAAAGTGTGACAGAGAAGTGAAACCCCACGTATTACACACATACACTGGAATATTACTCAGTTATAAAAAAGAATGAGATCTTGCCATTTGTAACAACATGGGTGGACCGAGAGGGTACTGTGGCTAAGTGAAATTAAGTCAGACAGACAAAGGTGAATACTATATGATTTCATTTACATGTGGAATCAAAAAAAAAAAAGGGGGGGGGGGCGCCTGGGTGGCTCAGTCGACCCTCAGTTGAGCGTCCGACTTCGGCTCAGGTCATGATCTCACAGTCCGTGAGTTCGAGCCCCGCGTCGGGCTCTGTGCTGACAGCTCAGAGCCTGGAGCCTGCTTCAGCCTCTGTGTCTCGCTCTCTCTCTGCCCTTCCCCTGCTCATGCTCTGTCTCTCTCTGTCTCAAAAATAAATAAAAAAACACTAAAATTTTTTTTTTAAAAACAGGCAGCAAGAGACTCAAAAAAACAGAGAACAAACTGATGGTTGCCAGAAGGAAGGGGGAAGAGAGGAATGGGCAAAATGGGTGAAGGGGGCTGAGATACGGGGTTCCAGTTATGGAATGAGTAAGTCATAAGGATGAAAGGTAAAGCATAGGGGATACAGTCAGTTGTACTGTATTAGCCTTGTGTGGTGACAGATGGCAGCTACACTTGTGGTGAGCACAGCATAAAGTGCAGACTTGTCCAATAACTATGTTGTACACCTGAAACTAACATAACATTGTAGATCAATTATACTTCAACTTTAAATTTTTTTAATGTTTATTTATTTTTTGAGAGAGAGACAGCATGAGCAGGGGAGGGGCAGGGAAAGAGGGAAACACAGAATCTGAAGCAGGCTCCAGGCTCTGAGCTGTCAGTACAGATCCCGACGTGGGGCTCGAACCCGAGCCATGAGACCGTGACCCGAGCTGAAGTCGGATGCTTAACAGACTGAGCCACCCAGGTGCCCCTATACTTCTATTTTAAAAAATGGACTCTAGAGGCACCTGGGTGGCTCTGTTGGGGTTCGACTCTTGATTTCAGCTCAAGTCATGATCCCGTGGTTCATGAGATAGAGCCTTGCACTGGGGTCCATGCTGACAGTGCAGAGCCTGCTTGGAATTATCTCTCTCTGCCCCACCACTGCTCATACATGTGTGTTCTCTCTCAAATAAACTTAAATATATATATACATATATACATATGTATGTGTATATATATATATATATATATATGTATACATGTACGTGTGTGTATGTATGTGTGTGTGTGTGTGTGTGTATATATTTAAGTGGACTCTAAACGTGAGACTTTAGGTTAGTCAACCCCCTTGCATATCAAGTTTCCTCATCTTTGGAAGGGACAGAAAAATGGTAACTACCTCTGTAATTGTTGTAAGGACTGAGAAAATACACAACACAGTACATGGCACAGTGCCTCCTACACAGTAAGTGCTTGACATATTTGTTATTATCACCTCAAATTTTATTTGCAAATAAAATAGTAGGGCATTTTCTGAGGTCCAAGCAGTTCATCTTTGGGCACTAGCCTAGACTCTGCTTTGGTCCTCAGTTCTAAGTCATTGAATGATCTACTCCTAAAACCACTTGATGTTGTTGCTGGATCTACTCCAACCTTCCCTTGAAAGGTCATGGATATGTAAAGTTCCAATTATGCAGTACAGATACAGAGATACACTTTTCCATTGTATATGAGACTATCTCAGACCTCCTCAGCATCAATGGGTGTCATAATTAAAAATTATAAATGCCTAGGGGCGCCTGGCTGGCTTAGTCGATAAAGCATGAGACTCTTGATCACAAGGTTGTGAGTTCAAGCCCTGTGTGGGATGTAGAGATTACTTAAAAATAAGATCTTTCAAAAAAAAATTCTTCTTTAATGTTTATTTAGTTTTGAGAGCGAGACACAGAAACAGAGTGTGAGCAGGGGAGGGACAGAGAGAGAGGGAGACACAGAATCGGAAGCAGGCTCCAGGCTCTGAGCTGTCAGCACACAGCCCCAAGCGGGGCTTGAACCCACGAACCGTGAGATCATGACCGAGCCAAAGTCAGACGCTCGATCGACTGAGCCACCCAGGTGCCCCAAAAATAAAACCTTAAAAAAAAAAATTACTGATGTCCCAAGTAAACAAATTGGGCCTAACATGCAGGAGCCTGGCTTGGCTGAGGGCAAAGATAGCAGACAGTGAGTGTGGTGTGATGGAGAGAACACCATACTAGAATTAAGAAATAAAGGTTCGAGTGCCAGTGAGGCATTTTAGCTGGGTGAACAAGTTACTTCACCTTTCCTGTCCTCAATTCCCTCTTTACAAAACAAGGCTATGTACTAGATCAGTGCTAAAGTTCCTCTTTAGCTCTAAGACTCAGTGATTCCATGGAAGGATGAAAGCCAAGAGGATGGCTGGTAGGATCAAAGTGGACATAAAGATATGAGGTCGGGACTGGGGGGGACTAAGAATGTGACCGTGAAGGGAAAACTATGGGTTAATCAGATAAAGGATTAAGTCAAACAAGTCACACATTACCCATAAGGCTGTAGACTGGGAAGATGAGCTGGGCGGAATGCCTAGGAAAAGACTAGTTCAGGAAAATTCTAAAGGGCCAGGGCTCGGAGGATGGTTTATCTTTGGACATGCAATGCCAGCCAGAAAAACCTTGTTCTGGGCACCAGGGAGTGGAAAGGAGGCATCTGGTGAGCTGAGAGAGAGCACAGAACTCCCAAATCAAACTAAAAGCTAGATTCTGTGGGTATAGTGTATAGCGACACCCTACTCACAGCAGAGGCTAAGAGCTCAGACTGCGAGGATAGGATGGGTTTGAATCATGGTTCCATGACTTAGTAGCCTTAGGACCTCGGGCAAGTGACATAATGTCACTGTCCCTTGGTGTCTCCATCCTTAAAACGGGCATACAACCAGAACTTCCCTCACAGGGATAATGTAAAGATTAAATGAAGCAATATATGGAAAGCCCTTAGAGCGGGGCCTGGCATCTGGTAAGTACTAAATAAGTGTCAGCTTATTTATTTTCTGCTGCAGAGTGGGAGGCTGACGTGAGTCACTATGGAGTCCCTCCATTCTTCTCTTCAAGAGAATTCAGGAGCAGGGTTTCCTACCCAAGGCTGAAACCTAGAAAAAGAACCCCACCTCTGCTGCCTCTTGTTCCCTGGGTGGAGTCAAGAGGAGAAACTACCAGAGGTCAGGTATTCACCATTGCTCCCAGTGCCCTCGGTCATTCCCAAGGCGCCACTGCAAGGAGTGTCAGATGATCCAGGGGCCTTTCTTTGACAGGCCAGCCCTTAGGAAACAATATGCTTGAGGGCTTTCCTTTAGGGAGCTGAATCTGCCAGGCCATGTTCCCTCTACATTTACTTCAAAGGTACTGCTAAGTAATTCTAACTAAAAGGCAGTTGTTCATTGGTACCATGATATCAGGAAGGATAATTTATTTTTTTTTCCTTTTCTAGCCCTCTTACAGGCCCAGCAGTTCCTATTTCTTGTACCTAATTCTCCTCCATATGTTTCTATTTATCCCTTATATTATTATGTATTCTTCAGTTTCCTTCCAAATGCTATGCAAAATGCTATTAGTTGTACATGCCCACAGCTTCCCAGAATGATCACACACAAGAATATATGGTGCATCAATATCCACAACTGGTAAGTAAAAGCAGCACTTTAATAGTCAACAACATTAAAGAGCTAAAAACCACACCCTTCCAATGCTCTCTCTTTACAACTGAGCTCCAAGAATTCAGTTTCCACCTGCAAGGCAAAATACTCATTTGGAGTGAACCCAATAGTTAGGCTTATTGACAAGACATGAAGGTTTCTTCAATTATTAGACTCTGATTTAGAGAATGAGCAATAGTGGTCCATCAACTGTCACTTCCTAACTCAATAGCCTAAGGAAATTTCCCTTACAGGACAGGGAGAAACAGAGTAACTGCCATCAATTTGGTCCTAAAAACTGCTGACTTGATCTCTGTGTGCCAAAGGGCAGAAGATGCCTTTAGGGAGGCAGTGAGAGGAAGACAGGAAAGGAGGCTGATGCGTTGATGCGTGTGAGGAAGCAGCATCAGGCTGGCCTGACAAGTTTCTCTGGGTCTTTCCCCCATGTGCTCTGGACCTTTCTGACAGAGGAGTTGGAAACATCACTTTTTTTTTTTTTTTTAAAGCTTTGTTGATGACATTTCAAAAATACAAGGAAGTTATATCTGGAATTAAAAACTCTATACATATGAGCTAACTAAAAAAAAAAAAACAAAAAAACCCAAAAAAACACCAAAAAAACCTCACAAGGCTTTTTGCTTTACAATGTTCCCTTCCTCTGATTTTAGCATAATTTTGAAAATCTTTCCATAATTTCGTCAAGTGTACAAAAATAGCTTTCAAAGGAGACTCAATACAAGGGATTTTTATGACTGATTAGCTCTTGGCTTAAAGAGTGACATTATAGAGGTGCCCGGGTGGTTCAGTTGGTTAAGCGCCTGACTCTTGATTTGGGCTCAGGTCATGATCTCATGGTCGAGGGATGAAGCCCCATGTCAGGTTTTGCACTGGGCTTGGAGCTTGCTTAAGATTCTCTCTCTCTATCCGTCCCCAGCTTGAGCTCCCTTCCCCACTCTCTCTCATACTCTCAAAAAAAAAAAAAAAAAAAAGTTAAAAAAGAGAAAAGAGTAACATTATAAAGTATAGCTTCCACTAGGAAATTTTTTCTGAACACAACACTGAGGAGAAAGCATGCTTCCTAAACAGTTTCGATTCCAGTTATGTTGGAATCTAAAGGTTTCAGAACAGTTACACAAAAACTCCCATAATACACTTGTGAAATTAATTTCCATATTCCTTTATCCGGGCAAATAAGATGAATACCACCAAAATAATAAAATGCAGGGCACCTGGGTGGCTCAGCTGGTTAAGCACCTGACTCTTGACTTTGGCTCGGGTCATAATCTCACAGTTCATGAGTTTGAGCCCCACATCAGGCTCCGCACTCACAGCGTAGAGCCTGCTTGGGATTCTTTCTCTCCCCCTCTCTCTACATCTCCTCAGCTCAAGTGCTCTCTCAAAATAAATAAACTTTAAAAAATTGGGGCGCCTGGGTGGTGCAGTCGGTTAAGCGTCCGACTTCAGCCAGGTCATGATCTCGCGGTCCGTGAGTTCAAGCCCCGCGTCGGGCTCTGGGCTGATGGCTCAGAGCCTGGAGCCTGTTTCCGATTCTGTGTCTCCCTCTCTCTCTGCCCCTCCCCCGTTCATGCTCGTCTCTCTCTGTCCCAAAAATAAACGTTGAAAAAAAAATTTTTTTTTAAATAAAATAAAATAAAATAAAATGCCCTCTGTTCTGTCTCAAAAAGCAAATTTCAGGGGCGCCTGGGTGGCTCAGTCGGTTAAGCGTCCGACTTCGGCTCAGGTCATGATCTTGCGGTCCGTGAGTTCAAGCCCCGAGTCGGGCTCTGTGCTGACAGCTCGGAGCCTGGAGCCTGCTTCAGATTCTGTGTCTCCCTCTCTCTCTGCCCCTCCCCCACTTGTACTCTGTCTCTCAAAAATAAACATTAAAAAAAAAAAAAGGTAAATTTCAAGTCTTATCACACGTTACAATCTTCACAAAAGGAAACTCCTCAAATGGTATGTCAGACCAGAAATTCCTGTGCTCCCACTGATACACTGTTACTAAATTTAAATGTTTCTTAAATTCAACTTATTGGCAAAACTGCACACTTAGGAGCACTAAGCATACTGTGAGGCAGAGAAAACACTATACTGAAAGAGTAAGACAAAGTGGGACAAAAACCCAGCCCACCAGGCTAAGGACTATTCGAGGATCTGGTTAAACTTTTTTTTTTTTTTTCAACGTTTATTTATATTTGGGACAGAGAGAGACAGAGCATGAACGGGGGAGGGGCAGAGAGAGAGGGAGACACAGAATCGGAAACAGGCTCCAGGCTCTGAGCCATCAGCCCAGAGCCTGACTCGGGGCTCGAACTCACAGACCGCGAGATCGTGACCTGGCTGAAGTCGGACGCTTAACCGACTGCGCCACCCAGGCGCCCCACGAGGATCTGGTTAAAAGCAAGCTGGACTCAGATGTTTTCAATAAATCAACAGCTATTTATTAAAATATCTATTATGGATAGGGATCACAGGAGAGAAAAGGGTAGATAAGATACATTGAAATTTTCCTTATAAACAAAAATACTCATCCCCACCATGTGTGCTTTGGAATCGGGGTTTGAATTTGGTTCCCCCAGGAGTGTTTTTCTGGCAAGTTTCTTAATCTCTCTGAGCCTCAGTTCCTCAATCTGCAAGACAGGAACAACAAAACAAAAACAAAAAAACAAAACCCCAAAAAACCCCTATCAAATAGAGTTTTAGCGGGGCCTGAATTAAATAAGACAAAATTGAGGGGTGTCTGGGTGGCTCAGGTCGGCTGAGTGTCCGACTTCAGTGCAGGTCACGATCTCACAGTTTGTGAGTTCGAGCCCCGCGTTGGGCTCTGTGCTGACAGTTCAGAACCTGGAGCCTGCTTTGGATTCTGTGTCTTTCTGTGTCTGTCTGTCTCTCTCTCTCCCCCTCCCCCGATCAAGCTCATTCTCTCTCTTTCAAAAATAAAAACAAAAAAAATGTTTTTAAAGACAAAAGTGGGAAAGTGTCTCTCATTAGATGTCAGTACATGTTATTTCCTTTCCCACCATACACTGTCAAGAACACCGTGTAAGTAGTAAAATGCAGGATTCTACCTGGAAAGGGTCTGTCTTCATCACCCCCATGCAGAGGAACTCCCTTATTTTCTGGCATATACTTCTTGGTAATGGGCAAGGACATCAGCCGAATGTGATGGATGAGTGAGCGCCAGGTGTGAGCTCCAGAAAGCACCGGTTCAGGTGGTAATGGGCTGAAAGGTTGAATCACAAAGTAGGCAGTGAGCAAGATTAATCCCAGGGTTACAAGGACCTATAAGGAAAGACAGGAAAAGGATTAATAATTGTCCCAGCAAACAAAATACTTTAATGCCAAGAAAAAAAAGAAAAAAAAAACAAACCAAAAACCCCAGCCTCTTCCATTATTTTCACTGTGCCTTAGGAACTAATCCATTTTCATAAACAAGTCATTTACGTTCATTTTTTTAACCTTTTATGGTTTCATTTTTTAAATGTATTTAATTTATATTTTATTTTTTTTAATATAATTTATTGCCAAATTGGCTACATTCACTCCTGAATGAAATACATTTAAAGTTTGAGTACTATGAGAACTGCAAGGCTCACCAACCTTCTTCTTCCTCTTGTTTTTTTCTTTTTTAAGTAGGCTCTATGCCCAGAGTGGGACCTCAACTCACGACCCGGAGATCAAGAGTTGCATGCTCCACCAACTGAGCCACTCAGCACCAGATTTCTATGGGGCTATGTCCTCCATTAAAAAGTATACACAAATACAGTTTAATTATAAATATATAGCTTTCATCATGGATATTTAACAAAATGGGTCAAATTTCCCAGTAACTCATGGTAACAAGAGCAAAGGCCAACTTATTCATAGGAAAACTAAGGTTAGATGGTAGAAGCAGTCAACAGTAAAATTTGGGGAGAAAGTTGAAGAGTTTGTGCCCTGTTTAAGGAATCTCCAAGTCAAAACACGTTTTTACCTTATACACGGCTATAAGGAGAGGATACTGGGGTGGTCCCCTCTGAGGTTCATTCTTTTCCAGCAGCTGTCTGATAAATTTTTCAATTGCCTTCTCTGACATGCCACATTGATGGCCTGTCTGTCTCACCAAATCAACAGTCTCTGAAAGTTTGTCATAAATGCTGAGCTCATTGGCAGCAAGATCCATGTCTTCCAGTACAAAATCCCTGAGAGAAAGTAAATGTAAAAAGAAAGATGGTTTCTTTAAAATACCTTCTTCCTCAAAGTTACTTCCTTTATTTTTTTTTTAATTTTTTAATGTTTTATTTATTTTTGAGAGAGAGAGAGAAAGAGCAAGCAAGCGAGCAGGTGAGGGGCAGAGAGAGAGGGAGACACAGAATCCGAAGCAGGCTCCAGACTCTGAACCATCAGCACAGAGCCCAACGCGGGGCTCGAACTCACAAACTGTGAGATCATGACCTGAGCTGAAGTCAGACACTTAACCAAAGCTGAGCCACTCAGGCACCCCTCAAAGTTACTTCACTTAGAACAGAGCTTCATGGGGAAGGACCAGCTTCCTGTTTTCCCCAATCCACTGCAAGCCAATGCTTTTGTAGAACATAACGAATGTCTAGATTAGGTCAAGTTAGTACTACACAGCTTTTAAATGTTCCTTAATTGTGGGCTAGTAACACAGTTTACTGGTTCACAGACACTTTGAGGAGCGCTAGTCTACAGCACAATAAATCCCTAATGGGACTCTGAAACACTAGTGCCAACCAAAAGGATTATTGAAACCAATCACAGGAGGCCTGCTACTGGCAATTTACTTAAAAAGAAATGCAATATGGAGTGTTGTTGATCCATTATTTCTTTGCATTTGTATTAGATACACCTTTTAGCAACACAGGAGGAACTAAGCACTGCAAGATTTACTATGGGGAACGTACTGACACGTTTTGCTACTGGCAGAGCAAGAATTTCAGGCAACACAAAAACCACGGCACTGGGACTGTTCAGACCTTGCAGGCTGGAGTCCTCATACTTTTCTGCAAATACAGTTTTAGACAATAAAGAGCATTTTACTTGTATTTCATATACTTGAAAGACCTAAGATCTTTAACTAATTTCAAAAGTCAATTTGTTCTCATAGTTACTTTAAAGCCAAACTGTTTCACAGCGGCCACAGAAGAAAAGGTAGAAACTAAAGTGGCAGAGTAGAATACTCTCTTGTAACATTTGTAACACGCAATCAAACCGTTCTTTTTAAAAAATGCTTGTGTCTTCTGTCACTTACCAAAGGAAAAACAGTGCTTGGGATTTATGCTCTTTTATTGGTCTCTTTTTCCCTTACATGTAGAAGTCGTCTTATTTCACATATGTCACGCCCAAAGTGCTTCTAACCCCAGAAAGCACTGACGTGGAACGACTCTATTTTTTCAGTAAGGAGATGCTGCCACCTGTAGAGCCAAGGACAACGGTCTTGCAGCTCCTGCAGCTCCGTGGAGAAAAGCAAGCACCTCAGCCTATCTCCCCTTCCAGCAGCACCTCCCGATACTGACCGATACTGACCGTTTGGTCCTTGGTAGGACTATTAACCCTTTAGTTCACTAGCTCTTAAGTGTGCCTCCACACTGGAGTCACCAGAATTTTTAATGAATGCTCATACCAGGGCCTCAACCCAAACCAATTAAATAAAACAGTACTGGATTTCCAATGGTGAATTAACAGGCAGGTAATCTAGACTGAGGAATTGGTTGGGGAGGGGCGGGAACCCCCACACGCTAAAAGGCTAAATCCCTTCCCCAAACTCTTTGCTCTTGCTCAGACTGTGTTTTTCCTAGGCCACATAGGCTTTCATTTCAAGGTTCAGATAAAAGGATGGTGTAAACTCTATTTAAAAATGTGTATTTTCAACAAATGGTGCAGGGACAGCTAGATATCCACATGCAAAAGAATGAAGTAGGACCCTTCCTTCTACCATACACAAAAATTAACTCAGCACGTATCAAACACATAAGAGCTAAAACTATAAACTCTTGGAAGAAAACACAGGGGAAAAAGTCTTCATGACCCTCCATTAGGCAATGGCTTCTGAGATACGGCACCAAAAGCAAGAGCAGAAAAAGAAAAAATAAATTGGACATTAAAAATTAACAATTTTTGTGCTACAAATGGTAACTTTTAGGAAAGCGAAATGACAACCCATAGAATGGGGGAAAATATACGCAAACTCTATTTCTGATAAGAGTTCTAGTCCCACGTCGGGCTACGCACTGACAGTGCAGAGCCTGCTTGGGATTCTGTCTCTCCCTCTCTCTCTACCCCTCCCGTGCTCTCTCTCTCTCTTGCACTCTCAAAATAAATAAATGAACTTAAAAAAAAAGTCAGATAATAACTTGGGAGATATTGAGCATCTGGAACTCCTGTACACTGCTGGTGGGAATATAAAATGGTGCAGCTGCTTTGGAAAACAGCTGGACAGTTTCTCAAAAACTTTCTGTACAAAAATTTGTACATGGATATCCAAGCATTATTCATAATAGCTCAAAAATAAAGCGATCCAAATGTCCATGAACTACTAAATGGATGCATAAAATGTAGTATATCCATACAATAGAATATGATTGAATAAAAAGGAATAAAGTATGGATACCAACAACATAGGTGAACCTTGAAAACCTTAAGCTAAGTGGGAGACAGTCAAAAAAGATGACGTGTTGTAAGACTGTTATTAATAAAATGCAAAAAGTTAATAATAGAGGCAATCTATAGAGACAGGAAGTAGATTAATTAGTGGTTATGCAGACACAGAGTGGAGAAGAATGGGAACTGACTGTCGGTAGGTCCAAGGGTTTCTTTCTGGAGTGACAGAAATGTTCAAAACTTAAATTGCGGTGATAGTTGCACAACTTTGTGAATGTACTAAAAAACCCTGAATTGTACATTTCAAACAGGTGGATTTTATGGCATATACGTTAAATTTCAGTAAAGATGTTTTTAAAATGTGTATTTATAGGACCTATTGCTCAGGGGGTAGAGCACTGGTCTTGTAAAATGTATATTTATAGAATTTGAACTTACCCCTGCTATGGCATTTATTAACTACACTGTTATGATTTTGGCTAAGTCACTTGGTCTATTTCCTCACCTAAAAAAATAAAGGGACTGAACCAAGAGGTTTTCAAAGTCCCCTCTAGCTCTAAAATTTTAAGGGTATTGGAAGGCTTTGGGAAGTAGAAAAACTTCAATTCATTAGAAACTAAAGACTTCTGTCCAATTACATTCCTAAATGACCACTTCCAGTTGTGCCATCCTAAATGCAGGCACCATGCTAAGCACACAAGAAACATGATCTTAGTAAATCATCACAGCAATCCCAAAAGGTAGGTGTGATTTTTTATTAAGTTTTTAATTTTAATTCCAGTATAGTTAACATACAGTATTCTATTAATTTCAGGTATACAATATAGTGATTCAACAATTCTGTACATTACCCAGTGCTCATCTTGGTAAGTGGACTCTTAATCTCCTTCACCTATTTCACCCATTCCCCCCACTTCCACCAACCTCCCCTTGGGCAACCACCAGTTTGTTCTCTATAGTTAAGAGTCTTTTTTTGGGGCGCCTGGGTGGCGCAGTCGGTTAAGCGTCCGACTTCAGCCAGGTCACGATCTCACAGTCTGTGAGTTCGAGCCCCACGTCGGGCTCTGGGCTGATGGCTCAGAGCCTGGAGCCTGTTTCCGATTCTGTGTCTCCCTCTCTCTCTGCCCCTCCGCCGTTCATGCTCTGTCTCTCTCTGTCCCAAAAATAAATAAATGTTGAAAAAAAAATTTTAAAAAAAAGAGTCTTTTGGTTTGTCTCTTTGCTTTTTGTTTTGCCAAAAGGTCGATGTGATTAATCCCATTTCACAGATGTTGAAAGTAAGGCTCAGAAAGGTTCCATAACTTGCCAGGATGTGGAGTCAAGTGTGCCTGACTTCCAAGTTGATGCTTTTAACCTTTATGCATGCTGCCTCCCTTACCAAGTATTTTCCTATTCTGAGCTGGCAGTTTGGAAACCACAACACCATGCCCCTCGATTATCACAAATGACTGGCTGAGAACTGGACAAGTGATCAACTACAACGATTCCTGGAAAAAGAATAAAGCGATAACTTATTACAACATTTTTCACATCTTGATTTTGTGACTAGTGATTCCAGAGATAGCATTTTTTCCTGTTGAAATTAACAAAGATATTCCAGGCAAGCAAGCAAGGATAATGTTTGTTCAAAAAAAAACTACAATAGGGGTGCCTGGGTGGCGCAGTCGGTTAAGCGTCTGACTTCAGCCAGGTCACGATCTCGCGGTCCGGGAGTTCGAGCCCCGCGTCAGGCTCTGGGCTGATGGCTCGGAGCCTGGAGCCTGTTTCCGATTCTGTGTCTCCCTCTCTCTCTGCCCCTCCCCCGTTCATGCTCTATACCTCTCTGTCCCAAAAATAAATAAACGTTGAAAAAAAAATTTATAAAAAAAAAATTAAAAAATAAAATTAAAAAAAAACTACAATAAATTACCCAATGACATCCAGTCAAAATCCACTAAAACTCATTAAAGGACTAGAAAAGAGAGCAGGGAGAATTCTGGAAAGGATTCCAGTAAAAAATTCTGAAAAGTATTGGAAGGTGGGGTACGTGTAGGTAATCCCTCAGGCAGAAGAGAACATCATATTGGTGGGCCTTTAGGAGAACCGTGAAGGGAACAGAAGTACAAGTGAGGTTCAAAAGAGAATCAACTATCACCATTTCTGATGACTACTTAACAACCTTTGTAAATCCCTGCCTACTTTCAGGACACATAAAAACCTCACTAAACCCCCAGTTTTTATCGCAAAAACAACAGTTTTTGGTTTTCTTTTTCTTTTTTTTTGGTAATTCAAGTATACAATGGTATTATGATACTGACTATATTTTTGCAAGCTGTACATCCTTTCTCCTTGAGATTTTGACATATTTCCCAAGTTACTGGAAGGGTCTTTACCAATAACTTCATAAAGTTTCTAAGAGCACATGGAGATCTTCATAATAAGCCCTCTTTCTGGCTTTCGTTAGACAAGTGGTCCTCAACTGGGGGCAATTCTGGACAGGGACATTTGGAAAGTCTGGAGACATTTTGATGGTCACATTTGAGGGGTACTGGCATCTAGTAGATATGATGTCAATTAAGCACACACAAAAAATCTTGTCCCTTTGGGTTGGGATTTCATACCAGCAAAGCAGCTCCCTTGCTGAGATTTGAAAGCCTTCAACACAAGGATTTGTATTAAAAACAAAAAACAAAACAAAAAACCACACACACACAAAACAAAAAAAACCTCAAACACAAAGTCATGGCTTAGCATCAAGTATGAGAGCACTGACTGAAATCAGCTGAGCAAAGGCAATTCCTTTACCTCCAGAAAGAAAGAAGATCCAACTCTAGCAGGAATGAGCTTTGCCACAGAGGGAAGTTCCAAAGAGTGAGCTTGACTCTTAACCTGCAAGGGCACAGGCAGGGTCACTAGCAGAATTATAAAAATCAAGGTATCATGCACCACCCTAGACATCCTGAATTGCTAGAATCTCTGGGAGTGGGATCCTGGTGCAGAAGTATTCAAACTCTTCCCTGTTGAGAAAAGGCACACTCCCAAATGGGAGATACTGCTCTAGAACAGCAGTTCAACTAGGGGTGATTCTGCTCCCCAGGGGACATTTGGCAATGTCTGAGGCATTTTTGATTGTCAAAACTGGAGAGGCACTACTGGCATCCAGTGGGTGAAGACTAAACATCCCACAACAAAGAACTGTCCCGTTCAAAATGTTAAGAGTGCTGAGGTTAAGAAATTCTGCTTTCAAGGGAGGCCAGGGTGGAGGTAAGGGGGGGGAGATAAGCCAGGAGGCTGTTCACTTCTGAAGGAGCATCTCAGGAATAGAAGGAAGCCACTGACAGCTCTGATGAGATGTTCTCCACAATTCCTTCTGTGTCTCAGTCTAGGAAAAAAACAGGACAGAGGCATAACCGATAGAATGACTCTAACAGAACTTACAATAAAAGTTTGTTTACTGCAGAAAACAGGTTAAGAGGTCCAACTAAATGCGAACCTCTCCTTTGTCCTGTTTAATACAGAACTTCTTTATGGTTATAAATATGTCCTAAACACTGACTTGACAGTGAACACCTGGAGGTGCTCAGCTTTCCAAACTAAACAGCTGTGCCAGCTAGGCAAGTCTAAGATGCAAAATAGATGCATCTAGCTACACAAAAAGGGATGGGTACCTCGGGGGCTCAGAAGGTCGACTCTTGAATTTGGCTCAGGTCATGATCCCAGGGTCATGGGACTGAGCCCCAAGGTGTGGTCCGTGCTGAGCATGGAGCCTGCTAAAGATTTTCTCTCTCTCTCCCTCTGCCCCTCTCCCCTGCTTGCATGCTCTCTCTCTAGAATAAATAAACTTTATTTCTACCTGCTCGTATCCTCATCTTTTCCAGTTTCTACCATTAAAAAAAAAAAAAAATCCTTTCTCTCTAGAATTCCAGGGCTCGTGTTCTCCCTCCAGAGCCAAGTTCCTTAAAAAAAGAAAAGAAAAAAAAAAAAAAAGACATCACTTCACCTTCGTGTTTCTAAGGTCTCCATGTCTTTATTAACCACTCAAATCACATTTCTGCCCCCCTCACACCACTAACATAGCTCTCAGGTCACCAATGGCTCTCTACATGCCAAGTCAAAAGGACGTTTTCTCAATTACTACCTTAACTGACCTCTCCACAGAAGTTCCTGTTGCCAGCCATTTCCTCCCTCAAGTGCTCTCAAACCTTAGCATAATTCTCTTTTCTCAGAGACCATACCCCTGAATGCTGGTATTCATCACAGTTGTCCTTGATCTTCTCATTCCCTCCCTGGCTTTAACTACCAGCTATTAGTGATTTCCAAATCTCTTCTCCAGCCTAAAACCCTCCAGAACTCCAGACCCATCCATCTATCTATATACCAGACACTCTGGCAGAAATTCCCTTCTGTTCCCTATATGTAATGTGCCCATAAGTGCCTTATTATTCCTGCCCCCCCACCCCCGCAACCCATTTCTCCTACTATATTCTGTTTTGTAATTGATGGAAACACCAGTTCTCCATATTTAAAACCCCTCCTTTTTCATCACCACTAATGAACCAATCACTAAATCCTCGATTCTACTCCCTGTATGGTTCCCACATTCATCATCTCCTTTTTAGCTCTACATTAACGGTAGTCAAGGCTCTCAACATCTGTCCCGTGGACCATCACAAAGATACATTTAATCTCTATACTGCCAGTTCTCCTTCTCCTCTCTGATCCATCCTCAACTCGCCCCACAAATTATTTTTCTGAAACAAATCAGCTAATGTTACTTGTCTATTTAAAGCGACTTCCTTGAATCCCCATGTCCTGCTGTGGAACAACTTAGCAAGGTGGTTAAGAAGGCAAATGGACTTGGAAAAAGCTAAATACAAACACCTGATCTTCCACTACTGTATAGTCATGAGACAGTACTTAATCTCAGCCTCTGAGTTTTCATCATTTTATAAAATGGGGATAATTGTGTCTTTCCAACACTGCTGTGAAGGCATTACGAGATGATGAATGTAAAACATTTGTCCCAATACCCAAATTTAAGACTTGGTACTTTTAATAAGACGAAGTTCAAATTACTTAGCTTCCCATTACGACCTGGTCACTGCCTACCTGTTCAGTCTCATGTCCTATTCCTTCCTCACGTTCTTCACTGCCATCCCATTTTACATCGTTTTGCTTTTGTACAGATAATTGTCTCTGCCTACCCTGGGGAAAAGCCCCCATGCTTTTCCAATCAGTGAACTCCTTATTCCAGCCTTGATGTTTGTCCTTCGAACCCTAAACACGACTCTGATCACTTTGTATTATACTTATTTCCATGTCTCCTCACACTAAATTGTTCCTTGTGTTAAAAAGAAAACCACAGGGGCGCCTGGGTGGCGCAGTCGGTTAAGCGTCCGACTTCAGCCAGGTCACGATCTCGCGGTCCGTGAGTTCGAGCCCCGCGTCGGGCTGTGGGCTGATGGCTCGGAGCCTGGAGCCTGTTTCCGATTCTGTGTCTCCCTCTCTCTCTGCCCCTCCCCCGTTCATGCTCGGTCTCTCTCTGTCCCAAAAATAAATAAACGTTGAAAAAAAATTTTTTTTTAAAAATTAAAAAAAAAAAAGTAAAATAAAAAAAAAAAAAAAAAAGAAAAGAAAACCACAGGCCCAAAATGGTGTCGCTTAGGTTAGGGCCCCAAGTCAGCAAACCAAGACTTAACATCTAAGCTAACTGCAGTTTCAAATCCCTTGGAAATGTGACTTTACCCAGCCAACATGGAATTTCCTGGTCAGTGCTAGAACATTTACTGATAAACCCCATTCCCCCTTAGAATGACCTTGCCTAAAAAACTATAATGCCTAAAAAAAAAATCATTTCCTTGACTTCACTCTCCACCTTGAAAGACCTTTCCTTTCCTGTAGCCCTTTAGGAGCTCCTCTCTACTTGTCAGATGGGATGCTGCCTGATTCATGATTTACTTACAGCAATTAGATGTTCAAAATTTACTCGTTTGAATTTTTTGCTATTTACCACTTGAAAGCAGAGATAAGTGGAGAAAATATCAGAAGAAACTAACAACAGACATGGAAATTCACCTCAGAGTCATGGAACCTGATCGGTATCGTCTGAACAAATTTATACAAAGGAACTGGTCATTCTGTTCCCAAACTAATTTAACTAATGGTTGGTTTATTTTACCATTTATTCTTCTTGTTTTTAAAAATACATCAACCTAAGGAGGGTTTAGGTGAGTAGATTAGGAACCTCTCATTTAGACAATCTCTGTGGTGTTGCTAGGTAGCTTGTTAGAGGAACGGGGATTAAAACTGGATCTTGAAAACTGTTTTGGTTCAAAGCAGAAAGAGCCTAACACGGACACTCTTTGGTATGCAAGTTGGACTAAGTGAACTTTAGTCAAACTTCAACGTAGCAAAGTTGAATTTAGGTTAAAGGATGTTGTTCCTTAGAGAGAAACTGTGATAAACCCTGAACACACCATTTCATTAAGGGAGAAATGCCCACAGAGGATTCCACCATGGAAACAACCAAATGAGCAACCTGAAAAAGTCAGAATAGTTAAGCATCCGGGAGTAGTTTCTATTATCAAGCGATGGCTGAATACTTTAAATATACTCGCGAATACCAAGGCTATACGAGCTCTTAACTAGGAAAACCTGTGACCAGCAAGGTTGGTGGTCTTAGGAACACTAGGCAGGAGATTTTTGTAGCAAATGGTGATTACAAACACCCCATTATCGGGTCAATAAATCAAGTCATATAACTCTGAAATCCTACATGCTATGTTTATCGCATACAAGTCCACACTTTATTAGAAAAAGACGTTTCGAAGGGGGGCGGGGAATCAACTCAACATACTAAAAAATTAGGAATTTTGTCAAAAGGGCAGTGAAATCTAGACTTCGCTAGCACCGATGGTGTTCTGGACACTGCCGTGACACCTGCGAAACAAGCTCCAACAGGGCCGACCTCGCTTTGCTCGGCCCCGCGGAGCCAAGGAAAAGACGTCTTATGGGAGTCGACCCTGGGGGAGCTGCCGGCGGTGCTGTCAATCTGCGAAACCCCCGAGGCTCAGAAAAGAGGTTTGCGCAAGGGCAAGAGAAAAAGGGCCGCGCGAGGGTGTCACGGACGGGAGCGGCGGTGAGGCTGTCACAGGGCGGCCTCCCCCCTCCCGGCCTCGGGCCCCAGTCACTCACAAGCGGGGCCCGCGCCCCCTCGGGCTCCTCCCGCCTCGGGGACTTCAGCCTCGGGGCGAGGAGGGTAAGCCGCCAACTTCCTGCTTCCGGGCGCGCAACCCGGAAGCAACTCCCACGCCACAGGCGAGGCCGCGCGTGCTAGGGTAGCTCCTTCCTCACGCCTCGCGCTTGCGTCAAAAACAGAACCCGCGACTTGGCCACGCGCGAGCGCGCGAAGTCCCGCGAGCTCTGGAGAGTGCGGGTTCCTGCTCCCCCTGGCGTCAGGTTCCTCCTGCTCGTCCCCTTTCAGGCCTTACCAGGGTCTGTCCTCTTCCGCGCTCGCGCGGATTTAGCAGCTGAACTGACTCATCCAATGGCCTTTGATTGCCCCCCCCCCCCCCCGCCCACTCCGTGCCAGGCAGCGTGTTAGGCATTAAGGAGTGGGAAGGACAGGTAATGGAGGGCAGGCCCTTACCTGTGGGAGCTTAGTTTTAATGAGAGAATGACAACAAACATTTGGTTTCCAACTTTCCGGGCTAGCGGAGCAAGGACAGCAGGTGCAGAGCATGCGTTCTCCTCTTCAACTTCTGTCCCAGAGTAACCCCTGGCTTTATAAGGCATTTGCATTACAGGTTCTGGCCCCCTGGTGGGAAGTGGCGCCATGACAGTTCCAGCAGGAACCCTGCAGGGTCAAAGTTCTCCACAGGTAGGAGGCGTCTCCCCAAAGATGTGAGGCAGCTTCCATTAGAGACCGCCTCCTGCATGGCTCAAGACCCTACTTACTTAGAAAAAACTGTATCCTCGGTGACTCCTCAACCCCCGTCTCCTCCATTATGACCGTGTACTGGTGGTTTAATAAACCACTTTTTGCTTGGTACCTCCCTTCTGTCGTTATTCGAGCGCGGATCCTCCTATAAATTTTTCGAGGGGAATCCAAGAACCGAGACTTCCACTGACACCATGCAAGCTTCCCCCAGTAACATCTTTTGGTGCCACGACTCCGATCGCCCAAGGTAAGGCAGTCCTCACCCCGTTGAGGCTAGAATATCCCTATCTGATTTACTTTCTCGTAGGTCAGCTCTCACTCACTCTGCAATTTGGCCACTACTGTTACTGTCTATAGTTCTTCCTCTCCTAAACCACTTCTGCCATCACTCTCACAAAGTCTGTGCCCCTCAAACCCCGAGGACGTGCTGTATATATGCGAAAGCCTCTCCATCTGCTGGGCCGGTCCATTTTCATACTCATTCAATCTCCTGGATGATTCATCTAACCAGTAGTTCTCCCTCTGTGTTGTTGCCTCAAATCACACCTTCTTACGTGTTTCCCTCCCCTTCCCTTTCCGGAAAGATGGTCTCAATCAGCCTCTGATACTTAAATCCAAGGTGGGTACATGATAATCACAGTCTCCAGCGGGAGTTTATTTCTAAGAGGGTAAGGGCAAATCTTTGTGTCTATTCCAACTCCTCGAGTTAATACTTTTGAGAGGAAATCTACTCCTGAAAACATTGTTGCACTATATGCTAACTAATTTGGATGTAAATTAAAAACAAACAAACAAACAAACAAACAAACAAACTGAGAGGAGCCTGGGATGAAATCTGGAAATGGAACCACATAGATGTTGAAGGCTGGGGCATACATCCTGGCACTCAGGGACTCATTAGGGGTTATAAAATATACCAGATCCCTCCCTCAGGGGCACCTCAATTTGGGGGAGGCAAGTAAAGAAAGGACAGGCTGCAATAATACTAATTTGGGCTGTGCGCCTCACCTGAGGGGACATCCTTGAAGGGTCGTTCTTCAAAGGAGGTAGAAAGGCCACCTCTCCTCTTGATACACAACATTCCAAGGGGACACTCTTGGAATACTGTGTCTACTTCTTCCCCTTCTCTTTGCTATTCCCTTACATATGGGAAACCTGATGGCAGTTCCCGGGGTTCACCACTGGGATGCATCCTCACTAACTGGGATAAGTTTGACCCCCAACCTTTAAAGAGGAAAAGGCTCATCTTTTTCTGCAATACAGCATGGCCCCAATATAAACTAAGAGATGGAGCAACAGGGCCCTACAATTGGACACTGGATTATAACACCATCTTAAACTAGACCTATTTTGTATAGACCAGACAAAGTGGTCTCAGTTCCCTTAGGTCCAAGCCTTTATGTTAAACAAACCTCAGGCTTCTCAAAACCTGCAAAATTCAGCTGTCCACTTTAGATTTCCTCACAGGCCTAAGTCCTAAGTCCCCTCCCCCACCACCAGAGGAGGCTTCCCCAAGCCCCACCAAATCCTACCATAGGCCAAAACGATGATCCATTGCCCCATATCCAAGACCACCAACACTGTCAAGTCCTAACAAGCCCCTTCGGATTCTGTGTCTCCTCCAGGAAATAGTTGAGCCAACCAGAACCACCATGTGGGTCCAAACTCCCTTCTTTATGAGTGATCTCCACCAAATCCAGAAGGACTTGGGAGATTTTTCCTAGGACCTTGACAGTTACATGTCAGGACTTCAGGGTTTTATACTAACTTTTGATTTGTCCTGGAAGGACATAGTGCTCATTCTCAATCAGACTCTCTCCAAGGCAGACTGAGATAGAATTGGGGAGCCCACCATCTAATCTGGGGATAAACTTCATAGTTCCAGTGCAAGGTATCTGGCAGATAACATGGCAGTTCCAGTAACAGATCCTCATTGGAACTATGACACTGCACAAGGGCAATGGTCCCAAGACCATCTTATAATCTAACAAATGGAATGTCAAGATGCCAGTCAAAGCCAATTAATTATATAACAAGCTGGCTTTCATAAACCAGGAAAAGGAAGAAAACCCCACAACCTTTATGGAAAGACTAAGAGAGACTTCAGCTAAACATACTCTTGATCCCAGACGAGAGGCTGGTCTTACAGTTCTTAATGGTCGACTCATCACTCAGGCCACCCCAGATATTAGGAGGAAGCTCCAAAAATTATCCCTAGGGCCAGACATCCCAAGCTCTGAACTCCTTAAGGTGGTCAATTTCGTGTTCTATGGCCAGGACCAGGAGAAGGAAAAAAAAAGGGAAAAGGAAAAACGTAAGGATCAGAGACAGGCTCAACTCCTGGTGGCCTTGCAATGCCAGCCATCACCCCAGGGTCGCCCCCTCAAAAGGGAGACACCAAAAGGAGCCTGCTACCATTGCAAAAAGGAGGGACACTGGAGAGATGTCTGTTCCTTAAGCTCCCTAATATGGCCTGTCCTAATGTCCTCAAACAGGACACTGAGAGACTGCCCCACTAATGGGACAACCAGGGGTTCAGCATCCCTTCAAGCTGTCACCACCATGGATTGAGGCAACCTATGGCACCAATGGGCTCCTCCACTCACTGTTTCCCTCATTGTGACAGAGCCCAGGGTGACCCCTTGACATGGCAGGTAGGACAATTTTCTCTTGGACATGAGAGCCACTTACTCTGTCTTAGCCTCCTTTACGGTAAGCTTTCCTTCAACTCCTGTCTGGTTATGGGAGTGAAGAGCCTATCAACAAAGCTAACCTAACATTCATACATTGTTGGGACTCAGTCAGTGCCTTTGAGAGGCTCTATGGGAAAAACAGGTCCTACTAAAGCCAGACCACTCAAACCCAACGTCCCTGGTCCAACCAGGAGATAAGGTCCTAATTAAAACCTGGATAGATTGAGCTCCTGGATCCCAACAAACGCCTTTATGGAAGGGACCCTATACTGTTCTTTTATCCACCCCTACAACCATCAAGGTCCCAGGAATCTCCACCTGGATCCATCTCTCCTGAGCCAAGCCTGCTGTGACCTCTAACAAAGAGGACAACCCTGATACCTCTGAGTATACCGGTGAGCCACTGGAAGACCTCAAACTGTTCTTCAAAAAGGGGCCATCTCAGATAAATCCTAAAATCCTCTATTCTGTTATGTCCAATACCTTAGTGTAGTCCTGCAGGGGGACTTCCAAGACTACACCCTTAAAGAAATCCATAGGTATGGTACCTCTTTGATCACAAGCCACTTCTGCCTCATGCTGCCCCATAGCCCCCCTCACTTAATACTGCTCAACGCTATCTCAACAACACCAATTCTAATTCCTCTTGCTGGATATGTGTGGGACCCCACTTAGCCATTGTAACTCCTACACCTGCTTCATTGTGGGCCACCACCAATAACCCCATTAGTTTCACCTATACCCGTCTCTGGATACCAACATGGACCTCCCAGCCCCACGTAAGTGCAAGAAACTTCCAAAGAAAGGTCATGGAACACAGCACAAAAATCCTAAATGCTCAGGGGCCCCTCCCAACACCTGCTATTTTGGGACTGTTATATACTCAACTTAAACTCTCTAATATGACCTTCCCAATCTGTGTTAGTACTAACCCAACATCTGGGACCCCAGTGGGTTTTATTCCCTTGTCTCCCTGCCTTTATAATTTCAACCTAACTTCGGCAGGTGAGTCATTCTTTTGGGAAAGTGTTTCTGATTGCTACTTTAACACTGTTAAAGAGGAGCTTTTGATAAGGATCCCAGAACATATGTTCCAGGAGTTTTTCCAACAGGGGACAAGGCTGTTAATAAGGTGTATTGAAGAAGAAGGAGGTTATCTGGGCTGATGGGTGGCCCTGACAATATTGAGACATGGAGGACCAAGGACGGGGGGTGATGGTGACCTTTGGGGGAAGGTTAAGAGTGGGTCTTTTAAGGGGCACCTAGGTGGCTCAGTTGATTAAGCGTCTCACTTCTGCTCAAGTCATGATCTCATGGTTCCTGGGCTCAAGACCCACATCAGGCTCTGTGCTGACAGCTCAGAGCCTGGAGCCTGACTCGATTCTGTGTCTCCCTCTCTCTCTGCCGCTCCCCTGCTCACACACTCTCTCTCTCTCTCAAAAACAAACTTAAAAAAATTAAAAGAGTGGGTCTTTTAACAGTGTTAAAGTAGCAACGCAACTGTACAACATCTAGTCATGACCTCTTTGCCCACCTTCATATTGGCTTTGGTCCTCTTTAGGGCCACTGCTGGCCCTAGGGGAGCCCCTTCTGAAAGTGCCTTTATTTTCTATTCTAACCAAGGTTCACCTGCATCCTCAGAAGGGACTCTATTTTTGGAACTCAAGCATATGTGACCCTTCCAGATGGATGGAAGGGCACTTGTTCTTTGGCCTGGTTAGTTCCAGATGTATCCCTCATAGGAGTTACTCAAAGAGTTTCCCTCCCTATGGTAACTGAAACACCCATATCCAAGCAGGAGGTCCTTACACTCCTCTTGCTAGGGGCCCTCCTGGGGAGCAGCCTCAGGACTGGCCACAGGGATCACGAGGACTGTCCTTCTCCACTCTCTCAAGAATTAGGCAAATCCATTCAAGAAACTATGTAAGTCTTGGCAACCTTAGGCCACCAACTCAACTCACTGGCAGGTAGGACAATTAATTTTCTTTTAGACACGGGAGCCACCTATTCTGTCTTAACCTCCTTTACAGGTAAGCTTTCCTTCAACTCCAGTCTGGTTGTCCTGGTGGTCACTCTCAGGGGTAGTCCTCCAAAATCGAAGGCATTAGGTAGCTCACTTTAGCCCAAAGGGGCACATTAGTCCAAGAAGAATGTTGCTTTTATGTCCATCAGTCGGGTTATTCAACAAAGTATCAAAAGACTTCAAACGCAAGCCCATCGTCTCCTATCAGCACGCACATCCACCATCTCCCTATCCTGGGGTCTTATGTCATGGATACTTCCCTTCATGGGACCTTTCCTTTGTGTGATCCTTTTGCTTTTTGAACCATGTCTTCTTAATCTTATAACTAAGTTCATCTCCTCTTGTGGTAGACAAGACCAGCTTCACCTCTTACTGCAACAAGGATATCAGCCCCTTTCGAGAAAACATCAAGACTACTATAGCCCCTGGACTGGAGTGGTCAAGACTTCTGAGACAAGGACACAAGCCCTACTCCACCCTGTAACCTCATACCACCTCCTCATGGCCCAGACAGATATTAAAGAGTGAAACTCTAATGAAAACACTGCCCCTGTTCAGTAGGAAGCAGCTACAGAAGCTTGACTTTGGCCCTCAACCTGAAAGATTTCAGAGCCCCAAGTCCTTGAAGGGGAAATAACAGAGTAGGCACTTGGTTAGCTATGAGCTGGAGGCAGGGAAGGCCATAAACAGGTTACATTTAGAGACTTGAGGGCAAAAGGTTCCCAACTTTCCAGGGCTCTAAGACCCAGAGCAGCAGGTACAAGGCTTGCGCTTCTCTCTAACTCTTCTGCCCCAGAGTAACCCTAGACTTCATTACAATGCGTTTGTATTAGTTTGCCATCCCCGTTGGGAAACGGACATGACAGTTTCCCGAGACAGTTTCGACAGGAACCTTGCAGGGTCAAAGTTCCCCCTACCGGTAGGAGTGAAAAAACAACTGTAGCCTCGGGGCAGTCGCCAACTCCAGGCCTGCCCACTCCATCCTGAAAGTGTACTGCCCTTTAAAAAACTGCTTTGTGCTTGCTACCTTCCTTCTCACGGTCTTTATGCCAGTGCGGATCCTCGTGTAAATCTTTTGTGGGGAATGCAAGAACCGAGACTTCCACTGACACAAGGCAAGCTTCCACGGGTAACAATTAATAAAAGGTGTTTCGAAGGGGGGCCAGGAATCTACTCCATATACCAAAAAATGAAGAATGTTGTCAAAAGAGCAGTGAAATCTAGACTTCGCTAGCACCGATGGTGTTCTGGACACTGCCGTGACACCTGCGAAACAAGCTCCAACAGGGTCGACCTCGCTTTGCTCGGCCCCGCGGAGCCAAGGAAAAGACGTCTTATGGGAGTCGACCCTGGGGGAGCTGCCGGCGGTGCTGTCAATCTGCGACACCCCAGAGGCTCAGAAAAGAGGTTTGCGCAAGGGCAAGAGGAAAAGGGCCGCGCGAGGGTGTCACGGACGGGAGCGGCGGTGAGGCTGTCACAGGGCGGCCTCCCCCCTCCCGGCCTCGGGCCCCAGTCACTCACATGCGGGGCCCGCGCCCCCTCGGGCTCCTCCCGCCTCGGGGACTTCAGCCTCCGGGCGAGGAGGGTAAGCCGCCAACTTCCTGCTTCCGGGCGCGCAACCCGGAAGCAACTCCCACGCCACAGGCGAGGCCGCGCGTGCTAGGGTAGCTCCTTCCTCACGCCTCGCGCTTGAGTCAGAAACAGAACCCGCGACTTGGCCGCGCGCACGCGCGCGCGCGAAGTTTCGCGAGATCTGGAGAGTGCGCGTTCCTGCTCCCCCTGGCGTCAGGTTCTTCCTGCTCGGCCCACTTGAGTCTTTACCCGGGTCTGTCCTCTTCCGCGCTCGCGCGGATTAAGCAGCTGAACTGATTCAGCCAACAGCCTTTGATTGGGCCCCCCTTACTCCGTGCCAGGCACCGTGTTAGGCATTAAGGAGTGGGAAGGATAGGTAACGGAGGGCAGGCCCTTACCTCTGGGAGCTCTTAGTCTAAAAGAAAGACAAGCAAACAAATCATACAAATAAACACACAGCCCACTCATATTTATTGGAGCTTACTCTGTGCGAGACATTGCCAAACCCTTTATGTTTGTGAAACCAATTCAACAACCCTATCATATAAATAGTCCCTATAGGGGCCAAAAGGCAGGCCATCCAAAGACGGACACTTTGGCATGATGACTATTTTGAATTAAAAGCAACCAAGGGGCGCCTGGCTGGTTTAGTTGATAAAGCTTGCAACTCTTGATCTCAGGGTGGTGAGTACAAGCCCCACATTGGGCGTGAAGTCTACTTTAAAAAAATAAAAGCAATAAAAACCCAGCAGATTTAGGAAAAGCTCTCTACCCACCCCCTCAACTGCCTGCCTATACCAGAAAGAACTATTAATAGAGATCCCTCTTTACCTAAGAAATTTATAGGGCAATCTTTGTTTTCCAAACATCTCTCACCTTACTACTAATAGAACAAGGCCTTCCTCTCCTTTGTATTCCCAAGTTCTGCCCCTCTCCTTAGCTCAGGATGTCTCATGTTGGCTATCTTTGGAATTTCGTGTGTGTGTGTGTGTGTGTGTGTGTGTGTGTGTGTGTGTATGCGTGTGCATTCTCCACATGTATGAAACTAAATTTGATTTTCTCTTGTTATTCTGTCTCATGTCAGTTTGGTTCTTTGTCCAGCTGGAAGGACCTGGAAATGCAGATGAAATTCTTCCTCCCTGAAAATTTATCCTCATACCAACCAAACTGAGGTTTATGGAAAGGTTAACTTGCTCAAGATTACACAAAGAGTGGTGGAGTCACAATTAGAACCCAGGCTACTTATTTTGCCCAGTCCTTAGTGCCAAGATCCTAACTTTTCTGCTAGAGACCTGCCATCAAAATGCTACTGGGTTCATACTAATAAAGCTAACTACAAAGGCAGTGTGATACTGATGCAGGGATAGGCAAACCAATTGTGCAGAATAAAGAGACCAAAATGAGAACCACACACATATATACACTTGCTTTATGACAAAGAGGTACAACTGAGGACTGAGGAAAGCACAATGCTATCAATAAATAGTTCTGGGTCGGTTATATATACATATGGGACAAAATGAAACTTAACTCCAACCTCACACCATACACCAAAATAAATTCTATGTGTATTATAGCTCTATATGAAAAAAAAATTGAAACAATAAAACTTTAGAGTAGCTCTGTCCTATACCATTGCCATGCAAGTGACTAGTGAGTACTTAAATGTGGCTAGTCAGAATTGAGATGTTCTGTAAAAGATAAATTGATACAGTTTAGCACACTAAAATTAGAAAACAGAGCACCTGAGTGGCTCACTTGGCTAAGCATCTGACTTTGGCTCATGTCATGATCTCTTGGCTTGTGAGTTCAAGGCCCATGTCAGGCTCTCTGCTGTCAGCACGGAGCCCACTTCAGTTCCTATCTCCCTCTCTTTCTGCCCCTACCCAGCTCATGCTTTCTCTCTGTCTCAAAAATAAATAAAAACATCAAAAAAACTAAATTAGAAACCACCTCTCATCATCAAAAGACACAAGGTACTGGGGCCTGGGTGGCTCAGTCTGTTGAGCGTCCAACTTCAGCTCAAGTCATGATCTCGTGGCCTGTGAGTTTGAGCCCTGCATGGGGCTCTGTGCTGACAGCTCAGAGCCTGGAGCCTGCTTCAGATTCTGTCTCCGTCTCTTTCTGCCCCTCCCCCACTCATGCTCTGTCTCTCTCTGTCAAAAATAAATAAACATTAAAAAAAAAAAAGACACAAGGCAGGGCTTGATCTCACGACTGTGAGATCTTGACTTGAGCAAAAATCAACAGTCAGACATTCAACCAACTGAGCCACCCAAGTGCCCCAGAAGAAACAATCTTTAAAAAAAATTTTTTTAATGTTTTTTTTTAATTTATTTTTGAGACAGAGCATGAACGGGGGAGGGTCAGAGAGAGGGAGACACAGAATCTGAAACAGGCTCCAGGCTCTGAGCTGTCAGCACAGAGCCCGACGCGGGGCTCGAACTCACGGGCGGCGAGATCGTGACCTGAGCTGAAGTCGGCCGCTCAACCGACTGAGCCACCCAGGCGCCCCTAAACAATCTTTAAAGATCAGTTTGGCATAGCCAGAAAGAACTTGAATGCTAACACTTTGACCTGTGGGCAGTGGCGAGCCACTGAAGGTTTTTGAGTGGGGTTGTGATGGGATCAGAGTTCTGTTATGGCCATATAAATCCCGTGGGATGGACGAAGGCTAGATTGGAGGAGGAAAAATTAACTTTGGAAAGTTCAAGGGAAAAACAACTTTGATGGTCTAGGTAAAAGGAATGGAAGAACGAGAATCTGCTCAAGGAAGATTTCCCAGGTACAACAAATCAGGTTGTAGAAAGGTTCAGGGGAGGAAGGCAGGAGAAAGGCTTGGGCTCCAGCCCACACTAAATCCTGTGGGCCCTGCAGCTCGTCGCCTCCTCCTGTTGGTCACTCAGAGCCCTCCACTCTAAAACCTGGCTGGTGGGAGAAGAGATCATGAATGTGAAAGTGCTTGGCAATCTGGAATGTGTGTGGGGATGTAGCTGAAGGAGGGTGAGGAATCATCTTTAGAGAAGTGTCTATTCATGTTTTCTGCCCATTTCTTCACTGGGTTATTTGTTTTTCGGGTGTGGAGTTTGGTGAGCTCTTTATAGATTTTGGATACTAGCCCTTTGTCCGATATGTCATTTGCGAATATCTTTTCCCATTCCGTTGGTTGCCTTTTAGTTTTGTTGGTTGTTTCCTTTGCTGTGCAGAAGCTTTTTATCTTCATAAGGTCCCAGTAATTCACTTTTGCTTTTAATTCCCTTGCCTTTGGGGATGTGTCGAGTAAGAGATTGCTACGGCTGAGGTCAGAGAGGTCTTTTCCTGCTTTCTCCTCTAAGGTTTTGATGGTTTCCTGTCTCACATTTAGGTCCTTTATCCATTTTGAGTTTATTTTTGTGAATGGTGTGAGAAAGTGGTCTAGTTTCAACCTTCTGCATGTTGCTGTCCAGTTCTCCCAGCACCATTTGTTAAAGAGGCTGTCTTTTTTCCATTGGATGTTCTTTCCTGCTTTGTCAAAGATGAGTTGGCCATACGTTTGTGGGTCTAGTTCTGGGGTTTCTATTCTATTCCATTGGTCTATGTGTCTGTTTTTGTGCCAAGGAGGGTGAGGAATCAAAAGATGTGTGGTGACTAGGACAACAGTGACTGGGGCACAGGAGGAGGAACGGTTTGGGGGAGAGGATAGGGACGGAAATGATGGATAAACATACTCATTTCTTTAGTCTGGGCTTCTGTTGGCATTTAGAAAAACCCTTGAGAAGGTTTCCAGGTAGTAACACTCTGTGCCACAGAATTGCTTGTGGTGACTTAGCTCCGCCCAGCCACTGGAAGCTCTCTCTGTTCAGGTTCCGGCCTGGACCAGGCCCTGTTGGGAATGCTGAACTGAACTGAACTTGGACGTGGTCCCTAATGTGGGCTCTTATCAATCTACTTGGAGAGAAGAGAATGTGTACAAGCGGCTAGACAACAATGAAAGGTGGCAGAGGACTAAAGACCAAGAAGGGAGAAAGGGAGAGAACCTACTCGCAGACAGGAAGGGTAGAGAGGATTTCTGAAGAAGTTGGGACCCAGGCATGGGCGAGGTTTGGGAAGCATTGCAAGGAAAGGGAATGGCCTGAGCAAAGGCCCAGAAAGTGGAAATGTTGGTGGCACATTTAAGGCATGGATGAAATGGTAGGAAATCAGGCTGGGGAAGTCAGGGTGAAGGCCCTTCAAGCCCAGGCCAAGTGGTTTGGGACTTTATTTTATTTAGTTTTTATAAATTATTTTTTTAATGTTTGCTTATTTATTTATGTATTTATTTATTTATTATTTATATTGAGAGAGAGAGAACACAGGGAAGGGGCAGAGAGAGAGAGAGAGAGAGAGAGAGAGAGAGAGAGAGAATCCCAAGCAGGCTCTGTGCTGACAGCATAGAGGGGGGGCTTGATCCCATGAACCCTGAGATCATGACCTGAGCTTGAAATCGAGCTTAACCAACTCAGTCCCCAGGCGCCCTGGGGACTTTAACAGGCCAAGGGAAACCATTTCACATTTCTTGGCAAAGTGACATACAAGATATCTTGGGAGGAAAGCTTTGGCTGGTGTGTGTGTAGGATGCATTAGTGGGGAAAAGCCAAAAGGCAGGGAACCCCACAAGGGGGCTTCTAAAATAAGCCTGGTGTTAAAATAAGCCTGGTAATTTGGGAAAAAAGAATTGATAAGTCTTGATGATGCATCACTTACAGGGAGCAGAGAGAAAGAGGATGATCTTCAAGTTTCTAGCCCCCGAAATGATGTTTCTGTAAGAGTTTATAATTTTGGTTTTAATAAAGCACATTTATTAAGAAGACAAATTAAGCTTAACAGAATAGATGAAGTAAATACAAGACACTCAGAGTAATTTAAGGTGGACTGTTAGTTATACTCAGAAAATCTCTGTTAATTCCTCCCTGAAGTCACCCAATGTTCTCTTGGGGACAAAAGGCCAACAAATACAGAGTCTCTTGGGGAAGGATTTTGGAATGAGACAACAAGACACTGACTTATTCTTGTGTAAAACTCCAATGCATCCTCACTGTGCCCTAAGGCACCCAAAATAGATAGTAAGGAACTACATAAGATCCAGAGAAAGGTAACTCAGATAGCAATAGACAGAATGGACCAATGATAAAGACTTTTCTGTCCAGCTCAAGGGTCATAAAGAGGACATGAACACGAGACTGCAGAAAGTGTAAAATTTATTATACCTTACCTTAGCCCAGCACTCATCAGCGTAAAATGTAGTTCTCTGCCCATTATTAATTCAACAAAACCTGAACACCCTATTCTCAGTACTCTGCGAGAAAGGCACAGAAATGAAGGAGAGGCCCAGCCTGCTCACTGTCTGGTTGATCTCTACAACACCGTATACCCTTATTCCTACCTGACAATTAAGGGAGCTAGGATTGAACTAACTATACGTAGATACTCACAGCTGTGATACTGAACAAGTCACTTAATCTTTGTAAGGCTCAGTTTCCTTAAAGTAAGAAGGGTATAGTCACATCAACTTCATGGAGTTTTGAAGATTAAGTGGATCGCTGAAATAGTAATTAGTAAAAATGCATCATACACAAAAAATAGTTTGCAAACTGGAAGCACTCAAACCGAACATGGAATGAGGTTCGGAGGTATATCGTTATGAAGCAGCTTAACCGGTGAGGAGATAGTGTGGCTTTTTACTCTTCAGGTATTTTATAATATTAGAATTTACTAGGGATAGGGATGGGTTAAAAGTAGTTACTTCATGGGGCGCCTGGGTGGCTCAGTTGGTTAAGCGTCTGACTCTTGATTTCAGCTTGTGAGATCGAACCCCACATCCGGCTCAGCACTGATAGTGCAGAGCCTGATTGGGATTCTCTCTTCCCCTTCTCCCCTGGTGCACTCTCCCTTTCTCTCTCAAAATAAACTTAAAAAAAAAAAAATAGTGGGGCACCCGGGTGACTCCGTCGGTTAAGCGTCCAACTCTTGATTTCATGATCTCACAGTTCATGGGTTTGAGCCCCACATCAGGCTCTGTGCTGACAGTGTAAAATATTTTTTAAATATTTTAAAAAGTTTTAAAAAGAGTAGTTACTTCATATCAATTTTGAGAACAGTTTAAGTTTTGTTTTTGATTTTCAGAGGCATGAACAAGAAGTGGCCCAAGTTAAGTTTCGCTTATTTTATAGAACAAGCTAAATTAAGGTTTGCCTATATGACCCAACTGGTTTGCCTGCTCAGGAAATTTTCAAGTCTGGTCTCCATTTGTGTTTGATTTTAACAATGTGAAAGTACACCATAGTTCTTAGCTCGATGCCTGACATAAAGTAAGAACTCATTTAGCCATCGTTATTTTTTTTTTAATTTTTTAAAACTTTATTAACATTTATTTACTTTTGAGAGACAGAGCACAAGCGGGGGAGGGGCAGAGAGAGAGGGAGACACAGAATCCGAAGCAGGCTCCAGGCTCTGAGCTGTCAGTCAGCACAGAGCTCGACTTGGGGCTGGAACTTGTGAACCACGACATCATGACCTGAGTTGAAGTCTGACGTTTAACTGAGTCACCCAGGCGCCCTGTAGCCATCATTATTAACCAGTGTGCAAAGCATCTACAACATTTACTTACCCCATTTCTTTCTCCTCCTCCCTCCAAACCTGCAGGGCCTCTACTTTGCTTCTCTTTGACCCTGAACAAACCTCCCTAACAACCTTCTATCCCATATATCCCAGCCAGTCACTCTAAGCCTTGCGTTAGCCCTCATCTCTTTGATCTTCATTCTCATGTCTCTCCCTTTACTTCTTTCTCATTTTCTTCCTGACCCTTTTCCTCTCTCTGTCCCAGACTCTTTGCTTTACTTTTTGGAGTCTTAAGGCTCAGGTTTGCTGTGTGGCTAGAGACAAACGAACAAGTCATTTAACTGCTGGGTCTCGGTTTTCACATCTGAAAAATGGGAACAATAATATCTACTTTACAGGATTGCTCTGTGGAGTGGATACTAAAATGTAAGTGCTATGTAAATTGTAAAGGGCCTTACAAAGGTCAGATACTGGCACCTCTCATTTCTATTCCCTTTCATTCTACTTCTCTCTTTCAAGTCCCAGCCCCTTTGTGGAACTAGAACTTCTTCCAATGGAAAATTAGGACATAACTCCAATCGGAGTGCAGATTTTCTGGTTCTTCCCGCCTTCCCCGCCTAAACGAACCAATCAGAGCTACAGGAGAGTGTTGCACTCTTCACTTGGAGACCACCCCCTACAATGGAGCTTGCGCTTTTCTCCGTCTCTGCAGCCGTTCTGTTTTTCGCTTCACATACCAGCTTCTCCGCCTTGGAAGTGGGGTCCTTCTTCCTTGTCTCAACTCCCCATATCTTGCCATAGCAAGGGTTGAACGGCGAGGACCGGAAGTGTGCGCAGCAGCGGCGGGTCCCCAGGCATCGACACCGGAAGTAGCAATTGCTGCTGGATTGCGCGCGCTGCGCTATGGCGGCGATCCCCCCAGACTCCTGGCAGCCGCCCAATGTGTACTTGGAGACCAGGTGAGAGGGGTCGGGCCTCGGGGCTGGGCTGGCGGTGGCGACGCGGAGCCCCGGTTTTGCCGCGGGGCTGGGTTCCGGGTACGCTCCCCCGGGAGGCTGGCCTCCACGTGGAGAAGCGTAGAGCGGCGGCCGTAAGGGCAGCTTGAGCGCTGAGTGGGGACCGCCACCTCCCGCGTCCGAGCTCCACACTGGCTCTCCCTGAGACCTCAGCGACAGCGGCCTGGTTGCCCTCCTCCCACCCGGTGGTTCGTTCATTCATTCATTCATTCATTCATTCATTCAACTAGCGTGTGTTGAGGTTACAAGCCAGCGACGTTGCATCTGGAATCAGGTTAGAGGTGCCTATGGGGCGCCTGGGTGGCTCAGTCGGTTGAGTGTCGGACTTCGGCTCAGGTCATGATCTCACAGTTCTTGGGTTCGAGCCCCGCATCAGGCTCTGTGCTGACAGCGCAGAGCCTATAACCTACTTCAGAATCTGTGTCTCCCTCTCTCTCTGCCCCTCCCCACTTGTGCGTGTGTGCACTCTCTCTCAAAAAATAAATAAACATTTAAAAAAAAAAAAAAGAGCTGCCTAAGACACACACCGCTTTTGAATTTCAGAGTTGCGGTCATCTAGGTGGGGCTTGTTTATACAGCTGTTACAGTAACTACTAATGTTGTAAGCAGTTTAGTTGCATTAAACTATTAGAAAGGCACAGGAAGAGACACATTTCCCCCAGTATCAAAGAGTGCTATGACTGAGCACTGACTAGCGAGTGCCATGCCCCTGACATATAGCATCTCATATAGTGTAATCCATTTAATACCCACATGGGTATTATTCCACCTTCTCTCCAGTTTTAGCAGGAGAAATGCCAGAATTTACAGATGAAATGATTTGACCAGACTCATACAGCAAGTAAGTAGGGAAACCTCATTTGGAGCCTGGTCCGGCTGCCTCACATGCTAGGTTCTTTAGCTCCATTCATTCCACTGCCTCTTTGGAAAAAGTCCAAAGTGATCTTAAGAAAGTACTACAAATAACCTAAGTAACTTCTTACTTCTACAACAGTGTAAAATTAAAGCATGGTAGCCTGACATTCAAGATTATTATTTTTTTCATCTGGCCTTTGCCTTCCCTCTCTGGCTGCATCTTCTGCCATTCCCACATCAGTAGCCAAGGACCAGTTACTGTTTTTCTATTTTCTGCTCTTGCTCGTGCTGTTTTCCCCCGGAGCACGGTTCTCAGATGCTGCTTTTGCTCCCTGGTCATCTTCCCCACCACCAAAATCCTACTTCAGGCCCCAACTTGAAAGCAGTTTCTGAATTCACCTGTTCACGTTTTTTTTTAAGTTACAAAATAAACCAAAATTTAAATCCAAGCAGTGTAAAAGTATATAGAGTAAGTGAAAGCCACCTCTTCCTGTAAAAACGGTAAATAGTTTGTTGGGTGACCTTCCACATCTTTCTCTGCGAACATCTAAACATCTCTTTTGTATTGTTTCTTTTATCTTTTTGTTGTTGTTTTCTTACTTTGAAAGAAGGAGACAGCAAGTGAGGGAGGGACAGAGAGAGGGAGAGACAATCCCAAGCAGGCTCTGTGCTGTCAGCGCAGAGCCTGACGTGGGGCTTGAACTCACAGACTGTGAGATCATGACCTGAGCCAAGATCAGGAGTCAGAGGCTTAACTGACTGAGCCAGATGCCCGTCTCTTTTATGTTGTTTCTATTTATTTATTTATTTATTTATTTATTTATTTATTTATTTATTTTTAATTTTTTTTTTCAACGTTTATTTTATTTTTGGGACAGAGAGAGACAGAGCATGAACGGGGGAGGGGCAGAGAGAGAGGGAGACACAGAATCAGAAACAGGCTCCAGGCTCCAAGCCATCAGCCCAGAGCCCAACGCGGGGCTCGAACTCACGGACGGTGAGATCGTGACCTGGCTGAAGTCGGACGCTTAACCGACTGCGCCACCCAGGCGCCCCTTTTATGTTGTTTCTTAAAAACAAAATCATGTGATCATACTGTATATATGTTGTATATATGTTTTTTATGTAATTTGCTTCTGTTTCACTTGCTAATACAGCTGCCCATAGTATGGATATTTTGTATTTTAGTCACTTCTTTGAAGGACACTTAAGTTGCCTCTTGTTTTTTGTTATGACAAATACTGGCATGAATATCCTTCCACATACCGTGTCCTTTAGCAGCACGTTTGTGAGTTTTGTTATAGAATACTTAGAAGTTGAAATTGCTCTCAAAAGGTATGTTGATTTCATAACTGTATAGGTATTTCCTGATTGCCATTCCAAAAAGTTATTCCCTGTATTTAAAAAATATGCACCAGAATATAAGCTCCATGAGGGAAAAAACCGCCTAGAACCATGCCTTGCACAGAGTAGGTGTCGATCCCTGCTGAGTTGTTAGTAGGGGATGAATTGCTGGTAGAAAGGCTTTTTTTAGAGAGCTATGTTCTAGCATATACCACATATATATATTTATAGAGTGCTTATGCTGTGCTTGGCACTGGCTATCCAGACTATACATAGTTGCCTCAATTTTCACGTTCTTGGAGCTTAAGATCTAGGTGAGTGATGGAGTAGAGGAGAGGGGAAGGCATCTAAGTCTTTTACTTTTTTCCTGAGCAGTACTTGGGGGGCAGGGGAGGTAGAGGGGAAGGGCTCATCCATTTCATAGGTATAGAGATGTGAAGTAATCAGGTTTTGCATTTGTTGCACCCTCTCTTAAATACACACAAACTGTACCTTTTTTTCCCATTAAAATTACGAATTAAATTACGAATAGGTAATATATTTACATGGTTCAAAAATACAAAAGTTTAAAAAAAAATACTCATTAAAAACCATCCTGTTTCCCATTTGTCAAGTTTCTACCCCTACCCAGAAACTTATGCATGTTTAAATAAATACAAATTCCTGATATAATAATACCTTCTTTTTAAAAAATGACAAATTAAGTATTAAGTGAAATTTTTTTCCAAATTGAGGGTTGGTTATACTGGTTTCCCATGATCAGCGATTTTTTTTTTTTTTTTTAATATATATGGCTAGTTTGAATTTTTATTTTATTTTTTTTTAATTTTTTGTTTTTTTTCAACGTTTATTTATTTTTGGGACAGAGAGAGACAGAGCATGAACGGGGGAGGGGCAGAGAGAGAGCGAGACACAGAATCGGAAACAGGCTCCAGGCTCTGAGCCATCAGCCCAGAGCCCGACACGGGGCTCGAACTCACGGACGGTGAGATCGTGACCTGGCTGAAGTCGGACGCTTAACCGACTGCGCCACCCAGGCGCCCCCGGCTAGTTTGAATTTTTAGTTGTCCACAGTTATTTTGTTTACAAGAAGTACCAGAAGTTCCTATGTGTTTTACTCAGAGAAGATACCTGTGTTTATATTATTTACATTGTGACGTTTTCCTTTGCTGAGCATGAGATCTGATGTTTATTACAATTTCATGACTTACATAAGTTTGAAAATAAAGAGTCCTGGATCAGTCCCATAATATTCCTGTTTGCTGTGACCTTGTTCTTGACTAGAACTCTACTGTTCCCCCCCCCCCCCCCCCCCCCCCGCAGCATGGGAATCATTGTGTTGGAGTTGTACTGGAAGCATGCTCCAAAGACCTGTAAGAATTTTGCAGAGTTGGCACGTCGAGGTTACTACAATGGCACCAAATTCCACAGAATCATCAAAGACTTCATGATCCAGGGAGGTGACCCAACGGGGACAGGTATAGTTAAGCCGACGTTAATTGTTTGTTTTTTTAATTTTAGAGCAAGCAGGGGAGAGGGGCAGAGGGAGGGAGAGAGAGAATCTTTTTTTTTTTTTTTAATGTTTATTTATTTTCGAGAGAGAGAAAGAGACAGAGTGTGAGCACGGGAGGCTCAGAGACAGAGAGATACATAATCCAAAGCAGGCTCCAGGCCCCTAACTGTCAGCACAGAGCCTGACGCGGGGCTTGAACTCACAAACCGTGCGATCATGACCTGAGCTAAAGGTGGATGCTCAACTGAGCCACCCAGGTGACCGAGAGAGATTCTTAAGTAGGCTCCATGCTCAGTGTGGAGCCCAGTGTGGGACTCGATCCCACGACCCTGGGGATCCTGTGACCCTCAGGGATCATGACCTGAGCTGAAATCAAGAGTCGGACACTCAACTGACTGAGCCACCCAGGCGCCCCAAGCCAACATTAGTTGAATTCAGTGAATAGGGCAGGCTGAGAGAGGAGCATGTGTGGAGGGAAAAATCAAGAATTTGGTTTTGGTTTTAGACATTACATTTGAAATAGTTGTCAGGTCTTCATTTAGAGGTGTTGAATAAGTGAAGGGATAGGAGTATGGAGTTCATGGAGAGATCTGGGATGGAGGTATGAATTTGGGAGTTACTGTCATTTAGATGGGATTTATTAGTGAAATTGGTGCGTGCTAACGTGAGTTTCAAGGCCCCTTGCTTCTCAGTCTGCATTTTCTCTCTGCTAATTTCTGCTCCTGCTTTTTTTTGCCTTTAAATAAGTTTGATAATCTTTGTGCCAGTCTTTTCTTAATCTTGTTCTTCTTTGTCATTTTCAGTTGTTCTCTATTTATCCTTTATAACCAGAGGTATTCAATGTTTTTAATGTATATGGACACATTTAAAAATACAGAAGATATAGGAAACTAGAAAAAAGAACACGAAGATCATTTATACATATACTTCTTAAAGATTTCTTTTTTCTTTTTTTAAGTTTATTTATTTATTTTGAGAGAGCACAGGAGAGGCAGAGAGAGATGGAGAGAGAATCCCAAGCAGGTTCCCCACTGTTAATGCAGAGCCTGATGTGGGGCTTGAACTCACGAACCATGAGATCAAGACTTGAACTGAAACCAAGAGTCAGATGCTTAATTGACAGAACCAGCCAGGTGCCCCCTTCCTAAAGATTTCTAGCCACTACTAATTATTCCCGCAATATCCACTTCTCAGAAACAATTGATGTTAACTGTTGGTGGACATTATTCTAGAAATCTTTCTTTTCAGATACGTAGTTAAAAGGATGGATGAATGGATGGATCACTAGCTAAATAGAGATGATTTCAAGACAATAGACTATGTCATGCATGTTATTGTTTTTAAAACAAAAAAAACATTTAATTTTGTATATACTTAACAAAAATTGATTTCCTGTTATGAAAGGTGAGGCAGTCAGTACTTAAATTTTTACCCATTCCTGTTGTTTAGAAAAAAACTCAGTTTTGCCTGCATTCTGTGATGGGAAAAACCTAGTTCTTTCCTCCTGTGTTTTTCTCCTGCATGTCTCCCTTACTGCTAACACAGATCACTTCACTTCTGACACAAATGTATTTAGGCTTATCACCACCCCCCCCCAGACAAGCAATTCTATGACACCAAGTGAGTGTCGTAGATTAACTCAGTTCCAGCATTATCTACCCAGAGATAGCATCAGATCCCACAAGTTAAGGCCCAGTCCCCACAAGATTGCCCCTCTTCCCCTGGCCCCCCTTTAGTCACAAGCCTAGGTTCCAATAACCCCCTCCTTGGGGTCCCTTAATTTGCCAGAGCAGCTCACAGAACTCATGGAGACGTTTACCAGTTTATTAAAGGACATGATGAAGGATACAGATGAACAGCCAGATGAAGAGATGGACAGGGTGAGGTCTGGGAGGGTCCCCAGGGCAGGAGCTTCTGTTCCTGTGGAATTAGGGTACGTCACCATCCGGGGATGTGTTTGCCCACCTGGAATCTCTCTGAACCCTATAGTATTGGGATTTTCTGGCGGCTTCTTCATGTAGACATGACCAATCGTTATCTCCACTTCAGCCCCTCTCCCTTCTCTGAAGAAGCAGGGGTAGGGGGATGGGAGGCTGAAAATTCCATGCTTCTAGTCATGGCTTGGTCTTTCTGGGGACCAGTCGCCATCCAGGAGTCCACCTGCCTCATTAGAACAAAAGATGCTCCTAATGCTCTTATCACTTAGGAATTTCAAAGGGTTTTAAAAGCCCAATTTCAAGGACAGGTCAAAGACCAAATGTTAGAACAAGAGCTGCCCCTAGTATTCTTACCATGTAGGAAATTACAGGAGTTTTAGGAGCTCTGTGCCTGGAACTGGGGACAGAGATATATACACATCTCTATCTCTTCTGTTACCTCACACCTACACTCCTCCCTCCCTTGCTCTCAATTTTTGTCCTTAGTTTTATTTTTCATCAGGGCACATTTTCCATTCTGTGCCTGATTCCCTCAGCTACAGTATGGGTTCTACATTTCAGAGGGTTCAGTGTTTACCACTAGGCTTTTCTGTTCACAAGGGCTGGAGGGCAGAATTTCCTGCTGAGTGGTTTGTATTGCAGGCGCTGGAGGGTGTTACATTTTTTTAAACTCCCATCATGTTAGAATTTGAAAAAGACCATGACTGGGTATTCTGTTCTTCCCTCAGATTTTTTTAGACAGGTCTGTTCTGTTGACTTCTGGTTGTAAACATGGCTTTGGAGAATATGGAGGCCAGATTTACTCCTTCCTTCAGCTCTGGAGAAGTGTTTTGATTTGTATTTGTGAATATTTTCTCTGTCACTTGCTCTGATTTCGTAGTTCGGGAAACTAGTTATTCTTTGTTTTATGACCTTTGCTTTTCACGTATGTTACATTACTTTTATTTTTAAATTTTTATATGTTTATTTAGTTATTAAGAATCTTTTTTTTTTTTTTAATGTTTATTCATTTTTGAGAGGGGGAGATAGGGAGGGGGACAGAAGATCCAAAGCAGCCTCTGCGCTGACAGCAGTGAGCCCAGTGTGGGGCTCAAACTCACAAACCGTGAGATCAGGACCTGAGCTGAAGTCAGATGCTCAACCGAATAGGCCACCCAGGGTCCCCTATTTATTTTGAGAGAGAGAGAGCGTGAGCACATGGGAGCATGCATGCAGGGGAGGGGCAGAGAGAGGGAGAGAGAGAATCTCAAGCAGGCTCCACACTTAGCGCGGAGCCAGAAGCGAGGCTCAATCCCATGACTGTGAGATTATGACCTGAGCTGAAATCAAGAGTCAGATCCTTAACCGATTGAGCCACCCAGGCGCCCCTATTAGATTTCTTCTGAGTGTGTGAGTGTTCTGAGTGTCTTTCTGTTTTGTCTTGCATCCACTGAGATAATCCTAGACCTTTACTCTGTGCCTTATTCAACTTGTGGTCATGTCTGTTCTGTCCTTTACTGCTCTGATTGATTTACTAGCACTGTATTGGTGTTATTGGGCTCTCAATCTGTTTCCATAGCTCTTCAGTCATTTCACTTATTTTGTTGATTTATTATCTTGTCTTTGAGCTTTTGTTTTATTGGATTCTTATTTCTATTGAAGCATCTGTAGCTTGAGACAGCTGCGGAGAAGCCCTTGGACTATGTTTTCTCCCAGACTGAGTTCCTGAGGTGTTTTTTCTCTCTTTTTTTTTTTTAAAATTTTTTTTTTAAGTGTTTATTTAATTTTTGAGAGAGAGAGCGTGTGAATGGGGGAGAGGCAGAGAGAGGGAGACACAGAATCTGAAGCAGACTCCAGGCTTCGAGCTGTCAGTATAGAGCCCGACACGGGGCTCGAACTCACAAACTGTGAGATCATGACCTGAGCCGAAGTCTGACACCCAACCGACTGAGCCACCCAGGTGCCCCACGAGGTGTTTTTTCTCTTACAACCCTTCCTTTCTTTCTCTCCTTCCATTTGTTGTAATACGTTTGCATAGTTTCTGTGCCACTTCTTTTCATCTTATCTATGCTTAATGTATGTCAGCACTGATGCTGTTTGTACCTTTTATTTGTTCAGATACAGTACAAGTGGATCCTCTTTGTCATTGTCCTTCCCATTCCAGATACTAGGTTGCTTTCTCTCCATTCTATTCTGGCCTGATGAGGTGGTGGGAGAGCTAATGCTGAGTGAGCACCTTACGTGAGGGCCAGCCTCTGTTCTGTTTCCCCAGCCTCTAGTAAAGTCCTCTCCCTGGAGACCTCTCCCCCAACCCTGGACTCTGGGGAGTCCCCTGAGAACAGCTGTAGTGGAGGAGAAGGATCCTCCTACCCTTTTTCATTCATAGCTGGGTCTCCATAACAGGAGAGATTGATAGAAAAGCATACAGATTTGTTTGTTCTAAGTTTTGATGACACCGGGGCCTTGATAAAGAATTGAAGACCCATGGGCTCAGTTGGTTGAGTGTTTGGCTAGATTATTTCGGCTCAGGTCATGACCTCAGGGTCATGGGATTGAGCCCTACATTGGGTTCCATGCTGAACATGGAGCCTGCTTAAGATTCTCTCTCTCCCGGGGAGCCTGAGTGGCTCAGTCAGTTAAGCTTCCGACTTCGGCTCAGGTCGTGATCTCACGGTTCATGGGTTCGAACCCCGCATCGGGTTATGTGCTGACAGCTCAGCTCCTGGAGCCTGCTTCAGATTCTGTGTCTCCCTCTCTCTCTGCCTTTCCCCTGTTCATGCTCTCTGTCTGTCTCTCAAAAATAAATAAATGTAAAAAAAAAAAAAAAAAAAGATTCTCTCCCTCCTTCTCCACCTCCCTCCCTCCCTTTGCCCCTCTTCCCTGCTTGTGCTCGCTCTCACTTTCTCTAAAAAAAAAAAAAAAAATGACCTGAAGAAATGGTTATACTTGAGTGTTTTTGTGCTAGGTTTGACAGTGTTGTGCTAGGGTGGTTTCACTGTTTGAGTGTTCTGTGCTAGAGTGGAAACTTGTGAGAAAACATGCTAGGACGAAAGGGGTCTGAACTGAATGTAGTAAACATCAAGGCTTGTTCGTTCAGCTTCCTCTTGGGGTCCTTCTGTCTTAGAAATGGGATGTTCTTTTCCCCAGGTATAGTGAGGGCACCTTTCACATGAGGGTCTTAGGACCTACTCCAAGGGAACGTCACAGTGTCCTTCTTGAACCTGACGTTTCTCAGATTCCTTCAATTTGAAATATTCAGTGTGCCCAAGTGCCGTATTTTGGGGTAGCTTGTCCTGAACCCCAGCAGCATGGCCCAGTGCCCCCCCGCTTCCCCAAGGTGGCCGTGGCTGGTGGCCTGCCATGCCGCTGCTGAGCCCCTGTGGTATGCACAGGCTTCTGTCTTCAGGGACTTCTCTTCAGTTTTTTCAGGGTTGCTCACCTACTTCTTCTGTTGGCTTCTCAAAATTGGAGGCTATTTGTAAGAATTCTCTGGGTTCCACACTCTCTTTCCTGCTTACTACTTTTAGGGAGTGCAGGCAGAAGAATCTCTCTTTCCTTGGCTTACTCTTCTCAGCATTTTTGTACTAAGTTTCTTTCCTTTTTCTTTGGTTGATGCTGGTGAATTTGGGGCTTGGAAAAAAGTGGAATTTTTTTGTCTGTTTCATCAGGTATGGAGGGAGTCTAAGCCTGCCTCACTCCTCTTTCTTTATCTGAAAGTGTCCTGTCAGCACTTTGATGTACTTTCCTGTCTTCTTCCTCTCTCTCGTTACGAGATAAAATTTTAATTCATAACGCCAGTGAACTGAGAGAGTCCATGATAAATGTACAAGAATTGGAAGTGACTCAGATGTGAGTTGTTCATGTCAGAGCTTCCCTATATTTCTGTAATTGCTTTGCAATCCTTCATAATGTCACATTTCCATGATGCAATTTTAATGAAATGGAATCACTCAAAAGATTTCCAAGTAATTGCATCCAGCCTCAAGTGTAATGAATGATTGAGCTGGTAGGTCTGTGGTAGAAGGCAAACAAGGTTAGGCCCTCCTGGGTCACTAATATGAACTGCTAGCTGATTAGACGACATGTTTTTTGCTAAATATCTCAGGTGGACAGCATGACGCATCCTGGGCTCTTCAGCAAGTCGATGTACTATTTCTGTCCCTCCCTGTCCCTTGGTCTGGCTACTCTGGAACTAACTATTCTTTCCACGGTCTTTCTTAAGCACCTTTGCCAGGTGTTTTCTCTATTCAGATACCTTTGAATTCCTGCTATGTTTATTTATTTATTTTTATTCATTTATTTTGAGAGAGAGAGCATAAGTTGGGGAGGGGCAGGGAGAGAGGGAGAGAGAGAATCCCAAGCAAGCTCTGCATTGTCAGTGCAGAGTCCGATGCGGGGCTCGAACCCACGATTGGTGAGATCATGGCCTGAGCTGAACTCAAGAGTTGGACGTTTAACCCACCGAGCCACCCCGGCACCCCGCTTGCATCATTTTCAACTATTTTTTCCTCTTTAAAATTTCTCTTTTTGTAATAACTATGCCGGCTTTTTCCTTAGCTGTCTTTTTTATCTGCTTCTACTAACTTCTTCCCTTCCTCTCCTGCCTGTGAGACGTGGCATCCTGTCAGGCTCTTCCTCTCGCTCTTCACGCTCTGCAGTTAGCCTCGCCGGGCTCACCAGCTGGCGTGATCGCGGTGATTAATTGCATGCTGATTACGCTGCACATCGCCCTCCCTCTGACTCCTCGTCTCCTCTTGGTAGCCCCAGGAACACCTGAAATTTAACTGTGGAACGGCCAGCTCATCGTTACTTGTATTCATTGGGTGAATATCTGCTCAGAGTCTGCTGGGTATCCTGTGCTGTTCCAAGTCCTGTGAAGAGACTTAAGCAGAAGCCGAGGCATTTACTTTTACTTACAGCTCTCCCTCCTCTGCCAGGAAGACAAGATGGTTCTTATAAGAAATAACAATAGAGGCGTGCCTGGGCGGCCCCATAGGTTAAGTGTCTGACTTTTGATTTTGGCTCAGGTCGTGATTCCAGGGTCGTGGGATAAAGCCTTGTGTTGGGCTCTGCATTGAGCATGGAACCTGCTTAGGATTCTCTCTCTCCCTCTGCCCTTCCATCTGCTCTCATTCTCTCTCTCAATCTTAAAAAAGAAAAGAAAAGAAAAGAAACAACTATAAGGTAATATAATATGCAAATTTATGGTGGTACACTCTGGGTTATATATGTGACATAGGTTGGAATAATTCATAATAAGAGAAAAAGTACAGTGGAGTGGAATTAGCATGGACGGAGGCATATTGTGAGGTGGACCTTGAAGGAAATGTAGACTTTTAACTCTTAGGAGGACAGGGAAAGGCATTCTAGATTTAGGAAGAAGAATGAGTAGAGTAGAGGCACAAGTGACAGAGACATGTTGAGTGTGAAGGAGAGCGCAGCACCCCAGATGTTGTGTCTCACATGCTGGACCGGCCACCTCTCCATGTCCAGGACAAATATGTACAATGTGATCTCTGAGGTCCTTGAACTGCATGTTTAGGGGACACTTACGGAGCTGTTAGGGACAGAGTGCACAGAGTAGTTAGAGATAGCATGGTGGATAAGATCAGACCGGTTCATGGAGACTCCCAGACAGGAGTTCAGATTTGATCTAATATTATTCTGGAACTATTTGGGGACTCTTGAGTCTGTGATAAGAAAAGTAAGTGAGGAAATTTAATTCAGCCATGGTAGATGGCAAGGTCATGGAGTGTGGGGTGAACAGGGTCATAGAGCCTGGTGGGCTTGGGGTTGAATCTTGGCTTCACTTGAACTTACTAAATGTAGACAAGTTGTGTAAGCTCGTTGAGTCGTCTTCTCTATACACGCAGAGTGTGGTTGTGTTCACCTCATGGAGTTGTTGTGAGTCGTAAATGAGCCGATGTTTGTAAAATGGTGAGTACAGTCTTGACCCAAATAGGAGCTTTAAAAAATGTTATTCTTTATTTTGATTGTTAACTTACTTAACAAACATCTTTTGGACCTCCTGCCATATTCCAGGCATGTTCTACGAGCTGGGGATACAATAGTAAATTAAGGAAGCCCTGGTGAAGTTCTCATTCTAGTGGGAGAGACAGTGAACAACTAAGTACATAATACACTATCACTATCATGACAAATGATGTGCAGAAAATGCTGTAGTAAGGGGGTAGAGCAGGAATTCTCAGCCTTGGCACTGTTGACATTTGGGGCTGGATAATTCTTTGCTTAGAGGACTGTCTGTGCATTGTAGGCTCTTCAGCTGCATCTCTGACCTCTCCCTGCTAGAAGCTAGTAGACCCTTCAGTGTGACAACCAACAATGTCTCTACACATTGTCTGATGTCCCTAACGGGCAAATTCACCCTCAGTTGAGAACCACAGGAGTCACGGAGGTGTTATTTTGGATAGCGGGATTAGGGAAGACCTCATTGGTAAGGTGCATTTGAGCAGAGCTCTGAATGAAGTGAAGTAGTGAGCCTGAGACTGTCAGGGGCAGGGACACCACAGAGGGAATAGCGATCAGAGGCCTTAGACCAGAGGATGCTTGGCAAGAAATAGCACAGACCAAGTGGCTAGGGCAGGTGAGTGGGGGGAAGAGTGACAGAAGATGACTTTGGAAGGTAGCAGGACACCAGGTCATGGAGTCTCATAGTGGTGAAGACTTTGGATTTTGTCCTAAGCGTGATGAAATGTCACCAGAGGATTTGGAGCAGAGGACTGCCATGATGAGGCTTGTTTTAAAAGGGTCCCCCTGACTTCCATGTGGAGAACCAGCTGGCTTGGAAAAGAGGAGACAAGGCTAGAAGCAAGGAGACCAATTGGAAGCTTGTGATGTTTATCAAAGCTAGAGTTTTTTGTATTTGGCCTAGGGTGATAGTGGTTCTGTCGGTTCTGATCCTCTGGGAAGCAGATGCTAAGACAGAGTTTGACATTCAAGAGCTTGATTGGAGTAACGCCTGTGAAAGTTAAAGGGGCAAGAGAGCAGTGGTTGGAAGGGGAGGTCTTCACACATCAGTGCACGTCTAACATATAAAAGGACAGAGGGCAGAGGAGAAGGAGCCAGTAGAGGAAGGGGAGGAGCCACCACCAGTAAGGTGGGATTTTTAGAAGGGTGACATCAACTGTCAGATGCTGCTCACGGAGCAGGCAAGGTGAGGCCTGAGGATTGGCCATTGGATTTAATGACGTGATGGTCACTGATGACCTTGGCAAGAGCCATTGTAATGGGGCGGTCAGGGCAAAAGTCTGATTGGAGCGCATTTAGAGGCAGGAGAGGAAGCCAAGACACCAAGTGTTGTCAGCTTTTTTGGGGAGTTTTTCTGTGAAGGGGCGCAGAGGAATAGGGATACTTGGAGTGTTGTGTTTAATTTTTAAGACCTTTTTTTTTTCATTTTTTCTTTCTTTCTTTCCTTCTTTCTTTCTTTTCTTTCTTTCTTTCTTTCTTTCTTTCTTTTTCTTTCTTCCTTTCTTTCTCTCTCTCTCTCTTTCTTTCTTTATTTTCTTTCTTTCTCTCTTTCTTTCTTTCTTTATTTTCTTTCTTTCTTTCTTTCTTTCTTTCTTTCTTTCTTTCTTTCTTTCTTTCTTTCTTTCTTTCTTTTCTTCCTGGTCTACTAGAAAGAAAAAAATGGTACAGCAGAGGGAGGAATTGTAGTTGCAAAGTTCCATAACGGTGAATGGGCTCAATTAGGTGCATGGTGGTGGGATAGTCACAAGAACGGTTTATTGATGAGGGAAGAAGGAAGGGAAATGGGTGGAGATGTGGGAAGGGGAGTGGATTTGGTGGTGAGAGCACGTGAAAGTTCTCTGCCTTTTTTGTCATTGAAATAAGCAGAGTTACACTCAGAGCAAGGAGCAGTGAGGGAGTGGTGGAGGTTTGCCGATTGAGGAACTGCCAAAACCCATGCAGGCTGACTCCTAAGGTGAAGTATTAATCACTACCTACAGTTGCCTCTCACAGGAAAATGCCCAGGTTATCTCCGTTAAAGATAGCTCAGGGGCGCCTGGGTGGCTCAGTCAGTAAAGCGTCCAACTTTGGCTCAGGTCACGACCTCACAGTCTGTGAGTTCGAGCCCCGCGTCAGGCTCTGTGCTGACAGCTCAGAGCCCGGAGCCTGCTTCAGATTCTATGTCTCCCTCTCTCTCTGCCCCTCCCCTGCTCGTGCTCTGTCTCTCTGGGTCTCAAAATAAATAAAAACATAAAAAAAAAAACAAAAACAGCTCATCATCGCTGATAATACAGTGTTTGCTCCATGCTTTACACTGCGTGGTTTCTGTGCACGATCTTACTTAGTTCCTATAACAGTCCTACGAGACAGAACTACGACAGAAGTACTTCTACTATTCCATTTTTCAGACAAGGAAACTGAGGCTTTGAGAGGGTAAATATCTTCCTTAAGGCTACTCGGCCAGTTGGTGGTGGAGTTGGAATGGAAATCTGGATCTCTGTGGCCCCAGAGGCAAGTGAGAAAGACAGGACTCCTAAGACCCTCAAAGCTTCTTGGAGAGATGTAGCATTCTTTCCCACGTTAGATCTGGTATCTGGCATTTGCCCTGGTAATCCAACAGCAGCAGCTCCACCTGTTAGTTCCCTCTTCCAAAGACTCTGTTACTAACAGCGATTGTATCAATTTGGAATGCTTTTGGCTGCACATAACAGAAAACTCAACTGCACCGGCTTAAACAAAGAGAGCTTTTGTTTTTCTCGCATAAGAAAATGTCTGAAGGTAAGCAGTTGTAGGCCTTGGTTCAGCTGCCCAACAGAGTTGTCAGGGACCCAAGCTTACTATATCTTTCCATTCCGTCATTGTTAGTGTGTTGGCCTTGGATCTCAGACTTGTCTTATGGCTGCAATATGGCTGCTGCTGCTCCTGACATCACCTCTGCTTTCAAAAAAGGGAGATGGGGAAAGAGCTACGGGTGAAAGACAAAGGAGCGTGTTTTTCCCTCTTTATCAGGAAAGTTCTAGCTTTCCCAGAAACTCTACTCAGCAGGCTTCTGTTTGTATCAGTAAGTCCGAACCAGATCATCTGACTACCCCTAGCTGCAAAAGGCACTGGTCAGTACCTGCCTCTCCTGTCCCTGAGGTTGAAGTAGGCCATGGAGAAGGGGTTAGAGAAAGAGTTAGAAATGCTCAGAGAACAGCTAACCTGCTGTTAGATGCTCTCTTGCCAGAAAAGAGGTTTTGATGGGTTTGGTCAGTCGCCTCCTGGTGTCAGGTGCCCCGGGCAGAGCTTTCACGTAGGCCTCTTCATGGGTCCCTGGCTCACCTGTACTGCTTTGGGACTGGTCCCCAAAGGGGCTGTGGCATGGGAGCGATGGGGTAAGTAGCACCAAGTGTGGTCATCTTTGAAACCACCGTGTCTTAGATGCCGCTCCAGTTCATCGTGGGAGTTTTCTGCCAGGCAGTGAGCAAGAAGAGACATCGGAGGGGTCTTGGGGAGAAGGAAATATTTTTTTAAAGCAGAAGATCATAAAGAAAAAGATTGAGGGATTTCAACTGCAAAAAATTCTGTGCAGCAGAAGACCCCATTAAAAGAGTGATGAAATTTCATCCACCGGAAGAAAGTATTTGCAAAAGCATTAATTGACCAAGGATTAGTATCCAAAATATTAATCCTAATAATATACAAATTATATATATATATGAATTATATATATTATATATATGAATTATATACGTATTTTTATATATATGAATGTCAAACCACTTAGTAGATAAGTGGCTGTTCACAGAGGAGGAAAGCTAAATAGCCAGTAAACATGGCGTTATGCACACCTTCAAGGAAATGCAGATTAAAGCCCAAGAGATCAGACACCTCTCAGACTGAGGAATGTTAGGAAGTCTGGCTAAAGCACCTAGAGCAGTAAGAGTGAGCACTGTGGGGTGGGAGTGCACATTGGGGCCACTTCTGGCAAGCTGTTGGAAGAAATCTGGTAATGGGGAAATACTCAAACCGTGACCCTGCCTGCCCATGAGGTGTTGTCCCTAAGAGCTCCCGCACTTGTCTGAGAGAGGCGTAAGAATGATTACTGCAGCATGGTTTACAACAGCAGAAACAGGAGAAGGATCCCAGACACCCATCGACATGAGGAAAGGTAAGATTGGTGTTACAATCGCACAGTTGGAACGAATACTACAGAGAGCCGCATGGAACAAAATGGATAAATATGGCGAACAAAGAACAGCTAATTGCAGAAGAATACATAGAGTATAATACCATTTATATAAACCGAAAAACATGCACAGCAGCAATGCATTTTTTTAGGGTGCATACTTAGGTAGTAAAAAGGAAAAAGCACCGAAGGGACAGACTCCTGGCCAGCATAATGGCTACCTGAGAGGAAAACGTGATTCTTTGAAGTAGTTGTTAGCTGGCGGGGAGGTGGGTGCGGAGAGCAGGGAGTGTGTGTGCATGGTGTCTTTGACTGGATTGACCACACTCTTCCTGAGCGAGGGTGCAGTTGTTTGTCTCATTACTCCTTGTCTCTTTTGTACATCTGAGATATTAAATACCTTGAATAAATGTTGAAGAGAAGGGACAGAAGAGTAAAAGAACGTCCAGAATACAGAGTTTACAAAACAGATCAGTGCCTGTCGCCATTGTATCTGTACTAGACTCGGCACACAGCAAAGTTTTGACTGCAAAGCTTCCAAATTGTCAGCTTTATAAGTGATCGTTGGCATCTGCTCTGCACTGGAAAACTCTTTAATCGTGGCTGTCCCCCTACTGTCTCTCCCCAATTCACATCCCCAAAGGAATGTTTTGATTGGAATTCTTTGTCTTTCTGACATTTCGTTGCAAACCCTACTGGGTTGAATTAGATGATGAAAAGATAACATATTGTGTGTAAATGGTGCTGTAGAGCCCCACACTAGTTGCAACTGGTCAGACTATGCCTGGTGAGTACAGAGGGGCCCCCGTGCTCTTTCCTCTCCTCTCCTTCTAATGACTTAACCCCCGGGCTTCATCTGCGACTCTTGACTGGCCCATCCCTTAACCCTCTTGTTCTTGGTGCCATTTATGTGATGGCTTTCGGTTCCTAGAGGGCAGGGGCCCTGAGGTTTCATCCTGGAAGCCCCCGGCTTGCAGGGATCCCACTTCCAAGGCCCAGCCTGCGACGAACAGCCCGCTACTGAACTTCGCCCTCCGTTTGCTCACTCAAGCCCTGGATTTAGGGCTTGACCACAGTTTGTGCCCATGGCCCTCTCTTTCATAGTCAGTCCTAGCACTAACCACCCCCTCTGCCCCCAGCCTCAGGTAGGAACCTTGACTCTGTAGTCTGAGATGATATATTGGTTACATGATTGCTCTTGAGAAGTAAACTGACAGGTTGGAATTTTTGGAACACATTTTTATAAAGTTTGGTATTTGGGTACTTTTCCAGAAGCATAGGTAGCCTGGGCCGGGTGGGAGGTTTCCCTGAGTCTGTTAGGATTCACCCCCATTCTTCTTTGCGTGAGAAGTGTTTTCTTCCAGCACCGGGGGCTATGACAGGCTCTCTGTGGTGGAACATTCTAAGTACTGCAAGGGATTTTCACCATGGAAACACCTTAGCTGGCCCCCGGGGCCTGGGAGGAACACGGTGCGTTACCATCCTCCTTTCATAGCAGGCTGTAAGAGGAGGTGAGCTCCCTGTGTCTGGGCTGTTTTCTGGCTGCCAGGCAAGCAGAGTAAGCTGATGAACCCAGTGTTCACTTTGTTCCAGGCTGTTTTGTCTTCGTTGGTCAACTTGGAGAAACCAGAGTAATTCAGCAAGTCATATTTTTTTGCTAAATAGTTGATTAGGCGAGTTGCCTCCTATTTGGACATTTTTTTTTCTTTGGGAACACCATATTTATTGTATCATTTTGCTCTAAGAACAGAACCTGGGTGCCAGCGCCACACTCTCGTGGACATAATATAAATGGCGGAAGGTGGCGATGTTGCTAGCAAAGCGTTCCTAATCTCACGTCTCTTCATAATCTCCTTAGTGATGCACGACCTCTCCTCTCCACGGACTCTTCCTGCTGTGATATTCCTTTCTGCCACGTTGCCACTTTCCACTCTGTTTTCCTTAAGCTGGGTATCTTTGACTTAAATGAATGTTACTTTCCTTCATCTAGGTTCAGGACGGCGAGTAGCTCCTTAAGTCTTGTGCCATCTCTGGTCCATTAAACATGGCTGCCTACAGTTCTGAGTTGGTAGGCCACAGAGGCCCGTCGAAGCTCAGCAGGGAGGAATGTTGGTTGATCAGCAATGTCTGCGATGGGCACCGGGTTCAGGCTTGGGGCGCTCCTGTCTAAAATGCTCATAAAAAAGTTAAAAATTAAGAAATCTCTTAATCCATCAAATTATAAATGGTAGTTAAACTGTAGATAGTTAGATTATAGGGGACTTTAATGTCCTATTGATAATGTTCTATGCTTTCTGCATATTTGACAGTGAACACGTATTACTTTAATAACCAGGAAAAAACACTCTTGGTGCTATTTTGAAAAGAAACGTCTTACCTGAATGAAACCAGTGATCCGAATGTGCTATGTCTGTGCTTGATCCTGCTGCTGGGCTACGTAGTTGCAATATACTTAGCAGGGGCCAGGTGTGCTCACTGCTCTTTCCTTTTGTATACTCTGAAGAATCTTTTGACCCTGAACCATAATTCTTGCCGTGAGGTAGAGCGTGGGACTAGGTGACTGGCTTCTTGTCTTCTAATCTGGCAGGTCGAGGTGGTGCATCTATCTATGGCAAGCAGTTTGAAGATGAACTTCATCCGGACTTGAAATTCACGGGTAAGTAAAGAGTCTGGCCGGACCGGGTAGGAGGAGGGAGAGGACTTTAAAAACTTGCCCTTGGCTGTGATCCAGGGCGCATGCCTGACACCGTGGCATGGTGCCATGCCGCTGCCCAGCTATGGCGCCACAAAGAGCCGTGGTGGATTAGAGAAGATGACGCCTCTCTCAGGGTCCTGAGCAATTCAGAGTGCTGGCCTGAGTGTTCTAGCCTCTAATTGTTGAATGTTGCTGTCATAAACTGGGAGTTATATTTATATACCATGTGTCTGTAGTTCTGCACTATAACTAAAGTCTGCTTTCCTCAGAGAAGGAGGAGACCTTGCTGGGATTTGGAGGGGAATCAGGAACATGGCCCAGCAGTTGGTGGGGATCATCATGGATAGAGAAGCTGGGGAGTAGGTGAAGACCAGGAAGATGAGGTTGTTGGGGTAGTGCAGTGATGGCCTTTGGTGCAAAGGCGGAGAGCCTGCCCTGAGGGCAAGATTGTTTGGGTCACGCGGTTGAGGACAGAGGCCAGAACAAAGTCTGGGATGGTGTAACACGCTCCAGGCTGGAACTTTGGGGGTTATTCATACTCTTTCTTCCTTTTTCCCACCAGGGGCCGGAATTCTCGCAATGGCCAATGCAGGGCCAGACACCAACGGCAGCCAATTTTTTGTGACCCTAGCCCCTACCCAGTGGCTTGATGGCAAACACACCATTTTCGGCCGTGTGTGCCAGGGTATAGGAATGGTGAATCGAGTAGGAATGGTGGAAACGAACTCCCAGGACCGCCCTGTGGATGATGTGAAGATCATTAAGGCATACCCTTCTGGGTAGGCTTGCTGCTTTCTTGGGCACACTCAGGTCCTCTGAGATGGCCTCGGTGAACCAGCTTCCAGATGACCTAGAATGACACATACTTAAACTTCATTTTGGCCTTGCAAATCACAGAGCTAAGGAGACCTAGGGTCTTGGGTGAGTTAGAGATGGAAGTATATTTTTATTTTCTTTTATTTAAATAATTTTTCTAAATTTTATTTTAGAGAGAGAGCACGCTCACAAGTGCGGGAGAGGGGCAGAGGGAGAGAGAGAGAATCCCAGGCAAGGTCCACACTCAGCGCAGAGCCCAACGTAGGGCTCGATACAATGAACCTGGGATTGTGACCTGAGCCAAAATCAAGATTTGGACGCTCAACCACTGAGCCACCCAGGCGCCCCGGAAGTAAATTTTAATAGGGTGCTTCTTTTCTCTTCCCCCGGTGCCTCTGTTGACAGAGCATTCACGGAAATGCTCATAAGTAGTCATTCACGGGGAACTGCCTATTGCAAATGAGCCCCTCCTTGGTTGTGTCTGTTCTGATACACTTGGAACAAAATGCAGCCGGCTCTGTCATTTCGTGGTGCCTAACCAAACTTCTTCCTGCAGAGATTTATATTCTGGCCTACACCGCAGTCTTCGGTGGCTGACAGCCACAGAATTCAAAACCAAGTAGTGTCTATCAGCCTTCTTAACTCCATGCACACCCTATTTCAGTCTCCTACATTTGTTCTTCCAGGGAATGTATGCATCTCTATATATATTTTCCCTCTCAAAACCAGAACGTCAACACTGCTGTTTCTGACACTTAGACATCCCACGCAAAGCCACGTTGGATTTTTGCCAAATGAAAAATGCATCCAACAATCAAGTTTCTAAGAAGGTGTCAAGTGGGGAATGACAATGTGTAATAATCGAGAAAGGAATTTATTAAAAGCAAACCGAAACACTGACCATTTTCTCCCCAGGAAGGAGTAGAACTCTGTAGTGAGCATAAGGGTAGACTATGAATTCTCCTTAAAAAGCAGTATTGTCATGAAGGAGAGGCACCGCTTGAGTTTTTTTTTAACCTAGGACTAGAGAAACTGGATAAGGGATTTTCTATGTTTTTTCAGTCTTTCTGATTTTTTTTAATGGGGGGTGGTAACAGAAAGGAAGTTGCCATCTATGTAATACATAGAAACTTCCAAAATAAAGTGCCACTGATGGTTGAAATTGCTTCTGGGCTCTGATTTTAAAGACTGTATGAAGTTTTAACAGCCATTTTAACCTGTGAACCGTCTCAAGTAGGATTGTAGGGCTCATCTTCAAGATTTCACATTTTAGGTCTGTGGGCCTCCAGTGGACTTCTATTCAAGAGCAGGGCGGACTTTAAAAAGGCAGTAAGTATCTAAGAAAGAACTTAAGTGATATCCACTGGCATTTCTGAGTGAGGGGGAATTGTGTAGATTAGCCAGGTGGATGTGCTGAGAGACCTACAGCATCCCTTGAACTTGCGGGAAACCCACCTTTATGTTGTTACGGACCCAGAGGTGGTATGTAGGGTGGCTTCCTTAAATTGGCAGCTCCTTGATTGAAGAGGGGATTGTAGCTTTAATCTTCTTCCTTGTCATTCCATAAATTTTGGAAACGATGGGTTACTTTAGGGAATGACCAAAAAGTTGTATTCCTCAAGCCTTCCCCACCTTCAGCCTCTTTCTCCATGCTTCTCTTTCTTTCCTCTCGACAACAAAAAAGCAAAACCCAACAACAAACTATGTAAATGACTTTATTAACTTTTCAGACATGGTGTTGGGCAAAGTACTGTTCTAGACTCTGGGGAAGTAGAAACTTCTTTTGGCCTGAACTGGGCAGACATCATTGGACACACCTCTAAGAGCAAAGAATAAGACATCCGTCCGCTTACCTCCCCGAATTATAATCCTGAGAATGCCCGTTTTCACCCAGGTCGTGGGAGTGGTGGAAATGTACCATCACTGCTCAGAGAGGGAAAGAAGGGCCTGAGTACAGTGCGCTTGGCATGCTTTACCATACGCAAGAATAACCGGGAGCCTGCCAGAAAGCAAGTCAGGATTCAGCATCTGTCCAGAGAGTCTGTATTTCTATCCAGCTCCCAGGAGATGGTGACTGCTGGTCCAGACATCACACTTTGAGTAGTGACATCCCAGAGGTCACGTTTGTCCAACCTGACGGTGGGGGCGGGGGAGATTTTCCTAAGCATGGGACAGTCCGCACCATAACCTGACCTACCTCCCCGACCAGTGGTGGCCTTGGAAGAGTGAAGAGATTCAAAGCACAGGATGAACTTTAACTGCTTCTGGCTTTGGCTGCTGAGATTAAGCTTTTAGAAACAGTGCCCTTCTGCCTTTTATTCCCACTTTACTACACCGGACATCAGACCATGGTGTGTGGCACTGAGTCCCCGTGTGGGCACCAGCGTGGGTAAGATATGGTATAGGTTGTAGACATCACAGAAAATGCAGGGGAGAGGTCATCAGCAAATACGACATTGAAGAAAAAGGGCTCTGAAACCAGACTGCTGTTCAGATCCCAGCTTCGCCATTTTGCAGTGGTGCGAAGGACAAGTTCCCTAAGTTCTCTGTGCCTTAGTTTCCTCCACCATAAAATGAGGATAATAGCCCTGGCCTCATAGGGTTGTGAAGATTTAAATGAGCTAGAACAGGTCATCTGAAAAAGCACCAGCATTTAGAAAACAGCTACAGTTATTACCAGTGGCCCTCAAAGCCACCACACCCCTCTCCTGCCTCTTCATCCCTGTGTTATCTTGTACAGCTTCTCCCTCCCACTGGGCTAGCCTCAGAGAAAAGGTTTTGTCTTATTCCCCGCTGGGAGCCCCCTCAGCACCTTATGCAATTCTTTGAAGTTACTGCTAAATGAATCAAATTTAGAATTGTTCTCTGTCAGGAAAAGATTAAGATCCATTCGCTGAAATAGCTTCACCGCATCTCCAAACCCAGATTTTAGCTGGTATGGCAGCAAAACCTTTCCACTAAGCCCTCTGGAAGTCCTCAGCTTGATTTATTTTTGGATTGTGTCTCCAGAATATGTCAAAATAGCTTTCCCCGCATAAGGGAAATGATTCCTACCCCCAGATCCTCGAGCCAATCTGAGACGTCACTGTGGCCCCTTCTGGCACCACATTCTTGCAACGTGTGGAGGAGGAAACATTGAAAAGCACATTTGTTTGAGTGCTGGAGTTTACTGCCTACAAAGTGCCTTGTGGCCTCAGAGCCTTGTTGCCTATAGGAGTAGGTTACTTACTCTAGGTAAATACCAGGATAGGGATTTTCCAGCAACATTCTTTTGCAGATAAGAGAGAAGCAAAGTGCAGGGGAAGAGAACATGTTAGGGTCTCACTTGAAGGTTGGCTTGGTCTGATTTTAGAAATTGGGTCCTCCTTTGTTCTTCCAAATGGGTAATTCATGATCCCTAACTGCATCTGAAACCACAGGTAGCCAGTTGGGGGCAAAGTTTGTGGGCAGAGAGATATGAAGCTTTTGTGTAACCTTTGGCGAAGCCCTTTACCTCCGGAAGTTGGTTTCCTTATTCATCAAGCGAAGATTAGAAGTAGTCCCCTGTTAGCCCCAAATTTCTGAATCTAGGTCATTCTGAGAAGATACCTTCGGTTGCCAAGTTTCCATTTAGCATGCTGTTTTGGAAGTTCGCCACTAGAGGCCGCTGTGAATACAGTTTAGCCTTGCTTCGGCAGGAAAGGCCTACCCATGCCTTTCGAGATTTTACTAAGCCAGGCCTGCCACCCCTTGGATGTGGTAAACCAGCAACTATTCAGACTGCAAGAGGCCAGAATTGAGATGTCAGCCTGGCACTGAGTCTATCTGTTGGTACGTGCCGACCAACCCTCTTTCCTGTCTACTGGACTAGATGGAAGAGAAACCCACTGTGCATGGTAAGATTGGCTGAGTCCTTGTGACCACAGGGCCCGGTTCTATAGCATGCTTCATTAAAAAGAGCTAGTTCCCTCTAATATTCAGCTTTACTGTTGAATTCACTCATTTAACAAGTAATCCTTGTACCATTTTTTTTAAATTTTCTTTTTTTAGTGAATATTCATTTTTGAGAGACAGAGCGCAAGCAGGGGAGGGCCAGAGAGAGGGAGACACAGAATTCAAAGCAGGCTCCAGGCTTTGAGCTGTCAGCACAGAGCCTGACACCAGGCTCAAACTCATGAACCGTGAGATCATGGCCTGAGCCAAAGTTGGACATTTAACCAACTGAGCCACCCAGGAGCCCCCTGGCACCCCTTTTATGCCCAGTAACAGCAAATATTTTCAAAGAATCAGAAAGTCAGCCAGAAGGAAGCTTGACGTGAAGTTACCATTGCCCTTGTTCCATGCTCTGTGGAAGCTTCTTATTTGTATTTTTCTCTTAATTCCCCAAATCAGCCTCTAAGGTTGCAAACGGGAGACCAAAGGTAAGTAGCACAAAGCCTTGTCCAGAGTCAATGAATGGATAGGCTACCCGGTCCAGGGTTTCATGGCTAGTAAAAGGCCAGGGCTTGGACTTGAACTTGGGAACTTCTGATCCCAAGTTCAGCCCATTTATCTCCACTTTTGGCATACAGGGGAGGAAGATGACCAACAGATAAAGAGAATGATCTAGTGGCAGGGTAGGGGTTGGATCCTGAATCTCTCGCTGGCCTGACCAATCTGCTGCTGCGTCCTAGGGTGTCCCCAAGCGGGGCTGGCTGGGAGGCTCCGGGCTTAGCTGTCTCAAAGCTCCTTCCCAGCAGCCTGAACCAGGCCTGTGGAGGCACAGCAGGAGGGAAGGGGGGGGGGGACACAAATGACCCTAATCAGTGTGTTTATTGGATCATAACTGTATTAGCCTCACAACTCAGCGAATCTCACAGAAATCACTTTCCTCTCCACGAGGATTTAGCCACAGTTCCATTAAAAGCTGCTGGCCCACGTGTACCTGTGAGGAAGCTCTTGTACAGCAGAAGCAGCGGGGGAGGAAGGAGAGGCAATATTTCTACTTCCTCATTACGCTGACAGGGAAAATGGCCATTTCACATTCACTGTATAAGAAAAGCCCCCAAAGGAAAGGGAATCCAAGGTTCACATTGTCTTTTTGGCAACATTCAGCTCTAAGAAGATGTTCTCTTTGTGCCTCCCTTTTTGAAAGCATTTGTGATGCTGTTTAAGATAAAACAAGAGTGGGGAAGCAACTTGTGTTTGGGGAACATACCAGGTGCCAGACGCTTTACACGTATTGTTCCCTTGAAACTCTCTGAAGGCCTGTGAACGAGGCCTCGTGATGTCCCATTCACAGGTGCATCCATTTCATGGGTGAAGGCTCCACTCAGTTGGCTGGGCCTTGGCAGGGCTGAGCTTCAAGCTGGGGGTCTGTGCTCTCCCTCTGCCATACCCCAGACTCCCATAGTGACAGCATTTACCTTTGTTCCCTCCTTGCACTCACAAAAATATAGAGACTGGTTTTCACGCGGGCCGCCGTGTGACCGTGGCAGCTTCCTTCCCCAAGCCTCCATCTGTGGAACGAGGGGCCCAGACTAAACCCGCTCTGGTCTAAACTCCGATGATTTGATGAAGGTATTTTTCTCGCCCAGTAGCTCCCAGCACGTCCTTATCTAATTAGAATCTCAAACCAAACCTGGGGGGATGGTGGTATGGGTATTATTCCCATTTTTAAAGCTAGGGCTACTTGAGAAGCAGAAATGCAGTGAGGGGTTCAAGGTCACAGCATGAATGGAGAACCCGGCACTCTGCCTCCAGCCCCCAGGCACGCACGCAGGCTGTCAGCAGCAGCTCTGGGAGCCTGACATCTGAGCCTCACCCCAGCTCCTGATAGAATTATCAGCGAACTGGGGAACACATACTTCCCGTAATCAGGGCAACTTTTCTTAGCCAGGGGTGGAGGAGGCAAGATGTGAAGTGTGTCTGATGAGCTGCTCTTCCAGTGCAGGGCCTAGAGTGAATAAAACCCAGGGAAATCATGGCAGACAGCTGGAGATTCAAGCAGGCGAGCTCCAGGGGCAGGACCACTGGGACTTTAGCTCCTGCACAAAGCCAGTCTCATGGCATTTTGTGCACGTTTCAGTCTTCAGCAGCCAGGCAGGCAAACGCGGGCAGCTTGGCATGAAAATTAATTTAGACCTTAAAAGAAGTGTTTCATCTTCAGTGGCTTTTCAGGCTGCCCCAATCCAGGTGCAGCAAAGGGAGATGTGAGGGAGCAGTGGTGACAGAGGACCTGAGGGCTTGGGTGAAACCGCAGCCTTGTACCCAATGGCCTCAGGTAGTGGGGGCAGAGAGTCCTGAGGCCGAGGCAGACCCTCACAGCAGCTCGGACGGGGGAGAAAGGAGAGGGGTTTCTGGGAATAGAATCAGCTGAGGCCAGCCAGGTAAAAATCCAGCTATTCTGACCCTCACCCAGGCCTGAGCCTGCCAATCGGGAATGTGACAAGCGTGTTGGTGGGAGGCCGGGCCTTCAGGGAGGGACATAGTGTGCTTTTCAGCTTGTGAAGAAATGTGAGGATTCACTCTCCATTTCCCAAGATGCTCAAACAAGAGGAAATTGGCTTACATCAAGTGGAGACAGTTCAAGAGGCCCAGGAGCAGACTGGCTGGCTGGTCATAATGTATTCAAATGCAATTAAGTCCAGTGAGAAGAAGGAGGGAGGCTGAGGCCCCGGAAAGGCCACACTGTGGAGGACCAAGGTCAAGGCCTTCAGGGCACGTCCCCTGCTAGTGGGGAGAGGAGAAAAAAAATCTACCTAAGAGAACAGTTTTGGAGGTTCAGTGGAAGGACAGGTTGGAAGGACCTTGGCTTTTATTGTGGAAGGCCCAGAGACGGCACATTTGTGTTTCTCAATCAACAGAAAGTCAAAGGGACCCATGTCTTACCTGAAGGAGCCGAGGTGAGAGCAGATCCCTGAGACTCCTTCTAACCAGAGCTCCTGTTAATTTTTTTTTTTTTATCTCTAGTTTCTGTTTATTGGCAGAACAGCCTTGGGCAAATCTCTTCCCCTCTCAAGGACTCAGTTCCAGATCTGTAAAGTCTGGGTAAGTTGAATTATCTTTAAAGTAAGCAGCAGTGAGCTTTCTTTTTTTTTTTTTTAATTTTTTTCAACATTTTTTATTTATTTTTGGGACAGAGCCAGACAGAGCATGAATGGGGGAGGGGCAGAGAGAGAGGGAGACACAGAATCAGAAACAGGCTCCAGGCTCTGAGCCATCAGCCCAGAGCCCGACGCGGGGCTCGAACTCACGGACCGCGAGATCGTGACCTGGCTGAAGTCGGACGCTTAACCGACTGCACCACCCAGGCGCCCCAGCAGTGAGCTTTCTAATATCACAACTAACAATACCAAGTTTAGGGGCGCCTGGGGGGCTCAGTCGGTTAAGGGTCTCACTTCGGCTCAGATCATGATCTCGTGGTTTGTGGGTTTGGGCCCCGCATCGGGCTCTGCACTGGTGGTGTGGAGCCTGCTTGGGATTCTGTCTCCCTCTCTCTCTGCCCCTCCCCCACTTGTGCTTGCTCGCGCTCTCTCTCTCTCTCTCTCTCTCAAAATAAATAAACTTAAAAACAAAAATAATGCCAAGCTAAATACTGTATTAAATATGGGGGCATTGGTGACAGACAGTGATATCTATCCTGGACAAAGTGAGAAGTGGAAGGGTCAAGGCCCCTAGCATAGATCGTATGGTGCAGACCAGTGAGGGGCTGGAGACCTGGGCTATGCTGGCGGACATTGAGGTTCCTGGTTGAGGCCCTGAGTGAGGACTAGAAGGAGGCAGCTTGGTGTTGGGCAAAGGGGCTTTGGATCCACACAGTCCTGGGTTTGCATCCTATGGTCGTTTACCTGTGTGAGCTCAGACAAGTTAGGGTACTGAACTACTTCAGACCTCGGTTTCCTTATCTGTAAAATGGAGCAGATGATGCCCATTATTCTACAGATTTCTAGAACGTTAATTCAAAGTGATTGCTCCAACCCCACTGGACAAGCTTTTGAGGAGACAGGGTCTCCCTTATCTCTATATCCCTGGTAACCAACTAGCCTAGCTCGTTTGGGCAGCTAGTTTGGCACGGGGGCTTATCTGCCAAATGGGACAGTGGCATCATGGAATTAGTGTGAGGGTTAAATATGTGACAGATGTTAAATTCTCACCACGACACCTATTACGTGGCAGGTTCTCTGTAAAAAACAAATATATAAATTCCTTCCCTTCTCTGTGCTACTACTGGCCAAGGGGCCCAGAGATTCTCGATCTGACGGTTGTCAAACAGTTCAACAACTGAATTCATCACAGATGCTCGATAAATGTTCGCTGGACAGAAGGCAAGATGTGCGTGGTGGGGAAGACCCAGGCCCTGTTTGGGACTTCTTGGTGGAAGTCCGGGGTCCTCATGAATGAGTCGATGTTTCAGAGGGAAGGGGCAGACTTTTCCTTTAGTCATTTGACTGACTGAGCCCCTGCAATGTGCCAGGCACGGTCTTAGCGGTGGGAAGTCCTTGCCTGCATAAAACTTACATCCTGGTGGGAAGCAGACAAGGATAATGCTATAAGGGAAAATAAAGAGGACCGGGGGACGAGAGTGACGAGGCACTGTGTTAGGTAGTGTGGCCAGGAAAGCTTCCATGCAGAGGGGGCATTTGGGCAGATAACCTGACAGACTGGGCTGAGGGAACAGCAGGTAGAAAGGTCCTGAGACAGGAGTCGCAGGGCCAATGAGGAGGTCGGTGTGGCTGGCATGGGGTCAGTGAGGGAAAGAGAAAGATGGGATGAAGTCAGAGAGGTCACGGGGGTGGGGCCCACAGCCTTGTAAGTCCTTTCATCACCGAGTGAGATGGGAGCCGGTGGGGGGAGCTCCAGCAGAGCGCCGCAACTTGACTTTGGTTTCCGGTGCCTCTGTGAAGATTCTGGTCGCCAAACTGTAAGGGCTGGGAGGCTCCCCTCACTTGGAAAATCATGAGTGGCTGGAAGGAAGAAGAGAGCAGGAGAAGTGAGAGAGGAAGCTGGTGCCCACTGGGCCGCCACAGACCCCAGGGCAGGGAAGCGTGGGAGGAGTGGATCCTAGGGCAAGAGAGGCTGCTGGGCTGGCAGCGGGAGGGCCTGGGGCTTCTCTTTGCCCATGGACCCAGTTAGCTGGAGCTATGATCTGGGAAGAAGTGGGAGGGAGGGGCGGTGTGGGGTTCTGGTTGGGATAGTAGGGCACCCGGCTGGAAGACTGTCACCCTCTAGGAGGAAAGGGGACGAGAGGTGTGGAGAGCTCTGTGTCCGGCTTTAGCGTCCTCCTCTACTCCGGCAGAGCATGGCTTCTCCCCACACCTCCCAGGCAGGTCCTCACTGCTCTTGGGTACCTGACCTTGCTGTTACTGGTGGAGTTTCTTATCAAGGGAAGAGTTCAGGTGACCTTGAATGCAGCGTTCGCCCCCCCTACGCTTCTTAGTAAAAGAAGGGGTTTAACTAGATGGTCTCCAACCAAGCCCCTTCTAGCATTTCTATTAATGGATGGAATCAGACACTACATCTCTCCCACCTCCTCACTGCCATGTGGTTTCAGGTTTCTGCCATGCCCTCTATCTTTCCTTTTCTCTCCAGGGCTGCCATGTGTGGTGGTGGAGGGTGTTCACTGCACAAGGACACCCAGCCAAGGGAGTAAGTAGAGGCTCAGAGCCACCCACGCCCTGCTTAACAAGCCATGTGCCCTGTCTGGCTCAGGGTTTCATTTACCCGGAGTAAAGAACACATTTTTCTAGTCTGTCCCTGTCCCATGCAGAGTCCTTCTTCTGCTCTTCTGGGTCCCTGTTCTCCGACCATCACCAGTCTCCACCAGGGCAAATCTGAGGGCGGCATTTACACGAAGTGTACTGAGAGGGTGGACAGCAGCTGCCTCCCCTGTGAGGAAGTCTGCCTCCTAAGCCCCGTGGTGCTTTTCCTCTCCTTATCAATGCTGCGAGTTGCCTCTCGAAATTGCTCTGCCGTCATTAACACCGCGGATTAGGTCAGACGAGCGCGTGTGTGCAGTCTTAGATGGCAAAGGCAAAGCGCTGATGCTGATTATTCTAGATCTTCTGGGCATGGCCCATTCCGTGCTCACAGTTCTTAATCAGAGGGACGCGCGTTGGTTACGTGGCCGGGTGGGCCAGGGCCATGGCTGGTTCTGATGTGGCTGCCAGGCCCAGACAACACGTCCGCAGCACCTGCCGGCCTGCTGGCATCACAAGTGACCTGAGTAGAAGAAATGGCCCATCGGACGGCATGCCTGCTGGCTGCTTTTGAACCATCAGCAATTCATTTGAGCAAGGACTATGAGCATTTTGCCCTGGGCCTGAACACCAAGTTTTGTGTTCTGGGGCTCACTCTGTTGGCCATGTGGCTGAGGGGTATCTTCCAGACCACCACTCCTGAAGTGCTCCTTTCTGAAAAGCTTCTGGAGGAGGAGGAGGAGGCCAAGACCTGTGGCCTTGCATCATGGCCCCCCACCTCCTGGCCTCCTGTTCTACCTCCACCACCTTCACCCTAGGCTCCAGCCACACCGCGGTCTCCCTCCGGCCCTTGATCGCGCTGGTTCCCTGCCAGGAGTGCCCGCTTAGCCTTGTCCTGCAGGCAGAAGCTCGTCATCTGTGGCAGCTGCTGTCCCGGCGATGCCCTGACCTTTACCACTTCAGCATGTTCCAGTCCCACATCCGGATGCCAGCACCTGCATTTCTTTGCCCGGAGCTTTCTCTGGCCTCTGGAACCTGCATGTGCCACTCTGCGCTGGGCAGAGGCCAGAAGTGCCAGGGAATTCCCCCCCATCCCCCCAAACAGGAACCCCCAGCCACTGACAAAAGTTGGTGTATACACACCCCTGCTCTCTCACCCCTGCGGCGGGCTAATTCCGGGGCGTGTTCTGCCAGAGCTCCTCAGTGCGAATGAGCCCTAGCTGCCCGGTGATAACCGGCTTGAGAAACCACCCAGGATTGCCCCCTTACCTGTCTTACTTCCGCACTCCCCACAGCGTTTTCCTTCGTCTCCCAAATAAACTACTCACATTCAAGTCTCTCTCTCCGGGTCTGCTTCTAGAGGAACCAAACAGACATCATCTTCAATGGCCTTCTCAAGATCACCTCCTTTTTCCAGTTTCCCCTGACCCTCCCTTGTTTCCACTTTTGAGGCAAAACTGTTGGCCATTCTTTGCTTTTAAAATGTTTATTTTTGGGGGCGCCTGCGTGGCACAGTCGGTTAAGCGTCCGACTTCAGCCAGGTCACGATCTCGAGGTCCGTGAGTTCGAGCCCCGCGTCGGGCTCTGGGCTGATGGCTCAGAGCCTGGAGCCTGTTTCCGATTCTGTGTCTCCCTCTCTCTCTGCCCCTCCCCCGTTCATGCTCTGTCTCTCTCTGTCCCAAAAATAAATAAACGTTGAAAAAAAAAATAAAATAAAAATGTTTATTTTGGGGGGGGGGGTGTGTGCCTGGATGGCTCAGTCAGTTGAGCGTCTGACTTCAGCTCAGGTCATGATCTCGCGGTCTGTGAGTTCGAGCCCCGCCTCAGTCTCTGTGCTGACAGCTCAGAGCCTGGAGCCTGCTTCGGATTCTGTGTCTCCCTGTTTCTCTGCCCCTCCCCTGCTCATGCTCTGTCTCTCTCTCTCTCTCTCTCTCTCTCTCTGTCAAAAATAAATAAACATTTTTTTAATGTTTATTTATTTTTGACAGAGAGAGAGAGAAAGAGAGAGAGTGCGCACGAATGGGAGGGGCGGGGGGGGGTGGAGACACAGAATCTGTAGCAGGCTCCCATCTGTCAGCACAGGAACTGTGAGATCTTGACCTGAGCCGAAGTCAGACGCTCAACCACTCAACGGCTTGTGCCATCCAGGCACTCCTGGCTACTCTTTTCTCTTCCAAGGGCCTTTATACCTACCTCAGCAGCATTCCTCAAGTCTCACTGTGGTTTGTCTGTACCATCTGTCTGCATGTCCTGGGGCCCCTATTAACCTGAGGATTCTGTGGGGACAAAGTCTTTTTTTTTTTTTTTTTTTTTTTTTTTAGTTTATTTATTTTTGAGAGAGAGTGTAGGAAGGGGCAGAGAGAGAGAATCCCAAGACGGCTCTGTGCTGTCAGCACAGAGCCCCATGCAGGGCTTGATCCCACAAACCGTGAGATCATGACCTGAGCCAAGACCTGAGAGTCGAATGTTCAATAAACTGAACCGCGCAGGCGCCCCAGGGGGCGAATTCTGTAAACCTAGGACAGCACCTGGCACAGAACAGGTACCCAATACAACTTTTTTCCAAAGACCCAGCAGTGGAAATGCAATGACTAAGAGGGAATGGAAAGAAACAGGTCCAGAATGTTTCTAGAAAGAGGTCCTGGGATGTTATCGCAGATGCTGTCACATTACAAGGTAACATGGTAGAACCTTTAGTCTTACTACTTACCTGCTGAACAACCTGCAGTGGCTCCCTTTGTTGCCCTCCCAAACAGGGCCTAATTTCATAGATGGTTTTTGAGACCATCATCTGGCCCTACATCCGGCCTCCCTAAGAGGCAGTCAAACTTTGGTCCCAACAATCGGAGTTCAAATTTTCACTCTGCCAGTTCCCCCCTGGGTGTTCATGGGCAAGTTACTTAGCCTCTCTGGCCACTAGCTTCTTTATTTATTACATGTGGACAGCAATGCCACACCACCTATAATTATTTTGAGAATTTAAAATCACATGTATGGTCCTTGTGAGATATACTAAAACCACAATTGTACACTTTAAAATGGTGAGTTTTATGGAATGGGTATAATATTTCAAAAAAAAAAAAAAAAAAAAAAAGAATCATGGTGTCTTGCCCAGGGTAGGCTCTTTGAAAATAGAATGGTGGTTATCAAGAAGTTTCCCAAATGGCCCCAGCAGTGCGCCAGTCACACAGTAGGTACTCAGTAAATACTGGTGGAATGAATGGATAACGGTCCACAAGTAGGTTTGCAGCACTGTCTGGGAGAGGTACGGGGGGGATGGGAGGGTGGTGGGCAGAGAAATTTCAAGCCCAGTATTGCATCCCTCAGGAAAGGAGGCTGGGATTATTCTTTGGGGAGGTAGGGCTAAGGGTCAATCCAGGAGTGGGGCCCTCAGACCCGTGTGCCCCACTGCCATGGGAGTCCCAGCGCCTCTGCCCCTTGGTGTCAGTCCCAAGTGGCAGAAGGAGTCCAGCCGACCTGACCTGTGGGTAAACGAAAACACTTAACCTAGGCCAAGGAATGTGTTCTTATACTCATCTTTGACTTTGGCTGTATCTGATGTTCTGGGAATCGACTTCAAACAATCTCTGGACTTGCCAGTTAAGGTCCAATGGCATGCCCCCAGAGGGCGTGACTTTTCTGCGTCCAGCCTTCTTGGCCTCCCCCAGCCCTCCCCCCCCTCCCCCCGCCCGCAGGGTATCCGGTGGTGGGCGTAGAAAAGTGGGCTCCATCTCTGCAAAGCTTGGACAGAGGCTGAGGAGGGCCTGCGGGGGATTTTCCGGAGTCTCAGTGCAGCAATCTATGCGGACAGCCCTAGGGAGATGCCACAGCTCACAGCCCTGGCGACCCCTGGTCTGGAAGGGCCAGGCTGAGGCAGGGTGGGGCCCGTCCAGCCCTGAAGACATGAAGGGGTTGGTTCAGGAGGGGTGCCGCCTGAGAGGTGCCTCAACTGTCCCCACTCTCCCAGGACAGGGATCAGAACCCTGCACACAGCGGGCGCCTACTCAGCGCTGGCTGGATACGAGCCCAGGGAGCCCCGGCCACCCTCGCAGTCTGGTGGAGGAAGCTTCTAGACCCCAGGGGCTGGCTCAGCTACGTGGTCACGACGGGCCGGGGATGGGGAGGGCGCTGGCGTGTGGCTTAGGTGGCTGACTCGGTGTGGCCAGAGGAGGATGGGGGAGCGCCCAAGCACCGACCCTGCCTGGTCCTAACGACCCTCCTTAGGAAACCCAGGAGGCCCCTCCGGGCACCGGGGTCGCCCCCACACACCTCCGCAAGAGATGTGATGCTGTTTATAGACTGACGCCCGGCCCCCGGTGGGGCGCACCCTCAGCAGAGAGCTCCCCCAGCCTTTTGCGGGAGGATGTCTCTTTTGCGCACGTCACTCCCACCCAGCCCGGCGTAGACCCTTCTCAAACAGACGCCCGGCGGTTCACAAAACCCTCTCCCTCTTCCAGTAGGAAACCCCTGAGGGGGGAGGGGGTGGGCGCAGAAGGAGACGCACACGGCCCCGACCGTCTCTGGCTCACCCCCCCCCCCCAGGCTGCCAGCATCTGGAGCCGCGTCCCCACGCCCGCCACGCGCGCACACACGCACACACACAGACTCACGCTCGCACGGACACACTCACACCCGCGCGCAGACCCCGCCCGCGGCCCCGCCCCGGCCCCTGCGGGCGCCCCCTCCGGCGCGCGCGGACCCGGCACGCAGCCCGCCCCGGCCGGCGGGAGGCGGCGGCTTCGGGCAGATTTGATTTTCCCGCAGCCCGGGCGCCCCGGAGCCCCAGCCGGAGCCGAGGAGGTGGCGCGCGCAGCCGGGTCCCCGGCCCCGCTGCCGCCCGCGCCGAGACCCAGCGAGGGGCGGCGCAGCCCGGGCGCTCCCGGCGTCCGGCCACCCCCGCGCCCGAGCCGGCCCCCCACGCCCCTCTTCCTCTCCCTCACCCCTTCTGTTCCCCACCCGAAGCCGCACGCTCCTCTCCCCAAACCCCTCTCCACGACTCCGCGCGTGCCTCCCGGTGCCCTCTCCCCGCGCCCCTCCGCCTCTCTCCGCTGCACCCTAGCTCCCTGGGCACCTCGCCCCTCTCCGCTGCCCCCGCCCCGGCCTCCTCGTCGCGTCACCTGCACCCCCTCCTCTACCCGCGGCCCCCGCTCCCTCCGCCCCCCTTCCCTCTCTCACTTCCCACGCCCCCTCTTCGCGCTCCTCTCTCCTCCCTTTGCCGCCCAGCGCCGGCTCCGGAGTTGGGGGAGAGCCCAGGGTTTCAGTCGCTTTGGAGGAGGCGTGAATCGCGCAGGGATTGACTAATTTGGGGTGGGGGGCGCGGTAGGCGATGGAGCAGCCTGAGGACATGGCGTCGCTGAGCGAGTTCGACTCCTTGGCGGGCAGCATCCCGGCCACCAAGGTGGAGATCACCGTGTCCTGCAGGTGAGCCGCCCGCTGGCCGGGTCCCCCTGCCCCGCCCCTGGATCCGGAGCCCCGCGGCTCCTGTCGCGCGGACCCTCTACCCTCGCGCGCCCCCTTTCAGAGTGTCCTTGCCTCCAGGATGCCCCCCGTGCCTGTCCAGCAGGAGCCCCTGCCCAGCCACGGGTGATGACCGCGGAATGGGGGGAAGCCAGGCTTGGGGTCCTATCTCGGAAAGTTTGCACTCCGGGCTGTTGCTGAGAAGAGATGTGAAGACACAGGAACAGGGGTCCGGGCGCCCCAAGCAGGAGAGGGAGGTAATGAAAGGCTATCCGGGGGTCTTGGCACAGGTTATTGCCGATCAACTCTTGCCCAAATGATGAAGTGAGTGATTTTGCCCTATCCTCCCCAGGAATACCCAGCCTCCGCCTTCTCTGTTCTTCTTTTCTCTCTTCTCTCTGCTCCTTTGCCCCAATATCCTCCTCTCCACCCCACCCACCCACTACCCTAGACCCCAGGGTTTGAAGCTTTTCTTCATCTCCAACAACAGAACCGGCGGAAAAGGATCAGATTGATTCATTCAATCAATGGATAACTGAGCTATGGATAACTGATAACAACTTAAAGTGGCACCATTAAAATAAACAGTAACTTAGGTACACAAAATCTTAAGCCAAAGGACTAGGACAGCGAGTGTGGAATTTTAGAGTCCAGCAGGGGAGGGGAGGTGTGTTTTTATGGGCTACCACCCCCAAATCCCCAGTCATGTCACACAGACTTTGGGGGTAACTTCTCCATCCGAGAGCTGGGTCTCTCCCAGTTTCTCCCGAGAAGAGGCTGCCCCAGGCAGTATGAGGTACCAGCGGAGAAGGGGGATTCTTCTCTAATGCAGTCATCATCCTGTGGCTGGCCTAGGGTCACTGCCTGGCTGGGCTGTGAGGGGTACTGTGGCCCCGGGCATAGCCCACCTTGACATTCCCCTGGATTTGCTGTTCCTCCTACCCTAGATGATGCTACCCAATAGCATCTCCGCGGTCCTGGCTGTGCCCTTGTTCCAAATCACCCACTCCGTTTTCATCCAGGCCCCTCTCTGGTCAGACCCTTCACTCACCCTCGTGGCCTCTCAACTCTCATTTCCACAGTTGTGGCCCTGGGGGCCCTGTAGCCAGACAGAGAGCTGGGCTGAGGTGCGGGAAGGGGAGGGACTGGGATTTGAGGGTGTGTAGGAGGGAGGGCCCGTGAGGTGGAGCATAGCCCCCCCCCCCCATGCCAGGCCCTTCCTGGGTCTCCTGTGATAACACCCACATGTCTCCCCTGTGGTCCCGCACATCGCTGTCAGAATTCTCTCCTGACGCCATTTGCATCTTGCCATCGCTCTGCTGGGAGATTCCTGATGGCCCATTAGCTCTAGTCTCACCTCCTCAGCCATCAATAGTTGCCACAGCCTGCCTTTCCTTCCCTGTGGAGCACACATCCCTGCGCCTGACGCTCCCTCCCAGCTTGTCAGGCTTGTGTCAGAGCTGTCTCCAGATCCTTGTCACCACCGGGCTCTGAGCAGCCTATTCCCCATCCTGAATTCACCCCTCTTTCATCTCTGCCAGTTCACGTCCCCCCATCCTGAAAAGCCTGTTCTCATGCCCCCCACTTGCAGCCCTCCTTCTCACCCATGAGACACCCAGTCCGAATCACAGAGTCTTCTGTGTCCCCTGGGTCCTGCGTACTCAGCCTGGCCCAGGGGTCACTCACATACCGAGCACTCCACCTCTGAAGCCATCTCAGGCGTGTAGGCTCCACCCCTCCTCCCCCAAAGCAACTGTCTAAGCATTTGAGGACGGGGATCCCCACCCTGGCTCAGACCTATGAACCCTCTACTCCAGTGGAGAGGAGAGGAGGCAGAGGGCACGTGGCACTGTGGCTTTGGAGTCAGACACCTTGAAGCCGACTCAGCTCCACCCTTTGGGGCATGCTTTTCGCCTCCATCACCCCCGTTGGTCAAGTACAAACAACGAAACCTGTATTGGAGAAATCTTATTTGCTGAGGTAGCGCCTCTGCTTAGAGGCGTGGTTGGCATGCATGTTGCACATACGTAACAAACGCGGTCGGAAGAATTACGGGAGTAGAGGATGGGGAGGCACCCAGCACCTACTTTGCACTTGCTTGGCACATAGTCGGTGCTCAATAAGTAAGTACGATGATTACTGTAAGGCAGCAGCACTTGGCCCCTCCTGTTTGCTCTCGGAAAGCGGAGGGGTCCAAAGGACTCAAGGTTTTTGCCTAAGAAATACCCGGGGATCCCCCTGAGTTCCTGGGGGATGTGATTTGGGATCGGCCCTGGCATCTCCAGGGATGTGATCCATCAGCCCGACTCAGGCCCTGCTCCTGGTCTGAAAGCCACCCAGAGGGTGGGGCCTGGTGTCGGTAGGAAGGATGAGGAGGCAGGAGTCACCTGGAACAGAGGGGAGGCCAAAAACCAGTCTGGGTGGGCTTGGAATTGTAAATCCATCTTTCCCTCCAGCAGGTCCAAATATCTAGGTTCTAGAAGAAGGAGAGAGAGAAGGGAAAAGGGGAGGTGGGAGAAGAGGAGCAGAGGGAGGAGGGAGAGCTGCACAGAATGGCTTTCTCCAGCATATTCAAGACTCCACGGTCATAAGTCTTCCTCCCCAGTATCCCGTGGTCGGCAATGACTGGGTCCCAGGAGAGGAGGTTAAGGGATGGCCTGCGCTGAGCATCTAGGTGACCCCTTCTGGTGGGCAGGGACAGGAAGGCAGGCAGAGGGGTTGGTGGGGTGAGAACTTCAGGGGGCTTTTAGAATGGGCAGCTCAGGTTGAGGGGCCTGGTATTTCAGGGAACTGGAAACTAGCATCCCTGGGATCCAGTTCCCTTCCAGCTCCGCCCTGCTCCTTAGGAAGGTCCCAGCCAACCCTGCAGCCCCAGGAGCTCTCTGCTCTTGCCTGGGAAAGACCTGATGCCCTGCCACGCCTCTCCTAGGGCACTGCCAGCTGAGCAGAGCTGCCTGGTCCAGGGGCACGTCTGACCCCCTGCACAGGACCACCGTGGAGGCCTAGCCAAGCCTCCACTGAAGGCACATGACACTGTGGGATGGACGTATTTGGGTCTCTCCGCTTTGGGTAGCGTATCCCTTGGGCTGATCTATGGTCTACGTGCAAACACTTGTTTTCACTGACTTTAGTAAACTCAGGTTCAAATATTATAAAGCTTCTGGTCATTTGGCTCAATGGTTAGGAACATGAACTGTGGGATCTGTCTGCCTGGGTTCAAATCCCAGCTCTATCCTTGTGACGTTGCATAAACTACTTAACCTGTGCCTCTGTTTTCTCATCTGTAAAAGGCGTGCACTGATTGTTATCACAGTTATGAGGGTGAGGTGGATCAGTCCATGAATAGTAATTGATTTGCCTAGTATTTGACACATGAGAGTAAATAAACATCCCAGGGTTTGTGTGGGTCCTGGAGATCTGATCCATGGAGAGATTTTTATTCACCCCTCCCCGCCTCAGCTTTACTGAGATAGGTTTGACATACTGTGTACATTTAGAGACTCTGAAGGGTTGTTTTGGGGATAAGTAGAGTAGATGGTTTGTGGGACCAGATACCGGAAGACGTCGTAGAAAACGTGAGCCGCAAGCTTCTCCTTCCTCTGATGGTCTGTTGCAGACCTTTCCTGACGATTAGCCTCCCTGCAGACCCATTCCAAACTCAGCTATCTCGTGCCCCATTCCCCAGGATCCTCACTATTTTTCAGGTCTCTCTGTGCAGGGATCCGGACCAGTGTGTTAGAAAGAGCGATTTGCATTTTTTATGTAACAGGAAACCTTTGCACTTCCACAGGGTCCTGCGGGAAGAAGGAATGCACAGTTTCACACGGTGGGGCTCTTGGCGCCCATAGGGAAGACAAGGAGGGGAGAGTCCAGAAGGCAGACAGTTTGCTTGGCCAGGCTGGAATCTCTCAAGCAGCGGCCGGGCCCCTGCCAGCGGGCGGGGTTGGAGGGCAGTTGCTGTCTCTGCCCCGAAGATGTTTTCTGCTGTCTGTTCAAGTTGGCGTTTTGCTGCCGAGCCCTGAGAGGCAGCCTAGCTCAGGAGCTGTGCCCCGGACCTCTCTCGGAAGGGGTGTGAATGGGCTCTGAATGCTTTCTTCTGACAGGCGCTGGGAGGGCAGCTCTGGGGAAGGAGGAGCCTGGGGGCAACGTGGCAGCTGTCAAGGCCAGTGTTAGGAAAAAGATTACTCCCAGGCGCTTGGTAGTGGAGCCAGGGGAATGAGTGGGAATTACTGAGTGCTTACTATGTGCTAGGCACTTCACATCTGTATTAGGCTGAACCGTATGCAGTGGTCTGTATTCAGCTGTTTTCGATCGACTCAAGCAGCCATTTGGTTCAAACTAAGATCATGATGTTAATTTCGCGGTGGCTGCATGACGAATTACCGCGCGCCCAGCGGCTTACGACAACAGCCGTTTATTTTCTGGCAGTTTCTGTAGGTCGGAAGCTTAGGCATATAGCGCACCTGGCCCCTCTGCCCAGGGTCTCGCCACGCTGAAATCAAGGTGTCTGCAGGGGCTATGATCTCATCTGAGGCTCAGGGCCTAAGCCAAGCTCATTTAGATGGTTGGCAGAATCCAGTTCCTCGAAGCTGTGGGATTAAAGTCCTGTTTTCTTGCTGGCTGATGGATCAGGAGGGTTCTCAGCTCCTAGAGGCCGCCCTCAGGTCCTAGCTGTGTGGACCTGTCACAACATGGCGGGTCCCTTCTTGGGAGTCAGCAGGAAGGTCTCTTCCCCAGTCAGCCATGACAGAGTCTTACGTAAAGTAGCAGTGATCACCGGCATCATGAGTATCGTCATATTTCCAGGTCCCACCCACACTCAAGGGGAGGGGATTATGCAGGCTTGTTCACCAGGGGGCAGGACTCTTGGGGACCGTCTTCGATTTCTGCCATCCACAATTACTGTATCTTTGTAACCTTGCAACAATCCTATAAGGTACGAAGAAGTAGTTTCCCTTTTTGCCGATTAGGAAATCAGAGCTCAGAGAGGTTAAGGGACCTGCCCAAAAGGTTTCAGTTAGCACATTTTGGAGAATGGGATCCAAATCCAGTTTCCTCAGACTGCAGAGCCTTGAGGGCTTCTTGAGGTTGGGGATTGGGGTCTCCATGAGGGTCATCGTAGGGGCCTGGGTGCCAACCATAGTAGATGTCACCAAGGAGTACGTGCTCTCTCTCCTTACTCTAGAATGCCTCTGGTTCTGGGAGGCAAACCCAGAATGGGAGGAATCTCCAGGGAGCAGAGACCAGAGAGAGTCATGGGATGGCAGTGAGCTTTCCATGGCATCCAGGCCATGTGGTGGTAGCTCCCATTCCTCCTCTCCCAGCCCACAGTTCTTGCTTGGACCCAAGGCCATTGCTGGAGATGACTTACCATTGGGAAGAGAGGGTGGGAGGAGGTAAGGGGAATAAGGCTGGAAAGCTTTGGGGCACAGAGGAGTCAGGTTCAGCTAGGAATGTTTCAGCTATAGATAACAGAAAATCTGGTAGTGGCTCAAACCCCAAATATATATTTTTTGTCAGATCACAGTGAGTCTGGAGGTAGGTTATCTCAGTGCAGGTTTGTCAGCTCACTTTGCTACCAAGAACCCAGCTATCTTTCTATTCTGCTGCCATCCAAATGGTGGACCTCCTTGTTACAAAATGGCTGCACCTGTTCCAGGCATCACAACCACATCCAAAGATAGGAAGCAAGGCATGGGGCCAAAGGCCTCTGTTTCACAAGTTCTTTTATCTGAAAAGCACAATCCTTCCCCAAATCTCACCAGACTTCCCCTTCTATTTCAGTGGCTAAAGCTAGGTCTCACGTCCTCCTCTAGAGGACTAGCATATTAGTTAGCATGGGCTGCCATAACCAAATACTATAGACTGGGTGGTTTAAACAACAGAAATTTATTTCCCACCATTGAGGATGTTAGTCTGAGATCAGCATAGTTGGGTTCTGGGGAGGATTCTCTTCCTGACTTCAGATGGCCACCTTCTCACTGTGTTCTCACGTGGCAGAGAAAGAGAGAGCAACCTCTCTGGTATCTTTTCTCATAAGGACACTAATCCCATCACGAGGGCCCCACCCCCATAACCCTAATTACCATCCGAAGGCCAATCTCCAAATACCATCACATTGAGGATTAGTGTTTCAATATATACATTTTAGGAGGTACACAATTCAGTTGATAGCAACAAGGGATAAGAATCTACCTTCTAGGATTTCGGGTGTTTCTATCAGATACCTCAACCATTGTGGATTCTGTTAGCAGGAAGAGAGTGAGGAATGCTTGCTGGGTGGACAGCCATGACCTCTGCCACAGGAGGCTTTCCAAGTGATCCATATGTTACCTGAGCTCCCTGGGGGTACTTGGAGTTTGGTATCTCTGAGGACTAGCTCCTTAGATTTTCCTGCAGTCAGTGGACAGCCTGTGTTAGGTGACTGGGGACTGATTCTCCAAGCACAGCTTGGCCAGACCCCTGACTATCTCTGTTCTTGACAGTTTCCTGGGCAAGAAAAAAAAAAAAAAAAAAAAAAAAAAAAACTCTGAAAACTTAGTGTGATAAGTTGGCAGACATTCCTGGGCAAAACATTGCAAGATGGCTCTGTCCTCTAATATTGCTCACTTCTGGTGGCCCAGCATAGTGCCTGCAGGTCCCAATAGGAGAGCTTTATGCCTTTGGATCTTGAAGAATCCTGGGCAGGACACTGAAAGTCAATGCGGTTCCTGGCTTACCCTCTCCACAATCTCAGCCGGCTCAGTTAAGATCTCTAGCCTCAGTCTTTCCATCTGTTAAATGGGGAGAGATATTGGTCCTGTCCACATTCTATAAGATTGTTATAAAGACAAACGAGATTATATTTGTGAAGTTCCATATAAACTGGGATGTACTAAATAAAATTAATAATGGTAATAGGTACCAATAACTGAACACTACTGAAACATTCATTTGTTCAGCAATTGGTACTGATCCTCATTTGCTATTGAGTCTGAATACTTTTTATTTATTTTATTTTGAGAGAGAGAGAGAGGCCAGGGGGAGGGGCAGAGAGAGGGGGGAGAGAAAGAATCCCAAGCAAGCTCCGTGCTGTCAGCACAGAGCCCGATGCAGGGCGCGTGTCCACAAACCGTGAGATCACGACCTGACCCAAAACCAGGAGTCAGACACTTAACCGACTGAGCCACCCAGGTACCTCGAGTCTTGAGTTTGAAGTGCTGAGGATATAGTGGTGAACAAGATAGACAAACTCTCTTGTTGAACTCACAGTGATCTGTGTGGGGGGGGGGGTGGGGAGGGGGGTTATAACAAATATATACATTTTTTTATTAAGCCAGTAATGTCTGATAGAGATAGGTGTTCTGCAAATAAGTCTGTGGCTGTTGGGGACGCTACAGACAGGATGAGCGGGTCGCATCGAGCTGAGAGCCAAAGGATGAGAAAGCCAACTGGGGAAGGAACCGTAGGGAAGGTGATTCAGAGGGGGAGAACGGCAAGTGCAAAGGCCAGATGGCAGAAGAGACCTTGGTCTGCTCTCAAAACTGCAGAGAGGCCAGTGTAGCTGGAGCGGTGTGGGAGATGGGGAGGGAAGAAAGCCGAGCTTAGAGGGGAAATGGGGGATGTCGGTCATGGCCTTGTGACCAGCGCGAAGGGGTTGGGTATTTTAACAGCACCTGGGGGGGTCGGGTGGTTAACCGGGAGTAATGTGATCTGATACATTTTCTAAAAAAACTTTTCTCTGGTTGCTGTGACGACGGGGGCAGGGACTGAAGCACACTGCTAGGCAGGAAGCTACTGCCACATCCGAGCGAGCGAGCGAGCGAGCGAGAGACAATGCTGATGGTGGTGTGGGGTTTGGAGTGTGTTTTTGAAGTAGAAACCTTTAAGACGATGAATAGGACCGGAAGGGGCATAAGGGAGCGAGGAGTCAACGTGCTTCCTGCCTTCCTATTTTAAGCTATTGGTTTCACAACTGCAGAAGGCAGGTATGTGACCCCATACGCAGATGAGGAAACTGAGGGTCAGTAGCTTGTCCAGAGTCACAGAATTACCACGTGGCCGTGTGGAGATTCCAGCGTGGATGCCTCTGAGGCCAGAACTCAGGCTCTCTTCCTTTGGCCACACAGCATGGGAGGGACAATTGTTGCAGGGACAATTATAATAGTCATAATAATAATGCAAATAGCCCCAGGAAGGAGAGCTCTTTAAGCCGTGTGCAAATTGCTTTTTAGACCTTGGTGAGGTGGCTTGGCAGGGAAACAGTGCACGCGGGTGAGGAGCGGGATCTCAAAGGGGGAGATGGGCAAGTGCCAAGGGCTGGGTGCCAACGTCCCTTTCTTCCCCAGCTCCCTCCTCTTCTTTTCTTGGATTCCTTCTGCGTGTGTGGACGGAGAGCAGGGCAGGAGGAGACAGAAAGCCCTCCAGTTCTCTCCAGCCATTCCTTTGGAAGCAGCCCTGCTGAGAGCCAGGGCAGGACACAAGGGAGAGTGAGAAGGGGAGGGGGCACTGCTGGCCAGGATGGGGTTTGGGGTGGCCCTGGGTTTGGAAATGCAGACACTCCCCGTGGCACCTGCAGCTGGGTTTGGGCGTCAGACTTCAAGCTCAGCGTGTTCCCTGGCAAGTTGGGTGACACTAGGCACGTCTCTCAGCCCCGGCACCCTGGCCTCTAGAAGGAGGCCACGTCCACTTCCTGGCATTTGATACGTAGGGTGAATAGGGTGTCACAGGTTAAGCACTCGGAGCAGACTGTCTCTGTGATTAATGTCTGCCAGCTCCCACCCTCTTCGCCTGCCTGGGGTGTGGGCCAGATGTTTGGGGTCGAATTGCTCCTCAGAGAAATGGGGTGTTGCTGGGAGGCTCTTCGGGGCCAGGGATCTCTGTGGATCTTCTCGAGATTCCTGTTTCTCCCCGATGGTGGCTCACGTGTCCCCAGTCTGCTCTCCGTAAGGAAGGCCGTGCAGCCGTATTGGGCAGTGGTGAGCATGCGGGGGCTCAAAGTCCTGCTGCAGCCCGTTTAGGGGGGCAGAGCATGAGGCGTCCCTAGAGATCCTACTTATTCTCCACAGGCCTTTAGCGAGCACCCACTGAATTCCAGGCACCGAATTGCAGCTTACTACAACGTTAGACACTCTTCTGTTTTGCATCTATGAGCTCTGTTAATTCTCAGGAAATCCCAAGGAGAGAGGGACTCTTATTATCCCCACTTTACAGATGGGGATACTGAGGCACAGAGAGGTTAAGTGAGGTCGTCCACCTAGTAAAGGGCAGAACTGAGTTGTGGACTGAGCAGTGAAGCTCCACATCTGCTCTCTGTGCTCCCCACCTCTTGCCAGACGTTGGAAGGATGCTTAGGGAGAGTTGCTGGGGAAAAGATGCACCAGGTTTTTGTAACTCTTTTAGCCTCAGGAACCTCTTTGGGAATCTGATGACAGCTCTCCAAAAAGAATGCATCCAAATGTACCAATATGCCACGTTTTCCTTCCAGTTTCAGGGGGTCCGTGGGGACTCCTGGTCCAGGAAAAGCTGAGGGTGAGTGCTCTTAATGTGTTTCCCACTATGCCGTAGCTGGAGTCATTGCTCAGAGCATCTATACAGCATTTTTGGGCTTCGCTTAGAGACAGCCGGGGATGTGTGATGGTCAGTTTGCCCAGCAACTCCGCTCAAGAGCAAATGTATCTTGGCCTCAGACTGGGGCTCCCTGAGGGCAGGGCTGTGTCTCCCCTCAGACTTGGACTCCCTCAGGCAAGGCTATGTCTCCCCATCAGACTGGGGTTCCTGAGAACAAGGCTGTGTCTCCCTCCCCTCAGACTGGGACCTCCTGAGGGCAGGGTTGTATTTTCCCTCCTTAGCCTGGGGCGCTCTGAGGGCAGGACTATGTCTCCCCCCTCAGACTGGGGCTCCCCAAAGGCAGGGCTGTGTCTCCCCCCTCCGATTGGAGCTCCCCGAAGGCAGGACTATGTCTCCCCCCCTCAGACTGAGGCTGCCTGAGGGCAGGGCTGTGTCTCCCCCCTCAGACTGGGTATCCCTGAGGACAGGGCTCTATCTCCTCCTCTCTCTGACTGGAGAGTCCCAGCCTATACTCCCTACTGTTTGAAGTCTCACAGATGGGAGGGTGGTACCCTCAGGCTCCCGTCTTTGGCACCAGGTAAGAGGTCCTATTTCCGCCCGTTCAGCGCTCTCTCCCTTTGCTGGGGCTTTGGAGACTTCTGACCTCACCACTCAGGGCATAGTTGTTTTTTTCTGGCTGCCACCGAATCGAAAACGATTCCTTGGGGGAGAGGAGGGAGGAAAGGGGCCCTGGGCTCCTTCCCCAGCCTTGACTTCAGGAACAAAAGAAGCTAAGCTCCAGGCTGCGGTGCGGGCAGCTGAAGGGTTTTATGCTGTTTGGGGGGAAAAAAACACCTTTTGCCTGTTGGAAAGAATTTCTCTTTGAGCTCTCCCAAGACGGAAGGTGGAGAAAAAGCACTTATGGTCTGGTGTGGCCGAGCCCTGTGGTCGGGGCCCTGCTTCAGGCCAGACCTGGTCTCCTTCCACCCTGCTTCTCACCGGCTGTGTCTGTGGGCAAGTCAGTCGCTGTCCCTCAGCCTGCGAGTCCTCGGCGCCGCGGGGTGAGGGTCACGTGACAGCTTTCAGGCGCTGTGTCTGTGTGCATGGTTGCGGTGGGGGAAGCTGAGGCCCTAAAGACCCCAGTGTCCCAACATGCAGTGTTTGGACTGCTGCCATCAGAAGTGTGGGTGTTGGGTGTGTGTGGTGGGGAAGATAGTTGAAACATGACTTCCAGGAGCCCATCCAGACCAGCAGAAACGGGGCTCTGGGCCTAGGGCCCAAGAATCTGCCTTTTTACAAGAGGGGGCAGGGGTGAGTCCCAGGAAGTGAGAGGCTCATGGCTCGTGTGGGGAAGCCACCATTTCAAGGCCATGAGAGTCGGCTCAGCGGGCCCTGAGGCTTCTGTTAGGACAGGCCCTTGGGGTCAGGCACAGATAGGGGCAATTGTGGATGATGTAAGGGATCAGAGAGGGGCGTAGGGTGCAGGGACTTAGGCAAAGGGGCAGAGGGGCCTTAAGCTGAGTGGGAGGGAAGGTGGGGAGGCCAAGGAGGGGCCTGAGGCTGGGGTGAGTGGGGCTGCTGTTAGCCAGTAGGAGATTCAACACATACAATGGGGTGCTGGGAGTATATGTGTTGGGGGTGGGCTTCCTTGGTCGGGTGAGGGCGGAGGTGGCTCGTGTCGCCCATCCTGTGTCTCTCTTTTTCACCAAATGAACCTGAACACCCGCCAGGAGAGTGGCCGCTCTGTTCAGCCCTGAGCCAATGATGACTGACCCTCTGAGCAGCCTCACTAGGCCCAGGTGCTCCAGAGCAGTCCTGAGGGAGGAACCAGTTTAGCCCTCCTTTATAAGTGGGGACATTGAGACACAGGAAGGCAAGAAACTTGTCCAGAGCTGGAATGTGAACCCCGCTTGTCTGCCTGACGCCCACGCAGTTAACCACTAGGCCGTACAGCTAAAAGAGAGTCTAGGGGCCGGTCCTGACTGAGCAGACGCCATGCAGGTGGGGAGACAAGAGTCTTACCCATATGGCCATTCCTCTTGGTCTTCCTTCATCCAAATTTGCCAGCACCCTGCTCTGAGTCACATGCTGGGCTGGCCTGCAGCAGAGGTGGGGTCCCTAGCATGGAGGAGCACCCAGCCAGTGTGGGAGATAGATGTGTCCCTCATTTTGCAGCCCAGGGCGTGCTGAGTATGGACATGGGGCCCTACAAGTCAGGGGCTGCACACTACAGGCCCAAGAGAGCTCTGGGGAGGGGAGAGGAGATGGTTGTTGGTCAGTGCCTGTTCAGGGAAGGCAAAATCAAGGACAGATAGGAATTGGACAAGGGTTTTTGTCATCCTCGGGTGTCCGGGTCAGGCTAACCCAAGCCCCAGGGCTCCGTGAGAGTCCAGAGGTTACAGGGCAGGGAGCCACTGAAGCTACATGACTGGTTCTATTTCTCAGTCTAGGTGGGAACATGGGCAGAGCCACCTCTGTCTCTGTCTCTGTGTCCTTCCTTTTCTGTCTCTATCTCTCTGTATCTTTTTGTCTCTCTCTGTCTCTCCGTCTCTGTCTGTCACACACGCATACACACACACACACACACACACACACACACACACACACGCTGAAATCCAGCATCTCACTAGCCTAGATGTGACAAAACCTGAGTTCCACACCCAAGCTTGGAGGGGACCCAGACCTTAGAGAAATGAGATGTCCTTTCTCAGAGTCTCATATTCCTGATTTATAAAGGAATTGGAAACGGTGACCTCAGGTCCCTTCTAGCTTGAACATTCTAAGGTTTTGTGCAATTATAGAATTTCATTATGGAATTCAAAGATAAATTCCAGCACTCTCTTTAATAAAGTCCTGCCCCCTCCAACCCTCTTTATTACTCCTCACCATGCCTCATGTTCTGCCCACTGTAGAGTCTCATCTTTGGTGTGAAGGCATTTTGCCCTTTGCTGAAATCAAGATAGACCCTTCTGCCCCCAAACCTAGCACACTGCAGGAGGAGGTGGTCAGCCCACGTTGGTGTGGATGCATGTACTTAAAAGTGATGTCTTACCTGTACTCCCCCTGCCCCCTTCAGGGCTGCCTTTCATCATTTCATCTGGTGCTCACTGCGGTGGGCTGGGAGGTTTATCAGATGATGTCCAAAGTGACAGCTGTCCCCGAGCAGATCTGGTGCAGGAGTGTTGGAGACCAGCAGAGGGGGTGTGGGTGTGGGTGGCGGCCTTTAGGGAAGAGGCCCTGAATGAAGGCTGGAACAGAGGGTGGGGATCTGGGGATCCCTCTCTCAAGGGCATCTCTGGGAGTCTTGAGGATTCATGAGCGTGATCTGAGGCCTCCCCAGCAGCAGGGGTGCCATGTGCTGGCACCTGGTTGCCACTGCATCTGTCCATTCATCAGCTGGTCTTTGGCTCCCACCTCCCACCTCCCACCTTTGGCATTGACTGTGGGGTCAAATTGCCCAGATAGACTGTCACTCCTGATGGCTTTGGTGACAGTGACCCAGGGTAAAGCCTTCTAGATCTTTCTGGCTCTACCACTGCCTATTCCCTGCCGCTCCTTGGGTTTCATTCTCCCCTCCTAGGAGAAGACGGAACAGATGACCCAGAGGGCTCCATATTCTGACAGTTGGAGTTGGGGGTCAGGAAGCCACACGGACCGGTGTCTATTGTTTCTCCTTTCTGAGAAAGGAGTTCATGGAAGGAGTGGAGGGACAGGGTGAGAAGACCCCTGGGGACATCTGGAAGAGAGGTGGGACAAGGCTAAGATGGCTGGCAAGGCCAGAGTTTACTTATTTTATAATGTTTTATTTATCGTCAAGACGGTGCAAGTTGGGGAGGGGTGGCGAGAGGGGGACAGAAGATCTGAGGCAGGCTCTGTGCTGACAGCAATGAGCCCGATGTGGGGCTTGAACTCAGGAATCACGAGATCATGACCTGAGCTGAAGTCGGACGTTCAACCGACTGAGCCACCCAGGCGCCCCGGGCAGGCTTACTTTAGGGTAGTGTAGGAAGGAACAGTAGCTTGCAGAGGCAGGAGGGCTCACAGAAGTCTTCCAGGGGTGGGGGTGGGGGCCCTTACACGAGTCAACAAGGTCTTTGATGAGGGGGTCGCCCACTGGGCTTCTGGGACTCGGTCCCACTGGAGACTTGGGAGCACTCCTGGGATCTGCCTGGCATTGGGGGGTGGGGAGAGCAATGAAGAACTGGGTATTTACCCCCAAGTCCTGCCCATCATTGGTTGAGGGCTGACCTGGGGAGCATACACTTCCTGGTAATTTGCAGCTGGCTTGCCAGGGAAGGCCCTTGGGAGAGAAGCAGATGCCGGAAGAAACCGTGGGTGTGTACAGGAGCTAGAAGGGCTGAGGAGATAGGGTAAGGCATCAGCCATCTTCAGGACTGGTTCTATTGTCTCCATTGTACAGGTGAGGAAACAGAGGCTCAGAGAAGCCGAGTCACGTCCCAGCCAGAAACTGAGTTTCCAGTGGGCTGTGTTGCTTCCCGACAGCAGCAGGTCACTATAGAATGAGGGACACAGATGTTCAGGACATACCCTTGCCTGATCCTTCTGTGCCTCCGCTTCCGCATCTGTCCGATGGGATGATGCCTACCCGGTACTGACCTCGCAGGGCAGCCGTGTGAATTGGGAGCGAATTTACAGGACACTTAGCATCCATCACTGGGGTTCAAGAGCGTGTGATAGCACGGAAGTGGGGCAGGAGGGGCTCGCCACCCGTTCAGGACCTCTCGGTCCCCAGATGTGTCCATCGTCCTGCTGTAGTGCCTTCAAGTCTGATTATCAGGGCCATGTGTTAGCTTCCGGGGACCCTGTTCAAATGAGTCTGTATCCCATGGCTCCAAGTATCATTAATCTATCAGCATAGATGAGAGGGTTGAATAAACTGGCTGTAACTAGAGCCCTCAGAGAATGGGACACAAGGTGGCTAAGTTTTGTTTGCTGGATTTTACTTTATTTATTTATTTGAGGTAGGTGACAGGAGAATTTCTGGAACAGGCTAAGACATTGGGCAGAGTGAGGTTTGGCTCAAGAGTGAGGTCCTGCGGGATCCAGGGTGCCCAGAGTGTGTGTGGCTGGTTGGGGTGGGAGGTGGGGAGCCCCGCTCCTTAGGAAGCTGAGCTGAGGGACCTCCAGGGCCCGCCCGCCCTATGCCGGTTTTAATGAGCACCTAATGATCGCGTCCTGAAGGAGCTGTCTTCTCTTCGGGTTTTGCCTGCAGCGGGCCTGAGGCAGCCTCTGCGTCTCACATCGGCCTGAATCCCCTGAGAGCCTCCTCTCTGGCTGTGCTAACTCTTCTTCTCTCCCCGCTCTTTCAGGAACCTTTTGGACAAAGACATGTTTTCCAAGTCCGACCCACGTAAGTCCTGCTCTGACCATAATAACAGTAACAACAACAGCAACGACATTCCGACCGATTGCGGCGGCCGACCCTGGAGCCCTTCCTGCGTGCTATGTGCCAGGCACCACTCCGGGTGCATCCAGGCTGTTTAGTGTTTTACTGATACTGTCTGGAGGAGAACTGGAGAGTCTGACCCTTCCCAGCCTGCAGGAACTGGTGAAGATTCAACACGACCAAGGGGGTTGGCAGGGATCGGGGTGTCTGAGGCCAGGAGTTCTTGGTCCCAGGGAGACCGGTACATTTTAGAGCCCCAACTGGCTGTGGTCTGGGGCGGGGAGGGGCGGGGATGAGCGCTGATTTTGCAGTCCAGGGAGCTAGCCCTGAGCAATGCCAGTCAACTGTATGATCTCAGACAGGTCATTGGCCGCCTCTGAGCCGCAGTGTGCCCATCAGTGAGGTGGGGCTGGTGATGGTACAAGGCCTCATGAGACTGTCTTGGGGTCTGAAAGGATGCAGATGTCCTCTCCCGTCTCTGCGACTCGGTCCTCCATGTGCCGTCCATCACGTTCTGGCCTAACCTCCTCCAAAAGGGTGCCTCTCCCAGACATGCTTATGTTCTAGGCCCCTTCTCCAAGCTGACCGCCCCCACCCCGGCTCCAGGCGTAAACGGTGCAACCCAGGTCAGAGTCTCCTGAGATGCCTCCCCCTCCAGAGCTGTCCCCATCTGGGGCCCCCACCTTCCTCTTGGCCTGGGGTCTTAACCCTCTTTTTCTCCTTTCCCCACAGTATGTGTCATGTATACTCAAGGGATGGAGAACAAGCAGTGGCGGGAGGTAGGTGGCCCCTTGCCCACCCTGGAAACATCGCCTGGCCCTCATTGTGTGTCTGTTTGTCTAACTCTGGAGGCATCCCACCTGATGTGTTTGGGAGCGCAGCATCTGAGCCCCTGGGAAGGATAGCAAGGCTTGAAGAGCATGGAGTTTTGTCCCTGCTATGGCAAGAAGAAACATGGTGGAGGGAAAAGTTCCTGCCCTCTGTGTGCCAGTCTGAGGGGGAGACAGCCCTGCCCTCAGGGAGCCATAGTCTGAAGGAAGAGATACAGCCCTGCCCTCAGGGAGCCCCAGTCTGAGGGGGGAGACACAGCCCTGCCCTCAGGGAGCCCCAGTCTGTGGGGGAGACAGAGGGAATCCAGGCCCAATAAGAAAGAAAGATCTTGTGCAGTGGCCTAAGACATGGACATAGCAGCTGGCGCCATGTCTCATCTACACCAGCCTTCCCTTGGTTTCTGACCAATGTGATCATTCACTTAGGTGATGCCCTTGCTTGGAAACCTTCAGTGACTCTTTGCTTTGAATCAAGTCCCAACTCTTTAGTCTGCCTTCCAAGCTCTGCCAAGAACCTGGGGAGTCCCTCCTGGACGACAGGGCCAGCATGAGAATAGCCAGTAAAAGCCTCAGTAACTCAGACTTGATTAACAAACCTCCTTCCTTGTCGGGTTGGCCAGAGTGTCACCTGCCCTGCTTCCTACCCCTGCCCCCGTGTGGGGCAGGAGCAAGTGGCCGAAGGGGGTGAATTTTACCCATAAAATGTGTGGGAAGTATTTCCACAGGGGCTGGGCTAAACTTTACCTTTTTCGCCCTCTCTGAGACCCTAAGCCAATTACAGTGTAAACCAGATTGCTGGGGGAACGTTTAACCTACTTAAGTGAACTAATTACTTTTGAGGCCTTTTGGCCGAGCTTCACAGAAAGCAGCAATGTGTTAATGTCGTAGTGATTCATTCAGGAAAAGTCTGGACGGGCCTCTTCCTAAGGGCACTGCTCTGCTAGCGATTAATTACATTCAGTAATTGAGACTGGTCTCCATTTGGGTCAGGGTCCCTGACTGTCCACCTTGTATCGTTATCCCCTCACCCTCAGGTGGAGCAGAGGAAAGGTGGGAGGCCTTGGTGTCAGGTACCCCTGTGCTTTGTTCCTGGCTCCAGCCCTTTCTGGAGGCGGGATCTGGAGCAAGTTGCTTACCCTTTCTGTGCCTCAGTTTCTACATCTGTAATATGGGGATAACACCTACCTGGTAAGCCTGTGGTGAGAGCGGGTGAAACAAGATGGGGATGTAATGTGCCTGGTGGGCAGTCATTGCTCAGTAAATACCCTTGTATGGCATCATCCAGAGCGTTCAGGGCCACCCGGTCCCTCCCCCGTCGGTTAATATTTGCAACGGTAAGCAGTTATGTGTCCCAGGCAACCTATCAGGTGCAGTGGGGAAAGAGGGAGATAGTCAAAAAAAATAGAGCCTCACCAAAAGCTGGAACTGTGGAGTTTGCAGCCTGGAAGGGGAGATTCACATGTGTGAATAATCCTAACAGAGGAAACGGTGACAGAAAAAAGTATCAGTGGGAATAAAGTGGGAGTTCAGAGGAGAGAGAGAGTTACAGCCAGGACACCATGTTTAGCTACAGCACTTTTTTTTTTTTAAAGATTTATTTATTTTTTGAGAGAGACAGCACAAATGGGGAAGGGGCAGAGAGAGAGAGATGGACAGAAGATCCGAAGTGGGCTCCGTGCTGATAGCACAGAGCCCGACGCAGGGCTCAAACTCATGAACTGCGAGATCATGACCTGGGCGGAAGTTGGATGCTCAGCTGACTGAGCCACCCAGGCGCCCCTAGCACAAGCACTTTGATGGCTCATTGGACTTTCATTTATTTATTTATTTATTTAAAAAAATTATTTAAACGTTTGTTTATTTTTGAGAGAGTACGAGCGGGGGAGGGGCGGAGAGCGAGGGAGACACAGAATCGGAAGCGGACTCCAAGCGCTGAGCTGTCAGCACAGAGCCTGATGTGGGGCTCGAACCCACGAACCGCGAGATCATGACCTGAGCCGAAGTCGGACGCCCAGCCGGCTGAGCCACCCAGATTCCCCTAGCTAAAGCACTTTGCTAGCTCATTGGACTCTTAAAAATCCAGTGTGACTAAGCACAAGCCATCGGGCTAAGGGGTGCATGCCGTAGAGCAGAGGAGAACATGGGTCAGAAGGAGCCTCCGGATCATCCGCTCCACCCCCTCATTCTATAGAGAGGGGCAGGCCTGGCCTCAGGTGGTGGAGGCAGGGTGCTAGGCCCCAGTGCGGTGGGAGCACCCACCTGGAGGAGCAGAGTTTCACGGAAGCTGGGGGACACGGCACAAGGGCCCAGCAGCAAAGATGGTGGAAGAAGGGAAGGCACAGCGGGAGGCCGGGATGAGCAGGTCAGTCCAGGTCCTGGGCAGCTGGAGGAGCTAATAAGGGGCTGTTTATAAAGGAGTCCTCAGGGTTAAGAGAAACCAGCGAGGGGTGATGAATCATGAGGCTGGCAACAGCAGAAAGCTGTTACTACTAAAGGCCTGAGGAGGTAAGGGGACGCAGAACCCCAGGGGGACTTCCTAGGAGGAGCGGGGGCCCCGGGCAACCTCACTCTCTTTCCACCCTCTGCTCTCCTGCCAGTGCCTCCCCGCCCCCCCCCCCACCCCGGTATCACCCCACTGGAAGACCTAGGGTAGGGGACTGTTGACGCAGTCCACACAGGTCTGCCTCCCGGGCACAGAGCAGGGTGGCCAAGAGAGTGGATCCAGAGGGGCAAAGGGAGACAGTCCAGAATGGACAGCGAGCAGATGAGCGAGGCTGGCAAAGTACAGGAAGAGGCGACTCAGGGAGCTCATGGCGGTCAGGCTGGGGACAGCTGGGGTCACGGGGTCAGAATGTCAGAGCAGGAGGGCCCCTAGAGATCAAGGAGGCCGCCCCGTGGACAATCAACGCCATACCCAGCCTTCAGGGGGTGATGGCGGCAGAGTTCAGCCAGCTGGGTGCCCCTAGGCCACAGGCTTCAAGCTATTGCTGGAGAAGGGGAGACATACTCAGACATATTGAGGCCCTGTTTCTTTGCCTAATTCTCTCTGTGACCCACAGAGGAAAGTATCAGGAATGGGAAGTTTAAAGAAACATCCAGATCTATCTCTGGAGCTGCCCCCGGGATGGCAGACTGCTTTTGTTCATAAACAGGAACCGATTCCCACCTGTTGGTTCATTGCAAAACGTCTGTTAGTGGAACCTTGGCCGAGAGGTAATCATCCAGTGACCGGGAGGAGTCAGGCGCACGCACAGCAGTCTCTCCAGGCAGGGTCCAGACCCCGGGTTCCCACAAGGCTGCGGAAGGATGAAAGCTGTGCTCTCAGCCCCTGGCTGCCGGGTTGCAGCTGATTCTAACCGTTTGGGTCATTTTAATGCCTTCTGAGAAAGCTCCATCTTCCAGAACCTAAATCTGTCAATGCATTTTATGAAAATGGACTCCAGATGTAATTTTAGCTGAGGAAGTTGAGCACTACTCGCATCAGAGTTTGCCAGGGCCTTCTGGCTGTCCCAGGGAAGGCAGGATGACCAGGTAGGAAGGGTCCCAGAAACATTATTCTCACCGGGAGCAGGGACGTCATAGGGAGCGCCTCTTAGTTCCCCATTTAAAACGTGTGTGAGCAGGTGATCCCTGCCCCTCACTTGCCAGGCAGCTGTCCTGGCCAAGGGCCCCTTGGAGAGGAGGAGATGGTATTATAGAATCTTAGGGTGTCCCGCTGATCGAACCACACCGCCTGCGGGGCATGAGCTCTGGCGGCCACACCCACACATCCCTGCCAGAGCGCTATTTTTGAGCAACCTCAGTTCCTAGAACATTTCACACTGGCTGGGAATGACAGTTCATCTCTAAATGTCAACAAGCATGTGTGGATACCTACTGTGCGCCAGGGTAGATTGCTGGGGACACAAAGGGGCACGAGACAACTCTGTCTACAACCAGAGAGGCTCATTTTCTTAATTTTTTTTTTAACGTTTATTTATTTTTGAGACAGAGACAGAGCATGAATGGGGGAGGGTCAGAGAGAGAGGGAGACACAGAATCCGAAGCAGGCTCCAGGCTCTGAGCTGTCAGCACAGAGCCCGACGCAGGGCTCGAACTCACGGACCGTGAGATCATGACCTGAGCCGAAGTCGGATGCTTAACCGACTGAGCCACCCAGGCGCCCCTCTTAATTGTCTTATTTTTTTATTTTTCTTAACGTTTTTTATTCAGTTTTGAGAGACAGAGAGAGACAGAACACTAGCGGGGGAGGGACAGAGAGAGAGGGAGACACGGAATCTGAAGCAGGCTCCAGGCTCTGAGCGGTCAGCACAGAGCCCGACGTGGGGCTTGAACCCACAAACCGTGAGATCATGACCTGAGCTGAAGTCAGATGCTCAACTGAATGAGCCACCCAGGCACCCCTCTTAGGTTTTTTTTTAATGTTTATTTCTGAGACAGAGAGAGACAGAGCATGAGTGGGGGAGGGGCAGAGAGAGAGAGGGAGACACAGAATCCAAAGCAGGCTCCAGGCTCCGAGCTGTCAGCACAGACCCCCGACGTGGGGCTCGAACTCACAAACCGTGAGATCATGACCTGAGCCGAAGTCGGTCGCTCAACGGACTGAGCCACCCAGGCGCCCCTAGAAGCTCATTTTTGATTCAGGAAGGTATAGCAATAATGACAGTAACAGCAATAAGAATGCTAACAGCAAACACATCTATAACAGTGCTGCACGGGGCACGGTTCTAAGTATTTAGCAACTAAATCCTCACAACAACCCCATGCAGAAGGTATTATTACTATTATTATTATTGGCCCATTTCACAGAGGAGGAAACTGAAGCACAGAGGTTAAACGCGAAAGTAACTTCTAGAACATGACGTTGTAAAAACTATAATAGTTATATATAAAGGGCAGAATTCCACTCATCCCAAGTTCGACCCTCCTTAGGTGCACAGAATAAGTTGATTTTCTCTTCCACGTGCTCTTTCTCTCAATATTTGAGGACAGCTCAATATTTTGGGCAGATTTAGAATGTGACCATTTCTATCCGTACTTCCTCTTTCTATCACTGTCTCGTGTCCCTTTTCTAGTCTGGCCACACTCCCTGGAACACGTGTCCATTCATCAGTGTTCTTCCCAGAGTGGGTGTCCTGCTGCACCCACTTAACTTATCTAGTCCAGAGCATCATGGGTGTGCTCCCTCCTCACTGGGGCTTGAACTAGACGGTCATGCTCCTGCCTCAGGTCCCTGATTCTGTGTCTGTTTCTGAGGGTCGTACATCTGTCGTGCCGTCTAGTATTTCACCGGCTTTTCTGGCCAGTGTTTCTGACTGATTTCATCTTGAGTGTGGGGCTTCTGTGTCTTTTTCACACGAACTGCTCTCCAGACAGGATTCCCCCAGCTCAGACTTCGCGATTGAATTTTTGAACCTCAGTGTGAGAGTTTCCATTTATCTTCATTTATTCAGTAGATTTGTCATTTGATAGGTTCAGTCTGTTGTATGGCTGTGAAGATCATGTTGAATTACGATCGTGCATTCAACATCTTGGTTTGGTCAAGATCAAGGTCCTGGGTTGGCTGCCATTGCTGTCCACACGAACGATACAGGGTTGAACGGGATAGAGCGCTGTGGTCCTCCCCTGGAGACCTTTTCCCAGATTGACCTCGTTTCTCTAGTTGCTTTTTGAGGTAGGCTGTTCAGCCACCAAGGATCTGCATAATCTGGTTATAATCCATCCCATGTTTCTAGATCTGTTTTCTAAGTGCTTCGTGAATAACAGTCCAGTGCCTGGTCAGACGAGGCTCTGAACTTGACGTCTGGGACCCTGCATTCCCATCTCCGCTCTGAGATTTCTGACTATGTGACCTGGGCGAGATCTTTATCTTCTTAGTCTCAGCTTACTCATCTGTCAAATGGGGCCAGGAGTCTTTCTTCGAAGGACCAGCTAACATCACACTTGTGCAGATGCCTCGAAATATCAACTGCAGTGTGCCATTGCCCAACTTGAGCGCCCAGGCGCCCTGTCATAGTGGAAACAGCTATATTTGGAGACCCTGCGGGCTAAGTCCCCTCCTCAGCCTAGAACCCCAGGACCCAGTTGGCTCCAAGGAGTGAGGGCTTCCAGGAAGAGAAGGGCTTATAGGGAAACATGTCAACCTTGTATGGGAAGGGTCCTTTATCAGGAGGGGCTCTTCCAGGAAAGGGTGGACCCAGGGGTGCCTTCATCATGGTGTCGAGCCCAGACAGCATTGCAGCATCCTACACTGGCAACTCTCTGCCCCGCTGATGCCTTTGTTCCCTTGGTGTTTGTCCGGGGGTGTCTCCTCTTAGTCTGCCCACAAAACCCTGATTCTCTAAGTGGTGGCCTGTCTGGCTCCTTCCCCCTTGCACAGCCCCATCATCTTCTCTGGCTCTGGCCTTGAAGGTCATCCCCTTGCTCACCCCTGACAGCCAGCACTTTTTCTCTCCCCTTTAGCTCCTTCTGAACAGAAAGGGGCTTTTTTTCCTGGTTCCAATGGCTCTTAAAATCACAGTTCAGGAATTCACCTGTTTCCCAAGCCTCTGAAACAAAACATCAACCTTTTTTTTTTTTTTAACCTAGTGGTTTTTTTAAGTTTATGTATTTATTTTGAGAGAGAGAGAGTGCCAGGGAGGGGCAGGGAGAGAGGAGAGAGAGAGAGAGAGAGAGAGAGAGAGAGAATATCCCAAGCAGTCTCTGCACTGTCAGCACAGAGCCCGATGCGGGGCTCGAACTCACGAACTGTGAGATCATGACCTGAGCCGAAATCAAGAGTCAGATGCCACCGACTGAGCCACCCGGGTGCCCCAAAGCATCATCAACTTCTTAGCCTGGAGTTAGAGCCTCTCCCACTCGGACTACCCTAAAAAATGGCTGTAAGAGAGGAACTGCCACTGAGGGAGCCCCTGCCGTGTGCTCTGCTGGCTCACCTCTAATGCTGCAACCACCCGTGAGGAGATCCTATCGGCCCACGTCCCTGATGGGAAACTGAGGCTGGAAAAGTCGAAGTGGCTCGTGCAAGGCCACTCTGTTAATCGGTGCAGGGTTGGGATTCAAATGTGCTGTGAAGCCACCTAACCCCGGATATCTGTCCCCAGCTGTCAGGCCTTTGGGGCAGGTGCCAGCAGCCTCCCACAGTCAGAGGTGGGTGCAGGCACAGCTCTGCTTCCACACAACCTCGACACCGGAGCCTACGCAACCATGAAAGCAGGACTCGGGCTGATTTCTGCCACATGCACCAGCATGCTAAGGGGAACCATATGGATTTGCAGTTTGAAAATCTGAAAAGAAAAAAAAAAAAAAGTTGGCAATTTCATATAGACTAATGGTTACGTGAGACTCTAATCTAATATTAGCATGCGGCCCCCTGTTCACCTGCTTGTCCTTATAAGCTCAGTGAGGTTCCAGGACCTGCTTTTGCCTGAAAGGTTCACTGGAGGCAGGCGGAGAGACGACGCTCCAGCACTGGTGAGGGTCGGGCCGCCTCCGCTGGCAGGAGAGCCCGGAGGGTGTCAGAAGCCCAGGCCCACCCCCAAGGCGTGAGGTCCCGGCCGTGTTCCTACAAGCGCTTATGAGCGCTTGTGCGGCACTGCAAACCATTCATGTGTCTCTCCACACCTTCCTGTTGGCTCTGAAAAATCACTGCCAACTTCCCTTTGTTAATAGGGTCCTCTGGTGCCTGGGAGATCCTGTATCTGAGGTGAGGCCTCCTAGTTAGGGCTTCTCAAATGTAACCTCCACTCCTGGGATGGATGAAACGCACTCAAAAAAATAATTTCACGGGCACCTGGGTGGCTCAGTCAGTTAAGCATCTGGCTTTGGCTCAGGCCATGATCTCATGGTTCGTGAGTTCGAGCCCCGCATCGGGCTCTCTGCTGTCAGCACAGAGCCTGCTTGGGATCCTCTGTCCACCTGTCTCTGTCCCTCCTCTGCTCGCTTTCTCTCTCTCTCTCTCTCAAAATAAATACATTAAGGGGCGCCTGGGTGGCGCAGTCGGTTAAGCGTCCGACTTCAGCCAGGTCACGATCTCGCGGTCCGGGAGTTCGAGCCCCGCGTCGGGCTCTGGGCTGATGGCTCAGAGCCTGATGGCTCAGAGCCTGGAGCCTGTTTCCGATTCTGTGTCTCCCTCTCTCTCTGCCCCTCCCCCGTTCATGCTCTGTCTCTCTCTGTCCCAAAAATAAATAAACGTTGAAAAATAAAATAAATTAAAACGTTTAAAAATAAAATAAATTAAAAAATAAATACATTAATTTAAAAACTTAAAAAAAAAATTTAGGGGCGCCTGGGTGGCTCAGCCAGTTAAGCGTCCAACTCTTGGTTTTGGCTCAGGTCATAATCTCGTGGTCGTGAAATCCAGCCCCACGTTGGGCTCTGGGCTGGGCGCACAGCCTGTTTAATAAGTCTCTCTCCTTCTCCCTCTCCCCTCCCCTGCTTGGGGAGCACTCCCTCACCAAAAATAATAATAATTTTAAATAGCATATTATTGACAGGAGAACAAAAGCCAAGCTGTTTGACTCCAAGCTTTTCCCACCCTACCTCACAGCATGTTACCCGCCTTCTTCCATAGCTCCGTCCCTCCTCTTGCATCCAGACATTCAGAGCACCCTCCCCACCCACCCCCACCCCCCGTCTGGCGTACTTCCCACCCTCCTGCTGTTCCTCCAAAGGAAATCCTCCAGCCACGCCCATGCCTTTATGCAACTCTGGTCCACCTTTGGCTCTCTCTGAGCTCCCCAGGCACCCCTATCCCAGCAGCCAAGATTGCACCCCAACAACTCTGATTGTTTAAAGTACTCAAAGAGTCAGCCAAGATGTATGGAAAATCTGCTATGTAACAGCAGGCCTCCTTTAAGAAGTGCCTGGCGTGTGCCCAGCATCACATCTTATACTTGTCCTTAATCCTTATAATGACTCTGCAGGCAGGTACAGATTATCTCCAGACTTCAAAGAGGTGACAGAACTTAGCCCAGGTGACGTGGCTAGGAAACCAGGGCTCTCTCCCTGCGGAACCACAGAGGAAGATGGTGTCATGGGCAGTTCTTGGGTTTGTGTCAGGACCTTGGTACTTAGAGCTGTGTGGCCTTGTACTAGACGCTTATTCTCTTTGGGCCTCAGTTTTCTTAACTGTGAGATGGACAATTTCCTCGTTGGATTATCTAAGGATTAGAGAGAACATAAAATAAGCTGGAGGAGTCACATGGGCCCTTGGTCAAAGGTAGCTCTTGTTAGAGTATCACTGATGGGCTCTGGGTGTCAGGCAATGTACCAGGCAGTTTGGGTGCTTTATCTCAGGTAACCCATTCTATAGATAGCAGTGGGGAGGCCAAGAGAAGGGAAATAACTTGAGTAAGGGACTGTGATACCATCCAGGGCGCAAAGCAGTAGCTGTGACGTTCCTGCCCTCAGAGACCGTTTACGGAGCTGGGGAGACCAGACAGACGTGGAAGGACTTAAAAGCCTTGTGTTCTTCATCTCGATGGGAGCATTGGAGCAGATCCTCTCAGAGGCCCCAAGTTCCAGACCACAACTAGGCCAGGATCCACCCAAGTAGTTTGGACGTGAGTTCTCAGTGCTTCACAGCAGGGAGAGATCCAGGAGGGCTGGGAAGGCTTCTAGGGGGAGGTGGCACCAGACCTGGGACTTGAAAGATAGCGGGAAGAAGAAAGAGCATTCCAGGAAGGGGGTTTGCCTTTAGCAAAGCCTGGTGGTGGGCATGTCCCGTGTGTTTGTGAACTAGCCTCGGTCTGGCTGTGGCCCAGGCTGTGTTAGAGAGAGGTGAGAGATGAGCTGAGGAAGGGAGGGCAGTGCCCCATTGGGAACCCTGTTGGGAGTACAAGGTCTGATCGGTTTCCAAAGAGTCAGCAGTCAGTGAACAACCATTTATTGATTGAGCACCTACTATATGCCACACACTGGTCCAGGCACACGGTGGAGAAGAAGACAGGCAGAGTCCTTACTCTGGAGAGGCTTAGTGTAATCAGCAAAGAAACTGGACAATTTCAGGTATTGGTTGATAAGTGCCATGAAAAAGATAAAACAGCATAATGAGAGAGTGACCAGGGAGGAGGGGACTGCTTTTGTCAGGGGGCCAAGGGAGTCCTTTCTGGTGACTTGAATCGAGTGCTAAGTATTGCCATGCATAAGTCTGGGAGGGGGTGTTCTAGGTAGGGGGTACAGCAGGTGCAAAGGCCCTGAGGTAGGAACAAACTCACTGCACTCAAAGGACAAAAAGAAGGCCAGTATAGTTTGAGTGCTGTGAACAATGAAGACAGTGGGCGGTATGGTTGCAGAGGTCTACAGGGGCAAGTCCTATAGGGCTTTATAGGCCATGTAGGAGTTCAGACACTGCTCTGAGTGTGAGGGGAAGCTCTTTGAGGGTTTTGAGCAGGATAGTGATGCAGCCCCATTTATGTTTCAGAAAGACAGCTCTGGCCACTGTGTGCAGAGCAGATTGTGGGGGAAAGGACAGAAACAGGAAGACAGTTTTCAGTCTTGTGGAGTACAGGGATGAGACGGGAGTGGGCAAGGGCAGTGGGGATCCAGTTTGTCTGATGGCCAAGAGTTTAAACGTGAAATGAAATGACCCTTTGCCACCACGCTGTGAGCCCAATTTGGGATGTCTGATGACCAGCGTGGGACCTGGTCCCAGTCACATGACATAGACCTTTATCAAAAGATTTAAAGTAATGAATGGTCATTATTACTGCTAAGCCCTAAAGCAGGAGACAAGCCTCTCCAGGAGCTGGACTCCAAGGCAAGCATGGGGTCGGCTTTCTGGACTCTCCCGTTTTTCGCTTTGTTTTTGTTTTGTTTTAATGTTTTTATTTATTTTTTAGTGCAAGCAAGGGAGGGGCAGAGAGAGAGGGAGACAGAGGATCCAAAGCAGGCTCTGCACTGACAGCAGAGAGCCCAATGTGGGGCTCGAACTCACGAACCATGAGGTCATGACCTGAGCCAAAGTTGGACACTTAACTGAATGAGTCACCCAGGTGCCCCTGGACTCATTTTTGCAGAGAGGAGTCTGCCTCTGCAAAGAAAGGTCCCTCTTGAGCCTCGGGTCCCGCGGGCAACCTTTAATGCCCTTTGCTCTTGTCATGCAGCTGAATTTTCAGGGCCCTCACTTGCCATCAGCGGGAGCAGGCGGTCTGGGACGAAAGCCTGCCTTTGGGGACTAGATGGGTCATGGGCACTGCTCACTGTCTCAGGGTTAGGGCTTTAGAACCTGCTTTGGCACAGCAAGGTACTGTCACAGTGTCCCTTAAAATCCTGATTCTGTCACTTCCCTGAAAGTCTCTGAGCTTTAGTTTTTTCCATCAGTAAATGGGATCCTGATGCCTGCTCGTTGGGCTGTGGTGTGGACGTAATGACTGAACCGCTCATCACAGTCCCTGGCTGTGCTCAATACTTGTGAATATTATTATGCAATACTGTCAGACAAAGCTGGGTGGAGGGTCTGCCCCCTGTCCTGCTGCTCCCTCAGTAGGAGGTCGAATGACATTCCTGTGGCCTGTGCGGTTTCTACATCAGCAGCACCCCGTTATCCCCCTTGGCCCTCAGCACACCCCAGATGAGGGGGCAGAGGCACAGGGGGGTCCCCGTTTCGCCCAGTGACTCAGCCAGAGAGTGGTGGAGCTGAGGTGTGAGGTGGTCTCCTGAGTCCTCCCATCTGGCCAGGCCTCTGTCAGAGCGGGCTTTTCGAACTTCAGGGTTTGATGTGAATTTGTGTGTGGCTCCTGCCTCCCCTTCCCCTGCTCAGCCAGAGACGTTTTGTTAGTTCCGTGTAATACGGTCGACAGGAGCCCAAGATTTCACTGGAAGAGAGTTTGCTTTCTAACTCTGGGGGTTGCTAAACCGTGAGGTTCTAGTCCGGATCTTTCGGCGGCCGAGAAACCTATTTACTCTTCAGTGTCAATGTCCCGGTGCATTTTACAGTTGTGGCGGAACTGTTGAGAGTGTGGGCTCCGAAGTCAGGGTGACTGGGTCCAAATCCGGGCCACCACCTTCCCAGCTGGGGCTCTTAGGCAAGTGCCTCGGTGCACAAGCCTGCTGTGAGGATGAAAGGAGCTAATTCATGTAAAGCGCCTGGCAAGAGAAAATGCTCAATAACGGCTCCTTAGAAGTCCTGAAGGGAGGAACCCCTGCTTCACCTGGAGGAAAGAACCATTGATGGTATCATTTTAGACACCCTGATGCCATTTGGCAGGAGCTATAGGGTGCTCTAGGGGACAGGTGCCTTTAGGGCGGGGCTTGCTCAGGGCCCTCCCCCCACAGGCTGCAGCCAGACCCAGGGCTTCCTGCCCAGGCAAGACCAGGGCGCAGGCTGGTGGAGAGTGTTTTGCCAGCAGCTTGGCAGCTAGGCTCATTGGTAAAAGGGCCATTCCCTCCAGGAACTGGGACTTTTTAACAGATTATCTGGAACAGTGGCTAATTAGGAACTAAGCCTTTTGTCAGGAAGTCTTTCATTATGAGCTTGGCCGATGCTGGTGTCTGGGGCCAGAGAGGGAAACTTCTCCGTCCAGGCCTGGGCCACGGGGAAGGCCTTTGGAGCCTCGGGTCTCCTCACTTACCTCTGCCCTTCCACACCCAGAGGCCTTAACAGAACAGGAAGTGATCTGGAAGGCCATCAGGCCACAGGAGTTTCACTCTGTAGTTTAGGCAAGCTCCTTCCTCTCTTGGGGCCTGGTTTTCCTCAAGAGGGTGGCCACAGAATCCTGGACTCCTCCAGTGAGGGAACCTCAGAGAGCTTTCCAGACTGAAGATGATGTGGCCCTGGCATGGAACCAGGTCCTTTGTGCTCCTGCTGGAAACCCAGGCCCTCCTTCCTCGTGCCCAGACCTCAGGCCATTCTTTTCTCCAGCCCCGGGCACCCACTCGGGCCCCATTCCCAGCACCGAGCACACCCCTTTTTCCGATTTCTATTTGAGCCAGAGAGCTTTCTGGCCTCTAATTTTAATCCCGGTGAACATGATTCATGAGGGGCCGGGGCTGGGCTCTGCCACAGGGCTTTTAGAATCCCCAATTAAGGAGCCATCAATTATATATGAAAATTATAGGGGAGCTCCGACTGGGAAAGGGTGGGCAGCTTCGAGGTGGAGAGCCGTCTGTCAGCTCTGGCCTCCTTCTGTCCCGGCCAGCACAGCCACTGGGGGCTTTGCAGCTGGGGGGAGGTCTCCGGAGCTCCATCCAGCTGTAATTTGTAAAAAGGCAAGGGCTGCTTAAATCCGGGGCTGTGAAGATTGTTCAGGCTTGCAGAACCACCCACTCATTACTGAGGCAGGGGACTGCGGTAAACACAGTGTCTCCATGGGGTCACTGGGGGGGGGGGTTCAATGAGATCACGGAAGTGATTTGAAGATGAGGAGTCACGATACAAAGCAAGAGGAGGAGGAGGATTTGATGGGAGGAAGACCTGAGAGAAACCTGAGAGAGGAGGCGTTGACAGGCTTCTGGGAGGACAGGGCACTGCTCCAGGCTGGAGCTGACCTGACCTGGGCTCTGGTCACAGCCTTTTGCCTCATTAGCTGTGTGACCTCTGTCAGAGCACACCGCCCGCTTCTCTGCCTGTCTTTTCTCATTGGTTGAGAGGATTTGGTTCCTGCCAGCTCTAAAATCTTCAGCTTCCAGGTCAACTTGTTTATCAACAAACGTTTATGGAAATCATAGGAGGGACCAGGAGTATGTGGGTGGGGGGTGGGGTGTAGTCTGTGGGAGTTGGAAGCGTGGGTAGGAGGTGAGCAGAAGAATAGGTCGGGGACACTCACCTGGGCCATGTGACCTAGAGCCCCCCAGCCCACAGGAAGAGTCACCAAGGTGGAAGAGAGGGCAAGCATTAAAGGAGTCGAGAGGTTCTGCTGAAGGGAGGAAGATAAGAGGAGTAAAGGCTGGATAGGACACAGTCCAAGCCCCACTCACAGTATTAACCTCTTATTGGTTAGTGACTATATCAATTCCTTATTTTTTTTTTTTTTTTTTTTTAACGTTTATTTATTTTTGAGACAGAGAGAGACAGAGCACGAACGGGGGAGGGGCAGAGAGAGAGGGAGACACAGAATCGGAAACAGGCTCCAGGCTCCGAGCGGTCAGCCCAGAGCCCGACGCGGGGCCCGAACTCACGGACCGCGAGATCGTGACCTGAGCCGAAGTCGGACGCTTAGCCGACTGAGCCACCCAGGCGCCCCTATCAATTCCTTATTGATTTGGAGCACAGACTGCCGGGGTTCGAATTCTGTGTCTTCTACCCACCAGTTGTATGACCTTGGGCATGTGTAAGATGGAGATAATAGTAAGGGAGACAAAATGTGGAAAACACCTAGTGCCTGACTGACTTTAGGGCTACGTGAGGGTTATTGTCAGTACTGAAGGTCAACTGTGCAGCAGACCTTCTAGGTAAGGCTTCATGCACATTCCCTTCTGTCCTTCCCTTGGAGAAGGAATGAGTTGCTGTCTTAGCAGTGGGGAAATGCACCCTCCGAGGGGCGATTCTAGGTAGTCTCCTGAGAAACAGAACTCTGGCCAGTGGGGGTCCTAAACCCATGGCCTGGCTACCTCTGTACGCCACCGTGGCTCCATAGCCCTGGCCCCCAGTGCCCCCCAACCATGGGCATTTGCAGGGGTTTGCAGGTGGTTTGTGAGGGAGGAGGGGACCAGACTTTAGAAATCTTGAAGCAACAGAGAAAAGAGCCTCTTCCCAGGCTGCCTTGCTTTGTACCTCCTAGCTTGGTAGTCCGTGTGTCTGAGCAGGGTTAGCGAGGGTCAAGAACTCTCCTCCCCTCCCCACCCTCACTAAGCAGCCTCCTAGCCCGAGGGGTCCTTCTGCCTTGCCTTCCCAGCCAGCGGCAGGAGAGCGAATTTTCTTCTCCAGGCCCGGGTCTCTTTCCTAGTTCTACTGCCTTTTTTTTCTAGCAAAGGCCTTGGCATTTAAGTTTGTGGGATGCCCACGGGGAGGCCAGAGCCTAGAACTTAACAGAGTAGCTGCTGGGTAAGAGCAAAGGGGCAGCCCTGCATTTCTCCCTCAGCCTTGCCCGCGTGTGGAACATGTCTGGAGAGAAACTGCTCAGAGCCCGGGCCTCTCGGGCAGGGAAGGTGAGGAGGCAGTGTTAGCAGTTAGGGCTGGCAACAGCTCAGAGAACAGGCCGAGTTCGGAGACTCGGGAGGTACACACTTCCTGGGTGACTGGGCCAGGCTTTGGGATTTAGGAAGGACCAGAGTGTGGAATCACTAATTTACAGAGCTCATTTTATGTCCCAGGCTGCCTTTCTAAGTACATTACATAAACCAAATCGTGTAGGCCTCCGACAGCCCTACAATGTGCGGCTAAGTTGTCATTTTGCAGAAGAGTAAACCAAAACACAGTGGGGCAAAGGGATTTCTTCTAGGTCACACAGCCACTGAGGAGCAAAGCCAGATTTGGACCCAGGAAGCCTGGCTCCAGACTCTGTTCTATTTACTTCACTTATTTGCTGCCTCACTTCCTGCCATGTGTGGGAAACCCTAAGATCTGTCTTCAAAGGTAGAATCAGAGGTTCTTAAAGCTTTCTGAAGACATGCTTTCCCTTTAGGAAACTAATGAAAACCACAGCTCCTCTACCCAGAAAACGCAGACATGTACAGGCAGACATTTGCTTTCAATTTCAGGGTGTCACAAACCCACTTAGAGCTGACTAAAAGCCTCAAACTGTGTCTCTAATCTGGTAGGTGTTCTTCCCCACCTGGGCCTCATTCTGGCAACTGTGCGGATGGCGCCAGGATGGCCACTTTCTGCCAAGTGGAGGAGGCTGGGGGTGGCAGCCCTGATCCCCGAGAGTTCCCACGGGGGTCCTTAGGTGGGACCGCAGTGCTGAGACCCTGCATCCCAGAAGGCTGTCATCCCAGCTGCATGGGTGGGAGTCGCGTCCTTTGTTGGTGACATGAGTGTTAACACAGTGTTTCAGCAGAAGGAGTGGGGTGGGGACTTGGTTTATGTTCAGTTGAGTTGGAAATTGTATGTGTATGAAGGTGTTTGTGAGAGAGAAACTAGATCAGTCAGGGCAGCAGCAGGAGAGAGAGTTTGCTCGGTTCGTTGAACTCAAGAGAGAGAGGTAATGGGTTTCTTTCAAAGGTACGGGTGAGGTTGAGGAAACCCATAAGGGTAGGGCAGCACCCAGGGCCCAGCCACAGCAGAGAGCTGTTCTCACCGCAGGCTTGAGGGGTAGTGAGAGGCAGAGCATGGTTGGGGGGCGGGGGGGGTGAGGTGGGGAGCAGCCCCTCCCAGAACCGTGGTGCAGAGGCTGGGCCAGAGTGGGAAGAAATAACCCCGTGTCTCTCTCCACCTATGTCCCATCTGCTAGGGCCTCCCATTGGCCAAACCCAACTGGAATCCACAGGGCAAGGGAACCAGGGCAATGGGCTTCAAAAGGGAAAGGATCCCCAGGAGTGTAGAGCAGGACAGAGAAGGAGCTGGGTGGGGTGGGGTGGGGTGGGGCAGCAGAGAATAAGCCGCCAAATCAGTCCACGCCTAACTGCCAGCCCTATGCCCCCCTGGAGGTCAGGAGGCCCAGGTCTTGACAGAAGATCACCCCCTCCTGGCCTCATAGCTGGCTGTAGAACGGAAAGACCTTACTTGCCTGACCGGGGTTCCCAATCCCAGCCTTGCAGCGGCCCTTGAGTTTGCTGGGACAGCTGCCCACCCGCCCCCGGAACTCTCAACTTCTGTGTGTAGCAGAGCCCCGGGGAGCCATTTAATTTAGTTCTCAAAGAAGGTTTAAGTCTGCCTTCCCTTTGAGGGTCTCACTGGAACTGATGATATGTAATTAATGCTGCTTAATTGATATTCTTGGGGCTTAGTCATAGAGGTTTTAGGAGCCCTCGGGAGCATCTTTTGTGGCATGTCAGGAGCTTTTCCCGCTGGGTTTTGTTGCCAGGGACAAGAAGTGAGCTTTTCAGAGGGCGGATACCCTAATTTCCAGGTTTCTTACTTGTTTGTACTTTCTCTTTCTTTCTCCCTTACTGGGAGACTATTCCAGGCTTTGGGGCCCACGGAGGTCCCCCTCACCTTTCTTTCAGATCGCTCAGCCCCTTCCCCAGTTTCACACCGTGCCCTACCCAGTCCACACTTGCCCTTGTCTCATCGGGAACAGTTCTCCAAGACCCTCTGCGTGAGAATCACTTGGTAAAACCAAGATTTCGAGGTTTGCCTTCAGCTTTGTTCATCAGAGAAATCCCATGTCCACTGGTGTTTGGGGGCCTGTGCCCCAGGTTGTGAGCAATGTGAGATACTGCCTGCCATCTGCAGAGCCTGGAGTGTGGACAGAGGAGTTCAGAATGGACCGAGGGAGGGGCAGGGAGCTGGAAGAGTGTTCAGGGCTGGGTTGGCTCTGATTATGGTTGGCGAGGGGTTAACCCATTCTCCCGTTCTCCCCCAAGCAGGATTTGCCATATGTCATTCAGACTGTATGCTTTGGGGCACTTGGGTGGCTTAGTCAGTTAAGCGTCCGACTTGGGTTCACGGTTCGTGGGTTCAAGCCCCATATCGGCCTCTGTGCTGACAGCTTGGAGCCTGGAGCCTGCTTTGGATTCTGTGTCTCCCTCTTTCTCTGCCCCTCCCCCACGCTTGCTCGCACTGTCTCTCTCTCTCTCTCTCTCTCTCTCTCTCTCTCTCAAAAATGAATAAACATTTTTAAAAAGTAAAAAAAAAAAAAAAAAGACTATATGCTTTCATGTGGTTCCCACTGCTCGGTGCTAATACCTCATCTGTCCAAGTCCCTTGTGGCTTGGAAACAGTAATTCTGTGTGGAAGGAAATACAACCAAATTGAATTTTTTTTAAACATCAGTTAGGTTGTTTCCTAGCGTCATTAATAGGTGTGTAAATTGGGCCTGACAGAGACCTGGTTGCTTCTTGGATGTTCAAAACCCAAGTTTTCCCTTTATTCCCCCCTTTGTTATTAGCCAAAGTAATGAAGGCTATAAAACATCTTTAGTAAATCCCTGGGTTGTAGATTTCACAGTTGTTTGTGACTGGCATATGTTAATTACCCCTGTGTGCTGGAAATTCATCACTGCCCAGCCTGGCTCTCTTGCCCCCTCTCCTGTGCTAGGAAATCTCGGGGGTCCTTGGAGTCCTGCTCCAAGTCCTGTTTCCAGGGGAACTCCATTTTCTTCTCTGGCAGAGATCACTCTCTAGGGAATTCCCCTCGCGTGAAGCTTCAAGTGCCATTTTAAAAGCAGTGCTGTCATCTTCCCTAATGGGTGTTTTCCTTGCATCTCTGCGGAGAGTCGGGTGAGGAGAGAGACCGCACCAACGCTTGTGCCTTCTGGACTGGGGTTCGTCTAAAATTCAGCCAGAGGGATTTTTTTTTTTTTTTTACCTTGTTTGGGAGAGCAGTACATTGAGGAGGTGGCAGAGCCCTTTCTGAAAGGAGGATTCTCTCACACCTGGGTGTGAGAGAAATTTTCCTTTTGTCTGAAGACTAGAGGTATTAACAATTAGAAAGAGCACAAGAGGAAAATGCAGCAGTTCTCTTGGAACGAGGATTATACATTGTAAGATCGTTACTGAATTTTAGGGGATGCAGCAGGAGCCCAGTCTTACTCACCTCTGTGCCCTCGCCATTGCCTTGCACACAGTGGGGATTTTATAAATACTTGTGAAGTAAACCTCGTCTTTATTTGGTTTTCATCGTACTTGAGGAGGCCTGTTAGATGTTAGATGAAGGAAAAATATAATGGGTTTTGGATTAGACATACCTGCGTTTAGGTCCCAGCTCTGCCTAGCTGTGTGACCTTGGGCAAGGTACTTAACCTCTCTGATTCTCTCACTTGGAAAATGGGTAGTAACTGACGGGGGTTTTTATGAGAACTGAATGAGATAACGATCCACTTGATCTATTGAGCATTCAGAAGGGGCTCAGTCAAGGTTAGTTTTCTTCCTTCCTCCATCAGTGGTTCTGAACTCCAACTGCACTTTAGAATCACCTAGGAAACTGAAAAAAAACACAGTTGTTCGGGCCCCACCCATTGAGATCGGGTTTCATAGGTCTGTGTGGGGGCTTTGAGCTTTTTAAAAAAGCTCCTGTTAAAGGATACATTTTTTTAAAAGGTAAAAGCATGACTCCCATGCAAATATAAAATGAACACATGGTAAAGATTTATTTAACTTGTTAATTAAATGAGGGAACCAGTAAGATGTTACAACTGGTTCAGATGACTCAAACAACACACATACTGTTGACCCTGAACGACACGAGTTTGAACTTTGCTGATCCACTTATATGCAAATTTTTTTCAGTAAATACAGTATAGTACTATAAATGTATTTTCTTTTCCTTATGACTTTCTTTTTTTTGTTAAATTTTTTTTAACGTTTATTTATTTTTGAGACAGACAGAGACAGAACATGAATGGGGGAGGGTCAGAGAGAGGGAGACACAGAATCTGAAACAGGCTCCAGGCTCTGAGCTGTCAGCACAGAGCTCGATGCAGGGCTCAAACTCACGGACTGCGAGATCATGACCTGAGCCGAAGTCGGCCGCTTAACCGACTGAGCCACCCAGGACCCCCTCCTTATGACTTTCTTAATAACATTTTTTTTCTCTAGCTTGCTTTATTGTAAGAATACAGTGTGTAATATATATAACATAACAAGATATGTGTTAATCAACTCTTCTTTGTTATCAGTAAGGCTTCTGGTCAATAGTAGGCTATTAAGTTTTGGGGGAGTCAAAAGTTATATGTGGATTTTTTGACTGTGTGTGGAGGTCAGCTCCCCTAACTCCGTTGTTCAAGGGTCAGCTGTATCCAGGCAATCGGGAATGCTGAAATTAATTTATAAACAGATGCAAAATTGGTCAGTATCCACAGGATAATAATCAAATAATTATATTCCACTGAAAAAAAATTATTTACATTTCTACACGTAAGAATCATTTGTAAAAAAAAAAACAAAAACAAGCAGGGGGTATGGGTGGCTCAGTCAGTTAAGCATCCAACTATTTTTTTTCTTTTCAAATTTTTATTTAAGTTCTAGTTAGTTAACATACAGTGCAATATTGGCTTAAGGAGTAGCATTCAGTGATTTATCACTTACAACACCCAGCACTCATCACAAATGCCCTCCTTACTACCCATTACCCATATAAATTTTTTTTTTTAACGTTTTATTTATTTTTGAGACAGGGAGACACAGCATGAACAGGGGAGGGTCAGAGAGAGGGAGACACAGAATCTGAAACAGGCTCCAGGCTCTGAGCTGTCAGCACAGAGCCCAACGAGAGGCTCGAGCTCACGGACCGCGAGATCATGACCTGAGCCGAAGTCAGCCGCTTAACAGACTGAGCCACCCAGGCGCGGCCCCCCCCCCCCCCCCCCCCCCGCCCATTACCCATATAGCCCATCCCCCACTCACCTCCCTCCATCAATCCTCAGTTTGTTCTCTATCTTCAGCAGTCTCTCATGGTTTGTTTCCCTTTCTCTTTCCCCCCCTCCCATATGTTCATCTGTTTTGTTTCTTAAATTCCACATAGTAGTGAAATCATATGGTATTTGTCTTTCTCTGACTAATTTCGCTTAGCATAATACCCACTAGCTCCATCCACGTGGCTGCAAATGGCAAGATTTCATCCTTTTTGATGAATAATATTCCATCATACATATACACACACATATGTATATATATATATATATACATATATATATATATATATGCTTTCCTTATCTATTGGTAGATAGATATTCCATCCTTTATCTATGATATATGTGTGTGTATATATATATATATACATATATACACACACACATACATACATACCATACCTTCTTTATCTATTCATCAGTCAGTGGACATTTGGGCTCTATCCCTAGTTTGGCTGTTGTTGATATTGCTGCTATAAACATTGGGGTGCATGTACCCCTTCAAATCTGTTTTTCTTTTTATATCCTTTGGATAAATACTTAGTGGTGAAGTTGCTGGATGGTAGGGTAGTTCTATTTTTAACTTTTTGAGGAACCTCCATACTGTTGTCTAGAGTGGCCACACCAGTTTGCATTCCTGCCAAAAATGCAAGACGGTTCCTCTTTCTCTGCGTCCTCGCCAACACCTGTTGTTTCTTGTGTTGTTAATATTAGTCATTCTGACTGATATGAGGTGGTATCTCATAGTGGTTTTAGTTTGTATTTCCCTGATAATGAGTGATGTCGAACATCTTTTCATGTGTCTGTTTGCCATCTGGATGTCTTGTTTTTGGAAAAGTGTCTATTCGTGTCTTCTGCCTATTTCTTAACTGGATTATTTGTTTTTTGGGTGTTGACTTTGATAGATTCCTTATAGATTTTGGATACTAACCCTTTATCAGCTATGTCATTTGCAAATATCTTCTCCTATTCTGTAGGCTGCCTCTTAGTTTTGTTGATTATTTCCTTTACTGTGCAGAAGTTTTTTTTATCTTGATGAGGTCCCAGTAGTTCATTTTTGCTTCTGTTTCCTTTGCCCCCGGAGACGTGTCTAGGAAGAAGTTGCTCCAGCCGAGGTCAAGGAGGTCGTTACCTGTGTTCTTCTGTAGGATTTTGATGGTTTCCTGTCATTTAGGTCTTTCATCCATTTTGAATTTATTTTTGTGTCTGGTGTAGGAAAGTGGTCCAGTCTCATTCTTTGGCATGTTGCTGTCTAGTTTTCCCAACACCATTTGTTGAAGAGACTGTCATTTTTCCATCAGATATTCTTTCTTGCTTTGTCAAAGATTAGTCGACCATATAGTTGTGGGAAGCGTCCAACTCTTGATCTCAGCTCGGGTCTTGATCTCAGGGTCATGAGTTCATGGGCTTCACTCTGGGCTAGAAGCCTACTTGAAAAAGAAAAAAAAGAATCCTTTGCACTCTGCTTCCTTCCTGCAGTTTACAGAGTTGTAAAATAGCTCAACAATAATGAAAGGTGCAGATCTCTATGAAGTCCGATACCTGGACTAGCATGTGAAGCAGGACACCCAGTAATCTGCTTTTTTGTAGATTTCACTATCCTTCACACTCCATGGTGCTTGTGGTGTGCAGGCAGGGGACTGTCGTAGACGTTTGTATGTAGCTCTGTTAGCGCTGTTATTACACCGTGTTGTAGTCGTCCCACCTGTGATAGAGAAGTCCTTAAGTGAAGGGTTCATGCTCCCTTAGTAGCTCAGCACCCAGCACACTGTCCAGCCTATGAAAACTGTCCGGCTTAAAAACCGTTGAGTCAGTAATTGACTTAGATGATACCCCCAAGAAGTGAGGAGACTGGAGCTTTGAAAAGCTCCGATCAAGTCCCACAATTAGCTTGTGATAAGGTTGGGACTGAAACCCGCTCATCCATTCCCTCACTCAACCTTCCTTCCTTCAACAATTCCTGAGTACCTACTGTGTACCAGTCGCTGGGAGCAGTTATGAGTCTTTGCCCTCCCGAGGGACTTTATGTGTAGCACAATGTGGCTTAGAGAGCATGGGACGGAATGCCTAGCTTGTGACTTGACCTCAGCGATGACTAGTTGTGAAACCCTGGACAAATGGCTTAGCTTTTCTGTGCTTGTGTTTTCCCATCTATAAAATGGGGAAGCCTACCATAAAAGGACTAAATAAGGTAAAACGGTGCAAAATATTTAACTCAGTTCCTGGGGCTACTAATCATCTGCGACTATGAGCCTGTGACTGTGTTAGACAATGTCAGGTCCTGGGCTGCAAAGATGAGGAGAGCTTGGATCCTCCGCTGTTCGAGAAGCTCAATCTAGTAGTGGAAACAGCCTCAGTAGATCATTATCAGGGGACATGGTAAGTGCAGCAAGAGGGGTGTGAAGGGAATTATGGGAGCACAGGGAGGGCTTGCGAGTTGGAGAACAGGACTTCCCAGGAGCCGAGTCTTCAAGCATTAGGAATGTTCCCACCTAGTGGACCCCCTAGGAGGCTGCTGCGGAGTTGAGGTAAGAAAATGATAAGCCCAGACCAAGGCCACAACAGAGGAAACGAAGACAGAGGGATAGGAGAGAGACTTAGCAGGTGGACTTGACAGGGAATGAGGGCGAGAAGGTTCCAAATCTAGTGCTCTCAGCTGGACCCACACTGCCTTAGATGGGGGTTCTCTTTGCAGCTTTCTAACTTAATTCAGGGCAGAAGCGAGTGCTGGGGTAGATCCTACATAACTGGGCCTTGCCCACCTCATGGAGAGGGGCCCAGGTACTGGCATTATTCTGGATTGCAGAGCCCCATTAAGGAGGACTAGTATTCAGGATTAATTTTTTATTTTGGCAATTACTACCCAATTTGAAAAAACATGTTTATGTGTTCGGAAATATTAGCGACTGGGGCACCTGGGTAGCTCAGTCGGTTAAGCGTCCGACTTCGTCTCAGGTCGTGATCTCACGGTTCGTGAGTTCGAGCCCTAAGTCAGGCTTTGTGCTGACGGCTCAGAGCCTGGAGCCTGCTTCAGATTCTGTGTCTCCTTCTCTCTCTGCTCATCCCCCACCCTCACTCTGTCTCTCGCTCTCAAAAATAAACATTAAACATTTTTTTAAAAAAGAAATATTAGCAACTTATTGAAAATATTTATCGTGCACCTGTCTGTCTTGTTCACTTTGTGGAATATCCCGCCTTCCCTTCAGGAAGGATATAGTACAGGGCTTTTGTGCTTTATCTTTTAGTCCCACGTCACTTTTGTGAAACAAAATCTCACCAGAAATGTCCAGTGTGTTGAACAGACGTAAGAGTGAGCTGTTTTGATGGAACAGATGGCCTGGAACTATGTCCACACTGCCTTCCTCCATTCTGCAGGGAGACTCCAAGGAGCTCAGGGCCCTGTGTACAAAGGTCTAGCCCAGTGGTTGTCAAAGGGAGGTCCCCGCACCAGCAGCACAGTTTGAGAGATGCAAAGTCTCAGGCCTCACCCTAAATCTATTGAATCAAAACCTCTGGGAGTGAGACCTACAATCCATCCTTTAACAAACCCTCCAAGTGATCTGATGCCCAGAAATGGGAATGACTTGCCTTATGTCATTTGGGGAGTTCAGGGGGATTCAACTGTTGAGTGCCTAATGTGTGTAAAGTTGTAGAGTATATGCTGTAGGGGATACCAAGAGTTACATCAATGCATTAGTTATCTGTTGCCGTGTAACAAATTAGCCCAGAGTTTCGCAACTTCAGTAACAGGGTCATGAATCTGGGTGCGGCTTTGTGGGTTCCTTTACCTCAGGGTCTCTCACAAGGCTACAGTCAAGGTGTGGGCCAGGGCCTCGGTCATCTCAAGATTCTGCTGAGGCAGGGTCCACTTCTAAGTTCACTCAGTCGCTGTTGGTAAGATTCAGATCCTTACAGGTGGGTTGGCTGACAGCCTGGTTCCTCACTGGCTGTTGGCCTAAGGTTGCCCCTCAATTCCTTGCCACATGGGCCTCTCCAAAGGGCAGCTGGCTTCCTCAAAGTGAGCAAGCAAATGAGAGCGAGAGAGGGGGTGCCCAAGACAGAAGTCATAGTTGTTTGTAACATTTTGGGAGTGGCTTGTGCTCCGTTCTGTTCATGAAATGAGTCATGAAGTCTAGCCCACCCTGAAGAGGAGGGGATTATACAAGGGCAGGAGGTGGGGGATCTTCCAAGATACCACCATCCCTTCTTCTGCCCTTTCGTTTACAATTGTGGCATCAGATACGTACACGCCTAACTGTGGAATCGGCCAGAGAAGGACCGTGGTCATAGGGGTGAGCACAAGTTCAGTGGTGGTTCAGAGAAAAGTAAAAGTCTCTGAGAGGAAGAATCAGGAAGGCTTCTTGGAGGACGCAGCATTATCAAAGGACCTTGAAGAAATGGAGGATATACCTCTGGCACACAGGGGAAGGCCAGGTGGAGGACAGAGCATAGGCAAAGGCAGTGAGGTGGGGAAGTGAAGGGCCCGCTCAGGTGTCCAGGTATCAAAACCTTACAACTTGGGTGGAGCCTGGATAGAGGTAGGGAGAATAAAGCTGACAGTGGAGACTGGACCCATAGGGTGGATGGTTTCCATTGTTAGAGTTGGAAGAGATCTCACCCTTGCTGCGGGGTGGGGATGGGGGCCATGAGGTGGGATAGGCATGGCTTCCATTACTGCTGGGGCCAGGACTGAGGGGCTCTGAGCTCAGTGCTCTCCCCTGCCCCACCAGCCTGGCCCTGAGGTCCATGCCCCGTTTTCTCTTGCAGTTCGGACGCACTGAAGTCATTGACAACACACTCAATCCCGACTTTGTGCGCAAATTCATCGTGGATTACTTCTTTGAGGAGAAGCAGAACCTCCGTTTTGACTTGTAAGTGGAAGATGGTGCGGAGGCTGGGGCTTGGGGAGGAACCACCGACGGGAGGTGGGACTGTAGGACCGGGGTTGGTAGTAACTCCCCTTACCAGAGAAGGGGAGGGGCCAAGGATAGTAGAGGGAGCTCAGGGTTGGCCTGGAAGAAAAGTGACGATGAGCTGAAGTCTAGCCCCGCCTCCATCAGGAGATGGAAAAGAAGTGAGGAGAGAGAACAGAGGCTCCCCACCGTTTGTCTCAGCTACGTGGGGGGCCTTGAACAAGCCCTGACTCTAGGGGCCAGTTGAGGAAAGCTCTTGGGGGCAAGCTCTAACTCCACCTCCAGGGAGCCTTTTTCTCCCCAGCTGCCAGGGCGGTCCCCATTAACCACTCCCTCTGTCAGAGCTTGTTTGAGGGGAGGGTACCCCCCAGTCTCCCCTCCTGCAGAGGTAACCTGGCTGATGGGGCTCAGAGCATGTGCATGTGTCTCCCAAAGGAGCCGAGTGCCCCTCTGCTGAGGTTAAAGACGATGACAGGAGGAACATTGTTTTGTTCTTTTTCCAAGGCGTGGGGTGGTTAGAAAGGACCGTGTCGCGGAGAATTGTGGACAGGGTGGACGGAAAGGGGGTTGGGGGCTTGAAGGAGCAAAGGAAAAAAAAATGCAGTGGAAGGAAATGACTTTTCAGGGACTGATGGAGGGCTTGCAGCCCATTGTCGAGAAGTCACCATTTGGGGACATTTTGGAGAGAGAAGGTGCTCAGGGTAGGGGGAGCATGAGTGCCCTCAGCAGAAGGCATCTGGGCCTGGATGGCCTGGTGACCGGAGTAGAGGGCTGCAGGTATGGCTCCGGATAAAGGGAGGTACCCAGCTGCAGGGAAGAGGTGAAGGTGTTGAGTGCCTCCCTCGTTCTTGAGTGACAAGACCCAAGGTCAGGCTGGGCCCCCCTGAGCAAGGTGACGCAGTCGGGGAAGGTCAAAGGCCAGGTACTGAGCTCGTTTCAAGGGCAGCCGAGCCTCAGCTGGGAAGGTGGGAGAACAGGCAGCGAAGGGCAAGGTGGCCCAGCCACCTGTGAACCAGCCAGGGCCGCAGAGCAAGTTTGTTTTCCTTTTTCAGTCTTTAAGGAGGTATGGCATGTATATAAGGGTCCATTCCATGATGCACTTTTAGATGTTCACACTCATCTAACCACCACCCAGATCAAGAGACAGAACACGTGCAGCACCCCACGGGGCTCCCACGTGCGCCTCCCAGCCATTACTCCCAGGGGTAACCACTGTGTCAGAGACTGGTCTTTGGAGTACAGGGGTCCTGGCTTGGCTCAGGGGCCCCAGCAGTTCTGGGCAGGATGCCCCAGCTCTCTTCACCATCTCTGTGCGTCCCATGCAGATACGACGTCGACTCGAAGAGCCCTGATTTATCCAAACACGTGAGTTTTGCCAGCGACTGCCCAGAGGTTCTGAACATCTCTTAAATGCCAAGGTCTGGGTCGGCCTCGGACTTCACCGTGACACAGACTGTGTGTCTGATGCTGCCACCTGTCATTTCAGAGCCCTCGTACTTCTAGGGATGGGGTGATGGAGGAGGTGGGGTGGCTGTGGGCAGGGTGGGCGACGCTGTTTTTTTTCTGTTCCCCGGGTATGCAGGATTTTCTGGGCCAAGCCTTCTGCACCCTCGGAGAGATTGTGGGGTCCCCTGGGAGCCGCCTGGAGAAGCCCCTCACGTAAGTGTAAAGGGGTGGGGGGCCTGCCTGGGTTGCCTCCCCAGCGATGGGCCAACTTTCCAGCCTCCCTTGGCTCAGGGTAGGGGCAAAGCAGTCAGCCAGTCATGCAGGCTGAGGAGGAGTAAGGAGACCAGGTTTGGGGGGCTCTGAAGTTTATGGAATTTGGGGCCCCCAGAGTGAGGTATGTGTCTGTCCCTCCCAGCCCCCAACTGCCTGGGTCTAATTCCCATTTGTCATTCGGGTCTGTTTCCTCCCTCCCGTCACCCAGCCCATCTTTGGAGAGGCGTGCCCTCTGCGGGGATTGAGGAGGACCTCAGCGGGAGATGGCTGGGAGGCCAGCCATGAGGGCAGGCAGGATCCTGGAGACGATGGGTTGGTGAAGGAGGGGCACCCGTTTCCCCCACTGAAGGTTTCAAATGCTTCATTCTCTCCAGTGAGACCCACGCACCGCTCCCGTTCACTGGGCATCTCCTCTGGGCCAGACCATAATCAGCTTCTCTGATCTCACAAGATTCACTCAGCAGGTCTCCCCATTTCACAGTTCCCACACTGAGGCTCAAAGGAGTGGAGCAGTGGTCCTCACACTGTGGCAGGCTTATCGTCAGGAGGGCTTGTTAAAGCACAGATTGCGGGGCTCCACCCCCCACCCCCACCCCCAGGTTCCCATCCAGCAAGTCTGGGGTGGAGCCTGAGAATTTACATCTCTAACACATTCCCCGGGGATGCTGATGGTGCTGGTCCGGAGACCACACTTTGAGAACCCCTGAGGGGTGGTCGCCCAGGACTTCACAACAGGGCTTGGGAGGAAGACCTCTCCTTCCTCTGGCCCATGGCTTTTGGTCCTGTTTTGACGTTTGATCCAGAATAGAAACCCGTCTCCAAGAATTCCGATGCCAAGTTCTGTGGCCTCTCAGGACGAGGGTACTTGGCTCATGGCATGCTCTCTCTTCCTCTCTCTCCACAGGATAGGAGCATTCAGCCTGAATTCCAGGACAGGCAAACCCATGCCAGCTGTGTCCAATGGGTAGGTCAGCAGACATCTTTGGTCCTGGAGTCCTCAGACATCCAGCCAGCTCTGCAGAGGGAGCCTCAGAGTCCAGGCCCGGTCCCTGCTCCCACCACCGTGCACGCAGCCCCGGCCAAGGGGAGAGAGGAGCCTGGGTCCCTCCTGCAGGATGTGGGTGCTTTGGGCCACTCTGCAGCCAGCCCCTGCCCCATCCAGACCTGAGCTCCAGCATCCCCAGGCCCAGTGGCCCATGGGACTTCAGGGAGCAGGGTGGGGATCAGAGGTAGGGGCTGCTTCCGGTGGCCACCAGGGACTGGACACATTCTCTTCCTCTCTCCCTGGCCTGGTTTCTTCGGCCTCTCACCTCTTGCCCTTCTCCCCTTCCTCTTTCCCTGCCTTCTCTTTATCTCCTTACTCCACTTCCCCTCCATGCTCCCACTGCTGGATGTCTGCCTCTTCATGGAGAAGATTCTGCTAAATCCTCACTTTTTCTATTTGCTCACCAGCTGTGGTGGGCCAGCCCCATTCCCCTGGCCTCCACCCTGACCATCCGCTTTTGGCCGGCTTCCTGCAACTGTGTGCAACAAAGACCCCCCCTCCCCACTCCTTGCCTGTCCCCTCTCCTGGTTGGAGGGAAGGTCCTCACCTGAGGGTGTCGGGGGGGGCAGGATAGGGGATATCTGCCTGCGGGAGCAGCCTTGGAGGTGCCTCAGACACCTGAGCATTTTGGCCCAGTCAGCAGAGCTCCACTGGCCTTGCTGAGAGCTCCCAGGAGCTGGGGTCCCAGCAGCTGCACCGGCCACCAGAGCAGCTGGATATGGGACAGGGGCTCTAGGGGGCCCAGGGTGCTCACGGCCCAGGAAGGGTGTGGATGCTAATTTACCAGGAGAGTATGGAAGCAGCAGTTGGAGAGGGAACAGGAGTCAGGGAGAAGAGCAGAGAGGGAGGGCCAGAAAGGCAGAGAGAGAGAGAGAAAGGAAGGCCAAGCAGGTGGGAGTGGGTTGGGTCTGGAGGGGAGGGAAGGGAAGGTGGGAAACAGGAGAGGGGGCCAGAGGCAGAGGGAGAAACACTGGCGGAAGAGGCTGGTGTGAGGACTCTGTCTCCCTGGGCAGACACTTATCAGTCCCGGGGAGGGCCAGACCGGGGCTGGGGAGGTGCTTTGGGGGCACTCCCCACGTCTAGGGGGACAGGCTGGCAGGCCCTGCCACCCATCTGTGATGGGAGCCTCCAGATGTGGCCCCTGCTCTGCTCACCTGATTTGGAGAGCTCTGGGCTGTCCCCACCTCTGGGGCCAGCTCCCCTGCTCCTCTCTACTTGAGAGCCCCTCCCTCCGAAAGCTGGCACTGGGGAGAGTTCCATCAGTGGTTCTCAAAGTGGGTTCTGCCGACATCGTGCTGCTGCTGCTCCCGAGGCTGGCCTGAGGGGTGGGGCGGGATTTTCTCAGCTTTGCAACTTTGTAAAGGAAAGGGGGCGGGGAGGGAAATGATACGCACTGTGTGTGCATGTTGGTCATAATGGAGGCTACAAACACACTCATTTTTAGGGGCTAGGAAACGGAGGCTCAGAGAGGTGCAGGCATGAGTCCAAAGTCACACAGCTGCTGGACAACGTAACATTTTTTTCTCCCTCCCAGTGGCCCCTGGCTACACCGGGGGCCCCCACCCCCAGGTTCATCCCAAACACTGGAGTGGGATGGGCTGGTGCCTGGGGGAGGGGTCCTTCCTGACCTAGGGAAGAGGTGGTACAGGTCCCCTGGGTGAAGGCCCACCCTGGGAACTCGCCCTCCCGGAAGGGATTCTTCGGGTGGGCCGACTTCAGGTCCTGGTTGCCCCCCTCACTGAGTTGCTGCATGAATGGCCAGGAGCTCTCTTCTCTGGAGAGACCCCAGCCCAGGAGTTCAAGGGGAGGTAGCCGTGGGAGAGAGCCTGGACAAGCTGCCCCAAGAGCATTCCAGCCCTTCTGCTTAACTCCCCCTTGCTGCTCTCCCTCCCATGATAAATCGGAGTGGCTCAGAGCTGAAATGTCCCGGGATTCTGGGGGTCAGCTGGGTGCAGGGTGGGGTGGCTGGCCCACGAGGTCTTTTGCCCACAGAAGTGGTCTTTGGATGGAAAGTTTGAGAACCACTGGTCTGGAAGCCTCCGGGTGAGTCTGGATGCTTTTCCACTTCTAGGACTTTCATTGCAGACACTACCCTTGGCGGGGCTCTGGGCTCTCGGGGAGCAGGGGGCGGGGCAGCTCCAGGTCTGGGGGCCTGGCCCAGGAAGCAGTGCACTAGGCCACACTGCCACATGGATTTCAGGAGACTCTGTCTCCCCAGGGGCTTTGGGCAGGTCTGCTGGGGTGGGGGGGAGGAGGGAGGGTGAGGAGGGCTGATTCGGGGAGTGTTCAGGCTTGTGTGTCTGTCTTTGTCTGGCTCTCCATTCTTTCATCTTCTCCTCTCCCAGTGGTGTCCCAGGGAAGAAATGTGGCACCATCATCCTGTCCGCCGAGGAGCTGAGCAACTGTAGGGTGAGTGGCAGAGGGGCTCCAGGACGGGACCTGGTGGGGGCAGGGGTGGAGCAGTGACAGAAGGCAGGCTGCTCTCCCTGTGACCCCCGGGGCCACGCGTGTCTTTGGAAGGTATCCGGGGGAAGGCAGGGCTCCTCAGTTTGAGCAAACTCCTCAGTTTGGCGGTCACAGAATTCTGTAACATCAGAGCTAGCCCGTGAACTGTGAGATCGTGACCTGAGCCAAAACCAAGAGTCGGACGCTTAACCGACTGAACCACCCAGGCGCCCCGGTGCCTTCTCCTTTATAGCGGAGCGCACTGAGGCCCAGAGGGGGAAGGAACTCGTCCACAGTTAGCAGCAGAGCCAGACTGGCCCTGGCCCCTGCCCTCCACGCCGGGGCTCCTCCATTCCCCATCATGGTCACCTCTCACATGTCTTTGAACCAAGACTGCTTTGGCTCCAGGACTGGCAGAGAGGGGCTTTTTCCGTCGTGGAGCCTGGGGGCTTGGCATGTCGTTGTCATATTGCGCTTTTAGCTCTGGAGTAGGGTGACGCCCTGCACGGGTCGAGGGAGTGAGGGGGTGTGTGTTGCGAAGCTAGAGTCTGCCATCGCAGGCGGCCCTTGGGTTTGCTCCTTCTGTGGGACCGTGGAGAAGCAGGAGGTGGGGACAGCTGAAGGGGTAGCTGAGCACACCAACAAGGGGCTCAGGGGACTCGATGGCTAAAAATAATGGCGAAACATAGTGATGATGATAGCTATTACTTGTCAGGGGAGGGGCATTTTTGCCTAAGTTATCACTGCTCCTGACAACAATCCGAAGAGGTGGGTACTGTTCTTGTTCCCATTTTACGAATGAAGAAATTGAGGCTCAGGGAAACGGAGTCATCTGTTCAAGGACAGGAAATGGTAGAGTCACGGTTCTAACCCAGGTCAACCCGATTCTAAAACCTGGGCTCATTCCCAGGCTTGCATGCCTCTTAGGTTCATTAGAAGCCACAGGTGGGAATGGGGGTGGGTCCCGGGGAGAGAAGGAAGAGGTGGCGATGGAGTGTGAACACAGGACCAAGCCTGGGGTAACCTGGGAACCCGAGTTCACATAGGGCTCAGGTTAGAGGGTGTGGGAGGGAGGGGGAGAAACAGGATTTTCTGACCTTCCTGGGAAATCAGTGCAACTATGATATTTGTTAGCCATAAATATTTGCCTTATTAGAAAATAAAGTTGAGCGATTAAGAAGCTATATGTTAATTCACTTAACAATGACAACATAAATAACAACTTTTCTGAAAAATAGCTACCTTTTCCAAAACAAGAGTCATTTAGTGAGAAGAGCGGCCTTGTTTTGCATTTTTGTAAATATCTTGAATGTCAGGCTGAACAGAAGAGAGTTAGAGTCTCATATTTGCTTCTGCAGTCAATCTGTTGTGTATCACTGCTAGGTAAATTCTAGAAAACTCCATGTCTTATTAGCATTATTATGAAAAGAGTTTTGGCCTCCTGGACCACCTCCTGAGGGTTCCTGGTCCATTCTTTGAGAACTGCTGCTGTGGGGGTATAAATTGTTAGCCAAGATTAATTGAGCAATTATACTGAGCCACACCCTGTGCTAAGTGGTTTACATGTATCAACTTCTTTTAAATTTTTTTTTTTAACGTTTATTTATTTTTGAGACAGAGAGAGACAGAGCATGAACGGGGGAGGGGCAGAGAGAGAGGGAGACACAGAATTGGAAGCAGGCTCCAGGCTCTGAGCCATCAGCCCAGAGCCCGACGCGGGGCTCGAACTCGCAGACCGCGAGATCGTGACCTGAGCTGAAGTCGGACGCTTAACCGACTGAGCCACCCAGGCACCCCTGTATCGACTTCTTAATGTGTATTAGTGTGATGTGTGATGTAATACTATAAGTAGTGTGATGTATTACATAATATCTGATGTATTACAGTTTTTCTTTTCCAGAGAGGTTAAATGACCTGCCCAGGGTCACAGAGCCACTGGGTAGGAGAGATTTGAACCCAGGCAGTCTGGTTCTAGAGCCAGGGTCTTTAAACACCAGGCTGTGGGCTTCCAAACTCTGCTTTCAGGGGTCTCCCGTTGGAGAATAAGACACAGAATTGATAGGCCAGGGCAGTGTAGCGATGACCAAATCGACTTCTAGGCCACTGCTCGTTCTGGCTCGTCTAAGTGTCTGTTAACCTCAGTGGGTCTGGAGGAATTTAGCAGCAGGACCACACCCCCTCTGGTATACAGGTCCAGCAGAGGGCCTGGTGTGCGGTGGCCAGTCCTTTAGGATCGATCAGGAGGAATCTGCAACCGAATAAAAGCACAGACCAAATGTTTAGCAGTGGACCGCGATGAAAACTACAAATGTGTATGCTGATCATCCGGAAGTCACCGGCGTTCAGGCAAGGGAGAGAGAACACAGCCGACATTACAGGAGAGCTGTCGAAGCTCCCCAAGCCTCAGCTTCTCCATCTGTATGTCGGGGCTGATAGAGGTGTCTCGAGGATTAAAGGGGCTCATGGAGGCGCCTCTGCCTAACTGGTGCCTGGGAAGGATGGAATCTGAATTCCTTGAAGCCTAAAGTCCATTTGCCCTCAAGCTTCCAGCTCAGCTGGTGATTTCCTCCCTAGTTTATAATTAAATAAGGTAATACGAGTGAAAGTGCTTTGGAAATTCTAAAGCCCTAGACAATGCTGGGTGCTGTCAATGGTCTAGTTTTCCGGGATTGGCAAACAATCTGCCTTTTAGTATCTATTAGGCGCCTCCCTGTTCCTTGCTCCTTCCCCACCTTCCCTCCAGGGGTGGCCACAGTTTCCTTGATTTAAGCTGTTCCCAAGGCAAGGAGGTGGGGGGTGGGCTCCCTCCCTTCCTCTTGAGATTGTCAGCTCCTTTTCTTTCGGGGCGTCTTGGGCTGAGTTCTGTCTTTCCCTAGAATACTTACAAGGAAAAGAGACTAATTCCCAGCATCTGGCTGAATGAAAATAATTACATCTGAGCTGCTTTGCTTCTGTGGCTCCAGCTCGGCATTCAGTAGGAGGATCAAAGGAAGAGGGTGGAGTCTGAGAGGTTTCTTTTTTTTTTTTTTTTTTTCCCCAACCAGAGCAGGGCTTTCTGCTCAAGTGAATGTGTTCTGCTAAGTAGTCGGATGGTGTGGACGGGTGGGGACTAGCAAAGGACTTCAGTGGGTCACCAGCATGCTTTGATAGGTTACAGAAAAGCTTTCCTTATCTAGAATTTAAACAAGAAAGTTGCAACAATTGGAATTTGATCCCAAATACTATTCAGTCATACTGGATGTTGACAACGATGAGCTTAAGCTCCTGAAGGGCCTCTGAATCACCAAAGATTTAATTATGTTCAGCAGTAAAACTATTATTATTCTGTGTAATACTGACCAACATTTGCATAGCCCTCACAATTGACCAAGATCCTCATGATTATAGTCTATTTGGTCCTCACCACAGGGCTGGGAGGTGGGTAGGAGTGAGTGCCTCCAGTTCACAGGTGCAGAGAGGTTGAAGTGACAGCTTAAGATTGCTAGGCGGAGAGGGGTGCCTGGGTGGCTCAGTCGGTTAAGCGTCCGACTTAGGCTCAGGTCATGATCTCACCGCTTGTGAGTTCGAGCTCCGCGTCAGGTTCTGTGCTGACAGCTCAGAGCCTGGAGCTTGCTTTTAGATTCAGTCTCCCTCTCTGCCTGTCCCTGGCTCGCACTCTGTCTCTCAAAAATAAATAAACATTAAAAAAGTTTTTTTTTTAAAAAAAAAGATTGCTCGGCTGTGGACCCCTAGTCCTCAGGGAGTATTTCCCTCATCCACAGTGCAGCCATGAGCTTTGTGGTACATGAAACAGGGGTGGGCTTTGTGATCTTTGTGGGGCCAGTAGCTTTCAGCAGGCATGGCGAGTGGCTGGGCTTCTAAAGAGAGCCGGGGGGGGGGGGGGTGTTGTGGACGCACAGGTCGGACAGCTCCTGGCCCTCCCCTTCCCAGATCCTCAGCTACCCTTACGCCTGCCGGACACCCAGACCTGCTTTGCCATGGAGCGCGGGGGTCCTGGCCAGATAGCACGTCTTCACTGCCTCCCTGTCAGGTTCCTGTACCCACTGGATAGAGTGTGGCTCCCCGCTCACAAGCCTGGGGAGTCAAAGCTTCTCACTGCAGCTGCCCCACGAGGTCCTCCACCCCTTAGGTATCACTAGCCCCCTCACGTGTTCATTCATTTTTTTTCAGCAAACATGCTTTGGCTCAGTCCTTGCCACCACCCCAGAGTTTCCAGTTTAGTGCGAGAGACAGAAATGTCAACCAGCAATCACAGTACAGCAGTAGTCCTTAATTCATCAGACCCATTGCCTCTTTTTTATTTAAAAAAAAAAAAATTTTTTGTTAACGTTTATTTATTTTTGAGGCAGGGAGAGACAGCATGAACGGGGGAGGGTCAGAGAGAGAGGGAGACACAGAGTCTGAAACAGGCTCCAGGCTCTGAGCTGTCAGCACAGAGCCTGACACGGGGCTTGAACTCACAGCCTGCGAGATCATGACCTGAGCCGAGGTCGGACGCCCAACCGACTGAGCCACCCAGGCGCCCCCCCCCCATTGCCTCTTTTTTAATAGAAAGCATTTTACAGCACTCTTTACTATCCTGAAGAAAAATCCATGGATAATACCATATAATATGCCAAAATACACACAGGTGAAGGAATAAGCCCTTACAGCTACCTTGAAGAAGATGGCAAGGAAAGCAGCTTGTGCAAAGGCCCTGGGGCAAGGGGACAGTGATGAGTGATGTCAGAGAGGTGAGGGTGTAGGTAGGAGTGGGTGGGAAGTGGGGGAGGGGGGAGGACCTTGTAGCAGAGCCCTTTAGCAGTTTTGAATCTTGATAAAGTCAGAACTCTCACTGTTCTGAGGACAGATACCAGGGAGAGCCCAGTGTCCCCATGTGGGAGCCTAGGGGAGAGTCCTGGGAGGAAGGGAGAGAGATAAGAAGAAAGAGGTTAGGTGAAGTGGGGGGAAGTGGTGAAGCTTTCCTGAGACTCAGAAGTATGCAGGTTGGTATTTAGGAAAGATGCATGTTACGGCTAGCACGGATATAAGTATCCTGCAGGCTCCAGGTTCCACGCTGTCAGCACGGAGCCCAACGTGGGGCTCAAACCCATGAACCGTGAGATCATGACCTGAGCTGAAGTTGGAGGCTTAACCCACTGAGCCACCCAGGCACCCCTTTTATAATTAGTAGAATATGGTATTCAGATTTATTTTCCCATATCATTAGATATTTTTTGAAAACATGGATTTAATAGCTATATGTTGTTCCTCTATTATATGAATGAGCCATAATTTATTAAATCTATTCTCTTCTAGGAAAAAATGTAATTAATACTGCCCTGAACATCCTCCTAGCCAAATAGTCCCATTTTTCTTTTGAGCTTTTGTTGATGGATTTTGGTTAGTATCCCAAGCACATAGTCTCCATGAGTGGGAGGGAAAACAGTCAATCTGGGGTTTTCAGCTTCTGAATGACCAAATCAACAGATGTACAACTGATTAGATTGTTTGGGAAGTCAGCTATTAAGACAGCAGAGAAAAAACAGCTTGACCCCCATGTGGTTGTTACAGTCAACGTGTAAAGACAGACCCAATCTCTTAGACCAACGTCTACACCCACCATCTATATTCCAATCAATTCTAGCCTATGTGGTCTTCGCGGACATCGCAGAACACCTGTGCCCTGGGTCCCTGCTTCTGTAGTCTTATCCCGGCAGCCTGGGGTTCCGGGCCCTTCTGTGAATGTGGAAGCCCTCTCAGAGGTCACTGTGCACAGAATGACTCTTGACTCTGAGTTGTGTTCCCTCCTGCTGGAGTGCTGAATTTCAGAGTTGTAGCTAATGATTCGTTTTCCTTTTAATTGATGTCTTCTCTTTTTTGGACTAAAAAAGACAATGTACGAGTTCCAGGAAATTTGTAAAACCCAGCCAACTTTGAGGAGAAAACAATAAATGTCACCATGGTTCCACCATCCATTTAAAAGTATTTTTTTTGGGGGGGGGCACCTGGGTGACTCAATCAGTTAAGCATTCGACTCTTGATTTCAGCTCAGTCATGATCTTAGTTCGTGGGATCAAGCCCCACATCAGGCTCTGTGCTGACAGTGCAGAACCTGCTTGGGATTCTCTCTCTCCCTCTCTCTCTTCCCCTTCCCCACTCACACACACTCTCTCAAAATAAATAAATAAGTAAACTTTTAAAAAAGCTATATAACTACTTTTTAGGGTGTAGTGTGTGAGCAAAGTGGCTAAGAACTTGGGCTCTGGATCTAGACCAAATGCCACTGCTTACTAGCTGTGTGACTGTGGGTAAGTTACTTGACTTTTTCTGTGCCTCCGTTTATTCATTTGTAAAATGGCTTTATTTAAATCGTTGGTGTTTTATTACGGATTTTTGCACTGATGCTGATTTTTAAAGGTGTCACATTATATCTTTATTTTGATTACTGAGATTTGGGGCGCCTTTTAAATTTTGTACTCGCCTTACTTTCTTGTTCTGATCCTGGAGCATGCCAGCAAGACCCGGTTTTCTTTTCTGCCCTCCAGGGTGTTGCTACCCTCTCCCAGCCTTCAGCCCACCTGCTGACCTCTGGGCCTGACCTCTGACCTGCAAGGCCTCTCTGGGTCGGAGGGCTAGTGCTAGAGTGGGCCAGGCCACCCTGGAGGGAAAGGCTGTTTGCTGTAGTCTCCCAAGCAGCCTGATTAACATGCGGAAAGATGCAAATTGAGGCAATCCTGCTGTTTTAGAAGAACTTAATATGTTTTTTAAAAAGATAGGGCGAAAAGGCAGAAATTGCAGGAAATTATATATTGCAGGAGTTGTTTATCTTCTGCACAGTTGATTCCAGAGATGCTTCTGGTTTGGGAACAGCGTTTCTTGTGCTCAGAGAGCCCCACCCTCCAGCTGAAGCTATCAAACAGAGGGACCTCTGACCATGGCCGGAATTCGTTGCTTCCTAGTCCTGCTGGCTCAGTCCCAACTGTTGCCACTTCCCAGCCTCTTCCTGGGGTCCATTCACTAACCCACATTTAAGGGGAGCAGTCAAAGCCTTGTTCATATGATATGACTGTTGACATAACTCAGAGCCGCCTTCCGAAGTAGGGTCCCCAGACCAGGACAGTTCCTTGTCTCCAGGACTCCCTGGGGTGGGCTCACCCATGAGGGAAGAAGCTTGCTTTCGTTACAGCCTAGAAATCTCAACTAAAGGTCTGTTGTATCCCTGTGGGTTCCACAATGGCACAGCAGTACCCATAATCTTAATGGGCTTTTGGTGATTGTTTCTGGGTCTAGATCGTGTTAGGGATGGCAGGGCAGGTTGAGCGACAAAATAAGCCGCCAGCAAAACCTGTATTTGCCATCAGCAGGGGAATGAGGTGTGGCTGCCTGGAAGCTTTTTCCAGTTAGCTGATTTTTAGAGCCAGTCTTTTCTTGTCTTTTCTTTTCTTTCCTTTCCTTTCCTTTCCTTTCCTTTCCTTTCCTTTCCTTTCCTTCTCTTTTCTTCTCTTTTCTTTTCTTTTCTTTAATTTTAACTAGTTTGCACAGAGGAGGCCTTTCTAAAATGGATTTCACACTTTTCTGAGTCCTCAAACTGAGGCTGCAGAACACAAATTCAACTTATCTTGATGATTCGGGGGGGGGGCCATCATTTGGAATCTCAGTTATTAATCTTTGGAGCCAGACTGTTGTGTTCCAATCCCAGCTTCTCCTGTTAGTAGCTGTGTGGCTTCCGGCGAGGGTGTTAACCTCTCTGGGCCTCAGTTTCCTCATCTTTAAAATGGGACTGATAATGGCATCTGCCCCACTGGGGCGGTTGAGAGGATTCAACGAATTACAATGAATTCGTCACCGTAAAAACAGTGCTTGGCACGTCCACCTGAGGTCGACCCATGTGGTATTGCCATTTTCATAGGTAGGCAGTTTCATAGGGTCCGGCCCAGTGGGGGATGGCATTCCACAAGTGTTGGCCCCTGTTCTTGCAGCTGCTCCGTGCTAGGCACTGTGGGCTGGTATTTGACATATGCCATTTGCCTCAGTCTTCCTGACAGGCTCACAGGGGGCGTTATTACTCTGTTTTTCCAGAGGAGAACACCAAGGCTTAGGTTAAGTTGCTTGTCAGAGGCTGCTGAGCTGATAGGTCGCAGAAGTGGTTTCCAGCCAGGTGGCCTTGACTCCCCTGTACTATTCTCTGTGTCAGGTGTTGTGCCGGGGCCAGGGGCCCTCCCAGGGGAGCACTGAACGGTCCTGGAAGTTACGATAACTAAGTGCTGCATTGATTTTGTCCTCATATTCCTGCCCCCCTTCCTGATCTTGCAGGGCCTTGAAGGTTCTCCTAGGAAGCAAAAGGAAGAGCTCTTTCTCCTGGATTTTTTGGTTTGGCTGTTGCCAGTATATGTGTGTATTTTAGAGCCAACCGGGGCAGGTTGCTGTGTGTGGCTTGCCTGTGTTCATTCAGGTGCAGGTGTCCTATAGGTGACCTCTGATTGCGTGGAATCACATCTGGAGATACGACCAAACCGTATCCCGGGGAAGCCGGTGGAGGGGTTCTGGATTCCCAGACTGTCCTCTGGGTGCCAGTCTTCCCCACTGCCACCCCTGTCCCAGTGTGCTCCCTGTAGCATTCACACGGAAGCCTAAATTGCCCTGCTTTAAAGGACAGTGTAGTCATCCTGTCCAGCATGTCACTTTACAGTTGAGGAAACTGAGGCTTAGACACCAGAACTATGGGCGCCTTGCTGGGCTATCTCCACTCTCTCCTCAGCAGAATCTGAGAGGTCAGTGTTTTCTTTCTTTCTTTCTTTCTTTCTTTCTTTCTTTTTTTTAATTTATTTACTTAGAGAGAGTGAGAGTGTGCTAGCTGGGGAGGGGCAGAGAGAGGGAGAGAGAGAGCATCCCAAGCAGGCTCCACACTGCCAGTGCAGAGCCCGACGTAGGGCTGGAACTCATGAGCCATGAGATCGTGACCTGAGCTGAAATCTAGAGTCAGAAGCTTAACCGACTGAGCCACCCAGGTGCCCCAAGAGGTCAGTATTTTCTGATGCCACTGCCCGCTGCCTCCGTGAGGAGGAGCCAGCGCTGGGTTCATGGGCCTATGATCTGTGCAGTCACACAGGGCCTAAGTTCGGTTTAATGCCCTGCTGTCACATTTTCCCTTTCCACTGGGCCCCACAAATTATATAGCCAGTGCTGGGAGAAACCCACCTGGTCCTAAGCCGCCTCCTTTTTCTAGGCCATGGGATAGAACTCCCCAGGGAGGCATTTAAAATGCTTCCTCTGGGGCGCCTGGGTGGCGCAGTCGGTTAAGCGTCCGACTTCAGCCAGGTCCCGATCTCGCGGTCCGTGAGTTCGAGCCCCGCGTCAGGCTCTGGGCTGATGGCTCAGAGCCTGGACCCTGTTTCCGATTCTGTGTCTCCCTCTCTCTCTGACCCTCCCCCGTTCATGCTCTGTCTCTCTCTGTCCCAAAAAGAAATAAACGTTGAAAAAATAAATAAATAAAATAAAATAAAATGCTTCCTCCATCCAGCATGGGGTGGGATTGAAACTTTCTCCTACAGTGACTATAGGGGACAGACTTAGAAGGCTAGAGATCTTTTTGGGAGGCTGAGAGGGATGCCCTGAAGTCTACCTGCCTCGGTTACCCTCTGTGTGACTGTGGGCCTATGACAGCCTTTAAAAGCCTCAGTGTCCTCATCTGTAACATGGGGAGAATAGTGGAGTTACTTCATATGGTCTTTATGAGGATTCAGTACAATAACGTATGTAAAGAGAAGGCTTAACACAGTGACTTGCATACAGTAAGTGCTCAATCAGTCAGGCATTCTCTTATTCCAGGTCTGAAGTCCTAGGTTTCTCTGGAGGCTCTAGGATTCCTGGGGGTGCTAGGCCTTGCAAGCCCCCAGTCCAGCTCTTTCTTCCTCTCGGGTCAGTCTTGAAGAGGGACACGATGAAAGCCGTCCTTACCCGCGCACCTCTGTGCTCTGGCTGCTGTGTGCCTCAGCACTGCCCCTCCTCAGAGCCTCCCTTTAGTGGGTACTTCCGTCCCAGATTAACCAGAGGCCAGCCCCTCCCTGCCCCTTCCCCCAACCCCGACCCCGGAGTCCAAAGAAACCAGGGAAGAGGGCCTCACAGCTGGAACGGGCTCCCTCTCAGCGGAGTGGTATGCCGGAAGAGGCCTGACTTTGCAGCCAGTTCATACGTGCTGAATTACACTCTGCTGGTTGCCAGCTGGTGATCGTGGGCAGGCCAGCTTCTTCTGCCCCAGCTTCCTCATTTATAAAAAAGCAACAGAGGATTACTTCTCGGGCTAAAGGTGATAAGGAACTCAGTGACTTGGCTACACGTATGGTATCTAATAAGTGTTTGTTGAATGAATGAATCAGTGAGTGAGTGAGTGAGTGAGTGAACGGATGCTCTGTGTTTGCTATTGTCAGCTGTCCTTGAAGGGAGGCATTTGGGGTGGGGGGGGGCAGGGACAGAGGCCACATATGTTGTGTGTGCAAGGAGGGCAAGTGTCCAAATAGCCCTAACATGAACGGGGGAGGGGCAGAGAGAGAGGGAGACGCAGAATCGGAAGCAGGCTCCAGGCTCCGAGCCATCAGCCCAGAGCCCGACGCGGGGCTCGAACTCCCGGACCGCGAGATCGGGACCTGGCTGAAGTCGGGCGCTCAACCGACTGCGCCACCCAGGCGCCCCTCCCGTGACCATATTCTTAACGATTATACCACCACCTTCTCCCTACCAAACCTTTTGACCACGCCCTTCAAACTTGTGGGAGGTTGCCTTTTCAGCTCTGCCACCCTTTTGGTCCTCACCGGGCTGTGGGGCTGAGCTCAAGAGACCCTCTTCCCCACTGAGAGGAAGGGGGGCAGCGTGAGAGTTAGGTGACTTCCCCGCAGGCCCTAGCCCTTGAGGGCAGACCAGGCCCAAAGGACTAGAAGACAAAGCTCCGAGCTCTGGCCAGTTGGCAGGAGATTTGTTGGGATGCAGAGATTTCAGGTTGAAGAGGCCACAGGGGGATGGGTGGAGAGAAGGACATGGGGGCATTTCTGCCCAGTGCCCTGTCAGCCATGGCAGACTGAGGGGTTGGGGTCACATGAGGGGAGGGATCCAGCAGTCCTCAGCAGGGCCTGGATACCTTCTTTGTGCTCTTGGGCTGAGTATTGGGTCAGCCAGGGCCATGAACGACCCGGGGAGTCAGAAACCCAGGGCTCTGCCTGGTGAACTTGGGGGAGTCGCTCCCTGCTCTGAGCCCTAGACTCCTCAGCTGGAAAATGGGCCATATCTACCTTCTAGAGTTGGGTGGGCCTCTCCTGGGTTAGTGGGTGTGAAAGCAAGCCTCATCTGGGCTGTCCTCCAGGAGCCACACAGGGTGTGAGAGAATGAGGCAGTGTGGACAGAGTGAGGGCTTTGAGGTTGGCAGATCAAGTTCAGAGTAGCCTTGAGGCTGGCCGTTTCACCTCTCTGAGCCCCCTGGTAAAATAGTAATAAAGCGACGTGCGCGTTAACATGGACGTGCCTGCTCCTCTGCTGAGTGCTTTGCAGTTTGGCCCTCACGACGGTGCTTTGAGGTCTGTACTGCCGTCAGCCCTGTGTTACAGAGGGGAAGCTGAGGCTCTGAGATCTTGCCTCCCTTGTTTGAGGGGACACAGCTAGAAAGTGGCAGAGCCGGAATTCAGACCGGGGCAGCTGGCTCCAGACTGCACCTGCTTCACACACCCCCCGGCTGCTCCATTAGACCTGCCCGGTGGGGTTTGAGGATGAAATGAGACCGTCCAAAGTGTTAGCCCAGGGCCTGGCCCTTGGTTGGTGCAGGGCAAATGTAACATGCTGTCCTTTCTAACCAGCCTGGTGCTCAGAATCCTCCTATTTTCCAGGGCCCTGGGGCTGTGTTTCCACAGGGACTGGGGCACCTTCCAGCCTACTCCTGCCTCACACCCCTGTTCTCTCTCCCTCTCACCAGGATGTAGCCACCATGCAGTTCTGTGCCAACAAGCTGGACAAGAAAGATTTCTTTGGGAAGTCCGACCCCTTCTTGGTGTTTTACAGAAGCAACGAGGATGGAACGTAAGTTCTCTAACAGCACTTCACCCACTTTCGGGAATCAGGGATGGAGGGGTGTGGTGACCCGCCAGGCAAGAGGGCTTGGGCCCGCCTCTTCCCAGTGCTGCCCTGGGGCTCCTGCTCAGGGTGGAAGTCGGGGCTCCTGGGTGGTGCCCTGACACGTGGTAGGGACTGGTGTGTGTGTAGGGGTAAGGGGTGGGGACAGCTTCCAAGCCAGCAGTGCCCTTCTGAGGGGCTCAGCAATGGTGGGTGGTAGGTACATTGGAGGTGAGGGGAGCGGGCAAAAACAGGGCTAAGCTGGGAATAAGGAGCTCCTGTAACAGCCCCTTCTTCTTCCACACAGATCAGTGCCTATCTCTAGCCCACCCCGTCTCCACCCGCAGCCGTCTCGACACCCCACTACCACCTGTGCCCCCCACCCAATTACCAGCCGCTCAGCCTGGCAAATCTGAACCCTTTTACCTGCCCAGCCCCACACCTTGCCACAGGCTTCATTCAAAACCGCACACGTCTTCAAAGCCCCCATTTCCTCCTCTCCTCTCCCTAATCTAGAAGCCACCCACAATATGACAGAAACACACACAACACACTGGCAAATGTAGGTCAGCCATGCACACAGATGCACAGATTCTAGGTTGAGGGTCTGGGGACCTCGGTGCCCCCCACCAACTCACTGTGTGACCTGGGGCAAGTTATGCCCCCTCTCTGGGCCTAAAACGAACCAGTTGGATTAGGAGGTCTCCATGGTCTCTTTAAGCAGTCCAGCTCTGGGAGGCTGTGGCCACTCACAGCTGGGATTCTGCAGAACCAGGAAGCGATGGGGCCAGGGAGGTTAATTAGAGAAACGCTGCTGGAGAAGGGGAACTTGGAAGCAGGTTTTAAAGGAGGGGAAGAAAATGGGTCCTTGGGGGAGGAGCGGGGAAGAATAATAGGGTAGGGAAAATGCAACTAAGTGCAAAACAGGTATGCTCTGAGCAGGGGACAGAGAGGCGTCCACCAAGTTCCCCTAGATTCTGAAACTCTGGGTGTGTGTGTGTGTGTGCGCGCGTGTGTGTGTATGTGTGCGCGCGCGTGTGTGTGTGCGCGTGTGTGTGTGTGTGTGTGCGCGCGCTGGGGGGCAGGGAGTAGCAGGAGGAGGTGTGTTTCAGTTCGAGGGGAAAACTGATTTTAAAACCTGAGGGAACAAAACAAGGGAAATTAGGTATGATCATTTGCATAACAAAAGGAGTCTTTGTCTCACCGAAGGACTCCCAGCAGGATTTCTTAAAATAATTCTTGTTGACTTTGACTTGACTTGAGGGAGGGAGGAAAAGGGCCCAGTGATGCTCTGGGCGCCCACGGAAAGAAAATGTCCCCACGGGTCCCCTCCAGAGAGGCGATGCCTGGCCAGGCCGGGTCTGTCTCTGAGGTGAAGGCCAGCCGGCCCGGGAGAGAGGGATTTTGGTTTGGGAGCAGGAGAGGGGTGTGTTGCAAAGTGTTTGCCAGTGATTGTTCTAGAAGAGCCTGTGTAGGATGGGTGGGGAGGGGGCAGGGAAGAGGGAGAGACTCGTGACTGACACCGCGAACAGGTGGGAGGTGCTGAGCGCAGGCGAGCCTTGCTGTGGAAATGCAGGGAGGAAGCGGGGAGGGGAGGACCTCACTAGGCAGGACTCCGGTGGCCACTGACGGCAGAGCCCCCCTCCTCCCCAGTAGTGGAGCTGTGGGGAACCCAGAGGGTTAAAGATGGCAAAGGAGCTGGTCAGATGGGGGAGGCGATGGGAGTTTATCTGGGGGCGACTTTCGCTCGAAGCATGGGGGCTGGAGCTGTCTTGGAGGGGACGCCCAGGGCAGCTCAGGAAACCCACCCAGAAGCCCCTGAAGGGTGGGCCAGCCTGCGGGCACAGGTTGAGGCTGAACTGGTGCAAGCCGGGTTTGAGGAGAGAGGAGTAGAAGACGGCCCCAGTTAGGAAGAGGACAGGAGGAAGGTCAGTGAGGGACCCCAGGGAGTGGGATGTCATGCCTGCCTCCCCAGGAGGGAAGGGGAAGGAGGCACCCACAGAGCACCCCCTGTGCTCTGGCCCATGTGTAGCCTGTCCTGCCTCGTTCAGTCCCAGTCTCTCCTCTGGGATCAAGAACGTGATGGAGAGCCGGGCTGTGCCAGCCCGCCTGCTGTGTAACTTTAGGCAAGTCTCTTAACCCACGGAACTTTCTGGGAGGGTGGATATGTTCTGTGTCTGGCTATCCAGTGCAGTCGCCAGTAGCTACATGTGGCTGTTGAGTATGTGAAACGGGGCTAGTGTGACTGAGGAACTGGGTTTTTAATTGAATGGAGGTTAATTTAAAGGTCAATAGCCCCATGGGGCTACCACGTTGGACTGTGCAACTATAACGTCCACAGCTCAGTTTCCCAGTGTGCGCAGTGGGGATAATCATAACACCTCTCTCACAGGGTTACTTTGAGGACCGAATGAGTTAATGTAACTAGAACAGGGCCTGGCAGTGGTAGCTGCTGTTTTCTCCCCATTTGACAATGAAGGGGAAGCTCAGAGAGACAAAGTCACTTGCCCTGGGCTGCACAGCTGGTTGAAGTGGCCCTGGGACTGGAGCCTCGCCTGTCTGGCCCCGTGGCTCCTGCTCTCCCGCACCACGTCCTGAGTGTATGCCCGTCTGTCAGAGTGAATGGAGTGGAGTCATGACAGGATGGCAGGGACCGTGGCCACACTGAGACCTGGCCCCCCAGGGCAAGTGCAGCGGGGAGTCGAGGGGTCTGTGGATTTGGTGGTGCGGGGCCCCGGGGGGCCTTAGAGAAAGCAGTTTCAGACAAGAGTCTGAAGCAGAAAACAAGATTACACAGGGCTCAGGGAGAAGCCTGTAGGGAGGAAATCGGGCTCATGCTCAGAAGACTGGGTCAAGAAACTGGCTGGCAGGGGATAGGAGACAGAGAAGTCAGCGGGTCCAGAAAGATGGAGGGGCTGGGAGGCTCCACAGCAGGGCAGCAGGCCGGCGTCACTGGTCCAGGTAGGAGGCCTCTGGAGCCCGGCCAGGGCTTCTGCACCCTGGAACCTCCCTCCCTTCACCGCCCAGCTGCTGCACCTGATTCTCCCCCAACCCTTTCCTCTTCCTGCCTTACCTACCTGCCCCAGCTTGGGCAGCCACGGTCCCTCCTGTCCCCGTCGCCCCTGTTCCTGTCCTCGTCACCAGCTCCGGGGTGTGTGGGGAGGTCTCCCACATGTATCTCTACTCTCCAGTGGGCGGGCGAGAAGGAGCAGAGAAACGCTGAGCCGCGGTGACAGGAATGACATTTTGACTTGAAAATTGCCAGAGAAGAAATGGCACAGGCTGTGTGGGCATGGGTGGGGCCCAGGCACTTTCCGGGGTGACCTTTCCAGGCTGGGAGGGGGCTGGAGTGGCTGCTGGGAGGTGTCAGGGGGACAGCCTCTGCCCCCAGCTCCACCCTGGCTCCTGGCTGCCCCTCCAGGTGGTGGGGCAGGCTTCTGGGACAGGGCCAGCAGGCGTGGCATGGGGAGTGGGCAGGGATGCTGGATTGGAGCCCAGCGGGATAAGCCAATTCAACACTTTTAGTTTGCAAAGCAGGCTCATGGATTCAGACTGGAAGAGCCTAAAGCGTTTTAGAGATTGTCTAAGCCAGGGGCCTTACTTTCACTGCCTTGAATGCCAGTGAAATCTGTGGAAACTCTCCTCTGAGACATACAGATATTCGTTAGTTCGTTCCAAAAAAAATATTTAGTGAACACTTACTAAGTGCCAGGCACTGTTCTGAGCACTGGAGATACACCAGTGATCAAAGAAGACAAAACGCTTGCCTTTACAGGACTTACATTTTAGTGATAGACCGTACGATAAATAAGGAGATACACAGACTCTGTCAAATGGCAAACAGTAACAAGTGAAAAAGAAAAAAAAAGCACGGAAGGGGTCTAGGGGATGTCGGAGTCAGGGGACCAGGAGCTGTCAATTTGATATATGGTGCTCAGGGCAAGTGCTCGTGTCAGAGGGGTGACATTTGAGTAAAGACCTGAAGGAAGTGAGGAGGCAAGCCATGAACATGGAGATCTGGGACAGTGTTCCAGGAGGGGGACAGCAGGCAGATGAGAGTCACCCACCCAATTTCCCCCAATTCCAGGGGTTCACAAACCCTGAAATCCCATCCACAGGTCCTTCCATGGGTCTCAGATGAAGAATGGCTGATAGCAGCCAACTCCCTGAGTTCACAGGGAAGGGTTCTGCTAGCTCAAAGTCACACAGGGTGGGGGGAGGGGGGAGGAAGGGCACTACCCATATCTCCTGATGCTCTGCACCTGCTCCTTCAAACATCACCAAGAGGGGCACCTGGGTGGCTCAGTGGGTTAAGCATCTGACTCACGATCTCAGCTCAGGTCTTGATCTCAGGATCGTGAGTTCAAGCCCCACTTTGGGCTCTGTACTGGACATAAAGCCTACCTAAACAACCAAACCAAAAAACATCACCAAGAACTGGCCATCTAGTTGGGGGGCCTGGGGGGCTCAGTTGGTTAAGTGTCAGACTTCGGCTCAGGTCATGATTTCACAGTTCGTGAGTTCTAGCCCCCCCCCCCCCCCCCCCCCCGTCGGGCTCTGTGCTGACAGCTGGGAGCCTGGAACCCGCTTCAGAGTCTGTGTGTCTCCCTTTCTCTCTGCCCCTCCCCAGCCCATGCTCGCGCGCGCTCTCTCTCTCTCTCTCTCTAAAATAAAATAAACATTAGAAAGAATACAATAAAAAAAGAAAGAAGTAGTTCCTGGCTGGATGCTGCTAGTGACAGGTGGCTCATCACCTCACGCAGCTGTAGTTTCCACTGTCTGGCATCCGCAGAGCCTCTTGGGTTGTGGCCCCTCTGTTGACCTGGATTCTGTCTCCCTCGATTCGGGCCTGACACCTTCCCTCTCTTCTTCACCAGCTTCACCATCTGCCACAAGACCGAGGTCATGAAGAACACCCTAAACCCAGTCTGGCAAACTTTCTCCATTCCTGTGAGAGCACTCTGCAACGGGGACTATGACCGGTGAGATGAGAAAAAGTCCCTCCCCAGCGCAGGTGCACGTGCAGGCTGCCCAGGCAGTATGGGCGGAGCCTCCTGGAGCTGCACTGTCCCTGCCTCTCACCTCCCTGGGCAGTGTCTGCCTTTATCTCCTCCCAGGCCTCCCTCCCCACCCTCCCCCACCGCTGTCTGCCTTCCCCTCCCCCGCATTGGTGAAGACCTCCCCAGGCTGGGGGATTGGGATTCCCCGGGGGAGCCCTTGTGGGTGTTGGGGGTCCTGGCCTGGAGCTCTGCAGGCTGTGTCTCCATGCTTTCCAGTGGAGGGGCAAGTGGGAGCAGGTTGGGGCGCTAGATGCAGGCTGAGGTGGCCGGGGCCCCCACCAGCCCCAACTCCTTGCAGATGGAATCTGGGGAATCAGCATCCCAAGATAAATGGGGGGTGGGGGGTGGGGCGGAGTACAGAGAAGTCGTGAAACTTTTTTGATGTGACAGCTTACTCTTATGACATGCCCACTATCGCCATCACCCTTTAGAGTGTAGACTGTTGGGCGTAGGTCCCGGGTATGCGGCTTCTAATCCTGGCTCTGTGACTTAAAAGCCCTGGCACCCTGGGCAAACTTTGACCTGTCTGAGCTTCAGTTTCTTTATCTGTAAAATGGGTTTTAAATGGCTACCTACCTGCCTTAAAGGGCTGCTCAGAAGCCCCACAAGCAGGCTCTGGTGTGCATAAAATACCAAACCTGGCATTTTGTCCACAAGCGTTTATAGACTTCCTACCAGGCACCAGGCACTGTGCGCTAGATGCTGGGAAATCCGCAGGGAACAAAACACATAGTCTTCACCCTTTGCCCAACCTTGTGGAGTTTACATTCTCGCGGGGGAGGCAGACATTAATCCAATAATCACACAGAGAAACATGTAATTACAAACTGTGGTAAGTGCCGGGGAGTGGGGGGGGGGGGGCGGGTAGAAGCTGGAAGCTGGAAGGTGGTATCGGTCTGTGTTAAGTCACGAGAACCCAGCCTGGTTTCCTGGTGATTGCTGTTGCTGGGGGATGAGCTGGCAGGGGGGTTCACAGGCAGGGCTGCCTGGGCAGCCTTGAGGAGGCCGGGCCTCTGCTGGCCACTTCGACAGGAATACTGGGGTGTCAGACACCTTCGGGGCATCCTGGCCGATGGCATTGGCGTGGGCTCCCTGGGACCCTGCTCGCAGTGGCTTCCGACTGGGTATGTGTGGTGGGATGGAGAGTGAATGACAAGGTGGATGGCCTTCAGACACCCCTGTCTTCCTCCAGGAAGCCCTCAAGATTGCCTTACTAGGTTGCTGATCCAGGAGATGAAGTGGCTCCTTTTCCTGCCTCTTTGTTGGGAACAGAACAGCCACAATCTGCTCCAAAGGCTGTCACTGAGCACCTCCAGAGGCAGTCACAGAGGCTGGCTCCACTACGCCAGCAGCTGTGTGGCACTCAGGGGAATATAAATGTAGCCACGTTTCCATCTTGAGGGAACTTGAAGTCTGACCACAGGGAGTTCAGATGTGTGCACATCTGCATTTTAGATAGCTAAATAATTGTGCAAAATAAGACTGGAGACAAAAATAGGCATTCCAGCCAAATGAACCCCTGGTATGTGTCTGACCGGGTCCTGAGGCTTCTGGGGGGGCTGGGGGCTGGGAGGACGGTCTGGTTGGAGCAGCAGGGTGAAAAGGAGGCTTGGAGAAGGCTGGGAGGAGCTGGGGGGTATTGGTTCCTGGAAGAATGGTTGAGATGACAGGAAAAGGGAGGGGAAATTCAAGGCTGAGGGATGGGAGAGCCTGGCAGGTCAAGTTGCACAGGGTGGGAGGAATTGAGATCTCTGGCTCCTCTGCCCAGAGGCTGTTGGGGGTCCAGCTGACCCCCCACAGCCCTGCACCCTCAGAACCCAACCTCGTCGGGGACAGTGAGGAGGGCAGCCGGGCTCAGAGGCCTGGGGTCACTGTGCAGCCACTGGAGGAGGTGAGGGTGTGGTGGAGGGTGCAGATGGTGGGGAACACCCCCACAGGCCCCCATTTCCCCCTCCCAGGCTGAGCCCCAGACCAGTTTCCCTGCAGAATGGCCAGGCAGCTGGGTCCTTCTCCACAGCCAGGAACAGACTGACCGTGAAGTGAAGTGACTGATGGTAGTGTTAATGGAGGGGCCAGGCATGTCACGCTGGCCTGGAAAACGAGCAGGCCTGTCTGCTGCTGTGCTCCAGGGTGACCTATGTACCCAACAGCCACTTGGGAGGTGCAAATGTCCGGGAGGCCCTCTCAGGGGAGGAAGGGGAGGGGTTTGTGCAAGAAAACAAAGCCACTTTTCCTCTTCCCTCTGAGGTACCTCTTGAAGCCTCACAAGAACACATTCAACTTGATCTAACAGCCTTGTTTTCCAAGCCAGCCAGCACTGGGCACCAGGTTGCGTGCCGTGGGCATTCTGAGCGTCAGACCCAAGTCTCCCTGTTAGGTTGCTCCCAGGCCAGAATGGGAGGCAGACAGGTAATAATAATAATAATAATAATAATAATAATAATAGCAAAGGCTCCTGTAGCACCTCCGTGGTAATTTATGTCTATGAACTAATTTAATTCTCCCAACGATTAGTATTTCCCCTGAAAAAGGTGCTAATACTATCCGCCTTTTACGGGTAAAGGAACGGAGCCCAGAGAGGTTAAGTAGCTTCCCCGGTGTCTTACTGCCAGTCAGTGGTGGAATTAGGATTTGGAACCAGGCAGGCTGGCTAGAGAATCCGTGTTCTTAACCTTCAATCTGCTGCCAGATGGCTGAGACGGGTGTGAGCGGGGTACGTTTGGAGGAGGGCTCGCCCAGGGCCTTGGGGCAGATCTGCTTTGAGCCTGGAGGTGGAAGAAAGACTCAAAAGCCTTGACATCTGCCCAGATCAGGGGGTGAAAGGGAAGTCAAGGTCATTAGTGTTTGGAGCTGGGGTCAAGAGACAGAAATGGAAGTGTGACAGGGAGCCAGGGTGAGGGGCTGTGGGACAGACAGGCACAGCGATGCTCTGCCAAGGGGACGGGGGGACAGAGAGCTGGCAGAGGTGGGGTGCCCAAGGCCTCCGTACAGGTTGGAAGCAGGAGAGAGAAGCAGAGACGGTCGGAGAGGTAGCAGGGTACGCGGGGAGGGCGGCTGTGAGCAGGGCGCTGAGAGGGGAGAATCCAAACAGGAGTTATCAACTCCTATCATGAAAAAGAGGCCAGGAGGATGAGAACCAGGGATCTGTGAGAAAGGATCGTTTTCCTGCCATGATGGGAGTCGGGGGTGGGGGGTGGAAATGAGTTAAGATTGCTGAGTCTTTCAGACATGGGCCAAATTGTGTCCTAGTTGGTTTGAATGCATTCTCTTATTTTGTGCATTTAAATCGCACTTGTAACCCAGAAGTTGGGTACTAGTGACATGCCCATTTCACGGATGGGGAAACAGAGGCCTGGAGCTTCTGTATCTTGCCAAAACAAGGAGAAGGGACATTTCTCTTCTCCAGAAGTCGCCTCTGGCTTGGCCCTCCGGTTTGGGGTCCCCCTGCCTTTGCTGTGTCTCCAGGCCAAACCCACGCGAGCCGGCTGAGCACAGTTGGAATCAGGGGAGCTGGCCTCCAGATCAGAGCAAGTCCAGCCCTCCAGTGGAGTGAAGTGGGTGATGACAAGAAGCACTTCCCCTGCCTTTCCTGAAGTCCCCCTACTCTCTCCTTGAACCTTCTGTGATTTGAGGATTCAGTCCCCTTAAGCCAGATTGCCCTGGTTGGGATGCTGTCACTCACTCACTCACACCTTAATGTTGAATGAGTGGATTTTTAAGAGGGTCAGTTGTCCTGGGTCCTCGTCTGGGGAGAGGATTCCCCAGAATTGGGGGCTCTCACCTCATAGAAGCTTCATGTGCTTCTGCCAGCCTGCTGGAGAAGGGAAGTGCTTCTCCTCTGAACCCAGCCACTACATGTGCCCTGGGTTGGGAGAGTTCTCTCCTCCCCAGCTCGCACGTGCAGAAACTGAACTGTGACAGAAGAGGTTAGGCCCCTGCCTTACGGCTGGGGTTGCATGGAGCGCTGCCATCCGGTCTCGCTGCCTGCTCAGTGAGGCCTGACACCCCCTCTTCTTGGCCTAGAAGCCTCTAGGACTGTTGACTGGGGGGCTGACTCAATCAGGCAAGGGGACCTGTCAGCCCAATTCCTCTTCCTGCCCCGGGAGATGCTCATTAGGAGGCAGACCTGCACCTCTACCGGGGCGGGGGCGGGGGGGGGGGCAGACTATGCTGCCCGTGTGCCAGTGGTGTGTCAAGAGGGGGGCCTGCGGCCTTTGCCAGCGTCCCTCATCCCTGCTGCCCTGCTGAGGCTCACACACACCCAGCTCTGCAGAGCCGCCTTGTGACCTGGGGAAAGCCACACACCCTGGGCTTCCCTTTGTGATTTTGTGGAAGGAAGGGATTGTTACTGGGTGGTAACTTCTCGGAGTTGTTAGATCGTAGTCAGGCAGCGGGCATTGAATAATACTTATGTTCCCTACCATATGCTAGGCACTGTTCTAGAAGCTGAAGATACGTCGGTGAACAAAACACACAAAAATCCCTAGTGTCGTGGGGCTGATATTTTCATGGTGGATAGGGGATTGTTTGGGAGACAGGGTCTTGGACAAAAGGCTGGAGTGTTTTAGATGGAACAGAACAACACGTGTCCAGTGCTGGGGTGAATGATGCGGGAATGACATAGTTGACTCCTCCCAGCACTCCAAAGTGGGTACGATGATCCCATTTGACAGAGGGGTAAACAGAGTCCCTGAGGGGTAGGCCAGTTGCACAGGGCTACACGGCTGGTACCTGGAGGAACTGGGACTGCCCCAGAGCCTGCAGCCTTCTCTGGCCACCTCACTGCCTCTCAGATTAGGGGCTCCGTGTTCTGAGCCTTAAATGTCAAATAAGACGTTCATTCCGTGGGTAGCAGAGGCCCATTTCACTGTCCTGTACCCAGGAGCCCCTTCTCTATTGTGCGGTCCCCAGAAATCACAGTTGGTCTGATATGAGCCTTTATTAGGCCTGTGCTAAGGGGTTGGAGCCAAGGCCCGCAGCCCACAAGTGGCACACGAGGTGACCCAGGGCAGCCCAGCCAGGGCTGGACAGTGACAGAACTGTCCGTAGAGTAGTCAGAGCCATGTCTGGCTTCTGCCTCTGCCTCCCCCTGTCTTGGGTGCCGTTTCTCTTACCTCCTTCTCCCCCAGCTCTGGACGCTGCAGTCTCTGAGCTAATCTGACCCCCTAAGCTGCAGGCATCCCTAGAGCCTCAGCTGAGGCCGGGGTGGGTTTACACAGGAATCCACACTCCAAGTGGTCTTTACCTCGGCTGCAATGTCACATTCCCCAAGGAGCTTTTAACAATCCCCCTGCCCAGGCCGTACCCCAGACCAACTGATTCTGAACCTCTGGGGTGAGGCATTGGCCTCAGGATTGCTAATGCTCGCCAGGGATCCAGTATGCAACCAGGTTGGAAAATCAGTGCTCTCATCTGGAGAAGGTCAGTGGTTCTGGAGCACATTCCAGTCAACCAGGGGACTGACCAAAGCTACCTGTGCCCGAGTACTATCCAGACCAATTGAATCAGGCCCTGTGGCCCTGGGAGTTTTAAAGAAAAGCTCCCCAGTGATTTTTTTTTGGGTATCCAAGGCTGTGGCTGTAACTGAGGTCCTCCTACAGCCTCTGAGCATGTGGCTGTCACTGATCGAGTCGCCTGAGGGGCTGGTGTTGGTGACCAGCACTCCTCCCTGGGGTTCCTGAATGTCCCCTACAGAGCTGCATGGCTCTGGGAAGGACTGGGGGACTTTGGCATTGTGAGGCAGGGTCCTGGCTCTGACCCTCACCTGCTCTGTGACCCTGGGCACATCACTGGGAGCTCTTAGGGCTCAGTTTCCCCATCCGAATATGAGGGGGCTGGAGGTTATCACTCCGGAACATGCACAGCAGAGGCGCTAGGGAAACCTTTAAACTAGATCCCGGGGCACTGCCCAGAGCTGCCAAGAACTGGACCTGGGGCTGTGTGTGTCTGGTGATCTGCCAGGTGGCCCGGCTTGGATGCCACGAAGGTCATGTCCAGCCTTGTCGTTCTAGGAATTGGAAGTGGCAGAGCCCAGGTACCCAGGCATGGGTGTCCCTGATTTAAATAAATTTCATATGAAAAACTATCCAAGTGTGGCCAAATGCCCAAGTGAGGAGGACGACGCATTTTTTCCTTTTTTTTTTTTTTTAATGTTTATTTATCTATTTTTGAGAGAGAGAGAGGGAGAACACACGGGGAGGGCAGAGGCAGGGAGAAAGAATCCCAAGCAGGCTCTGTGCTGTCAGCGCAGAGCCCGATGCCCCAGCTCCGTCTCCCAAACCGTGAAATCGTGACCCAAGCCCAAACCAAGAGTCGGGTGCTTAACCGACTGAGCCACCCAGGCGCCCCAGGAAGAGGCATGTTTATAGAGACCCATCTGCGTGCCAGGCGGGGTTTGCCGACTTGCTTTGCAGCTGTTCTGCAAGGCTGCTGTTGTCCCTCCTTGAAGATGATGGTCTGTGGCTCAGAGAGGTTCAGTGACATCCCCAGGTCCCACAGCATCTGAGTCTGCACCCCAGCCTCTTTCCTCTCTTTCCAGCTCATCAGCTACCTTCAGGAGCCTAGATTTTTTTTTTTTTTCCTTTCCACACAATTCACCTCAGAGAGACATAGTTTTTTTGTTTTTCACAAGAATTTAGAGGGTTCTGCCCCATTTTACATTTTGGTAACAAAAATCCGGTTGGTGCACAACCTACAAGACGTTCCCTCATCGGGAACAGTTAATGTGCCCTGTTGCAGGCGGATCGGCACCCCGCCCCGGGGGCCGTGAAGGCGCATCTGAAGGGGGACAGCGCCTCCTGCTGGGCGCTGCGCAGTCCCGAGGCCTACTCCTCGCAGACCCGAGGAGATGGGCTGCGGCCATGGGCGAGATGATGAGATGTTAAGAGAAGACGGGCCCAGGCACGGGTCTGTGCGAGCCCCATTTAGGACTGAAGGCTGGAGACCCCGGCTCCCCACGCCTCCCCCGCCTCCCCGGACCCTGACCCTGCAGTGGGACCCTGGCAGCTCCCCCCCCCCCCCAACCTCATCCCTGCCTGGGCGTCCCTGGAGGCCCACTGGCACCAAGGGTTAACCCGCAGCCCTCCACCTCCCTCCTCCCACCTCTGGTCTGCTAGCCTGTTGCCATGGAAACGAGCTAAAAATAAAATGGGCTCCCAAAGCCCAGCCCCATGCACAGGAGTCAAAACAAACTAATTAAAGCAGCCAGGCTAAAATGTGAAGATAATTACACCCTCACTCAGGAGCCAGTCGTCGCAATGGAAAAGCTCAGCAGGCCATCCCCCAGTCAGGGGCTCTGGGTCCTTCCCTGCTGGGCTGGCTCCCCACCACTCAGACTCCTCAGACCCGGGGGTCCCACCACACACACCTGCAGTCTTGTCGCCCCCTCCCCAGGAGAGCCCAGACTGGTTAGGCCTGAGATCTGGGGAGCGCCTCGCTCCTGCCACAACAGCCCCGCCCCTGATAAATTCACAATATGGCTTCATCCTGGGACCTGTGTCCCTTCTGGGGTGGCCAAGGAGAAGGTGGGGTGAACTGAAGTCTGCAGCTGTTTTTCCACATTCTCCCTGAAACTTGGGGGAGTCCCTACACAGCTTTCGGGCTGCCGCTGTCCCTAAGACCTTAGCCAAAAGGCCTCAAGATAGTTCCTTTGTCTCTTGGGCTGCTGCGTCTCCAGTGAGGGCAGCTGGAGCCTAGTGGGGGGCCCTGTATCCCCTTTTGGCCCAGGAGCAGGGGAAGGGCCCCGTTCAGGCCCCACAGATGCTAGGTCAAGTTCATCCCACCACGGGCCCTTTGTCTTGCAGGACCATCAAGGTGGAGGTGTACGACTGGGATCGCGATGGCAGGTAAGCAGGCAGGAGGACAAAAGGTGAGCAGGGATGGGGACAGCTCTGGGGGCGAGAGGGTCTTCCCGTGGGAGGTCCCCTGCTCCAGTGGCTTATCCCTGCCCAGCTCCACTGAAGCACCAGAGGCTCTGTGACCTGCATGACAGGTTCCAGGGGCATAAGAGGCCTCTTTTCCCAAAATAGCTGCCTAGCGGCTGGCCAGTGACTACAATCTCCTTACATTTGGGAGAATTAGGATTTTCTGAAATGTGCATATCCTAATGTACAGAAACTAGCAGCCCCCGAGCGACCCCCCCCCCCCCTCCGGAGCATTCATGGATGTGTTCTCTGTGTGAGGCTAAGCACACAGAGGCCCGGGTGACCGGGCACAGAAGACAAGCTCAGCCCTCAGAGACTCCCCCGAATCTAGTGGGGAGGCCCTTGGTGCATCAGAGGATCTGTTTGCAGGGAGCAGGCCCTGAGGGAGTCGGCTTTGGGAAGTGTAAGCTTTTTATTTTTTTTAAGTTTATTTATTTTGAGACACAGAGCAGGGGAGGGGCAGAGAGAGCAGGAGAGAGAGAATCCCAAGCAGGCTCCGCATTGTCAGCAGACAGCCCGACTCATGAACCGTGAGATCATGACCTGAGCCGAAACCACGAAGTATGCTTACTAAGACTGAGCCACCCGGGCGCCCCGGGAAATGCAAGCTTTGACACACTTGAATGGTCTCCATAGCCACGAAGCAGTACCTGAGTAGGTCCAAGCCTGGCCAGTAGGGTGGCACTTTCTAGTTGGGTTTTGGGAGGTCAGTGCCCTCCCTGTCTGTGAATGTGCTCCCAGGGAGCAGCCTCACTGGGAATTCACAGATGAGGACCAGAAGGGGCCTCCTGTGGCTGTAGTCCAGAAACCTCACTGGCTCCTACTTGTCTGTTGGACCAAAGCCAAATACGCCCTGACGTTTGTGACTCCTCCATTCTGTGGAACTGCCAGGGGCGTTGCAGAGGCCCGTACTCCTTATCGATGCCTCTCAAGTCTGCGACGTGGATAGGAGGTACTGTAAAGGGCTGTGCGGACAGCTCTAAGTTAGGCCCTGGCCGGGCCAAGTAGCTCACCTTTCCCCAAGGCCTTCCAAGAGAGGACACCAGTGCCCCAGCACCTGTAAACTCGCTCTGTCCCCCTGTCCTCCCCTCTTCAACCACATCACAGGCACGTCAGCTCCATGTTTCCACCCATGATTTACTTCATCTTACCCGGGAGCTCCCCATATTTCTCCTTCACTGGGGAAAACTGGGGACAGCCACCAGATGCCGTAGAGGCCTGTCATCGAGGAGCTCATGGTCCGAATGCAGAGAGCTAGAAATATGTAGTCAAAATACAGTGTGGACTCAAGGCAGAGCCAGGCCCCGGGGACACGCCTTGGGCATCACTCCCCGGAAGGCACTCCAGGTTCCCTCTACCAGGGACAGTGACAGTGGGGGCAGTCCCGGGAGGTGTGGCCGCCGCAGAAAACACCTCCAGCTGCCTGGGTGGACGTAGCGTAAATGGCCTTTTCAAAAAGTGTCATTGGGAAAATGTCCAAATACGCAGAAAGACAGGCGAGTTTAATGAATGCTTTTAAGCCTATCATCTGAATTTTACAAGTGTTACATGTTGCCACATTTGCTTTATCTGTGTTTTGCTGATGTAGTTTAAATTACAGACATCAAGGCGTTTTTACCCCTAAATATCTCATTGAGAACGTCTAAAAAATAAGGACCTTTTTCTACATAACTGCGAATGCCATTATCACACCTGACGCACGGAACAATCATTCTTGAATACCACCGAATATTCGTTTCATATTTAAATTTCTCCAGTTGTCCTCAAAATCCCTTGCACGGCTGGCTTGTTCCGACAAGAACCCGAGTCCCGTCGTCCGGGGCCCTGCACTTTGCTAGGTGACCACTGGGTTTCCCTACACATGGGTGACCCTGGACACTTCCCCAGGGACCCAGCTTCTCTGCTGGCATGCGCCCCTGCAGCAGGGGCCCCAAGCAGAATGGGGAGCCAGGGGAAGGGATGTGAGAGGCGGGGAGGTGGGCAGAGGCCAGGCGCGGCCTGGGCCGCTTGGTCTCAGCGGCAGCCCTTCCCTTGCAGCCACGACTTCATCGGGGAGTTCACCACCAGCTACCGGGAGCTGGCCCGTGGGCAGAGCCAGTTCAACATCTACGAGGTGAGGTGGGCGCCCTGGGGGCTGGGGTCTGCTCTGATAATACATGACTCCCAGACATTGAGGACTCCAGGGGGCCATGTGTGGGGCTGGGGTATTTGCACGCTCTCCCGGGAGGTGGGTGTTATTGTCCCATTTTACAGTTAAGGAGCCTGAGTCTCGGAGAAGTTGGGGAATTTGCCCAAAGACATGCGGTTCAGTAAGTGGAAAATCAAAAGGCAAACAGTGTTGACGTGTCTGGCTCCAAATCACTGGGTAGCAGTTGGAGCCTGCTGGCCAGGGAGAGGGGACGGCTGTGGAGGGGCCTCCACAGAGTACTTCCAACAAGGTGGGGGGTAGGGGTGCGGGGGTGGGTGGGTGGGGGACATTATCAGAAGGCTCTGCGGCCTGAGACCCAAGGTCCTGAGTTCAAGGTGGCCCTCTGCCTTCATTCAGACCAGTCTCAGGGCCTGCTGAATATCTTAACTTTTCTGGAAGGAAAGAGTCAGAGGAACGGGAGTCAGGATCCCTCCACCGGGACCTGGAGAACCTGGGACAAGGCCCCCAGTCTTTCGGGAGATGATAGTGTTCGCCCTTAAAGGACACTTTCTGCCGCTGAGCCTTTGTGTGTGGGTGTGCTCGCCCTCCCGGGATGGCCTCCCACCTTCCAAATCTGGCCGAGTTCCACCTCCTCTGGTGGCCTTCCCAGCCACTCCGGCCTCATGCTTCCCCCTGGGAACTTCATGCACGGTTCATGCTAGACCAGCTTAACTGCAGATACTTATAACCCTAATAACCACTTGGGTCCCTACCCTGACGCTACCACGTCCTAGCTACGTGACCTGGGCTAAGTTCCTGAACCACTCTGCGCCATGCATACTGAGAATTAAATAAGTCACTAGACCAGTGCCTGGCCCCTAGTGAGCGTTGTTATTATTACATCACTGCTGTCTTCCAGCATCATCTGTTGAGCGTCTGTGTGCCAAGAGATTTACATTTCACCACGGCCCTACAGTTGGGCTCTCTCCTCACATTAGCAGCCACTCAGCTAGTGAAGTTGAAGAACAGGCCTTGACTTCCGTCTCGCTGAGTCTGAATCGCCCCACACTTTCTTCACCCCCTCCCCCTGTGTCTGGGTTCTGAGTGGGCAGGTCTCGTGTTCCGGTTAGACAGAAACTCCCTAAGGGCAGGCCAGGTGACAGCCCTTTCTGTGGCCTCCTGTCGTGTTGGCCCCAGGCAGCGCTGGGCACCCAGCAGGTGCTGATGATCCGTGCACACACTTGAACGAGGCCATTGTGAAGATAGAGCGTGGGTGAATTTCTTTGAAAGGGCTCTGATCCTCACAGTTAATTGCTTTGTTTTCTGCATCAGCCAAGGGAAGGGCTGTGTTTGTTCCCCCACCAGGCAGAGAGAAGCAGGCCCCATCCTTTCCTTCTCTGGCTTCCTTTAAGGAGATTTTTAGGGAAGTGAAGCGAAGGGATTACATCTTTGGGAGTTTGGCTTTTAAGGGTGCTTGACAGGCTCTGAAGAGGCCATGATCTCTCAAGCTCAAAGCAGACAAGGTTGGGTTGACTTGTTTTCCCCATCAGAAACACCATCAGGTAGAAAAGGAACTCAACTCTGGCAGGGCTTGCAGTATGGGGCGGGGGTCACTGAAAGGCCTTTCTAGAGTCCAAATTGCCTGAAGGGAAAACAAGGCTTCTGTCAGGAAAGACCCTTCTCCTGGGCCCCGGCATCCCCCTGGGTGTCTGACTCCTATGTCCAGCTGTCTGCTGGCCACTCCTCAGACTCAGCCTTCCCAAACTGAAGGCCTCTCCACAGCTGTCCCCTCTCCCTGGCCAGCAGGCTCCAACTCCTGGGCGGTCGTTGTGGGGGGCACTCGGGAGTCACCCTCGACACCTCTTGCCCCTCACCCCACATACAGTCCACAACTGAATCCTACCACCTACACATTCTGACATTTGTTCCCTCCATTCCCATTCACCTCCACCGCCATGATCTCCCCCGCGTGGGGGGCTTTGCAACGGCCCCCTAACGGCCTTCCCACCTCCTACCGTCCTTCACTCAGTAATCCAAGGGCTCCTCCAAAATGGCAATCTGACCACCTCGCTGCCCTCCTTAACCCTTGGCTGTGCATCCCCCCTACTGCGTCAGCCCGGTTCATGCAGAGGAGTGGGGAGGAGGTTCCGAAAGACGCCCTCACCCCAGCTGAGAGTCTGCAGAGCCCTTTACCCACAGGGTAAGAGTCCAAGCTCCTCCACACCCCAGCAGCCTGCAATCTGCAACCAGTGGGCGTGCATAAGTAAACTCACATATACCCCTAGGAGGCTCTGGGGTCTTGCCCCTTCTCTCCCTGCCTACCGCCACTGTCAGCCCCATTATGCTGTCCAAGGCTCTCTGAACCGCCCTGCTGGCTCAGCCTCTGTGCTTCACTCCATGGTGCCTCCCCTGGGGCTCCCTTAGCTTTTCTTCACTTGGTTGGGTCTGTGGATCTTTGGAGACTCCCTTTGGGTCTTATTCCTCCTCCAGGAAGCCTTCTCTGCCTGCACACGCACTCCACCCCCAAAGTCTGAAGTAAATACCTCTCCTCGGTGCTCCTATGCACCCCCCCCCCCCTGGCTATTACCTGTTTGTCAAGCTTCCTATCCCCTCAAGGACCATGACGTCCTCAAGGGTGGGGGCAATGTCTCACTCCCTATTCCCAAAGCCGGCACAGCTCCTGGCCCCTGAGAGCCATTCAGGGACTTGCCTGCACAGGAGGGCCCACCCCAGACTTGCCCTGGGGGGCCGTCGGGACCCTGGGGGTGTGAAGAGAGGGCAAGGAGAAGGCGGAGAATTCCAGCCTGGGAGTTGGGAGATTCCCTGGCTGGCCCCCAGGGGGCGATGGTCCCCCACGTGGAACTTCAGGGTGCAGCCATTTAGGGCCGGAGAGGTTGGTACCGTCGGGTGAGGGTGGGGTGCTGGGAGGGCATGAAACCTCAGAATAAACAGGGCGTTTCTTCAGTGCCCACTCCACATGAGGATCTGAGAACAAAACATTGCTTTAATATTAAAACAGTTATAATTAGAGAGTGGAAATGTGGGATACAGGCTAATTTAAAGGTAACCCAGAAGACTTCAAAGAAATGTGCTTGTGGCCAGGTCCTTGGGTGACACCCAGCCCCCCAGGAGTCCATGTTTATTCTCCTCAGCTGGGAGGAGACTTTGGAATAAAAGTTTGAGGTGTATTCAGTTTTAAAAGTTCCACACCCTTATGGGACAGATTGAGAAACTGAGGCACAGTGCAGGGTTGGAGCTGGCCTACTACATGGTTTTCCCGTGAACGTGTCTGTGACCAACACATCATCTGAGTGGCCTTCGTACCTGTGGAGGCTCTGAGGTTGTCATGGGCTCTCTCCCCAGGCTCGCAAATTTCCACCTGCAGAGCTGTGGCCAGCCTTCCCACCTGAACTTCCCACCTGGGACCAGCTCTTCCTTCCTTCTGTGTCTACCTGGTCAACCCTGACCCCTTTTCTGCTCCCGCAGCCATGCCCCGGGCCCAAGACCTGTGTTGACTTCTTGACAATGCTGTTTTGCCATAGCTCACTACCTGTTCCGGCAACCCGCTCATGACCTCTCACGTGGACTAGTGGGGGCGGTAGGGGTCATAGTAATAAAAATTAATAGCAGCTAACACTTATATAGTATTTGCTACATTGTGGACCATGTCCTAAACACTTTGCTTGTATTGACCTATTTAATCGTCATACCTTTCTATAAGGTAGGTACTTTTTATTCCCTGAAACCCAGGGAACCCCTGATGTCTCTCCTTCTCCCCTCCCCTCCCCTTCCAGCATCCTAGAACCTGTGATCTTGCCCCTGCTAGTTTAGAAGTCATCAGACATTTAGCTTGGCCCCTCTAGGCTCTCTGCCAGCCAGCCCAGTTTACTCTTCCACTCTGTGGCCCTGCAGTCAAAATGGACCCCAGTTCTGTGCCCGCCCCCTGCCTCCCCCCACCCCCTGCAACTATCTCCTCTGACTGGCATGCCCTCCCTCCGTCTCCCCGTGCCCCAAACCCTTCCTGTCCTCAGCACCTGCCTTCAACACCACCTGTCCCGGGGAGCCTTACTGATGCTGGACCTAGAACAGTCCTTCTTTCCTCCAACTCCCTTCACATTTCTGGCTCCCCTTTTTGGTATCTCTTGTCCTGTATCTCCCTAGGACGTATCTTTCTCCAATTGGAGTGAAGGTTCTAGAAGAGAAACTGGTATCCCCCACTCCCCCCGCCCCAGAAGTATTTGTGAAGGAATGTGTTTGTATTTGTTATCAAGGTGACACCCAGGTAGGCAGGAAGGCGGGCTGAGGGCTGGAACCTGGTTTCCAGTTTGATCACTACCCAGAGCAGCTGTGTGACCTTAGGCAAGTCCCTGTCCCTGTCCCTTCATTTCCTTATCTCCAGAAATGGATAGCAACTCTCATCCCGACAGAAGAGGCCTCTGCTAAAGACAGAGCTGGCCACCCCTGGGGAGATGGTGGGGGTGGGGGGGATGAATTCACCAGGAACCTGTAGAGGACCTAGGGTGTGAAAATCAAACCACCTTGCTTCCTTTGATGGGAGATTAGGGAAAGGCTGGGCCTGAGCTTCCCAGGTGAAAACAAAAGAGCTGGTGAGGCTCAAGCCCAGTACGGATGTGGCAGGTGTGAAATCCCCCTGGAGGGTTCTGGTCCTCCTCATTCACCCAGGGCTTCTCAGCCGGGGTTCTGCCTGCATCTTGGACTCGATGATTTCCTGTGATGGGGGCTGCCCTGTGCACTCCAAGATGTTTCACAGCATCCCTTGCCTCTACCTTCTCCCCCCAGTGTGACAACCAAAATATCTCCAAACATTGCCAAATGCCTGGGAGGGGGGAGGTGGCGGGCAGTTGAGACCACTGAGTTAAGCCCAGCAACAAGTGATTTTTTTTTTTTTTTTTTTTTTTTTAGCATCTACTAAATATGCCCCTAGGTCTGTGATATATTCTCTGATGACAGGTCTGGTTTGGAATGAGAGCTTTCACATGAAGAACAGTTAAGGAAATTCTAACTGCAGTGTTGGGGGGAGGGGGGAGCCTCAAAGGCCTCTGGGCAGCAGTAGGGCTGGATCTCAGGGAGGGGGAATTGGCGGAGGAAGGAGGGGAAGGCATTTGGGGTGAGGGGAGCAGCCTGAGCCAACACACAAGGGCAGGCGCAGACAGGGCCCCTTTGCAACATCGAACCTCCTTTGGCTGCTTTGGGTGGAGGGCGTGTTTGGGGGAGCAGTGGGGAAGAAGATTAAATAAATATTACTCCTGTTGTGTTTGGTCGTGGAACACTGGGTCTAATCAGGAAGCCCGCGTGTATGAATCTAAATGCCGATCTCTCATAAAACCTCCCGGGACCCTCCCCTCCCCTGGACCCCACATTCTGCTGGCTGGGGCTGGGGCCATACTCTGGGGTCGTTAGAAGCTCTGGGGGCCCAGCCCTGACTGCTTGGAAACACTCCTTCTTATCCTGTGACTGTTTTCTCTTGCAGGTGGTAAACCCCAAAAAGAAAATGAAGAAAAAGAAATACGTGAATTCTGGCACAGTGAGTGGCACCCGCCGCCCCCCCACCCCCCCCACCCCCGCCGCCCCCTGTAGCCAGGCATAGACATCCCGAGGTCCAAGCTAGGTCTGGTGTCAGGAGTTGCGCAGGTCTGCGTGGTGGGCTTGTGCAGAGTGTGGGAACCAGACGTGGGGCGTTGGGGGTGGGGAGGGGTGGGGCCGATGGAGCCTCCCCCCTGGGGGAAGATAGTAGATGTCGATGTAGATGGTGTAGGCCATACCTGTGACACAGAATGAGAAATTCCCATGGGGACTTGCTGTGGGAAATTCCCCACCCCGGTGCTTTTTCATAGGTTGTTTCCTTGAGAGGCAGACTTTACCATCCCTTTGTCATGAAAGAGGAAACCAAGGCTGCAGGCAGGGAAGTGACTCGCCCAAGGTCACAGAGGCAGAAAGTCACAACCAAGGTCGTAGCTAGAGATGTCAGTGAGCACAGTAGTTAAACTGAGCGCTGGCAGCCGGCACTGCCCCTGTTTACCACGACCATCCTAGGATCACACTAGCCCCGTGGCTTCCGGGGGCTGATCTTCAGGACATTCGTGCATTTATCCAACAAATGTTTACTGAGCACTGTCATGTTCTAGCCATGAGGGATACAGCTGGGAACAAGACAGACTCAAATCTTTGCCCTTCTGTTACTTGTATTTTAGTGGGGGAGACAGAAAACAAATATACACACACACACACACACACACACACACACACACATACATATATCTGTATTTGTCCTGTGGTTTTGAGTGCTGTAGAAAAAAGTACACAAAAGGTAAAGTGTTGGGGAATGCCAGAGACAAAATAACTATTTGATGTCAAGTAATTAAAGAAAGCTTTTCTCTGAGAAGGTGATATTAGAGCAGAGATTCAAAGAAGGGGAGGGAGCAAGTATTGAGGATATTGGGGAAAGAGAATTCTAGCTGTAGGGATCAGCATGTACAAAGGCCCTGAGGCGGAGCCCACAGTGCACTTCTAGAACAAGCCAGCATCTGTGCCCTGCAAATACATTCAAGATTTGTACCCTTCGTGTCCCTCTGTGCTGTAGATGTCCACAGCCCCATCTGCAAATGCAGCCACACTTACTCATTAGAGTTAAGCAAACTGCACCTCCAGACCCAGAAGAGGTCCTAGTCAGGGAGCTCCGGGGTTCCTCTGAGGAACCTTATTTTCTCCATCTGTAAAATGGGGTGAATAAATCATCCCTGCCCGGCTTACTGCGCTGGGTGGCTGTGACAGACAGATGGAGACGCAGGCCTGCAAACTGCAAATTACTCTGCTCATTCAAAGGGGACTGATTGTAACTGTTTCTCAGTCAGGAGAATGTTGGAGTAATAGTTCCTTTGTCCAAAGCTGCAGTGTGTCTGCTGCGTGCTGTCAGCATTGGGGGCAGGATCATTCTTCATGTCCCAGGACCTCCCTGTGCGTCGTGGGGCGCTTAGCACCCCTGGTCTCAGCCATGGCTACCAGTAGAGCCCCAGGCATTGGCAGAGCCCCAGAACTTTCCTACACATTCCCATGCCCCTAGGGGAGGCGGCACCTTCCCCAGCTGAGAAATCTCAGATGTACTGCTAAAAAAAAAAAAGTTTGAAAACCATCGATCTCGTTCCGTTTTCTCAGAGATAAGGAAACTGAGGCCCAGAGAGGGGACATGATTTGTTTCAGGTCAGTCTTCACCGTAACAAATCAGTCAGGGTCCAGGATGCTTATTAAAATGCCTGTGCCCTGTCCAGTTCTCTGGGGTTCCATATCAGGAGGCTCGGGAACCCGTGTATAAAGCTTCTCATACTTAATTTCCTGTGTGCAGAATCTTCGGGGGATCTTGTTAACGTGCCACGAATCTGCATGTCTGCATTCTAAGCAGCATCAAGGTGCTACTGCTGCTGCTACTGGTCCAGGGACCACACTCTGAGCAACAAAGTCCCTGGGTGAATCCATATGGTCAGGCAGGTTAGGGAGCTGCCTCAGCCCAGAGCCTTGTGGGGGGCAGTGGGGTTCAACCCCGGCTGTCGGTTAGACTCATGTGAGGAGCTAAAAAAAGATCCAGGGCAAGAGCCCTACCCCCAAAACGGAAACGGATGTAATTGGTTTGGGGGTCCCCTGGTCCTTGGGGGACCAGGCTGCAAGATGATCATTGGTCATCTGGTGACCGCTGGCCAGGGTAGAGGCCACTGCCATGGTCCACTGCTAGTGAAAGGAGGCTTTGTCCGTCCGGGTGCCTGACACCATAACCACAGCAGGTAGGGGTCTCCGAGGCGCAGCTCAGCACCCACAGACCTTCCCATTATTTGGGCTGATGTCAAGCAGAGGCCCTCCCTGGCCTACCCAGAGAGTTGGTAACGATAGCAGAATCTGCACCAGTAGGGGCTTCCCCAAATTCTAGGGTAGAGTTCTCTGGCACAGGTAATAGGTCCCCTGTCCCAGTCTTGCCTCATTTAATTGGTTTTGGCAGCCAGGCTTTCACTTGTCTCCATGATCCTAAATCATTATTGTAGCGAAGTGCCAGGTAGCTGCCTGTCTTGGCAGAGCTGATGCCAAAGCCGCCAGGAGGCATAGGTCGAAAGGCATCTGCTCTGAAGGGGGGCCCCCCCGTCAGGTACCTCCAGGGAGAGAACAGGCTGCTTATGAGGGTCTCAGGGCTGAGAAGGCAGGGATCACGAGACACCAGAGGGATGAGTCGGGACAAGTAAGGTTTAAGAGAAGCGCAGACCAAAGAGTAGGTCGACAGTTAGCAGGACATGGAAGGGTGGAGCTAGTCAGCTTTGGCAGGTTTTCAGACCTGTGTCAGGAAGACCCCCTTGCCCTCCACACTCCACATCGGTGTCCACTTAGGGGAAACTCGTGCTCTTGGCTTGACCCCTGTGCCCCAGTGACAGAGGCAGGGCCCTCCTAGGATGCAGTTTGGCATCAAGGTCAAGAGTGCAGGCTCTGGAGTCAGACCGACCAGGGTTCCAGTCTCACTCAGCCGTGTCCCGGGCAGATGGCATGACCTGTTTGAAGCCAGTTTCCTTGGCTATAAAATGGGACCACAGCTGCACTTCTAGGGTCGTTGTGGGTACTGTATGCAGTGGGGTCTGCAGAAGTGGCCTGCTGTGTGCCCCCTGACTCTCAGCAAACCGTCTCCCCCCAACCCTGGGCTCCCCGCTGACCAAGCTGCCTTTTGTTTTCAAGGTCACGCTGCTTTCCTTTGCGGTGGAGTCCGAGTGCACATTTCTTGACTACATCAAAGGAGGGTGAGAAGAGATCCAGCCCGGTTTCTTTGGCTTCAGGGAGAGGAAGGGGGCCCCGCCCATCGACATGAGCAGCTCTAGCCCCAAGCTGGCCTCTTTGAGGCCCCAGACGTAGCCTGTGAGCCCTGAGCAAACACCCATTTCTGGCCTCAAACAACTTGCCCGGAGCCGTGCATGTCCCTGGATCCTGAGTGGCCGGAGAGGAGGCTCCTGAGCTGTGGAGGCTCCAGCCTGGGTCACATCAGGTTCCCTTGCAGGGATGGGATCTGGAGGTGGTAGGGACTCCGTGGCAAAGAGAACTAAGGGCTTAGGGAGGTGGTGGAAAGAGCCCTGGACTAGGAGTTAGGAGGCCCAGGCTCTCTGCCCTTCTTAGCCACTTGCTAATTTAGCCCCATTACTTTGGGCAGGTCGCTTTCCCTCCCTTCATATCAGTTGCCTCCTTTACACACACAGAAGTTGGAGTCAAGTGAATTCTAATGGTCCTTCCTTCTCTGAGCTGCTGATACCTGGTCTTTCGGGGAGGCTGGGGGGGGTGGGGTGGGGGGTGGGCAATGATTAACCTGCCCGGTGTCATCAAGGACATACAAGGGACAGGAGGCATTGGGGGCTGAGCCATCAGATGGTCCCAGGTGGTCAGACACGAGTGTAAGAAGCAGAAAGAGCCAGAGGGGTTGGCATCCAGGCCGAGGCAGGCAGGGAAGCCTGGAGGCTCCAGCCAACAGCTTGCGGAAAGAGAGTCTGACTCCAAGGTGAGGTTAGTGTGCTCCCTGCCAGAACAGGTGCCAGGTCAGGGTGTGGGAAGCCGAGAGCCCACAGGTGCTGGCAGGTGAGTGACTACACCTGTCTGGAAAGAAGACAGGGCAGGTGCCAAAGGCTCATCCCAGCCAAGTGGGCACTTGGCTGCCGGGCTCTCCAGGGCAGAGGGAAAAGTCAGGCCCTGGGAAGCCACACTTACTCTCCCATGACACCACTCCCTGTCGCCTTGAAACTGGTTTCAAGGTTGCGAGCTTTCCTACCCTCTGAGCACACACCTGCCTGCGGTCACCCAGAGGCCCCCCCGCCCCGCTGCCCCCCGCCCCCGCCTCTCCTCTGAGCCTACTCCAGACCCTGCCCTTGCTCCCATCCCCCATCAAAACTGCCCTGTTCTCTATCCCATCAAGCATTCCATGGCACCTGCTAATTCTCAAGCAGTCCACATCCTGTTTCTCCTCATTTGCATAGTGCCCCCAATTTACAGAGCACAGTGGGCAGGGTGAGGATGATTATCTCCCATTTTACATAACTTGCCCGTGGCCACACGCCCAGCCAGCAGCAGGGTTCCTCTGTCGCCACATGCTGCATTTCTTCCACAGTAATGAATAATCGTGGCCCTGCCTGCCTCACAGCTACCAGGTGGGGTGTGATGCAGGCGGAGACAGTGGAGTTAAAGGGTTGGGTGCCGCGATGTCTCATGGAGGAGCCCTCAGAGGCTGCTGGCGCCTCCCTGGCCCTCCCCCACACCTCCCTCCGCCCTCCCCAGAGACTTGAGCCAGAGAGCTGGCTCGGGGGAGTGAGAGCTCCACGTACGTGTCCAGGCAGGCAGCCGATGGATGGATGCTCTTGTCCCGGGATCCTCTCTGGACCTGGAGAGAGGGATTGGCCACCTCTGCCCGGTGTCAGAGGGAGCAGCTTGCTCAGCAGCCTGCCTTCTGCCCTGCTCTGCCCTTAGGCGCGAGAGGCGAGCCCGCAGGGAGCAGCTGTCCCCTAACTGTACCTGCTTTCCAGCCCCTTCCTTCCCTGAGTCGTTTCAGAACCCAGAGCAGGGGAAGACCAGTTAAGGAATGAGGCTTGCCTCTCCCCTCACCCTTATTTGGAAGAGCCGGGCCGGTGGGTGTCCCTCAGCTGTGGTCCCATAGGTGAGAACCACCCTCGCAATAGTGGCCCTGGGAGCAGAGCTCTTACCCTCCAAGTGTCTCCCGTCCTCTAACAAAGACACGATCTGTCTATTCCCCAGTGAGACATGACCACAAAGAGATGAATAGGGTCGGTCAACTGCTATAACAGATAATCCTGTGACCTCAAGGCTTAATACAAAACAACGGTTTATTTTTCATTCATGGGGTGGCGGGGATGGGTGAGACGCTCTACACAGTCAGTGAGGGACCCAGGCTCTTGCCTCCTGGTGGCTGCATCCCTCGCAGATGTTGGAGTCCACTGGATGCTGTGCCTCCAGGCAGCAGGCGAGGGGAAAGAGCGTGGGCTGGACCGTCTCTGGCCAGCAGACCCTGGCTTGGGTCTCCCGCTAACCGTGTCCTTCATCCTTCCTAGGGGACGATGGTCCCGTGAGCAGCAGCTCATCTGTGGTCAGGTGGGGAGAGGGCTTTGGCTTCTGAGAGGTGCCGTCTGCTGAATGCAGATGAAGTGAGCCCGGCCCCATCTTACATCACCCCAACTGGGACCCACCAGAAGGGTATCCCCAGGTGTGATCCCAGAACCCCGTCTTCAGAATCCATCCCTGGATGAGGGCAGGGAATGTCTGTTGAAGAAGCAGATTCTGGGGCCCCATCTCAGACCCAACTGAACTGGCATCCTTTGGAGTGGGGCCCTGGGACCTTCTTCTTAAACAAATTCCCCTGGTGACTCTGTGGTCACTAGAACCACGAGACTAGACGTTATCAGGTTCACGTCGTGTCGGCTTTGTTCTTTAATTTTTTTTTTAATGTTTATTTATTATTGAGAGGCAGACACAGAGTGTGAGCAGGGGAGGGGCAGAGAGAGAGGGAGACACAGAATCCGAAGCAGGCTCCAGGCTCCGAGCTGTCAGCACAGAGCCTGATGCGGGGCTCGAACTCAAAAACTGTGAGATCGTGACCTGAGCTGAAGCCGGACGCTTAACTGACTGAGCCACCCAGATGCCCCTTGTCGGCTTTGTTCTGTCAGCATCTAGCACAGAACCTAGAACAGCCAAACCCTCAGAAAGCTTCCACCCTGAATCTGAAGCCTCAAAACCAAACCTTTTATTACAGAAAAATTCCAAATCCATGCAAAAGTAGAGAGAAGGCGTAATGAGACCCCAAATACCCTTCACCCAGATTCAACAGTTACCAACTGCTGGCCAGCCTTGTTCCATGCATGCATGCTTCCTTTCACCCAGTTAGTTTAATTTAAATGTTTATTTTTGAGAGAGAGAGAGAGAGAGAGAGAGAGAGAGAGAGCAAGCAGGGGAAGGGCAGAGAGAGGGGGGGACAGAGGATCTGAAGCGGCTCTACACCAATAGCAGTGAGCCTGATGTGGGGCTCCAGCTCACAAACTGGGAGATCATGACCCGAGCTGAAGTCAGACTGTCAACCAACTGAGCCATCCAGGCGCCCCTCATCCAATTATTTTGAAGCAAATCTCAGACATCATATTTCATTCCCCCAAATACTTCAGGATATAGCTCTAAAATATAAGGACTTTTTTTTTTTTTTTTTTTTTTTTTGAGACAGAGAGAGACACAGCATGAGCAGGGGAGGGGCAGAGAGACAGGGAAACAGAATCCGAAGCAGGTTCCAGGTTCTGAGCTGTCAGCACAGAGCCTGACACGGGGCTCAAACTCGTGAACAGTGAGATCATGACCTGAGCTGAAGTCGGACACTTAACCGACTGAGCCACCCAGGCGCCCCTAAAATTTAAGGACTTTCTTTTTTTTAATAAAAGAAATTAGATTTTATTTATTTATATTTACTTTTTAATGTTTATTTTTGAGAGAGAGAGAGAGGAGAGAGATCACAAGTGGAGGAGGGGTAGAGACAGAGAGGGAGACAGAATCTGAAGCAGGCTCCAAGCTGTCAGCGGAGAGCCCGACGTGGGGTTCAAGCCCACGAATCTGTGAGATCATAACCTGAGCTGAAGTCGGATGCTTAACCGACTGAGCCACCCAGGTGCCCCTATTTTATTTTTTTAAAAGATTTCATTTTTAAGCAATCTCTACACCCAATGTGGGGCTCGAACTTACGTCCCCAACATCAAGAGTTGCATGCTCTACCAACTGAGCCAGCCAGGGGCCCCAAGGACTTTCTCTTTGTAAAATGTACCCATAATACCATAATTACACCTACAAATCAAACAGTTCCTTAATACCAAAGACCTTTTCAGTGTTCGAATTTCCCCCAATTGTCTTACTTAATTGGCTTGTTTGAATCAGAAATCCAGGTAAGATCAATATGTTGCGATTGGTCCATTTGTCCCTTAATTCTCTTTTTATCTGTTGATTCCCCCAAGTACCCGAGGCTTTGCTGAAACAGATTCCTGCTCCCCGCCAAGGGATTCTGATTCACGAGGTCTGCAGGGGGCCTGGACTCCTCACCGCTGCCCCCAGACTGGCTTTTCTGGCTGCATCCCCCTGCTGTCATTTAACATGTTCTTCTGTCCCTTATATTTCCTGTAAACAACTGGGAGATCTGGAAGTTCAGGAGGATTCACGTTCCAGCTTTTGGCAAGGCAGCATCATAAGTGGGGTGTTGTTCTTCCCTCAGAGATGCACAATATCTCTGTCTCTCTTTTTTTGTCAAGTAAGCGTGAACCCCGAATCTGACTCCAAATTTGAACCAGAAACACAGTGGGACCCTACTTCACCTAACTCAGGCGGGTCCAGGCGCAGGGTTGGGAGAATAAATAAGTCATCGTCACCAGGTGTCCGCATGGAAAGGAATCATCCTCAAAGAACTTTCGCACTGCCTACCTCTTATACTCACAACAATCCTCTGGGGGGGAGGCTGTGGCTGGGATTACTATCCCTGTTTTCCAGAGCTGGGAGCAAGGGACTCCACCAAAGTCACATGCCTGGCAAGCCGTGGGGCTGGGGTGGAAGCCAGATTGCCGCCTGTCCAGCTAACTCCCCTGCTCCTCTTCCTCTTTTAGGACCCAGATCAACTTCACGGTGGCCATCGATTTCACGGCCTCCAATGGTGAGTGGGGGATGGGCAGAGGAGCTGGCGTGGGGCTGGGGCTGGGCTGGAAAGGGATGGGGGGTACTTTTCAGAGCTATCGTAGTTGGTCCTAGCTGGGAGCCAGATCTCCCATATTCTCTGGCCTCATCCTCATCAAAAAGAAGGTACTTAAGCCTGGAGAGCCAAAGTATAATCAAGAGGGCAAAGGCATCCCCAGACTGGACCATGGTCTAATAAATCTGGGCTCTGGACCTATGTGCCCTGAGGCACAGCCTTGCCCTTGAGGGCACCCAGTCTTCCTGCAAGGATAGGGCAGTGCTGCTCTGGGCCCACAAACAGCACATGGAGAAAAAGTGTTTCCTCATGGGATTAAACCTCACATCCTTTGTGCAGGCCAACTTTCAGGCCGAGCAGAGCTCTGTGGTCCTCAGCGAGGGCAGGAGCCCCCAGTTCCCACCCTTGCTGGGGCTGTCCCAGCTCCCTTCCCTCCTCTGACCTTCTCCAGGGTTGGGCTATGACCGAGTCACCAGGAACAATCAGTGCCCCACTTTACACTGTTAGAAACTTCACAACCTTCCTTGGAGTCTGGACCTCCATTAGCGGTGCTCAGTGCCCATTTCCGTGTCTATCAGCAGGAGCCCAGGTTTTGGCCTCCTCAGGTGGACCCTAGCATCCTAGAGTGGTAGGAAGTCAGAGCTGGAAGGGGCCTTGTCATTACAATGAGGAGAGTTCCAGTAACACATCACGACTCCTCACAACAATCCCAGGAGGTGAGACTATTATCCCCACTCTAAGCACGAGGAACTGAGGCTGAGAGGTTAAGGAACCATCCACGAGCACACAGATAGAGACAGGATCTGTACCTTGGCAGTCTGTGCCAGAGTGCCCCTCATTAATAAACAAATAAGTAAAATGCAGGCATTATCAGTGGTGACAAGGGCTATGGAGAAAATGTAAGCAGGAAGAGGGACAGGGAGCGTTGGGGGAGGCTGTAATTTTCAGGAGTCTGCTCAGGAAGACCACACACCATGTACACATTTATAGAAAAATGTCCCAGAGGGAACCACCATTGCAGAGGCCATGAGGTGGGGCTGGTAAGGGGCCAGGCCTGAGTGGGTGATAGGAGGGGGTGGCAGGAGGCCAGGAGGGAGGTAAGCAGAGGCCAGACCCCGTGGGGCCTGTGGGCACCCCCCCGGTTGGGACTGGGTGGGATAGGAGCATGGGAGCATTTGGAGGAGAGAAGAGGCATGATCCAGCTGCCTGGGGTTTGACAGGCTCGTCTGGCTGGAAGGCAGGCCCCAGGGCAGAGGCCGAGAGCTGGGCTGGGTGGCTGGTGGTGTCACAGAGCTGGGGACAGCAGATGGGATTCTGCATATATTTTGAAGGTTTAGCAACCAGGAGTTACTAAAGGATTGAAGGTGTGGCAAGAGAGAAAGGAGTCAAGGGTAAATAAATCAAATTAGGGGTGCCTTGGGCACCCCCCCACTGCATTCTGAGCCCGGGGTGCTTGGAGCGTCGACACCAGCAAATGTTCCCGTGTCCCGTGTTGCAGGGAACCCCTCGCAGTCCACATCCCTGCACTACATGAGCCCCTACCAGCTGAACGCCTATGCACTGGCGCTGACTGCCGTCGGGGAGATCATCCAGCACTATGACAGCGACAAGATGTTCCCTGCCCTTGGCTTCGGGGCCAAGCTACCCCCTGATGGAAGGGTGTCCCACGAGTTCCCGCTGGTAGGAGGTCCTGGGAGGACAGGCTGAGGGCCCACCGGGCTCGGGGCGTGGTGACGAGCCTGGGGCAAGGGGACATCCGTGCAGCCCTTGGGCGGGGGGGGGGGGGGGGGGGGTAAGCTGCCTGCTGTGTGTAGGGGGGCTTGTAGCGGGGCTTCCAGAAGCCCACTCCCCAGCTGGCTCACCAGCATCTCCCCTCCATGTCTGATGCCACCCACAGTGGGGCCTGCCCTCTTTTTTCTGACAAGACCCGAGTAGAGGTGGAGTAGAGACGTGGCTGAACTACCCCCACCAAAACCCCAGAAATCAGGGTAAAAGGGGTGTGCGTTGGGTATGGGCAACTACAGGTAATTCCAGCAACTCCCCGAGTTAGGGCTGCGATGGGGGACCTGAGGGATGCTTTCTCAGGCCCCCTCCTCTCCCTCCCTCCCACGAGCTGGGGACGCTCAATTGTGCCAGGCACAGGACACGGGAGGACAGGTTAGTTGGCTGGCCCTTCCAGAGCCACTCAGACCCTGCAGTCATTTTAGGACGGAGTGGTTTGCCTGGGGGGCCCCCGAGGGAAGCAGCCAGGGCTCTCGTGGAGGGGGTGCCATCTGAGCAGGTACAAAGAGTGGTGCAAGGGGCAGGTCGGAACCCTGCTCCCCCAGAGCACGTGTTGCCCTGGGGCTCCCTCCTCTTCCCCTGCCCCCCACCAGAGAAGAGTCTAGGAGATCCCAGACCTGCTGGCCTCCCCCTCCCTGGCTGTACGCCAGCAGAGCACCCCCCCCCCACCCCAGCAGAGCACCTGGCTGCCCTCCTTCCCACTCCTCCCTCCTTCCTGAGCTCAACCTCCCCATCCCCGGTGCCCCCAGAACGGCAACCAGGAGAACCCCTCCTGCTGCGGCATCGATGGCATCCTGGAGGCCTACCACCACAGCCTGCGCACGGTGCAGCTCTACGGCCCAACCAACTTCGCCCCTGTGGTCACCCACGTGGCCAGGTGAGTGCCGGGGCCACTGGACGCCCATCCCCACATCTTCACACGGCCTTCGTGTCCACCCCTGTCCTCTTGGGAAGGTGGGAGGAGGTGTCTCTTCCCGTCGACCCGCCTTTCAGAGAGCTCTGACCCTAAAGAGACTCCCCTCCGGCTAAAGGCTTGTCCCCACCAAAGTGTGGGGGGCGGGGAGGGACACCGAGCGGGCCAGACAGATAGCAGCCCCCACCCCACCCCAGGACCGCGGCCGCGGTGCAGGATGGCTCTCAGTACTCGGTGCTGCTGATCATCACGGACGGGGTCATCTCGGACATGGCACAGACTAAGGAGGCTATCGTCAATGTGAGCTGGGGGGGTGGGGAGGGGGGAGGAAAATGGGGGTGGGGGGCATGCCTTCCCGCTGCTTTAGAGGAACCCTTGGGACGAGGCTTTCCACGCAGTGGGGTTTGGGGGGCGGAGGGGGCACCGGCTGATGAAGGGTCCTACCGATGACCTCTGTACGCACCCTAGGTGGTCCACTCCCTCTAGATGCCTATGGTTCCCTTATTAGCCCATCTCTAGGACTGCTGCCCCAGACCCCAGCCCAGCCTGGCCAGGTCCAGCGGGAGCCCAGAGTGGGGGAGGCCCAGGAACATGGCTGCCCCTACTGGGTGTTCTCCCTGCATAAGGGACTCCCACCCCAGCTGGCACTGCTAGTTGCCCACATAAAAGATGTCCCACTTGGTGGCCCAGGGACAGAAGCGGGGATGGGGGTGTCTCATAGAAGCAGACCTGTGACCCATCTCACCCTCTCGACCCTCTCTTCCTCTCTGGGGCCTCACCTTGGTTTCCCTTTGTCTGTGTCCTTCCGCCTCCCCCCTTTTCTGTGTTTCTGCGTGTCTCCATCCTTCTGTTCCATTTCTTCTCTTTTCCTTCTGTCTTCTGTTGACCCACCCCTTTCTGCCCCTACCCATGATCTCCCAGGCTGCCAAACTGCCCATGTCCATCATCATCATTGGCGTGGGCCAGGCGGAGTTCGACGGTAAGTCCCCATCCCCCCAGGTATTCCCCCAGAGGCTTCAGGCCCTTGGGAATGACCCTTCCCCAAAGAGTGAGAGCTCATGGGTGGGTGTGACTGTCTGGGTGAGCACAGGGTGTAAGGGTGTGTTTGTTTGCACAGGGAAGGGTGTGCCGGGCTGTGTACCCATCCCAAGGCTGTGGGGAGGAGGCCCAGTCACTCCTCCCTCCTCCAACCCTGGGAGCTTGGGGAGGGTGGGGGAGCTGGAACACTGGGCTAGAAGCCCCAGGGGTTCACCTGGTTGGGCTCCTCCTGTCTCCTGGCCTCAGTTTCCTCATCTCTAACATGGGGATCTGGTCTGACGGTCTCTGCCTTGGATTGGCCTGGGATTGGAGGACAAGTTCCACTGGTGTGCCAGGCCCAGGTGCCCACCATTAATTCACCCCACCCCCAATGCCTCTCCTCACACAGCCATGGTGGAGCTGGATGGTGACGATGTGCGGATCTCCTCCCGGGGGAAGCTGGCAGAACGGGACATTGTCCAGGTGAAACCCAAATCCTGCCTGCTCCAAGGAAGATGCGAGAGCCCCTCTAGCCAGGCTGGCCTTATACACCCCCCTTTTAGAGACTTCTCTAGAAAGGGGCCCTGGAGAGAGCCCCAGAGTGGCCTGGCCACCGGAGAAGGGAGCGGGAATCAGTGCTTGGGTCACACTTCTCCCCCAGCTGGACCCCTCTCTCCCATGTCTGAGACTCACCCCTAATGTTGTTACCCCGACCAGAATGCTCTGCCAGTGCTCTCCCTGAGCCCCCAGGTCTCCTTGGCCTCCTGCATGCGGAGCACTCACACTTGATATTTGCACCTTCCATTGTCTTCTGCTGGGCCGCCTTCCCAGTGGGAGGGCAAACCCTTGAAGGTTGGGGGGGGGGGGGGAAGGTGTCTATAGTGTTGCTGCGACCCTCTCCACCCTCTCCGAGAACGGGCAGTGCTTGCTTAATTGAAGCCCTGTCTGAACATCCCATGTACGATGGCAGATGTAATGAGCAGACAGGTCTTTGTCCTCAGGGTGTCCCTGCCCAGTCAAGCCTCAGAATGCACCTTAGTAAGCACTTCTGTCTGTGAATCTCCTGCAGACTGAGTCCCTAGTGTTTAGGAGATTGGGAATAAAAACTGACATTCTCCAGAACCCCTGGATTAAAAAGAAAAGAAAAAAAGAGAAAAAGAAAAAAGGAGGAGGGTTCATTCCAGGGGTAGAGAGCAAAGAGAGGAGGCTAGACCTCAGAGCAGGGGCAGTCTGGGAGGGGGGACCCTTGCATAGAAAGGCCTAGAGCCAGGAATGCGCTGAGGCATTCAAGGGGTGGTGAGGGGCTCAAGGGGCCTGGGAGGAAGCCAGAGGGGCCTGACTTTAGGTGTCAGCACGCGAGAGAAGAGGAGAAGTGGAGCCAAAGAGAGAGAGGTGGGGGGGAGATGGGAAGGCCCGCTCTTCCAAGCCAGGGGGCTCAGTCAGCGTTTCCTGAGCACCGGCTAAGTCCCTGTGTTGGTGCCAGGACTTCCGAGATTAAGTGCTCTTGTTTGGTGATGTATCCTGGCATGACGTAGATGCTCAGTACGAATCTGTTGAGTGAATGAGAGAACAGGGGCTATGAGAATTCACCACCATGGGGAGGGGGTGAGTGCAGAGGGCCGAGGCTGAGGAGGAATAGGACAGGAACCCAGGCCTGGAGATGTGGGGGCTGTGGTCCAGCCGGAGACCCTGCCTGACCCTGCCTTTCCTCTGGCCAGTTCGTGCCCTTCAGGGACTACGTGGACCGCACTGGCAACCACGTGCTGAGCATGGCCCGCCTGGCCCGCGATGTGCTGGCCGAGATCCCTGACCAGCTGGTGTCCTACATGAAGTCACAGGGCATCCGCCCGCGCCCCCCGCCTGCGGCCCCAGAGCCCTCGCCCCCACAGTCCCCAGCCCGCACGCCCCCTGCTTCCCCCCTGCACACACACATCTGAGCGCTCTTCCCGAAGTCCCCTGGCCTGTGGCGGCGGCTGGGGCCCGGGGAGGCCAGTGGAAGTGTAGGCGGGGTCTCCAATTTGCCCCGCCCAGAGGGGGGGTGTATAGGCGGGGTCTCTTGCAATTTGCCCCGCCCAGCCTTTGTAACATGTGTGCCTGGGAGGCCAGCAGGAGGCGGGGCCTCTGAAGACTCCTCTCTAATTTCCTAGCCTTATGGCCCAACCCAGGGAATTGGGAGGGTACAGGTGGTGGAGGTGAGGTTCTGGGCCCCTGCCCTTCTCATTTCCCCCTGATACCTGGTTCTGGCCCAGCCAGGAAGGTGTTAACAGTGAGGAGAATCGAGGTCCCCCTCGGCCCACCTGGCAATCCCGTCTGCTCCTATATGGCCGTGAAGCCTGGGCTGGGCCTCCCTCCTCCTGTGGTGTCTATTTCTATACCTGGCCCCTGCCCTGCTACCCCAGTATCTATCCCATCCCTATTTCCAGTGAACCCTGTGAGGCTGTTGGGTTTGCAGGGATGCCTGAACATGTGACCCTTCCCAGGGACACCTGCATGCTCTGGGAGCCCTGCGGACCCATGCAGGGGAGGCTGTGAGGGGAGGCCGTAGGCCGCATGGTGGGCTGGGAATGGAGGCCTTTTGGGCACAGGGTCCTTTCTGGTGCCTCTCAAGCCCAGAAGGACATGGTTTTAGATCCACAGATCCACAGGCCTTTCCTTGGTGTAGACCCACGGGCATCTCTACAGCTGACTTCTGATTCCAGGCATCCCCTCCTCTTGCCAGAGCTGCCTGGGGCCCCTGGGGCCCAGGCCTCTGCTACCCCCCTGGGGGCCTTGGAAGGAGCAGTCCAGCCCCAGCACTCCTACACTGCCCCTCTGCCCCACGGGGATAAGAGATAGAGGTCCTGGGTTCAAGCCCTGCCTCTAGCTGCCGCCCGTGGGAACCCAAGCAAGGCCCTCCTGCCTTCTGGGTCTCAGTTTCCACATCTGTAAGTCAAGAGGGTTGACCAGATGGTCCCGGATTTACCTTCAGCTCTGATGTCCTGAGAGTCCATTCATGCCATGCCCAGCTCCCCCCATCCCACTCCTTAGCAGTGCGACCCCTTACCCCAGGCCGTCTTGGCCTTTGGGGTCACCTTGTTCCATCCTGTCACCCCAAATCCACCTGAGTCCTTCAGCCTTGGGCTCTGGTGTCTGAGCCCAAACTCCTGCCCCTGCTGTGGGGAAAGTGAGACAGGTGATCTCACCCCTGGGCCCAACCAGCTGCCCAGCCTTGGTCATGCATGCCAGCCCCTCCTGCAGCATGAGGCTCCGAGGCCCACTGCACATCCCATGCCTGGGCGCCACCCCCCCTCCACCACCCCCCCCCCCCCCCGCGCCTGTCTGCTGCCCAATGCCGCTCCCCTCCCTGTCATGCATGATGGTGGTGTTTCTATGCTGTCTGGTCCTGTGCCCGTCTCTGAGACAGTCTCTGTGTGGAATTTGCCTTAAACTGGAGTAAATTTGGTTCTTTTACTAAAGTTTCTTGTTTTCCTTTCTCTGTGAAAAATAGAAAATATATTGCTGTTCAACAGAGTCCAGGTTCTCCTCTCCATCTTTCTTCCATTCTTTTGTTTAATGAAGATTTACTGAGCAACTACTATGTGCCAGGGTCTGTGCTGGGCACTCAGGATGCGGCAATGAAGAAAACACAGGTCCCGTCTCCACATGGAGCTTACAACAAACACATAAATAAGACAGGAAAACCCAGTAAGCACATAAATAGGTAGATAACTTAATTTCAGGTGGTGATAAGAGTTACAAAGACAAAGAACAGAAAATAAGGGGCTAGAGAGGGACAGGGTGATATTTTAATGAGGTGGTTAGGGAGAGCCTCTCTGAGGAAGTGAAGGTTGAAATGAGCCCTAAGGAAATGAGAGGAGGCACGATGGTATCCAAGGCCAAGTAGAAGGAACAGCAAGTGCAAAGGCCCTGAGGCAGGAGCATACTTGATGTGAAGGACAGCAGGGAGGCTTGTGTGATTAGAACTGTATTAAGTGGGGAGATAGTTCAGGAGGTGAGATCAGGGGGGTGAAGAATCCAGAGTGCATAGGGCCTTGTGGGCCGTGGTTAGGGCTTTAGCATTACTCTTGAGTGAAATGGAGTCAGGAGGTGAGAGAGGTGAATAACATGATCAGATTATTCTCAAAAACAGGTGGGTCAGTTTATTACATTTGATCACCCACTGACTCATCCCTCAACAAGTATTTGCCTAGCACTCACGCCAGGCCCTGCTCAAGTTTGGAAACACTGATTCACGCACAGTTGTACCCTCACAGGGCAGCCCTGCCCTCCGTGTCCCTCTTCATCTATCAACCCCTGTGGCCATCAGAGCCCAGGATCGCAGGGAAAGGGGACTTCTTCCCTCCTCTGGGCAAGCTCACTCTCAGATTAGCCCTCCAGCCAGCCATTCCCAATCTGCACATCACCAGAAATTTGGGACTCATTATACCAAAGTTGGGGACTTATTTTCTTCTTATGATTTTATAGTAAATTAGAGCTGATTCGTGGCTGTCCCTATAATTAGATCACCCTCTGACTTGCATTCCGATGTGCTTGGAGTGGGTACCGGGTGGGGTCATAGCTTGGGAAGAGGGAAGTTCCCATAACCAGTGACCCATTTTGCCTCACCTTGGACGTCTGTGGGAAAGCGTCAAGCAGAGATGCCCACCTGGCAGGGGAATCAAGTCTCAGAGCCACTGCCCAAGGGGGGCCAAGTGCATCTTTACTGAGCTTGACACTGTAGCTTCTCTCCTGGGTTATTTCTCAAGGTATGGCCCATGAAACATTGGTTTTTTGGCATGGATTTTGGGGAACTGCCTACTCTGAGCCCCTCTCAGAGAATCCCAGTGGCCTTTGGAGCATTCAAGGCTCTGATAAGTCCTGCAGCAAAGAGACCAGTTTAACTTGGTTCAATCCAGTGTTTCGAAAGCTTTTTGACCATGGAGTCAGAGAGTGTGTGTGTGTTTAGCTGTAACACTGTTACCAAGCAGAAAACGTTGAACATTCTGTCTTAGGACTTCAAGTAGAGATCACCTCCCTGGTTCCACCACTAACACAGAAGACTGAGGCCTGCTACCGGGAGGCCAGAGGCAGGGCGTGGAGTTTGGGAGCTTCTCAGAGGAGGTTGGGTAGGAGAGGTGGGGACCTTTCATTTCTCTGGAGAGAGGAAGGAAACCACAGAGAAGAAAGGAGGGCGTTCAGAAAGTCACGGCACAAAGGTTGACTTTGTGTTCCCTCGTGGGGCTGAGAGGTGTGTGTGACTGAGCTAGGAGAGGGCAGGCAGAGGAGGGAGAGGCAGCTGAAAGGCTCTCCTGGCCTCTGGGCTCCCACCCCGGGTGCAGCTGTCTTTCCTCCTCACCCCTATTTGCTCCACCGGCCCTCAGGATTAAGGACCCTGGACTGTCATTCCCCAGGTCATTCCCCTCCACACTTCTGCCTTTGGAAGTCCCTTTACCGATCACTTGTCCACTCCCCTCAAGTGCCCCTGAATTAATAAAAATAAAATGATGACGATAATAATCGCGATGACCAACACTCATATGCACTTATGAAGCAGCAGGTGTTCTGAGCACTCTATGTGTGTTACGAGTATCTTTATAACAACCCTGTGAAGAAGGCGCTACCATTATCCCACTTTGCAGATGAGAAGACGGAGCCATGGAGAGGTTAAGGGACTTGTTCAGGGTCACACCACTAGAAAGTAGTAGAGCCTACAGGTATCTGAGTCCCAAGGTGGAATGGGAGCACCAACCTAGTTGCCATTTTGGTTGCTGTCTCACCTTTGCTGGGCCACCTGCCCTCTCTGGATCTCAGGGTCCCCACTGGCAAAATGGAGGGGACCGGCTCTAACGTCGCTAAGGGTCTTCCCATCTCTCTTGACTCTCAGCCCTCCCGGCAGCCTATCTTCTCAGACCCTCGCCAGACCCCAGAGGCCTCCGGGGACCTGGGTTGAGGCCAGGCTGGATGCTCTCCAACACCATACCGGCCCCGCCCACACCCCCAGGGTGCCTGGCTGCCCTTGGCCTGCAGAAGAGGTCCCTGAGCCCTGCCTGGAAGGGGCGGGAGAGGTAGAAGCAGAGGATGGGGCTGACGGCACAGTTGGAATAGGCCAGGATGGTGCAGAGGCTGGACGCCACGAAAGCCCCTGGCGTGGCAGGCAGGCCGCCCACGGCTGCCACGTAGCCCAGCACAGAGCAGGGCCCCCACATCAGCACGAAGACCACCAGCACCACAAGGATGAGCCCTGTGTTCTCCTGGTGCTCCCGGACGCTCTCCCCGCTGGGGCCACGGGGCCGTGTCCGCAGGAGCCAGCCCACGTGGCCGAAAGAGCAGCCCAGCCCCAGCGTACAAGGCAGGAAGGCCAGGGCTCCCAGCAGGCTGAAGTAGCAGGAGGCCTGGGCAGGGCTCAGGAGCAAGAGGCAGGCCGGGGCCCCCACGGCCCCCTCCTCCACGACCACCCTCTGGAACAGCCAGGTAGGCAATGATGCAGTGAGGCCCAGGACCCACGCGGCCCCACAGAGCAGCAGGCGGGCGCCCCGGCCAGACGGGAGGGCCACGTCGGGCCAGGCCACGGCCACGTGGCGCAGAAGAGCCGTGGCCACCATGCTGTAGAAGGTACAGAACATGGTGGCGTTGTTGGTGGCCTGGCTGGCAGTGCAGAGGACGGGGCCCAGCCACCAGTGGGGCCGCAGGAAGCTGAGCAGCAGCACGGGCACCACGCAGGCCAGGAAGAGCAGGTCGGACAGCGTGATGTTCACCATGAGGCTGTTGGTCAGGGCGAGGAGCGGACGGGGGGCGCCTGAGGCCCGGCCCACCACCACCAGCATGAGCCCGTTGGCCACCAGCCCCACCAGCAGGATGAGGCCGCAGACTCCGGCAAAGACGAGACGGAGCAGTCGCTCAGGTGTGGCTGTGAGCCCGGAGGTGAACGTGGCGTTGGGCTCCGGCCTAGGCTCCATCCTGCCCCACACACACAAGGACAGTGTAGAAACCGGCCTCTTCCCCTGCTGAGCGCCCCTCCTTTCCCAGAGCCCTGCATCCAGGGGGCTCCCTTGGCATGCACCGGTCCCCTGAGACCTCACAACAGCCTGGTGGGACGGGCTCGGTCTACACCGTGGGCTCAAGTCCCGACTCTGCTACGCTGTAGCTCCGTGACTTTGGGAAGTTACCTGAGGTTTCCCTACCTCAGTTTCCTCAACTGTAGAGAAGGAAATAAAATAAAACCGATGTCAACAGTAACTGTTACAAAAGGGTAATTTTCATGCTCCTCTTTTTAACTTCTTTATTTCTAAAACTTCTGCGGGGATGGGGTGCCTGGGTGGCTCGGTCGGTTAAGCATCTGACTCTCGGTTTCGGCTGAGGTCATGATCTCACAGTTCACGAGTTCAAGTCCCACACCGGGCTCTCAGCTGACAGCATGGAGCCTGCTTGGGATTCTCTCTCTCTCTCCCCCCACCACCCCCACCCCACCCCGCTCTCTCTGCCTCTCTCCTGCTCAGGCTCTCTCTCTTTCTTTCTCAAAATAAATAAATAAACTTTAAAAATATGAATAAATAAAATTCCTGCAGGGAGTGCAAAACGAATTTGGGGGGCGTGTGTGTGTCTATGTATACGCACGTGCATGCGTGCGTGCACGCACGCGCATATATATTTGTAAACAAAACCTTGCCTGCCTGTGAAACAGATTTTAATTCGAGGTGCAAGTAAGAAAGTGCATATGGAAGGGCTTTGAGAAGGTGTGAAGTCCCTGCCGGCGGTTCCCAAGCTTGTCTGTGCATGGGGATCACCTGAGGAGTTTCAAAAATACTAATGCGTGGGTCCCAGTGACAAGATTTCATTGATGTGGGCTGTTTTGAAAGATTCCAGATGACTCTACGGGGCGGACCAGCTTGGGAATGACCGTCTTTCTGCGGCTGTGCTGGGCACCCAGTGGGGGTGGGGGGAGGCACCGCTCCCCAGGTGTCGGATCTTCTCCCCCTCACTGCGTCCTACATGCTGAGAACATGGGGGGCCCCCGGAGCCAGGCTGGGAAACGGAGTCTAGACATCCCAGAGTCAGCCCAGTGGGGGCTACTGTCTGCACCTGCCACCAGGCGGATCAGGCTGGGATCCCTAGCTTTCTTGGGAAGAGACGTGCCCATTAACCCAATAAATATGTCCTGAGTCTATACCCTGAACCAGCTTCTAGAGATCCAGCAGCAAACGTGACATCTCCGTGGGGTCTTGATTCTACTTTCCTTCCCCTTGTCTCCTACACTGGGGGCAGGGGGAGTCTGGAGAGACCCCTCTCTGGCTCGGAGCCGGGGGTCCCCTGAGCCCCTGCGGCAGAGCCCTGCCTGGGGGACTTGCTTGGCCTCTGGGGCCCGAGGGCAGCCGAGAAGAGACCTCAGGGGGGCCTGTGTGAATTCTGCCTCCAATACCACGCCACTGCAAGGTCTCAGGCTCCTTCCAGGAACTGGGTGAAGGAGGAACCGAGGGACCAGCCTCAGTCCCTAACTGCCCTGTCTTCCCTTTCTTCATTCACCCGGCCCAGGCCTGCTGCCAATGACAGAAGTGGAGACGAGGGGAGGGAAAGAAAGGGTCCAGGGCCCCGGCCCCGGCTCCACCTAAGCGTCCGTACCTTCCTAGGAGAAGCTCCGTAACTTCATGGCGACGCTTGGGGCCGCCAGAGCCTGGGTTCAAACCCCCGCTGCACCACCTGCTAGCCGTGTGGCTGCGGAAAGCGACTCATCTTCTGTGCCGCATTTTCCTTAGCTGTGAAGTGGGGATAATCACAAGCCTCGTCTCACAGGGCTGATGTGAGGGTTGAATGGGGTGATACAAGCTAAGTGCTCGGAACAGTGCCTGGCGCGAAGTAGGAGCTTTGCAAACGACGCCTGTTCTGTTCCTGCCCACCCACCGTTCCAAAAATCTCTCTTCCCTGACACCTCTGTCCACACTCCAGTTTGTCCCCCTGCCCTCCCCTTCTCCCTCCACCGCCTGAGCCCCATCAGCCCAGTCCCACCCTCCTTTTCTTTTTAAAAAAAATTGTTTAAATGTTCATTTATTTTTGAGAGAGAGAGAAGGCGCGAGGGAGGGGCAGAGAGAGGAGATAGAGAATCCGAAGCAGGCTCCAGGCTCTGAGCTGTCACAGAGCCTGACGCAGGGCTCGAACCATGAACCGCAAGATCATGACCTGAGCTGAAGCCTGACGCTTCCCGGACTGAGCCACCCCAGGCGCCCTCACCCTCCTTTTCCGAACCAGCCTCAAGCTAAGTTGTGACCAGCGCCTGCTTGGCGGACGTGCCCTGGGAACTCACCACTTGCCTGGATGCTCCCTCTGAAATCTACCTTGAGCCCCTCCTGCTGCTCTCCTTACCTGCCTCGTGCTGCTCTGAGGTTCCTGGGCCCTGCTTGCTGACCCGGAGCCCTCTGACACCAGGAAAGGCTGGCGGCCCCTCCACAGCCCTGCTCGGCACAGAAGCTGGACCTAGCCAGAGAAAGCCGAGAGAAGGTTCTGGGCAGGTGTGTGGTCCCTTCTGGCACCCCACCTCTAGGGAACCTGAGCTGGCTGCCTCCAGCGGGCGCAGAGCTGAGATGAAAGGGGCAGGCCTGGGGGCTATTTCTGTACGGGGTCCCCCAGAGGACAGGGGCTCTATCCGCTCTCCTGGCTCCCCCAGGAATCACACCCTGCTTACCTGCCTCATTAACTCGCTGGCCTACCGGACAGAGACGTTGGTGCCTGCCAGGTCCCCAGGCCCCAGAGAGAGCCATTAGCAACAGCAAGACCTGCCTCCCACCCTCGTCCATGGGCACACATCACTCTCTCCAGCCCACCTCTCCCTGTCTGTCTGTCTCTCTTGGAACCTACTACAATCTAGAAACTTCTCAGAGCAGGGAGACACTTGTGGGCTGACGGAGAGGATCCAGGAAGGGAGAAGAGATCGGGGATAAGAAAGAATCCATAAGAGGGGCCAGGGAGAGAACTGCCTAGATCACAAAGTCATCCTGGCATGTTGTCTAGAGGTTGAATGGGGTCCGTTAAAGGCATTGGATCCAACCTTTGGTGGCTTCGGATGCCTGAACCTTTTCCACCTTGCCTCTTGCCAAGGGTCACCCAACTGCCACTTGTATGCCTCTATCGACAGAGAGCTCACTGCTGTGGAGGCATCCCTTTCAGAACCGAGCAGAGGGATGGGGGCCAAGATCGGAGACCGATTCGACCTGTAGGCAAGCTCTGTCTTCCACCTCCCGCCCTCCCTTCCTCTCCTGCAGTCTCTTGCGCTGTACCTCTTTCTCTTGGAACTGTCTCTGCTTGTCTCCCCCACGGAACCGGGGTTTCCTTGGATTCAGCTGGGGAATTCACCAGGATTGAAGGATCACGAAGTTATCATTACGCACCCTGCATCCTGCACACGCTGGCCTTCAGGACATGGTGGGTGTCGTTGCGGTTAGATGACGGGGACAACAATCACGACACACATACGTGACGGGAGATAGTCCAACACTGAGGGGCCGTCTCCCTAAGATTCTCGAAACAAGCTCCTTCAGGGCACGGGAGACCGCAGCCCGGGGGGTGCTGTACCTTTCAGGAGGCAAATGTTGTGCAGTTCTGGGAATCCCTACAAAAGCTCCAAAGAGGGGGCCACGAGTGACCCGCAGCCAGTGTCTCTGCTGCTCCCCAGGCCCCGCCAGCCACACCCCAGCTGGACCTCGAGAGCACCCGGAGACTGACGACTGAGGGCAGAGAGCTGCACCAGGGGACATCTTGGCGTTAGAGCAGGTGATCCTTGAATACGACCCCTTAGAGTCAGGTCTGGGGGAAAGGAAGTGGGGGAGGGGGGGACAGGAGACAGGAGGAACAGGGCTTGTCAGGGGCCATCAGAACATTGCTCTTTCCCCAGACTCGGATTCTGCTCGGAAGGAACTCCATGCTTGCAAACAGGGGTGAATGGGACAAGGTTCACCAGCTTTGTCAGGCACGAAACAGGGGGACTGCTTGAATAAAGAGTATTTTGTCATTAACAGGCTCTATCCGTTAGCAATCAGCCCCGAAGCAAGCTCCCAGGGAAGTTTCTCTCCCTCTCCTTAGCGTTTATTTTTCATTTTGATTATATCAAGAACACCGAATCATTGCAGAAGATCTGGAAATACAAATACATATAAAAAGGGAAATAAGACCTCCGCACATGCACCCTGCAATATTAACACCCAGAGATGTGTGCCCAAGAATGCGGTGTACTTTCCTTCATTCATTTTTCTAGACTTTTCCTTTCTTTAAAGAGTTTTCACCACCATCACCTCAGCAAAGTCCTTCTTCAGAGTGCAAAGGGCAGCCCTACCCTGGGATCCGAGTCCTGACCGGAGGAGGGGTTTTCCTGAACATCCGAGCTGGCCGTCTCTGTCATTGCTGTGCCCAGGCAGGTGGGACAGGAGCCGAGGAACAGGAAACCCGAGGGGTGCCGTCCTGTCCTGGCTGGGCCAGATGGTCAGAAGCAGCAGACAGAGCTCTTGGATGGCCTCTTGGGGGCCACCTCCACCAGGGAGTCCTTCAGATGGTCTTCCTGCATCTTGAGTGACCTGTGTGATGACGCCAGACATCAGTCCTCTGTCTCACCTTGCCGGGGCAGCAGGGAGGGACCTGCGGGTGCAGCTGTGGGGCTGGGGCATTGCATCCCCTGAGCTACCTCTCTTCCCCCCCCCTGCTCTGTTCCCGTCCTGCATTCCACACGGCACCGGAAAAATGGGGCCATGGAGACTTTTGCCTTCTCTTTCCTGGCATCCTTTCCAGACTACTGTGTGCCAGGCTTGGTGCAAGGGACTCTGAATGGGACAGTGAAGCCGGCATGTCCTTGCCTTGAGGGGTAAGGGAGACAGAGAGGAGAAGGGGCTGTCAGAACCCAGGAATGGGGAAGCACGCCGAGGGACCTCACACCAGGTTCTCCAGGGATTTACGGAGGAAGGAGGCAGCGTCAGAGCTGAGACCCAGCAGAGTACAAGGGTTCACTAGCAGAAAAGCAGGGTGCATTCCAGGCAGGGGGCAAAGGCTCGGTGTCAAAAGAGAGCTGGGGATTGGGGAAATGAAAGAAGCTCATTGGTTCATTCGCTTGCTCAGATTATATTTACTGTGTGGGGACCACTGCGCTAACTCCCAAAGCCTAAAGACTGACCGGCCCAGAAAGAAGCCTTGTAGGCAACAGGGGGTCAGGGCCCCCAGGGGCCTGGAAACCACATTCAGGAACCCGGGCTTCTGTTCTACAGCGGAGGGAATCCGTTGAGCAGTTTTGGATCAGAGGCCATCACAGTGTGATTGGGTGCGTGGTTTGGCAAGCTCGCCCCGGTTGCTTTGTCAGAGAAGGGCCTTCCAGATCATCTGGCCTAGTACCCCGTCCGCCTTACCCATTTCATTCATTTCTTGGGCACCTAGTATGTGCTGGGCCTTGGGTGTGGAGGGGGCGGGGCTGAACAAAACAGACGCGGCCCTGCCCTCCTGGAGCTACAGTCTGGTGCAGGAGGCTGACAGCAACAAGGAAGCAGACAAATGCACCTGTGATTACGATTTGTCAAGAAGGGTTTTTGTTTGTTTGTTTTTTCAAAAAAATTTTTAATGTTTATTTATTTTTGAGACAGAGAGAGACAGAGCATGAACGGAGGAGGGTCAGAGAGAGAGGGAGACACAGAATCGGAAACAGGCTCCAGGCTCTGAGCTGTCAGCACAGAGCCCGACGCGGGGCTCGAACTCACGGACCATGAGATCGTGACCTGAGCTGAAGTTGGCCGCTTAACCGACTGAGCCACCCAGGTTCCCCATGAAGGGTTGTTTTTTTTTTAAAGTTTGTTTATTTTGAGAGAGACGAGAGCACAAGCCAGGGAGGAGGAGGGGCAGAGAGAGGGGGAGGGAAAGAGAACCCCAAGCAGGCTCCCCACTGTCAGCGCAGAGCCCGACGCGGGGCCCGAACTCCCGAACCGCGAGATCACCACCTGAGCCAAAATCAAGAGTTGGATGCTTCACTGACTGAGTCACCCAGGCGCCCCAAGAAGGGCTTTGAAAGACACGAACAGAGGACAGGGATCCAGAATAGTGGTGGGATGGGGAGTGGTCAGGGAGGGTCCCCCCCTAAACAGCTGGAGCTGAGTGAGTGTGCACGGACACACGCACGCAGGGACAGGGGAGATGGCTCCGGAGATGAGGAAGGCCACTGCGAGGCATTGGGATTTTATTCTAAATCTAGTGGGAGTTACTAGAAGGCTGGGAGCAGGAAAGTGACTCTCTCTGTCCCACCACACTGCACAGAGGAGAAAGCAAGGCTCAGACAGGGCACGTGAGACTTTTAGGAGGTGATGCAGTCAACGGCGTTGGTAGAACTGGCTTCGGACTCTCTGCACAGTGCTCTCTGTCCTTCCCCAGAGTGTGAGCCCTGTGTTGTCACAGTGCTTCCTCAGAGTGGGCCTTCCCTCCCTCAGGGGGGGTCTGGAGGCTGCCCAGGAGGCTCTCGGGGTGGGGAGGGGCGGGGTGGCACTCACCGGGCCAGGTTCATCATGGACTCCTGGATGTTGTGACCGAGGGCGGCGCTGCACTCCCCAAAGGAGACTCCCAGCTCCTGCAGACAGACAGGGGTATGGGTGCCCTCGGGGAGCACACTGAGCATCCTGGTGGCCGCCCCCACCGCCAAAGCCCTGGCCATCAGACAGAGTCCCACCCAGGACGTCCCTAGGCCAACCACAACAAGCGAGGCAGCCCCTTCTCCGTGTGGCCACTGGTCCCAGCCCTGGTCCTGCCCACTGGCCCTCTCCACCCTGGCCAGCCACCATGCTAAAGATGCCACCCCGGAAACGTTCCAGAGCCCACAGAGCAATGGTGGAAAGCCCGTGTCCCAACTTGGAGAAATGTCCCTGGGGATATATATATATATTTAAAAAAAAATTTTTTTTAATGTTTATTTATTCTTGAGACAGAGAGAGACACGGCACGAGCAGGGAAGGGGCAGAGAGAGAGGGAGACACAGAATGTGAAGCAGGCTCCAGGCTCTGAGCTGTCAGCACAGAGCCCGACACGGGGCTCGAACTCACGAACCGTGAGATCATGACCTGAGCCGAAGTCGGACGCTTAACCGACTGAGCCACCCAGGCGCCCCTCGCTCTGTTTTATATAACCCTTTGGGGTAGGGTGGGCTCAAGGTCATTGTACTGTTGGATTAAAGCATATGCAATGGCTAGTTTGACGGGGCCCCGGTCAAATATCAGCAACCTCACAGGATTCAGAAGACCAGCTGTTCTTTTGACTTCACGTTACATTGTAAGCATTTCCTCCACACCCTCAAATATTTTTTCTGGGACAGGATTCTTAATGGCAAATGCTAGCCTCTCCCATGAACCTCCACAATTTGACCACCACCCCCTGCCAAATGTCTGTTCTTATAAATAATACTGTAAATAACATCCTCACGTAAACATTCTTGATTATACATTATACGCGGGTATCCATTACGCTATTCTCTTAGGGATTATTATTTCTGATTCTTTCCTCAGGATAAATTGCCAGAGGAGGAATTACCATGTCAAAGAGATGAGCCACTACATTTAAGAGGGAAAAATTCCCGCCAACCAGGAGCCACAGTGATGACCTCATGATTACGAGAAAAGAGAAGGGGAAGGAAATACAATATGGAAATGCCAAGAGGGGTTGTAGCAGAGGCGGGGCAAGGGGTGGGTTCTTTTTTCCTTCTCTATTATTCTCCCGAGTTTCTGGAATGTGGCCAAATTCTATTCGTAAATAAATAGTATCCACTGTCTGGTGGTGGGGCTTTTGATGCGCTCTCGCCAGAGAAGAATTTGAGTCCTAAGATAGAATAAATTAGAAGGAATGCTATGTTAATTAGAGACCAGAGAGAAAAGTAAGATTTGATTGGGAATTTTAAGTGAAGCTTTTAAAACCTTTCTTTACTCGGAAGATATTTTTGTGGGGGTCAGAATGGAGAACTGCTAGTTCAACGTGAGGGTCAATGTCACGCCCACCATCACAGCTTCACGTTTGGGCCTAAGAACAGGGTAGGTCAGAAATAGAGGGGGCCAGGCCGCTGTCCACTCTGACCCGGCCTTTGGCAGGGCAGGGGCAGGGGCAGGAACGGGCAACGTGTCCTTCTCGGTTAGCCAGGCCGGGGTGACCTGTCCACTAACCTCCAGGGAGGGGTCTGCCCAGTCCAGGCTGGGTGAGGGCCTGACGCCCGGGTGCTCACCTGGGCCAGCTGCTGCCCGGCCTCGGTGGGCACCTGCCGTTTCTCCTCACAGTCCATCTTGTTTCCCAGGAGAAGCACGACCACCCCATCGGACCCTGAGTCCTGCACACAGAACACATTCCCTCAGCCACACGTGCTGGGTGCCTGCTATGCTGTGCCAGGCCCTGGGTGGACGCGGCCCCCCCCTCCAGGGAGCTGACTAAGCACACCCTGCCCCTCCCCCACCCCCATGACCGCCTTTCCGGGTCACACCCACTCCACACCCTTCGGTCGGTCTACAGTGAGTCAGCCCCTCCTCTCTGCCTACCAACTTGTCAGCCATTTTCCGAGGCCAGCCTCAAAGGTGCCTCCCCTAGCAGGCCTTCCAGGATTGTTCCCGCCCATGCCCTTCTCTTCCTGCCTGTGCTGAACAGCCCGGTGCTTGATTACACAGGCCGGCTTGGCTCATTTCCTAGTGGTTTCATGACTACTACTACTGCTGCTAAGCTTCTGTTTACTGGGTGCTTCCTATATACCCAGCATTGTGCTAAAGGCAATGATGTCAGTTAATCCTAACAACTGTCTGCGAGAAGCTGGAAAATCGAAGTTCGGAGAAGCTGAGTCACGTGTCCAAAGTCACAGAGTTGGGGCCGGGTAGTTGGGATTCACACCTAGGTCCCGTCAGACCCAGAGCCCAGTCTCCTTCATATATCACCTTATCCTACTTCTCTTCAACTAGACTAGAAACTCCCACAGAGAAGACCACACGTCTTCCTTCACACCCCTCTGCGGTGCTAGCCCATGCTGCAGAATTTCAGTATGTGCCTGTCAACTAAGCACACGGGGCGAGAACTAGAGACGGGTGGACGGACGACTTCTCACTTAGAGTGTCGCTGCACTTGCGTTATTCCCAGGTGTTAAGAAGACACCCCCAAGCTACTGCATATAGGAAAGAAATGTTCATAAGATAAAGGAAGTAGTTTGTTTTGGAGGCGGTACTATGTGGTTGTGGTTTCTTTGTGTGACGATGCCCCCGGCCCATCCAGCCACCTGCCCTCAGCGGGTCGCATCACCCACGAGTCTGCTGTGTCATTTGTAATCCTGGGAGAAAGGGGGGGGTGTGGGCAGGGTGCAAGTTCCCTCTTGGTTCCCCAAACTGGGGCCAACCCCAGCAGCCATCGGCTCACCTGGAGACAGTCCAGCCAGTGGCGCACGTGGGCAAAGCTCTCCTGGGAGGTGACGTCGTACATGAGTACCACTCCATCAGCCTTTCGGAGTAGCTGCCGAGTCATGCTGTGGTACCTGCCCAGACGGTCTGCGTGAGGCCAGGCCTGGGGGGCTGACCCCATGCCCTGGCCTCTCCAGGCCTTAGCTACTTCGTCTGCAAAGTGGGGCAAGGAGCCTCACCTGCTTCTAATTGCTTCCCAAACAGAGTTTTCCTTCTCACAGGGTAGTTCTCGTTGAATAGGCAACGGTTCTCATGGCTCAGACTTCAGAAGGTACCAGCCAGCACCCAGTGAAAAGTCTGACACCGCCCCCCCCCCCCCCCCCGCCGCCACCACCCCCATCCTGCCTCCACTCAGTCTCCCTCCCCGGGGGCAGCCAGGGTTAGCAGTTTCCAGAGGGATTTTATGAACACACACAACTGTATATGTGCATACACGCACACACATGGTAAACACAGTGTAAAGTCCTCACTGTATTTGTTAATGCTCAGTCATCTGTACTTTGCTTTTTGAGTTCGTAAAACGTCTTGGAGGTGTCTCCCCACGGGTGCAAAGGGAAGAATGCTCAATCTCTTTTGTGGCTTCATACTATTCTACATATTGGGTAGAATCAGCTAGGCCACCATTCCGGACATTTTGGTCATTCCCGGTGTTTCACAACATAAGTGATGTTGTTTTGAACGTGTCGAGACTACAGTCATGTACGAGTTGATCAGCAGAGTAAGTTTCTGGAAGCAGAGCTGCTGGGTCAAAGAAGATGTGGGTGGTTTTTTTGTTTTGTTTTGTTTTTTTTAAAGAGAGAGAGAGAGAAATAGCATGAGCGGGGGAGGGGGAGAGAGTGGGGGAGAGAGAGAGGACGTGGGCTTTGATCCCACGACCCTGGGATCATGGCCTGAGCCGAAACCAAGAGTTAGAGGCTCAGCCGAGGCGCCCAGGCTCCCCAGAAAATATGCCTTTTAAGTTTCGATCGCTACTGCCTAACTGCAAAGGGGCAGGCTGGCGTTTTCAGAACAGGCGATGGGCAGCCGTCCCTGCAGGCCATGCGGGGATGGCCCTGCCAGCTGCCCTGTCAGGCCGAGGGGCCCTTGGGTCACCTACCCCACCGGGGCTTGACTCACCTCTCCTTCCCCAGCCTCCTAAATCCTTAGGGGCTGGATACCTTTCATGCACGTGGTTGCCTCTTGCCTACGTTAGACTCTTCGAGGTCAGGGCTGCCCTCCACCCCGCTGTACCTCAGCGGCCCTGACACCATGATTACAGACAGGGCCGGTTACCTCTCCTGGCCAGCCGTGTCCCAGAGCTGCAGCATGAAGCGCTTGTTGTCCACCAGCAGAGTTTTGACCCGAAAATCCACGCCTAGGACACACAGAGGGCATCAGGTCCGCTTCTAAGTTACCATCCAGGGCTTCCAGCCAAGACCTGTCTCCGGTACCAGCCCCTCGGGCTGCCGGGCTTCCCCTCAGCTCTCCAAATCCCATCCGTACTCAAGGGCCCCCGTCTGCCAAGAAGCCTCTCCTGACCACCTAGCCTGTGGGCTTCACTGCCCCCACCGCACTCCCACACCCTGGCGGTCAGTGCCAGTTCGAGGCACCTTGCGTTGTTTCGACCTCTGTGAACATATCCGTCTTCCCACCTGTACGGCAATGTTTATTCCTCAGGTCCCTCAAGAAAACCAGTTTCATTATTTTATTTTTAGAATATTCCCTGTTTCGTTCCTAATTATGGAACAGACAGCAGGGTAGAAACAGACAGCCTAGGAGGGCGGGAGGAGCAATGCCGTCAGGGATGCCTGACTGTGAGCTGCCCGCCCTCAGCTGCTAGCTTTGTGACCCCAGGCAGGTCACTGTACCTCTCTGAGCCTCCCTTTCTCATCTGCAAGATGACAATTAATTTTTTTTTAATTTTTTTGAACGTTTATTTATTTTTGAGACAGAGAGAGCATGAACAGGGGAGGGTCAGAGAAAGAGGGAGACACAGAATCTGAAACAGGCTCCAGGCTCTGAGCTGTCAGCACAGAGCCCGACGCGGGGCTTGAACTCACGGACCTCGAGATCGTGACCTGAGCCGAAGTCGGATGCTTAACCGACTGAGCCATCCAGGCGCCCCATGCAAGATGACAATTTAAAAAGACCCACACCGGGGTGCCTGGCTGGCTCAGTTGGGAGAGCACGCGGCTCTTGATCTCAGGGTCTTGAGTTCAAGCCCCACGTTGGGTGTAGAGCTCACTTAAGTAAATAAATATCTGTTAAAAAAAAAAAAAGGTTTTAAGATAAAACAAAAGGACACACATCGCAGAGTGGTTGGGAGAATTAAATGACTTATGTTTGAGGTTCAGCCCAGTTTCCGGAGGGGGTTCTTGAGAGGTGATCATTTTCACCATTATTCTTTTTATTTTTAATGTTTCTTTATTTATTTTGAGAGAGAGCACACATGAGCAGGGGAGGGTCAGAGAGAGTGGGAGAGAGAGAATCCCAAAAAGGCTCTGCACTGTCAGCGTAGAATCTGACGCGGGGCTCGAACACACGAACTGTGAGATCATGACCTGAGCTGAAGTCGGACGCTTAACTGAGCCACCCAGGCGCCCCTCATCACTATTCTCATCTCCCTGAACCCTAGCCCTTCAAATTTCCCAGGTCCACCCCTGCCGTGGTCATTCTTTCAGACCCTCTCTGTCCCTGGAGATATGAAGGTAAGAGTGAAATCCCGGGGAAGTGTAGAAAGTTTGGGGTGCACCTTCCTGCCAATCCCCACTTCCCAAGGAAATCCGGCAGAGTAGGGGGTGAGTGAGAGGGGCTTCTTTGTCCCTTTCCTACAGGGCCCACTGTAGGCCTCAGGCCAGCTCAGGAAAGGGGTGCCTCCTCATATCAGCCCTGAGCTAGTAGAGACTTTCCTCCGTCTCTTATGGTGACCTCCGTGAACACCAGCTGCTCTCCCCGCAGGCAGTCAAAACCACGGACCACCTCCCTCCCCCTACTGCCCATGCTCTCCACAGGAAGTGACCACCTGGGAGACCTGACTGCAGAATGGTGATGCAGAAGTCCGTAGCATTTACTTCTCTTTACTGCCCTCTTTCCTGAATGTCTTAGGAAGCCCAGGGTCTGCAGGAACTTCCGAGATTGTCTAATCCAAGCCCCGGTGATAATATCCAGCTTCGGCTTAAATACCCACCGTGTAACCTACAAACGACTCTTTCATAACCGCCCCCCCTCATTACCCCCGCTGTTCTACCTCCCTGTCCATCCCCTCTTCAGCCCACCCATACGGCCCCCATACTGCCCCCCAAACATGCCGTTAAGAATAGAAGTGATCTCCTTCCCAAGGAATCTGCTATTTACATTAAGAGTATAACAATGACCTCTTTCCAAAGGAATCTCCCCAGGGAGAGAGTAATGCTGAACCCAGGAGAGGGTAAGACCCAGAAGAGGGTAGGGCGTGTGCTTTGAAGGCAGGAGACTATGGCTATGAACTTTGGGCCCCAGCGAGGGCAGGAAAGTTAACCAGGTCTTCAATGATCTGTTTCCCTCATCTGTAAAATGGGGCTATGGAAAATGCACATTCAGATATAACCCATTTGGCTCTGGCTCTGGGACTCCACCTAGCCCTGTTCTTCTGAGAGGGGGTGAGAATGGAAGAGGTGACGCTGGGTGGGGAAATGTTCAAGACTGGGGAAGCCAGATCGTCCCCATGGATAATGAAGCCAGATGGATGGCAGCCACCAGGGGGCACCAAACCGCAGCTGGCCCTGGGACAGAGTGGTCTCACCCACCTGGATCTCAGACACTCCCAAGCTGCCTAGCAGTGAGCGCAGGCTCGACCTGTCTTTTTACAATTTTGCAACCTGTGTTTTTCTTGACTGAATTCTGTGGGACCTTCTTATCACATAATAACGGAGGCAGATCATTTAATACAGGGAGGGCTTCTGTAAGGAATAAGGCACGTAAGACAGGCTTGGGCACTGTAGGTAGTCAGTAACCAATAACTTAGCGATTAATAACGGTGGCCTTGCAGACCCTGTGACCCCGCTCAACATCAGACCAGGCCTGCTAGGAGTTCCCTACTCCCAAGGACGCTGCACTCTTAACTGGTTCCCCAGGTTAGGATTCTTAGAAAAAAGTTTGAGAACTTGTCTTAGAGCCTCTTGTGCATGAAGGCTGTCATTTACTCACTGGACTGGCACTGGTCCCCAGACAGCCTGCACCCTGACTGACACGAACACACGGATCTCCCCCGTCTTCGTGCCTAAGTGGGTCTCCTCTTCATTCCTGAGCTTGCATTTCTGTGGCTCTATACGATGCCAAGTGGTCATATATCCTGACGTTTTTAGGTAGAGGAGTCTTTGTGGTTGGGGACATTTCATTTGCAGGGGCCACTGAATTAGACATTAGCAAATATTTACTTACAATAATAACAATAAAAACAGGGGTGCCTGGGTGGTTCAGTCAGTTAAGCGCCAGACTTTGGCTCACGTCATGATCTCGCAGTTGGTGGGTTCGAGCCCCGCGTCGGGCTCTGTGCTGACAGCTCGGAGCCTGGAGCCTGCTTCGGATTCTGTGTCTCCCTCTCTCTCTGCCCCTCCCCCCCTCAAAAATAAATAAAAAACATTTTAAAAACTTAATAATAATAAAAAAACTATTTATTGAGCACTTATGACATCCCAGATGTTATTCTAAGACTTGACTTGTACGGATGGAAGTAACCCTTACAACCGTTCTAGGAAGTTAGCACTCTTGTCCCCATTATATGCAGATGAGGGTTTGGGAGCTCAGAGGGGTTAAATAACTTGCCCAAGTTCATACTGCTAGCCAGTGGCAGAGAGGGGATTTGAACTCAGGTACTAACTGACCCTACTCTAGAAATACATTCTGTGTAAAGTGTTCAACTTGCCCAAGACAACTTCCTGCCAGAGCTTGGCTAACTGGCCGGGGGGTTGATCCTGAACAAATGTGAGCAGCAGGGACCCCCGCAGTGGCCTGCCCACGGCCCATGTGGGCGGAGACTTGCTTGTTTTCACCATCAACCAGCATTGGCCCCTAAATTGCAGGGTGCTTTGTTGATGTGGCACATTATAAGCTAATCAGATCAATGCAGCAAAGCAAATTACCTATAATTAGAGATAATTAGTAAAATAGTAAGATTATGCCCACATAAAATAAAGTCTAATGCAGGGCCCGTGGCCAGGAGAACCTGCAGCTTCCCCGGAGACGGCTCTCTCTGGCCCTGCTCCAGCCCCTTGGCCCCGGGCCCTGGGTTTCCCCTCCCACCCAGCCTCCTCCCCACTCTCCCCCACACCCCCGGCCCAGGTGGGCTCTTACCCACAGTAGCTGCCAGCCCAGGGGTGAAGGTGTTTTTGTGCAGCAGGTGTAAGAAGGATGTTTTGCCCACGTTTGAGTCTCCCAGGAAGACGATGTGAAAGAGGTAATCAGGGTTGGCTGGAGGCTCGTTGGCAGTGAGGGACCCTGAGGATGGGGTCAGCTCAGCCTCCTTGGAGTCACTTCCTGGGTCTTCAGGCCTGTTCTCTGCCCTTGGCTCCCTGGGTCGTAGGGAGCCTTGTTCTTCTGTATGAGCAGCTGTAGGTGAGGGCATGGGGTGGGTTTCCAGCTCAACCATGGTGGGGAGGTTCTGTGTGGGCTCCCGGGGCCCTGCTCCATCCCCGCGCTGAGCCCCCTCATGGGGAGAGTCCAGTGGAGGTGACTGTTTTCTAGAAGCAGGGGCCCCTGCTTCAGCCTGAGCCTGCGGTACGTCATACGGGCGAGAGGCAGGCAGGCCGTCTTGCTGGGGGTGTTCTGAATGCCCCGTTTTCAGGCCATGAGCCTCAGTGAACTGCCCTGAACTGAGGTCTAGGCTTCCTTGATCCACCTGTTTCCTTTCCTCGACCTTGGGCTCTTCTTCTAGACTCTTGCGGGAAAGGGTGGGCAGGCCTTCTGGCCCGAGGACCTGGCTGTGAGCTTCTCTTGGTCCTCCAGGATGGCCCTCCTGCGCACCAGGGCCCAGCTGGCCCTGCTCCAATCCCTCTGTGGGAGCCCGACCCACAGGCTCCGGATCCTGGGAGGGCTCAGCCAGCCCCGGTGTGGGGGTTCCGGCTCCTGGGGACCCCAGTCCTAGCTCAGAGCCAGCGGCGTGTGGGTCCTGATGCAGGAGGGCCTCTCTCTGCCTGGGCGGCTTGACTGGGACAGGCCCGGGCTCTGGGCTCTTGTTGTCATCTGAGTATGAGGCCTGGAGCTGTTCGCTGGGCCCAGCTGGGGCCTGGGGAGGAGAGGAGGTCACCGGAGGAGGGGGTGCATCCTCCAAAGGAATGAGCATTTTGAGTGCAGCTGCCACTAGGCTCCCTGACTCCTCACTCGGGGCCCCTGGGGAACTCCCGTGGAAGATGGCCTCGGGGCCGGGCCCTGACTCCTCCTTAGGTTCCAGGCTGTGAGGCTGGACAGGCTGCTCTGGACTGATGTCCTGCCCACCCACGTCCACTCCTTTCCCCTCCGTGGCCCTGGAGGGCGCCCCCGTGGGGCTCCTTGGAGCCCCATCCAGATCTGAAGGTGGCCCCTGACCAAACGGCAAAGAATGCAGCTCCGAGATGGAGATCTGCCTGACTACTCGGGGCGTCTGGGGGCCTGCCGGGGCTCTCGGGGTGGAGGGTGGGCTCCAGGAGAGCTGCAGGGCTCTGCGCGAGGAGGTGTTGAAGCTGTTCAGGAGCTGGTCCCAGTCATCCTCATCCCCAAACAGTCCAGGCAGGGGGGCCTCCTCTGAGGAGACTGCCTTGGTGTCTGGAGCTTTCTCCTCACCTGCCCTGGGGACACTAGAAAGGGTTTAGGAAGCTAAGGTCAGGAGAGGGGCAGATAGATGTCATACCAACCCCGCTTACATGTCTCCCCATCGGTAACGCCTCACAGCTGGCCCCGCTCCCGGTCTCTCTCTACTCAGCAGTCCTTCTCACCCTGCACGCACCCCCTTCCTCCCCCTCAACCAATCCTGCCCATCCTTCGGGGCCTATATGAAGCCTCACCTCCTCCAGGAAGCCTCCCCTGACCATCCTGGCCCATCTCACTCCTCTGGGCTGTAACAGGTAGAGTGAGTACCTGCCTGGGATCCATTACCACACTAGACCGTGTGTGTGTGTGTGTGTGTGTGTGTGTGAATCCCAGTTGTGTGACCTTGACACACGACTTTCCCCTCTCTGTGCCTTACTTTCGTTGTCTGAGAAGCGGGCATGAGAATGTCAGCCTGGCATGGTTGTTGTAAAGCTTAAGGAGGGAGATTCTGGGGGTGTTCTGGGTGCTGACCAGAGCCTCAGAGAACTCCCTCACCTCTCTCAGGAAGCCCCTGGTCTCCACCTCAGCCCAGGGATGGCAGCTACTTGCCTTGGTTCCTCCTCCGTCTGCCAGGACACGTGGCCCCTGGCGGCATTCAGATGCCCCCTGGTCACCTGCAGTCGTTTCTGCGCCTCCTCCAGCCGCCCAGCCAGGTCACGCTCGGCCTCCCGAAGCTGCCGGTTCTCCGCGTTGGCCTCCTGATGTGTGCTGCTGAGGAACTGGACCTGGGCCTCCAGCTGCAGGAGGCAGGGTGTGAGGAGGGGAGAAGCCCAGCTGCCTTCCAGGGCGACAAATAGCCTCCAAAGGCCACCGTGGGGTACAGACCCCAGGCTTCTGGAGACCGAGCTTCAACATAACATTGGAGGGGGGGCGCCTGGGTGGCTCAGGTGGTTGAGCGGCCGACTCTTGATTTTGGCTCAGCTCATAATCTCAGGGTTCATGAGTTCGAGCCCCACATCGGGCTCTGTGCTGACAGTGCGGAGCCTGCTTGGGATTCTCTGTCTCCCTCTCATTCTGCTCCCTCCCCTGCGCGCTCTCTCTCTCCCTCAAAATAAATGAACTTACACACACACACACACAAAGGATTGGGGGGGGGTTACCCCTATTGGCCTAACAAGCTCCATTACCTCCCACCCAGGAGAGACATTTGAATTGCCGGGGTAGGGAGGAGAGAGGGAATTGTATAAGGAACACACACTGCAGCACCACAAGGGCCTGCCACGTGAATGGGATCACACCCTCCTCTGCTCAAAGCTCTGTGATGGTTGCTCATCTCTGAACCCCATCTGGTCCGCTGGGAGCTCCCGAGCCAACAGCAAGTCACATGACTCGGAGATGGCACACAGCTGGGACACTCAGAGTGGAAGGTGAGACCTGCACCGGGGCATCCTGGGCCTTGCAGAGTCCCTCCCACCCCACTGGGTCTCGGGCCTCCCCCTTCACTACTCTCCCCTCCCTCTGTCTGCTCCAGCCACAGGTCTCCTGGCTGCTCCTGGAACATTCATAGCACGTGTCTACCTCAGGACCTTTGCACTCGCTGGTCTCTCTGCCTGGACTGCACTTCCCCAGATGTCACACGGCCCACCCCTCATCTCCTTCAGGTCTTCGCTCCAATGTCATCAACTACACCAGTGAGGTCTTCCTGGACTCCCCTGTCAAAACCTTTCTATCCCCCCACCCTGCTTCTCTTCTTCTCCTTAGCATTATCTCACATGTTATAGATTTTACCTGCTAATTTTGTCGGTCATCTATCTTCCTGACTAAGGCTATAACTCCATGGGCAGGGGTTTGTGTCTGTCATGTCCCCCAGAACCTAGAACAGTACCAGGCACTGGTAGGTGCACCATAAATAATCATTAGGTGAAGGAATGAATGACCTCGGGGGAGACCCTTCACGTTGGCAGGGGATGGGACAAAATGGCCCCATGTGGAAAGTCCAATCTCCTCCCTTGGCCGAAGGGGTCTGCCTCCATTTCCAAGGAGCAGCTGTTGTGGAGGCACCTGGAAATCAGCCCGTTGGGAAGGTGAGACCAGGTGACAGGGCCAGTCAAGGCAACGGTGGGAAAGGCTCTGGGAACCTTGTCCATTGCTGAAGGACAGCTGGTTGTCCTGGCGAGTTTACTAAGGGTGGTTGGTCTGGGAGTTGAGAAAGGAAGGGATGGTAGGGCAGGGTCTCAGACCCAAAGACTGAGTCACAATGCCAACTGGAAGTGACCACAGGCCATGAGCCCTGGGGCATCAGGGCAGCAAGGAGCTAGGTCAGACTCAGAGACGGTAACAACTGTGATGTGTAAAGCACCTACTATGTGCCAGGCACCATGCCAGGCCCTCAGATATGGCATCTGTTGTCATCCCAGTGGCCTTTTATTTATTTTTTTTAATTTTTTAACGTTTTTATTTATTTTTGAGACAGAGAGAGACAGAACATGAACAGGGGAGGGGCAGAGAGAGAGAGGGAGACACAGAATCTGAAACAGGCTCCAGGCTCTGAGCGGTCAGCACAGAGCCCGACGCGGGGCTCGAACCCACGGACCGTGAGATCGTGACCTGAGCCGAAGTCGGACGCTCAACCGACCAAGCCACCCAGGCGCCCCTCAGCGGCCTTTTAGAGCAAGAGTTCTGATCTCCATTTCTCCGATGAGGAAACCAAGGCTCAGAGAGGTTAAAAACCTGCCCAAGGTCACTCAGCGGACAGTGGAGACAAAAGCCGAATACCACCCTGCCGCTAAGCCTCTCCAACGTTGAGCTCTCACGTTTGCCCAGTGCTTTCCTGTTTCAAAGTGCTTTCCCATTTATTACCTCATTTGACAAAACTAGCCTGGGAGATGCAGTAGATGTGGCTATTCCCATTTTACAGATGGGGAAACTAAGGCCGAGACAAGCAAAGTTGTTGCCTCAGATTTGCATGGCTCTTAATTGCAATGGCAGGGATTTGAACCTGGACCTTCCCAGCGGTCCCTCGGCACTGCCTGGCCTCATCTCAGCAAAGGGGGCCACTCTTATACGGGAGCCCAGCCAGCCCCATGAATTCTCAGGAGATGGGTGTCAGAGCCTGTGTTCGGAAATCGGGCTCCCGGGGAAGCGCTGTCACTCACCTCCCTCTGGCCCTCAGTCAGCCGCTGAAATTCACGCTCCTTGGCCTCCAGGACCTCCTGCATCTGGGAGCTGAAGGCCAGGCCCCGGGAGTCGCTCTGCAGAGCAGACAGGTTTCAGCCCCAGCGCTGCACACTCTAAGCCCCAGCAGGGCCGGGCCTCCCCACACTCCACCTCATCCAGGCCCGGGGCCTGGGTCCAGGACGCCCCAGCAGGGAGGGATCTCAGGACAACTTCCCTGACGCAGGCCTAGATGGTGGCCACAAGGAGACAGGCCCGGAGAGCGAGGCCTGGCAGAGACGGGCAGGGGGCTCAGGCACAGCTCTCCCCACCCCCTCTCTCGGGAATGCCAGCCGGTGGGGGGTGGGGGGGAGGGCAGTGACAGGACCTACTCCCAGCAGCCTCCCCGATGTCCCCACTGGCCGGTCTCTGGCCCCGCTACTCGCCCCCGCAGCGAGTCCAGGGCAGGGGGGGAAGGGGCGGGCTGCCAGGGGAGGCCACCTCGGCCTGCAGCTGCTGCTTCTCCCGGAGGATCTGCTGCTCCATTTCCTCATAGAGCTGTTGCACCTCTCGATGGTGATCAGAGTCCCGCCTGGCAGGGGTGAGAGGCGGGCGGCACGTCAGCACCCCAGGACCCTGCTGCTGGCAGGGGTGGACTGGGCCTGGGTTTAGGGTCCATCCCACTGCTCACCTCAGGAGCCACCGACCCCTGCCACCCTGAGAGCAGTCATCCCAGTAATAGCCTCTGACCTACTCACCCCTGCCACCCCGAGAATAATCATGCCAGTAACAGCCCCTGACCCATATGCCCTTGACATCGGTCATCATGCTGACTCCTGTAACCATCACCAAGATGTTGGTTCCCCTGGCCCTGCCCCATGGTCCCTGTTGCCCCCTCACTCCATCGCCGCTTCCCGTGTCACCATCCCCACCCCCAAACTCAGACTCCACGCCAAACCCAGGGTTGCCACATGCGTCATAATCTACAAGAGCGATGTCCCTGGAGGTAGGTGCCACGGTGGCCCTGCACTGAGACACGCTTGCCATCCCCATCACTGCTGAGGCAGTGTCCTCCTCACCAGGCCCCCCAAGCCATCCCTTCTTCCAGCTCAGCTCTGCCCCCCACCAGCTCCCGGGCCCTGAGGTGAACCCCAGGCCTCTATGCTTCTGGAGCAGAGGGAATCCAATTCGCATTCAGCCAAACGGCAGAGAGCACGTACTCCGCACCGGCCCCACTCACTTCCGCAGGGTCAGCTCCAAAGCCTCTTTGTCGGCCTGTGCCTCCTGCAGGCGGCTGGTCATCCTGGCCAGAAAGCCCTCCAGGTTGCCTGCCAGCTGGGGCTCCTCCTGCCGCAGCTTCCCCCACAGCTGCCAGATCTCTGCCTGCCTGGGGAAGGGGGGGTAGCCAGAGATTAGATATGAGGTGGGACCAGGAGGCAGGGCGCCCACTTCTCCATTTTAATGGCAACACTCCAGGAGACCCGGGCACCTGGGCCGCGTAAACCTCTTTACACCCTACCAGGTACAATTCAAGTTCCCACCTCCTCCAGGAACCTTGGCCAGAACCTCTCCCTTCCTGAACCCCCACAGCCCTTTGTCTCTCCACGGTTTGGCGATGAATTATGGCGTGGCGGGGGGAGGGGGACTCGGGGGCCTGACGGCCCAGGGCTTCCATTGCCTTCTCTCTTCTCCCGCTCTGTAGCTGTGTGACTTTGGTAACTCCCAGGCCCTCTCTGGGCTTGTTGGTAAAATGGGGAGGCTGATACCTGCCCAGTAAGGTCGCTGGAGAATGAGACTTGCCCAGTGAAAGCATCAGCTTGGAGCCTGGCCCACGGCTGGCACTCGACAAATGCTGCTTTCCCACAGATTTAATTAAGTCATGAAGACAGACGCCGGAGGGCTGAGCCCAGGCCAAGCTGCCAAGTGGGCAGATGGCTCCCCACCGCACCTGCCCTGCCAGCCTATACCCTAAGTCCCACGCTGCATGCCCCACCACTCCTGGCCCCACCTTCTGAGCGCCTGTCCTCACAGAGCCCCCTGAGGTAGGTAAACGGGCAACAGTGATTCCCTTGCCGGCTCTAAGAGACCCGGTGGGACCTGGGAGACGTGAGAGAGGCAGGATCCCCCTTCTCTGAGCATGAGTGAACCCCATGAGCTCAGGGGCTGAGACAGTTTGGAGGAAATCCCTCCCCATCTCCAAACCTGTCCAGCCCAGGGCCTCACCGTACCTGAAACCACTCCAATCGGGGGATCCTCTTTGTGGGTCAAGAAAGGCACCCTCAGCGAGTCGTGTTTTTAAGAATGTGAGTACCCTGGGGAGCCTGATACCCCCAACCCACCAATCCTGGGGAGCAGTCATATAGGGCAGGACAGGGGGAGCGAGTGGTGGTGGGAGGGACTCCTCAAGAGCAGACAGCCTCCACACGGGCTTCATTTAATCCCACAACTGCTCTTAAACTCACAGCAGCTGGGAAACAGAGGTCAAAGGTTAGGCCACTGGCCCACAGTCACACAGCTAACAAGTGGCCACACCAGGATTTGCACCCAGCTCTATCTGGTGGCCTCCCACCTTGACACACCGAGTCCGGGTGAGTCCTCGCCCCCACGGACTGGCAGGGCCCGCCCCCACACACAGCGCCAGCCTTACTCGGGAAGTAAGTGGCCTGCCCCCAGCTGCTGTATGAATGCGAAGAATGCCTCCTTCTCCTCAGGGTCAGCCTCCTCCAGCACCGGGAGGCTGACGGCTGCAGATTCCCTCTCGGAGGGCACTGGCCTCTTTCTGCGGACCCCGTGGGTGCTGGAGCCGAAGACGTTCTCTGTGGGACAGAGGGGACAAAAGGCAGCAGAGTGGGGCTGGGCTCACCCCCCACCCCCCATCTCCCATCTTGCTCTGCTTCAGCCCTTGGGGAGATAACTGCATCTGCGTTGGTCACATTTATACGGGGCCATGTTCATACGTTCGTCCTATCGACCTTGGGAATCTACTTAAGTTATACTCCGCCCATTTTACAACGTGTAAATGCAGATTCCTGGCCTCCCTCTCTGTTGTCCCCCAAACTTTTGGAGGCTCAGCAGACCTGAGAACTCTGGATGGCTTTGCTGACATTTAAGGCCGAGCTGTGCTTTGCAGGGCCTCTGCAAGGACATCACACGTTCCATTCCCTGGGCTGGAAGGTATACCCCTATTGAGAAGATCAGTGGAAATAATGTACCCTGCCAGCCTTGGTCTCTTTAGGTCCTTTTGGGACTGTCTTGAGAATCAGGTGTTGGAGTAGCCCTGCCCAACGGGGACAAAGGGTCAGGGAAGTCCTCAACCACTAAATATCACCCTCTGCTGCTCCCTGGGGCCTGAAATTCCCTTAACCAAAGCTTTCCTCAGGCAGAAACGAGGCTTGTGGTCCCAAGAATGGGGGTGTTTAACTTCTTGCTCAAGGGAAGCCTTTTTTGGGGGAGAACACAAGTGAGGCATCAGAAAGTGAGCCTGGAGGCCTCCCTGGAGGAGGAGGGGTTGCTAAGGGGAGCCCCCAGCCAATGAACTGCTTTCGATGGTGGTAAAAGAAGTGAACAGGCCTCCTGGGTTAGAGTTTTAAGACGGAGCTCTGTCTTAAACCAGCTGCCTGCCCACACAGGCTTAGTATCCTCATCTCCAGAATAATCCACATTGTCATCCACGCCCTGAATTGCTCTCAGGTGTGTGGTGAGGTCCTCTATTGCCTTTCCTGTCTGGCCAGCCTCCCCGTACTGGGCACACTGCATGGGACTCCTGGCTGTGCAGCAAGTCCCCAGAGGCCCTCCCAGGACAGACATACTGAGCCCAGAGCTGAATTCTTCAAGGGAGAGGCGTCCCTTCTGCTCCACATCCACCCAGTCAAAGATCATCTCCAGCTCATCCTCGCCACTCAGGAAGCTGAACTTGGCCACCTGCAAGGAAGAGGTAAATTGGGCGCTGTTCCCACTGGGGAAGACTCTGGGCCACCCTCAAGAAGAAGAGGTGTTTGGGGACGTCTGTTCGGCTCAGTCGGTTGAGCATCCAACCGACTTCGTCTCAGGTCATGATCTCACGGTCGGTGGGTTCGAGCCCCGAACTGGGCTCTGTGCTGACTGCTCAGAGTCTGGAGCCTGCTTCGGAGTCTGTGTCTCCCTCTCTCTCTGCCCCTCCCCACTCAGGCGTGCTCTCTCTCTCTCTCTCTCTCTCTCTCAAAAATGAATAAACATTAAAAAAGTTTTTTTAATTAAAAAAAAGAGGTGTTTGCCTTCAGCCACTCCTATCTCCCCTCTCCCCAACTTAGGAGTCCCAGCCCCAACCTGTCCCATGGCCTACCCTTGAGGCTCCAGGACCCCACCCAAGACAGCACCCCCCTCAGCACGGCCTTGACCTTCCTCCACACTTTTTCCCTTTCTCCATCCAACATCAAAACTTATCTGTTCTGAGTCTCACCCTGTAGGATCCTAATAAAGGAGAGTAGCTAATCCTCCCCAGAATGTGTTTATCAGTATCCAAAAGAATTATCTGGAATTTGAAAATAAGTCCGAAAGGTTGACGGCACGTTCTTTCAGCATTCCACAGGGGCAAAGGCCACCCAAGCATCTTCTAGACTATAGGAATGTACTTCATTTCCTCCCCCGGCACAGACTGGAGGTCCCAGACTAAATGAAGTCACACATTAACCTGTAGATTTTGTCCAGGAGAGATGTAAACAATTTTCATCTGCTGGAACAGATAACCTCAAAGATTCATGGCCTGTTGTACATTAACCAGCTTTTTAAAAATCGAACTCAGCCATCTCATTGTAACACTTCTTTGTTATTCAGCTTTTTAAATGCTCTTTCAACCATTCATAATATCTCTCATTAATTAATGAGCTAAATAGAGTCTTTGAGATGGCTTTATTTTATTTTTGCCCAAGGGTAATAATTTTATCTTTTTGAAAATTATATTTTAAGAGTTTGGGAGGTTTCATGGAGATGCCCCAGTAAACTCAGATGTCAGAACCAAGCAACCTACGGTACTGGAGAGGTGCCTTTCATGGTCTCTGTGAACCCAAGCACTTTCTCTCTTGGCTCTTGGAGGGAATCCCATGTGTGACAGAACTTTAGGTTTGCTGACTCTGTTTCTAAAAAAATTTTTAATGTTTATTTATTTATTTATTTATTTTGAGAGAGAGAGCACGAGAGGGGGATGAGCAGACAGGGAGGGAGACACAGAATCTGAAGCAGGCTCCAGGCTCCGAGCCATCAGCACGGAGCCTGATGCAGGGCTCAAACCCATGAACCGTGAGATTATGACCTGAGCCGAAGTCAGATGTTTAACCGACTGAGCCACCCAGGCGCCCCATTGCTGTTTCTTATGTTGTTGTTGTCTTTTTTTTTTTTTCCTCGCTGATTTTGTGTTTTCATTTTTGGTGGCCGCCATGATGGGGAATTCAATTTTATGGACCGGCCATTGCTGATCTCTGTGGGACGCATGATACAGACCTAGTGTCTAGTGTCTATTGATTGAGAGGCAACAGAAAACCTGATTTGCTGATCTTTGGTGGTGGTGGTGATGGTGGTTTTTCTACGTGTGCTCCAAAGTGGCGAAGCATTTTGTACCCACTGGGAAGGAGAACAACTCTTTGAGATCTGGACAGGTGAGTTTCGTGTGCCTGTGTTTACTTTTGACCTGTGGCCTGTGAGTTGTGGATATGAAGCCACTGTGTCTGTGTATCTATGTGTCTACATGTCTGTAATTCAGAAATACCTTTAACTCTTCTGTGAGTATGAAATATTTTTCTGCATCTGGAGAGTATTAATGACTTAGAGTACTATGTCTCTTACAGGGGTTCTGTGTTGATTGGTTTATAGAGACAAATAAGTGTTTATATAAATCTAATTTCCCCCCAAATCACAGAAAATAAAGAAACTGAGCTTCTAATGCTTTAAATGTGCTAGATTAAAAAAAAATTTTTTTAATGTTTATTTTTGAGAGAGAGACAGAGCATGAGTGGGGGAGGGGCAGAGAGAGAGGGAGACACAGAATGTGAAGCAGGTTCCAGGCTCTGAGTTGTCACCACAGAGCCCGACACGGGGCTTGAAATCACCAACCTGAGATTATGACCTGAGTCAAAGTCGGATGCTCAACCAACTGAGCCAGTCAGGTGCCCCGTGCTAGATTTTTTTTTTTTTTAATCCGTCTTAAAAGAAATTGCTAGCTCAGAAAGCTTTTAAGGAACCAAGTTAATGTAATTAATGTGGATCTTTGGCTAAATTAAATTGGTTTAAAAATTTTGCTTATAAAATATAAATAATATCTGTGTTTTCTCTGCTTTATATTAAGTATCATACAATTATACTTTCTACTTTTTATAAGATCTGGATTTCTTTTTTGTTTTTGTTTTTTTATTTATTTATTTTTTTAACGTTTATTTATTTTTGAGACAGAGAGAGACAGAGCATGAATGGGGGAGGGTCAGAGAGAGGGAGACACAGAATCTGAAACAGGCTCCAGGCTCTGAGCTGTCAGCACAGAGCCTGACGCGGGACTTGAACTCACGGACCGCGAGATCATGACCTGAGCCGAAGTCGGCCGCTTAACCGAATGAGCCACCCAGGCGCCCCTGGATTTCTTTTTTGTGAAGAAACTAGTTAATCTGAATTTTCCACACTTCTGATTTTGTCTCACTAATCAAATAATCCAACATAATCCTCACATAATGTTTAAGATTATAAAAATGTAAATTTGGGTTCAACTAAATTGATTCATTACACAATTCCAAGATCCTTAGGTAACTTTAAAAACATGAATTAATATTAATTAATAAAGAATTTTAGGGGGTGCCTGAGTGGCTCAGTCTGTTAAGCATCCAACTCTTGATTTCAGCTCATGTCATGATCTCACAGATGGTGAGTTCGGGCTCAGTTCATTATTTCAAGCACTGCTTTGGGCTCTGCACTGACAATGCAGAGACTGCTTGGGATTCTCTCTCTTTCTTCCTCTCTCTCTGCCCCTCCCCCATCTCTTTCTCTCTCAAAGTAAATAAATAAACTTAAAAGAAAAGAAAAGAAAAGAAAAGAAAAGAAAAGAAAAGAAAAGAAGGAATTTTTGGCTACCTGGACAGTTTCTGAGAAAAACTGAAACATTGGGGCACCTGGGTGACTCAGTCGGCTAAATGTCTTACTTTTGATTTTGGCTCAGGTCCTGATGCCACGGTCATGGGACTGAGCCCTATGTTGGGCTCTGTGCTGGGCGTGCAGCCTATTTAAGATTCTCTCCCCTCTCCCTCTTGCCCCTCCCCCCCCCACTCTCTCTCTTTCTTTTTCTCTCAAAAAAAAAAAAAAGAGAGAGAAAGAAAAAGAAAAGATAAAACATTGCTAAGCATGATTTTAAGTTTATATCCTTTTACTTCTTATTTTTATGTGCAAGAGAGCAGCTAGACCTTTGAGTCATGTTAATGAGTCAATTCATTCCTGCCACTTTAAATAGTTGTGCAAGGCAAAGCAGAGATTCAAGTAGATATTTGTACACCCAAGTTCACAGTGGCGCTATTCACAATAGCCCAAAGGTGGAAACAACACACGTGTCCATTGAGGGATGAACAGAAAGACAAAATGTGGTCTATACATACAGTGGAATATTACTCAGCCTTAAAAAGGAAGGAAATTGTGACACATGCTATAGATAACATGAATGAACGTTAAAGACATCATGCTAAGTGAAAGAAGCCAGTCCCAAAAGGCAAATATTGTATTTTTCCAGTTATACAAGGGACCCAGAGTGGTCCAATTCATGGAGACAGAAAGTAGAATGGGGGCTTCTAGAGGATGGGGAGAAAGGAGAATGGGAATTAGTGTTTAATTGGGGCAGAGTTTCAGGGCGCCTAGGTGGCTCAGTCAGTTAAACGTGCAACCTTGACTTGGGTCATGATCTCACAGTTCATGGGTTCGAGCCCCACATCGGGCTCTGTGCTGACAGCTCAGACCCTGAAGCCTGCTTCGGAGTCTGTGTCTCCCTCTCTATCTGCCTCTTCCCCTTGCGCTCTGTCTGTCTGTCTCTCTCTCTCAAAAATAAATACATATTTTAAAAATTAAAAAAAAAAAAGAAATCTTGCAATATTTGTTGCATGTAGATGAAAATCAAAACTGAGGGTATAAACTGTAACAAAATCTGACATCAAATATGGCTTGGGTTAGGAGGGTGAAGGTTAAATTTAAAAACAATATTTATTTATGTATTTATTTATTTACTTATTTATTTATTTATGGTTTGGGTTAAAAAAAGAGCATCATCAGAAGAACTACCAAATTAGAAGAGATGTTCAAGCTTTATGTAGGTAAAATGTCATTAATACACTATTTCAGAAATTTCATGCTTTATGGGGAGGCCCTGGAGATTTCTCAATGCCTTTGCAAGTGCTTATTTTCAGGGGGAGCACTGATCAAACCCTTATGAAATCATTATGTGCAGTATCCCAACAAAGAACTTTACTCTCTTCTACTCTGATAATATTAGTTACTGTAATAAATAATTACAGCTTTTCAGTCTCGTTACCAAATAAGTTTCTGCTTTCCTATTTTGTCCTGAAGTCTCCGGTAGAATCTGCAGGCCACAAAGGACTGACCCAAAGACTTGTGGGAAAGAACTGCACCAGGTTCTATGCTTCTGATACCTCTGTTTCTGTTGTTTCACTTGGGTACAAGGATTCTGAGCTGACATTAGCCGACCCTCAGACTGAACTGGTGGACTGACAATTTCTAGGACACTTGAGTCCAGAAGCAGCCAGCTCACCCAAGATCCAGCAGGACAAGAATTAATTACATAAAACGGAGTGAATTGTTCAACTGAGGTTAGACATTTTAATGTTTGTTTATTTTGGGGACAGAGAGAAACGGAGTGTAAGCAGGGGAGGGGCAGAGAGAGAGACATACACACAGAATCCAAAGCAGGCTCCGGGCTTTAAGCTGTCACCACAGAGCCCAACGTGGGGCTGGAACTCACGGGCCATGAGACCATGACCTGAGCCAAAGTTGGATGCTTAACTGACTGAGCCACCCAGGCTCCCGTGAAGTTAAACATTTTAAATGCTGTCTGAATCTCACTGACTGACCCCCTCCTGTATCAGAAACCAACAATTTTACTGAACCTCCTTAGTTTCCATGTTAACATAGTTATTTACACGGGTTCAATAAGAATCTATCCTCCTTTCTGTTGGGATATAGCTGGATGAATCAATTGTGTAACTGATGAGTCATGTAGGAGAATGATTCTCACTTAATCAGACATGACGAGTCCATTGTAAAGAACAGCCATGGAACCAATGTCTGCAAAACCCTTCCAGAAACCTGGCCTGGAGCCAGTTGATAAAGAAAACCACTTTCGGGCAGGAGAGGGACCTTAGTAAAATTGGGAACCCCAAGGAGAAAGGAAACCCTTTGCATTTATAGGGGCTGCAGGTAAAAGGTGGTGGAGAGAGAGTCTTGGGTTTAGTTTCCTGGACTGAGGATAGAAAATAGGGTGGCCAGCTTGACCCAGTCTGCCCTAGACTTTCCCAGTGTTAACCCTGGAAGTCTCTCATCCCGGGTACCCCTCCAGTCCCAGGAAAACTGGGACAAACATTCACTCTACATAGAAGAGCCAATAACAGAAGTTTTAAATCTAAGGTCCTGCATGAAAATGTTTAGACAGAAGCTAAAATGGCTTAATGCCTTCGAAGTCTGGATTTGCAGAGCAAACTCAAGGATGCACATGTTTCACTTATGGAAACCTAATGAGAATTGGCTTTTTTATATCGAGAATAAGCTTGGGAGAGTATTTATCATCACAGAAAATCACCTGAATACTTGGAAACTTGGAAACAGGGCCGAAAGGTAGAGAGCATGTCGCTTCAAGCATTGTCTAGACTAGAGGAATGCACTCAGTCCATCTCATTGTTTACCTTTAATTAAAAGTCCCAGACGTGCTGAAGTTACTGGTTAACTTGTGGAGTTTTGCCCAGGAGAGATGAAAATAATTTTTGTCTAGTAGAACAGATAACCCCAAAGATTTACAGCCTGTGGGACATCAGCCATGTTAAAAATTGAACTCAGCAATCTTATCCTAACACTGTCCTGTCAGATTGCCTTTAAATACTGTATCCTAGCTTCTTACATACTTTTTGAGCCAGTCGTAACATCTTCCTGGCTCCTTCATTAATCAACAACAATAATTCATTAGATAAGAACTTTGATAAGTGTTGATTTTATATTTACTTGAAAGTCTATTTTTTACCTTTTTGAAAATTATATATACATATATAATTTATGTATAGATTATATATATACGTATATATAATTTATGTATAGATTATATATACGTATATATATAATTTATGTATAGATTATATATACGTATATATATAATTTATGCATAGATTATATATACGTATATATACAATTTATGTATAGATTATATACATGTATATATAATTTATGTATAAATTATATATATATAATTTGTGTATAAATTATATATGTGTGTATATATAATTTATGTATAAATTATATATGTGTGTATATATAATTTATGTATAAATTATATATATATTTTTTTAACTGAATTATTCTAGGGAGTTGGCAGAGGCTCCCCTGAAAAAGTCTTATTAATTAATTAATTAATAAGTCATCTCTGCACCCAACATGGGGCTTGAACTCACAACCCTCGAGATCCAGAATCACATGCTCTACCGACTGAGCCAGCCAGGCTCCCCTGAAAATTATATTTTAACGTCAGCCATTTGTACCTTGTGGCCCTGAGGCTAGAACACAAGAAAGGTCAGTGTTGATGGGGGAAGGACAGAGTCTGGAGCATGGAACAGTGTCCGGAGGAGACGGGCAGGCCCAGTGTGACTCCAGCAACCCACATGGGCCCCTTTGCAGAGAATGAGGAAAAACCAAAGAAGAATTGGTCAATGTTGGTCTAGGCCAGAGCCTCAGACTTGTTATTCGAACACACAACCATGGCCGATCTTATGTTTCATTGATGTTTACGGTCATCGACATGGTTTGACTTCCAGGACTCTGACTGCTCCCCAGGATAAACTTCCCTGCTCAATGAGCCCGAAATTCTATCACTTGCAAGTTCCTTCTTTGGCTTGAAGTCCTTTCCTTTGTTAAAATGCAAATGTTTCTGGAAGAGTGGCACACATAACGTCTTGTCAGTCATTTAGTTACACATTAATATAAACAAATTCCTCACTTTTTCTGAGAGCAATTTTTATTTATTTATTTACTTGCCTCAGAAAACATGTGTATTTGTCAATTAACCCAGAGAACATTTTGGGAGGCAAACCATAAAAGACTCTTAAATACAGGGGCACCTGGGTGGCTCAGTCGGTTAGGCGTCCAACTTCAGCTCGGGTCATGATCTTGCAGTCCATGAGTTCGAGCCCCACATCGGGCTCTGTGCTGACAGTTCAGAGCCTGGAGCCTGCTTCAGATTCTGTGTCTCCCTCTCTCTCTACCCCTCCCCTGCTCACACTCTGTCTCTCTCTCTCAAAAATAAATTAACATTAAAAAAAGAGAGAGAGAGATTCTCTTAAATACAGAGAAGGAACTGAGGGTTGCTGGAGGGGTGTTGGGTGGGGGAATGGGCTACATGGGTGATGGGCCTTAAGGACGGCACTTGTTGGGATGAGCACTGGGTGCTGTGTAAGTGACGAATCGCTAAATTCTACTCCTGAAACCAATACTACACTGTATGTTAACTAACTCGAATCTAAAAAAAAAAAAGGTAATAATTTGTGCCAGACACAAAAACATTAATGTTATCGTGTAACAAATGTGTTTTGCAGGCAACCAGCTCAAATGAAACCAACAAAACGGAGAACATTTCTTTGCATACAAACATAAATACCTGATATGTACATTGTGCTTTTTGCCCACTGGTCTTTATATTTTAATTAATTAATTAATTTTTAATGGAAGCATCGTTGACACACAATGTTATATTACTTTCAGGTGCAGAAAGAGAAGGAGAGAGAGAATCCCAAGCAGGCTCTGCACTGTCAGTGCAGAGCCCGATGTAGGGCTCGAACCCACAGACTGGGAGATCATCAGAACCTGAGCTGAAAGCAAGAGTTGGACGCTCAACCAACTGAGCCACCCAGATGCGCCTATGATACTCTTAACTGTATTCCCAATGCCGTATCTTTCATCCCCATGGCCTCCATAACTGGAAGCCTCTGTTCCCCACTTCCCATCAGTCTGTCCTTTTTTTTTTCAATGTTTGTTTATTTTGGGGAGACAGAGAGACAGACAGTGCCAGCTGGGGAGGGGCAGAGAGAGAGGGAGGCACAGAATCCGAAGCAGGCTCCAGGCTCTGAGCGTCAGCACAGAGCCTGACACAGGTCTGGAACCCACAAACCGTGAGATCATGACCTGAGCCAAAGTCAGACACTTAACCAACTGAGCCACCCAGGTGCCCCTCGCCGGTCTTCTACTCACCTCCCCTCTGGCAACCAGTTTGTTCTATTTATGAGGCTATTTCTGCTTTTTGGTTGTTTGTTCGTTTCTTTTGATTTTAATTCTACATACAAGTGAAATCATAGATTATTTGTCCTTCTCTGACTTATTTCACTTACTACAAAACCTTCTAGGTCCATCCATGTGGTCACAAATGAGAAGATCATTTTGTATGACTGAGTAATATTCCTTTATATGTATATGCCACATCTTCCTTATCCATTCATCTGTCAATGGACACTTAGGTTGCTTCTATATCTTGGCTAATAATGCAGCAATGAACACAAGGGTGCATACATCTTTCTGAACTGGTGTTTCTGTTTTCTTTGGGCAAATACCCAGTGGTTGAATTATTGGATTGTAGGGGTTTTTCTATTTCAAAATACTTGAGGAACCCCCATCCTGTTTGCCACAGTGGCTGCACCAATTTACATTCCCACCAACAGTGCACGAGAGTTCCTCTTTGAAAGCAAATTTTGGATGAGAGAAAGGACAAAGAACAGGCATGCCCTGTCTTCCTGGGATGGAAAGTCTCAGACGGCTACAGAAAAGGGATTCAGGGGGCACCTGGGTGGCTTAGTCAGTTAAGCGTCTGACTTCGGCTTGGGTCATGATATTGTGGTTCATGGGTTCAAGCCCTGTATCGGGCTCTGTGCTGTCAGTGAGGAGCCCGCTTTGGATCCTCTCCACCCCCCTCAGAAATAAATAAACATTCTTTTTTTTTTTAATTAAAAAAAATTTTTTTTTCAACGTTTATTTATTTTTGGGACAGAGAGAGACAGAGCATGAACGGGGGAGGGGCAGAGAGAGAGGGAGACACAGAATCGGAAACAGGCTCCAGGCTCCGAGCCATCAGCCCAGAGCCTGACGCAGGGCTCGAACTCACGGACCGCGAGATCGTGACCTGGCTGAAGTCGGACGCTTAACCGACTGCGCCACCCAGGCGCCCCTAAATAAACATTCTTTAAAAGGAAAGAAAGAAAGGGGATTCAGGGGATGAGCTAGGGACTTGGACTCACCGCCAGGTCCTCGCGGGTGACAAAGCCCCTCTCCTTGGCACCACAGTCCTGGAAGAAGGCTTGCACTTCGGCAGCCGCCTGGGAGGACCAGGACTCTGGCTCTGGGGCCGCAGCAGCATCCAGGCTATCGGCTGCTTCTCTCATCTGCCGCCGGCGGCTGGAGCCCAGCTTGCGGCCTTTTCGGGAAACTCTCTGTTCACTCTCCATACTGCTTCGGCCTGGGGACAGAAGAATGGTGAGGGGGTACCGGGCTGCCGAACACAGTCACTCTGCTGAAAACCCTCTGGTGGCCTTTTCCTGGAGAAAAGACACCATGGCTGATGAAGCTGATTGGACCCCAGCTGGCCTCCCCAGCTTCATGCCCCATCCCCAACCTCGTGGCCTCCAGCATGAGGCCTTTGCCCTTTCTGTTCCTTCTGCCTGGAATGTTCTCCCCCCAGGCTATCTCCCCCAAACATCTTTCAGATGTTTGCTCCTGGAAAGTCTTCTCTAAGGCACCTGGGTGGCTCAGTCGGTTGGAAGTCTGACTCTTGATCTCAGCTCAGGTCTTGGTCTCAGAGTCATGGGTTCAAGCCTCACATTGGGTTCCTTGCTAGGCATGAAGCCTACTTTTAAAAAGAAAGAGGGGCGCCTGGGTGGCTCAGTCGGTTAAGCATCCGACTTCAGCTCAGGTCATGATCTCACAGTCCGTGAGTTCGAGCCCCGCGTCAGGCTCTGTGCTGACAGCTCAGAGCCTGGAGCCTGCTTCAGATTCTGTATCTCCCTCTCTGTCTGCCCCTCCCCTGCTCGCTCATGTGCTCTCTCTCTCTGTCAAAAATAAACATAAAAAAAAATAAAAGCGTTGTCCAATTCATTAATTGGGGACCTCCCCACTGTCGCTGAAGGTCTGAGGTCAGTCAGTGGATGAGGATTTTGTCTAGGTGAGACCCCAAGGACAGAAGAGAGGGAGGCTGGAGTCTGAAAGGGGTGTAGTCTGAGCCTGCCCTGGGCGGGGAATAAGTTTGGGGCACATGAAACTGTATGGGTGGGAGGAGCTTGATGTGCAGAGGCACACTGCTTTCTGCCGGGCATGGGACTTGGGCTAAGCTCTAAAGGAGGCAGGTGGGATTTAGAAGCCGTTAACAGCAATGTGCAAAGGAACTGAACAGCAGGCCCCTCTGGGCTTTCTCTGCTGGGGTAAAAGGTCACAGGCTGAGTAGAGGGGTCAGGGGACTCTGTTTCAGGGATGGGGGGCTTATTCCAGGGGTCCGGAGCCACTGGTCCAGCCTCCCTTTGGGCGTGTTCCCTCGCACGGGTTGCATAGGACTTGAATGAAGCAATTCCCCAGGCTGTGGAGCACCCCCAGACTTTAAAGGAAGTAGAGTCTGTCCCTCAATCTCTCTCCACCCACCCACCCCAGTCTTTCTCTTTCTTCCTGTGTGTTTTGTGTCTCCATCTGTTTCTCTCCAGCATACTATCTTTGCCTCTCTCGGGGCCTTCCAAATCTGTTTCAGATGCAGTTTTAAGATCATAGATGAAAATCGCAGAGTCAGATCTGAGGCCCTTGCAAAAGCCAATTGTGCACGTCTCTTTCTAGCACAGTGGTCTGGGCTCAGCCACGGGGGGAGTACTTAAGCCATGTGAACCAGCAAATGCTACAAGTCAGGGCTCCCCACCCCACAGGACAGTTAGCAGTCTTCTCTGCCAAGACGACTTCCTTCTGCCCAGACCCTTCCCAAGATCTAGCATGCGCTTGAGTGACAAGCATTTACTGAGCACCGACTGAATGCCAGCGCAAGGTAGCAGTCTTGCCACGATGCAGTGTTCCATTCGGTGAATTAGGAAGAGGTGCCCCTCCTCCTGGCAGTCCATCCCACCCTCTTGAATCATAGACATGGAAAAGGAGGCCCAAGAGAGGAAGTGACTTCCAGTCACAGTGCTTTGGAGTCAGACAGACCTCTGCGTCTCCCAGTCCTGCCGCTTGCTAGCAGTGTGACCTAGGGCAAATCGCTTAACATTCCCATGTCTGTTTCCTTCTTTTTTTTCCCTCCCCCGCCGTGTCTGTTTCCTTATTGGAACAGGGGACTGCTGTCTACCCCACAGGGTTGCAGTGAGGATTAGATATGATAATGCAAGTTGAAACACCACCTCCCATTCCCTGGCACAGCCCCCCTCCCTTTCTGGCTTTTTTTTTTCTCTTAGCACTTGTCACCTTCTCAGAATAGTCTTTTATTCACTTACTCTGTAAATTCTCCATCTCCTCTTACTGAAATGCAAGCCTCCCATGAGTTGAAAGCATGCTCTTTTGCTTACTGCTGTAACCTAATTACCCAGGGCCTCAAACAGTGCCTTGCATACAGTTGGCGCTCAGCAAATACTTGTTGACTACATAGCCCACAATGAAGCACTCACAGCTGTGCCCAGCACACAGTGACTGCTGGGTGAAGGCGGCATTGACAATAGTGGTGATGATGCAGATGGGGGCAGAATTCCATTTGAGCCTCATAAAAGCCGAGTACCGTACAGATACGATTTATTCCCACTTGACATGCGAGGAAACCGAGGGAGGGGCGCTCCAAGAAGCAAGAGACCTGCCCAAGCCGTGACGCCAGTAGTGGAACTGGCACAGGATCTACTGTGCTGGTTTGTGTGGGATGGGCTTCCCCCAAGGCCACTTCCTAGAAAGGTCCCTCCTTGGTGGGCCGAAGGGCCCCCTGGGGACCACGGATGCCTGACGCACATGCGTGAGACAAGGGCTTTGGAGCAGGGCCGAGTGGGCAGGCTTTGCCTGTAGGTGTGACACTTGGAAACTCAAGCTGCACGTGGACTTCCGTTGATGGAGATAACACACAGGAGGCAGCAAGATAAGACTCTCAGCGGGGAAGCTTCTAGAACCAAAGCCCTGGGGGAAGAGTTTATAACGATACGGGTGCCACATCACTGAGTCTGTCAGGCTCCCGCAAGTAAAGGAAACGAGAATCCTAAAACAAATTCCCTGTGGCCATATCCCAGGATATGGGATGCTCTTGACATCCCTTTCTGGAGTTCCTGGTCAAACTGCGTCACCGCAGCCCATTTCCAACAGTTCCCTGGCATTTGGTAAGAAGGCAGCACCTTCTGGACACCTCACCGGCTGCCACTTGGCCACAGCCCCAGCACTCAGTCCTTTCCCCGGAGGGCCTTTCCAAGGCACCACCCCCTGCCTGTCAGGAGGTCTCCGGATAGAAGCACAGCAGGTGCCCGACCACCAGCACCGCCTCAAAGTACGAACACCATCAGTCGCGGATGGCCAACTCTCCCTTCATGGCCTTGTAGCAACCCTAAATACAGTCCGCTCCCCCTTCGCAGCCAGGAACGACCCCTCAGAGATAGTGGGGTCACACGCACACACACTCCCTCCTCAGCCAGCTCCCACTCAGCCACCGCCGACCCCTCCCTCATGGGTCTCACAGGACATTCCTCACAGGTCTTTGGCGCGGACGAAGGTCCCTGGCCACTCGGAGTCACTCGGGTCAACACCCCTCAGAGTCAGCCAGCGGAGACACCCCTCCATCCTCTGTCACATCCCCACCGCCATTATCGCTACCTCACACCCGTGACAGTCAGAAGCCCCTCGCGACCAGGAACATGCACACACACCCTCAGCCCTACCCCCTTTCCCCACATTCCTCGCCCAAGCAATCATACAAACGTGAAAGCCAAACTTGAGAGCAAACGGGTCTCGCTCCCAGGCATCTGTAGGAACCAGCTCTCCCCACTGGGGGACTGGGTTAGGGGAGCAGGCACCACGAGCTTTGGATCAGGGAGCAGAGAGCCACATAAGAAAAATGGGGCGGGGGCAGGCACCTGAGTGGCTCAGTCAGTTGGTTAAGTGTCCGGCTTCGGCTCAGGTCATGATCTCAGGGTCCATGGGTTCAAGCCCTGCATCGGGCTCTGTGCTGATAGCTCAGAGCCTGGAGCCTGCTTCCGATTCTGTGTCTCCCTCTCTCTCTGCCCCTCCCCTGCTCATGCTCCGTCTCTTTCTCAAAAATAAAGAAACATTAAAAAAAAAAAAAAAGTAAAAAGAGAAATGGGATAAGCGACAGCTATCCTAGGGCTTCCCCAATTCCATCATTCTCTCACCAAAAGGGCAAGGAACTGGTTCTGCTCTTCACCCCACTTCAATAACTGAAAATAATAGTGATAGTCACAGAACCCAAATGTCCAGGTTGGTGCGTCTGAGAGACCACTGAACGCCTTACTCTGGTCTACTCCCCCTCTCTCTTCCCCTCACTGACTTGTAGAGAAACCGAGGCTCTGAGAAGCCAGGTAACTTGCCCAAGGTCACACAGCCATCTAAGGAAGGCAATCTATCCCAGTCCCCTGCTCAAGGGCCCTCATTAGACCATGCAGAGAGTTCCCAACTCTCGAGAAAAGAGGGTTCAGATCTCTGCACCCTCGTCATAGGAGCCAGATGGGGACCACTGCTCCCTCTCCCCCCCCCCACCCCTCCAAAAGAAAAGAAGCATTGCAATTCCAGTGGCTCCCACCTCTTAAAGGCTCCCAGTCGGGCACCCAGTGCTGGCCTCCTGGACCTGGTGACGAGGCAACCGCTGCCCCCCAGGAGCCCACGAGCTCTGGAACTGTTAACAGTCTTGTCTCTTGCTTAATCATCCTTTCCGTTCCCCAGCAAGCCAATCTCCTGTGTTATCTACAGGACTTCCTGTAGAAGCGAGTACTGGCTGTCCTTTCATAATCTGGCTTGATACTCCCCAAGCCCCTCTCTCTAGAAGCTTAGAACTGTAGACCGCTGGAACTAGAGGGGAGGTCCTTGTAAGCAGAGGCTCTGAAGGGTAAGGTGGGCTGTTCAGGGTCACCCAGCTCTCAGTGGCAAAGCCAGGACTCGGACCCAAGTCTCTGGTTGCCAGGGTGATGCTATGCCTTAGAGTGTTGACGGGGCACATTATGGCTAAAGCTGGTATACAGACTGCCCCGGGGTACCTGTACACCGTGACTCAGTGTCTGCAAATACCGGGGGAGGCTTACATTCAAATCATCTTTTAGAGAATAGTCTAACTTAGCACCGAAATGTATTGTAGAACTACAACCATCAGAAGAGAGGGTACTGGAGCATGAATATACAGGGATGGATCGATGGAACAGAATAGACAGGAATAGACTCAAATGCATATGGGAATTTCATGTACGTTACAAGTGGCATTTCAAATCAGTGGATAAAATCAGAGGTGCCGGGGCGGCTCAGCCAGTTGAGCGTCTGATTTTGGCTCAGGTGGTGATCTCACAGTTCCTGAGTTTGAGCCCTACCATTGAGCTCACTGCTGTCAGCACAGAGCCTGCTTCAGATCGTCTGTCCCTGTCTCTCTCTCTCTGTCCCTCCCCCACTCACACACTCTCTCTCAAAAATAAATAAATATTTTTTTAAAAAGATGGTTTACTCAAAAAACCATTCAGAGAATGGACTGGCTATCTTCAAAAAGCAAAGTTGGGGCTCTAGGATAATTCCAGATGGGGACACCTGGCTGGTTCAGTCGGTAGAGCATGCAACTCCTGATCTTGGGGTTCAGTTCAAGCCCCAAGTTGGGTGTAGAGATTGCTTAAAATTAAATAAAATCTAGGAGCGCCTGGGTGGCTAAGTTAAGCGTCTGACTCTTGATATCGACTCAAGTCATGATCTCACAGTTTGTGAGTTTGAGCCCTGCATTGGGCTTTGCATTGTCAGTCTCTCCCTCTCTCCGCCCCTCCCCTGCTTGTGCTCTCTGTCTCAAAATAAATAAATAAACGTTTAAAAATAAAGAAATAAATCCTTTAAAAAGAATAAAATAAAATAGTTCCAGATGGTATAAGTTCAAGCATTAAAAACCCATAAAATGATATGTTTGGGATAGGTTTCAAAGTAATGGAGGGGTGGAAGGATGGGTGGGGCACAGATGAACTAAGGCTCTGGCCCTGTTCTGATTACTGTTGAAGTTGTCGAGGGCACCACTGATTCATTCTATTCTCTCTACTCTTGTGTATGTTTCAACAGATGCTGTGAGAAATCATGGGATGGGTTTTTAAATAATCCTGGAGCAGGTAAGGCCATTCCAGGTTTATCACAAAGTGTTTGAAGCCATAAAAGATTGACACATATGATGAAATAGAAATTTTAGAATAAAAAATAAACGTCTGAATGGCAAAAAAAAAAAAAAAAAATTTAACCACTGACAAGTCAAAAAGCAAACAGACTGTGAAGAAATAGTCACATGTCACAGAAAATAAGCTCATTTCTTTCTTAGATCATGAGTTCCTATAGAGAAATTGGGACCATCAATAAATAGACAGTTCATGGGGGATAAAAAAATACCAATGGCTTTTCAACATGTGAAAAATATTTATTTTCACTTGTAACAAAAGAAATACAGGGGCGCCTGTGTGGCTGTCGGTTAAGCATCCGACTTCAGGTCGGGTCATGATCTCACAGTTCACGAGTTTAAGCTCCTAGTCAGGCTCTGTGCTGACAGCTCAAAGCCTGTAGCCTGCTTCGGATTTTGTGTCTCCCTCTCTGCACTTCCTCTCTCTCTCTCTCTCAAAAATAAGTAAACATTTTTAAAAATTAAAAAGTAAAATAAAATAAGCACAAAATAAAACTGCAACATAATATTTTAAGTTCTCCAATTGGCAAAGCAAAAAAAAAAAAAAAAATTTGAGGGGCGCCTGGGTGGCTCAGTCTGTTGGGCATCCAACTTCACCACAGGTCATGATCTCAGTTCATGGGTTCGAGCCCCATGTCAGTTTGTACTGACGGCTCAGAGCGTGGAGCCTGCTGCGGATTCTTCTCCCTCTCTCTCTGCCCCTCCCCTGCTCATACTCTGTCTGTCTCCCTCAAAAATGAGTAAATATTTTTAAAAAAAATTTTTTTTAATTGATAGTGTGCTGTGTTATAAAGGACGCAGGAAAACATTTTCACACGTTGTAAGGAAGAACTGAATGAATAAACTGACACAGCTTTCCTGAAAAGCCATGTGGTGATATCTGTCAACATTAAAAAGGAAAGAGCTTTTTACTCGGCAATTTCACTTCTAGTCATTTGTCCTATAGGTGATGTGCAAAATGGCGATATAGAAAGATTTCACTACCACATCGTCTATAGCAGCAAAGGACTGGAAACAACCTAAATTTCCATCAACAGGGAACTGATTAAAGCTCAAATATGTCCATATAGGGCCTCTAGGCAGCTGTGAAGAAAGGATACAGGTGGTGTGAAGACCTTCAAAATATATTGTTGAATAAAACCAGCAAGGTGCAGAGTGGTGAGTCTAGTACACTTTGTTCTTCAGAACAAGTGTGTGGATGAAATGTGTGCCCTGTAAATACACATGCATTCCTATACAGTTGTAAATATGCCAAATATTTCTGATAGAATATACAAGAAACTGGTAGCAGTTGGGCTGGAGAAAAGTGTTGGGATGGAGAAGGAGGGAAATTTATGTTTCACTGGTTATTTTGTACCATCTTGATATGTTGCCCACTCAAAAATAAATTTAAGGGGTGCCCGGGTGGCTCAGTTGGTTAAGTGTCCTACTCTTGATTTTGGCTCAGGTCACGATCTCATAGTTGGTGGAATCGAGCCCCGTGTTGGGCTCTGCACTGATAACACGGAGCCTACTTGAGATTCTCTCTCTCCCTCTCTCTCAAAATAAGTAAATAAACATTAAAAAAAGAAAAGAAAAGAAAAAGAATAATTTGTACATCTTCAGAGAGAGAGTGATGTGGGAAATGTGGAAAAACGTTAAAATTTAGGAACTGTGGGTGAAAAGTATTACTTTACTATTTTTGCAATTTTTCTGTGTCTGAAATTATTTCAAAACAAAACGTTTTGAAATTTAATAAATGTAATTTCTAAATAAACTGATATGCTCACAATGAACCATCCTTCTTACCCCATCTTTACAGCTGAGGAAATTGGTACCCAGAGAGTTTCTATAGCTTTATTGAACTAAATAAGGCATTCATTTTTTTAATTCAAAAATATTTATTGAGCATCTAATATGTGCCAGACACTGTCCTAGGCACTGAGGACACAAAACTGAAAGGAAAAAAAAAAAACATATGTAATAAGTGCTTACAAAGAAAAGTAAAGCAAAGTGAATGGTGGGAAGTGAATTTTAGGTGGGGTGGCTGGGGAGGCCTGGATGAAGAGGTGATGTTGGAATAGAGCTTACAAATAAGAAGATATGGAAAAAGAGTGTTCAGGAGAGGGAACAGTGAGTGCAAAGGCCCTGAGGCAGGAACATGCTTTGTGTACATGAGGAACAGCGATAAAGAGAAGGTAATAGAGGGAAGAGTGGAGAAGACGAGGTCAGAAGGAACAGACAAGAGGACCTATAGGCCACATAAAGACCTGGGTTCTAACCGTAAGTGAGGTGGAAGCCATTTGGAGGTTTTAAAATGATCCCTCTGGCTGCCTTCATTGTGGATAATAGACTGTGCTACTTAAGGGCAGAAGCAGGGAGACCAGTGAGGAGGCTGTTAGGATAATTCACACAAGAAGTAACGATTTGGACCAGGAGGGCAGCCGTGGAGGTGATGGCAAGAGGATTCGGGATGTATTTTTTAAAATATTCTCAAGTTTATTTATTTATTTATTTGAGAGAGAGAGCAAGCGGGGGAGGGGCAGAGAGAGAGAGAGACAGGGAGAATCCCAAGCAGGCTCTGCACTGTCAGTGTGGAGCCCCATGCACGGCTGAAACTCACAAACCGTGAGATCATGACCTGAGCTGAAACCAAGGGTTGGATGCTTAACAGACTGAAACACCCAGGCGCCCCTGATGTATTATTTTGAAAGTAGGGTTAACATCGTTTGCTGCTGGTAGTGCAACTGTAACAAATCCAAGACTTTTCAGCAGTGAGGGCTCTCTCCACTTCCCTGGGAACAGAGTGAGGTTCGATTTTTAAGACCCAGCCCCCAGGATGTCAAAGCATCCTCAGTTCATTTGCCCCCCATCCCCACGACCCACCTCCCAACCATGGAAATTAAAGGGGCACGGAGGAGGCAGGGGTGGTCCCAGTCCTCCCCGATGGAGCCGGAGTGGTCAGAGCTCAGCCTGGCTGCCCTCTGCTGCAGCCCCAGGGGAGAATCTGCCGTGAGCCAGCTGGCAGGAGGCCGGAGCCAAGTGCTCAGAAAAAAAAAGTTAGATCCAGGCCTTTTTGGAAGCAGCGGAGTTAATTTTAAAATACGGTGTCGCTGGACTTAAAAACACTGAGCTCAGAAACTGAATTTTACAGAAACTGAATGAATGAACAAGGATCCCAGACAGTGAGACCGTTTTATCAATGGGAAAGTTTCACACTCACTCTTTTTCAATTCCCTGGAGATGCTTGCATTCACTTGACAGTTTAGGAAACCCTGAGGCAAAAGACTCTCTGTCCTGAGTTACAGTGTCCAGACCTGGCTGCAGCTGCTGGCTCCAAGCTGTCTCTACATGGAGCTCAGGCCGGCTGGTGGGAAACCAGGGCCAGGGAGCTTGGTTCAAATTTGCATTTACATAGCACGCCTTGCATATGACTGAGAAACCTGAGTTACTTCAGAGACAGAGTCGGGACCCGGGGGAGACAGGTGCCCGCAAGTCTCCTCAGCGTCTTCATGATGGTAGTGGCCCTGGGCGAGGCGCTTCCCCTTGCTCGTTTATGGAACAAGCAAGCAATGTGACCTGGGTCATCAGCATGAATATCCTGGCTCCCCACCTCTTCCTAGAGGGGTGGCCTCAGGCAAGTGGCTTAAGGGCTTATTGCCTCAGTTTCTCATCTGTAAAACAGAGGTAATAATAGCACCCCGTTCATAGGTTTGTTGCAAGGATTAAATGCTATAAACCGCATAAAGCATTTAGAACCACGGCAGGCAGATGATCATCAATGCTGGCCGCTGTTATATTTGTGATTTAAAAGGAGACTGGGACGCCAGGGTGGCTCAGTCGGTTGGGCGTCCGACTTTGGCTCAGGTCGTGATCTCACTGCCCCTGAGTTCCAGCCCCATGCTGGGCTCTGTGCTGACAGCTCGGATCCTGAAGCCTGCTTCTGATTCTGTCTGTCTCTCTCTCTCTCTGCTCCTCCCCTGCTCATGCTGTCTCTCTCTCTCTCTCTCAAATATAAAAAAAAAAAAAAAAAAAGGAGACTGAGTTAGAGAATCTCCGACTTCTCTATCCTGTCAATTAGCAGATGGCCATGTTCAAATGCCAGACTGATTGCCAAGTGATGAGGGCAGCCACCTGGGAGTGGGGTAGGCAGAGAACTGGGTGTGAGAGATGAACGCTGGGGTCAGGAAGGAAATTCAAGCCACAGTGAATAATTCATTCATTCAACGAATATTTATTGAGCACCTACTGTGTGCTGGGCACTCCTTCGGTGCTGACACATGGCAGCAAATGAAACAGGCAAAGACCTGCCCTCACGGAGCTCACATTTCTGTGGGCTGGTGGGAGAGGGTAAAGCCGCAGTGACTTTTGCCAGCATGTTTATCTGGGCACTAGGCTGGCTGAAGGGAAGTTACGGAAGCCAAAGCTGATGCCCCCCCCCCCGCCCCCACCCCTGTCCCACAGGCCCACACCTCTGTTCGCCTGAAACATGGGTTCCTGGTGGTGATGCAGCTTCTCACTTCAAATGTTCCCATCCTTCCGGTTTCCTCCGGCCTCATGGGAAGTTGTCCCACCCATGAGAGGAGGAACCCAAACTTGCCCCCCAGAAGGAAGCCCTCAATCAGCGACAGGCGTGGATACATTTAGCAGTGGGCAGAACGTGCACTGATTAGTTTCCTTATCTATGGAATAAGAGCCATTAATGGAAAGAAGGACTGAATGGAAGTCTCTTAAGTTATCCCCCTAGTCAAGACAGTGAATCAGAAGCAACGCCGCTTGCCAGGTGGCAGTGCAGAGATCGGTGCTCCTTTCAAAGGCCTGCAGGAAGCAAGGTGGTTCCCATCATATCCCCATTCCATCCACCCCATACTGCTCCTCTAATAACCAAACGAAGCATGGCAGTTGATGGTTATCCACGTCGTTGCCCTAATTGCAAGCACCATATCAGATAGGGTATCTTTGCTAGAATAGTCTACATAGCCTCTGACTGTAAGAAGCTAACAATATGGCCAGCGCATTCTCTCTGATCCGTTTCAGGAAAAGGGATAAGAAATGGGGTATATTCACGTTCTTTACAAGAATTCAGAGACCTGTCATGTTCTGTTTTAAGTGGTCCAATGAACTGGGAAGTGCTGGGACGTTCCCTCTATAGGAAAAGGCAAGTACTGAGGACATGCTCCCCCTCAAAAGAGGCATAGCTTTAGCGAGCCAAGGTGGACTTCGGAGGCCATACACTAATGCTCTGGCCCTTGGGGCGCCTGGGTGGCTCAGTCAGTTAAGCGGCCAACTTCGGCTCAGGTCATGATCTCGCGGTCTGTGAGTTCGAGCCCCGCGTCGGGCTCTGTGCGGACAGCTCAGAGCCTGGAGCTTGTTTCAGATTCTGTGTCACCCTCTCTCTGACCCTCCCCTGTTCATGCTCTGTCTCTCCCTGTCTCAAAAATAAATAAAACGTTAAAAAAATTAAAAAAAACAAACAAACTAATGCTCTGGCCCATTTACCAGATGGCATGGGGAGCTGCCACGTTTGAGTGGAGTCCAGAACCAAAGAGGGCTCTGTGACAGGTCCATGCTATAGGACAAGCACTTGGGACATACGACCTTGTGTGTCCCATGGTACTAGAAATATCTGTGGCAGATAAGTAGACAGTGTGAAGTCTCTGAAAAGTCCCAGTGGGAGAGCCCTACCTCAGACCCCTAGGGTTCTAGAGCAAAGCCATGTCCCATACAGCAGAGAATTATCCCGTATCTGAAAAGTGGTTTTTGGCTAAATTGCAGAATCAGGAGCAAATAAAGGTCATCGTTTTAAGCCACTAAGTCTTGGAGTGGTTAGCTATGAATAGATCATCAGAAACGTGCACATAAAGTACTTTGTTCTTTTTAACGTTGCATAATACTCCACTCTAGAAAGATACCACAATTTACACACCCGTTCTTGTTGTGGACATTTGGGTTGTTCCCAGCTTGGGTCTGTCAAGAATAACCCTGCCATCGGGGCGCCTGGGTGGCGCAGTCGGTTAAGCGTCCGACTTCAGCCAGGTCACGATCTCACGGTCCGTGAGTTCGAGCCCCGCGTCGGGCTCTGGGCTGATGGCTCAGAGCCTGGAGCCTGTTTCCGATTCTGTGTCTCCCTCTCTCTCTGCCCCTCCCCCGTTCGTGCTCTGTCTCTCTCTGTCCCAAAAATAAATAAACGTTGAAAAAAAAATTAAAAAAAAAAAAAAAGAATAACGCTGCCATGAACGTGCCTTCTGGTGGAAATACGTACTGATTTCTCGTGAGAACAAACAGGAAGGGGAGTCTCGAGTCATGGGGTGGGCCCGAGGGGAGCCATTTTTAGAAGGGATTGCCTGTTTTCTAAAGTAGTTGAAATATTTCATACTTCTGCCAGCCAGGTTTGCCTTCCGGTTGTTCCCGATCCTTGCCCTCGCTTGGCATTGTCTTTTTCACGTTAGTCATTCTGGTCGATGTACAGTGTTATCTCATTGTGGTTTTAATGTGCATTTCCGCCATGAGTAATGAGGGGCAGTTCTCTGGTGGGTAACGTATCCCTTACTAAAAAAGACCACACAAGGAACCAAAATATTGACCGTGACGATCTTTGCAGAGGTGTGATGTTTACTGTGGTTGTTCTGTTGTCGTCTTTTTTTGGCTCATGGTCTGTTTGTTAAGCCTCTGCGTTTTTGTAACTTTAAATGCTTAATTGTGAAAATTGTGGAAACAACCGAAAGAACTTCTGCCTACTCATTCTTACAAATGACAAGGCGCATGGGCCACAATGGTAATATCACAAGTAAAATCACCAAGAAACATTTATTGAGCACCTGCTGTATACCCAGCACTGAGGAAGGGGCTATGAAGGGCACAGAGCAGTATAGGACTTGTTCCCTGCCCTTCAGAGGCTTACAGTCTAGGTGGAGACAGGAGGAGCCAGGAGAAAACAGTCCAGGCCAGCATGTTACAGGAACGTAAGATGTTTGGGGTCAGACCCACTAAGTGCTTCGATGCCTCCAGGGGCTCAATGCTCAGTGCTGGGAAAGACAATAACTCCCAACGCCCAGGGCCGCATTAGCCCACTTAGCATACCCTATCCACAGCCTCTACCCTACCATCTTAAAACATCTGACTCCTTGTTCAGCTGCTATCAAAGTGCAATGAAGTGGGGGAGGGTGGGGCAGTGGGGAAGGTCCTTGGAGGGGTTCCAGGGGCTGGTGTCACGCTCTTCCTCCTCGAAAACTCTGCTCCCCGAGACATGCCCCTGACAGAGGGATCCCCGCTCGAGAAGGCCTGTCCAACCACCAGAACCTCTGCCCCAGAAGGTAAGAGGAGGCGGCGGCCACTGCTTGAGCTGCCTGAGGTAGAACTGAGGACCCCTACTTCTAGCATACCCCTTCCCTCCCAGGCCACTAAGCTGGGGGGACAGGCACCCCAGAGCTGCCACCTAGGGCCGAGAGGGTACTAGGGGGAAAGGGTATGGGGGAGGGGAGCGGAGCAGGGAGGGACTTGAAAGCCCAGCTGGAAAAGAGGGGCGTCTGGGGCTCCTAGGAAAGTGCAGGGGAGGCCAAACATTGAGACTGGCTTCCCTGTGGGTGGCAGAGGGGGTGAGAGGAGGTGGGGTGGTTTGCTACAGGACCCTACCTTCGCCCGGGCCTTCACAGAGCAGGGCGGGGCATCAGGGGCCAGGAAAGTGCCACGTTCCCAGCCGCGTTCCAGGCTGCGCCCACTTCAAGGTCACACTGCCGGACCTCAGAGGACGGGAGGGGCCTCCTCCAAAGTGTTGATGATGCCCCCACCCTGCTGGGCCCCCCCTTCAAAGTGCTATCTGTGTACTTCTCAAATGATAAGGAATCCGGGTTTGAGAATGCAGGAAAGGGGCAGAAATTTCATAACCCCCATGAGGTGGTGAGCTGAAGGAGCCAGGCCCCTCCAGGGAGCACCACCCAGAAGGTGAGGGTCACGCCAGCCCCACCTTACCTCTGGGAGAGCAGAAATGGGGAGCACAGGATGAAGACGTCTTAAATAATAGTTCGCATAATAAAAATACCTAGCGCTCTAATAAACCTATCATTCTGCTGTCTAATGGTTTTTTAAATAATTGGAAATGCCAAAGGCCGGGGGGGGGGGGGGAGCGGGGGGAAGGGTGGTGGCAAGCAGGATATGTACATGAGGAGGAGTTTAAATTAAAACACAAATAATAATTAAGACGCACAAACTGAAGGACTAAAGGCAAAGGTGTAGAAGAGGCCTGTGGGGGCAGTGGGGGGGGGGGGGGGGCGGGGGGCGGGGCGGTGGGCCTCATTTGTAGGAGCTTGAGGCTTCCAGGGGGCAGATTAGGGCTTCCTCTTGGAGAAGATCAGCCGGCGTTTGGAGTGATAGAAATCTGGGAAGAGAGAACAGAAGTCAGCCAGGCCAGGAGGAAGAGGGCCCAACAGAGCCATCCATCCAAAACCCACAGCAGAGGGGCCAGGCCCTCCTCCCTAGGGCCAAAGGGACACATTGCCAAGTACAGGGTAAAACTCTGGCAACTCCCACTCCGTCTCCCACGGCACCGTTATACCGGGCATCCCACCACGCTTCCCAGACACGACTGATTATAACCAGACCAACATCCGTGGGCCTGCTCCAAGCCAAGCTGCCCACCACTACTGTGGTGGCCCTGTGTAGTTAAACGAACTAGAATCAAATAAAATGCAAAATTCGGTTCCTCAGTCACACCAGCCACATGTCAAATGCTCAATGGCTACATTGCGCCTAGTGGCACTGGACATTTGCATCACTGCACAGTTCTATTGAACCACACTGCTATAGGAATGCAATTAGAGAACCCATGAGAAGTGTTCTGCCCACGATGGGGCCATATACATGTGAGCCACTATCTTCAGTATTGTTAGTTCTGCACCAGCTGTAAATTTCCCGTGGGATTCTTGACTGCATCGCCCTGAACCTCGGTTTCCTCACATATAAAACGAAGTTGACCATTTGTGTAGTGCTCTGAGGACTCAATGGAAGTGTGTGTGTGTGTGTGTGTGTGTGTGTGTGTGTGATGGGGAAGGTGAGTTAGATCTGGATAGGGCAGCCGGGAAATTACTGTCATTAGTTTTCTCTCCACTGCAAATTCACTGTGGGACCATAGGCAAACCACCCTACCTCTCTGAGCCTTGTTTCCACTCCTATAAAAGAGTGGCAACAATGTTATATGGAACAGGACTGCTTTAAGGACTAAATGAAACCTACCTTAGAAATTCACCTTAGCAAAGGGCCTGACATACAATAAATGTTCCCAGTAGATGTTAGTGAGTTGGTCATGGCTGTATACCTGCCATGGGACCTCAGGAAAGTTGCTCTGTCTCTCTGGGCTTGCTTTCCCTACGGCCTAATGAGCAAACTGGACCAGACAGGTCCCTTGCAGGACCAGACACGGTCCCTCCCACCACAGATTCTGAGAGTCTTGATTCCTTCTAGTGTCCTTCCCTGCGTCTATCCTCACCTGTCATGCTGGTCTGCCGCCGTTTTCGGCCCTGAGAGGTGCCAGGTGCACCAGGAGACGCCTCGGGCCGCTCAGGGGAGTGAGGCATGAGAGTGCAGGACAGGGACAGGTCCAGGTGGTCCTCCCGAGCTGTCCCCGGCAGCAGGGTAGACGAGGTGCTGGGCCGCTTGCCCCCTCCCAGGTCATCCCGGCCCCCCCGGGGCCCTGCAGGCAGGTAGAGCTTGGGCAGGCCCAGGCCCCACACACGCTCCCAGGCAAAGTCGCCCTCCAGCGGTGTCTCGGTGACAAAGTCGAAGTTCCATCGCTCCCGGGCCTCCTGCACGCAGCCTGCCATTAACGCGTCACAGTCTCGGCGCAGCTGCTCGCTGTCCACTGGGCCGAAGAGGCGGCGGCAGGCCTTGCTGCCATGTGGGATCTGGTGGGCATCCCTGGACGGCTCCGACATGGCACCTGCAGCCGAGACACAAGTAAGGCCCTGGTCACTCGGGAAATTGGTCCCTACCTTACCAGGCTGTGCTTGGCTCAGATGAAGTCTTCCTCCTAGAAATGGGGTCTCTCTGGCTCCTTCCAGCTGGTTTGCCACCATCGCCTTCCCACAGGCCGTCCCCAGTCCCCAACCAACAGCCACCGGGTGGGGGCAGAGCTGGGTTAACCTGGTACCCCAAGGTCACTGGAGGAGGGAGCAGCTGAAGGACAAACTTGTGTTGACAAAGACAAGTTTATTGCAATAGCAGGGATCAGAGTCCTGTTTACCGCCAGGCTTTATCAACTAAAATCAATTTGTTGTCCCCCCAAGGTGTCCCTCATGGGTGCGAATGCCCCAAGTACGTGTGAATTGCCAGAGTCCAGTAGTTTCCCAACCCCAGCCCTGGCCAAGAGGTCAGGTAGCAAATGAAAGGGCCGTGATCGTATAGCGGTTAGAACTCTGCATTGTGAAAGGACAGGCTGACAGCTTCTCCGGCCTCCTGAACCCCTTTACCCAGATGCCCATGTGGGATAACCCTGTTCTGAAACAAAAGTACCCTGGCCCCTGGGATAAAAAACACCTAGGATCCAGTCCTAGCTTTGTTGCCCGCTACCTAAATTTTAAAGTCACTTAAAGGGGTGCCCGGGTGGCTTGGTCGGTTAGGTGTCTGACTCTCGGTTTCGGTTCAGGTCATGATCTTGCGGTTTTGTGAGTTTGAGCCCCACATCGGGCTCTGTGCTGGCAGTGAGGAGCCTGCTTTGGATGCTCTCTCTCCCTCTCTCTGCCCCTCCCCCACTCATGCTGTCTCTGTCTCTCTCAAAAATAAACTTTAAGTAAGTAAATAAATAAATAAATAGTCACTGAAAAAAAATTTTTTTTAATTTAAAAATCGTAAAAAGGGGCACCTCGGTAGCTCAGTCTGTTAAGCATCCGACTTTAGCTCAGGTCATGACCTCGCAATTTGTGAACTCGAGCCTCGAGTCGGGCTCTGTGCTGACAGCTCAGAGCCTGGAACCTGCTTCGGATTCTGTATCTCCCTCTCTCTCTCTGCCCCTCCCCTGCACATGTTCTCTCTCTCTCTCTCTCTCTCTCTCTCAAAAATAAACAAACATTAACAAAAATTTTTTAATTAAAAATTTTTTTTAATTGTAAAAATAAAATGTCACTTAATATCTCTGGGCCTCAGTTTTCTCATCTATAAAATGGAACTGTGGAAGCATCCTCAAGCAATAATAGGTCAGGGAGTCCCTTCAGGCAAGGCAGATGGAACAGAGTTGAGAGGCTGGCTCTTGTGGTTAAGAGTGTGGGCTCTGGAGCCAGACTGCCTGGGTTGGAATCCAGGCTCTGCTGGGTGACCCTAGACAAATGGCTTAACTTCTCTGGGCTCTATTTTTTCTCATCTGTAAAATAGAGACAGTATTAGTGAATGTCTCAGAGGATAGATGTGAGGATTAACTGAGTTAATGTAGGTAACATGCTGGGAAAAGCACCTGGTAGACAGAAGTGCTTGGAAAACAGAAGTGTTATTATTTTGCTCTCTGTGTTCAGTTCTGGCTGAGCCTTCTCCACATCACTCCCGGGGCCACCACCTCCTTCAGACAGCAGCTGACAGGTGCTGTGTGCTGAGGGCCTTTCCCAAGGATGTCATCAAGCTGGAGGCCTGGGGGTGAGGAGGGGCTGGGCAGGGCAGGGCAGGACAATGATTGCTCCCAGGCTGAGCCACATCCTGCCAGGCACATCAGGTGATCTGGAGTCTAGACAGCCTGGAAGCCCCTGCCCCATGTTGGCTACATCCAAAGAACTCGTTTTGCAGGCAAGAAAAATTAGAGGTGGCCGGTCTACCCGGTTCCTCTCCTCCCACTTCAGAAGAGGGAAAACCAAGGTTGAGTTTGCTCATGACGAAGAGCTGGCACCCACCTGCCCTGCTCTGGCCTGACTCCAGGGCTGAGTGGCTGTGCAACCTTGGCAGGGACTGGGTTTTCCCGAGGACAAGTCCTGCTTTGCAGGCTCTGAGTGACCTCCTGGGGCAGGAAGACCTGGACCCCTGCCACACCTACCCCTCCCCACCCCACCTCTCAGAGCTGATGGGGAAGGAGAGGCACCAGGTGACCTCAGACCAAATTTAAAGACCAAGAGTTTGAAGAGATATGAGGCTTGCCCCCAAACCAGAAAACTGAAAAGGCCAAGAGCCACTGCCCCATAGAGGGGTTACCCAGTGCAGTACGTTTGCTCTCTCTCTCTCTCTTTTTTTAACAGAATAAGTAACAAAGGCTCAGAGAAATTAAGTAACTTGCCCAAGACCACACAACTCACAAGTGGCAGAGCCAGGATTTGAACCCAAGCCTGTTTGCCCTGCGTTCTGCGCTCTGGTGTTCATCCTTACTCTTCTAGTTTTGTATTATTAACTACAGTCCCAGCAGAATCTATTTGGGGAACTTAAAAAAAATTTTTTTTTTAGGTTTGAGAAAGAAAGAGAGAGCACAAGTGAGGGAAGGGCAAAGAGAGAGGGAGACGCAGAATCCAGACACAGAATCCGAAGCAGGCTCCAGGCTTTGAGCTGTCAGTACAGACCGACGCGGGGCTGGAGCCCATTGACTGTGAGATCGTGACCTGACCCGAAGTTGGGCGCTTAACTGAGCCAACCAGGCACCCCACTTGGGGAGCTTTTTACAAATACAGATCCAGGGGCACCTGGGTGGCTCAGCCAGCTGAGCACTGCACTCTTGAGTTTTGGCTCAGGTCATGATCTCACAGTCATGAGATGGATCCCCACTGGGGCCTCTGCGATGGGTATGGACCCTGCTTGAGATTCTCTCCCTCTGGCCCTCCCCCACTCACACTCTCTCTCAAGGAAAAAAAAAAAAGAATAAAAAAAATACAGGGTTGTTTGGGTGGCTCGGTCAAAACAGCCACTGACTCTTGATTTTGGCTCAGGTCGTGATCCCAGGGTGGGGATAGAGCCCCTGCTTCAGGCTCTGCCCTTAGTGTGGAGCCTGCTTGGTTAGGATTCCCTCTTTACTCTGCCCCTCCCTTGCTTGCGCGCGCGCGCGCTCTCTCTCTCTCTCTCTCTCTCTCTAAAAAAACAAAACAACAACAAAAACAAAAAAAACCATATTGATAGGTCCCTCTCTTCCCAGATTAATTAACTCAAATTAAGGGGGATTTAAGCAGGTGTTTGGCAGTTCCCCAGATGGGCACTCTTGGGGTGCCATTCAAGAGGGGATACACAGGATGGACGAAATGGACATTCTGGGTCTCAGTGCCTCATTGGCACAAGGAGGAGGCGCCTGCCTAGGATTTCATCAGGACGCTGGGTATTCCCTGGCTTCCAGGAGCTGGGACCACTTTCTCCTAACACCCCAGCCCATATGGCTCTCATAGGCTCCGCATCAAAATCTGATCTCTGTTGAACCAATGGGGTACTGTTTTTAAGGGGCGTTGGCAGAAGCGGCGAGCGATCTCTGCGCAGGCGAAGCGAGCGGGAAGGAAAGGCGGGTGAAACCGCATTCCGCGGGAAGGCGTGTTTGCTATTCGCGCCGGGGCCGGCAGGGGGCGCTGGTCGCCAGGAAATCAGGCGCAGGGTCGGAGGTGCGTGGGCAGAGCCTTGGACAGCAGCAGGGAGTTGTGATGAGTCAGTTTCCTGCAAAGCTCTCCCCACCCGCCAAAACTTCGCTTCCACTCGGGCTGCGCGTCACCCTCTGGAGGTGGCGGGGGGTGGGGACTAGGAGGAGAACCAGGGGCCGCAAACACGTCACGCTGAGCCAGCCAGGCTTCCGAAAGCCCCGCCACTGTTGGGAAACCGCGCGCTCCTCTGTGACACACACACACACACACACACACACACACACACACACACAGCACACACAGGCGCGCAGAGGTTTGGGCCCTCCACCTTATCTCCACGCCCAAAGCACGGGATGAGTCAGATCCCTGGAAAATAAAAATAGACGAAAGCAAGGAAAACAAAACCGCTCGAAAGTCCTCCTCGAAACGCGACGTGGAGGGAGGGGAGGGGGGAGCTGCCTTGGCGCCCTAAAGTGCCAAACCCTAGTAAATCCAAGATTCTTGTCCGAACTAGAAGGGCACCAGGGTCCCCAGAGGGCCCCCGACAGGACGGATGCACTGTGGCCCGCGCAGGGTGGCGGCGTTCGAAGGACGACTCGTCGTCCCCCGGCTCCGCTCAGACCTGTCGCCCTTGCAGAGGGCAGTTTGGTGGGGGGGCGCCGGCAGCCCCTGGATGTTGCTGACAGAGTGCCGGAGCAGCGTCGCCCCCCCCCCCCGCGAAGTCCCACCCTCCGATTGTGACCCCTCCCCGTCTCCCCCTTCCCGGACGAGGGCTGCACGCCCCGCCGCCCCGCTGCGCAGGGCTGCGCTCCCTCCGCGAAGTCCGGCACCCCGAGTCGCGGGCAAGCTGGGCCGGGGTTCGGCGGGCGCGATGGAACAGAGGTGTGTCCGACTCCTGCTCTTCTCAAACCGACTGGCTGGCGGGGGCCCACCCCGCGCGGGGCCACCGCTCCGCGTCCTCGAGGGCGCGCTGCGAGGCGGGGACCGCACAACCAGTCCTGGACCTCCTGGCGTTCCCGGCTTCCCTGAGAACACTTCGTGCCAGCCAAATAGGTCACTGTGCTGATGGAGGGGGAGTGGGGGGTCAGAGACCGCCGAGGGCCGGGAAGCTGACTTCTGGGGCGCCACTGTCCCCCACCAGCCCGGGCGGGGCTCTGACCTCACCCGGTTCGTTTCCCGGGGTCTCCTTGTCACCATGAGTCACCTCCTCGATTGCCCTGAAGGGACGTGTACCAACACGTTCCCAAGGACCAGGGACACAGCCCGCGCTGACCTCAGCGCCCAGCGGTGGCGGACACGGAGGCGTCGGGAACCTAGACCTCGGGGCGGGGAGACGGCACCTAGTGGATCCGGGAGCTGCCCCGGAGCGGATCGCTGATGAACCTGCTCGGCTCCGCGTTCCCCGCCCCTCCCGGAGCTTGGCGCTCAGGGGCTCCAGCCGCTCGCCGCTAGCGCTAACGGCGCCAGGGGTCCGCGGCGCCCGGGTGCCCGCCTCTCCTCCACCCTGCTTTGTTTCAAGGGGACGGGAGCGCGGCAGGGATCGATCCCTCCAACTCCTGCCCTCCCTCCGCCCGGAGTCTCCGCCAAACTCGGCCTCCGTCACACGGGCACTTACGGAGACACCCGTGGGAGCAAACCCCAGACCCGCGCACCGACCCACTCACGCCATTCACCTGTGAAGACAGCACACACACACACACACACACCCGCGAGGACACACTCGCGGACGCGAACGGACGCACAGGCAGACACTTCTCGGCTCAGAGCTGCCGCTCCAGGGTCGGCTCCTGCCTGCCACGACTCCCTCACCTCTTCTGAGGGTCTCGGTGGCTCCGTGAATCCGCGCCCGGCTCCGGGTCTCCAGGTCACAGACTGGAGCAGTGGCTCACACCTCTGCTGGCACCGCCCGGCGCTGCTCTTATAAAGGATGGCTTCGGAGGCGGGACCCGCTGCTCCGCCCGCTGAAGGCCTGGGACCGCCCTTCCAGGGCCGCGGGACGCTCGTAGCTCCCAGCCGCGCTCTAGAACCTCAGAACTCAGATGCCAATGTTATCAGCTGCTGGAGGGCGTTTCCCTCCCCCCCCCCATCCCCCGCGCCTGGGCGTGTGTGCTCTACCCAGTTGGTGGGGAAACTAACTGAGCTACAAATCTGGGCGGTTTTCATTGGGGTGTGAGTTGGCACTCCCCAGGAAGGGATGGCATTCTTAGCCTAAGCCCTCTTTCTGGCCCCGAAAAGAGCATGAGGGGTGACCATTAATAAATAAAACTCCATAAATAATAAAAAAGATGTCCCTCACTTTGGAATTCCCAGAAAAGCCCACTATAGCATCACTATTCCTAGGCTCTCTCCCTAGACCACCTCTCCCAAGGCACCGCCTGAAACACCCAGACCCCTCAGCAAAACATCTGGGAGGCCAGAAAGGGATCCAGTCCCTTTTATTGCACCGATGAGGAAATCAAGGCCCATAGAACTAAAGGTAACTGAGGTTCAGAGGAGTTCAGTGATCTGACTCAGGTCACACAGCAAGCACATAAACAGCTGCGGTTGGAGCACGAGCCCATTTTCTTCTTAGTGTTTATTTATTTCGGAGAGAGAGCACGCACAAGCAGGGGAAGGGCAGAGAGAAAGGGGGACAGAGGATATGAAGTGGGCTCTGCGCGGACAGCAGCAGGCCAGATGTGGGACTCAAACCTGAGATCATGACCTGAGATGAAGTCAGATGCTTCAGCAACCGAACTACCCAGGCATCCCTAGGGCATAGGCCTATTGCCTCCCACCCAGAGCCCTCTGCTCTGCCCCTTGCCCTCTCTTACACAGTGGCTCTGGAAAGAGGGAAACACCCAGCACCCTTCATTTTCAGGTGACATTGATGAAAGACAATTCTGGAAATAGCCACTAGTGCTTCTCCCAGATACAGAAGCAAGTGAGGTGCCCACTTCCTCCCACCCGGTTCCCACCCCCAGCCCCTCTTGCACTCCATTGTTGCCTCCTTTAACCTAAAACATTTGCAGTTTTAGCTTTTAAAAAATTGCGGAGAACAGGGGCGCCTGAGTGGCCCAGTCAGTTAAGGGCCCGACTTGGGCTCAGGTCATGATCTCACGGCTGGTGAGTTCGAGCCCTGCGTGGGGCTCTGTGCTGACAGCTCAGAGCCTGGAGCCTGCTTTGGATTCTGTGTCTCCCTCTCTCTCTGACCCTCTCCCACTCACACTCTGTCTCTCCGTCAAGAATAAATAAACATTGGGGCGCCTGGGTGGCTCAGTCGGTTGGGCGACCGACTTCGGCTCAGGTCATGATCTCACGGTCCGTGAGTTCGAGCCCCGCATCGGGCTCTGTGCTGACAGCTCGGAGCCGGGAGCCTGTTTCAGATTCTGTGTCTCCCTCTCTCTCTGACCCTCCCCCGTTCATGCTCTGTCTCTCTCTGTCTCAAAAATAAATAAATGTCAAATAAAAAAAAAATAAAAAAATAAAAGAATAGATAAACATTTAAAAAAATTGTTTTTAATTGCAGAGAACAGAGGTACCTGGCTGGCTCAGTTAGTAGAGCATGTGACTCTTGATTTGGGAGTCTGAGTTCTAGTCCTATGTTGGGCATAGAGCTTACTTCAAAAAAATAAACTGAAATAGTAAAATAAAATAAATGTTTAAATCTTTAAAAAAAATTGCAGAGAACAGAATGTTAATTTGAACAGAAATCCCACTAAAAATTAGAACTCAGGCTTAGAACAGCTACAATTACTGACATCTAGGACTCTTCAGTGTCTAGAAATCTCTGTCCAGACATGCCCAGTTTTCTTCCTCTAATGCAGCTGACCTCAGGGAGGACAGGTCTTCTCTACTGCTGGCATAGGAGCCCAGTTAGGAGTGGGAGGGCACAGAACAGACTCTCTTGCCTACCTGATCTTGGATTTGGGCCAGGACTGCAGATGGACCTCAGGAGGGCCTCGAAAAGGCCAAGACCCCAGGACCAGTCCCCTCCTCCCTTTCTCCATGCAGCCCCCACCCCCAACATACACATACCAAAGACTGCTTGTCAAATGTCCAGAAGAGGACAGGCATATCCTCCTACTGCCTTGACTCCCCTTGGCTTTCAGGCATTTCAAATAGACTTGACATTGTCTGTCTGTTTACTTTGGGGAAAAAAAAAGTTAATGAAGGCCTGTATTGAATTATTTAAAGTTTTGTGATACTGAACTTCACAAGATGATTCTTTTTGTTGTTGTTGTTGGGAAGTGAGTTCTGTTTTTTTTTTTTTTTTCTATGACTTTTAGCTCACCACCACCACAACAGAATTCAACAAGTATTAAGCACCTACTAAGTGTCTAATACTGTTCAGTACTCAAAAAAAAAAAAAAAAAGAATCTCCAACCATACACTTGAGTGTGTAGCCAGGTGTGCCCTTAAAGGACTTCTGCCCTGAAGAGGGCAAAAGAGCAGGTTGTTGGAAGTCACATGCAAGATCTGATGCAAAAAATGCACACACACACACACACACACACACACACACCCCAGATCCCAGGCCAATCCCAAGAGATCTGCTGCAAAGCACATATTGCTGTTCAGAGAAATTCAGACCAAGGTCTCCTTGAGGTCTTGGGGGGTCTCCTGTATCCTACCACCCCCCTCTCTTTGCCCCAAAGCAGGCAGCTCAAAGGATAAACAGCCGCGAGTCAGTGCTCAACATGTTGGGACATGTTCCTGACGGCCGGAAGGCCAGTCAGGGCTACAGCCTGCTGCCTGGGCATGCTCCCCAGGAAGGAGGCAGCTTAGGGATGGAGAGAGGATCAGCCTGGGAGACAAGAAATTTCAGATCGGCTCCCACCAGGAAGGAGGTGATGACAGAAAGGAAAGGTGGAAAGCCCAAGCCTGAAGAAGGAGGATGTAAGTAGCTACAGGAGCTGCTCAGGAAGGGAGAGGAAGTACGAGGAACAATGTCACCATTTCTCAGAAAATGTCTGGGGAGTCCCAAACAGGGGCACTTGGCTTTCAGAGGAATTCACCTCCACACAGGCTCCCAAGAAGCGAGACCCCCCCCCCAAAAAAAGACAGAACAGAAATATTATTGCACCACTGAGAAGAGCAGAAGTCCTTCTTTGCTGCTGCTTCTTCTTCTTTTTTTTTTAAGGAAGAATGAGTTTGGGAGCCTTATCCCTGACTTGCTGGGGGCTTTACCCAGCCAATACGAAAGATTAGGACTACTAAACAGCAAGACAGAGAAAAAAGTCTGTGACAGAATATGTGCCACACAAACACTTCCAGACTCCTTAAGCTGACAATCGCACCTTCTTCCCAGAGTCTGAAATTTCACCGTTAGAAATTCATTTCTTTGGCATTAGCTCATTCCGTTCTTTATTAAATAAACTCACATAGGCAAAGTGCTTAGCATAGTGCCTAGCTCAGAAATCACTCTGTGAATATTAGTTAATATTGTTGCTATAGAAGCGCCTCTAGGAAGGGGGTTTTCATCCCTGATTAAGCAATCACTTACTTAATCACTTACTTAGTGGGTACCTTAGATAGGTTTCCTAGAAACCACACATGAAGTGGAGATACTCTTTTTTAAGTTTATGTATTTAAAGCGAGCTCAAGTGGGGGAGGGGCAGAGAGAGAGACAGAGAGACAGAGAGAATCTCAAGCAGGCTCTGCACTGTCAGCACAGAGCCCAAGACAGGGCTTGAACTCATGAACTGTGAGACCATAACCCAAGCCAGTCAGACACTTAACCCACTGAGCCACCCAGGTGCCCTGAAGTGGAGATACTCTTGAACGAGGTTTCTTGGGGAGTGCATTCACAATCAACACCTGTGGGGGCGGGGGGGGGGGTTCAAAAGGAACAGGATCTAGCAGAGAGATGAGTTGGACTATAATGGAGACTGGAGACTCCAGACAGGCCCTAGCTGATCCCACAGGGAGCTCTGGAGCTGGGATGCCCTGCTGAGCTCCCTGAATTGAAGTAAGGGAGCTAGACCTTTATATTCCTGCTTTGACCAGTCATTTGAATGTGTCTGCCCCTGGAGTAGGGAGGGGGTGCATGACCTTGGACAAGAGAGCTCCCTTATATGGGGCCGATTCCTGAAGAAAGACTCATCAGCAACCCATGCTCCCAACAGCCAGTAGGGAGAATGTGTGCCTGGGTCCTGCAGAGGGTTCTGGGGGGTACAGCACAGGTGAAAGGGCTGATGAAATCATTCAGGGACTAGAAGGTGGCTAGGAAACCCTGCGAACACAGGCAGCTGAGGAGTGAAGGGCTCTCTGTACCTTGCACGTATTGTTCGCTGTTCCTAGAATGAGTTTTCCTGACCAACCTACCCCACCCACCTCCACTTCTTTCGCTACCTGTTGAACTCCTACTGATCCTGCATGACCCAACCCTCATGACCCTTCTGAAGGAGGCCTTCACAGGGCTTCCTCTGGCTCCCAGAACTGGTGAGCAATCCATTTCCCTGTGCCTTGCTGGCTTGCTTGGTTTGTGGGCCTAGTGCATTGCCTGAGCTGGCAACCTGGAGGGGATGAGCCCATATTTTATTCATCTTTGTACTTTGAGGTCTAGCGGCCTCAGCCAGGGCTCATGGAATATTTATGAAAGGGCCATTTTTGGCCTGCCCTCTGAGATTAGGCTTCAGTGTCACTGCTTCTGAGTCCCTTCTTCTATTTATTCATTCATCTATTCACTCATCCATTCATTTATAGATATATAAAATTAACACTCATTGCTCAACCCGAGAACCAGAACATTACAAATCATTGACACCTTCCTGTGAGTTCCTCCCTTATCCTGCAGTAAACACGATCTTGAATTTTATGTTGAGCTTTCCTTTGTTTTCAGTAGTTTCATCCCATGTGGCCAAGACCTTAACGCTCACCCACTTTTCTACGCGTTCCCAGCCCCTCCTTGTACTTACACAGGGTCACGTGACTAGTGCTGGCCAATGACATGTGAGCAGAAATGGCATTCGCCTCTTCAGGGCTGAAGCCAAGTGAAACTCTCCAGGCTTTTCTGCCTCCCATGGCTGTGGCAAACGTGGGGGTTCGTGTCCCAGATGCTGCCCCCTCAACACGGTGGAGCTTCCATCAGCCTGGGTTCCTGGCAGATTGTGTGGAACAGAGTACCCCACCGCTTTGTGTGGGATCTGTGAGAAAGCAGTAACCCTTTATTGTGTAAAGTCACTGAGATGTGGGGATTATTTGTTCCTGCACCATAACCTACCTAAGATTTATCCGCGTGGCCGTGGATGGTTGCCATCGGTGGAAGGCCGTGGCACCCAATGAACCACACCTCTGGTTGTTCACACTCTCTCGTAGTTTCTTCCCCTTAAATCTGTCTAGGTTGTAACTCTTTGGGCCGATAGAATGGGACAGAAATAAGCTGGTACCCGCTCCAGGTTTAAGCCTTAAGAAGGTCTAGCATCTTTCTGGGGCAGCTGGGTGCCTCAGTCGGTTAAGCATTCAACTCTCGATTTCAGCTCGGGTCATGAGCTAGAAGTTCGTGAGTTCAAGTCCCGTGTAGGGCTCTGTGCTGACAGCTCAGAGCCCGAAGCCTGCCTCGGATTCTGTGTCTCCCTCTCTCTCTGCCCCTCCCCCACTCACGCTTTGTCTCTCTCTCTCTCTCAAAAATAAATAAACATTAAAAAGAAAAGGAAAGAAAGAAAGTCTAGCAACTTTCTGCTTTGGCATTCTTGGGGGCCTTGAAACATGTGTGAGACTTTGGTTACTCTGAGACCACCATGCTGTGAGAAATCATGTGGAGAGGCCACGTGCAAGATAACTGAACCCCTCCCCGACACACACCAAATGGCCCCAGCTGACCTCCTAGCTCATGGCCAGCATTAATGTGCCAGCCATGTGAGCAGCACCATCTTGAAAGTTGGTTTCCCAGGCGAGCCTTCCCAGTCGAAGCCACATGGAGTAGAGACAAGCCATCCCCAATGTGCACCTGCCTGAATTACGGAATTGTGAGCAAATGAAGATTGTGCTTGTCACCATGTTCTAACATGGTTTCTTGTTAATTAAAACAGGGCTCAATCATTGTCACTGTTATTTAACATCCAGTGGTCCCCATCTCCTGTCAGGGAGCACTTGGGTTATTTCCAATATTGTGTTATTCTATTCCGACTATTCTTATCCAATTCTCTAGGGCACACATGCCAGAATGTGTCTTGGATATACATCTAGGAGTAGAACTGCCCACCGTCTTCCTGTCAGGAAAAGTGATTGAGAAACACCACACCCAGTGTCTGGGCCCATCTATCTCTTTCAGGATTATTGGAGCAAGCGTAAAGCACTGAACGAATATTAGGGATCATCATTGTTTGCATTTTTGTGGAGGAACAAACAGGAATCCAAAACAATGAAGCAGTAATGTTGGAATTACAGATATCAGACACCTGAGAGCAGACATTTGGTGGCAAAGGAAACTACCCACAGACACTGGGTTCACTGGCCTTCAAAGCTCCAAGACACCCTTCTCCCAGCCCCATTAGCTTAGAACAGCCTTCTGGATGATCCCCCAAAGAGTAGGAATTATGTGATCTTTCACTGTTTTCTTCTCTCATATTATCTTTAAGTACCTCCCAAAGAATAGCCCCAGCCTACACATCAAAGTCCTGAGGGTGTTGGGTTTGGATCTTTTGATTGCACAGAAGTGTGGAGTCTTAGGAAGTGAATTTCAGATTTATTATCTCACCCCTCATGATCTTTTCCTCCCTGCCTCCCCATCCATGACAGGTGCTGTGTGTGTGTGCACGTGTGTGTGTGTGTGTTTTAAGTAGACTCTACACCCAACATGGAGCCTGAACTCCCGACCCAGAGATCAAGAGTCACCTGCTCTACCGGCTGAGCCAGCCAGGCACCCCCACGACAAGTGTTTTAGACTCATATTACAGATGGGGAAATGGAGGCCCCAGGAGGCACTGACTTTGGCTGAGGTGACACAGGCAGAGAGTCTGGGCAGACCCAGGCCTCTGGCTGTGGCCCCACCCTCCCATCAGCTGCTTGTCCTTGTCTTTGCTTCCCTAGGATGGCTCTGAGCGTCACCCATGGTCATAATACCGCCAGGGCCATTGCCGAATGCCAACAGCTGCAACCACCAAGCCCCAAATGCTGGTGGCCCCAATCTCAGAGCGAGGGGGGAGACAATATCTCCCGTTCCGCACATTCAGTTTGCTGTAAGGAATAATTGAACGGTTGTCCACGTCTCCTTTTGGGTACATGTAAGCAGCTCAAGGCTGGACTTAGGAAGAAAAGTGGGGGGTGCGTGTGCGGATGCTACTACCCCCTGTAACAAATAAACTCTCCAACTGAGTTTCAAGACAACCCAAAGAAGTGTATTTCTCACACACGTATGAATACAACTAAGGTGTTATGGCTGGCGAGTAGCTGACCTCCACGTGGTGATTCAGGGATGCAGGTTCTTTCCACCCTGTAGTTCCCCATCCCCTAGGACATCAGGGTCTCTGCTTCCAGCAGGCCTATGCCTTTCTTCACATCTGGCTCAGAAGTCACGTGTATCATTTCCCACCCCCATTTCATTGATAAGAACTTGTCATGCGTCCCCACCTAAATGCAAGGGTCAATGTAGTCCCTGGATAGGGGCACAGATTTGTGATGAGCTGCTAGTCATCTGTGCCACAGCAGGAGAGAGAGGCAAATGAAAGCCTCTCCCTGCCTTCTACCCCCGCCCCCCACCTTCCTATAAGAGAGTCTTTTCCTTTTTTTTTTTTAATGAGAGTCTTTTTTTTTTTTAATGTTTATTCATTTCTGAGAGAGAGAGAGAGAGAGAGAGAGAGAGAGAGAGAGAGCCAGCACAAACGGGGGAGGAGCAGAGACAGAGACAGACACACACACAGAATCCAAAGCAGGCTCCAGGCTCTGAGCTGTCAGCACAGAGCCCCACATGGGGCTCGAACTCACAAACCGCGAGATCATGACCTGAGCCGAAGTCAGAAGCTTAACCGACTGAGCCACCCAGGCGCCCCAAGAGAGTCTTTTCCTGCTGAGTTTCTGGACCTTGCCACAAGAAGAACAGTGCCACCTCTGAGCCGCGTGAACTTAGACCTCAATATCTTCATCTATAAGATGGGTACTTTCATATCCACGGTCTTGCAACCTCCCTGAGAGGATGGAAAAACATGAAATAGGCCTGATACTCCTCAGTTCCCAAAGGAGGAAACCAGCACACAAAGAGACAGTGTGACTTGTCTAAAGTCACACAGCGGGATCCAATTTCCTCTCTCTGGTACACAGGTTTGTTTTGTTTTGTTTTGTTTTTACTAGTCAACATCAAAGTCTGCTGAGAACACTGAAATGCATGGAAAACCCCTTACTCAGCAAATCCATCTGAAAACTGCCTGGGGGCCTTGGAGGATTGTTAAGAAAGGGCCTTTTATTGCCTGAAATGCAGGTACAGAGACCCTGACAGGTTCTTGATGGGGTTTGTGGGAGCCAGCCTGGCTGGTGGGGTGGGGGGTGAGGCTTCAGGGAGGGCCCCATCCTCTATCACCGTGTAGAGGCCTGAACTCTCTCCATCAGACCTCACTCCCTCTAGTTCACTGCCTCTCCACAGAGTGGGAGGAAAGGAAAACCCCTTTAGAAAAATGTTCAGATCCTGCAAACATATGGGCTCTCTCTGGAAGAAGACACAAGAAATAATGACTGCGTCACCCACGTCCGGGGCACCGAGCACCATCCAACTGCGTGGACAGTGCCCCCTGGAGTTGTGCTGTGTACAGCCTGCTTGGCCCGGGGTACGAGGTAGGCTTATTCCTCATAATGTATCTTTGTAATCATTAATATCATTTTGTTTACTTTTTTTTAACGTTTATTTATTTTTGGGACAGAGAGAGACAGAGCATGAACGGGGGAGGGGCAGAGAGAGAGGGAGACACAGAATCGGAAACAGGCTCCAGGCTCTGAGCCATCAGCCCAGAGCCCGACGCGGGGCTCGAACTCACGGACCGCGAGATCGTGACCTGGCTGAAGTCGGACGCTTAACCGACTGCGCCACCCAGGCGCCCCTCATTTTGTTTTTTTTAATGTTTAGTTATTTATTTTGAGAGAGAGAGAGAGAGAGAGAGAGAGAGAGAGAGAGAGAATCCCAAGTGGGCTCCACACTCAATGCAGAACCCAACGTGGGAATCAATGTCACGAATCATGAGATCATGATCTGAGCCAAAATCAAGAGTTGGACACTTAATCGACTGAGCCACCCAGGCACCCCTCATTTTATTTTTTTATGTTTATTTACTTAGTTTTGAGAGAGAGAGAGAGCATGTGGGAGCTAGGTGGGGGCAGAGAGAGGGAGAGAGAGAATTCCAAGCAGGCTCTGTGCTGTCAGCACGATTTCTGGCCCTCTCCAAACCTACTGAATGAAAATTGGCTGAGGGTCAGCCAGCTACACAAGTTCACAGGTCATTTGAAAAATCTCCCGGGTGCCTGAGACATCCACATCCTCCACCTTCACAGCTTTGGGGACCCTGAAGTAGTTAGTCTATCCAGGCTCAGGACCCCTTCCTCAGCTCAAGAAGTTCTCAGCAGATCCTTCTACCCTGGTGAGAACGAGAGAAGTAGGGATGGGGGTGCAGGAGGGGTGCTCAAGGCTGAGTGAGCAGAAGGCTGGCTTTTCCTCCTGGGCAGTCGGCACCCCCCACCCTGCAGCCCTGAAGCCCCCACTCCTCCCTCCCCCCCTCCCCCCCGCCGGCCCGCGGAACGCCAAGTCAGCCTCTCTGGAGGCACAGCTCAGGCTTGGCCTTGCCCGGGCTAGTCTTTGTTACATCATCCTCTGGCCTTGCGGGTGCTAGGGGAGCCAGCCGCCCACTCACCGCTGGATACAACCAGCTAATTATATCACCCAGAGACCCAGGGCGGGAGCGTGTGGGCATTTTTCAGCTGACCCAGCCTGTTTCCACTTGCTCTGCATGATCGTTCTTGATTTTTCAAAATAATAATAACCACTACCAGCCAGGAAAAAAAAAAAAAAAAAAATCGCCCGGGGCTGTGGAGCAGGCCGCTGGAGCAGGAGCCCCGGGCCACCTGCTGCTCCAGAGAGACCTACTCAGCATTCTTGGTTTACAAAATGAAAAGCAAGTCTCCGGACTCCCAAATCAGGGCTCCGTAGGCGAAGTGGCTCTCAGGACAGGATACGCTGGAATCAGCAGAATCAAAAAGACAAATATTGTTTCGAGGGCATCAACAACAGTAGCACAGTAATGTAGTTTTTCCAAATCTTTCAAGTTCCATTTATAGTTTAGTCAAAAGTGCAGGGAGTTCTGCTTCTCCATAATTTCCTGTATTTATTTTTTTTTTATTTTTTAAAAAAAAATTTTTTTCAACGTTTATTTATTTTTGGGACAGAGAGAGACAGAGCATGAACGGGGGAGGGGCAGAGAGAGAGGGAGACACAGAATCGGAGACAGGCTTCAGGCTCTGAGCCATCAGCTCAGAGCCCGACGCCGGGCTCGAACTCACGGACCGCGAGATCGTGACCTGGCTGAAATCGGACGCTTAACCGACTGCGCCACCCAGGCGCCCCTATTTTTTTTTTTTTGAGGAGACAATGCACTCACGTGTTTCGTAGTCAAAAGATGCAAAAGAAAATGCAGTGAAAATGTTCTATCCTATCCCTGCCCTCCAGCCACCCATTTCCTTCCCAGAGGCTGTGGCTGGTTGCTGCGTCTCCTGCCAGAGGTAGACCCGTGAACATCCAGGTCCCCAGTCCTTCCTCCAAACCCCAGGGGACAGACTGGTTTCAGAATCTAGAACTTTTCAGATTTCAGACATGTAATAAGGTGCAAATGCAGGTACTCAGTAACACCCCCCACCCGATTAGGTTGTGTATTAGGATGACTCACCTTTGGGGTTTCCGTACCGTCAGCTCCGTGCCCAGGGAACCCTGTCGGTCCCAGCCAAACAGGATGATTGGTCACCTGAGGTCTGGGGTGTAAGATATTCACACTAATAGGGGTAAGTAACACTGCAAAATGTCTTCACATCCTTTTAGCTCTGGTATTGCTACCGTACAAATTTGACACAAACCAAAGATTGTGTATATATATGAATATATAGATATTCATATATTCCCATCACCTGGCCCCATGGAAGCACAGTGTAGGGCACGTTGCTTTTTTCCACTCAATTTGTCCGACAGCTGTTCCACGTCGGTACAAGGAGCCCCATTCCCTTTGCCATCGCATGGCACTCCATCATGTGGACAAACATTTTGGCCGCCCCTAGTCTTTCGTTATTACAAACACACATGGTTTTAGATGTAGCTGCCTGCATGGCAGGTAGCAAAGGAAGAATTGATCTTCATTTCTAATGCTTATTTGTGACTGAAAGTTTAAGTCCAAGCCTGATCAAGAGCCCGGCAAGGGGCGCTTGGGTGCCTCACAGTCAGTTAAGCAACCAACTCTTGATTTCAGCTCAGGTCATGATCTCACGATTTGTGAGTTCGAGCCCCACGATGGGCTCTGTACTGACAGCGGAGAGCCTTCTTGGGATTCTCTCTCTGTCCCTCTGTGTCTGCCCCTCCCCTGCATGCTCTCTCTCTCTCTGTCTCTCAAAATAAATAAGTAAACTTAAAAAAAAAAAAAGAGGCAAGATACAAGAAGTCCTGCTGACCTCTCCCAGACCTCCTGCACCTGTCCAAGCATTTAACATCATGAAAAGGCATCAAGAATGATTTTTTTTTCCAAGTAAGAAAGCCACATGCTGTACTAGGGTTCTCTAGAGAAACAGAACCAAATTTTGTATACACACTAAATATATATACAGGTATCCCTCGCTTTGCAAAAGTTTGCATTACCACACTCTGTTTTTATGCAAGACTACGTTTGTACCTGGTTTTGCTAACCAAAAGAAATCTGAAGAGGACTGTCACTTTTACAAAAAAAAAAAAAGGGGGGGGGGCGTGCTGAAAGTGAAAATAGCATTCAGTGTTTGTTCTGCACCCAGCTGTCGTAGACACAGCGCACTGGGGCAGGGAGAGTGGCGCCACCAACTGTAGCTCCCGCCCCCGGGACTGCCTTCAGCATCTCAGCACCAAGCGGCCACAGCTTTGAACTGTGTCTGTGAACATCCGTGCTTTATCTCAATTTATTTCATGCATCCATTAGCAAGATGTGTCCTAACAGATCTGAAAAGCCTAAGAGAAGTTTATTTCGGGTCTGAGAACACTCAAAAAAATTCCATGGAAGTTGACAGCAATTGCTTCTTCGCTTTCACCGTATGGGCTCACGGAAGTTTTTGTAGAACACTCTACTTTCTGTGTATGTATCCAGAGACAGACAGACAAATAGGTTTACTGTGAGGTACTGGGGTTTGTGCTTTTGGGGGAGGGCTGTTATGTCCCTCATGTAGGGGCAGGGTGGCAATTTCAGCAAGACTTGATGTCGCGATCTTGGGAGACCCTCCAGAGGCAGAATTCCTTTGTTTCTTAGAGTGCGGGTGGGAGCCTCGGTGGTCTTTTCTTGTAGGCCTTCAGCTGACTGGATGAGGCCCAACCACATTAAGGAGGGTAATTACCTCAATAGACTCAAAGTCTATTGATTTAAATGTTAATCACATCTAAAACATACCCTCTCAGCGGAGCCCCTGGATGGCTCAGTGGGTTAAAGCGATTGAGTTCGGCTCAGGTCATGATCACTCAGTTTGTGAGTTCGAGCCCTGCACTGGGCTCTGTGATGACAGACAGCTCAGAGCCTGGAGCCTGCTTCCTATTCTTTGTCTCCCCTCTCTCTGCCCCTCCCCTGCTCTCTCTCTCAAAAATAAATAAACGGGGGCGCCTGGGTGGCGCAGTCGGTTAAGCGTCCGACTTCAGCCAGGTCACGATCTCGCGGTCCGTGAGTTCGAGCCCCGCGTCGGGCTCTGGGCTGATGGCTCAGAGCCTGGAGCCTGTTTCCGATTCTGTGTCTCCCTCTCTCTCTGCCCCTCCCCCGTTCATGCTCTGTCTCTCTGTCCCAAAAATAAATAAACATTGAAAAAAAAAAAAACAAAAAACTTCCAGTACTTTCCTTATAAAAAATAAATAAATAAATAAATAAATAAATAAATAAATAAACGTTAAAACAAAAAAAAGATACCTTCTCAGCAACAGCTAGACTGGTGTTTGACCAAACAACTGGGTACTAAGTTAATACAAAATTAATCATCATACCTATTTAATGCTGGGGTATTTAATACTTCAGCTTTGAGCGTTTGTCAGGGACGGGATGTGAAAGTCCCCACCTTTCCAGAATTAACAGTCACAGAGGAGATAAAGCTGGGACACACAAAATAATCACAAAGAGTATGAAGCAGCTACTATGGGATAAACGGCAAGGTTCTGAGCATGGCCTGAAAAAGTCCCCTCAAGTATAGTCCAGAAATCCAGAGATACACTGGAGTTCATGCCTAACACTGGGACGAGCCAGCTTCCCCTCTTGATTTTGCCCATTTTTAAATAAAAACATAAATCTTTAATAAAGAACAGCAGAGGGGCTCCTGGGTGGCTCAGTCGTTAAGCATATGACTTCAGATCAGGTCATAATCTCATGGTTTGTGAGCCGGGACCCAGTGTGGGGCTCTGCGCTGACAGTGTGGAGCCTGCTTCAGATTCTCTGTCTCCCTCTCTCTCTGCCCTTTCCCCCTCTCTCAAAAACAAATAAATAAACATTAAAAAAAAAAAGAAGAACACCAGAGCAGCCTTAAGAAAGCTAGAGAACACCAGCTGTCAATAAAGAGCACAGGTATGACAGGGATCCTCCCTCCCTGACCTGTGACTATTCATCAATTTCAGCTTCTGGCTGAGTTTCCAGACTTAACATATTTTCCCAAGTAGACCTGTAGTCAAGTTCCTAAGCTGCCAAACACTCCAAGATTTCAGAGGCTTCTTGTTCCACATAGATTCAAAAGGCCTTCCAGCTTCTCCTGTCTGCCAAGAGCTTTGCTCCAAGAACTAAGCCATTTTTCTGCTGGTTTACCTTGAGAACAAAACAGACCCAGAGTGTATTCATTCATTCATTCATTCATTCATTCATTCATTCAGGTAGAGGCTATGGCTGCAAGAAGAGACATAAAGCACTATGCACCAGTAACAAAGGAAAACAGATTCACATGTGCAAAAATCCCACCCGGGTAGGTCTCAGTGACCAGGCCCAGTTAAAGAAAGAAGCTGTTTTGGGGCGCCTGGGTGGCTCAGTCGGTAGGCGTCCGACTTCAGCTCGGGTCATGATCTTGCGGTTCATGAGTTCGAGCCCCTCATCGGGCTCTGTGCTGACCGCTCAGAGCCTGGAGACTGCTTCGGATTCTGTGTCTCCCCCCTCTCTCTGCTTCTCCCTCACTCACACTCTGTCTCTCTCTCAAAAGTAAACAAACACTAAAAAATAATTTAAAAATAATTTTAAAAATTAAAAAGAAAAAAGGAGCTGGATTTCATCAGAAGTCTGAATTAGGAGTCCCCTTCCCCAAATTAAAAAAAAAAATTTTTTTTCAACGTTTATTTATTTTTGGGACAGAGAGAGACAGAGCATGAGCGGGGGAGGGGCAGAGAGAGAGGGAGACACAGAATCGGAAACAGGCTCCAGGCTCTGAGCCATCAGCCCAGAGCCCGACGTGGGGCTCGAACTCACGGACCGCGAGATCGTGACCTGGCTGAAGTCGGACGCTTAACCGACTGCGCCACCCAGGCGCCCCTCCCTTCCCCGAATTAAAGGAGGATCCAGGTGGGGCTGAAATGTATGTAATGATGGAAAGAAGAAGAACACAATTATAAATGTAATATTGCCAGGCACTCCCCATGCAAATAAGTCCTGGAAGCCTCCCTTCATCAGCTTTACCATAAATCTACCCTGTTTATGGCTAAATAAAGATCAGGGAGGCGGTGGTGTACATGCAAGGAGTGGCACCTTAGGGGCCACAGTTTTAAAACTTAAAGGCCTAGACTAACCTGGGCTGGAGGAGAATACGAGAGAGGCGAGACGGGATGGGGCCATCTTGCAGGGCCCAGCTTAGCCCCATCTCGTGCATCCTGTACCCCCGGCTGCCTCTACGTGGGGTGCTCTGCTGGGTGGTGTCCAATCCCTGCCTCCCCCAATAGCAATGATAACAGCAGCAACAACAATTAGTATTATAGCAGCTGACATTTAATGAGCACTTTCTCTGTGCCAGGCACTGTTCTAAGTACTTTCTCCATAGCTATTCAGTGAATATTCATAACAACTCTATGAAGCACCATTATTGTCATCCCCATTTTAAAGATTAGGAAACTGAGGTAGAAACAGATATTAAACTATTTGCCCAAGCCAGACAGAGACAGAACAAGGATTTGAACCCAGACAGGCTGGCTCCAGAGGCAAAGCTCTTACCCACTAATAACAATAACAGCTAACACTTAAGGTGGGGATTACAACCAAAGCACAGAAAGGTCCAGGCACTCGCCCGAGTCGCACAGCTAGGAAGCTACAGAAGAGGGACTTGAACCAGGCAGTCTGGTTCCTGAGGCCACATTTTTGCGCACGGACCTGAACCCCTGTGCCATGACTGGATTTAAGGGTAATCTGAGAGCAGTGGTCACGGCTTCCATTTCTCTTCATTATGTGTGGTGCCTACACCGTAGAATTTAATAAGCACCCGATAAATACTCAGTGAATCTTCATCTAAAAGAACTCTTTCCGATACATACAGAATGTTCCAAGTTCATTGTAGAAAATCTGGAAAATACAGAAAGCGTCCAAGATGAAATGCAAACCATCCTCCCTACAGCAGGGATAACCACAGCTAACATTTTGGTGTCTTTCCAGCCAGTGTTACAAAATAGGGATCCCATTCTATGTCCTGTTTTGAAACCTTCTTTCTCACTTATCAATACATCGCAAACATTTCCCATGACCTTACGTTTTCTTCTGCAACTTTTACAGAGGAATCATCTGTGATTGCTCAAGTGTCCTGACCAGGGTGCCGCCAGCAAGGAGCCACAGTGTCCCCCACAAACCGCTCTCTCCCACCCACCTCTCCATCCCCCCCTTACGCTCATCATATACATTTGACCCTCTTCTGCTTCCTGGTCTCTCTGGAAAGCTCATGGCATTCCCTCTGCCTTTCTCTTAGACTCAGGGTCTCCTCTACTCCTACCGAGGGCATGTCCCCATCTTTCTCAATCCTGTCCCCATACCTGTACAATCCTGTTTTCCCATCTCCCAGCCACACTGCACCCTTCTCACACCTTCCCTCGGCCACGATCAAACTTTCCCAGCCTGTGCCCCATTCCCGCAGGACTTGCTAGAAACGATCCAATTCCATCAGCAGGCTGGCATTAGGCAATGTGTGTTGCAATGCACGGAGCGGCAGGGAAGACAACACCAGCTTCGAGGTGCTGGAGGCTGCCGTGGGGGAGGCTGTCCCAGGGACACAGGTGCATTTCGAGCAGGGGCCTTCGAAGCACAATGTCTTTTACCGAAAAGAGATCTCTTGTGGTGTGATTTCAAGCTACCAGACAGGGCCTGTGAGAGCTATTTTGGTGCAGGGAGCTCTTTTGATGTACCTTAAACCCCAACAGGGAGGCGAGGCCTAATCCACCCTAAGGGTGGGGCGGCCTGGGCGCCTTGCCCCATTAGGACGGAATGAAAGGCTTTTGAAGGTGGTGGCTCAAGACAGGTGGCTTCTTGATTGCAGCCACACTGTCTCAGCCAGGCTGGAGGAAAGAGGGGGGCTGTGCAGACAGCTGGCAGGAGGAGGAAGCCTGGGTGGGGTGATCCAGGAGATGGATGGGACTTCTTCCAGACTTGCTCCGCCTGACCTGTGCTCTGTGACTTCAGGCAGGTGCCTACGCCTCTCCAGCATCATTGTCATGATAGCACCTATACTACCTACCTCACAGATTTTTCTAAGATGAGATAACTTCAGTCAAAGTGTTTTGCCAGGGGTAAAACCTCAAAGTCAGGTGTGGTTAGACTTCTTTGACTCTTTCTTCTCTTTTTTCTTTTTTTCCTTTTTTTTTTTTTTTTTTTTTGGAAGGTGCAGTGAGCAACTTTATTTTTAAGGCATTTTTTTCCCTAACTGCATTTCCCCCTACAACAGACAAGTCGGAGGATGGAACTTACTGCTCAGAGAGCCACACCTGAGTCCCCTTAGCTCTGGCCTTCTGCAGCCCCCTATCTCTCTGCTCCCAGAGCAGCTCAGATTTTATCACTGGTACTTATTGGGGGACCAGCCTAATTCATTGGAACAGTGGTGGGGGGGGGGACCATCTTCCCAGATTGCCCAGGATTGAGGGCTTTCTCAGGATGTAGGATTTTCGGTGCTAAAACCAGGCCGGTTCTGGGTACATAAAGGATGGCTGGTCACCATAAGGGTACCTAGAAGTTATGTGGTTCAGTTGCTGAGTGTGTGAAGATGTGCTATGTGCATTTGTTTGTAAGATGCATGCGTACGTGTAGGGCTTGTGTAATGTGTTGTATTTAGTGTGGTGTGGGTCATGTATGCACGTCGTTTGTGTGCAAGGTGATGGGTTTTTTTAAATCAGAGGTTTAAGTATATATTTTGTGTTCGGTGTAGTGTGGAATGTATGCCTGTCATCGGCATGAGGAAGGAGCGGTGCGTTGTGGTGTGTGGATGTGAGTGACTCACGTATTCTGCAAAATACATGGTGTTTATAGTGCGTGCTTGTATAGGTGGTGCGCTAGTGTGTGTTGTGTGTGAGGTATTGAGGGACTTCTGCCTTTGGTGAGCAGAGTGAACCCTGTATTCGATGTCGGAACTGACAAGTACCCGTGGCGGGCAGGTACGCGGCGTTGCGGTTTGCGCATGCTCCGAGTGCCGTTGGTGCGTGGATTTTGTGTGGCGTGGGGGAGACGTGGATCATTTGTGAGCCAAAAGCAGAGTGTAGCCGTGTGTGGAGGTGTGTGCTAGTGTTATCTGTGCAGGGAGTGTTATCTGTGCAGGTGTCACCGCGTTTGTGCTGCTCTTGGGGGCTGCCTGGTAGGAGGCGCGGATCTCCGCGGTGGGGAGGGGGCCGGAGGACGAGAAGGGGCGGGGCGGGGCGGGGCGGAGGGGGCGGGGCTGGGGGCGGGGGCGGGGGCCCTCGGGCCAGACTCGCTCATGCTGCGGGCCTGGGGGCCCACTTGCGGGGCATTCTGGGAAGCGGGGCCGCGCCCACCGCAGGAGCCTCCGGGAAGCGGCGGAGGCGGGAGCGCTGAATTTGCACGTGGTGCCCGGCATGTGTCTGCTCACCTGGTGCGGGCTGGGCTTTGTGACAGCCCCTCGGTGTCTACATTGTCTAACTTAAGGGCTCTTGGCAGCCGAGCGCCTTGCCTCCTACCTGTATTTCCCCCGTTAGTACTCCGGGCCAGCTCTTGAGGGGAGTTCTTATCCCCACCAGACAGGTGAATGACCTCAACCTCGGAGAGGTGAAGGAACCCGCTGCCCTCTGCCCTCGGCTCCCTGACGCGCCAACTTGCTGCAAGTGAGTTTACGGAGGAGAAAAACGCCATAGGGGAAATGGAACTCTGGGTAGCGTGACCCTGAGTGTTCTCAAACACCTGTCGCAAGGTGCTTGCCAAAATCTCTCCTAAGACCTTTCTGAATTTCTAGCCCATGATGGAACTAGGTTTAGTGCCATAAAAGCAAAGTTGGAAGAATGAAGTTGTTGGATATGCTTATAGGGTAAAATATGATACTTCCCAGAGGGTATATAGTTGAATAATAAAGAAGCTAATTGTCCATAATTATGTTTAATACCCACTGTGGAGTAAAGGATTAACATCTTTTTAAACTCCACGTGGTCATAGTCCAGATTTGCTTCTGGTGGGATCGACGTCCTCCTCCACTTTCTCCTCCTCCTCCTTCCTTCCATCTGTCCTCATTCCTTACTCTTTCTGCTACCATTTTTCCTGTGCATTTGATCTGTTAAGTTGGATCATATGAAAGCGACCCTTTCTTTATGTAGATCAAAACGAGTTAAATGTTGGCAATTCTGTATGTTCAACCTAACACGTTTAGGAAAGCTCCTTTATGTTTTACAACATGCAGGGAAACTGTGTTGGATTAGAGTTGCAGAAATTCTGAGATTCTCACAGATGAGAGCAGCTTGGGATTTATGCATTATAGCTAGAGGAGTGGCATGTGAGGTGTTGGAACTGGCGAGTACTGGCTCCCCGGGTGATTATTAAATATTCAAGAATTTTGGAAGCCAATTGTTAAAAACCACTGGTAGCTCGAAATTGGCTAAGTAGGGAGTATTTACATCGTGGAAATTGCCTTCCCTCCCCACCCTCCTTGGATCCAGTTTACCAACACACTACTAGCTATTAGGTTCATGTTGGGCCAAGTGAAGTCAGAGTAAAATAGCTTTCTCAGAACCAGATAGACCCTCAAATAGAAATCAGTACTGTGGGAAGAGTGGAATGGATGCTGGGGAGGAAACATTGAAAACTTGGGGATGAGCTAGCTATTATAGTTCACTTCAGTTAATATTTATCAAGCATTTACCATGTGCCAAACACTGTTTGAAGTACTCTATGTATGTTAACTCATTTGGTCCGCACAGTGGCCTTATGAAGTGGATATGATTAATATCCCTATTTTACAAATGGAGAAACTGAGGCTCAGAGAGGCTAAGCACCTTGGTCAAGGTTATACAGATAGCCGTAGAGCTTGGCTGTTTAGCTCCAGGATGTATGCTCTTAACTGCTATGTCACACTCACTGCCTGTATTAATATCTGTTGAGTTCTGCAGTGAAAACCCCAAATCTCATGGTCTTCCAATAAAGGTTTATTCTTGCTCATGTTACATGCTGGCTTTGTGTCAGCTGTAGCTCTTCACATGTCTTGTTCTGGGACCCAGGCTGAGGGAGCAGCCCCTGTGTTGGCCTTTCCCCCAGAGAAAAAAGCAATTCTAGTAACAATGTGATGATTCTTAAGATTCAAGTAATGTGTAGCGTACAATGCCTGTTCCCTCCCCCCTCCCCAGGCATTGCAAGTCACATGGCAACCTGCTTGGCAATGAATAATTAGGAGCTATTTTAGGTTAGGTTCCCCAGAAGTAGACTCTGAGTCAAGGATTTGTGGGTAAGTGATTTACTAAGGAAGTGTTCCTAGGAGAATCCAGAAAAGGAGTAAGGGGAACAGAACAGGGAAGGGGACAAAGCTAAGAATTATCAGGCAAAGTCCTGGGATGAACCTCACCCTGCAGGGCATTCTGGAGTGTAAATTACACCTCAGAGTCTGTCCCACCTGCAGGCAGGGGAGTTAGGCCCTCGTATTTCCACAGCTGTCCGTCATTGGCTAAGGACTGCTCCATGGGAACATAGGCAACTGCGCAGTTTGGGCTTTCGGAATGCGGGTGAAGCAGCTCCAGTAGCCCCGGAACAGCCCTTTAAAAAGAGTCACAGGTGCATGGCTCTTAGAAACAAAGGCACACAGAAATCGGGAGAAGGATCAGAACCTGAAAAGAGATCTGAAAAGATCTGAGCAGAGAACCAGTAATGTCTGCTAAAGAAACATTAATGCCATCTTCCACACGGCCTTTACTTTACACTCTTATTGCTACATCAAAGGCATGACAGTGTTTCTCCTGTGGTTAATGGTGTGTCTTTGATGCCAGGCGGAGGAGCCACAGTTTACTGTGATTGGAACAATAGGCAATGGGAAGTCGTTACTGGTTGTTCATAATCTGGTGTAGTATTTGATGACCACAGATTTCTAACGTTCAAATCTCTCCAGAGTGAATAAAGATGTGTGCAATGCTGCGGAGCTATTCTGACAGTAATAGCCCAGAGTTAGCACAGCCTCCGCAGGTTAAGAGCACAGTGTCCAAATAAGATGTCTCTACTCAGACCCCAGCTGCCAATTCAAGGGGTCCCAGGCCATCCTCACTTCTAACCAATGGGCTACAAATTCAGAGGCTCCCATGACCCCTTCAAGTTCCATAATTTGCTGGGATGATTTATAGAATTCAGGAAAGGGCTATACTTAATAACAGTTTTAGAGGATGTAAATCAGAACTAGCCAAATGAAGAGACACATAGGTGAGGTCTGGGAGGGTCCCAAACATAGACTTTCCCTGCCCCCTTCCCTGTGGAATCAGGATGTGCCACCTTCCCAGCACATTGATGGATTTACTAGCCAGGAGGCTCCCCCAAGCTTTGGGTGTCCACAGTTTTTGTTGGGATTTCATTATATACACGATTGATTGAACTGACTCTCCAGCCCCCTCCTTTCCCAAGAGGAAGTTAGGCTGATACCATGTGGCTCAAATCCCCAACCCTCTAATCACATGGTTAGTCTTTCTGGTGTGACCAGCCCCATCCTGAGTTACTCATTAACATAAACTCAGATGTGGTCTAAGGGTCCCATCGTAATTAACAACGATAGTCTATTTGGCAAATTAGGAAGGGTTTAGAATCTTCCCTACAGGAACCCGGGACAAAGACCAAATTTTTTATATATAACATGTATCATCAGATTAAAGAATCATTGAGGGACGCCTGGGTGGCTCAGTCAGTTGAGCATTTGACTCTTGATTTCAGTTCAGGTCCTAATCTCACAGTTCATGGGATCAAGCCCTCCATAGGGGTCTGTGCTGAGAGCAGGGGTCTGCTTGGGGTTCTCTTGCTCTTTCTCAAAATAAATAAACTTGGAAAAAAAAAGAATCATATTGAACCCTAGCAGAATTTTCTTTTTAGGTTTATTTATTCCTTTTTAATAATCGCTACACCCAATGTGGGGCTCAAACATGCAACTCGGAGATCAAGAGTCACATGTTCTTGGGGCGCCTGGCTGGCGCAGTCGGTTAAGCGTCTGACTTCAGCCAGGTCACGATCTCGCGGTCTGTGAGTTCGAGCCCCGCGTCAGGCTCTGGGCTGATGGCTCGGAGCCTGGAGCCTGTTTCCGATTCTGTGTCGCCCTCTCTCTCTGCCCCTCCCCCGTTCATGCTCTGTCTCTCTCTGTCCCAAAAATAAATAAAAACGTTGAAAAAAAAATTTACAAAAAAAAAAAAAAGAGTCACATGTTCTTGACTGAGCCCACCAGGTGCCCCGAGCAGAATTTTTAAAAATTCCCCCGGTCGACATATATGTAAGAGCAAATGCAGTACACCAAAGACAAAGAAAAAAAAAATCTTAAATGCATCCAGGGAAATAAGACAGTTTATAAAGAAACTAAGATTAACAGCGGACTACCTTCAGCAGCAATAGAGGCTGGAAGATAACGGAATGATATCTCCAAGAGAATTCTAAGGTAGGTTGCTCCAATTGAACGGTAGAACATAAAATAAGTGTAAGATACCATAGTAAGATTTTTATATCATCATGAGGGAAAGCTAATGTGTTACTGAAGTCATCATCCATTTAAAAACCAAAACTGGGGCACCTGGGTGTCTGTCGTTAAGCGTCTGAGCCTTGACCTCAGCCCAGGTCTTCATCTCAGCGTCATGAGTTTAAGTACATACATATATATACATACACTACTTATTTTTATTTTTTTTTAACTTTATTTATTTTTGAGAGACAGAGAGAGACAGAGCATGAGCAGGGAAGGGGCAGAGAGAGAGGGAGACACAGAATCTGAAGCAGGTTCCAGGCTCTGAGCTGTCAGCACAGAGCCCAGCGCGGGGCTCGAACTCACAAACTGTGAGATCATGACCTGAGCCGAAGTCGGATGCTCAACCGACAGCCACCCAGGCACCCCTACATACATTCAATCTTAAATAAAACCCAAACCATTGTTTTAATGATTTCCGATGTAACTCATTCCAGAGTATATCACCCCATCCTTTGCTTCTTAACAGAAGGTTCAAATTCAACATTGGTGTGCTCTTAGATAGTGAGACTCCCGGAAATTACTGAGGTCTGCTAGGCTGTTTGCACCTGCATTAAATAGTCCCACACTGCTGTGCTTTCTATTTCTTTCTGCTTTCATAATTCGGTCTCAGTGTAGTGGTTTTACTGAGCCTTTTAATCTGTTGCTGCATCTAATATGCAATTGTTTGAATATGGGCCAGGGGCTTTCACTGTCTTCCTAATGTCTATAGCTCACTATATGGCACTATGTGGCAGATTATTCCAAAAATGGGCACCACAACATATCATATTCAACATGTTCTTACAATGTAATGTTGACATTCCACCCACCACGTATGCTTTCTCCCCTTGAATCTGAGTGGGTTCATGATGCTATGTGACTTATAAGGTCATAAAAGATGATACCGGTTCCGCTCAGTCCTCTAGAAATGCTGGTTCTTGGAACCTAATCACCATGCCATAGGAAAGGGGCAAACCCACGTGGAGAGGCCACATATGGGTGTGTGTGGCAGACAGCTGAGGCCCCACTCACCAGCCTCTACCCATCTGAATGGGTGAGTCTTCAGGTGTTTCTAGTCCCAGCCTTCGAGCCACCCTAACTGATGCCAAGTGGAGCAGAAACAAGTCGTCCCTGAGGAGCCCTGCCCAAATTACAGGTTTATGAGCAAAATAAATAACGGTTGTTTTCAGCCTCGAAGTTCGGGGTGGTATTCACGGCAATAGATAACTGGAAAACCATGTGACTCCTTTTTCTTCACGGCTTAAAAGCTGCTCCAAGTGTTGGTGGGAGCTCTTTGGGAGCCTTAACCCAAAGGTGTCCCTTGCCAATCGTAAGGAAGTTCAAATGTAAGTTATTTTGTTTCCTCCTGCTGTAGACAAAGCTTCTTTGGTTTCAAGAAAAAGAAGCGCATTCAGTTTACCTCAGGAAAAGTTATCCTGAAGGATCCAGCAGGCTCGTGGGAATCCAAGCACAGGAACTGCGGGCCGCCATGCATGGGCATGTGTGGTCTTTCTGCCCCTCTGCACACATACCCTACTCTTTTCTCGTTACATATGTCTGGTTTATGTCCTCATCAATCCAGAAGTGGCTCATCATACCTTTTCCCACTTCTGTCTATATCACAACCTTTGTAATTCAAGTGCCATGACTGATTCGACGGCCATTCTTGGATTTCCCAATTCCCAGTTCTTGAAAAGGCATCTGACTGAAACAGCTCCTCTTTACTAAGCCAAGTCCCACAAAGCACGAGCAGTGGGGCTCTCACAGCCCAACTGACCTTGATCGGTTGTCTGCCTTGGAACAATCAGCTGGGACCCTGAGGGCAGGTTTTCAGGTAACGGTCCTCCAGGAGGAATGTGGGTGGGGCACGCAGTGACTGCGTCTCTAGGACACCGCCTCAGTAAGGCTGTGAACTGGTCAGAAAAATGAAAGCTAAGACTGAGCATAAGCATGAGCTCCCGATGAGAGCAGCACATCATCAGGAACTGCCAGTCCAGTGGAGGATCAGGAACAGGGGAGGAGGAAGAGGAGCCATGGCTGGGAGCAGATGGTGGGATCTGCAAGCCTCGGTAAAGCTTGCAGGTGGCATCTCCCCCTTGAAAGCTCGTGGCATCCACAGAGTCTCTGGAGTCTAGCAGACTTCGTTCAAACTCCAGGTCAGCTAATTTAAAACCTGTGAGACTTCGGGCCAATTACCCTCACCCTCTCTAACCCTTGATTTCTTCATCTATAAAATAGGGATAACAGTACCAGCCCTGCAGGGTGAGGGTGGGAATGAAACAACTCTGTTAAGTATTTAACACACAGTCTGGCTCATCGGCAGCTGCTCACTAACCGTGGGCTCCCTTTCTTCCTACCCTTTGGAGTTGGGAGTTCGCCCTTCCAGATTGTGAAATGTGCTGGGACAAAGATCCTATGACTGGAGCTCAGAAGGCTTCTCACCCATTACTCACCACCTCAAAGGAGTTCTCTGCCTCAGGGCTTTGCACCTTGCAAAGGTGAAACTAGCGTTGAGTGGGTCCAGAAACCCCCCTGATGGACCCTGGAGCTACCACCCTCACCCTTTTGGCTCCCCCAAATCTGCAAAACAATTAGGCTGCAATTAGGTTTGGAGTCATAACCAAAAAAACACACATATTAAAAATCAGTGACTAGGGGCACCTACTTGGCTCAGTCTGCTCAGCCCGTTGAGTTTCTGACTTCAGCTCAGGTCATGATCTCACAGTTCTTGAGTTCGAGCTCAGTGCAGAGCCAGCCTCAGATTCTCTGTGCCCATCTCTCTCTCAAAAATAAAAATTAAAAACATTAAAAAAAAAATCAATGAATAGAGGGCCTCCTGGCTGACTCAGTCGGTGGAACGGTGGAGTGTGTGACTCCTGATCAGGGGGTCATAAGTTTGAGCCCCATGTTGGGTAAAGACTTTACTTTGAAAAAACAATATTAAGAGAAGATGTCAATGAATAGAAATTTATGGTGCAACAACACTGAAGCAGTGCTTTTGGATGGGTCCTCTCATTTTAAGAACTCAGTGAAATTCTGAAACCATGGGGTAGATCTCACTCCTCTGAAGACTCTCTGTCCTTAGGCAGTTCAACAGCAGTTACCCAGTGGCAAACATCACACATCAAATGCCAGCGCTGAGGCTGAGCACTGGATCAGGCTTGGGGTCCATTCCCAGCCCTGCTGTTGACTAGTTGTGTGTCCTGGGCAAGTCACTCATTCTCCAAGTCTGGGTCTCCACACCTGTAACAGAGAGGTTGGGGGCACCTGGTGGCTCAGTAATTGAGCATCCAATTCTTGATTTTGGCTCAGGTCATGATCCCAGGGTCATGGGATGGAGCCCTGCATCAGGACCCACGCAGAGCCTGGAGCCTGCTTGAGGTTCTCTCTCTCTCTCTCTCTCTCTCTCTCTCTCTCAACCTCTCTCTCTCTCTCTCAATCTCTCTCTTCCCCTCTCTCTGTCTCTCTCTGGTTATGTGCACTCTTTCTCTAAAAAAAAAAAAAAAAGTTGGACTAGATGATTTCCAAGAGGCCTCAAACTCAGGGAAGGGGTATCTTAGCAGTTAAAAGAACCCTTAGTTGGTGTGCCTGTGTGGCTCAGTCAATTAAGCATCTGACTTTGGTTCAGGTCATGATCTCACGGTTCATGTGTTCGAGCCCTACGTCAGGCTCTGTGCTGACAGATCAGAGCTGGAGCCTGCTTCGGATTCTGTATCTCCCTCTTTCTTTGCCCCTCCCCTGCTCGCTCTCTCTCACTCTCTCTATCTCTCTCTCTCAAAGATAAACATTAAAAATTTTTTTTCTTAAAGTTTATTTTTTTTTTAAGTGTTTTTTTTTTCAACGTTTTTTACTTATTTTTGGGACAGAGAGAGACAGAGCATGAACGGTGGAGGGACAGAGAGAGAGGGAGACACAGAATCGGAAAGAGGCTCCAGGCTCCGAGCCATCAGCCCAGAGCCTGACGCGGGGCTCGAACTCACGGACCGCGAGATCGTGACCTGGCTGAAGTTGGACGCTTAACCGACTGCGCCACCCAGGCGCCCCTTAAAGTTTATTTTTGAGAGAGAGCTCTAGTGAGGGAGGGGCAGAGAGAAAGGGAGACAGAAAATCCCAAGCTGGCTCCATGTTGCGAGCACAGAGCTCAACACAGGGCTTGAACTCATGAAACCACGAGATCATGACCTGAGCCAAAACCAAGAATTAGAACCTTAACTGACTGAACCACCCAGGCACCCCAGAATGGGCATTTTATTTATTTATTTACATTTATTTATTTATTTATTTATTTATTTATTTATTTATTTAGAGGGAAAGAATCAGAAAGGGCATTTTAAACCAGTGCCCAAGTTACTGGTTCTTGTCAGGGAAGCTTAGGAACCCCTGGCAGAGAGGGTGTGTCGGCCCTTCATGGCCTGGTGCATTGTGGGGAGGAGAGGGAAAGATGCAGGGGAAGCATGAGGTTCCCTGTGTGCCAACGGACCCTTCCCCAAGGTGGCATGGGGGCAGGGAGTGGCAGGGAAGGGGGAAGTGCCTCTATGAAGTGACTGAATATTTGTTAGATGCAGTTTATTTTTATTTTATTTTATTTATTTAAGTAGGCTTCATGCCCAGCCCGGAGCTCAGTTGCGGGGCTTGAACTCCCAACCCTGAGATCAAGATCTGAGCTGAGATCAAAAGTTGGACGGTCAACCATCTGAGCCACCCAGGAGCCCCTAGTGAATGGAGTTTAATGGGAACAGACCAAGATGCCTAACTGGTAAGTTGTCCCCTCCCTTGCTGGCTCCTACTCCCTGAGGTGGGGCTCAAGAGACAGATTGTATCAGTAACGGAGAAAAAGAAACTATCTTCTTTACACATCTGAGTGTCCTGCAAGTGAATTGTTTCTCTTGTTACATCACATCAGCATCAAAGTGTCACATCATTGTCATCAAGAACTCTTCATAGGACAGTCTTTCAGGCTTTAAAGGCTGTGGGCCCAGGGTCACTCAGGAACAAAGCCAGGTTTGGGCCCTTTTATGTCCTGGAAGCTGCCCTTCGTTCTCAGGGCAGGAGCCAGGAAGGACTCTTCCAGTCTGGCTGGGAAACAATTTGGGGGGCAGGAGGCTGGGGATTAAATCTTCCCCAAGGGATTTCACAGCCACCAAATTAAAGGGTAAGCCCACGCAGATGGATTTTGAAATTCCCAGATCATTGCTTCCCTGGCCTTGGCATTCTGGGTTTCCCCTCTGGTCATACTGCTTCTGGGCTGAATGGTTCGAATCCCTAGGGCTCTGCACACTTTGAGGGGGATTTCCTTTCTCTGTTTTTCCTTTTTCTAGGCACTTCTCACTCTGCCCTGGTACAGATGCAAAATTCGGAAATTCTGAACGTCAAATCTGTTTGATTATTAATCATGGAAATATGAATTACAATAAACTCAGATTTGAATCATCATGTATACTGTTTATAAGTTTTAAAAAATTGGGGTAAAATAAATATAACCTAAAATGTACCGTTTTAAGCACTTGAGTGTACAATTCATGGCATTTAGTACATTCATGGTGTTGTGCAACCGTCACCTCTGTCTAGTACCGGAACATTTCCATCACCTTAAAAGGAAACCCCATACCCATTAATCAGCTACTTTCCGTCTCTCCTCCCCCAGCCGCTGGCAACCACTAATCTCTCTTTCTTTGTATATTTGCCTGTTGTGGATATTTTACATAAATGAAATTATGTGTCTGGCTTCTTTTGCTAAGCATCATGTTTTCAGGGTTCATCCATGTTGTCATGTATCAATACTTTGTTCCTTTTTAAGATCGAATAGTATTCCATTGTATTGGTATGCCACATTTTGTGTATCCGTTTGTCAGCAGACGTCCTTTATACTTTTTTTTTTTTAGTGTTTGTTTATTTTTGAGAGAGCTCGAGCGCGCGTGTGTGCACGCAAGTGGGGGAGGGGCAAAGGGAGAGGGAGACCAAGGATCTGAAGCAGCTCTGAGCTGATAGTAGAGATCCTGATGCAGGGTTCAAATCCAGGAATCATAAGATCATGACCTGAGCCAAAGTCGGGCGCTTAACCGACTGAGCCACCCAGGTACTCCCATCCTTTATGCTTTTAAAATGCTTTTACTTACATTATGTCAGCTGATCCTCACAGAAAGTCTGGGAGATAGGGAGGGACTATTCATTATTATAATGATTTTCCCCATTGTGTAGATAAGGAGACTGAGGCTCATAAAGGTGAAATTACTTGTCCAAGATCTCATAGCTGGTTAATGGTAAAGCCAGATTCAGAGTCCAGGTCTCTCCAGTTTGGATGACCCAAATCTCTGCTGGGCAGTTTGGTTTATAATCACTAGTTAGTGTCCTTCCACTGAGGACATTCTGAGGGGACATGTGCTCCCTATGGCAAGGCAGTTTAGGACCAGTGAGAGCCCAACCCTTGAACAGGCCTAACTTTAGGCCCGATTTTGTCCACTGTCAGAGTCCGTCACTGCCTACAAGGCCTGATCTTGCCAGGCCTCTGCTCAGACCTTCTTGAGGACCCCTGTTCTCTCTCTGCATGAAACCTCTTGGCCTTGGGATGCCATAGGAGCCTAGAGCCCAGCAAGGGCAGGGACTGGATTTTGGTACCCTGTAGTCCCAGCACCAGGCCTGGCAGTCAGGATTCCCTAAATGTTTGCCGACTTTGAAGGGCCCAAAGGTGCTCTGATTTGGGCTATTTTTCTCCCCAGCAACATGTCACCGGTAGAAATCTCCCCCCACCATCCAGGGCAACTCCTTGGGCTTCGTGACTTGGAATGAATAACAGTCAGGGAGCTCAGGTCCTTAGCACAAATCAGCAGCACTTCAGGGATCCCACTCTACAGCAGTGAGGGTTCCATTCCTGCTAAAATAACAATGAAACCACATAATGAAAAGTTTGGAAAACTGAACAAAACAACAAAAATGACTCATTATCTTACTTCCCTAACACAACTGTTGTTTTGAAGAACTCCCTTCCACTAGATTCCCTCCCTCCCTTCCTTCCTTCCAGGTGTCATGAAAATAATACAAAATATTGTCATGTTTTAAAAATTATCAGGGCATCTGGGTGGCTCAGTCGGTTAAGTGCCCGACTTCAACTCAGGTCATTATCTCGCGGTCCATGAATTCGAGCCCCACGTTCAGCTCTATGCTGACAGCTCAGAACCTGGAGTCTGCTTTGCATTCTGTGTCTCCCTCTCTCTCTCTCAATCTCTGCCCCTCCCCCACTCATATTCTGTCTCTCTCTCTCTCTCTCTCTCTCTCTCAAAAAAATAAACACTAAAAAAATAAAAATTATCTAATATCTCATGACAACCACTGTGAACATTTTGCATATTTCCTTCTAGTCTTTTTCAACCTTGTTTCCATAATTCAAATTATACAGAATATACAATTTGCTTAGTATATATGTATTTTCTTATGCCACAGGTTTGTTTCTAATAATAAAATTGGGTGCCTGGGCATGCTGACAGCACAAAGCCTGCTTGGGATTCTCTCCCTCTCTCTCTCTGCCCATCCTCCACTCATTCTCTCTTTCAAAAATAAATAAACATTAAAAAAGAAGTAGTATGTATTTATTATAGAAATTGGGGGGGGGGGAATTACAAAAAAGAAAGGAAATAAAAATTACCCAGACTATCCCTTCCACAAGATAGAAATTTTTAACATGCATTTATTTTACATGTTTATAATTCTGAATACAGATTTTTAAAAATCTTTTTTCGGGGCGCCTGGGTGGCGCAGTCGGTTAAGCGTCCGACTTCAGCCAGGTCACGATCTCACGGTCCGGGAGTTCGAGCCCCACGTCAGGCTCTGGGCTGATGGCTCAGAGCCTGGAGCCTGTTTCCGATTCTGTGTCTCCCTCTCTCTCTGCCCCTCCCCCGTTCATGCTCTGTCTCTCTCTGTCCCAAAAATAAATAAAAACGTTAAAAAAAATTAAAAAAAATAAATAAATAAAAATCTTTTTTCTCACCTATCTTATAAACATTTTTCCATGCTGCCTCATTATCTTTATAGTTAACTTTATTTTATTTTTATTTTTATTTATTTTTATTTTTGTTTATTTATTATTTTTTTTAAATTGCAAATGGCTTTTATTTTTTTTTTCAACGTTTATTTATTTTTTGGGGGGACAGAGAGAGACAGAGCATGAACGGGGGAGGGGCAGAGAGAGAGGGAGACACAGAATCGGAAACAGGGTCCAGGCTCTGAGCCATCAGCCCAGAGCCCGACGCGGGACTCGAACTCACGGACCGCGAGATCGTGACCTGGCTGAAGTCGGACGCTCAACCGACTGCGCCACCCAGGTGCCCATTTATTTTTATTTTTAACAGGTTACATATTTACATGATACAATATTCAAAAGATTCGCAGGCTCTTCAGTGGAAAGATCTCTTCCTACCTTGTTCCCCATTTGCCCATTTTCCCTCCCATGATGCTCGCTGTTACCCATTTCCTGAGACTCTCCCTAAGGACTCTTCTACACATACGGAAACAAATACGTATATATTTAAATACATTCCTTCCCCATTACTCCAGCTTTTACACTACATGAACTACTACACTCTTTGTCAACTTCTGTTTTAATGCAACAATATGTCTTAGAGGTTTTCCTATTTATATCCAAAGAGAGCTTCTGCCGGCGCCTGGCTGGCTCAGTAGGTAGAGCATGTGACTCTTGATCTCAGGGTCATGAGTTCAGACCCCACCCTGGGCACAGAGTTTACTTAAAAATAAAAACAAAACAACAAAGACAACTTTTTTTTCATACTGCATAGGATTCTGCTCCATATAGATGTAGCATAATGTATTAAATAGACCCCATAGGCGCCTGGGTGGCTCAGTCAGTTGAGTGTCCAACTTCGGTTCAGGTCATGATCTCACCGTTTGTGGGTTCATGCCCCACATCAGGCTCTGTGCTGACCTCGGAGCCTGGAGCCTGCTTCGGATTCTGTGTCTCCTTCTCTCTCTGTCCTTCCCCGTTCATGCTCTTTCTCTCAAAGATAAATAAACATTAAAAAAAATTTTTTAGGGGCACCTGGGTGGCTCAGTCGGTGGAGCGTCCGACTTCAGCTCAGGTCATGATCTCACCGTTCGTGAGTTTGAGCCCCGTGTCGGGCTGTGTCCTGACAGCTCAGAGCCTGGAGCCTGCTTCGGATTCTGTGTCTCCCTTTCTCTCTGCTCCTACCCTGCTTATACTCTGTCTCTCTCTCTCTCTCTCTCTCAATAAATAAACATTAAAAAAAAATTTTAAGTAAAAAAATAGTCCCCATAGATGAACATTTAAGTCGTTGCCAGTCTGTTGCAAACAATTCTGCAGTGACACCATACCTGTATCATTTCACATGTGTGAGCATCCATGTGTCCAATAAACTCAGAGAAGTGAAACTACTGGGTCCAAAAGTGAATGCATTTATAATGTTGAGAGCTGTGGCCAAACTGCACCCTGCAGGCAGCAGTAACATATGATTTAACCCAATGTCTAGCCTTAATTACTCTCCCTATCATCTGTTATCCCTAAATAACAGAGTTAGGACCAACTTCAGGCATAAACCAATTTCCCTTCTTGGGCACACAAATGTAGTCTGCAATATACTGGAGCCCCGTTAGATGACAGGCACTTGCTGGGTGCTGAGCTACAAAGATGTGTATGACAGGGTGCTGTCCTGGGGAGCTGGTCTAGGAGGGAGTGGGGGCCGGAAAGGTGGGGGCAAGGAGGAAGGGATATGTGAGAAGAACCCCTGTCCAGCGGGCCCTAAACTCCCATAGAGGCAGAGCTGGGTCTGTTTGTCACTCTCATCCCAGCACCCAGCGGAGCACAGGGTAGGTAGCCAGCACTCAATATATGCTGATTAAATAATTGAATGTCTGGTGTGGAGGAAGTGGGGACAGGCACCGGAACTGGGACAGTGGTCAGGTCAGGTTTCACAAAGGAGGAAGAACATTCGAGGGCTACCTTTTTTGAGGGTTAATGTCACCAAGTGAAATTCCAAGCCAGACGGATGAATATCTGTTGGTCTCCTGACTCACAAAGCACAACTGGGCAGGTGCGATGACAGGGCGTTGCGGGGTGGGAATGGGGTGATGGGTGATAGCAATGACCTGGGGGCAGACCTGAATGGGTATAGTTTGGGGGTCCTTCTGACCAGCCCTGGACAAGGGGCATTCCCAAAATAAGGCTGAGGGTCTCTGCGCTGAGACACAGGAAGGGACGGGAGAACAGCATGTGAGGACTGGCAGAGAGAAGTTCCCCATTTCCACTCTGGTGCAGAATGCAGCTGTGTGGGGAACAACCATTCTCCCTGCCCCGCCCAGACTTAAGTGCACCCTGTGCAGTCCAGAGGCCACACCCTGCCGGTGTGGGCTGCAGAAAGGATGCCCAGCCCCTGTCCCACCAAAGATTCCAAACCCTGGAGGCTGGCCTGATAGCTCACAAGCTCTGGCTCTATCCCCAGGAACGCAGGTGCCCGTTTTTCTCCTTAGGGAGGAAACCAGCATGATGTCAACTCCTCTAGTCCATTTCCTAGAATTTTAGAAAGAACAGTTAAAGATCTGACTCTTACAGAAAATCCAGTCCTAACCCTTGTCCTATCAGCCTGCCCATTTTACAGGTGAGGAAGCTGAGGTCTGGAGACGTGAGGTGGCCTGCCTGAGGTCACGGAGAGAGTTAGAAGCAGAGCTGGAGCTAGAAACCGAGCTCCTGGCTCTGCATCCAGGACTGTCTGCTCTGGACCAGGGGACGGAGGCCAGGACGGTGACCTAGATGTGGAGCCAGGGAAGGGAGACCAGCGGAGAGCTGGAGGCAGGGTCAGAGCTGGGGTAGGGTTGGGGTCAGCCATCCACACCTGTCCCAGTTGCTGGGTTATAAATCCTCCAGGAATTCCAGATATTCCACTCATGTCCAAGTTTTCTGCTTGGAAACAGATTTGCCAACGTGGGTTTCAGAGAGGTGTCGGCCCAGAGAAGACAGGTGTGCTGAGAAGCAGCCTGGCTGAGGCAGGGGGTTGCCAGGCCATTGGATTCATGGGACCACCGTGGCGGGGAGCTGTCCCAGCTCTGCACTCCCGGGAGCCCAGAATGGCCTCTAGCAATGACAAGACTTGCAGGCAATGTTCTGGGAACCCAGCCAGAGGGGGAAGGGGTGGCAGCAGGCCCGGACCCCTCTGTTTCCTGGACAAAGGGTGGGAAGCTACCCCTTCTCCTGGCCTCTGGGGCCATTGACTCACCTTTGGAAACTGCTTGAGAGTTTCCCAGAATTGACGTTATCTGCATAAAATCCTTAAGAAGAGAGTCTCCCCTGGGGATTTAGACTCTGAAATACCTTTCTGGATATCCCTGTGTCCCTGGCCCACCCCCAGCCAGGGATCCCCGAGGGGTGAGGGGTATGTGCATTCCTTTGTCCTGAGATGGTAGAGAAACAATTCACGTACTAGAGTAGACAGACCTGAATGAAATGATGAAATAAAAAACCATCTCTTACCGCCTTGAGTGTGTGCCTTCAGGTTCTTTGGTTTCTAGTAATCTTCATAGCACATCTGCGAGTGGGTTTGGGAGATAGGGAAACTGAGGCCCAGGCCAGTCATGTCACTTGTTCCAGGACACAGAGAGGAAAGAACCCAAAGTCAGGGCTCCATGGCTATGGCCTGGACAAAGTGACTCTGCCCATTCAGGTCCTCCCCTGAGGGTCCTTTCCCCACCCCCCCATCCCCACCCCCACCCCACCGCACCACCCACCCCAAGCCTCCTCTGGATGGTTGACTGGCTTTTCAACCATCAACTTACTCCGAGGAAAATTGAAAATCACTGGTAGATCAGTGTTTTTATTTTTATTTTTCCAGACTTTGGATTGTAAGTCACAGTAAGAAATGCATTTAATACCACAATGCAGTAACCAGACACACAAACATAATTCGTAGCATTTAGAATAATTTGTAGTTACTTCATTTGTTTATTTACAAATATGTAAAACCAAGTTCAAGTTTCAAGAAATAATGTTTCCCTTCCTGCCTGAGATGCACTCTGGCATTCTCTAATCTCTGCTATTCAGTGTCATTATTTCTGAAAAGTGCTCATGTGACTCACTGCATTGATTCCATGGCCTGGCATTTGGGTTTTGAAGATTTCTTTTCCTTTTCAAATTTTTCTTTAAATTCTGGTCAGTTAACATACAATATTGCGGGGCGCCTGGGTGGCGCAGCCGGTTAAGCGTCCGACTTCAGCCAGGTCACGATCTCGCGGTCCGTGAGTTCGAGCCCCGCGTCAGGCTCTGGGCTGATGGCTCAGAGCCTGGAGCCTGTTTCCGATTCTGTGCCTCCCTCTCTCTCTGCCCCTCCCCCGTTCATGCTCTGTCTCTCTCTGTCCCAAAAATAAATAAACGTTGAAAAAAAAAAAATTAAAAAAAAAAAAACATACAATATTGCAATATTGGTTTCAGGCGGTGGAATTTGGTGATTCATCGCTTACATACAGCACCCAGTGCTCATCCCAACAAGTGCCCTACTTAGTACCCATCACCCATCTAGCCCATTTCCCACTCACCTCCCTCTTCAACCCTCAGTTTGTTCTCTATTAAGAGTCTCTTATGGTTTCTTTCACTCTCTCCACCCCCCCCCCCAACTTGTTCATCTGTTTTGTTTCTTAAATTCCACCTATGAGTGAAATCATATGGTGTTTGTCCTTCTCCGACTGACTTATTTTGCTTAGGATAATGCACTCTAGTTCCATCCACGTCATGGCAAATGGCAAGATTTCATTATTTTTGATGGCTGAGTAATTCCATTCCATCGTATATGTATATACCACATCTTCTTTATCCATTAATCAGTTGGTGGACATTTGGGCTCTTTCCATAACTTGGCTGTTGTTGATAGTGCTGCTATAAACATCGGGGTACGTGTGTCCCTTTGAATTAGTATTTTTGTACCCTTTGGGTAAGTAGCAATGCAATTGCTGGGTGATAGGATAGTTCTATTTTTAACTTTTAAAAAATTGTCTTAATGTTTATTTATTTTGGGGAGACAGGCAGAGCACAAGCAGGGGAGGGGCAGAGAGAGAGGGAGACAGAATGTGAAGCAGGCTCCAGGCTCTGAGCTGTCAGCACAGAGCCCGACACGGGGTTCGAACTTACAGACCGTGAGGTCATGACCTGAGCCGAAATCGGACACTTAACCGACTGAGCCACCAGGAGTCCCTATTTTTAACTTTTTGAGGAAACTCCGTACTGTTCCCCAGAGTGGCTGCACCAGTTTGCATTCCCACCAACAGTGCAAAAGAGTTCGTCTTTCTCTGCATCCTCTTCAACACCTGTTGTTTCTTGTGTTGCTAAGTTTAGCTACTCTGACAGCTGTGAGGTGGTATCTCATCGTGGTTTTGATTTATGTTTCCCTGACGATGAGTGATGTTGAACATCTTTTCATGGGTCAGTTGGCCATCAGAATGTCTTCTTTGGAAAAATGTCCGTTCATGTCTTCTGCCCATTTCTTAACTGGATTATTTGTTTGTCGGGTGCTGAGTTTGATAAGTTCTTTATAGATTTTGGATATTAACCCTTTATCAGATATGTCATTTGCAAATACCTTCTCCCATTCCGTAGGCTGCCTTTTAGTTTTGTTGTTTCCTTCGCTGTGCAGAGGCTTCTTATCTTGATGAAGTCCCAATAGTTCGTTTTTGCTTTTATTTCCCTTGCCTGCGGCAACATGTCTAGTAAGAAATTGCTCTAGCTGAGGTCATAGATGTTGCTGCCTGTGTTCCCCTCTAGGATTTTGATGGTTTCCTGTCTCACATTTAGATCTTTCATCCATTTGGAGTTTATTTTTGTGTATGGTGTAAGAAAGTGGTCCAGGTTCATGCTTCTGCACGTCGCTGTCCAGTTTTCCCAACACCGTTTGTTGAAGAGACTGCCTTTTTTCCATTGGATATTCTTTCCTGCTTTGTCCGTGACCTGAAGTTTGAACAGTATCGTGGTGGTTGGCAACTGGTTCCCCCTTCCCTTGCCTGCAGGTGGGCAAGGCAGGCAGTGAGGACAGAAGCCCAAGCGTATGTATTTTGTGTGTGGCATTGAAGACCCTGAAGACACAGGAAAGATACATCTGCCTGGATCTCACCTCCAGTTATTTATAAGCAGAGAAACAAAGTCCTCACACATAACACAAGGCTGACACAAATTAATGTCAGAAAGAATCAGTACCTCTTAAAGACTGCATTAAAGTATTCTACAGCTGCCATAACAAAATACCACAGGCCATGATTTAAACAAGTGTACTTGCTCATAGTTCTGGAGGCTGGAAGGCCAAGATCAGGGTTGCCAGAAGGCTTGATTTCTCTGGAAGCCTCTCCTTGGCCTGCAGACAGTTGCCCTGTTGCTGCCTCCTAACATGGTCGTCCCTCTGAGCATTCATGCCCCGAGAGTCTCTCTGTGCCTCCTAATCTCTTTTTATGAGGACACCAGTTAGACTGGATTAGGGCCCACCCTAACGGCCCCATTTTAACTTAATTACCTGTGTAAGAGCCCTCTCTCCAAATACAGCCACATTTAAGGAACTGGGGTTTAAGGCTCTTCAACATATGAATGGGGAACGGGGTGGGCACAATTCTGGCCTAACAAGGAGCAACACTGCGTTCAGCACATCAGCTCATGTAATTTCACCCCAGCCTGGGCCCTGCAGGCCTCGTTCCTGTGTGAAAGATGGGGGAGCTGGTGCTGGGACAGGGGTCCACCAGCTGACAAGTAATGGCAGAACGTTTGAGTTCGCACCCCGCCGTCTCACGTGTGGCCTTTTGTGGGAGAAGCAGAGGGAGCCAGGCTAAGCTCTCCAAGACCCTCCTGCAGGCGGAGGGGGGGTGAGCGAGGCCCCAGGAGTGGCAGGAGGCCGTGCCTGGACAGGATGGACCTGGCAGGTTTGTCCACATGGAGGAAGAGGAGCTGGCTTTCCAGGCAAGGACGCTGAGAGCTGGAAGGCCCTCCTGAGAACTCGAGCTCTTCTCCCATCTGATGGTGAGGAGACCGGCAAGGGAACTTTCCACAGCGTGGTCTGCCTGTGAGCATCCCGTGTCCTCCCTCTCCTCAGACCCGGCCTCGCTAGGTGTTTCTCGGCGCTCCCTGTGGAACCGAGATTCAGGTATTTACAGAACACTCTAGACATGGACACTGGGAGGAAATGGGACAGTGCAGAGGTCTCAGCCTCTAAGGGTGGCTGAAAATGTGCACAACACCTGAGGGGAAAGCAAGCAGTTGCTAATCACAAACGTTCCTAGAGCATGAGGGTGTGGATTACACACACACACACACACACACACACACTCACTCACTCACATATACACACTTTTTCCCCCTTTTTAAACTTTTCACACAGAGGCACTCTGTAGCTGACTATGGAGTCAGCATCAGAGGGTCGTTTCTGTCTCCTGGCTTCTCTCCCTCTTCTGCCCGCATTCACTGGAATTTTCCAGGTCCTCCCATGCTTCTTCAAGTGAGGCTTTTGCTAGACAAACTGATCTTTCTGTGACAACAATCAGTCACCTCTCAAAGTATTTGTTCTTTTGCTAAAAGACCTGACCAATGGTGTGCTGGTAAATGTTGAATCATCAGCTCTCCAGGGGGCAAAAAAAAAAAAAAAAAAAAAAAAAAAATATATATATATATATATATATATATATATATATATCTCAATAATTTTGAAAGAACCAATGATAAAAAAATTAGGGGTGCCTGGGTGACTCAGTCGGTTGAGCGCCCAACTCGTGATTTCAGCTCAGGTCACCATCTTATGGTTTGTGAGTTCAAGTCCCATATCAAACTCTGCATGGAGCTTGCTTGGGATTCCCTCTCTCTCCCTCTCCCTCTGCCCTACCCCCCTCAAAATAAATAAACTTTTAAAAATATACAGTAAAATAACTAGAAAGTGATGTGTTCTCAGTATACATTACTTTTATTTTTAATATAATATATTTGTGAGTGTATAGCCGCCATTTTCAACAGGGGTGAAAATGCGTTCTTGTTGGGGACAAAAACAATCTTATTCTTTTTATGTATAAAGATAGTCTTTCGGTACATAAACAGACATATAGCATGTCTTGTGACATTAAATTTTCATGGGGAGGGTGGTAGGAAATTAGGGGGAAAAATGTCTGAAAAGGCTGTTTAGTAGGCAATAGTGAGCAAAAGGATGAGAAACACTGGTTTGTATAATTTAATTTTTTAAATTTTTTAACATTTATTTGTTTTTGAGAGACAGAGAGAAACAGAGCGTGAACAGGGGAGGGGCAGAGGGAGAGGGAGACACAGAATCCTAAGCAGGCTGCAGGCTCTGAGCTGTCAGCACAGAGCCCGAGGCGGGGCTGGAACCCACAAACTGTGAGATCGTGACCTGAGCTGAAGTCGGACTGTTAACTGAGCCACCCAAGCGCCCCTAATTTTTTTTTGGTTTTTTAAAATGTTTATTTATTTTTTATAAAGATTTTTTAATGTTTACTTATTTATTTTGAGAGAGAGAGTAGGGGCATAGAAGGAGAGAGACAGAATCCCAAGCAGGGTCCACAATCACCATGGAGCCCGACGTGGGGCTTGATCCCACGACTGCGGGCGAGATCATGACCTGAGCTGGAATCAAGAGTCAGACGCTTAACCGACTAAACCACTCAGGCACCCCAATGTTTATTTAGTTTTGAGAGAGAAATAGAGAGAGAGAGAGAGAGAGAGAGATAGAATGAGCAGGTGAGGGGCAGAGAGAAGGAGACAGAGAATCCAAAGCAAGCTCACAAGCACAGAGCCCCACATGGGGCTCGAGCCCACGAACCATGAGATCCTGACCTGAGCTGAAGTCAGCTGCTCAACCAACCGAGCCACCCAGGCACGCCTATAGAATTTAATTTTCAGCGATGGCTGTGTTTAACAATCAGCTCACAAAATTCCTGAATCTTTAACAACTGACTTTTGCAAGTCTGTATCAACTGGCTCCAGCACACCCCGCTTAGAGTGAGGCAGGTGGGCGCAAAGTAGAGGAGGGGGAAAGAAACCCCTCCTGCGGTATGGCAGGCTGGTGGGAAAGATGGTGTCAGGTGTTCAGAAGGCACAGAGAGTCTCTGGACCACCACAGATCAATGGGGGCCGCCCTTCTGTCAGCCACTGAGTGTCTGTCCAAGACCCTGGGTCCTGGCCTGTGCCATCCCATCAGGTGACTCCCCTGTCCTGGCAGGTGGGTGGCGGCATCCTGCAGGGCCCCCCAACCCAGCGGGGCACAACAGGGATTTGTGCACAGACCCTCACCCTGGCGCTGAAGGGAGGCTCAGAGAATTCAAATCGTCTTTGTTCAGTGCCTCTGGTCGGGTGGTTCTGCTGAAAGACCTACCTCAGGCAGCATGGGGAGTCAGGAAGGGAGGGGCCCGTATTCCCATGGGGAGCCAGAGGGGCCCATTCAGTGATGTGCCTTCTCATGAGATACTCCCGGGCGATGAGGATGACACAGCCCTCAATTAGTCTCGATTAGGTTGGGCCCGTGGAAACTTGGACGGCTTTGGGCACCTTTCAGTGCTGTCTGGGGTGGGGGAAGAGGGTCAGGGCCCCAGGCATGCAGATCCCAGCTGACGCCAGCATGGGGCCCCCAGCTGGGCTGACAGCTCGGGGGCTGGCGGGAGGGGGTGGAGAAGCGTGACAGTGGTTGCTCTAATTGCTTCAGGGCAACCAGTTCAGAGTCAGCCAAAGGCACTTTGTTTTCTGTAAACAGGGCAGAGAGAGGAGAGGGCGCAGGAGACAGGAAGTGGGGGCTCCCTCTCCTCTAGTCTGTCTGTCCCCCTTTCTGACCCATTAGGAGGCTAAGGTCTTGCCCGCTCATCCCAGAGCCTCTGGACCCTGCATAAAACCTCTGCAAGGCTTTCAGAGTCTCATGTGCCGAAGGCCCAGCTGCCTCTCAAAAGGGTCAGGCTGAGAAGTGGCCCCAAGCTGCAACTTTCCTCTGTAGCCTTGCCTTTCCCTTTCCCTGTCCTGTAAAATGGGCTTAATCATTGCCTCCCCACCCGCTCAAGGCGTGGGAGGTAATTGGTGTGAGTTGAGTGCTCTGACTCCCAGTGGAGGCTCTGGTGGTTCCGGGAGGGGGCGATCATTGCCTATTTGAGCCCCCAGCTGCCTGAGGCTTCTTTTTACAAAGGTCATTTATATGGTGCCCCCATTCACTCACTCTTCAAAAACTCACTGAGGACTTGCCCCACTCCCTATCCAACAAGACTGTCCCTGTTAGTCCCTTGACCAGCTTCTAGGAGCTTTTTCAGGCCTCCCACCAGAGGCCCCTGAGGCCAGCCTGTTACTTGAAGCTCAGGGAGGTTGGTACCCACACTACTAGGTGATGGCCAGCCTCCAGCATGATCCAGGAAGGGTTGGCCCTGGGGCTCCGAACTGGACTGGTGGGCTACGTGCCTGGGAGGGCTGCCAAGGCCAGCCGGCCAGAGTTCAGGGGCAGGACTTACAGTTCTTACACTCATACCCACCCCACCCCACCCCCCCACACACACACATCTCAGTGCCTTTGCAAATGCTGTTCCCTCTGCCTGGAACATTCTTTCTTCTTTCTGTTGTAGTAATCTTTCTGATTAACTTCGCTTATCTTTTATGCCCCAGCCCAGCCATCACATCCTCCAGGAAGCAGCCTTCTCATTTTCACATTTATACCAAATAACAAATGTCTGTGGTTACAGTTTTCATAGCAAAGGGAACCTGTTTATTGGAGCTGACTTTTTTCGGTGTGGAAATTTGGTTAATGTCTGTGTGTCTACTAGAGGCTTTTCCCAAAAGCAGGTGAAATGTCTGTTTTTGCTCATCATCACACCCCAGTCTAAAGATTTATTGGATGAATGGAGGACACGAGTTGCCACCTCTGCGAGGCCCTCCCTATGTGGCGTTCACTACCTGTGCCGCCATCAGCTCTTCACGTGTCTGGTCTCCGGACAATGAGGTGACTCGGTGAGGAATGTGGGGAGCGAAGTCACACTAATTGGGTTCATATGGCCTCTGCCACTCACTAGCTAAATAATAACCCTAAGCGAGTTACTAAATGGCTCTGTGCCTCAGTTTCCCCATCTGTAAAGTGAGGGTAACTAGTAAATGAGTTAATGTACGTGAGATGCTCACAGCAAGGTCAGGCAGGTAAGTGCTCCAATGAACGTGGGTGCTGTTACTATTTTTGTAGCTTAGGTCCCCAGTCCCCAGAACCGGGGGGCATAATAGGTGTTCAATAAAGGTTTCTTTTTTTTTTTTCAATGTTTATTTATTTTTGAGAGAAAGAGAGAGAGAGAGAGAGCCGGGGAGGTATGGAGAGGGGGACAGAGGATCTGGAGCGGGCTCCGCGTTGACAGCAGAGAGCGCAGAGAGCCTGATGCAGGGCTCGAGATCATGACCTGAGCCGAAGTCGGGCACTTAACTGATCCACCCAGGCACCCTCAATAAAGGTTTCTTGATTGAACCAGCAATGTTTGGGATTGGTCCTGGAGAGAAGTAAACTGAGAGAGGAGACAGGGAGCCTGAGGTGAGGTAGAGAGAAGACAGATAACACAGAAGTCCAGCTGCCCCACATCCCCTGACAGGGGCAAGGCTTTTCCCGCCTGACAGCACCAGTTCATTCCAAGAGGGGCAATTGATTCCAGTTTGCTTTTCCCCTGATACTTGTAGGACCTGCCTCATGGTTTCCAGGGACACCAGCACCACCAGCTGGCATCCGCTCCCCAAACGTCTGGGTTTTGGCTCTGCAACCTTTCTCTGACTTTCTAGATTTGATATATTTTTTTAGTGTTTATTTTTTATTTTTAGAGAGAGAGAGACAGAGCACAAGCGGGAAAGGGGCAGAGAGAGAGAACCTGCCTCATGGTTTCCAGGGACACCAGCACCACCAGCTGGCATCCGCTCCCCAAACGTCTGGGTTTTGGCTCTGCAACCTTTCTCTGACTTTCTAGATTTGATATATTTTTTTAGTGTTTATTTTTTATTTTTAGAGAGAGAGAGACAGAGCACAAGCGGGAAAGGGGCAGAGAGAGAGAGGGAGACACAGAATCCGAAGCAGGCTCCAGGCTCCGAGCTGTCAGCACGGAGCCTGATGCGGGGCCCGAACCCACAGACCGTGAGATCGCGACCTGAGCCAAAGTCAGACGCTTAACTGACTGCGCCATTCAGGCACCCCTTCTAGATGTGAACCATTGCAAACTTTTCTCTGTGTTCCTCTGACCCTAGGGAAACCCTACTGCCCCTTGCACGTGGGACCCTGGGATTCTCTGGCATATTCTCTCTTTGCCTTTTCAGTTCTTCAGTACCTAATTAACAATTCTTCATATTAGGCTCTCTCTGTGAAAATGACTGGTGTGGTTTCTGTCTCCTGAATGGACCCTGACTGATGAACTCACGTATCCTTGAACTTGAAGCTCAGAGTGATACAGTCAGGAGCTGGAGACTGCCCCACTCCCCTTGCGCCTTGCTTCAGCCCTAAGGGGTAACAGCGGCTTCGGCCCCTTGGCGGGAATCCTGTGGACCAGGGAGGGATGGATATACTGATCTCAGGGTTATCTAATCGGCTCTGGAAAAACTGGGCCAACAGTTAAACCACACAAACAAAAGAGCTGCAACTCCACACAGAACTGCCTGCTTGGGCAAATGCCAAGACAAACAGTTGCAGAGCTCTGGGCCCCAGCAGGGCTGCAGGCTTCCTGGGCGGGCATGGAGTCATCTCAAGGAGGGGCTGGGCCCCCAGAGTCTCTCCTTCCTGGGCTCCGAGTCTTCCGTCATTCGCTCCAGGATTCTCTGGTACAGGCTGCCCTGTTCTTCTATTCTAGAACCTTCTCGTAAAATGTGGATCCCTGCAGGGCTTACCTTCCTGGTGCATGTCAAAGGCAGAGAAGTGCACAAAGGGAGCCTCTAAAAATACTGATGCCTGGGCCCCACCCCAGAGATTCTTCTGGTCTGGACCAGCATTGGTATTTATCAAAGCTCCCAAGTGATTCTAGTGTGCAGTCAGAATTGAAATCCAGAGTTAAAAGAATGTATTAGCATGGCAGTTCTCAAATGTGAGAGTGCATCAGAATTACCCGGGGGGCCATGTCAAACCGTAGCCTGCTGGGCCTCCCCCCGCCCCCAGGTTTCAGGAGGTCTGGGGCAGAACCTGAGAACGTGCATTTCTTACAAGATCCTGGTCTGGGGACCACATTTTGGGAAGCCCTGGCGCTGGAGTTAGCTCAGGTTCAAATCCCACCTCTGCCGGATGTAGTTAACTATCCACCTGAGAAGGTTTTGTGAGGCCTGAAAGACACAACTTTCATAACACAAGACGAAGAGCCTTACATGTAATAATGTTGAATGAACATTGTTACGCTACGGTTATGATGTTTGGCAGGTGAGGCTACAGAAATCTTGAGTGATAGCATGTTAGTTTGAACCGTCATTTTAATCAGAGCCTCGGCTTCCCCATCTGTGAAATGGGGCTAATGATATCCTGGCACAGCCCACTTTTAAGGTAGTGGAAAGATCAAAGGAGTTCCCTGACGTGAATGCGTTTGGGATACTATAAAGCCTGGTAAGAGAGTTTTATTAGAAATGGGTCAGGCAGGCACAGCCTCAAACTGGAGCTCAGTGAAGAGATCTGAAACACATTCACACGCTGGCGAAGGAGGAATTCTAGTGCTTTCCTCCAGCTTGCCTGTCACCCTCAGGCGTTTGACACGCCTGAGTCGGGGAGTGGCTGGTTAGCTCTTCAAACATCTAAGGGGAAGAGATAGGGGGCTGGGGCACAGCCACCCCCACCTCACCAGAATTTCTGTTAAGAAAAGGAATGTGCTGGAAGAGCCCAAAGCTGTGCAAGGAAATATTCCCTCCCTAGACCCTCACCACACGCCACACGGTGGCCACCCAGGTGTCTTTCCTTCTTGATCCTTCCCCCTCCATCCTGTCTGCTGGCCCACCCACCTCTGACCTCTGCCCACCAGCTCCAGGCTGCCCTCCCAGGAAAGCCGAGGGGCAGGCAGAAAACCTATTCTCGGTTCAGGAACCCGTTTACTTGGTTTCATCCCTTTTCAGTTCATCTCAGACACATACTGCATGTCTGTTGGCGTAAGTCTTTTTAAAAGGCTTGTTCACATTAATGCTTTCTGAATTAAAAAAAAAAAAAAAAAAAGACGGCTGCCTGGGTGTCTCAGTTGGTTAAACATCCGACTCTTGATTTCGGCTCAGCTCATGATCTCACCGTTGGTGAGTTCGAGTCCCAATTTGGGCTCTGTGCCGACAGCGCGGAGCCTGCTTGGGATTCTCTGTCTCTCTCTCTCTCTCTCTCTCTCTCTCTCTCAAAAATAAATAAATAAACACTGTTTTAAAAGACAAATTTGGGAGGAATGGCCTCCCAGGGGCTGGGCTAGAAAAAGCCGGTAGCCCTTGGAAGTTGAGGACAGGAGAAGTGAGTGGTCCCCACACTGGTGGTTGGGAGGAGCACTTGGACCTGACTTTACTCGGGGGCAGTTTGGCAGAAAGGTCAAAAGCCTGAAGATGTGCATTCTCTGACCTGGGATTCTGGTTGAGGAACCGTCCCAAAGAAATACCACAAAATGGTCAGCCTGGTTTGAGTCTTGGCTCCAATGGTGGATGACTCTGGACAAGTCATGGCTTCATCCCTAAAATAGGGCTTAATAATTGGATTCCATCACCCAGGGTTGAGGAAGAAATGAGACAATGCTTCACAGGTAGTAAGGTGCTCAGAGATGTTAGTATCTTGGTTGGAGTCCCCACAGATGCAGATCCCAAAACAGGGATTTGGAAGGGGAGCCCAGGAGGCTCATGGGGCCATGTAGACATGACACAAGGAGGGAAGGAAGCCCACACAGGGTGCATTTACGCATTTATCAAGCTCCACACAGAATGAGCTGCCTGCTTGGGAAAATGCTTGGACTTAGAGTTGGGAAGAGGAGGGGTACCTAGGTATTTATTCCTTTAAGTCTTAAAATGCTCAGCGGGCGTCTGGGTGGCTCAGTTGGTTAATCATCCAACTCTTGGTTTCAGCTCAGGTCATGATCTCACAGTTTGTGAGTTTGAGCCTCGCATTGGGCTCTGTACTGATAGCGTAGAGCCTGCTCCGGATTCTGTCTCCCTCTTTCTCTGCCCCTCCCCCACTCGCACCGGCGCACCAGCGTGCTCTCTCTCTCTCTCACTCAAAATAAATAAACAAACGTTTAAAAAACTACTTTAAATGGGGCACCTGGATGGCTCCATCCGTTAAGCGTCCAACTTCGTCTCAGGTCATGATTTCAGTTTGTGAGTTCGAGCCCCACGTCGGGCTCTACGGTGACAGCTCAGAGTCTGGACCCTGCTTCAGATTCTGTGCCTCCCTCTGTCTCTCTGCCCATCCCCTGCTTGTGCCTTGTCTCTCTAAACTAAATAAATAAACATTTTGTAAAAATACTTTGAAATGCTCAGGACTCTCTGCCTCCACAATTCATTTACATGAGCAGAAAATAAAGCTTTTTCTAATTTAAGCCACTTATTTGGTTTCCTGTTACACGCAGCTGGGTTTAATCCTCACCTAAAAGCTGGAGGCCAGTGGCTGTCCCATCAGGAAGTTGTCCAACTGACCCATGGAGACCCCATGGCACAGGCAGGTGCCAGGGAAATCACACCACACCAGGGAAATGATCTCACCAAGGGACCCTACTGGCCCTACCCCACCCTCTTGAAGCCTAATGATGCGTGAAAAAAGTCCTCCAAGGTCAGGGTTCTCCCGTTTTGCCCAAATCCCTGGCTATCCGGCACCTCCTTGCTGCTCAAAGGTGCCATGGCATCTCCCCAAGCTTGTGCCCCGCGCCCCCACGCTCCCCCACTCTCCTTCACAGCTTATGCGTTCTGCGGCCCCTCTCCTCGGCCTCTCCTCTGTTAGGCAGCAGCTAGGGCATCCGACAAGTGGATTGGTGTTACTGGGTTAATGTGTCACCCTCCCAATGAGCAGATGTGCATTTTTGATAGGGCCAGAGGAAGACAAGGCCTCGCGTGCCCAGAGCCGAATGACGAATGACGAGAAAATCACCAGAACAAGAGGCCGCCCTGGGGCTGGTCTCACTTCCCTGTTCCCCTCCGGTGCCCTTCTTCATCCCCTCCCTTGGCACAGCTGGCCGTGGCCACAGCTCCGCCTCACCAGGGGCCGGGGCCCCCACCCTCCACCGCCATTCGGCCTCACTGCCGTACTGAAAGCGAAAGGAGGAGTTGGAACAGAAAGAAAAATAATAAAACCACTGAAAGAGCAGACACAGCTGGCAGAATATTGGAAAAATTCCCAGGCGGGAATTCCCAGCCCTCCAGGGCGCCGCCAGGCTGGGGACATTCTTAAAGGGCAATCCTAAAGTTCGCTCTCGGCACCTGAGCCCCGGCCCCTCCCCCTCCCCCACCAGAGGGGGTATCGGTGTGAGTCGGTGGGTGGCGCTGTTTTGCGGTGGGAGCAGAGCTAGGGTGGGAGGGAGAGGGTAGGGCTAAGGGGGACACCGAGAGGCGGGGACCCTGGTCGCTAGGCTAGGCAGCGCCTGAGGGTCAAGCCCTTCTGGGGTTTCCGGGGCCGGGGCCTTTCCCTGGGGCAGAAGGCGGCGAGCAGAAGGCTTGGCAAAGCCCCGTGGCGCAGAGGGGCGCCTGCAGGTGTGGGGAGGGGCGCTGGAAAGAGGCGGCCCTGGCGGCGGCTGGGCGGGGGCAGCCAGAAAATTAAACTGGCTGCTCTTACTGAAGCCGCAGGGAGATCGTGCATCCGCTCAGGAAACGTGGATGAGAACTGGACGAGATTGAAACGGGGAGCTGGCTTGGGCTTCTGGGAGCCTGGAGTGGGCACGGCGGTGGTGGGCAGGCCGCCCAAGACGAGGGCAGGGGTACCGCCGCCCCCGGCAGCGCGGCCCCGGCTCACACAGGGGCCGGAGCTGGGACTTCCAGAAGGGAATGCAGGGGGCCCTGCAGCCGGGAGGGGGCCGCGAGAGCGGGGGCGGCGGCGCACCTGAACACCGGGCTTGGGGATTGGCTGATGGAATTCGCAGAGGAGGCGGAGTCTGGCCACTGTGCAAATCATCACGTCTTCTGGCCTCGCCTGGAGGCCTTTGGAGCTCCTGGTTGCATGCTCAGGGCTCGACCCACCGGAAAGGCGCTCTCACCGCTCATGAATTGCAATGAATACTAATACAAGTAATCCACACTGAACTGTCAGTCAGTCCTATGATCTGCCAAGTTCATTAATTCCAGGCAAGGTAAGCCCAATCTACGGATACCTCTCCCCCTCTTCAGTGAGGCCAGGGGACTGCACTGCCCCCCCCCCCGCCCCGAACCTCCAAGTCCGCCTGGCCAGCTGCCCCCGAGTTGATTCCACACACACCCGCAGATCAATCTTCTGAGAGCGCTGGATCCCCACTCCCCTCCCTGGTCTTTGCCACCCTCCAGACCGGTCCACATTACCTGCCAAGCTGACCTCACGCCTTCTTACTGCGGGTACTGGAGTAGTGAGGAAACACGGTCAGAGCACAGGCTCTGGGTTTGAATCCTGCCTCCACCACTCCATGCCTAAGCTTTCTCGTCCGTGAACCACAGACAAGACCCATGCTTCCTTTAGGTGGGCATTTTGAGGGTTAAATGAGTAAATATATATAAAGTACTTGAAACAGGGCAGGGCATGTAGTAAGCTCTCAATAAATGGGAGCTATCATTATTTGTAGTGTTCTGATTTCTATTTATTATTTACATGGCTTATTAGGATAAATGACATTTATTATTTATATCTGTTATTATGCTAGAATGTCTACAGAGGAGGCAGTCTGGTTTACCAACTTCATCCTGGTAATTTGAGCAGTGTTTAGCACCCAGAAGACACTCAGTGGGGTGTGTTGGCTTTATTTATTGTTGTAAACTCTGTTCCAACCAAACCCTTCCTCACGTATACGTTCCCACCTCCATGCCTTTGCTCATGCTGTTCCCACCTCTTGAAGGGCCTTACCCCATCCAGCATAATTCTTCCTCCTACTTCGAATTTCCAGCTCCCTGCCTCCTCTCCCCTCAGAGGACCTCCCTGGGCTCAGAACCTGCACGGAACAAGCATTCACTCAAGGCTCAGTGGTTTGTGGCTGGGGGTTTTTTATGCTTTGGCCCCAAAACAGAGTTTCCTCACTGACCTGGCACTTAGCGCTCACCGCCTCCTGCGGTGGCCCCTAAGAAGAAGAAGCACCCCAGCTCCCATTTGTGTCCTTTATCTTGTAGCTTTGACATTCAGAGAGGGCTCCCCAGGTGAAGCCCCCCCTGAATAACGAGACATAACTAGACGTGTGGTCTCCAAACCACAGTTTCTGGGCTTCCTGTTTGGTGAGTTGAGAGACATGGCATCTGTTTGCCTAAGAAATATGAGCCAGGCAGCTCCACATCAACAGGCGGCTTTCCACCCCGGACGGGGCAACAGCTGCCTGTAACTTGGCTGTTTACGCACTAAAAAAAGAAATTCCATGGTGACCAGTTGACTCAAGCCAGCTCCCAATGTGAGGCGGTAGTTTCAAAGTGATCCCAATGACACCAGATGCTCTCCACCCAGTCCTTAATAAAGAGAAAAAAGAAAACAAGGGCAAAACTTCAACAGGAGTATGCCTGAGTCAGTACTCGAAGCCGCCTGGAGGGGGCAGCGTCCGAGCTGAAGTTGGATCTGGAAGGTGTTGGCCTAACAGCCCCTCCAGGCAGGCTGGTCCCCTGCAAACTCCCCTTCCCCAGAGACGGGGCACTTACCACTTTGCAGCAAGGCCCGTTCCACCATTGGAAAGGTCCTGTCTGGAAAAAAGAAAAAGAAAAAGAAAGAAAGTGAGACAAAGAAAGAAAGAAACAAAGAAAGAGATCGGGAAAGAAAGAAAGGAAGAAAAAGAAAAAGAAAAAGAAAAAGAAAAAGAAAAAAGAAAAAGAAAAAGAAAAAGAAAAAAAAAGAAAGATCCTGTCTGGAAGGCTGGAGAAGGGCAGAGGACAGGAGACTGACCTTACAAGTGGCAGGTATGGTCCAGGCTACACAAGGGCCTTCTTGGGGCGCCTGGGTGGCTCAGTCAGTTGAGCGTCCCACTTCAGCTCAGGTCATGATCTCACGGTCCCTGAGTTCGAGCCCCGCATCGGGCTCTGTGCTGGCAGCTCGGAGCCTGGAGCCTGAATCCGATGCTGTGTCTCCCTCTCTCTCTGCCCCTCCCCTGCTCACACTCTCTCTCTCTAAAAAAGTAAACATTAAAAAAAAAGGGGGGGGGGCCTTCTTGAATAGCATGATTTCATGTTTTCTCCACAAGCAACGGACACACACTCACCACACACTAGGCCTCCTAAGTGCATGGCATATCTCTGAATCCTCACACGAGGCCAAGAAGGCAGGCCTAATTATTCTGCCATTTTACAGGTGGAGAAAAGGAAGTCCAGGAAGCACCTGCCCCACTTGAAAATAGCTGAGCTGGTTCGAACCTGGCTCTGCTGGGCCCAGAGTCCATTCATTTTTTTTTTTTTAAGTTATTTGTTTATGAGAGAGAGCGTGTGCATGGGAGGGGCAGAGGGAGAGAGAGAGAGAGAGGGAGACTGAGCGAGTGAGAGAGGATCCCAAGCAGGCTCCATGCTGTCAGCACAGAGCCCGACATGGGGGCTTGAACCCACGAACCATGAGATCATGACTGAGCTGAGATCAAGACGCTTAACCGACTGAGCCACCCAGGTGCCCCCAGAATCCATTCTTAACCCTGGGGCTAAGTGGAACTTAGTGTCCTCGGCCCTGCTTGTCCCACTGGAGAGCCACCCCCACCTCTCCAGCACCAGCGTCATGCTTCGCTCCTCCCAGTGGCTACTATCTATGTGAACTTTGCACTCTGCCCTTCTTAACCCAGGTGAAGGGCTTGCTGATAAAGGTTTATGGTTTCCTCCCAGCCTTGCTGGCGACAGACACCTGAGCCTGCTGCTTCCCCCTTCCCCCATCCCCACACTCACGTATACAAAGTCACCAGTCACCCTCACACACACAACACACATACATACCCACACGTTCACATATAGACACATAGACACTCGTACATTCACACACACACACACACACACACGCACCCCTCTGTGGTGGTTGATGGCTAAGGACTGACAAGCTTAGAGATTTACTTTCTAGAAAGTCATACCTGCCTCTCCTTGCTGCCCTTCCCCAGCTATCGGGCTTACAAGCTTCTGCCTCATTTCATGTTTAATAATGAGCCACTCTGGAAGGACCACGGTGGACCCTTCTCTTGCCCACGGGCCAGCCTGGGCGGCCTCAGCAGGGAGTTGGGAACCAGCTTTCTTCCCCCATGCTGCCACCTTGTGGCCTGATCTCGGAACTGCAGGTTCCCTGCTGGGGGTATAACCACTTCCCAGGGAGGTTCCAGTAGCCAAGTGGGCTGTTAAGGGAGGTCTACATCCAACTGTCCCCAGTCCACAGATGCACAAGCTAAGTAATGAAGATGACCTCTTCCTTCACCCGATCCTTACAGGCACGCTCCGTTGGCGGGAGTGATGGGAGACAGATGTATGAACCACTTGGACCAGGACCCTCATGGCAACCAAGCCCACAATCATCCTACAATCACGGGACTCTTGGCTTATATCCATGTCTTCTTGACATCCTTAAAATCAACCCAGTAGTGGATTTGGCTAAACTACCTGTGACAGCAGGTGACTGTGTGACCTCTGACACTAACCCAGGAGCTACTCTTCCCTCCTTCCCTAGGGTTCTGGAGGGTCTGCCTTTGGCTTCTCACCTGGAGCTTGAGCTCAGAGGTAGCTGTGACAGACTGACCCCCTGACCTCACTTGTTGCGTCCAACGACACTCTTCCAGGCCTCTGTCTTTGTGAGGCAATCCAGGATATGTCCCCACCTTTCCTCCTTGAGCCCAGAGCCAATGTGTTTCAGGCAAAGTGATTTCATCCAGTCTCTTAGTTTTACTCAGTTTTATCTTTGGCCCTTTGCTGCCGTGGGATGAGTTAATTCTGTTCCCTAGGTGATGGCTCACGGTCATCATTAGTCCTGGCTAGTCCCCTCTCGTTTTATGTATTCCCCTTTACTCTATGAGTCCCTCCCATTTCCCTGCCCCAGAGGCAGCCATCCTAGTATATCTTTTTATTTGTATGCATTCCGCAGTGCAGGGGTTTGTAGGCGCGTATTGCCACCAAGCATGGGGCATCGCATAGTGCCTTGTTCTTTTATTACCCTCTTTAGGTGCATGTTATTTAATGTGTCTGGGGGCAGGATCAATGGATACAACATGTGAGAGAGTGGTAGTGCCTTAAGAGTTCACTGAGCCTCTCTGCGCTGATGACAATGGAAGTGACTGCACCGAGTCATGTTTCCTAGAACAGACCCTCAGGATTGTGAGCCATGGCACCCTGATGAGGCACGGCTGCCCGCAGGCCTGGGTCCTCACCTCAGCTCTGCGGGACTTACCAAGAGCTCTGGCAGGTCTTTCGCCCTCTGACCGTGTCCTCATCCAGTAAATAACAGGCTAACCCAGGGCCCTTCGAAGGTTTCTTCTACCTTAAACAGTCTTTGAAAGCTGTTGTCTAGGATTCACCAGCCCTAGAATGTATTTAGTCTCTGAGATTCCGACTGAACACCCACTGCGAAGCCAGGCCGTCTAGGTTCCAATTCCAGCTTCCCCGCTTGCTACGGGACATTGGACAAATTACTTTTCATTCTTAAAATGGAGATGGTGGGGTGCCTGGCTGGCCCAGTCAGCAGAGCGTGTGACTCTTGATCTCGGGGTTGTGGGTTCGAGCCCCGTGTTGGGCCCTGCACTGACAGTGTGGAGCCTGCTTGAGATTCCCTCTCTCCTCTCTCTCCCTGCCCGCCCCCCCCCCCATGCTTTCTCTTTCAAAATAAATAAATAAACTAAGAAAAAATTTTTTTAATAAAAATGGAGATAGCCATAGCACCTACTGTGTGAGGGGGAGATTAAATGAGTTAATACAGGTGAACAGTGCCTGGCACCTACTAAGCGTTCAGTAAGGTTATTGCTGTTTTTATTTAAACCCTATAATAACCCTATGAAGTAGTGTAATTAGTTCCATTTTACAGACGACAAGACCAAGGTTCAAGGAGCAAAGCAATTTGCCCAGGCTTGCGTAGCAGTGTTGCCGGGAGCCAACTCCAGGTCTCCAGACTCTGAATGCTGTGCCCTTCCCCCCGCAGACAGACACAGGCCCTCAATCCCCAGTGTGCAACCTGAAGTTGTTGCGCAAAACCTTCTCGCTGCTGATCTGATGCGAGGTGACCCAGGGGCCATTGTGGAGACAGCCCCTGGCCCTGGTGGTCTTTTCGGTCTTCATCGGCATCCTTCTCCCATACCGTGACCCCTTCTAAGGAAGAACCTGCTGGGCGCCTGGGTGGCGCAGTCGCTTAAGCGTCCGACTTCAGCCAGGTCACGCTCTCGCGGTCCGGGAGTTCGAGCCCCGCGTCAGGCTCTGGGCTGATGGCTCAGAGCCTGGAGCCTGTTTCCGATTCTGTGTCTCCCTCTCTCTCTGCCCCTCCCCCGTTCATGCTCTGTCTCTCTGTCCCAAAAATAAATAAACGTTGAAAAAAAAGGAAGAACCTGCTTCCTCCGGGGGGTTCGTGGGTGTTCATGTTCGCCAGGCAGCCTCTGAGCCGCCCCGAATCCCAAGGTCAGGCCTGTTGGTAGCATATGCGTTCAGCCAGGATGTGTGAGAAGAGAGCGGGCCCGACGAGTCAGACCTTGGGTTCTAGTCCCGGCTGTGCCATTTCCTCTGGGCTAAGTTTGCTTCAGTTTCCACATCTTGTACAATGGGCAGTAACGCTGAACAAAGTTGCATGAGCACTAAGTTTTAAGAGACTCTTCCAATCTTGACCGAATGCTAGCAGTTGCCCGATCCCTGTAGAACAAAATGCCTGTTATATAGCCTGATGTGGCCTGAAATGACTTGTCCCCCACTGTGTGCATTTAACATTTTTCCCTTCCCCTCCGGGAAGAGGACTGTCTGGACCTCTGCCATCGTTCCAAAGAAACCACCTCATTCTTCTGGGGGAGTTGCCAAACCCTAGAATGTCAATGCTGGCAAGGACCTTGTTGTGGGCCTTCTGGTCCCAGCGTGGCAAACTTGTCTCTCAAGGGCCACCCCCACCTGAAGCTGTAAGGGAGGCCGGGTCGGAGCTCCAACGGAAGGAAGAGCACCGTGGTCCTTCTGCTCCAGGTACAGCCCGGAGGGGATGCAGGCCGCCACGTGAGCTCCGTGCCACCTCCAGCTCTGCTGCCTCCTACAGAGGTGCAAGCCGAGTACATGAAGGTCTCTTGTCATCTTTCACCTGACCCTCAGGGCTACCAGATCTGCCAGCCACGTTGGACACAGGAGGTGGGTTTGTGCACCACTCGGACCAGCGTAGGGCGGGGCCTACATCACACACACACACACACACACACACACGACTACTTACGATCATCACACAACTAGGCTGATGGCTCTATCTTTTTCATCGTTCTTTAGAATTACCATAGTAGATTTCAGGAAACAACTTGACCTCCACCTCCATGCACAATTTCAACCATGGAAACAATGCACCTTTGTTGCTATAGCCATTAAAACAGCGCAGGCTTCTTTCTTTTAGGAAAACAATGGAAATATTTGCTGGGAACCCCCAGACAGCCAGCTAGAAGAAAGGGGCAGAAAAGAGCAAACACAGGGTATAGAGCACCCTTTAAAGTGAGGGAAAAGCTCCTAAGGGCAGCACAAAACGTGGGAAAGAAAAAGGAGGGGCCTAAAACCCCCACCTAACTGCGGTGTTTTTCCACGACCTGCCCACTCCCGGGATTCCAGGATTGGGCAGGCCACGAACAGGAGCTCGTCTTCAGTGGGGAGTGTGAAATCTTGGGCACAGGCTCCCTGCGAGGGACAGGTGGCTGAGACCCACCTCTGAGGCCCCTCCTGGTCCTGACACAAGTGCTGGGCTTGGGCTCAGAAGCTGGGGAGTTTTAAAAAATCGACTTAACCTTCCTACTATCTTTGTGACCTGGGGGAAGGCACTTCCTCTTTCTAGAATTCAGTTTCCTCATTTGTAAAGTGGGGCCATGATATCACCTCTCTCACACCCTGTAAACACCAATGAAGAAACTTCCTACTCCAAACACACAAAATAAAACGGGATTTTTTTTTTAATGTTTTTATTTATTTTTGAGAGAGCCGGGGCGGGCGGGGGGTAGGGGCGGAGAGAGGGGGAGACAGAGGATCCAAGGCAGGCTCTGCGCTGACAGCAGAGAGCCAGACACAGGGCTTGAACTCACAAACTGAACCCTGAGATCATGACCTGAGCTGGACACTTCAAACCGACAGCCACCCCGGTCCGGTGCCCCAAGAAAACAGGATTCAAAACAAAACAAAACAAAACAAAACCTACTTATAAAAAGCAGAAGCTATTGGATCACTTTATTCTTTTTGTTAGGTGTTCTATAATTTTTCTACCATGATCATGGATTACCTTTGAATTAAATGTGCGTAATTAAAGGGGATGGAATAGAGCTGATGTGAGGGGAAAATGCTGAGCTCGACAACTCTCGGGGCCTCCTCTGCACCTCTTGTGGATGCTTTACACGCTGTTACCTCAGGTTTCTGTCTCAACCAGCCTGGAATGGAAGCAGTGGGGCTCCCCCTTCTCGACTGCAAAGACTGAGTTCCCAGAGCCGCCAAAGGCCTTGCCATCACGAGGCCAAGGCCCCGGTGATGCGCCAGGAGCGGGTATTCAAATGCACAGCACTTTTATCAAGGTCAGACTTCCAACTCTGGGAAAAGCAGAACCTTCTTCCTTTCCTGCAACCTGACCACAGAGCCTCTGAGAAAAGCCTTCCCCATCCGAGCAACACTCTGGGAACCTGCTTCCTCCACTTCAGGTCAGGTTCATTTATTATTAAAGAACAGTCTTGTGTCCGGCCAAAGGTTTCTGTGTATGAACTTCCTTTTTTTTTTACGTTTATTTCTTTATTTTTGAGAGAGAGAGAGCAGAGGAGGAGGAGGACAGAGAGAGGAGAGAGAGAAGTGCCCCAGAAACAAATATTTTAAAAGTTCAAGGGCGCCTGGGTGGCTCAACTGGTTAAGTGTCCCATTCTTGGTTTTGGCTCAGGTCATGATCTCGTGGTTGTGCGTTCAAGTCCTGCATTGGGCTCCACGCTGGCAGCGCGGAGCCTGCTTGGGATTCTCTCTGCCTCTCTCCTGCTCGTGCTCTCTCTCTCTCTGTCTCTCAAATAAACTTAAAAAGAAAACTTAAAAAAAGTATTTCTGTGTAAAAGCATTGTTTGCATGTGGTATTCTCCTCCTCTTCAGTAGCAACACAGTGCATTCTCTAAACCAAATCTCTAATTATACTGTGATAAGACATCTAGTAACGATTTAATATAAATGCTTTTCTGAAAAAAGGAGAAAAAAAAAAAGCAAGTTAAATCTCGAAATGTCCTGCCATGTATATGCAGACTGCTTCTTTCAAAGGGCAAATACTGATCCATGGGGCTTTTGAAATCCCGTGGAGGGGCAGGGGTAGGCAGCCCACCTGTTCTCCCAAGCTCCAGAGTCACCACCTGCCGCGGACACACACAGACACACACACACACACACACACACACACACTCGTCTGTACCCTGGCAACACAGCGCCCCACCCAAGACGCTGCCCCACCCTGATACTGAAACCGAGGCTGATGGGGCAATGTCTGAGCCGCCCAGGGAAATGGGGCAGATGAGGCCCTCTGCGGCCCGGAAAACCCTCCTTAAAAGAGCCGGCCGGTACCGTTCTCCCACCCACAGGTGTCCGCCTGTTTGTTGCTCAAGAGTTCCAACCTGGCCACAGTAAGGAAGTGATACAGTGGAGCAGAGGATCGGGGGACCGCCTCGAAGCTGGCAGGGACACAAACCACCGCCTGAATCTGACCTGCACCGACTCCTGGAGCCGTGGACTGTTTGCTCTCTGTCTGAGGCTTTATCTGCCAGGGAGATGGGCAAGCGGCCAGGGCCCTCTCGGGTGAGGGGTTGAACAGCCAGGCGGTGGCACGCTGCCATACCAGATGTCATGGCTGGTCACTCAGAGGAGCTCTGAGCCAGGAGTCAGGAGGCCGAGGGCCGGGAGGTGGCTCCAGCTGGGCTCCATGCATCTGAGCGACTCTCTCCCCCACAACCCTTCACTTCAGGCCCTCCAAGTGTGGAGTGAAGGGCTGGGCAGCAGAAGGATTTCTCATCCGTGCTGCACGAGTCTGGCAGACATTTGTGTTTAAAATATATACACATAGGTCGAACGCTTTTCTTAAAGTATTTTTTTAAAGATAAAACCTATTCAACCATATGCATATTAACATGCTGAAGTTATTCTGCTTTTAGGTTGTTTTGGGGTAGACTTCCCTGTCACTTCTGGAATTGCAACATGTTAAAAAATGTAATCTCTATGACCAAAATACGGGCAAAAATGGGTTCTAAGGTCAATCTAAGACTGCATTCATCAAAACATTACTTTTCTTGTCTTTATAAGCCAGTATTATCCAGCAGAATTTACACTTTTTATAGCAATATCATCTAAACTGTTTTATGCAATTTATATTTCTTATAGAAGATTTCTTTCCAAAAATACACTGGGCTAGTTTTCACCTTTGAAAATCACCATCCCCAATAACCTCTAATTCCTCCTCTGGCTCGGACTTTCCACTCATCTCCAATTCTTTTTTTTTTTTTTTTTTAATTTTTTTTTTTTCAACGTTTATTTATTTTGGGGACAGAGAGAGACAGAGCATGAACGGGGGAGGGGCAGAGAGAGAGGGAGACACAGAATCGGAAACAGGCTCCAGGCTCCGAGCCATCAGCCCGGAGCCTGACGCGGGGCTCGAACTCCCGGACCGCGAGATCGTGACCTGGCTGAAGTCGGACGCTTAACCGACTGCGCCACGCAGGCGCCCCACTCATCTCCAATTCTAATCCCTGGACAAATTCATAGGGTCTTAAACTTAGTCCACAGAGAACCTTGAAACCTCTTGCCTTTACTTTGACACATGAGGCTTTTTTCTTCATATAACTAGCTTTGTACCCAAATCCCATTCTTCAGCACTCAGCTCAAGTACCACCTCTTCTATACAAAACACTTAACATGGTCTTGGACCTAAGCCTCTGTTTCATCTGCAAAACGTGATAGCAGAACCTCCCTCAAGTGGTGAGCTTTAAGTGAACTGGTGGAAGGTGTATCTAAAATACCAAAACATCGACACATGCGTGCAAGGAGCGCTCACTAGTCTATTGTCTTTATTACTGTCTCTCGTGTTATCGTCACAGTGGAAAAGACGTTGGAGTCAATGAAGTCTCAGTTCTACCATGCAATAAATGTGTGACCTCAGGCAAAGAATTTGGCCCAGTATTCTCAATAGGGTAGTAATGCCTCCTAGTGGGTGGTTGGGGAATTGATGTGGTGTTTTTAGGACTGTCCCATTGGTCACGGAGCATAACCGGCTTTAGAAGGGGACAGAGATACCAGATGTCTGGCACACAAAGGATTGCCCATGTCGTGGGACTGGGCCAATATGGGTCAGGTACATAGTATGAAAGGTGCCTGGATAAGGCCATTATTAAAGAGAATGAGTAAATGGACAAAAGACATTGTCTAGAAACAATTGAATTGCCCTGTACATTCAGACTACTCAATTCTTCCTAATTCCTAATTTCCTAATTCCTAATTTCAGTTATTCCTCTTCTTCTATCAAGGGATATGTGCTATTTAATACACAATATTTTGGTGCCAGGAACTGTTTTGAGCATGTATCAATTCACTTAAAAACCTCCTGGGGCGCCTGGGTGGCGCAGTCGGTTAAGCGTCCGACTTCAGCCAGGTCACGCTCTCGCGGTCTGTGAGTTCGAGCCCCGCATCGGGCTCTGGGCTGATGGCTCGGAGCCTGGAGCCTGTTTCCGATTCTGTGTCTCCCTCTCTCTCTGCCCCTCCCCCGTTCATGCTCTGTCTCTCTCTGTCCCCAAAATAAATAAACGTTGAAAAAAAAAAATTAAAAAAAAAAAAAAAACCTCCTAAACCCAGGGGACAGGTACTCCCCTCCCCCTACTCCATGTGATAAGGAAGTTGTTTTTGACATTACAGCGTTAAGGCCCAGCACATCCGTGAGAACACTGTGTGTACTTCATTTCTCCAATTCATCAGTGTGTTGTCTTGGCATGTTATCCTTACCCCCACCTCTTATCATATTCAAGTAAGTCTGGACGAATCTCTCATGACTTCCTGGCTCTAGTTTTTATTCTGGTGTCTACACGTGCCTTCACTTTCATTTTCCTGTAAGGCAAGTATGGAATGGTTTCAAGCAGGTTCAAGCATCTGACTTATGTCTTCTGGCAGTTACACCTGACTTTCATAAAGAAATACACACCTTTAATAAAATGCTTTCCTTTTTTTTTATCTTAGTTAAGGCTTCATCTTGATTTTTTTTTTTATAATGAACATAGAAAATGGACTTCACTTTCAAATAGTCAAGGATCTTTTACAATTTTTTTTATTTTTTTATTTATTTTTTACTGTCCCTATCTGAGCTTCTTGAGTAATGGGAAATAATAACCCCAATATCATGGGGTTGGTAATGAGAAGAAGCACCACACGAGTGCTCAGCATACAATAATTTGAGCTCCCTTCCCGTCTGATTGTCTACCTTTTCTCTCCACACCTTGCTCAAGGGGGATATCCCCAACACCAACACTGTGAATATGCTGAAAGAAGGCTCAAGCCAAGTGCCATTTTCTGGTGACAACAATCTCATCCAGCTGTTAGGTGACACCAGAGCAGGTGCCTAAGGGACGCTGGATTTTCAGTCCAGCCCCACAGCCTCTCTACAGAAGCTGCCTCTCCCTGCAAGATTAAGAGGCAAGAACAGGGATGGGCACAGGGTATGGCCAGTGGGCAGGATCCCAGGCCAAGGGCATGGATAGGCTTTGTTCCATATACAAGGGAGGCCTGGGGTAAGGAAAAGACAAATAGACCAATAGGACGACTGTGGGATCAGAAGTAGATCTTAATCCTTACTGCTCTTTAGAATCACCTGAGGAACTTTTAAAGTGTACAGACATCAAGTTCCCACCTCAGATAAAATGTATCAGGACTTCTGGGGACCAGGGTCCAGGTGTTAGTGATTTTTCAGAAGTTTTCCAGGTGATTCCAATATGTAGGCAAAGAGTGGAAAGTCACTGACCTACAGACTCATCAATGATACCATGTTAGGTCTGTTTTGTTATCCCCAACTTCACAAGAAAGAAATTAAGGAAAATAAGTGACTTGCCCCAGGCACACAGCCAAAAGATGGAAATCTGAATCCAGACTGGACGAATTTCAAAACCCATTTTTATTTATTTTTTCCAAGTCTATTTATTTTGAGAAAGAGAGAGAACATGCATGTGTTTGCAAGTGGGGTAACGGCAGAGAGAAAATCCCAAGCAGGGATCCATCCCGATGTATGAGGTATGGCTTGATCTCACAAACCCATATGAGACCATGACCTGAGCGGAAATCAAGACACTCACCCGACTGAGCCACCCAGGCGTCCCTGAAAACCTGTATTTTTTTCTTAGCTGATGCCAGAGATGAACCTTTTTTTTTTTAAAGTTTATTTTGAGAGGAATAGTGAATGGGGACAGGGCAGAGAGAGGGAGAGAGAATCTCAAGCAGGCTCTGCACTGCCAGTGCAGTTCAAACCCATGAAACTGTGAGATCATGACCTGAGCCAAAGCCAAGAGCCGGATGCTTAACCGAGCCACCCAGGTGCCCTGAAAATCCATTTTTTAAAGAGCCATCTAACACTCCTCTAACCCTTCATCCTATCTTTCCCACCCACCTCCCCATATCCCTAGGACTTCAGAAGCTCCTTTCTTGAAATCTGCCTAGATCCTTTTAACCACAGAGGTCTCTCTTAACCTTGGACCCCTGAAGTCAATCCCTTCAAACTGTACAGACTCAAAAGTTGGTAAAGGACCAGGGTCAGTGGTAACACACTGTCAGTATGTACTGGGGAATGTGAAGAATGAACTGGGGGCACTCTTGCCTACCCAGCACCATAAAGGAGTCAGTTTCACTAAAAAGTCATTCCTTGGGTACTTACTGCATACAAGTGTGAGGCTATTACTAACCAAGCAGTATATCATCACATGGTGAGTGACACATATATGTCACATTACTACATTCTCAAGATAGTAACAGGAAGCAGTTGTTTTCTATTTCTGTCCTTCAGATGAGAAAATGAAACCCTAGAGATTATGCAGCTGGTCCAAAGTCATGAGCTAGAAGCAAGGAAGCCAGAATTCCAATCCTGACTACTGGCTTCAAAGCCTGAAGGCCTTAACATTATGATGCTCCCTGAAACTAGCACTGGATTACTGTTGGGGCAGTCCTTGTCCCAGCTCTGCCAAGGTATCCTTGTTGTCACCTTGGGCAAATTCAGCTTCTCACCTCTAACCATAACACTGGGACTATGGATTCTAAGACCCCTTCCAGTTAACCCACACCTGGTCCTGCAACCTGGGCTACACCCTTCCAACTCAATCACTACTGGACTGCAACCTTGGACAATATGCCCAGCCGTCTCTGTACTTCAATCTCAATAAAGTGGGATGATCACATCTGCCTTATAACTAATCATCTCTCTTAATCATTTTCTTCCTGTCAACTGCCATCAAATCCAAAAAGTTGGCCCTGGTTTAGGAACCAGTCTTGGATGAGGCACATGGTAAGTACTTAACCTTTCCTTTCATCCATCTGTTGAGAATTAATCATAATCATCTAAAGAATGGAGCATTCTTCCGGGTCAGTAGACTGCAGCTGCTAGTGGACAATGAAGTAGCTTTAATCAGGGTTCCTGGGTGGCTCAGTTAAGCATCCGACTCTTGATTTTGGCTCAGGTCATGATCTCAGGGTGATGAGATAGAACCCCATGGCAGGCTCCATGCTGGGTTAATAAGTCTCTCCCTCTCCCTGCCACACTCTCAAAAAATTTTAAATAGCTTTAATTAACAAGTCCACTGTCAAAATGTAAGCAATCATTGAGATGTGCCTGCTTTTTCTCCCAAGCCAATAAGAAATGTTGCACAACAGACTCCTAACTTGAACCACCTGGTTTTGAAGCAAGAGAAGGTGCTCTCTTGAATCTGCAATAGCTTTGTCCAGCCAAGGAATTCTTCTGCAGTGTTTTCCTGAAGAGTCCACTTGAGAAGAGAAGAGAAGAGAAGAGAAGAGAAGAGAAGAGAAGAGAAGAGAAGAGAAGAGAAGAGAAGAGAAGAGAAGAGAAGAGAAGAGAAAAGAAAAGAAAAGAAAAAAGAAAAGAAAAGAAAAAGGAGCACCTGGGTGGTTCAGTCAGTTAAGCAACCGACTTTGGCTCAGGTCATGATCTCACAGCTCATGTGTTCAAGCCCTGTGTTGGGCTCTGTGCTGACAGCTCAGAGCCTGGAGCCTGCTTCAGATTCTGCATCTCCCTCTCTCTGCCCCTCCCCCACTTGCAGTCTCAAAAATAAACATTAAAAATAAATTGTGCACTTTTCTCTATTAGGTTGATGGTTAACGGGGCACCTGGGTGGCTCAGTTAGGCATGCAACTTCAGCTCAGATCGTGATTTCATGGTTCATACGTTGCAGTCCTGCATCAGGCTCTGCACTGACAAGTGTGGAGCTGGCCTGGGATTCTTTTCCTCTCTTTGCCACTACTTGCACTTTCTCAAAAATAAGCCTTTAAAGTTAAAAGGCCCCCAAATTTACCGGTCCTTGCCTGTAAGATGCCACATGCACCAATGTTGCTCACATTCCTGAGTTAAAATTAGGGTGATGTCGAGACTAGGAGACCAGAGTAGCCACAGCAACTACCCATAGCTTCAAACCACTCACAAGGTGAATAACGAACTTAAGACGCATCAGTGTCAACCTATTCACGATGTACAGCTGTCTTCCACAGACAAGGACAACATGGACATTCAGTGGTCCTTTGCCAAGAAATCTTAGCTTACTGCTTTTGGTGCTACACCTCAAATATGCAGGCTTCAGGTGTGTAAAGAAGAAAAACCTGGACACATGGTTAGCATTTCTTGCTGTATTAATACTTGCTCATCATGGGGCACCTGTGTGACTCGGTTGAGTATCTGACTTTAGATTTTGGCTCGGGTCATTATCTCCTGGCTCATGAGGTCAAGCCTCACATCCAGCTCTGCGCTGATGCGTGATACTCTGTCCCTCTCAAAATAAGTACATGTATCTAAATTTCTAGGTTTGGGGGGGGGGAACACCTTTTACCAAGTCATTTCTAAAAAAAAACACGGAGGTCACGTACAATTTACACTTTTTGCCATGAATATGTTTGCAATTAAAAAGAGAGCCCCCAGAGGCACCTGGGTGGCTCAGCTAAGCATCCAACTCTTGAGGCTCGGGCCACCATCTCACAGTTCGTGAGTTTGAGCCCCACTTCGGGCTCCATGCTAACAGTGCAGCGCCTGCTTGGGATTCTCTGCCCCTCCCCTGTGCTCTCAAGATTAAAAAGAGAAGCCCCAAATCCTGACAATCAACTGAATGACAAATTGCAGCTTATGAATGGGTTGAGAAAGCTAAGGTGTAGAACGGAATACAAGGGCTTTCGAGTCAAGGCTGGCCTGGGTTATAAATACACTACTTGTTTAGTAGGATGAGGAATGTGTGAGAACTTTTCTTCCCTGTTACCTCTCAAGTGGTTCAACATCACATAAGAAAAAGGCCCCACACGATGTTCAGCAGAGTGGTACTCAAAACACTTTCTTTCCTGACCACTGCAAGAGTCCTTGCCAAAGCATCCAGCACTCTAAAGCATGGGTTCCTAGCCCCTCCAAATGATAGGTGTGTTCATCCACTCCTTACTATCCACAAAGAACGCAGCTTCTGCTCCCAACCTCACTCCTGGGGAGTCAATTTCATGTCAGGTGGACAGTTATATACATTGCCAACTGAAGTGTGACCAGGACTGCCAGTTCAATTTCTTGTCCCCATTGAATCAGACAGCTGGAATGTAGGAGCCAGCCATTAATGCAATCTGATACATCAACTTCTCAGCGTCCGGCCAGGACGATGAACAAGTTATCCCACACCCGTTTATTTGGTAGTACAACCGAAAGGAAGTCAAAAATCCTGACTTGGAACTACTTCCAATTCATGGTTATAGAATCCTTTACCTCCAAACCCTAGTGCAGTTTGCACACTCAATTGCTTACACCCTCAACTCCTACTTTATGATTAAGGTACTCATTTCTTCACCTGATTCCTTATGGCTTACCTATGAGCTCCACTTTTAGTCCCAACACCTTGCCATCTGATCCAATTCACTTGTTTTCCTCCGTTGCTAAGGGACTTTTCAAAGATCCCTCAACTAAAGATTTGCACCTCATGCCACGTCCAAAAACCTTTCTTGTAGGCCACATGAAGCCCTACAACCAATAGCTCTCAAGTCATCCTAAAATGGATGAAACACTAAGAAATTAGTGAAGCTTAGGTCTCACTCTTGAACTCAGGTCAAACAACTACTTGCTAGATACTGAGCTACTATGTGCATCCTTGAATCCCACTCCACAAAGTCCCTGGGTCTTGGACTACCATAGAAGAAAAGTAGGACACAAAAACAATTGAATGACAAATTTACATTCCAATTTATAATTATTTGTAAAGCACTCTTGTTGAATCTTTTTGTTGCTGTTGAAAGTTTTTTTTTATCTATAAAGAAATTCTGGAGGCAGAGAGCCAGCTGGAATGGGCTATTAGCATTAAGCAACCTTCCCCCTTGGCTTTAATTTGCAGTTCGGATGGTAAAAAAACAAAACAAAAACCACCCCTGAAAGGATAGTAACTTGCCCCATATGAAATCTCAATGAGATACATACTGAAACAAAGGTGCCATTTACAGGTGAAGCAGAGTTAAGGGTACTTGGCTGGCTCAGTGGGTAGAGAGGGCAGGACTTGACTTTGAGCCCTTATCAGTAGTAGAGATTAAAGAATAAAAATAAAAGCAGGAAAAATCGCCTATGTACTATTTTTCTGAAGAGCTCAACTGTGCTCTGCAAAGAATATTTTCCATAGAAGAACCTCTCCAAATTACTAGGAAGCAAGTAACAATGTTTCCAGAAAGTTTCACTTTCTCAAAACCAAGTATATACCTGCACCAAAAGTTGTAGTAAAGGCACTAAATGACCCCATTCTAAGACTTTAGTAGAACAATCCTTAATATACAATGTTATGTATGTCACATAGAATGGAAGAAAAAGTATAGTAGTATTATACACATGTATTTCAGGTTGTTAGTTTGGGAAACTTTTTGGCTGTTACATGTTCTTTAGGGTTAACAAGAACTGAGATACTGAAGGAGTCTAAAAACTGTATCATGAATTTCTGCAATCCCAATTAAAAAAAAAAAATCAAACAGGTGATGTATTAGGTTTATCAAGACAAATTTTCAATGACGTCTTCTCAGAACCTCCCAAGTGTGCTGTACAACTGAATTTTTTTGAGGTATCCAAGGAATATTTAATAGGGTGAAGAAAATTTGTGAGGACACAGAAAACTGAATTCAACACTATCAGTTGTTTTGATAAAAATATACTCCAACCCAGTTTTTCTTCAGCTACTTTAATCAGAAATCTTTTGTTCTCAAGAAAAAAAAAAAAAGAAAAACCAGAAGTCTAGTACAAAAATATACAACTGAAAGACATTACCACCAACTAGATCTGTCAACTAAATCGTGTTGAGGATTCTGAAAATAAAAAGTACTAAACCAGTGGTCTTAATCAGGGACATTTATCACCTAACTCTTCCAAGTAACACGGTGCTTACTCTTAAAAAAGTAAATGAGCCTGGCAACAGGCCGTGTATATTTTAAAAAACTTCTATGATCAACACCATTCCTGATAAAGAATTGTAATAATATGAACCATATTAACTAATAAAAAAGCACGACTTCTCATCCAGATATAGGTGAGTCCAACTAAAAGAGATGCCATCTAATGACCACACCTTTGTAAGGAAATATTAAAAGTATATAAACAGTAGATAAGAGATATCTACAATCTGATAAAATTCAAATTTCTCTGGCTAATTTATCTTCACCTTTCTGCTTAAGACATGAAGGTCAGAAGTAACCCACAAGTAAGTGAGAACTACAGATAATTATTTTGAAAAAGCATAAAACTAACAATCCTTCTGTTTCCTTCAATTACCACCCAGGATTAACAGTGACCTCTAGGGAACACCTGCAGTCACTACACTAAGAGGTCAGTTTTTGTGACTGACCTCTTGCAGTATTATACTCCTCCATTCAGGACACAGTACACAGTTGGCTAATGAAACTTAATTTTTGAAATTAGAGTAGCCAGAACTTTTAATGGCCACAGCTAATTGTGCAATAAGTTTTTAACAGTTTCTATCCTCCATTATTTTTTGTCACAGGCCGTAAAATTGCTGGGGCTTCTGGTTAAAGTGACTGCAAATTTGACCTAGAAGTCAGGATAACTCCCTGAGATCAACTTTATCTTAAGTTCTGTATAAGCCACATTATAACCATGACCTATCTCCTTTTTACAGAAATCCAATTTAGGACTTTGCAAGTTGTATGTTGCCAAAAACATCCCTATCAATGTCCAATGTAATTAGTGATGTACCATATTACTTCCATGACCTTTAGTATCTTGCCTTGTTCTGAACAAGTTTTAAAACGCTAGGAGGAATTACCAAAAGACAAAAGGCCCAAAGCCAGAGCTCCCAGTACATCAACAGTCTTAAGTATCTTCTACAAGAAGGCTCATCCCAAATCTGAATTCTACCTTGTGACACCAATCTTCCTTTGTTGGTATCTGCATGAAAGGTTAGTAAGGACCACTGGAAATTTATTTAGGCCCTCCCTACACCTTATAAAGTATCTTTACAGACTGAACTCAATGCAGTGACTTCTTTCAAATTAAAGAAAGTCAGTATAGCATATTCCAAAACTATCTTTAAGTAGCACATTTAAGGAAACTAAGCCACAAGGTAGTTGCATTATGATTTAATCTAATCGCACAAAAATTTGAAATTACAACTCCTCTGGGTTTCTAAGAGGAAGGTTATGCATGCCTCCATATTCAATTCTGCACGTTACATTTGAACCATATAGTGAAATTTACATCATAATGGATCAATTTAGAATTTCCATGCGACACCTCTGATTATATAAAATGGAAGCAATTTTTAAAGCTTTGTGGAAGGTCTCATGCTAATGATAAAGCCTTTTCTATGGGCCACTTTGGGTTATAATGTACCAGGTTGCTGTACTTTAAGATGTTGGTCACGGAGTATCACGGTCTTTGAACTGGCTCCTACTCCTAAAAAATGGTTAAGTACGATCACTTAGGTGACACCAAGAATTCCCTTCAGCCTCAATTGTGTTTAAGATTTGTGTAACCAACGGATCTCCATGGGACAATAAGAACTATGGTAATAGTGGGTTCGACTATTACACAATTATGCTAATATTTTATTAATTCAAAAGCACTTTACAAGAAAATATAAGTATGGCTTCCAATAGGAATGTTATACCTGGACTTGATACCAAGCTCACAGATTTTAGTTTTGCAAGGAAAAACAGGCTTTCAGGTTAAACAACAATTTGTAACCAAAACTTTAATCCCAAGGATTCTCACAAACATATTACAAATGACAGCATGAAAAAAAATCTTGCACAGTAACTCAAAGTTCAGCTCTACAATGTACCCTTAAACTGGCAGGACACTGGTATCTTGAATAGTTTCAAATTTCCAAAGAGAGAATGTTACATAGAGCTGTGTGTTCATATACAGCAATCCTGTTAAAATGAACTTATGACCTAAAGCAAAAGTAAACTTTCTTGAAACTTCCAATTCTACACCAACTGGACCACCTCTGCCCAGTACGAAGACAACTAGGATTCATTTTATTTTAAACCTCTAACCTAGTTTAACAGTGCAGCTTAATTTTTAGCTGCTGACTTGGGTTCACAGCAGCTTTTAAAGACTGTTCAATTACAGCTGCATGCACACTATCTCAGCTATGGAAAAACTCTGTTCAATTTTTGCCAGTTTTGTCTTCATAATATGAAATGTCAAGCTTTAACTGGGCAGGAGTTAATAGGTTTATTATCAGTCTATGTAAGACTAAACTTCAAAGCAAATTCAATTTTGCTTAAGGGAACATTGTAAAGTAACAACTCTTAATATTACATGCCTCATATGATCCATTCAAATCATAGAGAATTACATCTTTATGTGTCACTGTTCCAAGAGACAAACAAATGTGAACAGCTAAAACATCTTAAAAATGCACCAAGCTTATGAAGTCTCAAACAAAACTTGAATTTTCTGTACATACTCCTATCAAATGAAGTTATTTCCTGTACACCACTCCTCTTGCAAACTGGTCTTCTATTTCCTTTCATTTGACCTAGATCGGCTAAAAGACAGAAAACCAAAAAAAAGTTACATACATAACTCAGTGACATAACCAGGGAAGAAGAGTTTTTATGGGAAAAATAAAAATCAAAACAGCCTAAGAAGATCACCTTCTCTTTTTAACAAGTTATTTATAAATGATCATCAAGTCATCAAAAATCTTACCTACGAGACCTAGAAAAGGATCGGGACGGCTTGTGATTTCTCTCCCGAGACAGTGATCTCTCTCTCCTCCTATCTCTAGAAAGGGACCTAAAACCAGAGGAAAAAGAAAAATAGGGCCATTCAGAATTATACACAACAAATATCCTAAGAAGTCTTCAAAAACTAAAAGCTGGTTCACTGGTGCAACTTATTAACACTGGCTCTATATGCTACTTTTTCTTTTTCATTACTAAAGCCAGTCTTTTACCATTAACCACATCATTTGGAACACAGCTCAGGAACAGCAGAAGCATGACTTTCTGAAGGTGGCCAAAAAAGGTAGTTATTTACCTGCTCCGGCTGCGGGAGAAGCTTCTCCGTCTTGGAGATCTAAAAGCAGAAACAGGAAAATTAGGCTAATTGTCAATTAGTATTTATGGCGTGAGGCATTTCCCAACTTTTCAATTTCACTGTTGGGCCCAGTGAATGTGCCGAAGAACTGGCACCCATCGTCCAAAAACAAAACAAAACCGAAAAAACAAAACCAAAAACAAAACCAAAAAAAAAAAAAAAACCAAAAAAAACAAAAACAGAAAAAAAACAGAAAAGAAAAAAAGGCACAGAAGGATTAAGGAACCAAAAGCTCAAGTGAAAAGCAGGTATTCCAACCATGGATTCACTTTAACAAAGAATGCTTCACAGCAGATCTGTCCAATGCAAAACTTCATGTCAAACTAACTTCACTACCCAAACACCACACCAAAATATAGTCCCACAAGTAGTTCCAAAAACAGTACCATAAACCAGTATTTGGAACCCATGCAAACCTATAAGTCCATGACAAGACTTAGGTACCAGGTGGATAGTGTAATTTTGTGAAAACGCGCTAGGTGTAAATACTGATGCCATTAAGTGCTACATTAGAACTGCATTTGTGATCGTCACATTAAAGAGTGTGTTTAGGCTTATAAAAATTACCTTAGCTTGGCCCACTTTACCCCCAAAATTTAAAATTTGAAAACTGTTAGTAAAACCATTTAAAGGTGATAGGATTCAACAAATTTTTGCTAGAAAAGAAAGCTAAATCTGTTAGGAGTTATTAAAATTTTTAGTTTGGCATCTCACACATGCAAATAAGTTTCACCTGAAGGTCTAGTTACATTATGAGTTCCCTATCACCCTTAAAAGTTTTATTCAAGCAATATATATGTACGTTACCATTCAATTATGCACAGCCAGCCTTTGATCCAGAAAAAAGAATTACTTTAAGCCGCTTACTCCTTATTTTAACCAGCAGTAAACTGTATAAGCAGGAAAAACTTACTAGTTTTGGGTTTCAACAAGCTAGAAATGGTGAGGTGAGGCTGCCGGACTGACGGCCAGGAAGAATTTGCTGAAAAGGTTTTGCCAGATGTTGCGTTGGATTTAGTTGGTTGGCGAAGGGGGTGTTGTGGATTTTTCCTGCTTTTTTGTTAGCCGAAGGCTGCTGCTGTAGTTGTTGTGAAGACATTTGGTAAATAAACAGCTGAGCTGATTGGCCAGGAATGTGTGGGCGGTCGAGGTGGCTGCTGCCGATTTGGTTAAGGTTGGAGAGAAGGCTGAGAGAAAACAGCATGCTCGGGAACCAAAGGGCGGTGCAACCTGACGACTGGCCATGCCTGGGTCATGTGAAACGACACCAGCCAAGCTGAATGGGGCGCGCTGGTCACATGACGCTGAAAGGGCTAGTTGACTGGCTAATGCAGACTCAGAGGGTGGTGAGAAGAGACATGATGGTGACTCTGTAACGGGGTTCATTTTTATTAATAGATGGACCAAAAAGCACAAAAAAAAAATGAAAAACAAGCCATCAGTACAACCATCTATTTAGCTAACAAATACTCTTTATTATGATGGGCAACAGTGTGTTGTTTTGTTTTTCAAAATAGCAAAAGGGGCAAGATTTTGAACTCCTATCTCCTAGAAGGACTTCACTCACCTGTAAGAGGTAAATTAAGTCCTATAGAAACTATTTTGGAGGAGATGTGGAGTTAGCATCCAGACAATACTGCCTGGTCCAAGAATGATGCCATTTTCAATTATAAAAAAACTGAAATCTCTCCTATTTGGTTTTGAAGAACAGATGACTGGGATTACTTTTTTAGCCCCCTTTATCGGTCAGTGACTTAAGTTAGTTTCAGAATGATTTCTACTTTACCAGTTTTAACATTACAACAGCTGCCTGTTTGATAAATACTACAATAGTAGAAAACACATTTTTGTGAAGAGCTAGAGTTGAATGTAATGTTTGTCATTATGGAGTCAAGAAATGGAAAAAGGCCTAAATTGAAGTATAAGGGAAGACTTGGAAAGATGCAACTAGAAGATGAACTAGAAGATAGATCCAAGATAGAAGTTACTGACTACCAACATGAACAGTGACCTAAAGACAAAAGCCAACACTCAGCACAACTCACATACCCCAAACTACACCCAGCAAATGTTTCATAAAAACCTCCGATTCTTCAAAGTTTAAAACCCACCAACAAACTTTGAGAGAAATACCTGCTCCTATTAGCTACTCCGTTACACCAATACCTCTAAACACGCTCTCAAGTACCTGCGACGAGGTGGAGGACTCCTTCTCCGATAATCATCTCGAGGGCGACGACCCCAAGAAGGAGGTGGGCCACGATTTCTACTTCTCTTTTCACCATTCGAGAGTTCCACTCTTACTCGGCAGCCACACAGTGTTCTAAGGAAAGAAACATTACTAAATTTAAAAGAGCAAAGACGTGTATACTAAAGCAAAAAGCACTCCTACTTAGCCTTTTCTGTAAACTACACACCTGAAACATCTGTAGAATCCTTAATAGCAGAACAAGTTTTTCTAATGAAAACCAACTTCTTTATGCTTTAATGCCTTGTTAGAGCCAGTCTAAATCATTGGGCTCAATGTTAATTTGTTAAGTTACAAGTGTGAAAACCTTGGATTCTTCCTCAAAAAACCAGTTCATCTGTACATCCTGCTGGGACTTCCAAGATCCCAGAACTTGTTTACTGATCTTGATGTTACTAGACTGTTGGTCTTTCTCTTCCCCAGATAACCCCAATTCTCCATGCCAACAGCAGTGAACAAAAGCATTTTGGCCATTTTACATCACCATCTCCCCTACATCATCACACAATAGCTGACCCGTTAGGAAACTGAAGCTGAGGAAAGGCGGAAAAAAGTTATCCTCCACCTCTTGTTTCACATCCATTCAGATGAACCACCTTTATTGGGTCAGCGATTAAGAGGTGGGAACCTGGAAAAATGTGTTTCTACCATCTGCTTGGATAAATGACCTTCTCTACAGCTTTACAGCCAACCCTCCGATCCCTTAACTTTTGGATCTTAAAGATTAACCATTTCCCCTGGTTTCCTGAAATCCAATGGTTTTCCAACAAGCAGGAAGGAGAAGGGCAGCACCTGGTCATTCTTAAAACTCAGGTGTTACTTACCAGCCATTAATGGGACACTAAACACACACACAACACAGCTACATATTCCACACTTCCTAAGTATTTCAAACACATAAAAGATAATGGTACAATAAAGCCCATGCAACCATTATCCAACTACGAGAATTACCAGTTTGTGGCCATTCTTACTTGAAAAGATCTGATTTCACAATTGTTTCAGAAACAATTCAAAGGTGACACCACAAATGACAACTTTGTGGAAGGTTTAGATAAAATGCTTCAACCACATTTTGGATGCAAACATCCACCCACCAAGAATCGACCATTAAACATTTTCTTCAATGGCCACTTGAGTAAAAAGTTACTTCCTATTGATCTTCAGTAAAACACTTTTTCTTTGCAGAAAAGGCATATGTTAAGTCTCCAGTAACATTAACTTCAGATAGCCAAGAAGCTATCTAAAAGTCACATAACCTAGGAATTTTAAACATTAAAAACACAAGCAACGTATTTGTCATCAACATTAGTCATTAAATTACCTCCCATCTAGCTCTCGAACAGCATCAGCTGCATCTCGGGGATCTTCAAATTCAACAAAAGCAAAGCCGGGAGGGTTTCTAGCAACCCACACACTTCGGAGTGGTCCATAATAGCCAAAAGCTCGTTCCAATTCAGTCTTGTTACCATTGTTTCCAAGATTACCTACGTAAACTTTACAGTCCAGTGGACAGGAATCACGGTGCATTTCTGTAATTAAAAAAAAAATTACCCGAAATGTTAATCATTTACCCAATAAACCTACACAGTGAAAAAAGATCCTTAGAAAAGAATGCTGAAACACTAAAAACCAAACAATTACTACCCTTGAAACACCCATTTCTCTCTAATCTGTACTTCTAACTACCAGGAAGCCAGCACAAAATGCATTAAGAAGAAAAATGCCTCCTGGAAAAATTGGTGGGGGAGTGGAAAGCACTGAAGAAGCATTTACAATCTGGGCAGTTAGTAACTTTACCAATTATTATAACTAATATCAAAGATAAAGCACTTAAGGTAGAGTAACTTGTGCAGAACCAAATCCTAGAGACGTAATAACCAAACCTAATAACCGAAGGGATACTAATGTGTCTTCGTGTAATTAAAACCTTAACCAGCTTCATTCCTAAAGTGTTAGGAATCCAGACACAAGCGCACATATTCCAGTTCTATGTATATAAAATATCCAACAGGTAAATGCAGAGACAGATTCATGGTTACCAGAGGCTGGGTGAGAGGGCAGAGGGAATGAGACCAGCTGCTTAATGGGAATAGGTCTCCTTAGGGGGTAACAAAAATGTTTTGGAACTAGACAGATATGACAGTTGCACAGCACTGAGAATGTACTAAATACTACTTAACCGCACACTTTAAAAGGAAGCTTATGTTAATTTCAGGTGGGGATTTGTTAGTGCAAAAATTTACTGCACTTTGGGGGCTTATATTTGCTAGAACTTCACTACAAGTCACTTCCAAAACGAATCTAATCAACTTGTAGGACAGATTCAATTGCAAAGAGTAACGAACCCAGTAACTCAGCTTAAGGGCTTCTCATAAACACCACATTCTGCTCACTCTGGACTTACCCAATTAAAAAAACTAGTCCAGACACATCCTATTTGCATGACCCCACCCTGTACCCAGGAGTCTTGAGACCAAACCATTGCTGGAGATTTTTTTTTTAACTTCGCTGTGAGCAGTTTTAGGAGTTAAGTATCAAAGGTAAGCTGCTACAAGTACAGTGTGGCTCAAGGAAGACCGATCAGTTTAAAAAAAAAAAAGTGATTAAGACTGTAAAAAGTCAAATTAAGATGGAAATACAGGTGACTACACAAACCACGTAACATGGATTGAAAGGCCCAGCCTTGATTAGTGACTGTGGAAAAAAACCCTGAGCTTCCGAAGAAAACGTGGGGGTGGGGGAAAAAAGGCGCCATAAATTGAAAGGCCGCGGCCCGGAGTACAATTCGGTTAGCGGCCCTCTTTCCCGCCTCAACTTTCGGGTTATCCCACTTCTCAGTTCACCACCACCACCTCTCCCCCACCCCCCCGGATAGGGGAAGATTATAAACACCTCCACTTCGAGACCGAGGTACGTTCTCTGATGGGCCAGGAGCCCCCGCCACCGCCCCATGCTGAACGTCACAAAATGGCGGCGGCGTCTCTTTGTCTCAACCTGGCGCCATTGGGCCTGGCCCCACCGCGGTCCTGTTAAGTGCCATTTCCCACTGCACTCCTTTAGTCGCTGGTCTCTTACCGAAATCTTGGGTTACAAAGCAGACGCTCAAAACCACACACCCTCGGATCGGTCTTCCCGCTTCCCGCTCCCCTCCGGCCCGGCTCCCGCAGATGCTCTCGCTGACCTGGCGTCCACGAAATGGCGGACCACCGCCTTCTCCTCGCCCTTATTTATACGCCATGCTGAAGTCACATGATTGGACGGGCTCGCCCAATGAGAGGCGGAGGAGGCTGTGACGTAGCGGCCATCAAATCAACGAGAATCGCGGTTGCTGGGAGCGCGCTCTGGCGGTGCCGCTGGGTCCGTGGAGACGTATGCTGCCGCGCTCCAGTCGCCTTAGGCCTGGGGCTTCCTCGGGTGTTTCCGGGTGGCAGACCTCCAAGTTACCCTCGATCCCCTCTCCCTCATCTCCAGATACACTAGGGTTTCATAACACCACTGCTGTTACTCCCAAACGCTGATAGAGCCGTTTGCCCCAAATAAGATTTAGATCGTAAACTCATTACTTAATCCTCGAGAACGGTTAGACTGGAACTAAAGCATCGTGTTTACAGACGAGCTTCAGAGTTGCTCCCAAGGTCACTGAGCTGTGGGTGACCAAACTGCCACCAGAGTGTGCCCGCCCACGTCTCACACTACGGAAAAGCCCGATCCTGGAAAGTCGGCCCAACTCTGGCTGGTTTCCCGCCTCTCACCCAAACTGCAGGATTTGGCAGAGAAGGGTGGCGTCATCATCCCGGACTCTTGAAAGGTTTAATAGAAACTCAAATGCAAATGAGACCGGCCAGGCCATCTGGACGCTCACCTTTACCAAATAACAGTAAAAAGAAATTTCTGAAAAGAATTAGTTTTAATTCTGGGCCCCCAAACAAACGCCAGGAAGAGTATGTCTGGCCTCTCTCCAGGAAAAGCCTGCCTGCGTATTGACGACTTGGGGGTGGGGCTGGGGTTCTTGGACCACTCACACCTTCCTCTGTTTTCCACTTCCTCCTAGGAAAACAGAGCCTCAAAAATAATTCACTACTGGGAGAGAAATACCGCAATCCTGCTCGAAAAATCGCTAACCCCTCCCTCTCTGGAACAGTGAGTCAAGCTACGAAGTTTGTCTGGTGTCGTGAAACCTACGCCCCTACCCCCCCCCCCCTTCAGTGCTGTCTGACTTATTGTTAAAATTTAAATTTACTTTCAAGAAAAAGAAAACTAATACCTTGTATTTTCAGTCACAAAAATGAAAAAGATATGCCAGTATTTACTTATCACTCCCGGATATTTTCTTTTGAATCCTTATCTCGTGGCTCTAAAAGGTTGGGGAGGGAGGGTGGAATGCAAAGATTTAATCGCTCTGAGCCTTAGTTTTCTCACCGTACAATAGGAATTTCATACTGCAGGGAAAGAGGAGGGACAGGAACTACAGTCGAAGAGCCAGGACCTGTGCTGGCCTTACCTGGGGTGTTTCCCAGGTGAAGGGGGATTCTAGCATACCCTTTCTCTTTCTCTTCTTGCTTTTCTTCCCTTCTCTAAATATTTCTCTCTTCTGGCTCACTTCTGTTGTCTCGATTTGATCCCCTCCTCTGGGTAAGCTTTTCTCCTGGTTTGAATTTTATTTTCTTCTGCCAAAGCAAAGGCTTTGAAGTGAGACAGTCCTGGATCTGGACTATCAAAGTCCCACTACTACATACTGCTAAAGTGTCTTGAAAAGAATCCCCAGGGCGCCTGGGTGGCTCAGTTGATTGAGCGTCTGACTTTCACTCGGGTCATGATCTCGTAATTCCGTGGGTTTGAGCCCTATGTCTGGCTCTGTGCTGACAGCTCAGAGCCTGGAGCCTGTTTCAGATTCTGTGTCTCCTCTCTCTGCCCCTCTCCTCGTGCTCTGTCTCTGTCTCTCAAAAATAAATAAATGTAAAAAAAAAAAAAACAAAAAGAAAACCACAACAAACCAACAAAGAATCTCTTACCCTGTCTCAGGATTATTTCCTTCTGTAAAATGGGATAATAATACCAGCCTTTCAGGGTTGTTATGTGCTGTCTCCTCTCACAGGAACTTCAGCTTTTGTCTGTGGTGGTCACTCCTGCATTCCTAGGGCCTAGGAACGAATCTGGCACACAGCACATAAACATATTTAATTATTTAATTACTTAGAAGAAAGCACGAAAATCACCTGACAATCTCTATTCAAAAAAATGCTGACTCTTCAAAGAATATCCTATCCATTCTCACCATTTTTCCTGTCTTTGGGTTTGTGAGTGTAATGCTAGTCTAGCATGCATCTTTCAATGGAGCACTCTTAATCCCTCCAGCTGTATCCCAGAATACATTTGGAACCTCCTTTGGCCATCCACACATGCTTTCCACCTTCTGGTAACTGCAGCCAAGTGAATTATCCATTTAAATTATGGATTATTTTTAATGTTGCTTTAAATATATTCAATCATCAACCACTCTTGTCCAGATTCTACAACCACATGAAGCTGTCAGAGGGACATGTCAATATTTCTTGGTAGGGACAAGGAATGGAGATCATACGTTGTGGTAAACATCCCTTGATTTCATTTGGAGAACTACCTTCCTCGTAGTAGACCATGGCATTGATTCAGGTGTGGTTGGGTTCATGAAAGCATTCTAGTTCTTAGCACCCCCTTCCTACACCAATTAGTTCAGGAATGGATGAGTAATACAATCAAACCAGTCAACTGCTAATTCTAGTCCTGCTGTTAGGCCAACCAGAGATGTGCTCATTTCCTCTGACTAGTGGCTTACCTGAGCCAGGGAAGCCATCCTCTTTCTAGAGGGAAGAGGCAGCCCTTAGAGGATCCAACCTACAGGGAGGGAGAGAGCTGAGAGATGGGAAATAAAGAGCCCTGGAACTCTAGTTAAAGAAGCTCTGAACCCAGTTCTATTTTTGGAATTCTTTAGTAGCATACATTCCTAACACTTCACCCAGTTTGCCTAAGCCACTTGAATTAGGTTTTTTGTTTTTTGTTTTTTTCCTGACATTTGCAAACAGAAATACTCCAGGGGGACTGGGTGGCTCAGTTGGTTAAGCATCCGACTTCAGCTCAGGTCATGATCTCACAGTTTATGAGTTCCAGCCCATCAGCCGGCTCTGTGCTGACGGCTCAGGCCCTGGAGCCTGCTTCAGATTCTGTCCTCTCTCTCTGCCCCTCCCCAGCTTGTGTGCTCTGTGGGGCTCAAATTCATAAGCCACGAGATCATGACCTGAGCTGAAGCTGGTCACTTAACAGACTGAGGCACCCAGGTGCCCCTAAAGTATTAATTCTTATACATATATATTTGTGCCTGGCCATAAGTAATATTTTTTCCTTAAAAAAAAAAAGTACTTAGTGAATAGTTAATGGGTGCATTTGAGAATCAGAAGAAAACTCAGGGCCATGGTTCTCAATTTGAGGTACTGAGAAAGTCGGTGTTAGAGTAATTTTTGTGTTTGGAGTTTTTCTTTTTTTTTTTAATTTTTTTTTTACCATTTATTATTTTTTTTTTTCAACGTTTATTTATTTTTGGGACAGAGAGAGACAGAGCATGAACGGGGGAGGGGCAGAGAGAGAGGGAGACACAGAATCGGAAACTGGCTCCAGGCTCTGAGCCATCAGCCCAGAGCCTGACGCGGGGCTCGAACTCCCGGACCGGGAGATCGTGACCTGGCTGAAGTCGGACGCCCAACCGACTGCGCCACCCAGGCGCCCCTTTACCATTTATTTTTGAGAGACAGAGCAAGTATCTGTCTGTCTCTCTCTCTCTCTCTTAAAAAAAAAAAAAATGAAAAAAGAAAAATTCCCAGCCGACTTCAGCTCAGGTCATGATCTCGCGGTGCATGAGTTCGAGCCCCACATCAGGCTCTGTCTGACAGTTCAGAGCCTGGAGCCTGCTTCAGATTCTATGTCCCCCCTCTCCCCCACTCATGCTCTGTCTTGCTCTGTCTCTCAAAAGTAAATGTTAAAAATTTTTTTTTTTTTATAATTTTTTTTTTCAATGTTTATTTATTTTTGGGACAGAGAGAGACAGAGCACGAACGGGGGAGGGGCAGAGAGAGAGGGAGACACAGAATCGGAAACAGGCTCCAGGCTCTGAGCCATCAGCCCAGAGCCTGACGCGGGGCTCGAACTCACGGACCGCGAGATCGTGACCTGGCTGAAGTCGGAAGCTTAACCGACTGCGCCACCCAGGCGCCCCTAAAAAAATTTTTTAAAAAAAAGAAAAACTCCAAACACAAAAATAACACCGACTTTCTCAGTACCTCAAATTGAGAACCATGGCCCTGAGTTTTCTTCTGATTCTCAAATGCACCCATTAACTATTCACTAAGTACTTTTTTTTTTTTAAGGAAAAAATATTACTTATGGCCAGGCACGAATATATATGTATAAGAATTAATACTTTAGGGGCGCCTGGGTGCCTCAGTCTGTTAAGTGACCAGCTTCAACTCAGGTCATGATCTCGTGGCTTGTGAGTTTGAGCCCCACATTGGGTTCTGCACCGGTGGTGCACAGCCTGCTTGGGATTCCCCCCCCCGCCCCTTTCCCTCTCTCTCTCTGTCCCTTCCCCACTTGTGCTTCCCCACTTGAGTCTATCAAAATAAATAAACTTAAAAAAAAAAAAGAATTGACACTTTAAATATTGTGATTGACTTCAAGTATCCAAAAGAAAATCTAATAAGAGCCTGGGCTATAGCAATAGTCCATTAACTACTTGGCTCAGTGACTGTGTTGGCAGCAAGCAGATGGCACATTCAACAAAGAGTTAACTGAAGATGTAATTATTTACAGAGGCTCGGGCAGGGCTAAGGAGGGGGGAGGGGATGGTTAGAGGTGGAATAACTAACTGGACTAATCTCTCTTCCCACAGTCCCATCTTACAGTGGTGCCTTCTGTTGCCCAAAGCCCCTGGGAAACCTGAGGACAAGAGAGCTGAATGATGAAAGCTTAGAATCAGCCTCACAGCAACAGAATAGGGCAGAGAAGACCAGAAAACTGATTCAGGGCTGTGTTATCCAATGAAGCAGCCACTGGACAAACACAACTATTTGAGTCCAAAAAAAAATTTTTTAAGCAGGAAGTCTATGTTGTTGTTGTTTTTTTAATGTTTATTTATTTTTGAGAGAGAGAGAGAGAGAGAGAGGGAGAGAGACACAGAATCCAAAACAGGCTCCAGGCTCTGAACTGTCAGCACAGAGCCCCACGTAGGGCTCCAACTCATGAACCATGAGCTCATGACCTGAGCCGAAGCCCGATGCTTAACTGACTGAGCTACCCAGGCGCCCCATTTGAGTCCAAATTAACATGTGTTGTAAATGTGAAATACATGCTGGATTCCCAACACTTAGTATATATATTTTTTTAATTTTGTTTTTTTGCATATATTTTTATATTTATTTTAAATTAAATTTAAATTTATTTTACTATATGTTAATTTACATCTAAATTAACATATGGTGCAACAATGATTTCAGGAGTATATTCCTTGATGCCCCTTACCCATTTAGCCCATCCCCCCTCCCACAAGCCCTCCAATAACTCTGTTTGTTCTCCATCTATAAGAGTTTCTTATGTTTTGTCCCCCTCCCTGTTTTTATATTATTTTTGCTTCCCTTCCCCTATGTTCATCTGTTCTGTGTCTTAAAGTCCTCACATGAGTGAAGTCATATGGTATTTGTCTTTCTCTGACTAATTTCACGTAACATAATACCCTCTAGTTCCATTCGTGTAGTTGCAAATGGCAAGATTTCATTCTTTTTCTTTCTTTCTTTTAATCTTTATTTATTTTTGAGAGAGAGAGACAGAGTGCAAGCTGGAGAGGAACACAGAGAGAGAGACACAGAATTTGAAGCAGGCTCCAGGCTCCGAGCTGTCAGCACAGAGCCTGACACAGGGCTCGAACTCATGAACCGCGAGATCATGACCCAAGCTGAAGTCGGACACCCAACCGACTGAGCCACCCAGGCACCCCAAGATTTCATTCTTTTTGATTGCCGAGTAATACTCCATTGTATGTATTTACCACATCTTCTTTATCCATTCATCCATTGATGGACATTTGGGCTCTTTCCATACTTTGGCTATTGTTGATAGTACTGATGTAAACATTGGGGTGCGTGCCAACACTTAGTATATTAGAAAATGTAAAAATCTCGTTTTTATATTGATTATATGTTGAAATGATACTTTTGTGATGTATTGAGTTAAATATATTATTAAAATTAACTTAGCGGTGCCTGGCTGGCTCAGTCCACAGAGCATCTAACTCTTGATCTCTGATCATGAGTTCAAACCCCACATTGGGTACAGAGATTACTTTTTAAAAAAAGGGGAATAATTATAAAAGACCTTCCATTTTGTTTTTTTATCTTTTTTTTTTTTTAATTTTTTTTTTCAACGTTTATTTATTTTTGGGACAGAGAGAGACAGAGCATGAACGGGGGAGGGGCAGAGAGAGAGGGAGACACAGAATCGGAAACAGGCTCCAGGCTCTGAGCCGTCAGCCCAGAGCCCGACGCGGGGCTCGAACTCACGGACCGGGAGATCGTGACCTGGCTGAAGTCGGACGCTTAACCGACTGCGCCACCCAGGCGCCCCTAGGCCTTCCATTTTGGATGCCTGACTGGCTCAGTTGGTAGAGTATGTGACTCTTGACCTTGGATTGTGAGTTCAAGCTCATGCTGGGTGTACAGATTACTTAAAAAATAATAAAAATAAATAAAAATAAATAAATAAATGGGGGTGCCTGGGTGGCTCAGTCAGTTAAGCATCTGACTCTGGATTTCAGCTCTTCCACGTCATGATCTCGCGGTTTTTGAGTTCAAGCCCTGTGTCTGGCTTTGCACTGACAGTGTAGTCTGCTTGGGATTCTCTCTCTCTCTCCTTCTCTCTCTGCCCCTCTCCTGCTTATTCTCTCTCTCTCTCAAAATAAATAAATAAACTTTGAAATAAATACAAATAAGTAAAATTAACTTCATCTCTTTCTTTATACTTTTTAACTGTGCCTACAAGTACTTTTTTTTTTTTTTTTTTAAACTTTTTTCAACGTTTATTTTTGGGACAGAGAGAGACAGAGCATGAACGGGGGAGGGGCAGAGAGAGAGGGAGACACAGAATCAGAAACAGGCTCCAGGCTCCGAGCCATCAGCCCAGAGCCCGACGCGGGGCTCGAACTCCCGGACCGCGAGATCGTGACCTGGCTGAAGTCGGACGCTTAACCGACTGCGCCACCCAGGCGCCCCTACAAGTACTTTTAAAATAACATGGTTCACATTATATTTCTATTAGGCAGTGTTGATTTACAGGGACAAATGAAAAATAACCACACATGATTATGATAAACATTTAAGAACTCATTTTAGTGGGGCATCTGGGTGGCTCAGTCAGTTAAGCATCCAACTCTTGATTTCCACTCAGGTCATGATCTCATGGTTGGAGGGTTTAAGCCCCATGTCAGGCTCTGCACTGACAGCTGGAGCCTGCTTGGAATTCTCTGTATCCTTCTCTTTCTGCCTGTCCCTTATTCACATTCACACTTACTCTCTTTCTCTGTCTCTTTCTCCCAAAAATAAATAGACATTTTTTTAAATAAAAAAATAAAAACTCATTTTATTTCCATATCCTTGACAAGTATTTGAAAATAGTGTTTCTGGTACTTATATTATTTAAGCTTCTTTTTTTAAACCTAATTGCTTTGATAGCTTGATAGCTTTTCTATGCTTTTTTAAATATAATTCCCTGAAACAGTTTTTTGGATCGTATTATGTACTTAACAGTCATTTATTCATTCAAAAAGCATTTATTAGATACCTTCTATTTTCCAAACACTGAGATAGATTTAGAGGACAAAATAGCCCAAACAGAGCCTTAGGCTGCTGCCACCATGGAGCTAAGTTCTAATATAGGGGGGAGTTAGATAAAGAATCACACAAGCAGTCGTGAAATTATTTATGTGGAAAATTATCTGGAGAAGAAAATGTTGCCCTAAGAATATATTATAGGAGGGGCGCCTGGGTGGCTCAGTCGGTTAAGAATCCGACTTCGGCTCAGGTTACAATCTTGCAGTTTGTGAGCTCGAGCCCCGCGTCAGGTTCTGTGCTGACAGCTCGGAGCCTGGAGCCTGCTTCCGACTCTGTGTCTCCTTCTTTCTCTGCCCCTCCCCCACTTGTGCTCTGTCTATCAAAAATAAATAAACGTAAAAAAAAACTTTAAAAAAAGAATACATTATAGGAGAGAGTGGCCTGATTAAGTAAACCAAAGAAGGCTTCCCCAAGAAGACACAATTGAGCAAAAGCAGCAGGGCAAAATTTGTGAGAGGCATGAGAGAATGTTCCTGGAAGACGGTACAGAATGTGTAAAGTTCCTGCAGTAATTTAGAGGAGTTAAAAAAAAGTGAGGAATAGATTGGAAATTTTATTAATGTGTAGAATGTTCATTTTATGTATGTATTTATTCATATATCAACAAGTACCTACCGAGTGCCTACTAAGTGCTTTCCAAGAAGCAAGGTGAATCAGTCACAAATATTACACAGCCATTAAAAAGGATGAGTTTGCACCGTTTGTGACAACATGGATGGACCTCCAGGGTATTATGCTAAGTGAAATAAATCAAACTAAAAGAGACAAATAGCATATGATTTCACTCAGGTGGATCTTAAAAAAAAAAAACAAAAACAAGTGAATAAAAAGCAAAATCAAACTTGTAAATACAGAGAATGAACCAGTGGTTGCCAGAAGAGAAAGGGTGAGGGAAGTGCAAACTGGGTGAGGGGAGTGGGAGACACAGACTTCCAGTTATGGAATGAATAAGTCCCGGGAATAAAAGGTATGGTATAAGGAATATAGTCAAAGATACTGTGATTGTGTATGGTGACAGAAGGTAGCTACACTTGGGGTGAGCATAGCTTACTGGATTAGCTTTTGGAATCACTATGCTGTATTCCTGAAACTAATGTAACATCGTGGGTCAACTATACTCAAAGATTTTTTTTGGCTTTGGATTCTCTCTCTCCCTCCCTCTCTCTGCCCCTCCCTTGCTTGCTCTCTCTCTCTCCCTTTCTCTCTCCCTCCCTCTCTCTCTCTCAAAAAAATAAACTTAAAAAACATGAGTGCTTACTATGTTTCTCTGTGGCAGGCTCAGATAGCTGCTACAATGCTATGTTAGAAGTATGAATACCGTGGAGACTTTCCCCTCCTCCACATAGAAGATTATATGTGGCAACCGGACTTTTTATTTTCAAGGGGGGAGGGGCTCTTGTGCCTGAAAAGGAATAATTGATTAACTCTGGTGTTTTGATTTATGTTAAATTAATCAGTTTCAAATTCTTGAATCCAGTTTTTTTTGGTATGTTTAAGCTAAACTTCTAATCATTGTTATTTTATTTTCTAAGAATCTACTGTTTCTTAGTAAGATCAATAATTCTCACCGTCCTTAGATAAGTCTTAACTAGAATCAGAAATCTGGGGTGCCTGGCTGGCTCAGACAGTAGAGCAACTTTTGAGCTTGGGGTTGTGAGTTCGAGCCCCACGTTCTGAGCTGACAGCAGAGAGCCAGATGTGGGGCTTGAACCCATGAACCATGAGATCACGACCCAAGCTGAAGTTGGACGCTCAACCAACTGAACCACCGAGAAGCCCCAATACATTTAATTTTCTGAAACATTGCAAAAGTCTATTATAGCAGACTGAAAATTCTAACAAGCAAGATCTCCAGTGTTCATGGATTGAAGGGCTTTACTATTGTTAAGATGGCAATACTACCTAAAGCAATCTATGGATTCAATGTAATCCCTATCAAAATTCCAAAGGCCTTTTTTGCAGAAATGGAAAAGCCAATCCTCAAATTCGTATGAATTTGCAAGAGGCCCCAAGTAAGCAAAAATAGTATTAAAAAATAAGAACAAAGTTGGAGGATTCACACTAATTCCAAAACTTACTACAAAGCTTTGGTACTCAGCTGATTGTAGTATTAGCACAAGAATAGACATATAGACCAATGGATAGCATTAAAAGTCTGGAAATAAAGCCATGCATTTATAGGCAATCGATTTTTGTCAAGGGCCAAGACTATTCAGTGAGGAAAGAATAGTCTTTTCTACAAATGATGTTGTGACAACTGGATATCCGCAAGCCAAAAAAAAAAAAAAAAGAAAAAGAAAAAGAAAAATGACATTGAAATCCTACCTTATACTGTATAAAAAAAATTAACTGTAAATGTATCAATGACCTAAGTATTAGATCTAAAACCACAAAACTCTCTTATGAAAGCATAGGGATAAATCTTCATGATCTTGGATTTGGCAACGGATTCCTATATATGACACCAAAAGTACTAGCAACAAAAGAAAAAATAGTTGAATTGAACTTCATCAAAATTAACAATACTTGTGCACTAAAGGGCATTATTTAAAAAGTGAAAAGGCAGCTGCTGTGTAATAAAGAATTTGTCTGGTCAGTGTTCCAGGTTCCTGACACTGAGCTTCTAAAACCCTTGGAATTTCCTGAGCAACCACATGATTGGAAGGTTGGGACATTGAGCCAGGCCCCACCCATGCTGGGAAGAGAAGGATGGGGGTGGGAGCTGGTGATTGAGTCCTGTAGCCAGTGGTTTAATCAATTAAATCTATGTAAACAAATTCTCATTAAAAACTCTACACAAGCTCAGTGGAGCTTCCTAATTGGTAAATACATTGATGTGCTTGAAGAGTGATGCACTCTGATTCTATGAGAAGAGAATACAGAAGCTCTGTGTTGGGGACCCTCCCAGACCTTCCCTTATGCATCTCCCTAGTTTGTTCCTCCTGACATACATATATATATCCGTTGTTTTATTTGCTTATTTATTTTAAATAATCTCTACACCCAACATGGGGCTCAAACTCAGGACCCCAAGATCAAGAGTCACGTGGCCTATATTCTTTATAATAAAAACAGAACAGCAAATATAGCGGTTTCTTGAGTTCTGTGGATCAGTCTTGTGAATTACCAAACCCAGGGTGTCGTGGAAACACCTACATTTGTAGCCACGTGTTCAAGGGTGCAGGTAGCCTGGAGACATCCAGATACTGAGGCTGGTGTCTGAAGTGGAGTCAGTCTTGTTGACTGAGTGCCAGTCTATGCTAACTTTGAGTGTCTAATATCAGACTGAATTGTAGTACACCAGTTGGTGGTGCAACAGGTTGGGGTTAAAATGGAATAACAACCTACAGAGTGGGAGAAACTACTTGCAAATCATATATCTGATTTAAAAAAAATCATATATCTGTTAAGTGTCTAATATCCAGAACTCGTATAGGGCACTCTTACAACTCAACAACAACAAAAGAAGCAACTCGATTTAAAATGGCCCCTCCCCTGCTCATGCTCTGTTTTCTTTCTCTCAGAAATAAACATTGAAAAAACAAAAATAAAAAATGGCACAAGAAGAGATGCTCAATATCATTAGTCATTAGGAAAATGCAAAATAAAACCACAATGAGTTACAACTTCACACCCATTTGGATGGCCATGATAATAATTTTTTTAACAAATTTCTTCTTTTTTAAGTTTATTTATTTATTTTTGAGAGAGACAGAGATAGCATGAGCGAGGGAGGGGCAGAGAGAGAGGGAGAGAGAGAATCCCAAGCAGGCTCTGCACTATCAGCACAGAGCCAGAGGCCAGGATGGAACTCACAAAACTGAGATCATGACCCAAGCCAACACCAAGAGTCAGATGCTTAACTGACTAATCCACCCAGGCACCCTATAATAATAATTTTTTTAAAGGAAAATAAATATTGGTGAGGATGTGGGGAAATTAGAACCCTCATATAGAGCCAGTGGGAATGGAAAATAGTACAGCTACTACGGAAAAGTTTTGCCATTCCTCACAAAATTGAACATAGAATTACCTTACGACCTAATAATTCCACTTTCAGGTATATACCCCAAAGAATTGAAAATTGGTACTCAAACAAGAACATGCACATGCATATTAGCACCGATATTTGCAATTGCCAAGAGGTAGGAATGTTCCAAGTGTCCATCAATGGATAAACAAATTGTAGCGTTACGTATATGTAGGTATAAAAGTGAAATATGATTCAGCTACAAAAAAAAAGTACTGATATATGCTACAAAATGATAAACTTTGAAGACATGCCGCTGAGTGAAAGAAGCTGTCACAAAAGGTTACGTATCGTATGATCCCATTGATAGGAAATATTCAGAAGGAGTAAATTCAGAGATAGAATGCAGGTTGGCGTTGTCAGGGATGAGTGGTGAGCAGATTCATAGTGGATGCCGAGGTTTCTTTTGGGATGACAAAGATATTTTGGATCTAGGTAGAGATGGTGGTGGTACTATATTGTGCAACTGAATTGTTTACCTTAACATGGTTAATTTTGCATTATGTGAGTTTCACCTCATGATTTTGCGGTTCATGAGTTCGGAGCCTGCATCGGGCTCTCTACCGTCAGCACGGAGCCTGCTTCAGATCCTCTGTCTCCCTCTCTCTCTCCCCCTCCCCTACTCGCTCTCCCTCTCTCAAATAAATAAATCTTTAAAAAAAAATTTTTAAGGGAAAAGAAGAAAGAAAATTGTAACAAGCAAAAGTATCCTAAGCCTCTAAGCAAATCTTATAAATCCAATATAACAGACTAAATATTTGTGTCCCCCCAAAATTCACATATTAAAACACTAATCCCAACATGATTGCATTTAGAGGTGGTCCCAGTGTGGTTACATGTAGAGGTGAGCCTCCAAGAAGTAAATAGCTCATGAGGGTGGAGTCCTCATGAATGGGATCAGTGACCTTGTAAGAAGAGGCCAGAGGACTATCTAGCCCTCTTTTAACCATGTGAAGATACTTGGAGAAGCAGGCTGGTTGCAACCCAATAGAGGGCTCTCACCAGAACCTGACCGTGCTGGCACCCTGATCTTAGACTTCCAGCCTCCAGAAATGTAAGAAATAAGTTTATGTTGTTTGTTTTTCCTTTTAAATTTTTTTTAACGTTTATTCATTTTTGAGAGACAGAGTGAGCTGGGGAGGGGCAGAGAGAGGGAGACAGTATCCAAAGCAGGCTCCAGGCTCTGAGCTGTCAGCACAGAGCCCGATGTGGGGCTCGAACTCACTGACCACGAGGCCATGAACTGAGCCAAAGTCGGATGCTTAACCGACTGAGCCACCCAGGCACACCAATTTTTTGTTGCTTATAAGCCACGCAGTCTACCGTACTTTGTTAGAGCAACTCAAGCTAAGACATTTATCAGATCTATAGATATGATACATCAGAGTTTTGACCCTCGACGAGAATGTGGGATCTGAACACTGACTACATATTTGATGACATTAAGGAATTATGATTAATCTTTAAAGAACTATGCTAATTATTTTAAAGTCCCTATCTTTTGTTTTAATTCCTTTTAAAAAATGTTTATTTTGAGAGAAAGAGAGCACCCGTGGGGGAGGGGCAGAGAGCAAGAGAGATGGAGAGAGCATCCAAATTATGCTCTGTGCTGTCAGAATTTGAGCCGAAATCAAGAGTCTGAGGCACAACTGACTGAGCCACCCAGTTGCCCCACTCCCGTCCACTTTTCGTTATATGTTTGAAATTTTCCACAATAAAGTAAAAGGAAAGAGAGAGAATCCATAAGAGGAGAGCAGGAAGAAAAGGAGAAAGGGAAGAGTTATCCTGTAGCTAATGGCATAAAAATGTAGCATTTTATAGATTACGGCACATTTTCAGGCAGTTATTTAGAAGGGACAGGTGAGCTCCCAGCTTCTTCGTTTAAAGGCCAGCCTGACACAAAGACAACACTAAATGTTCATCAGAAATGACTATGAAAGATCTCATTCCCAGCCCTGTCCACACTTGCCTACAGGCTCTGCAGCAGTCAGTTCTCTCAGGCTTGGCCTTAGAGCAAAAACAAACTGTGAGGTAGGGACCCCTAGCAATAGTACCCCTTGCTTCTGGCGTCTTCCAGCCTACCCGAGCAGAACTGGATTGCTTCCAACTGCTTGCCACATATTTTAGAATTTAAATTACAAGTATACCTAGACAAAGCTTTATTCTCCAGATAAAAACCTGTAGCTTGTTTCATGAGTTTTTGTTCGTATTTTTTTTCCTTATTTTTGAGAGAGAGAGAGAGAGTGAGCATGGAAGGGGCAGAGAGAAGGGGAGAGAAAAAAATCCCAAGCAGGTTCCACACTGTCAGCACAGAGCCCAATGCGGGGCTTGAACCCACGAACTGTGAGATTATGACCTGAAACCAAGAGTAGGAGGCTTAATCAACTGAGCTACCCAGGCGCAACCCTGTATTTGTTTTAAAGTTTAAGGGGCAGGGCCAGCAAATGAGGGCTTGCCATCCCAGGATATAGTTGATAGTTCTGTTCAAGTTACACTTCCTCCGTCTCAATCACCATGTTGCATCTAGGGAAAGTTAAGTCCTCTCAAAGTGTGGCACAGAATCAAAAAGTTTGGGAAACGCTGAGTTTCAGGTTTTCAAACTTTCTTTTTTCTTTTTTTTTTTTTTTAATGGTGGGGAGAGGGACAGAGGGAGAGAGAATCTTAAGCAGGCTCCACACCCAGCATGGAGTCTGTCCGAGGTCTCCATCCCACGACCCTGGGATCACGACCTGAGCCGAAATCAGGAGTCAGAGATGTTCAACCCCCTGAGCCACCCAGGCGCCCCTCAAACTTTCATTTTCAGTTGGTGATCCAGTTTCTCCTAGACTGGAATGTCACATGACCACTGAAGTTTGGGAGTGAGCTGAGGGTTAATTTGAGTAGTTGCCTGTTCCTGACACTGCCTACCCCCCCAAATACCTTTCTCCACATGTAGCCCCTCCTCCCCCCAACCCAGCACACCCACTAATCTTTCACCCTGGGGTTTTCTCTAGAATTTATCCGACTTATAAAATGTAACTTTACGCTTGAAACAAGTGGAAACTGGGATACCGAAAGGTTAAGAAACTTGCCCAAGGTCACACAACTTGTAAGGAACGGAGGTGGGGATTCGATGGAGGTGACTCTGGAGCCTGACGATTATTTGAAGAGTGCAGCGTAGCCATGCTCAGAAATCGCGGCCGTTTGGAAAGGCTGCCTTTGACATCTCTGGGTGTGTGTGTGTTTGTTTTTTCAGCTCCAAGGAGCAACATGTTACAGGAACACATGTCCTTCCTTGCTGGGCCAGCCCCCTCTGGCAGCTCTGTTCCTGAGCCTTTTTCTGATTTCAGCACCACCCTCTTCCCCCAGGGTGGGGCCTGGACGGCAATGCCTGCCTCAGTGTATTACCTTATTTGGTTCTCAGACCCACAAAGAGGTCTGGAAAAGGATCCAGGCCTGAGTAAAAGGATTGCTTGTGCAACTAGGGGATGAGAAATCTTTATTTCACTGACCGCGGTTGGTGCTCTGGAAATCACACATACAGGGAAACGAGTTTGCTGAGAAGAAAGTACAAGAAGCAGCTGAAGAGGGGCTGGTAGAGGCATCAAGATGTCACAATTTCTAGTGTGAGCTTAATCCTGTGTTTGGAAAGAGATTTGTCTTTCTTCAGCTTCCCCCATGGCTATCTTTCTTTTTTCCCCTTCTTTTCTGAATTTCTAGGGTCTACACATCAATCTGTAATTTATAGCCAGGGAAACTCAGTCCTAGAAAGTGTAAAAAAATTAGGTAGCGCATCCCATAGCTGTCATAAGTTAGCATATGGCTTACAGGTAGCACTTAACAGCCTTTTTAAAAATTTATTTTGGGGCGCCTGGGTGGCTCAGTCGGTTGGGCGTCCGACTTCGGCTCAGGTCACGTTCTCGCGGTCCGTGAGTTTGAGCTCCACGTTGGGCTGTGGGCTGATGGCTCAGAGCCTGGAGCCTGCTTCCGATTCTGTATCTCCCTCTCTCTCTGCCCCTCCCCCATTCATGCTGTGTCTCTCTCTGTCTCAAAAACGAATAAACATTAAAAAAAATTTTTTTTAAATAAAATTTATTTTTATTAATATGGCTTTTTGTTTTAAGTTTATTTATTTATTTTGAGAGCGAGAGAGAGAAAGCATGAGTGGGGGAAGGGCAGAGAGGGAGGAGAGAGTGAGAATCCCAAGCAGGTTCCACACTGTCAGTGTAGAGCCCCATGGGGGGGCCAGGTGCCCCTCTCCCTCCCAATGCCCTTATTTATTCCATGAAATTCTCTGAGGTAGATGTTCTCATTATCTCCCTTTTATGGATGAAAAAAACTGAGGCACAAAAAGTTAAGTCACTTACCCAGCGTCCCAGAGCTCAAAATTACCAGAGCCAGGTTTGATCCCTGTAGTCAGGATACTAACCACAGGCCCACACTCTCCTGAGCGCTGCCCCCCACACCACAAGTATCTGGAATCCTAGTCTACTTAACCCTTCACATATTGGTTCCTTTTCTCTTGCATCTCGGTCCTCTCCCTCCCAGTTTTTTATTTCATTTCATTTCATTTCACTTCATATCATTTTATTTTATTTCATTTCATTTATTTTTAAATTTTTTTTAATGTTTTATTTATTTTTGAGACAGAGAGAGACAGAGTGTGAGTAGGGGATGGGCAGAGAGAGAGCGAGACACAGAATCCAAAGCAGGCTCCAGGCTCTGAGCTGTGAGCACAGAGCCTGACGCGGGGCTCAAACTCACAAACCACGAGATCATGACCTGAGCCAAAGTGGGACGCTTAACTGACTGAGCCACTCAGGCGCCGCTATTTATTTATTTTTTTACTTATGTAAGTAATCTCTTCACCCAGCTTGGGGCTTGAAGTCACAACCCCAAGATCAAGAGTCGCATGCTCTACCGACTGAGCCAGCCAGGTGTCCCTCTCCCTCCCCATTTTGGAAGTTCCCAACTCTGTGGCTCTTCATTCTCAGTGCCCTTCAGGGTGCTTCTTCCTCTACTGCCTGCTAATGCAGGGAGCCTTCATGGTTTCCTCTTGGTCTCCGTGGGGCATTCTGATTGAATGGGGGGCCACCAAACGTGGAGTGTCCCAGTGGGGTATGGGCTGGCGGCATATGCAGTGAAAGAATTCACCCAAGGCAGAATGAGAGAGATAGAAGTTTATTGACTGCGCTGCAAGGGAGCCATGGGCAGGACAGAAACTGTGATGAGGGGCTACACTTTTAGGGCAGAGTGAGGGAGTGTGGGGATGTATGGAATTTTCCCTTTTTTGGTAATCTAAGGGACTGCGCCTGGTTGTAATTGGTCAGTTAGGGCCTATGGCTGTTTCAAGGTGGGTCACTTAAAGAGCCTGTCTGCATTCAGCCCACCGGTCACTGTGGGTCTTTTGACCTTACTCAGGTTTCCATTGAGCAAATTTGTTGACTAAAAGTGGCCTCTACAGTCTCCTCCTGGCTCCCTGTATGTCTCTCTCCATAAGGAGCTTGGCTACTTTCAGGACCTAAGTTCTTTGCTTTCTCTTTGGTGGGGTGCTTAGTCCTTCATGCTTAAAACATATATCCAGGAGCACCTGGCCAGCTTAGTTGGTGGAGCACGCGACTCTTGATCTCGCGGTCTTGGGTTGGAGCCCCACGTTGGGCATAGAGTTTACTTAAAAATAAAATAAAATTTAAAGAATGCATACATCCAAATATGATACATGCCCTTCTGTTCCCAACGTTCTTCAGACCCCCCAATTCACTCTATCCTATGCCCCACATTTGGGTCTCACTGCTTTCAGGCTACTCTTGACTGACCATGAGCCTCATGGCCTTCATACCTGGCCCTGCCTACTTCCTAGTCATCTTGTCTTTCCTTTCCAGAAACAAGCTGCATACCTCTGTATTTGGTCCCCTTTGCCAAGAATCCCTGGGTTTTTCAAACTTTTGATCCCAACAGTAACAAGTACATGTGACCACACAAGCCACCTACTACCCACAAGTACATGACCCAAGGGTGGGCAGCGTCTCGACAGTGTTTGACAACACCGTGTTCATGTTCAACTTAGAATATAGGTGCCAGGTCATACCAGTCAGAATTCCAGTCCAGTCTGTGTCCACACCCAGGGGAGTTATTCAAAATATTTAACCCTGGTTCAGCCTGGACCCTAGCTAATGAAAACAGTCATGAGAGGGTGGTGAGAGAAGAGATTGGGGTTCAAGCTGGGCAGGAGACAGGCACTGGGGTACGGATGGGCGTTCTCAGGGTAGCAGCTATTTAGCAACAAACACAGAAGTATTTGAATATTTTAACAGCTGTTACCTCTGTTCCAGAGCCTTCCAGCTGAAAAACCAGCCCTGTCTACCTACTCCTTAGCTTCCGTGTCCCTTACTGACTCTGCCATCTAAACCTGCTTTCAGATTCCTGGCTTTTCTGCTTCTTGGTACTTTCTGCCCCATCCTGGCTTGGAAATTAGCCCAGTTGGTCACCCTTAATTAATTCTAATTTCTGAGAGAAAACAGTCAGCTCAGAGAGAAGTCAATGAAGGGGGCTTTAATGGCAAAAGAATGCATTCCAGGCCTGTCGGGCCACAGAGTTTGGCTTCTGCACCACACCGCAGGTGCTGGAAGGGGCAGCACAACAGACTGTGAGACACTTGGTAATGGTCCTGCTGCAAATGAGGGAGTTAACAGCTGGGAGGTGAAACGGTTCTCCATAGAGTATGACCACGTTGCCAGGAAGCAGGCGCCCAGCCCGGGCATACCGTGACAAGCCTTCAGAGTTCCTTGGCAACCGAGACGTTTAATTAAATCTAGACGCAAACTCCTATCAGGATTCTTGGCTGTTGGCTCAGACTGGGACCTTGAGCAACTTTTCAGTATCAAGCTCTTTTGAGTCTCACTATCATGTTTCATATTGCAAAATGGGAAAGGGAGAATGGCCTGCCTGAATCAAAATGGGGTGTAAGGATTAAAACAACTCTTTGTTTTGAAAATGGGCAACTGAAGGGAGAGAATTAAACATTTAAGTTCTGTTCTAGTGGGAACTATATTTAGGGTAACTACGTAACCTCAGTTGATGAGCGAAAGCTCTATTTTACTAAGAACGCCAGCTAATCAATGTAGAGGTGATGTTAGAAGTATAAAATCAGGGGCGCCTGGGGGACTCGGTTGGTTGAACGTCCGACTCTTGATTTCGGCTCAGGTCATGATCTAACGGTTCCTGGGCTCAAGCCCCGCATCAGGCTCTGCGCTGGCAGCGAGGAGCCTGCTTGGGATTCTCTCTCTCCCTCTCTCTCTCTGCCCCTCACTCACTCAAGATCTCCCTCCCTCTCTCGCTGTCTCTCAAAATAAATAAACAAGCATTAACAAATTATTAATTTGTTATTTATTTATTATATATTTATATATTATTAATATTTTATATAATTTTATATAATAAATTAATATTTATTATATATTATATTATTTTATATAATAAATTATATATTATTTTATTATATAAAATATATAAAATATATATATATTATATTATATATTATATATTATATATATACATTATATATATTATAATATATTATATTATTATATATTATATTATATTATATTATATATATAATATATTATATATTATATATTATATATATATATTATATATATTATAATATATTATATTATTATATATATTATATATTATTTTATTATATAAAATATATAAAAAATATATATTAATTTATTATATAAAAGAAATATAAGGGGCGTCTGGGTGGCTCAGTCAGTTGAGTGTCTGACTTCGGCTCAGGTCATGATCTCATGGTTTGTGGGTTCGAACCCCACATTGGGCTCTGTGTTGACATCTCTGAGCCTGTAGCTCGCTTTAGATTCTGTCACCCTCTCTCTGCCCCTCTCCTGCTCACACTCCATCTCTCTCTTTCTCTCTTTCTCTCAAAAATAAATAAACATTAAAAAATTAAAAAATAAATAAACGTAAAATCAGCATGTTTAAAAACATTTATTTATTTATTTTATTTTATTTTTGTTTTGTTTTGTTTTAAATGTTTATTTATTTTTGAGACAGAGAGAGAGAGAGCATGAACGGGGGAAGGTCAGAGAGAGAGGGAGACACAGAATCCAAAGCAGGCTCCAGGCTCCAAGCTGTCAGCACAGAGCCCGACGCAGGGCTCGAACTCACGGACCGTGAGATCATGACCTGAGCCGAAGTTGGACGCTTAACCGACTGAGCCACCCAGGCGCCCCTAAAAACATTTTTTTAATGTTTACTTATTTTTGAAAGAGTGAGAGACAGAGCATGGGCAGGGGAGGGGCAGAGAGAAAGACACAGAATCCGAAGCAGGCTTTAGGCTCTGAGCCATCAGCACAGAGCCCGGCACCATGCTCAAACTCATGAATTGTGAGACCATGACCAGAGCCGAAATCTGACACTTAACCGACTGAGCCACCCAGGTGCCCCATAAAAATCAGCATCTTGCAAGCTCTAATAAAATTGACTCAAGCAAGGATTGTCAACTGGTGTTAAAAGCATTAGGTACTCTACCCATTACAGTGGTTAAAATTAAGAACCCTGACCATACTAAATGCTGGTGAGGATATGGCGGAATTGGAGCTCTATGCAGTGCTGGTGAGAATGTAAAATGTACAACCACTTTGGAAAACAGTTTGGCAGTTTTTTCAAAAGTTAAATATGCATCATACAACTCAGCCATTCCACTTCTAGGTATTTACCCAAGAGAAATGGAAGCATATGTCCACACAAAGACTTATACATGGATGTTTGCGTCAGATTTCCTTGGAACCACCAAAAAAACTCTTGGAAGAGACTAAGGGTATGACTCATAGATCCCCTCAGCCATCTCAATAAAAGAAAAAACTAGAGATGGGATTATCTAGGAAAGATAAGTGGAAGAATCTCTCATCTACTGCAGTGAATCCCCATGACAGGCACAGGAGACCCACAAGGCTATTGAGAAGGTTATACTCACTAGAGCTGCTTGGACTGAAGGGCGCCAAGTAGATAAAATGAAAAAAGGCTGTCAGACCCCACAAAGTCTACGGACAGGAAGCAGGCTGATAAAACTCCTCAGCTGTGAACACATATACCTTTCCTGAAAAAGGAAGGATGACAGGATGAAGCCTCAAACCCAGAGAACAGAGCTGAGAGCCAAAGGATTATTCCCAAGCCTTGAAACCTGATGGAGTTTACCTGACTGAATTTTGGAATACTTGGGACCAGACATTTCCTTTTTTCATTCTGGAATAGGAATGTCTATAACTGTTATTCTACGCCAGTCCCACCATTGTCTTTTGGGAGCAGAAAACTTTCTAGTTTCACAGGTCCACAGATGGAGAGGAACTTTGCCCCAGGATGGTCTATATCCAGAGTCTCACTCATATCTAATTTAGGTGATTTCAATGATGAGATTTTAGGCTTTGAGTTCATGCTCTATTGTGTTCAGATTTGGGGGATCTTGGAATGGGTGAATATATTTAGCATAAGAGATGGACTTAAAAAAAAAATTTTTTTTCAACGTTTATTTATTTTTGGGACAGAGAGAGACAGAGCATGAACGGGGGAGGGGCAGAGAGAGAGGGAGACACAGAATCGGAAACAGGCTCCAGGCTCCGAGCCATCAGCCCAGAGCCCGACGCGGGGCTCGAACTCACGGACCGCGAGATCGTGACCTGGCTGAAGTCGGACGCTTAACCGACTGCGCCACCCAGGCGCCCCAAGAGATGGACTTAAATCTTTGGGGATCACAGAGCAGCTTGTGGCAGGCAGAATAATGGTTCCCCAAACATGTCTGCATCCTAATCCCTAAAACCTATGAATGTGTATGTTATATGGCAAAGTGGAGTTCAGGTAGGATATGGAATTAAATTTAATCAGATGACCTTAAAATATATTATCCTGGATTATCTGGGTAGGCCCTATATAATCAAGAAGGTTCTTAAAAGTGGAAGGGGGGACACGTGAGTGGCTCAGTTGGTTAAGCATCCGACTCTTGGTTTTGGCTCAGATTGTGATCTTGTGGGTTTGTGGGTTTGAGCCTGCATCAGGCTCCACGATGACAGCATGGAGCCTGCTTGGGATTCTCTCTCTTTCTCTCTCTCTCTGACCCTCCTTCGCTCGTTCTCTCTGTCTCTCTCTATCAAAATAAAATAAATAAAAACTTTTTTTAAAAAAATGGAAGAGAGGGTGCCTGGCTGGCTCAGTTGGTGGGGTGTACATCTCTTGGTGGGGTTGTGAGTTTGAGCCCTGCGTTGGGTGTAGAGATTACTTAAAAATAAAATCTTTACAAAAAAATAGAAGTGGAGAGAAAGAGAGGAGTGTGAACAATGGTCAAAGAGATGAAATGTTGCTGGCTTTTCAGGTGGACCAAGGGGACCACCTGCCAAAGCAGTGGGCAACTTTTAGGAGCTGGAAAAGGCAGGGAAATGGATTCTCCCCTCAAGCGTGTACAAAGGAATGTAGTCCTGCTGAGATCTTGACTTAAACCCAGTGAGACCCATGTTGAACTTCTAACCTACAGAACTGTAAGATAATAAATTTTGTGTTGTTTTAACCTACTTTCGTGCTAATTTGTCACAGCAGCAATAGAAAATCAACACAGGGGGCACCTGGGTGGCTCAGTCGGTTGAGCGTCCGACTTTGGCTCGGGTCGTGATCTCATGGTCTGTGAGTTTGAGCCCTGCGTCGGGCTCTGTGCTGACAGCTCAGAGCCTGGAGCCTGCTTCGGATTCTGTGTCTCCCTCTCTCTCTGCCCCTCCCCCGTTCATGCTCTGTCTCTGTCTCTGTCTCTCTCTCTCTCTCTCTCTCTGTCAAAAATAAACATTAAAAAAAAAATCAACACAGTACTCTTTAAAAATGTGCCATTTATTGCTTGCTATACCTAAATAATTCAATGAATGGTTGACAGAGAACTGGATGCACAAATAGTCTCAGTTAATACCATATTGGTTCATTTTTAGTGTCAAATTGGAGGAGTGGATGTAATTATATTGTGGGAGAATCAGGCTATCATTCCCCTTAAGACTGGTGAATTTCAGCATCAGTAATGGGTCTAGACATTAGGTGTCTTCTGATGATGTAATATGAATACATAACACTACTAAAACTATAGTCTAGCCAAAATGTCTAAATTAAGTCTGTCATACATTTATTTATTTATTTATTTATTTATTTATTTATGTCACACCTTTAGATACAACTTTTATTTTTTATTTATTTATTAAAAAATTTTTTTTAACGTTTATTTATTTTTGAGACAGAGAGAGACAGAGCATGAACGGGGGAGGGGCAGAGAGAGGGAGACACAGAATCGGAAGCAGGCTCCAGGCTCTGAGCTGTCAGCACAGAGCCCGACGCGGGGCCCCAACTCACAGACTGTGAGATCATGACCTGAGCCGAAGTCGGACGCTCAACTGACTGAGTCACCCAGCCGCCCCTAGATACAACTTTTAATTTACAGTAAATGCAAAGTGCAAGATAAACACTGGTGCAAAGAAGTATACAGAGAAATCAGAAACTGAAACATTCTGCAGGACACTTGGCCTGGGCTCTCTGAAAGCCAATGTCATGACAAAAGGATCAGAAGACACTAAGGGTCATAACCAGATCAAGGAATATACCAATACTGCTTTCAGCAAACTTGCTAAGAAGGATATTTGGGGGGAAGTTTGAAATTTTTTTTAACGTTTATTTATTTTTGAGACAGAGAGAGACAGAGCATGAACGGGGGAGGGGCAGAGAGAGTGAGACACAGAATCGGAAACAGGCTCCAGGCTCTGAGCTGTCAGCACAGAGCCCGACGCGGGGCTCCAACTCACGGACCGTGAGATCGTGACCTGAGCTGAAGTCGGCCGCTCAACCGACTGAGCCACCCAGGCGCCCCAGAAATTTGAATATAGTTGGGATATCAAATAAAACGAAAGTCTACAGGAGTGAAGAGAAAGAGATTGTTGACTGAAAAAAAGGTTCACAAAATAATATGTAGGATATAATTTTATTGAATTAAAAACTATGTATATAGGGGCGCCTGGGTGGCGCAGTCGGTTAAGTGTCCGACTTCAGCCAGGTCACGATCTCGCGGTCCGTGAGTTCGAGCCCCGCGTCGGGCTCTGGGCTGATGGCTCAGAGCCTGGAGCCTGTTTCCGATTCTGTGTCTCCCTCTCTCTCTGCCCCTCCCCTGTTCATGCTCTGTCTCTCTCTGTCCCAAAAATAAAAACGTTGAAAAAAAAAATTAAAAAAAAAACAAAACTATGTATATAAAAAAAGATACAAATTGATGTTAACTAAGATCTTAACAGCGGTAATCTCTGGTAATGGGATGATGCTATTATGTTTTTGCTTAGTTGGATTTTCTAGCTTTCTACCCTTACCCTGGACATGCATGATTTTATAATAATAAAACATTATTTTTATTTATTTTTTATTTTTTATTTTTTTTTCAACGTTTATTTATTTTTGGGACAGAGAGAGACAGAGCATGAACGGGGGAGGGGCAGAGAGAGAGGGAGACACAGAATCGGAAACAGGCTCCAGGCTCCGAGCCATCAGCCCAGAGCCCGACGCGGGGCTCGAACTCACGGACCGCGAGATCGTGACCTGGCTGAAGTCGGACGCTTAACCGACTGCGCCACCCAGGCGCCCCAATAAAACATTATTTTTAAAGGATCATTAGGATTACATGAGACATATAATTTTTTTCTTAGATTTTTATTTAAATTTTTAAAAAGTCTTTATTTATTTGTTTTTGAGAGGGAAAGACAGAGTGGGAGTAAGAGAGGAATAGAGAGAGAAGGAGGCACAGGATCTGAAGCAGGCTTCAGGCTCTGAGCTGTCAGCACAGAACCAAACGTGGGGCTCGAACTCATGAACTGTGAGATCATGGCCTGAGCCGAAGTCAGACCCTTAACCCACTGAGCCACCCAGGGGCCCCACAGATTTTTATTTTTTATACATTCTTGTGACATTCCCTTTGTAGGGAGCAGGAGCTTAGAAAGATGAGCTTTTCAAATGATTCCATCCGAAATATACATTTGAAGCAAACAATATCGAAACAACCAGTGGGCAGGTATAAAACATTCCATTAATACTGTTTTGTCTACCTAACAGTAAACATTGGTTCTGTCCCAACCCACAAAATTGATTTTGTGGTCTCCAGAGCAACTTGTTTTAAAGGACACAAATAATACAAATAAAACATCTGGACTACATTAAGCACACCTATGATTACTTTCGTAGGTCTACCACCATGGTAATAACTAACATTTACCGTGTGCTCACAAGGTGCCCAGTATGCTTCTAATGGCTTTGGTTGTATTCATTCACAGGTTTTCAAAACTTTTGGATGGTGACTCACAGCAACATTTTACAGAGTAATACAGCACACTCATACATATATACATAGTTTCATACTATATACAACGGAAACGGAAACGAAACTTTCAGAAAACAATTATGGGGGTGGTGCTGGGTGGCTCAGTCAATTGAGCATACGACTTTGGCTCAGGTCATGATCTCACGATTCATGGGTTCAAACCCCACGTTGGGCTTTGCACTGATAGCCTGCAGTCCGCTTCAGAGCCTCCACCTCCCTTTCTCTCTCTGCCCCTCCCCTGCTCGTGCTTGCGCTCTCTTTCAAAAATAAATAAACATGAAAAAAAAAGACCAATCACTTACCCTATGTGCAATGCAATCTGATATCTTCTATTTAAAAAAACAAAAATGCTGGGGGCTACTGGGTGGCTCAGTCGGTTGAGCGTCCGACTTCAGCTTAGGTCATGATCTCACTATCGTGAGTTCAAGACCCTCATCGGGCTCTGTGCTGACAGCTCGGAGTCTGGAGGCTGCTTCGATTCTGTGTCTCCCTCTCTCTGCCCCTCCCCTGCTCAAGCTTTGCCTCTCTCTCTCAAAAATAAACAAAAAAAATTTTTTAAATGCTGGTTAACTCATTAAATTGATTTCATGATTCACTAATGGTTCTTGACCTACAGTTTGAAAAACGCTTTTAACTCGTTTAATACACACAGACATGCATAAATTACTATGCAGTAGGAACCATTATTGTACCTATTTCTCAGAAGAGGAAACTCTGACACAGAGAGGTTAAGTAACTTGACTAAACACACACAGCTAAAGATGAAGTGGGAGAACCAGAATTCTAACCCAGGGAGTCAGCGCCAAAGCCTGTCCTTTGAACCACTCTCTCAGATGCCTCTCATCCCACCAGCCACATGGTGACAGATGAGTCTCGGCTGATATGTGTTTCTGATTCCACAAACAAGTGACTCACATAGTATTTGAACAGGGTATTGGCATATTTGACATTATGCAGATTTAGGGAGCATAATTTCTGACTTTTGCATTTCATGATGAACAATAGTTCTGTGTGAAGAGCATAGGCTTCAAAGTCAGATAATTCTGGGCTCCACATCAGGGACAGATCCAGATTTGGTGAGGACTGAATTCTATACAATATTGAAAGCTCCTCTTAAGGAGAAGACTAAAGCTTATGCATGCAATATTAGGTGCAGGTCCTTGAAAGAGTTCCATGTAAGACAGGGTACCTTGAATGTCCTTAGTTTCATTAGCTTCCCATTTAATTTGCCTCTGTCTGCCCTTTATTAGCCTTTTATTTCTGACACTCAGTTTTCAAATCTCTGAGATAGGATTAACAATACTTGTTTCTGGGGCACCTGGGTGGCTCAGTTGGTTGGGCGTCTGACTCTTGATTTTGGCTCAGGTCATGATCTCAAAGTGTGTGGGATCGAACCTCAAGTCAGGCTCCATACTGAGCCTGCTTGGGATTCTCTCTCCCTCTCTCTCTGCCCCTGCCCCACCCATGCTCTCTCTCTCTCTCTCTCTCTCCCTCTCTCTCAAAATAAATAAATAAATGCTAAAAAAAAAAAAAACAAAACCCCACAATTCTTATGGATGTCAGAAAATTAGCTCGAGGGCCCAGCACGATGTTTATTGAGTAGGTATGCAATAACTGATTGCTAATAGTAATATACAATAATAATGATGATGATGATGAAAAAAATAGAATTCTTCAATTAGGAGCCAGTTTTTGAGCAGGCTTTTGAAATTAAAAACATGATATGGAGAAAATTATGTTGTCAGTTCATTTAAGCCTCAGCTTTGCAACTCAGCTCTCCCCAGAGTCCAATTATTTCAGTTTTCTCCAATGCTCTCTCTCCAAAGAGAAGTCTAAGTGAGCATAAAAACAGCTTCCAAAAACAAAGGCAGATAGAGAGAGTATCATGGGAGAAAGTCATCTGCAGGGGCCCCCAAAGGCCAGATTTCCATTGCGCGGATGTCAACAAGAAGAAAAGATATTAATCAGCCAAACAGAGCCAGATCTCAAGGTGCATTTTGGTGTTGAGAGAGAGGCAGCTGGACAGACCCCATCCTGGTCTGTGTCAAGTTTTAGCCGCCTACAGGCAAACATTTGGTTCTTTGTTGTTCTGTTGTGTCCTGAAGGATTATCACAAAGCAAGAGGCCTCTGGAGTTGGCTTCCTGCCCCTTGAGAACCAGCAGTATTTGAAGAAAAAACATGAGGTCACTTTGCCTTTGACTTGCATCTTAAATCCTCCTCCCAGGGTTTGAGATTCTAAAAAAAAAAAAAAGAAAAAAAAAGAAAAAGAGTGTGTGTTAATACAGAGTTACTTGAAAATATAATGGGAGTCTTTCTCAAACATGTGGCTTCTCCTGGTTATCTGTGGGTTTTTTTGTTTGGGGTGATCATGCTGTTTCATTTAGGTCATACACAATAAATGGGGACATGTGGGAAGACCAAGGTCAGAAGATGGTAGGAGGTATTTAGATTAATTAGGTAATTAAGGGGAGATGTGTGGGTGATCATTAACTTTCTTGCTAGCTACATTTGGGCACAAGCACATGTTTCATTTTCCCTAATATTTATAAATGACTCATACCCTCTGCAATTCAACAATCACAAAATCTTCACATTTTGCTCCAGAAATTTCTCTGTGTAACGCTGAAGATCAAACAACCCTTCTTTTTCTAACTCTCTGGAAAAATGATTTTTTTCCCCCTTCTGCCATATCTGTTTATCTACTAAAGACATCAGGAAGTTCTGGATTCATCTATTATCTCCAAATCCATATTTCCCCAGATTCTCAATATCCCTACCATTGTGTCAGGAGGCTACTTTGGAATATCAACTGATGGCTCTTGTCCCCAGGATTTTGTCCCCTGCATGACCTTTTCCCCCATTGGGTGAACTAAATCTTTGTGGTCTCAATTCAGGCAACGGTGGGCCCAGCTAAAAGAGGAGTCTTTTCGTGACTTTGCAGCCAGGACCCTGCGGGAAACAGAACAGACTCAGGTGAAAAGACAACACCCAAGGTTTGGAAGAATCTACTTGATCTCTACATGAGATCAGGGTCCCCTGACTGAGGAGATGGTGAGTGGAGAATTCAGAAGCTTGTGTACTCCAGGCCCTGTTTTGTGTTCCCTACAACTGGGCCAAGGCCTTCTGGGGTAGGGGTTAGGAACAAGGATGAGGGGAGGGAGCTTCTATAATTGTTTTGGTGGCTTCAGTGGTTGTCGTTAGGTGAAATTTCATACAAGGAGGTCGTGTGGCCACCATCAGGCCACTTGGGGACTGATGCTTCAATCATTTCCAATGGTTGCTTTGGACAAGGTCTGGAAAAACACAGGGGAAAAAATTAAATGTGTGAGGACAATGAAGGAAAGTATTCAGATCCTTTCAAACTAGCATTCATGAGGACTGTGAGCTGTTGGTACTTTTCACCCGGGCAGCACATTAGGTGATATACAGGAGCAAAGAGCCACCCTCCCCTGTGCCTTGCCACCACAGCAGTCCCTGGAAATTAGATACAACTCAGAGGGAAAATCTGGGGGGTGCAGAATGAGCCTAACACATCTAATTGCAATCTGTGATAATTGCTACTCAGGCAAAACAGGGAACTGTGCAGACAGGTCTGGGGGAACGGGGAAGGTTGCCTTGGGCGGAGACCTGAAGGGTGAGTTAGAGAAAACTAGGTGTTGGTGAAGGTAGAAAGCAAACATGGTCCCGGGGCTGGCATTTACCAGGTGAGCCACCCCGAACCGTTTATGAAATGTTGTCATAAGGAAAAGAACAATGGAACGAGAAGAAGGGACAGGCCGATACTGGAGAATGCTGCAGAGAGGTCCAGCAACGTGAAGACCATTGGATTTAAAGAATACAGAAGACACTGGTGTTGGCTTTGCCAAGGCTGGTCTCAGCAGACTGCGGGATGAAAGCAGAATTGCATTGGGAGACATGTGGGAGGTATAGAAATCAAGATGGTAAACAGAGACACCTCATGAAACGTGGCTGGGAAGGGAATGGTAAAGCGTAGTAGGTAGGAGTCCGATATGGGGTCAAAGGAGGAGGCTTTTAAAGCTTTTTTTTTTTTTTTAATTAAAAAAATTTTTAAGTTTATTTTGAGAGAGAACACGAGAGGGGGAGGGGCAGAAAGAGAAGGAGAGAGAATACCAGCGCAGAGCCTGACATGCGGCTCGGACTCGGGAACCACGACCCTATGACCTGAGCCTAAACCAAGTCAGCGGCTTAACTGAGCCGACTGAGTCACCCAGGCGCCCCAAAGAGGCTTTTTTTTTTTCAACGTTTATTTATTTTTGGGACAGAGAGAGACAGAGCATGAACGGGGGAGGGGCAGAGAGAGAGGGAGACACAGAATCGGAAACAGGCTCCAGGCTCTGAGCCATCAGCCCAGAGCCTGACGTGGGGCTCGAACTCCCAGACCGCGAGATCGTGACCTGGCTGAAGTCGGACGCTTAACCGACTGCGCCACCCAGGCGCCCCCCAAAGAGGCTTTTAAGTCGGAGGTTCTTTGAACATGCATTAACATTGCTAGGAAGCAGCAAGAGTGGGTAAAGGAGAGCGGATAGGGAGGGTGGACACCCAGTTGCAAAGGACCCCTGAGGGACTAGAAGTGACACAAACCGAAGCCCATGTAGGAACTCGGCCTAACCAGGAGGAGAAAAGCCTGAGAGTGCAGATGTCTGCAGATTTGGTGGCAGAAGGCAAGGGAACTGTCTGATGGTCTCTGGGAAGCGGGAAGTGATAGAATCTGCTAATTGGGGTGTGTTGGTGGGTGGGGAGGTTGGTAAAATCAAAGAATTGAAGAAGGTGAAAAAGATTTGAAATAGCTAGTAGCGCGGGTACAAATTCCAGACGCACACAAAACCCCCTTCTATTTCAGTGTTTTTATTCCGATTTCGAGTCCTCACTCCTCTAGGTGGCAGACGCTTCATCTGGGTCGGTTCCAGAAGAGCCGATGGAGAGGCAGTCTGATTCATGGGTGTGGGGCTCAGAGGAGGGCTGTGGGCTGAAAACACCAATCTGGGGGGCATCAGAACACAGTCTGCCCAGGAGTCACTGACGTGGCTCAGGGGGAGAGAGGAGGACACAGAGCTAAGCTTGGAAACGCTCCAACATCTAAAGGTCCGGAAGAGGAAGAAGCGGCCGAGGAGATGCAGAGACAGGAAGAAAAGCCCGAGAATGTCATATCACAGAACTAAGGCAAGTGAATATTTTAAGCAAGTGAAATAAGAGGTCGACTAAGATTAGGATTGTAAAATATCTGTGGGAGTCAGATCTTCTTTCTTTCGGTTGGGGGAACAATGACAACAAAACAGTGAGAAGACATAATAGTACTCATAATGACTACTTTTGATCAAGTTCCCAGTGCCTGATTATATTATTCAACCAGCTAATCGATCAATCACGTTCACGAGAACACACCATGTGCCAAACTCTGCTACGGACGGTGTTTCCTCCCAAGGGGCTCATCAGGGCCCCTCAATCATTCCAATGATCACACAATAAAACACGACAATATTTCTACATCCCCTGTGGTGAATGGTGGATGAGGCTCCCGAGGCTGCCTGGGCCCCTTTGGCTACACTGAGGGCCGGGAGATGAGGTATCCCCTGCCTCTGGTCAAGGTTTTTCCTATTCTTTTAATAAGTATGATGGTAGAGGAGCTTTATTGTCGTGAGGGCAGAGCTGGGAACCACCCAGAGGAAGAGCTGCCCGTGGTCATTAGGGGGGTAGTCAGAGCTTCGGAGAATGAGAGAGGTTTCAAAAGTTAGGTGCTTAAAAAAAAAAAGCTACATTAGATTGTTCAGCTTTCGGTAATGAGAAAGGAGTAGGGAGAGAGAGAGAGTGGGAGAGACAGGGAGAAAAACTTATTCTAAAATTAGAGGCAAAAACTTATTCTAAAAATTTGGAAGAGGGCACCTGGGTGGCTCAGGAGGTTGAGTGTCCAACTCTTGAATTCGGTTCAGGTGATGATCTCGGGGTTGCTCCTGCTTAAGATTCTCTCTCTCTTCTTCTGCCCTCCCTCCTCCCCCTTCTAAAAAAATAAAAATAAAAATTAGGAAGACTAGGCTTTGAGGGTCTTGAAGCAATCTGAGCTTCAACCTTAAGAGTTAGGAGGTAAAAATACTTGTGAGTTTCTGTCTGGCACAAGTTGGCCTGTAGGTGCTGATACCTTCTCTGATTGTGCGTTGTGCACAATGGGAAGCACCTTGAGAGAGAATCTTGCTCCTACAATAGAGTGCAGCTGAAAATAGGACTTCAGGGATGAAATCAGACTGTCAGTGGAACAATAGAGTTCACTATTGAAAAGAACCCCTTTTAGATGAATTCGTTTTGGTATATCTGTCACTGAACCATTATATAACCCTAAACAAATGAGGCAGTTTTATTTGCCTTGACATGAAAGGATTTCTGGGGCACCTGGGTGCCCAGTAGGTTAAGCATCCGACTGTTGATTTCAGCTCAGCTCGTGATCCCAGGGTCATGGGTTTGAGCCCTGTGTTAGGCTCTGCACTGTCAGTGCAGAACTTGCTTGGGATTCTCTCTCTCCCTCTCCCTCTGCCCTTCCCCTGCTAATGTGCATGTGTGCGTGCTCTATCTCTTAAAGAAAAACATTTTAGGGGCGCCTGGGTGGCTCAGTCAGTTAAGCGTCCGACTTCAGCTCAGGTCACGATCTCGCGGTCCATGAGTTCAAGCCCCGCATTGGGCTCTGGGCTGATGGCTCTGAGCCTGGAGCCTGCTTCCGATTCTGTGTCTCCATCTCTTTCTGCCCCTCCCCCATTCATGCTCTGTCTCTCTCTGTCTCAAAAATAAACTCCTTAGCACAGCTGGTCTAGATCTTTAGAAAAAAAAAAAAAGAAAGAAAAACATTTTAAAAAAGGAAAAAAAAGGATTCCCGAGATGATTTTCTTTTATTTAATTTTTAACGTTTATTTATTTTTTTAGAATTTTTTATGTTTATTTTTGAGAGAGAGACAGAGTGTGAGCAGGGGAGGGGCTGAGAGAGAAGGAGACACAGAATCTAAAGTGGTCTCCAGGCTCTGAGCTGTCGGCACAGAGCCTGATGCAGGGCTCAAACCCATGAACTGTGAGATTATGACCTGAGCCGAAGTCAGATGCTTAACCGACTGACCCACCCAGGTGCCCTGTTTATTTATTTTTGAGAGAATGACAGAGCGTGTGGGGGGCGGGGGGGTGGGCAGGGGCAGAAGGAGCGAGACACAATCTGGAGGAAACTCCAGACTCTGAGCTGTCAGCACAGAGCTGGACATGGGGCTCAAACCCACCCACAAACTGTGAGATCATGACCTGAGCTGAAGCCGGACACTTAACTGACTGAGCCACCCAGATGCCGCACCAAGATGGTTTTCTTTAGTGAAAAGTACAAGGTGCCAAACTGTGTTTAGAATGCTATTTTCAGGGCACCTGGCTGCCTCAGTCGGTCAGATCATGTGACTCTTGATCTTGGAGTCGTGAGTTCAAACCCCACTTTGAATGTAGAGCTCACACACACACACACACAAAATAGAATGCTGTTTTCAAAAAAGGATATATATGGATATGTTTGCGTATGCAAAAACTATGGAAACAAGAAACTAAGGAGAAAACCGGCCCACAGGGAGGAGAGCTTGGTCACCAGGGATGAAAGTGGGACATTTGCATTGTATACTCTTTTGCATTTTGTACCAAGTATAAGTATTATTTATTTAATAAACAAAATATATGTAAATACATGAAAGTTGCCTTTGGTGAATCATTTTGCAAGGTTCATTTGTAGTGCAAACAACCACTCCCTCATTTGCTTTGGAAATGTTGACATTTCTGTCCTGGATTTTCTTAAAGCATGAAATACCAGAGTCTACAAACCACACCCTGAGTGTTCTAAATTTGAGGTCACTGACAAAACCAGCCATGCAAGTGTGACTTTCCAAAAGGCCAAACATTGTCAAGAGAAGCAGAGTGAGTAGCAGGGGGCTTAATGCATGCCCAGCATCTGACAAGTTCAGAGGAGCGGGTGGACGTAGGACAATATCCTTTCTTTATAAATAGGGAACCTAGAGGCACCTGGGTGGCTCAGTCGGTTAAACGTCTGACTTCGGCTCAGGTCGTGATCTTGCGGTTTGAAAGTTCGAGCCCCACATCAGGCTCTGTGCGGACAGCTCAGAGCCTGGAGCCTGCTTCTGATTCTGTGTCTCCCCCCACCTCCCCGTCTCTGCCCTTCCTCTGCCTGTGCACTCTCTCTCTCTTAAAAATAGATACATAAACATTTAAAAAAATTTTTTTTAACGTTTTTATTTATTTTTGAGACAGAGAAAGACAGAGCATGAACGGGGGAGGGGCAGAGAGAGAGGCAGACACAGAATCCGAGGCAGGCTCCAGGCTCTGAGCCATCAGCCCAGAGCCCGACTCGGGGCTTGAACTCATGGACCGCGAGATCGCGACGTGAGCTGAAGTCGGACGCTTAACCGACTGAGCCACCCAGGAGTCCCAAATACATAAACATTTAAATGGGGAAACTAAGCCTGAAGGGGAAGAGACATGCCTAATAAAGAGATCATGCCATTTGTGTCAATAAGGGAGAAAAATGACTCTATATGCATATGTGCGTAAAGAACTCTGGAAGGAGGGGCACCTGGATGGCTCAGCTGGAGGGGCATCTGCTCTTAATCTCAGGAGGGTGAGCTTGAGCCTCATGTTGGGTATAGAGATTACCAAAAATAAATAAACAAACAAACAAACAAATAAATAAAATTTTTAAAAAGTACTCTGGAAGGAAACACAAAACACTAATAATATCAATGGCTAATTATGTGGAAATGGAAGGTGAGAAGTGGGAGGGAGGGAGACAGAGGTAGGAATGAGATTTTCATTTTGAACTTGAAAGAATCCTTGATCTATTTTTTGAATAGAACCCTGTTTTAAAACTTTATAAGGAGAGAGGCATCTGGGTGGCTTAGTCAGCTTAATTAAGTGGCCGACTCTTGATTTCAGCTCAGGTCATGATCAGGTTCATCAGTTTGATGAACTGTGTAAGGTCCTTTGCTGACAGCATGATCTGTTTGGGATTCTCTCTCTCCCTCTCTTTCTGCCTCTCTGCCCCTCTCTCTCTCAAATAAATGTTAAAAAAAAAACACTTTATAAGGAGAGATGGGCCATGACATCTACATGACTTAAAAATTCAGTTTTCAGGGGCACCTGGGTGGCACCATCAATTAAGCGCCTGTTGATTTTGGCTCGGGTCGTGATCTCACTGTTGGTGGGTTTGAGCCCCGTGTTGGGCTCTGTGTTGGCAATGCAGAGCCTGCTTGGGATTCTCTCTCTCCCTCTCTCTCTGCTCTTCCCCCACTCATGCATGCTTTCTCTATTTCTCTTTCTCAAAAAAATAAATAAATGAATAAAAATTAAAAATAAATAAATTAAAATGTTTTCAGTTTTCAAGGAAGGTATCATGAAGCTATGGTCTCAGAGATAAAGAATGTGATGTTGAAACCACAGGTCAAATCCTGCCGCTTCAAATGCCAATGACTGTGACTATCTGAATTATTTTATCATGTTGAGATTTGTTTGAGATAGTATGGGCCATCAGCTGGCTTAGATCTCATTTTTGATATTAGGCAGATTTGTCAAAATCATGTAATAATAGCCCATTGCTAGTTTGTGGATTCAGTCGTATGGAAAGGCACAGAGGGGAGGAGAAAGATCAGTGGACAGGAAGTCAAGAAACCTGCCTCTAATGGAACTTTGCAATTTAATGTACCTGTGACTGTGGGCAACTTAATTCCAATCCATAGGCCTGTATCACATTTGTAAAATGGAAGGATTAGTTGAAGTGATATCTAGGTTTCTTTTTAGCTTGGATATTGGGTTTTGAAAGCTTTATTCACAATTTAGAACTAAAGGGGAATTTATGAGATCATATTTCAAAGCCAGGAAGTAGTAACAGTCTGTTGGCTCTTTTGCTCCTTTGATCAGAAGCTACAGAAGAACTAGTGAGTGATCTTGGCCTCTCTCTCCTATAACCGCACACCCACACCCTGATGGCAAGTATCTAGATCTGTGTTCCTCAGAGCGTCTGTTTAGGGAAATGCTAACTAATGTTCTATGAGACATCAAATACATTTATGGCATCTTGTATAATAAACGTTCCTGATGGAGAGTCACAATGCTATTAAACGTCCTGAGAAGGCCTGCCATAAGGAAACTCACATAATTTTACTTAACCCAGCATGTTTCAAACATACGGAAATAGAACACTTTGGCATATCCTATCCTCTGTTTGGAACAAATGGGATTCACACGCCTACATTTTTAGGGAATTTATGAGATCAGCTATCAGTTGGCAGTTAGGACAGTTCTGGGACCTCTGCAAATATGGGAAGATCTAGTACCTTCCTCAGGGAGCTTGGGAGTCTTGTGATTCTCACAGCTCTCCACCCCACCAGTTAAAAGAAAATCTTTCAACAGTGGGAGCCTCAGGACCTCCTTTGTTTTGCAGGAAAGTTCCCATCTAAGCAAGGAGGTCGGTGACATCCCTATCACTGCTGGTTTTGATTTATTTTTTTTTTCAACGTTTATTTATTTTTGGGACAGAGAGAGACAGAGCATGAACGGGGGAGGAGCAGAGAGAGAGGGAGACAGAGAATCGGAAACAGGCTCCAGGCTCCGAGCCATCAGCCCAGAGCCCGACGCGGGGCTCGAACTCCCGGACCGCGAGATCGTGACCTGGCTGAAGTCGGACGCTTAACCGACTGCGCCACCCAGGCGCCCCTGGTTTTGATTTATTTTTGCTTTGGGGAACTTGTTTTCCTCACTCTTTTTGTTCAACAATTACTGTTCTCTTTCTTTCCTAGCTCCATAAGGTTTGTATAATTTCCTCCCTCCTAATATTTTCACTACCAAACGGGTAGGTGGGAAAGGTTCATGCATCATTTGGGTACTGAACCTGCCGGTGCTTCACATCCTTCATTTGTTTTTGAGAGTTTTCAGTCTCAATTCCCTCAATTCCTGACTCATCAGGACACACACACACACACACACACACACACACACACATGCATGTGCATAGTCATTTGGAAAAAATTAATTTAATCTGTATTTCTTTTTTAAAAATAGTTTATTTTTTAATTTATATCCAAGTTAGTCAGCATATAGTACAACAATGATTTCAGGAGTAGATTCCTTAATGCCCCTTACCCATTTAGCCCATCCCCCCTCCCACAATCCTTCCAGTAACCCTCTGTTTGTTCTCTATATTTAAGAGTCTCTTATGTTTTTGTCCCCCTCCCTGTTTTTATATTATTTTTGCTTCCCTTCCCTTATGTTCATCTGTTTTGTGTCTTTTTTTTTAATGTTTTTATTATTTATTTTTGAGAGAGAGACAGAGCGTGAGCAGGGGAGGAGCAGAGAGAAAGGGAGACACAGAATCTGAAGCAGGCTCCAGGCTCCAAGCTGTCAGCACAGAGCCTGATGTGGGCCTTGAACTCACGAACTGCAAGATCATGACCTGAGCTGAAGTCGGACACTTAACCGACTGAGCCACCCAGGCGCCCCCTGTTTTGTATCTTAAAGTCCTCATATGAGTGAAGTCATATGACATTTGTCTTTCTCTAATTTCACTTAGCATAATACCTTCTAGTTCCATCCACGTAGTTGCAAATGGTAAGATTTCATTATTTTTGATGGCTGAGTAATACTCCATTGTGTGTGTGTGTGTGTGTGTGTGTGTGTGTATGTATACATACACATACATACATATACATACCATACATATATATTATATATATATATATACACACACATACACACACACATGCATACGTATATATACTACATCTTTATCCATTCATCTATCGATGGACATTTGGGCTCTCTCCATACTTTGCCTATTGTTGATAGTGCTGCTACAAACATGGGGGTACATGTGTCCCTTCGAAACAGCACACCTGTATCCCTTGGATAAATACCTAGTAGTGCAATTGCTGGGTCATAGGGTAGTTCTATTTCTAATTTTTTGAGGAACATCCATACTGTTTTCTAGAGTGACTGCACGATTTTGCATTCCCACCAACAATGCAAAAGGGATCCTCTTTCTCCGCATCCTCACCAACATCTGTTGTTGCCTGAGTTGTTAATGTTAGCTACTCTGACAGGTGTGAGGTGGTACCTTATTGTGGTTTTGATTTGTATTTCCCTGATGCTGAGTGATGTTGAGCATAAAATCTGTATTTCTGAAGACTTCTTAATTATTTTGGCCCCATCATTAAGCAGTTTAAAGAAAATACAAATCTCGAAGCAGGCAAAAACGTACTATGCATTGGCGTACCTGTAAGTCTGAAACCAAGAAACAATACGAAAAGCTACTTTTGCACTTAGTTCCTTTTTTACTTTGAGGTTTTCAGGATTTCTGCCTAAGCAAACCACCTTAGTTTTCTTTTTAAGATTTTATTTTTAAGAAATCCCTACACCCAAAGGGGAGGTTTGAACTTACAACCCCAAGGTCAAGAGTTGCATGCTCCATGAACTGAGCCAGCCAAGAGGCCCCAAACCAGTTTTATAACAGGTTTATTTAAAAACTCTTGGAAAGCCAATAACCTGTTAGTATACTAAATTATTCTTCAACCCCATGGGACTTGAGTTACATGGTATGATTAGCACTTTTTTGTAAGTAAGCTCTATGCCCAAAGCCCAAAGCGGGGGCTGGAGATTACAACCCTGAGATCAAGAGTTGCAGACTCTGCCAACTGAGGTAGCCAGATGCCTCAAATATTAACACTTTATGTCTTACTCTTTTCCCCAGTTCCAGACCCACTAGCCTTTTCCTTCTCTAAACACTGCCCCAAATTGTTCTTTGTCCCAGGGAAATCACCTGTTTCTAATCCATCAGGGTGACCTGCCATGGCTTCACTGGCTGAAGCTCATCCTTTTGTCAAAGACCACATGGGGCACCTGGGTGGCTCAGCTGGTTAAGCGTCTGACTCCGGCTCAGGTCATGATCTCACTGTTTGTGGGTTCGAGCCCCGCATCAGGCTCTGTGCTGACAGCTCAGAGCCTGGAACCTGCTTCGAGTTCTGTGTCTCCCTCTCTCTACCCCTCTCCTGCTCACACTATGTCTCTCTCTACCTCTCAACAGGCATCTTACCCCTGGCAGTGTGTGTCTCACCCACTGGAAGCAATGACATCAGTTGCCTCTGAATATTCCTTCCACGAGAAGATAGGAACCGTCCTCAGCTCCTGCTAGCCCAGAGCTGCTCCAACTTTAACATGTATACAAATCCTGTAGGATTCAATTAAAATACATATTCTGATTTAGAAAGTCTGGGCAAAACTGAGATTTTGCATTTCTTTCTTTTTTTTTTTAAGGTTTATTATTTTTGGGAGAGGCAGGGAAAGAGAGAGTACACAAGCTGGGGAGGGGCAGAGAGAGAGACACACAAACACAGACTCTAAAGCAGGCTCCAGGCTCTGAGCTGCAAGCGTGAAGCCCAACGTGGGGCTCGAACCCACAAACCGTGAGATCATGACCTGAGCTGAAGTCAGACGTTTGACTAAGCCACCCAAGTGCCCCAAGATAATACTTTAATGCAATATTTAAAAAATAACAATTAGGGGCGCCTGGGTGGCGCAGTCGGTTAAGCGTCCGACTTCAGCCAGGTCACGATCTCACGGTCCATGAGTTCGAGCCCCGCGTCAGGCTCTGGGCTGATGGCTCAGAGCCTGGAGCCTGTTTCAGATTCTGTGTCTCCCTCTCTCTCTGCCCCTCCCCCGTTCATGCTCTGTCTCTCTCTGTCCCAAAAATAAATAAACGTTGAAAAAAAAATTTAAAAAAAAACAATTAATGTAAAAAATGCATGATGAATAAAATATCAGCATTTAAAATAAAGACAGGATCCAACAACACCAGTATTAGAGCGAGGCAAGTAAGGCCAAATTCTATGGGTTGTAGGGTCAGACCACACTCAGTCTAGGGTGGGTATTAAGCGACTGGTGGCACTTAGGTTTTGTGCCTACTTCCTGGCCACAAGTGAGTCTGGAAGAGCAGCATATTCTGGCTAAGCTGTTCTGAGGAAAACCTTAGTATTTATTAGTTAGGGTAGAGATAAATCACTAAAGAACTATAGAGAATAGAGGACAAAATACCTCTCGTGAAACTGGGGAGGCTCCAAGGAAAAGATAAGGTTTGAGCTGGGGAAAAGGGAAAGCAGAAAGAATATTGGATTTGCAATCAGAAAATGGGGTTCCTTTCTTTGCTGCTTGCTTTACTAGCTGTGACAATTCAGGCAAGTCACTTTGCTTCTCTGAGTGTAACTCTTTATGTGTTTACACTTTATGTGTAAAAACTCATCCTATGTGACGTGCCAAAGATTTGTGAGGATGAACTGAGATTAAATGAGTGAATGGGGTTTCTAAACTGAAAAGCACTATGCAAACATCTTGGACTGTTATTAAGTCCATAAGGAGGGACAGGATTTTGACAAAAGGCATTGAGGGAGAAGGGCCTTTGGGCAGAGAGAATGAAAGGTGAAGTGGTTTTTGTACGAGGCTAGACAAAAGGAAACTGGGCTTTGAAGACTAGGAAGATGAAAGCAGTCAAGGAATGCCTGTGTTTAAAGACCATTAAGGAAACAAAGCCCAGGACCCCAAGCTTGAAGGGTAAAACCAAGCTCTGTGGTCTCACAAGTACTCAAGAGTGAGACACCTTACTCTCACATTTTGCTTCCTAGATGGTCTTTTTGAAGGCAGGCAGGCACTATGTCTTACTTATCTTTGTTTCCAGAAGCCTGACACTTTCTGGCCAAGTGCACTGTGCTCCATTCTCAAGGAATGAATGAGTGTCCGTCCAAAGGCTTGGGACCTCTACCCCAAGGGGTGGTACAGATTAAGTGGTTGGGTAGCTTTGAAAAGCAGGTTCTTCTGTGCACGCTGGGATGCTCTCCTGATAGCCTGGTGTTAAGAGAGCTCACCAGATCCTAGGTAAGGACGGCACTCTTAAGGAAGAGTAAGATGGGGCCAAGGGCTCTAGCCGTCTTATTGCTACGATGACTGAAAATCAAGGGAAGGTGGGGGGATGACGACTACACGTGTTAACATTTAATAGAACTACAGATGAGTGTGAACACGCAAGCACACACAGACGCACGAATGAGTGCACGGGAAACTGGTTAAATCTGAGTAAGGTCTGCAATCTAGTCAATTGTATTGGCGTGGTCAGTTGCGTTGTGCCAATGTCAATTTCCTGGTTTTGACAATGTAGCATAGTTACGTAAGCCGGTGAGGGAAGCTGGGTGGGTGATGGGTATATCGAGACTTCCTTGTATTAATTTTACAGCTTTTTGTAAGTCTAAAATTATTTCAAAATAAAGCAAAGAAACCAGAAACAAATAGAGCCTCCCTCTCGAGCCCAGCCTCGCCCACCCCGACAGCGCCCCACACCTCACACTTCGCCCTCCGTACCCCCTCTCCCGCTCAGGTAAGGCGGGGAGAGCGGGAGCTGCAGGGCCGCGCACGCGCAGTCCTGAAATCCCCCGCCGCGTCGCTAGAAAGTCACGCTTGCGCAGTCTTGGCCCTTGCCCGCCGCGCCTGCCCCACTACGCGGCGGGGTACTCGGCCGCCTTGGCCCCTTCGCGCTGCCGTCTTTTCCGGCAGTTGGAGCGCTTCCTGTTGTCCTCACCCGCAACCGCCCCTCGGCCCGGACTCCAGAGTCCCTGAGGCGTCCCCTCGTCTCTTCTGGTCGGCCGGGTGCTGCCGCTGGGGCTTCGCCTGTCCGCCAGCCCGTCGAGAGACATCGCTGGCCGCGCCGGCGTCCGCGGCTGGTCGCCGCCCCCAGCCCTTCTCCCCCCGGGGCTCTGGTGAGTGTCTCGCTGCCACTGTCTTCAGGCCATCCCAGGCTTTCCCCCTCGTCTCCTCCCGACTCTTTTTGGGCTTCTCCCTTCCCGCCGACGCCCTCTTTCCAGCCCTGTCCTGTCGGCCCCTCGGCCGCCCTCCTCAGCCTCCTGACAGTCCCCCTCCTCTGGGTTTCCCCAGGGTCCCCTGTCAGTCCTCTCCACGTTTTCCCAGTCCCAGGCTCCCCACCCCATTCTTTCTTTCTTTCTTTCTTTTTGTGCAGCTGGGGCGGGGAGCCAGGCTGTCTCTCTTTTCCATGTTGCCAGCTTTGTCTACTCGTTGCAACAGCTCAGTCTCCTCTGGGACCTCAGTCATTGCCAGTTGTCACTTCTTTTGCTTTTTTTTCTGGGGTCTGAGAACCTAAGAGCTGTTGTGTGAGGCAGAGGTGTGGAAAGCCCACCTTGGGGTGTGGTTCCTTGGAGTCTGCTCCCTTCCCGGTGGCTAGTCTTAGGGTACTGGGCTTCAGATCATCTTAAAATCACAGGAAGATTGAGTGGAGATTTTTTTTTTTTTTTTTTTTTTTAAAGAGTAGAAAAGAAAAGTCGATAAGGACTGGGAGGAGAGTCTGTGTTAGAAAGTGTATGGAGCAGCTAGTAGAGAGACCAGATCTCCCGGCTGCACTTCGAATTGACCGAAAGACACGAAGAGACACTTGTTGTTTTTGAAACGTACAGAGGAAGGTTGGCGCGAGGTACACCTTGTGCTTCCTCCCCCTTTCAGCTCACCTCGGCTCTGAATTCGGATTAGCCAGGCAGCAGATGCGGTTTCCCTAAACGTAAAACATGACCACGATAATGGGCTCCACTGTCTACCCCAGACATTCGAGAGCGGCTTGCTCACAAGGGGACCAGAGCACTATCCTCCAACTTTGTAGAGAAAACCTCTTCACGTGCCAACTCCATCCCTACCAAACCTACGTAGCCCCAGCTCCTAGTAATGGTCATAAAAGATGAGTGCCTTCTTCGTAAATCTTTATAAGGTGCTTACTAAGTGCGTAGCATTGTGCATGAGACTGGAGAAGGATATTAAAAGTACTTGCTTCCCATTGGCTTACAGTTCAGGAGGAGAAATTAGGATGCGTGATTCTTCTTCTTCTTCTTCTTCTTCTTCTTTTTAAAGTTATTTTTTGTTTACTTTTGAGAGGGAGAGAGGGAGAGAGAGAATCCCAAGCAGGCTTGTCAGCACAGAGCCCGACGTGGGGCTCGATCCCCTGCAAACTGTGAGATCAAGACTGGAGCTGAGATGGAGAGTCGGAGGCTTGACTGACTGAGCCACCCAGATGCCCCAAAGTTGGATGACCGTTAAGGAGTAGTCTTAGCCTCCGCGTTCATTGGCCCAGATGGAAGGTTCTGGATTGTCAGTCACAAAGAAAGAATTAGTGAGAGAAGGGGTGTTCATAGAGGTGACAGTACCATTGTAAAGTCAGTCGGCCAGGCATAGCCATCTGGGTTGAATAAAACAGTGGTTTTCATGTGATCTGCTTTTATGTTTGCAGTACCTACCCCTGCCTTACAAAGATCCAGTTCTCTCATTAAATTTTTTAAACTTTTGGGGCACCTGGGTGGCACAGTCGGTTAAGCGTCCGACTTCAGCCAGGTCACGATCTCGCGGTCCGTGAGTTCGAGCCCCACGTCAGGCTCTGGGCTGATGGCTCGGAGCCTGGAGCCTGTTTCCGATTCTGTGTCTCCCTCTCTCTCTGCCCCTCCCCCGTTCATGCTCTGTCTCTCTCTGTCCCAAAAATGAATAAATGTTGAAAATAAATAAATAAATAAATAATAAAAAAACATTTTTTTTAAACTTTTAAGGGGCTCCTGGGTGGCTCAGTTGGTTAAGCGTCGGACTTCGGCTCAGGTCCTGATCTCAAGGTTCGTGGGTTCAAGCCCTGCATCAGGCTCTGTGCTGACAGCTCAGAGCCTGGAGCCTGCTTTGGATTCTGTGTCTCCTTCTCTCTCTGCCCCTTCCCACGCACGTTTTGTCTCTCTCTGTCTCTCAAAACAAATAAAAATAAATATAAATAAATAAATAAATAAATAAATAAATAAATAAATAAAAACTTTTAAGAATTTCTCACCAACCTATTCCCTAATTCTGCAGAGTTGAAGAATGAAACAAACAGGGAAGGGACCTCCCGTAGTCTGTAGGTCAGGGCATGAAGGCTTGAATTGTCAAAAGCATAAGGGAAAGCTCTGTCTTATGAAAGGTACTTGGTTGACCCAGTAAACCTGTAAATTGCTATAGGGCAATAGTAATTGTATCTTTTGATGAAAGGTTATTAGAATAGGCTCATCCTTTTATGAGTGAAGGAAGGGGAGGAGGAGGTTTTGAAGAAAGGTCAAAGGGAAGGATAGTGCAATCTTTGCTATTACATTAGAGACTGTATGTGAAGGTTGAAAATCATTCTGCTAGAAAATTTGTTAGCCTATTATATGATCATCTTTGAGTACGCTTAATATCCTGTTGATCTTTTTAAAAGCTTAGGAAGCCATGCCAGGGACTTAAATGAGTCAAAACTTTCTCCACCCCAGTATTTATATACCTATCAATGTAAATGTAACTTTGTTCTTTAATTTTGTTGACAACTGAAAAATCATTAACTTGCTCAACTTATGTTTATTAACCACTTATTATATGGAAGGTGCTCTTTGTCTTAGGTTTAAACACTCTTCTAGTTGCATTTCTATGTTAAAATAATTTCAGTTGTTAAAATGTAACCACATCTGTGTATTTATAAAAATGTCTCCAGAAATGTTCAGACCAGGGAGGAGTACAAAGCACTCCCTTACTTCAGACTTGTTTTTAAATCTGGTTTCAAAATTTCTTCACCAGACTTAGAGTGCATGTGGTTTTCATTGTGGGTGGAGGGGGTATAGGCTGACAAATAAGGAACCACACCCAAGCTTCACAAACCAGAGGTTTTTGAAAAATCTGCCGATATCCTAAAAACATTTGCGTTTTCTTTGTTTGGTATTAGCAGAAACTTCCCCATAAAAAATATAACATAATAACAAATAACATAAGGTAGAGCTGAGTTCACTTGAATTTGTGATTACTGATCATTTTGGCACATCATCAATAAAAACATTTGAAGTAGAGCCTTGATTTTGAATTTCTTTGCTCTCAAAGAATTATTCTTTTATATGATTTTCCCTGAATATTTTTTTAATAAAGTTGCTTAATGTTAAGCCTTTTGTCTTAGTAATAGTAAGTATTTGCACATTCCTTAATAGCTTTAATCTACGAGACAGTTTAAAAAGCTGCTAAGTATGGGGCGCCTGGGTGGCTCAGTCCGTTGAGCGTCCAACTTCAGCTCAGGTCATGATCTTGTGGTTTCTGAGTTCTAGCCCCACGTCGGGCTCTGTGCTGAGAGCTCAGAGCCTGGAGCCTGCTTCAGATTCTGTCTCTCTCTCTCTCTGTCTCTCTCTCTGCCCCTCCCCCAGTCACACTCTGTCTCACCTTCAAAAATAAAATAAACATTAAAAAAAAATAAAATAAAAAATAAAAAGCTGCTAAGTATTAAAGGGAACCTGAAGGAAACTTTTCATAGAATGTACTCTCTTTGAAAATGGCCCTTGGCCCCTCCTACTTTTACTCCGCTTTATATTGGGATGAAAGGACAGACTTAAAGGCAGGCAGTCATGTTGGAGGAAGGCATGATAAGGATAAAATACTGAACATTATTGCCAATGCTGGAGCAGGTCCAGATTGGTGAATGGTGTGGCCAAGTGTGACAATATGGGCTGGCAAAAATATCTGGGGTGGGGGTGGAGGATGAAATTTAAATTTAGGAAAAAATGTTCTATAAACTATTTAAACCTTGTTGGTATCAGTTTTCTCATATGTAAAACTAGGAAGTTAGGGTCCCTTGTTTTCCAGATCTCTTCCATCACTAAAATTGTGATTCAGGTTATTTCTTTGTAACGATGTTTTTTTATCACAGTTATTTGTTTTAATTTGTAAATCCAAATAGCAAGCATTTATCGAATATCATAAGACATGTCAGTACATGAATACCTATAAATGGGCATTTTAGTCATAGGTTTTTTTTAACTATAGGAATGGCAGATTTAAAAGTTATTTGTAGTTAGGGGCGCCTGGGTGGCTCAGTTGGTTGAGCGTCCGACTTTGGCTCAGGTCATGATCTCGCAGTTTGTGAATTCCAGCCCCGTGTCGGGCTCTGTGCTGACGGCTTGGAGCCTGGAGCCTGCTTCGGATTCTGTGTCTCCTTCTCTCTCTGCCCCTCCTCCACTTGTGCTCTGTCTCTCTCTGTCAAAAATAAATAAATGTAAATTAAAAAAAAAAGTTATTTGTAGTTTAATAGTAATAGTACATATTCATTGAAGAAAATATGGAAATTATGGAAAAGCACAAACGAATAAAATGATGTATTGCGTTCTTACTGCCTAGAGTTAAGCCGGTGGTAACATTTTGATATGTATTTCAAATAATTCTGTGCACATCTGGTAAACACATAAATCAATAATTTAATCAGTCCTGTTGTTGGATATTCAAGTTATTTCAAGTTTTCCTTTGCCATTACACTGCTACATTGAGTCTCCTTGTGTATGAATCCCTATGGGTCTTTGATTTCTTTTAGGTAGATTCTTGGATGGCAAAGAATTATACTGTGTCTATATTATATCTTCTTAATTTACGCTTATGGTGTTACGATCTTGTTCTCTTCCTTTTTTTAAAATTAACAAGATGTTTTAAAGATATTCATGTCACTTTTAGGTACAGATAGATTTGCTTCTGACTACTGCATGTTATTTCTTTATGTGCACCCACAGCATTTTATTTATTTCCTTACTGAATTGGCTTCAACTTCCTATGTCACAAATGATGGCATAATAAACATCCCCTCTAATGCACATCATTGTGCATATCTCCTTAAGAGCATGTGTGACAATTTCTTTAGGCCTTATACCTAGAGATGGTATTTCTGGGTCATAGGACATTAATACATACTAATTTCACCAAGTATTCTGTGTATGTGGCTTTTGTTACATATTTACATGTTTGTCTTCCAGAAAACTTGTACCAGTTTACTTTCCTACCGGGGAGGTAGGAGAGTGATAGTTGATGGATTCTAACTCCAAAACTAATACCTCTTCTTTTTTTGTTTCTAGCAGCCATGGCAATGACAGGCTCAACACCTTGCTCATCCATGAGTAATCACACAAAGGAAAGGGTGACAATGACCAAAGTGACACTGGAGAATTTTTATAGCAACCTTATCGCTCAACATGAAGAACGAGAAATGAGGTAAAGAATTTTGTTTGAGAAAATTGTGTCATGGTTTTGGCATTCATGTCTAGTGTCACAAAACACATTCATAATACTGTTGAAAGGAGATAAGAATAGCAGCGTCCATATTATATCCTATCCCATTAGAATGGAAGGACAGTGCCATTGATTTCCAAAGTCCTTGCTATTAACCCACTTATTTCTACTACTAGCCAATAACACAGGGGTGCCTGGCTGGCTCAGTCAGTGGAACATGCCACTCTTGATCTTAGGGTTGTGAGTTTGGGCCCCATGTTGGGTATAGAGATTACTTAAAAATAAATTCTTAGTGGGGCGCCTGGGTGGCGCAGTCGGTTAAGCGTCCGACTTCAGCCAGGTCACGATCTCGCGGTCCATGAGTTCGAGCCCCGCGTCAGGCTCTGGGCTGATGGCTCGGAGCCTGGAGCCTGTTTCCGATTCTGTGTCTCCCTCTCTCTCTGCCCCTCCCCCGTTCATGCTCTGTCTCTCTCTGTCCCAAAAATAAATAAAAACGTTGAAAAAATAAATAAATAAAAAATAAATTCTTAGAAAAAAAAATAACACAGAATTCCATGGTAGTATGAAAACATTGGCCAAATTCTTAGATTTATTGTTAAAGTAGTGCGATGTAGTAGAAAGAGCAGCCCTTATGGAATCAGACCTGGGTTTAGAATCCTGCCTTTACCATTTAGTAGCTGTCTGAGGCCAGGACCAGTTTCTTAGACTTTTTGTGTATCAGTTCCCAATCTGGAAAATGGGGATAATACTTGCCTCGCAGGATCGTTGTGGGGATTAGATATAACATATGTAAGTATCCACCATAGTGCTTCTCACATAGCAATCATTCAGTCACTTAGCACCTGGTATATATTATTTATATAGTAACTCGTAATTAAAATTTTGTTCCCAACATTTTATTATGAAAATATTCAGAAGTACAGAAAAGTTGAAGGAATTATACAGTGAATACCCGTATATACATCTAGATTCTTCAATTACCATTCATTGTTTTATCACATATCCATCTATCCATCTCTATCCATTCATTAAACCATCTTAATTTTTTGCTGTACTTCAAAGTATGTTGCAGATGTCAGTATATTTTACTTCTTGTATAGCAAATGAGTTCAATGTGTGTATATATATACATATATATTTTTTAAAATATTTTAGTTTAAACAGTTTAAATATTTATTCATTTTGAGAGCGAGAGAGCACGTGTGAACAGGGGAGGGGCAGAGAGAGAGAGGGAGAGAATCCCAAGCAGGCTCCTTACTGTCAGAGCAGAACCTGATGTGGGGCTTGATCCCATGAACTGTGAGGTCATGACCTGAGCTGAAATCAAGAGTCGGACGCCTAACTGACTGAGCTACCCAGGCGCCCCACAAGTGTATGTACCTGTAGAACTGAAACTCCTACCAAGACATAGAACATTATCATCATCCTAGAAAGTTCTTTGATTCTTGGAGATGTTCCTTCAACCCCAGGCAACCACTATTGTAATTTTAGATTACTCTTGCTTATTCTATACAAATGGAGGTTGTAAATGGATTTATATATAGTAAGCACTCATTTCAGTAAGGCTTTTTTCACTTAGCCTAATGTTTCAAGGTTCATCCATGTTGCTGTTGTATCAATAGTTTGTTCCTTTATATTGCTGAGTACCATTCTATTTTCTGACTATACCTATACCTCTGTTTTTACATTCTTCTGTTGATAAACATCTGGGCTTTTTTCCACTTTTTGACTGTTTTGGATATGTTTCTATGAACATTTGTGTACAGATCTTTTTGTGAACATTTGCTTTCAATTCTTGGGTAAATATTTAGGAGTGGGATTGCTGGTTCATAAATATACATAAGTATGTTTCATTTTATAAGAAACCGCTAGACCTTTTTCTAAAGTATTATCAATAACGTATGAGAGTTCGAGTTGCTTTACATTTTTGCGAACAAAACGTCTGTCAGTCTTTTAACTTCAGTTATTCTTATAGATGGTTAGTGGTATCTTACTGTTTAATTTGCTTTGCCATGATGATTAATGATGGTGAACATTTTTTTATGTGCCTTTTGGTCATTTGTATTTTGTGTGTGTGCGTGTAAAGTGTTTCTTCAAATTTTTTGACCATTGAGTTGTAGGAGTTCTTTATAAGTCCTAGTTACCAGTCTTTTGTCACATAAATGTTCTGCAAATAGTTTCTTTCAGTCTCTGGCTTTCCTGTTCATTTTCTTAACAGTGTCTTTAGATAAGCAAAAGTTAAAAAAAATTTTAACCTTTTTTTTTTTTTTTTGAGCGAGACAGAGTCAGCACCAGTGGCAGAGGGGCAGAAAAAGAGAGTGAGAATCCCAAGCAGGCTCCACACTGTCAACGCAGAGCCTGGTGCAGGGCTTGAACTCATGAACCGTGAGATCATGACCTGAGCCGAAGCCAAGAGTTGGAAGCTTAACTGACTGAGCCACCTAGGCACCCTAAATTTTTTTTTAATGTTTATTTTTGAGAAAGAGCGTGAGTAGGAAAGGGGCAGAGAGAAAGGGATACAGAAGATCTGAAGCAGGGTCTGTGCTGACAGCAGAGAGCCCGACGCTGGGCTTGCAGCCACAAACCATGAGATCATGACCTGAGCTAAAGTTGGATGCTCAACCGACTGAGCCACTCAAGTGCCCCAGAAGTTTTAAATTTTGATGAGATCTGGAGTGCCTGGGTGGCTCAGTCGGTTGAGCATCCAACTCTTGATTTTGGCTCAGGTCATGATTCCAGGGTTGTGGGATCGAGCCCCACATTGGGCTCTGTGCTGAGTGTGGAGCCTGTTTGGGATTCTCTGTCTCTGTCTCTCTCTCTCTCTTTCTCTCCCTTCCTCCCTCTCCTTCTGCCCCTCTCTACTGCTCATGCTCTCTCTTTCTAAAATAAAAGTAATGCTAATAAAAAAAATAGTTTTGATGAAATCTAATTTGGCATTTTTCTCTTTTATAGCTATTGCATTCTGTGATCTCTAAGAAATCTTCACTCCTCCCAAGGCATAAAGATATTCTTTTACATTTTCTTCTGGAAGTTTTATAATTTAGTATTTACATTTAGTTCTATGATCCATCTTGAATTAATAAGTGTATGAGGTGGGGATTGAGATTTATTTTTTTTGTTACGGATATTCAGTTGTTTTAGCACCATTTGTTGCAAAGATTTCCTTTTCCCCATTAGATTCTTCGGCATTTTTATCAAAAACCAAATACCATGTAGCGTGTATCTGTTTTTTTTTTTTCTTTTTAGAAGGTTTTTTCTTTTCTGTCTTTTATTCTTTCATTCATTCATTCATTCATTCATTCATTCATCAGTGAGGGAGAGCCAGAAAGAGAGGGAGACAGAGGATCTGAAGTACACTCTACACTGACAGCAGAGAGTCCGATGTGGCACTTGAACCCACAAACCGTGAGATCATGACCTGTGCTGAAGTTGGGTGCTCTAACCAACTGAGCCACCCAGACACCCAAGATTTTATTTTTTTAAAGATTTTATTTTTAAGTAATCTCCACACCCAACATGGGGTTCACACTTACAACCCTGAGATTGAGTTGCATGCTTTACTGATTGAGCCAGCCAGGTGCCCCCATTTGTGGATTTTTTATTCTCTTTCATTGATCTGTTTGTCCCTATGTCAGTATCACACTGACGTGGTTACTGTTAGCTTTGTGCTAAGTTTTGAAGTCATGTAGGTTAAGTCTTCAACTTCGTTGTTGGTTTTTTTTCCCCCTAAGATTGTTTTGGATAGTCTAGTTTCTTTGCATTTTCCTTTCCTTTCTTTCTCTTTCTTTCTTTCTTTCTTTCTCTCTCTCTCTCTCTTTCTTTCTTTCTTTCCCTCTTTCTTTCAAGAATTTTAAAAATTTTAATACAGTTCAAATTAGTTTGCTGGGTTCATTTCAGCTCCTTTACTGCCAAATCTGAGGGCAGGGACTGCTTCAGTTTCCCTGCCTTCTCTCTGTCTGTGATGACCAAAGTGTAAAGGTATCTGCTGCATCAGACTTTAAACTTCACATTATCCTTATTGTTCTTGATCTGAATGGACTTGGCATCCTTTACCTGGCTGTGAGCAGAAAATCCTTGATTTCTTCAATTTTGTAAGACATGGCTACGAAGGGTGCAGGCAAGCATGCAGCCAGCATGGCAAGTGGCAATTTTATTTTCATATAAATTTCAGAATCAGGTGTCAATTTCTAGAGGAAAGCTTGATGGAATTATGAATATAATTGTACTGAATCTGAAGATCACTTTGGGGGAGCATTGACATCTTAACAGTATTGAATCTTCTGATACATGAACGTGGTATATCTTCCCATTCTCTTAGGTCTTTAATTTTTCTCAGAAGTGTTTTGTAGTGTTTAATATGGGGTTGTTATATGTTATTTTGTTCATCTATAGCCAGTACTTTGGGGTTGTTTTGATGTTGTTGTAAGTGGATATTTAATTTTTTTTTCCAGTTGTTGCTGCTGGCATATAGAAATATACCTGAATTTTGTATATTGACCTTATACCCTGCAACTTGCTAATTTACTTATTCTAGTAGCTTTTTTGGTAGATTCCTTAGGATTTTCTGTGTAAACAATTATGCATATTCAAATAGAGAGTTTTGCTTCTTTTCCAATCTATCGCCTTCTTTTTCTTGCCTTATTGGATTGGCTGGGATATCAGGTACAACGTTGGCTATATGTGGTGAGAGTAGACATTTTTGTTTTGTTCCTGATTTGAAGGTAAAAGCACTATTTCACTATTAGTTGTGATGTCACCTGTAGGTTTTGCAGAGATGTCCTTTGTAGATTGGGGAAATTTTCTTATGTTCCTGTTTGGCTGAGTTTTTAACATGAGTGTGTGTTGAATTTTGTCAAATCCTTTTTCTGCATCTTTGCATCGCTGTTTATTCTTTTAACATGATGAATTACGTGGGCTGATTTTTTGCAGGTTAAATTAACCTTGCCTTTCTGGGGTAAAGCCCTCTTGATTATAATATAATGTATTCTTTTTGTATGTTGCTGGATTTGATATACTGATATTTTCATAAGAGCTTTTGCAGCCACACTCTTCATGAAGGTATAAATCATGATTGAACTTTAAATATGCAGATCTGAAAGTGAAATAGCAAAATATTTTATAGCTGGTGGTGGCTAGCTGCTGTTCACTGAAACAGAGAAGTGCCTGCAGAGTGCCCTATGTTGGGATCATGGGGAATTCAAGGATAAATTTGCACAGTATATCTCTAGGCATGCTGTTGGAGATAGTTATTTTCAAATACAACCACTCTCTTGAAATTGTAGTTTCTGGTATTATAGAAAGAAAACAAATACTTACGAGTTCTGATTAAGATACTTGTTTTATTTGATAATAGGTGGTTTGTTTTTTTTTTTTTTTTTACTTCAGAGAGAGAGTGGAAGAGTGGGGGAGAGAGTCAGAGAGAGGGAGGGAGGGAGAGCGAGAGCAAGAGAGAGAGAGAGAGAGAGAGAATGAATCTGAAGTGGACTCCACACTTAGTGCAGAGCCCAACACTGGGCTCGATCCCATGACCTGAGCTGAAATCAAGAGTCTGACATTCAGCAGCTAAGCCACCCGGGCAACCCTGTAATACTTGGTTTTCAATCCTACTGGCTCTGCCTTAAAGTTCATTATTGATATGTATCATGTTCTCTAGTAATTATACGATAAATGGTGTTATGTTATTAATAAGTGTTACGTTGTGATTTACACTAAATTACACCCCAAAATGGGTTGAAATCAGTGCTTTTTTTGTTTTGGATTCTTTTTTTTTTTTTTTAAATGTTTTATTTATTTTTGAGACAGAGAGAGACAGAGCATGAACAGGGGAGGGGCAGAGAGAGAGAGAGACACAGAATCCGAAGCAGGCTCCAGGCTCTGAGCTGTCAGCACAGAGCCCGACGCGGGGCTCGAACTCACAAACCGTGAGATCATGACCTGAGCCGAAGTCGGACGCTTAACCGACTGAGCCACCCAGGTGCCCCTGTTTTGGGTTCTTAGGATGGAAATACCTTCCAAAAGCGGTGGTGGTTTTGCTTTTCTTAAAGATCAAATTAACCAAAAGAGATTGTGCAAAGGGAATGGTAGACACTTAAAAGGATTAGGATGTGTGGTTTTGGTAAAATTTTTTAATGATTTTTTTTAATGTTAACTTATTTTTGAGAGAGAGAGAGAGAGAGAGAGAGAGAGAGAGCGAGCGAGCAGTGGAGGGGCAGAGAGAGAGGGAGACACAGAATCCGAAGCAGGCTCCAGGCTCTGAGCTGTCAGCACAGAGCCCAATGCGGGGCTTGAACTCATGAAGCACAGGATCATGACCTGGGCTGAAGTCAGATGCTTAACTGACTGAGCCACCCAGGCATCCCTTATCTTCTTTATTTAATCCTTGTTTTGCCTCTGATGGTAAGGTTCTCTAGGAACACCACTTCTATTCTTTCTCTTATGTGATCCTAATTATGTGGTAGATGTTGATTATTGCCTAGATATTCATACAAAATAATTTATAGCAGCCTGAAACCAAAACCAAGGAAACTGGCATTTTTTTCTTAAAAAAAAAATTGTTTTTTAATGTTTGTTTATTTTTGGGAGAGAGAGAGAGACAGAGTGAGTGGGGGAGGGACAGAGAGAGAGGGAGACAGAGGATCTGAAGCAGGCTCTAAGCTGTACATCAGTACAGAGCCTGATGCAGGGCTCAAACCCACCAGCTATGAGATCATGACCTGAGCTGAAGTTGGATGCTCAACTGATTGAGTCACCCAAGCACCCAGCATTGTTTTCTTATTAAATATTGTGTTGTTTCTGTTCTTCATAAATACTATTTTGGTGGATTAATTAAAGCCACAAAAACCTAATTTAATAGGAAGTAATGGTGTGTTTCCTCCCCTCTTACCCCAAATCAAATAAGAATTTTCCTACATTTTACCCTTTGAGAATTAGCAAGTTCTACTACTCCTGTTAGATAGTCTTACCCAGATTTCCCCCTGTCTGCATTTGGTCTCATCTGATACTGAGTTGTAATATTGTGATTACTATTAGTCAGCAAGTGTCAGTTTTATTTAAGTCCCAGGAATGGGTAAATCTTGACCTTTGATTGTTAATTCACTGATTAGATATATCAGTCAAACCAAAGTAATTTGTCGAGATTTTAAAAAAATCTGTAATACTCATTTTTAGGATATTTCTTGAGAGTTTTCTCAATTTTGATCATGGAAATAACAAGTAGTGTTTATTTCTTTACTATTTTTCCTGGTTTTAAAATGTCTCATCAACAGAAATTAGAAATATTGTCTAGTCAGCTGTCTTGTAGAGTGGATTAGCTCTTTTCTCCCATTTCTGCAACCTCTGAATCAGGCTGTACTGGGAGGTAAACTTAAGGTTGGCAAAAGGGGCTAATTAAATGCAGTCATAAATATGTTTGCACATTGATACACACTTGGATCTTTTCCTCCCCATTTGGCAACACACATTTTATGAAGTTGGCTGTGTACAAGACGCTATTCTTAGTGGAGAAGGAGGATTCAGCTACTTGCCCTTACCATCTCCTATGAGAAGTGGGCTCTCATGCAGATAAGTAGAGCTCACAGAAAGCCCTTGATGGGGTGAGGTTGGGGGTGGCCTCCAAGTGTAAGTGGGCGGTCTTTCTTCTGGGGTTCTGCTCTGGACCTTTGGAGTTGAGTGCAAGAGTAGCTTCACCAATGGCTGGAGTGTTAGCTAAACTGGCTCTTCCACCAGGGACACACAGTGGAGGGGCCTGCTTTTCTTTTTTCATTATGAACACTTTTAAACATACATATAGAAAGACTATATGTCTTTCTATATGTAGTTATCTATGTATCTTACAATGAACCCCCATATACTCATTCCTTAGATTCAGTAATCATCAAGATTTTGTTAAATTTGTTTCATCTATTCCATTTTATTTTTTCTTGCAGTTGTGTTTCAAAACAAAATTTAAACATCTGTCATTTCCTACGTACTGTAGGGTACATCTTGTAAAATATGGCCATTTAATTACAATGTCATCATGAATCTAACAAAGTTAATGGTAATTTCTTGGGATCATCTCACAGAAGATATCATTTGTAAGCCTCATTTGAGGCTATGCTTGCCATTTTTGGTGTCTTTAAGATCTTCATTGGCTTGGCCCCAGTATCATTACCATGGATAGGCTTTTTTCTGGATACTTTTCTGATGAACGAATCTGATTGTGTTCAAGGAGTTGATTCTGATAACTTTACTCTCAGGTAGATATTCTACAGACACCAATTTAATTACGCTTGCAGTCAAGCTATGGAAAGCTTCTTAGTTGGAACTGAGATTTAAAATATAGTCAGAAGCAGGTGTGCCTGGGTGGCTCAGACTGTTACGGTCCGTCTCTTGATTTTGGCTTGGGTCATGATTTCATGCCCAGCATGGAGCCTGCTTAAGATTCTCTCTCTCCTTCTGCCTTTCTCTCCCTCTCTCTCTCTTTCGGAAAAAAAAAAAAAAATACACAGTCAGAAGCAACCATCTCTGGGACACACATTATATGATAGCACATTGGACTTCTAGCCTAGTCTGGTGTGGTCATTCAAAAAAACATAGTTGGAAATTATGGTGTTTGATACTCAAGGCACAAAAAGAGCTAACCATGGTTGAGATATTATAGTTCTTGCCGTGATGTTATCTTTGATTCTTTTTATTCTTCTCTACTTCAACTATTTAACCACTGAAATGGAATTAATTTATACTCCTGAAAGTACCAGTAATACAGCCTTCTCCTTCCAGTAATGTGCACACATAGATACATACCCCAAAATATTCTGGGAACTCAGAGAAGAGAAGTGGGCAGACTGGGAGCCATGCCAGTGCTTCCCCGACTCCCCCCCCCCCCCCCCCCCCCCCCGCCCGAATCAGGGTCAGAGTAGATCTTTTTACTTCCTGAGAGTTTGGATATGAATTCTTGATGTCATCTGATCCTGTGGATGTGTAATATGATTTCTAACATGATACTGATTTAAACTAATTACTGTTATTGCAATAATTATTTATTGACCAAAATAAAACCCATTATCTTTCCCTTGGTCCTTTCTCTGTGTTTCCTCTCTTGGTTACTGGTGTCATTATCCTCCGACACAAGAAATTGTAAGATTTTTTCCTTTGACTCCTGCTGCCAGTTGGTCATCTTTGCAATAGCTCTGTTCACTTCATTCTCGGTTTCTAGCCTTAGTTCCAGATCTTTACTGCTCGTCTGAATCGTTACTAAAGCTTTCAGTCTGCCTCAGTCGTTGTCAGTTGCTTTCCCTGCCAGCCCGTCAGCTTATTACTGTGGCTGTCATTTTAAAATAGAACCTCACCACCTCACTCCTTTATACACAGGCCTCTGTAGCTTTTAGTTGTCTACAGACTGACATTTGAAGTGTGGCATTTGAAGTGCTGTGTGCCTCCCCCGCATTGACTACATGCTGTTGCTGCGTGTACTCGTGTACTCTGTACTTTCATTCTTCCCTGTCCTGCTCACATTGCCTGCTATCAGGAATGCTGATAAGTGATAGAGATCCCAGCCCATGTGCTTTCATTTATTATGCTGAATAAATAAAGGTTGTGTGGAATTGGTTATAAGGAAGTTTTACTTGTTTCACTGTGAGATTGTAGCTCAAAAATATTCTTGGATGCAGTTTTTAAAGTTTAATACTCCAAGGATTTAGAGTCTTAAGTTTTGATAGTGGTGCCAATCACGTATTTTGACCATTCCCTTTTCTCCCCTCCACCCCAAATGTCCAAATTCTGCCTTTACTAGTGTTTATTGCTCTTTGTTTGTGGCAGGGAGGAGGAGGAAGATGTAAAAATAAAGGAAGTAGATACCAGTCTGGGAGAGAGAGAGAGAAACACCCTGATAGAAGAGGTTATCAAACACCAGCTGTTTTGTGGTTTGTTAAGGAGGAAATAACTTAAAAATAAAGGAAAGAGAACTTTTCATTTTGAAATAAGATTCTTTGTTGCATTAACATCTTATACAATCTTTTTCAAAAGGTAGAACTAACAAAGGGTGGGAATCTTTTCACTTGTCTTTAGTAACTGTAATTTATTTTAATGAGGCACTTTGAGATTTACCTGTTTTTATCATTACAAAAAACCCTGTGTTTGGATAGGCTTTTTCAGAAAGTTATTCAAATGTTATTTCAAATATTTTTATTTATTTTTAGACAAAAGAAGTTAGAAAAAGTGATGGAAGAGGAAGGCCTAAAGGACGAAGAGGTAATTAATATTGGGAAGTTTTTCCTTGAAACCCAACGTGGCGAGTCTTGTGCAGCAAGTTGTTAGCCTTGGTGCATAGAGAAAGGGTTTTGGCTCAGTAGCAGAGGGACTTAGGAGGGCTGGTGCACTTCTGGATTTAGGTATTCATGAAGATGGAGAAATTAATTACTGAGTACCCAGGAGAGGAAGTCTTGTTTAGGCCCAGTTGTAATAAATTAATTAGATTTAGAATTCCAAGAAAAGAAAGAGATGAGATCAAATTAAAATTTTAAAAGGAAACCATAGCATATTTACAGAAATCATGGAAATATCTCCACAGAAGTGGTGCAAATGCCTGAAATCATTATCAAGGCAAAATATTTCTCAAATCAGTCCTTCCCCCCCAGTGTCTACAGACTTGGTAGGAGAAAATACAGTTAAGAAACTGTGCAAGGAACTGAAATGACCGTGGAAATGCTTTCAAAAATAGGAATGAATCATAGAATCCAGGAAAATGGTGAAAAATACCAAAGTCTTGTTGGAATTATAGAGCATAAAATGAACTCGAATGTGTTAAAAAAAAAAAAACCCACACTTTGATTTTATATAAAAAAGTTTAAAGGAAAATATTGATTGTTTATTCTGCCTTCCTTAGAAAAGTTCGAATAATTGGCTGCTGAAGTAGGTTAGTCAGAGTCCACCGGAGGCACCCCGGTGATCAGTATGGTTTGGTTTTGTATCCGGAAGCTGGGGAGGGGAGGAGTGGCCTCTTCAGGGTTCTTCTGTGAGGCTCTCACCTGTGAGAAGGTCATGATTAATCGGCATGGCCCTGCTTTCCAGTCACGAGTAAGACTGCTATGGAGTTGCAGAAATTCAGCTCCTTCCCTTCCCTCCTCTCTCCCCCTTTATTTAAACGTTAGAAACGACTGAGGAGATCAGCACATGCTCGGAAGGAAACAGAGTTTCTTCGTTTGAAGAGAACAAGACTTGGATTGGAAGATTTTGAATCCTTAAAAGTAATAGGCAGAGGAGCATTCGGTGAGGTAAAAACCACAGCTACTTACCAGATAAGATACAAAAATACCACAGAACTTTGAAGCTGCCAACGTATCATAAGCTCATGATTGTTGATAGAACTGAAATATGGGGTAGGTGGGTCAGACGTGCCAGGCCCACATTGTAACTGCTGTCTGTCCTTTCCTCCCCCTCCACTGACCCAGATCTCTGATTGTTCTTCTGTTTTGCCAGAGATGATGTTGACGCTTTAAGTATTGATTTAGAGGGATAGTTGAAAGGTAGAAGGAAATCAATATTTACTATTTACTGAGTGTTTCTCTCCTATAATCATGACAATGACTCATTTTATAGATGATGAAATTAAGACTCCGAGAGAGGATATGTAATGCTCCATAGTCACATAGCCATTGAGCAGCAGTACCAGAAGTTCCTAATCTTTTTTTTTTTTTTTTAAAGTTTTCATTTTAATCACCTAGTGCTCATGATGACAAGTGTACTCCTCATTCCTCACCCCGTTTCCCCCATTCCCCCATGTCCCCTCTGGTAGCCATGAGTTTGTTCTCTATAGTTAAGAGTCTATTTCTTGGTTTCTCTGTCTGTCTCTCTTTCTTTCCCTTTGCTTGTTTGTTTTGTTTCTTAAAGGAGTTCCTGATCTTAAAGCTCTTGCTTTTCCCAGTCTCACACTGCCTCTTCAGGAGCAAACTAACAGCATATATCCACCCTTTATTTCTTCCCGCTAGATTTGTATTGCTCTAAAAAGGTGGCCCCAGGAGACAGAGATTATAGAAATGGGTTATACAGGTAGTGGTAGAGAGTTGAAAGCATTTGTCCCACCAGGTCTTGTAGATGCATCTTGCTCGGTCATAAGAGCAGTCTATGGGGAGGGTTTAAATGAGCCCCTGCAAGGTCATCCTCATTAGTGGAAAACACCCAAAGTGGACGACTCACCCAAAGTGGATGATGCAATAGTTTCATTAACTTTGTATAAATTGAGCAGCATATTATTAAAAAGCCGTACCTAGGGGAAATGTGAGTACATACTCAAAGGCACAGGTGAAAGATTAAATTGATCCCTCAGTGTTCAAAATCCCTGTTGGCTCCTGGAGACAGGGGAAGGTATGGTACTACCTCTAAAAGAACTTTCTGTTTAGTGAGGAAGGGACGTGGGACCCAGTCAGGAAAAACATGAAGAAAGGTGCAGGGAGGAGATAGCCTAAGTATCTTGGTGGGGGTGGGGGGTTGCAGGGGAGGATGTGCAGGGACTTGCCAAGAAGTTTTTCTTTGGGTTTGTGGACTATTGATTTTCTTTTCATCATAAAATTATGTTCTCTAAAAACATTGGAGGATAAGAAAGAGGAAAACTGCATAAAACCCTGTTTCCCCTAATGACACATTTTAGGTTTTTTCCTTCTAGACATTTTTCTTGCACATGAGCTTTTGCTTTTGTTTTAAACACTGTTGCAGTCACTTCCTTAGGTTGTCTGAGCTTGTGGATGACAGGTGCCATGGTTATAATGAGTCCTTAAGTTCAAAAGGGAGGGTTTTCAAATAGGATTGACTTGTTCAACGAGGGAGCCAAACTGTTCAGATCTAGAGATACCTGAGAAAGTTTTCAGGACTGACTTCACCGTGTATAATAAATCTACTCATTTTGGAATGTTAAAAAGCACTTTTTTTCTGTTTTTGTTTTTTTTTTTTATTGCTGGTTGTTTATATTAAAATTGTGACACTTTTCCAGTTTAAATTACTTCCTATAACACATGAAAGCATTAATTACCTTGGCATTGTGAACTTTTGACTTGGCATTTCTTTTATAACTCTTAGGTGCGGCTTGTTCAGAAGAAAGATACAGGGCATGTGTATGCGATGAAAATACTCCGTAAAGCAGATATGCTTGAAAAAGAGCAGGTAAACCACAATTATAACGGTGATCTTAGGCTGCTTATCAGCTTTTTGTTACGTAAAACTGTTCCTTTTGTTTCTTTGAAATGTATTTTCTTATTACAGTTTTCTTTAGCACTGTCATGTACAAATATACATGTATTACTTTTCTTTCCCCAACAAAGAAGCAGTTACATGTATTTTAAAAGTACAAATAATGCCTTATGTTATGTGCAGTCTTTTAAAAGTTGAAAACCTATTAGAAGCATCTGCTGTTTGTGTCTCCCAATTGATCACATGCTGTGCTTGTCATGAGGAGCCTATTTTTGGGGTCACACTTGCTGTGATGACACGTTCCTATTGAATGCTGATATATACATACACACAGACACACACAGACACACACACACACACACACACACACACACACACACACACACACACTTTGGGACTGAGCCTTAGGAATTAGAATTTGGAATTTGCAGTCTAAAATGTGTCTTAATATGCTTCATTCTGTATACCCAAACCAAAGTTGGGTCTTCTCAGTAGCTCATTACTACCCAAGACAGACCAGTCTTCTTTCTGAATGAATTTGAAAAAAATCTAATGCAAACGGCAGAGCAGTACAATTTCTCCTTTAAGGAGCGAGAACACTTTCTAAAACCTAAACCTACTTTGCAAGTAGATTTATAAGATGCAAAAGTAACTTTATGCAAAATAAAATTTTAAATTTTGGATAATATATTAAAAACAAGAATGCAACTTTTCTGTAAATCTAATTTAATTTAGCTGTTTGCTTAAGAACAGATTTTAGTGGGTGATGCCTGCATATGTCCTGTAAAGGATCAGATGCTCCAGGAAGACAGAGAGAGAGCCTGTGGCAAGGAGAGCCCTGGACACAGAGTGAAAGAGCAGGGTTGGAGACTGGCCCCACACCCAGTCCTTTTTGCCTCTTGAAGGGAGGTGTAATCACTGAAGCTTCTCAGTCCTTTTAAGTGCCAGTGAAAATTTGAAGTTTTTATTTTCTCTTTAACTTTCACGTGTTACCCCAGGAATTTCGGTTGAGAGTATCAAATACCCTGGCAGTAAACATTCAGAGACTATAGTTTATGCTGATACCAACCTTACTCAGAATGCTCAACAGCCCTATTTATGTGTTTAAAAATTAGTGTGTGGTATGGGTATAGGCCCTGAAAGAGTTTTAGCTGGTCTTGAAAAGGAAAATGGAAAATTGTAGTGATGAGTCAGTATATTTTGTATTTCACAAGTAAGTTTTATTTTTATAAGACCTATTTCATATAACTTTATTATTTTTTTAAATTACTTAACATAATTTTTTTAATGTTTATTTTTGAGAGAAAGAGAGCGAGACAGAGTGCAAGTGGGGGAGGGGTAGAGAGAGAGACAGAGACACAGAATCTAGAGCAGGTTCCAGGCTCTGAGCTGTCAGCACAGAGCCCAATGTGGGGCTCAAACTCGCGAACCCCGAGGTCATGATCTGAGCTGAAGTTGGACACTTAACCGACTGAGCTACCCAGGTGCCCTTCCTATAGTTTTCACCAAGTCTCAAAACCTTTCTTTATCAAATAATTAGTGTTCAGAATAAAATGTAAAAAGTATGCATCATGATTTTCACTTATTAATCCTTCATAACATGTGCCAGTTGCCCAGCATGGTAGCAGAGGACAATTCAAATATACAGTGTAAAAACATTTTTTCAAATACTGTGCCTTCTTCAAAATCATTTTCTAAAGTGTTCCTACATGAAAGTAGAGGAGCTTTCCATGAGAATTAGGATTTTAAACAATGTATTAGCTTACTTGTTAGCTCACCTTGCTGTTGGACTGTGCTCCCTAGATTTGATCTCAGTGTGATCCAGTTAAAGTTTCTGGTCACAGACTCTACCTGAGTCGGCCATCTTGAAGAAGCGTGGTTGGTGCTAGGGCGTGAGAGGAAGTAGATAGACCAGTGCAGACCCATCACTTGGGTAGGGCTGACCAAGTTTAGACTCAGAGCCTAACTTTTTGTAGGTACAGGTTCCTTTCCCCTAGGCAAAGTTTTTTCTTTGCTTTTACTAAACTGAACAGGAGTTAGAGCTACCCACTGAGAGTTTAGGTCGTTATTCTGATCCATAGGGTGGGAATTTTGCCATCTGGAAAATAAATTTTAAAGGACAAGAGACCAGCATTTAGCTAGCTTTTTCATGTTTCTCTTACATTGCTAAAGGAAAACCTCCAATTGTGATGCTAGTACAGTATTAGGAGGGGACAAAAGATGGACTTTTATCTCTGCTTTCCTAGTGCTCAGGATAGCAACTAGCATGTGACTCCACCCCATTAAATATTTATGGAACAGAGAAAGGGAACCTCTGATGTGAGTTGCACCTTTGGTTCTTCCTTCCCTTACCCTGTGTTAACCTCACTCCACTCTTAGATATTGAGGTTCCTAGTTGCTGTTTCAGCCCCAGGAGAGGAGGGCAAGGTGTGCATAGGTGGCCTATAGCTTTCCCCTTAACAAACAGAGAGTGTTGCCGTCACCATTCTGTCCTCCGAGGTGAGTGACGAGTCGTAATAGTTCTGCCTCCCCCCCCCCCCTTTTTTTTTTTTTGGCTCCCTGCAGCAGGTAGAGGCCTTGTTGGGAGCCAGGAGAGCAGAGGCAGCTGGAGGCTGGCTTGCGCAGTCTTTATGTCCGGTGATGACTGGGGCACAGCCACAGCTGCGGTTGAGCAAGTGCATTAGTGGTTCCCAAAAGCTTTGCTTCTGTATTAAAGCTGAGTAAAAGCATTAGCCTTTACTCAGCTTCTTTGTGATTTCATAACACTGTTCCTTACCACCCTTATCTACCGTTTTCCCACCCTCATGCCCTAAGGAGAAATGTAAAAATGTAAGTTTTCTGCAGCATTGAAGCTATTTAAAAATTTCCCAAAGAATTTTAGTAGAGACTGGAAGCTGAGATATGTAAACTCAATACTTCCCTTGGGCCTGAAGGGAAGAATGAGGCAGATTAGGAGTAAGACAGGAGAGAAGGGTGGGATCTGTGTCCAATTGGAAGAGAGAGTGCCTGGCTTTGCTAAAGACATTGCAGTAAAACAAAGCATTGTATCGAACATCGTATTGAACAAAACAACAATCATGCGCTGAGTCTGCCAACCGCAAGTGCCAGTTTATGAACTTTGGTACATCTTTACCTGTGAACATAGGGTAGGACTGAAGCCCTGCTGCATGTGTTAAGAACAAAACTTCTATTCAAGGATCGCACTGGGTCTTAATAAATGGAGACCTGGTTGAACCCACCTTTGCATCTTGTGACATTTAGCGTAAGAGGAGAGGGGACAGGATTTGATAATACGCAGCTGTGGTTTGACTACTCTTACATATTTCAAGTAGATAAGGTAAATTTGATAATAAAACCTTATTATGAAATAATGTAGTTCTGTCAGTAGTTCTGCCAGTTCTCCTAAACCTTTTGGCAATTTGGTCTCCCTTGGCTAGATATTTTAGTAAGAGCAGAAAGCTGGAATTACCATAAATTCGAATCAGTAACTCTTCTTAGGTATTCTTGTATTTCCATTCCGTAAGAATTGAGCACATACTCTGTGCACAGCAGCGAACTGAATACTGTGGTACAGTATTCTAGAATTGTCAGCCAGGGCACCGTCATTGCGGACACCATTGCAGACCTGAGGCAGGACTTGTTTAGAGAGTTTCATCTTGGGGACTAATTTTTGTCATAAAAGGTTATTAGAGCAAAAAGGTGTGCAAAAGAATGGTACTTTTAATTAATCACAGGTTCAACTGACAGCACTGTTAAAGTTGCCGTTTGCATGACAGCCATTCATTTTGTCCTTTTGTAAGCCTTTCATCACTCAAGTGTTCATGACTGAATACCATCAAGTCCAGTGTTGTCAATTTTGAGTTCATAGGTTTGCCTAAGCATAAATTAGATCTTTTGCATCATCACAATTGAATACTCAAACGGTACTTAACTTGTTTAAACAAATATACAGTCTAATGAAGCAGAGCAAGGCTTGTCATTAATCAAATGCGTATACCTCCAGGTTGGCCACATTCGTGCGGAGCGTGACATTCTAGTGGAGGCAGACAGTTTGTGGGTTGTGAAAATGTTCTATAGTTTTCAGGATAAGCTAAACCTCTACCTAATCATGGAGTTCCTGCCTGGAGGTAATTACTTGACGATGAAAGGTCATTTTTCCTTTTTGTTCTGTGGTTTCTCTCTCACATCAATTAACCCTCCTTTCTGCTTTTAATCGTGTTCACAAAGTTGCTTTCTAAATCTTTTTTAGGTCTGTAAAGGAGGTCAGTAACCTGTCTTGTGCTGGGGTGCCTTTCTACAATTCTTAGTGCCATAAAAGTAACCTTCTCACTCATTCTTCTCATGATTTCAGATGGACATTTCTTTCTTTTATTTTTCTTTTTAAATGTATAGGAATAAACTAGGGACTCTGCCTGCTCTCCTGTCAGTGGGAATCACGTATAATCAGTTACCCAAATGACCAGATTGAAGCTATTATGTGATTTGCTTCAACTTTTTATCTTTTGGTATAACTTACATTAATAAGGAGTGAATTTCTCATTACCTATATTAGTAGCCAGACTCAGTCTCTCATTTCTGAGATTTCAAGTTTTACATAACTCAGCATGTGTGTCTCCTGAGACAGCTCCAAAGTAAACCCGTAACAGAATATACCATCTGTCCTGGGGAACAGTCTGTTTGCCAGTGAACAGATGAGCTGTGAGCACACTCTGGTGGGGGAAAAAAAAGAAAACTTTTTCTCTTTTTGGTTCTATAGCAAAGCAAATGTAACTGTGCCATAATATTTTGATCTTGTGACAACTTTTATTTAGATCTAGGGTCACCAGTTTTTTATGAACAATTGATGAAAGTTAGGGAAGAGTCTGATAGAATGAGGAGAAACTTTTTAACATTTAGATGCTAGTTCTTAAATAGGAATAAGAAGCAGCTCAGTCACCAGCCCCTTGACACGGGTCTCCTCAAGCCTTACACGCCCCGTCTTCCATAGCTTCTCATGTCTCCTGGACCCCGCCCTTTGCCCTCGGTGGAGCTGGCCTCAGAGCCATAGACCATCTGGCTTGAGCTCTCTGATCTGGGCAAACTCTGCTCTCCTGAGCCACAGCACTGAGGCCACACAGCTACCTTAGAGCTGGCCTGAGTGCCCCACCCCCACATCTCTGGTGTGCCTCCAGATGGAATATGTAGCTGCCAGGAATGATTAGGGAATCCTGTTTTTCAAGTCTTGGGTCAAAAAAGAGAGCATAAATGGTTTAATTTTTGCCTGAGTGTAAAATATCCAATTTTCTCTAAGAATACAAAAAATTCCCCCAAAGTTATAAGTGAAATTCAAAAAGCAGCATGATGCTCTATTAAAATCAGAGGTTTCTTTCTCTTTTCCCTATTTACTGACCATAACTGGCTTTATATGGAATCTAAACTGAATCTTTCCTGTTTCTCTTAGCTTTAAACTACTTCTAAATATTTTCTTTGCTTTGCTTTTGTCTAACCATTGAGTTAGGATCAGAATCTTTTTTTCCCCACCATTTTATGTTGCTGATAGTAAGCAGAAATAATTAAATTTTGACTTTGCAGAAAACTAGGGAGTCTACCTTTTAACTGCTAGAATACTGATCCTGTGTTGTAAAAGTCGCATAAAGCATATTGGTGTATATTTACCTATGATAACAGTGGAGAAAACACTCTGCTGATCTTGGGGCGTGTTCACCTTGCACTTCTGAGAGGCAGCCATTGCATACCCCAGTACGTAGCATTTTCAGTTCCTTTTTAGCTTTTGTTGACTTACACTGTGCTACCTAAATCTCACCTTTTTATTTATGTTCAGGTGTTTTGTAAACAAATTGGAGAGCTTGTTTTCAGTCTCCTCATATATTTAGTTTTTGTTTGGCATTTCAGCCTATACTTATAACAATGGTGGTATAACCTATGTGGAAATGGTAGTTTGCAGACAAATTAAAAAGTAAAGTAACTTTTTCCCCCCAGTCCAAAAACTTACCCTAAGGATTTTTTTTTTTTTTAAAGTGTGAGAGAATTTTCCTTTTTCTCTCCAGAATAAAATGGGAATCACTGCTTAGTGGTCAGCATCAGGTTAGGTTAAAAGCATTTTGTTCTCTGTGGCTGTGAATGTTTTACCTTTAAGTATTAGAAACTACTTACCATTTCCACCCATGTCGGCAGTGTGGGTCAGTTTCTGGAACACAAAAGAGTCCTGTTTAGCACTGCCTTATGTAGGCAGATAGGGAAGACCTATCTGAAAACTGGCACTTACTCATGCATTGTTGTGTGTGTGTTTGTGTGTGTGTGTGTGTGTGTGTGTGTGTGTATGTATGTGTGTGTGTTGGCTTTGTATCTTGTTTCCAGGGGACATGATGACCCTGTTAATGAAAAAAGATACCCTGACAGAAGAGGAGACTCAGTTTTATATAGCAGAAACAGTATTAGCAATAGATTCCATTCACCAACTTGGATTCATCCACAGAGACATCAAGCCAGACAACCTTCTCCTGGACAGCAAGGTACTGTGGTGGGGGAATAGCCAGTGTGTATTTCCTCATCTGAGCAGTGTCTGCTTTAACACCTGCAATGCTTGTGGTAATCACAGGGAGCCACGAATTGTTTTGTATAGTCTTTGTATAGTTTTCTCTTTTTTTTATAGGTAAGTTTGCTGCTACTTCCCCTCTCTGAAAGGTGTATGATTCTATAATTTGAACACTCTTCTTAAAAATAAAGGACATCTTTGAAAATGATTAAGAGGAAAATTGATTTAAAGTTTATTTATTTTGAGAGACAGAACGAGGGAGGGGCAGAGAGAGGGGGAGAGAGAGAATCCCAAGCAGACACTGCACTGTCAGTGCAGAGCCTGATGTGGGGCTCGATCTCACGAACTGTAGTATCATGACCTGGGCTGAAATCAAGAGTTGGACGCCCTGAAAACTGATTTAGAAGCTTATTTTATAATAAAGCCAAAGGTACCGTCTTTTCCTAGCCCATAATTAACTATAATTAGCATATAATTAACTCTTCTGATGCATCACCTATTGGGAATCCCTTTGTTGGGCAACCTTATTCTTGAACCCAGTCAAGAACTGGGAAGTAAGGCAAACAAAAACGGCAGTCTGTGCCAGAGTTCAGGTTCCAGATCCTTTGTCCTTTGCTTAAAGAAGAGTCCTGCTCAACCTCTGGACTGGCCTGTGTATTCTTTAGCCGTGCAAACGAGTTCAGTTGCTTGGTTTTTAAACTCACAGCAGATCAGAAGAGAACCCCTGTGTTGCTAGGTTTCTGGCTGCTCCTTGGCAGGCCTCCCCACTGTCCAGTCCTCATTTGTCTATAAAGTGAGGATATCGATCCAGAGAAGCTCCACAGTCCCTTCCAGCTTTAACATTTTAGGGGTGCCTGTGTGGCTCAGTTGGTCAAACGTCTGGCTTATGGCTCAGGTTGCAGTCTCGTAGTTCATGGGTTTGAGCCCCGCATCAGGCTCTCTGCTGTCAGTGTGGAGCCTGCCTTGGATCCTCTGTCTCCCTCTCTCTCTCTGACCCTTCCCTGCTTGTGCTCTCTCTCTCTCTCTGAAAAAATAAAAATAAACATTAAAAAAATGTTTAGGATGTTCTGTTCTGTTACACAGAATTGTTGTCTGGACTTTTAAGGAGAAAAGTGAATTTAATTCTTTGAGTATCTTTCTTTCTTTCTTTTCTTTCTTTGTCTTGTTTTATGTATTTAAGTAATCTACACCAACATGTGGCTCAAACTCACGACTCCAACATCAAGAGTCACATGCTCCACCGACTGAGCCAGCCAGGCGTCCCTCTTGTTGTTTTTTAATAGTTTTCTTGCTGTCTTTGAAAAACCTGAACTTTTGGTGTACATTCTTTAAAAAACGATCTTTCTATTTCAAGAAGGCTGGAGATTTATCAAATAATTTCTTTTTCTTGATCATAAGAATAATGTGTATGCACAGTAGAAAATTTGAACAGTACAAAGAGTTATAAAGAAGAAACATACCTATCATCTCATCATTCAAAGATAACCACTATTTTGGTACAATAGCTTCAATACCTTCTCTATTTGTGTCTGTAATTTATATACAGTTAACATCCTAAAAGTAGCTTGTAGCTTGGTATTCTGCTTTTAAAATGTTAATGTATATATTGGGGCACCTGGGTGGCTCAGTCGATTAAGTGTCTAACTTGATCTTGGCTCAGGTCATGATCTCACAGTTTGTGAGTTGGAGCCATGCATCAGGCTTTGCGCTGGGCATGGAGCCTGCTTAGGATTCTGTCCCTCTCTCTGCCTCTCCCTTGCTTGCTTTCTCCCTCAAAAGTAAATAAACTTAAAAAAAAATAAAGAAAGATTTAGAATCTTCTCTGAAGGTTCTCTGAACCTAAAAAAAAATGTTAATGTATATAAACGTATTTTTCTGTCATTCTATGTATATAAATTTTTTTAATGTTTGTTTTTGAGAGACAGAGACAGAGCACAAGCAGGGGAGGGGCAGAGAGAGAGGGAGACAGAGAATCCAAAGCAGGCTCCAGGCTCTGAGCTGCCAGCACAGAGCCCGACGTGGGGCTCAAACCCATGAACCGTGAGATCATGACCTGAGCCAAAAGTTGGACCCTTAACCGACTGAGCCACCCAGGTGCCCCTCAGATATATTTTAATAAAGCACTGGCCCTACTTTGTGTAGTCGGGTTCAGATGCCCTGATCCTGTGCCCCAGGTGCCTTAGTGCAGGTTTAGTTGCACCCTGTAGTCTCTGTTCAGGTCTAGCAGACATATTGAAAACCAAGAACTTGGGGCCTCAATATAATGAGGAGGAGTGGGGAACCCTGTTAGGTGCAGGTTTGCTCTCTACAAGATGTTAGCCCAGACTTGTAGAAAGATGTTTTCACAAGCGAGCTCATTTCGGTGTTCAACCATACAGATTCTAGAGGTGAAAGTGTAGATGTTTTGAGTTCCTGCCACATACTTAGGATACCTACAGAATTCCCTGAAAATTTAGGCTTGAATAGCATTTGTTCCAGGTACTGCTTTTTAAGACACTCTCTTTTCTTAGAGGTGTCCAGGTGACATGTAATTTTGAGAACTCTAAATTAAACTCTGTTCCTTGACTTATACAACAAATTGTTTAAAAATCTGAAAAAAATGATACCAGGTTAGCAGGTTCAAATCTGTCTTTGTTTGGCAGTTTACCTTGTTGGGCATACATACACGCATGGGTACACACACACACACGGCCAAACCTAATGGGATTTCTTCAAAACAAAACAAAACAAAATAAAACTGACCCATCTGAGCAGGGCTTCTGTAGCCTCATGTATCCTGAGAAGTTTGTATATTAAGGCCCAAGGATGTTCTGGAGGAAGGTGGTATGGGTAGATCACAGATGTTGAAGTCTTTGGCCACACCACTTTTTTTTTTTTTTTAAGTTTATTTATTTATTTTGAGAGAGAAAGCAGCGGCAGGGGGTGGGGGTGTGGAACAGAGAGGGAGAGAGAGAATCCCAGGCAGGCTCCACACTATCAGCACGGAGCCTGGTGCGGGGCTTGAACTCACAAACCGTGAGATCATGACCCGAGCTGAAGCCAGGAGCTGGACTCAACTGACTGAACCACCCCGGTGCCCCTGGCCACACCACTTCTAAGTGTGTGACCTTGAGCAATGTAGATCCCTGAGCATCAGGATTCCCTCCCCTATTTTTGGTTTTACCTCCTTATCTACTTGAAATTTCACTACCCCAAGAACACCTGTCTTACTTAGAGCTAGTTATGTGCCAGGCACTAGGTTAAGATCTTTATATGCATTAATTGTCATCATTCCTACCAAGAAGATACCATTATCTCCATTTTCCAGGTGGGATCAGGGGATTGGAGAGGGTAAGGGAATCTTGGTCTGGGAGAAGGAACACGGATTGATTTTTGGCTTTGGTTCTGCCATTTCACCAGCAAGCCATTTAATGAGTCTGAGTCAGTGAAATGTGACTTAAGAGTTATAAATGAGATTACACATTTAAAGCGTGGGGCCTGGCTCAGAGGAGGTGTGAGTGTTCCTTGAAGAGTATGATAAAGTCAGACACTTATGACTGAAATACAGTATAGCAACATTTGTCAAGAACTATGTAATAAAGTTTATGCTCTGTCTTTGGAATAATTTATTCCTTGGAATGTATCCTAATGAAATAGTTCAAGCAGAAAAGAAGTTATATGAACAAAGATTTATTTACTCATTAACAATTGTTTATTAAGACCATCCTCTGTACCGTGCATGGTTAGATTTGGGGGCACAGACCCTCTCTATCACAGGGTGCTTATAATCCACATTACATGGAGTGAGGAATTAGAAATGGAATAAACACCCAGTATGAGGAGAATGGTTAGGTAAACAATGATGTACTAAGTCATTTGAATATCATGTACACATTAAAAATGGTGATTTTGAAGGCCATTTAGAAACACAGGAAGATTTGAGTGCATTAGTTTAAGAAGTAGTAAGAGTATTTTTTTAAGTTTATTTTGAGAGAGCGAGGGGCGGAGAGAGAGGGAGAGAGCGAGAATCCCGAGCAGGCTCTGCATGTCAGCGTGGAGCCTGACTTGGGGCTCAAACTTACAGACTGCGAGATCACAACCTGAGCTGAAACCAGGAGTCAGACGCTTAACCGACTGAGCCACCCAGGAGCCCCAAGAAGTAGTAGAAGTCTTTTTAGATGCCGTGGAGAGTTCAACTATGTTGGGAAGTTTATGTTTGGACAAAAAGATAATATGTAAGAGTTGAAATACTTTTATTCGAATAATAGGATTTGGGGTGATCTTTTAAAAATTTATTTTTAATTTATTTTTCCCTATAATCAAAGAAAAAAAGACAGTATACTTTGTGGAGGTGTATTGGATACTATAAGGAGCTAGAGAATAGAATGTCTGTTCCACATCCACGAATGTTCATCCATTACCTTGTTTCTTCTTCCCCATAGGGCCACGTGAAGCTTTCTGACTTTGGCCTTTGCACAGGACTGAAAAAAGCACATAGGACTGAATTTTATAGGAATCTGAACCACAGCCTCCCCAGTGATTTCAGTAAGTGTAAACAGTGATGTTAGCCTTTTTATCCCTTACCTGGGCGTAGAAGAGCTGTTACCCTAGTAACCAAAATATGCAGGACAGATTAGGAGATTCTCCTGGCATGAATCTAGAGAATAAAAATATCTTCTCAGGTGTGCCTGTGGTTTTTATTGTATGTGAGGCAAGATGAGTGCTACCAGATGTACTAAGGCTGATGTTGCAAAGAGCCTTCTTTGGAGCTCTACTGAGAAGGTTACTGGGGATGGATGTGGGGCAGGCAAGCAAAAGTAGTAGAGGAAAATGTCCTGGGACCAGCTCCAGATTAGATGTATCCCAGGTGCTTCTTTCTGTTGTGGCAGAAAGACATTGATCTTTATGAGTGTTACTTTCACGCCAGTCCTGTCAAACCATTGAAACTGTGTGGTACAGTGACAGTTTATCCTGGAGAACTGAAGCCAAAAATGTACTATAAATTCAGAAGTCTCTGATTATGTACCAAGTACTATTCTTGGAAACTTGATGGTAGCTTTGAGAAATTATCGATGTCTAGGTCCACTTTGGGACCTTTGCTTCTGATGAAACTGTATTCCCCGTAATTCTGATGAAGGCCTGGCCACATGATCCACGTGACTGTATGATTCTTTGAGCTAATGCTTCAGTGCCTTTGATTTGGATTTACAGACTTGCTGGGAAGTGTTATTCAGAATTACTAATGTATGGGCAGAAAAGCAAAACTTTAAGGCTTCATGTGGCTTGAACCAGCCCCAAAAAGTAGTAAACATACCTGTTTGAACTTTGATTAGAACTTGTTGTCTCTACTTTTAGCTTTCCAGAACATGAATTCCAAAAGGAAAGCAGAAACCTGGAAAAGAAATAGACGTCAGCTAGTAAGTAATATCTGTGGCTTCTTAAATGCTACAAACCAAGTATGAACAAATTTTAAAAATAGGTACATAAATGTGCATTCAGTAAATGTTTACAGCACATCTGTTCCTTGCTTTTAAGATTATCTTAATAGAACGCTGTCATTGTGTCCATGGAGCGAAAGGTAATCTTTTGAAGCAGGGAAGATAGTATTGTTCAGGTTGTGACATTTTCAGTGGAGGACTTCATTTTGAGTTCTTACGTTCGTGACAAGCCCTTTCCTTCCTACTCCCCTTGTTGCCTGTTTTTATGGTGGTAAAGGGGTTATCTTTAAGCTGGAGGTCTCTCAAGATGAAACGAAGTTACAAATACCTACCCAGAGCTTTAAGGCAATGGGTCTCAAACTTTTACAATTTTGATTCACTTAGGCAAGTCAAGACTCTTCAATTCACCTGCCCCACCCTTTCCTACTTTGTGGTGGAAAAGAGGACTTAGTGATAAAAATTGGAGAGCAGTTTAAGGGAAGTGCTTATAATTTACTTTATAAGTATTTAAGTATATACACATAAAATTATGTCCTACAAGCTTAAAAATAAGTAACATTATTGCATTTACCTATTGATAGTATGTTGGAAGTTATTTAAATAAGTACAGACTAACCAGTGAAATATTGCAGTCTAGGCAAACTTTTATTCCGAATCATTCATGTATATTTGAAGTGCAGTCCAGTGTCTAGTTCTCGGAAAATTATTGACCGGACATCATAGAAATGTGTATCACCACATTCTTAGGCTTCGTTAGAAACCCATAGCAAATGAAGTAAATGATGGTAAAGTTAAACTAACAACTGGTCGTAGGAAGCAAGAGTAGCGGCTGGGGAAAATGATGACTAACTCGGAATGATGGCCACGCACGTGTATCATCTAGAAATGGCGGCACCTCTGCTAGTCGGTGTATGCGGTAGTGACTTCGCAGGTTTGTCAAATAGTGTGTTCGGTCAGACTTCTTATTCTTAGTGAAACGCTGAATCAGAGTTCTCTGTAGTATCTTTAGTAACTCATTTAGTAGGTCACTGGTGGTAGCTGACTGTCATGGTGAAAAAGGATGCCTGTAAGGTTAAGAAAGCATCAAAAGAAAGGCTTGCATTTTCTGATTTGAGGCCCACTGGTAGGCCTCAGACCATGCTATGAGCATAATGAATATTTTTGTTAAACCTGGGCCGTGGAGAAGGCATGGTCTTAAACCAAACACTTCTGGAGATGCGGTAACTGAAATTCATCTTTGATATCTTTTTTCTAACGTTAACTTGGGGATACTTAAGGTTGGTATAGTCAGTCACATCATAGTCTCCTTTCCTTAGGAACTCTGATACTCTTGAAGTGTTTGAATTCTGTATGTGGTTGAAAAACTGTTTACATAGCTTGTTGAGGGTTAGGAAATGCCAGGAACAAATTTGATCAGATGCTTCTATTGGGTCTCTCCATAGAGTAGTAGATCTTAACCTTGGCTGCACATCAGAATCACCTGTGGACTTCAGAACCAATTGATGTCTGGGTCCCACTCCCAGAGATTGATTCGGTTGGTTTGGGGCATATAATCTGTGTATTTGATTTTTTGAAAGGACTCTGGGTGATTTTACTGTATAGTGAAGGTTGAGGGCCTCCACTAAAGAGACCGTTTCTTTTTTTTTTTTTTTTTTTTTTTTTTAACGTTTATTTATTTTTGAGACAGAGAGAGACAGAGCATGAACGGGGGAGGGGCAGAGAGAGAGAGGGAGACACAGAATCGGAAACAGGCTCCAGGCTCTGAGCCATCAGCCCAGAGCCCGACGCGGGGCTCGAACTCACGGACCGCGAGATCGTGACCTGGCTGAAGTCGGGCGCTTAACCGACTGCGCCGCCCAGGCACCCCAAGAGACCGTTTCTTAAATAGTAGCTCCTGCATTATTGGGAAACTGATATTTACCTGTGTTTTGGAAGCTAACGTAAGATAAGGGTCTTCTGTGATTTTTTATTATTTTTTTTAAAGCAAGCCAGGGTTTAACTTTTGGCCACTGGGCTAAAATATTTATATTTGTTTTTTTAAGTAATCTGTGCCCAACGTGGGACTCGAATTTGCAACCTTGAGGTGAAGTTACATGCTCTACCAACTGAGCCACCAGGCACCCCAATCCCTGGTTTTATAATACAAATCTTTTAACAAATAAGATTTACTTAGCACTTGGCTTTGCTGTAATAAATCTACTTTCTGAATTGAAGGGTTGCTGTAGTTTCTTAGCCTTTATAATTAGAATGAAAATACTTCTTGGGGAGGGTCCAGTCCGTGTCTCAGACTTTATTTTTACTTCTTTATCTAAAGTTATTTATTTTTTTTGAGAGAGAGCAAGCATGCGTGCACATTTGAGCAGGGGGTGGGGCAGAGAGAAGGGAGAAGGAGAGAGAGAATCCCAAGCAGGCTCCACGCAGGCAGTGCAGAGCCTGACTGGGGCTCTATCCCATGAACTGTGAGATCGTGACCTGAGCTGAAATCAAGAGTCAGATGCCTAAACAACTGAGTCACCCAGGAGCCCCCATGTCTCAGACTTTGAAACAACTGGCATTTATGTTATTTAATATTTGTATTTAAGAGAAAACCACGTAAAAAAGAAAAAACAATGTACAATTCTATATGGAAAAAATGGATTCCTGCCTTACAGTATACACAAAAATAAATTGTAGATGGAAAATAAAACTTGAAAAATTTTAGAAGAAAGAACAGGGCCGTGTATTCATGATCTTGGAGTAAGGAAGGATTTTTTTTTTTTTTTAATATGAAGATAAAGAAGTACAGATCATAAAACTTGATTTTACTACTTTAAAGGAAAAAAAAAACCCTTCTGTATATTGAAAGACATAAACAAATGAAAAATAAGCCACATGCTCCCACTGCTTTGGGATTATCTTATAATTCATGTGCATGCCCTACAAGCAGCACTTCTGCCCCTAGTCATATGGTCTGGGGCATCCAGGAGCCATGGATAAGAATGTTCACTGCATTTTTGTAATAGCAAAAAACTGGAACTAACCCAGTGTCCATAGACAGGAAAATGGTTACACTGTGGGATAGAATATTTTACAACCATGAAAATAGTTGAACTACAGCTGCATGTGACATCATGGACCAATTTTAGGAACAAGACATCGAGAAGAAAAATAGCAGAAGACTGCATGTAGAATGACATCATTTTTACAAAGCCCCAAAATAAAACTAAGATCTCATTTAGAGAGAGACGTGGGCAAAATTAAATTTCTTTAGGAATGATAAACAAAATTGACCTGTAAGGTCAGATTAGGAGGTTAGGAGAGGTGGGCTGACAGAAGGGAGATGAGTGCAAATTTAGGTCTAATGACATTGGGAATAATTCAGTTCTTTAGTTGAACTTAGAGTTATTCATTTTTATTATCATGCTTCATAATTTGATAATTACACATTTTTGGGTATATAATAAATTATCACATCACTTAAAAATGATAATAAAAATGATAATCCTCACACTGGGAGAAGATATTTTCAATTTCTAAAACTAAAAAGGATTAATTTCCTGAATCCCAGGATTAATGCCATGATTCATAGAGAATTCCAATGAATCAATTTAAAAAAAAAAATAATGCAACTAAAAAAACAAATGGGCAAAGGATCTGAGTGGGAATTCACAGAAAAAAGACCTGAGTGGCTAATTAATATATAAATACATGTTCAAGCTTACTAGAAATAAAGGAAATGCAAATTAAAACATAAGATCCCATTTCATGTTCATCAGATTGGCAAAAACTAGAAAGTCTGACAAAACCAAGTGTTGGTGAGATATGGAATACCAGGAGCTCATCCGCGCTGGGGGTGTTTAAATGGGTATAACCACTTTGGAGGCTAGTTGGAAGACATCTGGTTAAGTTGGAGATGTTCATAATGCCAAGACCCAGTGACACTGTTTCTGCTATATCCTCGAGAGAAATTCTCACTGTAGTGCCCAGGAGGTGTCACGGGAATGTTTACTCAGGTGTTGTCATAGTGAAACATTAGAAGCAGCAGAAGAATGGATAAAAAAAATTATGACATTTGTATAATGGACAGGTGTACAGCAGTGAAATGGGTGAGCCAGAGCTCCGTGAATAAATCTCAAAATCATAATGTTAAGTTAAATAAGCAAGTTGTAGCATTATGTAGAATAATTAAGCACCAGATGAAACCTTTTATTAAAAGTTGAAATGTTCGGGAAGTAATATCATGCCAGTTATGCAAATATTCACACAAGCATAGCATTGCAACTTTAGGGTGATTTTGACTTCAGTAGGAGAGGAGGGAGGATCTGGTTTTAATTGTGTAGTTTTGTGTTTAAAAAAATTGATCTGAGACAAATATGGCGGATTATTCATCTTGTTAGTATGGGCAGTTGGTACACATGTGTTGTATTGTCCTGTTTTTTTTTTTTTTCTGTATGTTTGCAGTATTCCATAGTAAATATTTTCCAAAGACAACACAGGTATAATTTTTTTTATTTTAGAAGTTCTACAAGGGCGCCTAGGTGGCTCAGTCGGTCGGGCATCCGACTTCAGCTCAGGTCATGATCTCGCAGTTTGTGAGTTCAGGCCCCGTGTCGGGCCTTGTGCTGACAGCTCAGAGCCTGGAGTCTTCTTCGGATTCTGTGTGTCCTCCTCTCTCTGCCCCTCCTCCACTCGTGTGCTCTCTCTCTCAAAAATAAATAAATGTTAAAAAAAAAAAAAAAGTACTGTAATATCAGAAGCACTTAGATAAATCTGAGTCTTCCGTGTTGTAAACTCTCAAATTCTGAGCACAGTGGGAGGCTCTGAGTGTACTTCCCCCTAGTGTTGTAGTCCTTGTACATGACAGTAGATTACTTGAATTTAGAAAAATTTCCCCTAAGAACTATTTACATAAATAAGTAAGTTTGGTAAATTGATGTATATCTAACCTATAGGATATGACTAGCTTGTGATAGATAATAAAGCTTCCCTTTACGATTTTGTCAAATCGAGGAATGTTGGTGGTAGAAAGAGGGAGGATTTAGACAAGGTATTAAATTTGCACACTGAGCTCTGCCACTTAACTAGTTCTGAGCCTGTGAACAAAGCTGCTTTGGGAGTTAGATTTTTTGTATCTGCAAAGTTGGACTACTAAAGTCCTCTTTAGCGAGTTGTGTCAGGACTAAATAGGCTCATAAGCATTTAAGTACAGAGCCTGGCATTCTCTGGGTACTCAGTCACTTACGGTACTAGTGAACGTGGATCCTGTGTCCTGGTGGACTGTGGGCTTTGGCTGTATTTGGGAATGGTCTCTCGCCTCACTGTTCATTTTGGAAGTGCTCTGGCAAATCAGACTTGCCATTAAGCTCCTGGGCCATCCTGTGCAGTTAGTTTGGGGGTAGCCATAGATGGTGCTTGAAACCTTTGGTCTCTGGAGCAGAACTCTGGGCACCCTCCTGCCTGCTGAGCCCCCCTAATGTGTGCTACCTGTTTCAGGCTTTCTCCACAGTAGGCACTCCTGACTACATCGCTCCTGAGGTGTTCATGCAGACCGGGTACAACAAGCTCTGTGATTGGTGGTCGCTCGGCGTGATCATGTACGAGATGCTTATCGGTAAGTTGCATGCTTTCAGGGGGCTTTTTCTGTGCAGCCAGGGTTGAGTCGCATACTGATAATAGACTGTTTCGATTAGGGGTGGTCTAAGCACTTCTCCCCTCTTGTCTTTCAACGTGAAGTTTCCTAGGCAGAAAGCTCAGCCGTCAAATAGCCAAGTGTATTCTCTGGCCTGCTGGCATCCTGCGGTTGCTTTGCTGATCATTTATCCCTTCTGCGTTTTCATCCTCTCCATCTGGCAGCTCTTTCAGTCACTGACATTTGTTAAACATTCGTTGTATGCAGGGAACTTTAACTGGGCATTGCCTCACATGCTCTTTACTTATTTGCTGTCCCCTTCCTTTCTCTAAGCCTTCAAAGCATGGAATCCTCTGATCTCTCTCCCTCTTTTTTATTTTTTTTTATTTTTTTTTTTAACGTTTATTTATTTTTGGGACAGAGAGAGACAGAGCATGAACGGGGGAGGGGCAGAGAGAGGGGGAGACAAAGAATTGGAAGCAGGCTCCAGGCTCTGAGCCATCAGCCCAGAGCCTGACGCGGGGCTCGAACTCACGGACCGCGAGATCGTGACCTGAGCTGAAGTCGGACGCTTAACCGACTGAGCCACCCAGGCGCCCCAGATCTCTCTCCTTCTTATTTGGATGGTGTGCCTGGGTATTTGAGGGACACTCTGGTCGGCGGGGGGGGGGGGGGGGGTGGTGGTCATATGCCCGAGAGCACTAGAAGAGTAAGTGTATCGTGGCTGTACTGAGTGATTCTGTGGGTGACTAGTGTGGCCTCTGGCAGCGTTGTCTCTGGAGACGCTGGATGGATGCCGGTGGAGGCAGATGTGATCTATGTGGAGGGCATGCGGAGTAATATGGTATGAGAGTATTTATCCTCTTGCCTGTAGTTCTCAGTAAGAGGCATGGTGGTCACTTTTAAAGCCTGTGGTTTTTTGTTTTTTTTTTCTTTTTATGTTTGTTTATTTCTGAGACAGAGGGAGACAGAGACAGAGCACAAGCGGGGGAGGGGAGAGAGAGAGGGAAATACAGAATCCAAAGCAGGCTCCAGGCTCTGAGCCGTCAGCTCGGAGCCCGACGTGGGGCTCTAACCCGCCAACTGCGAGATCATGACCTGAGCCGAAGCCGGACGCTTAACGGATTGAGCCATCCAGGCGCCTCCCTATTTTTTTTCTTATCAACTTGTTTGGCACTTTACCCGCGTAAGGATATTCCTAGAACGGAGTCATTTCTTAATGATGTTCCACCCTTTCCTCTCTTCTTTGGGCGCAGTGGTTTCCACGTGTGCAGCCTCTGTGTGTCCTCCCTTCTTTTCCCAACTTCAGCTCTGAGCCGGCTCCTTTTGTGGTACCAGAAGCACAAACTCACTTTGGGTTTAGGAGTTTGGGGGAGAATGAAAAATTAGTTCAGATGTTTTCTGGAATGAGTGGAAATCTTGTGCGTGTCATGGAGGGTTGAAGATATATAGAATCATCTTAAGGAGAATACGGTCAGGCAGATTCAAGGTTCTGGGATGTAAAAGCTCTGAAGTGCTTTTTTTATTACAGGCTACCCACCTTTCTGTTCTGAGACCCCTCAAGAGACATATAAGAAGGTGATGAACTGGAAAGAAACTTTGACTTTTCCTCCAGAAGTTCCTATTTCTGAGAAAGCCAAGGATCTAATTTTGAGGTATTAGAGAACACTTCCCACCCAGGCTTTCTGACATGAATGAATTCATATTTTTAAACTTAAATTATTACCTGGTCTGCCCCCTCTCTCTCCCATCCCTCTGTTTAAAAAAGGGGGGAGGGGGGAGTTCTTTTTCTTTTTCCAAAGTGATTACTTGAGGTATGCTGAAAGGCCTCTGTGTTTTCCAGATTCTGCTGTGAGTGGGAACATAGAATTGGAGCCCCTGGAGTTGAGGAAATCAAAAGTAACTCTTTTTTTGAAGGCGTTGACTGGGAACATATCAGGTATATCCATATAAAAGTTTTCAGGATTATTTTAGAAAGTCTGTAATTTGTTTAATAGTAATTTAGAAACACTGTTATTGGTAAGTTACGTAAGGGAAGAGAGCTGCTCAGAGATTCAGGGTCTTTTCTTGTCTTTGTTCGCGGTGAGGATTGGGAGTTGGGGCTTCCTGTCAGCCGTGTGGCGTGGGGTATGGGGAAGCCAGCAGTTATTTCCAGAGTGAAGTGAACTTCGGGTTCCGTGGTGAAGGGAGCACCTAAGAAGCACGTTGCCCTTGCTTTTACCTAGAACACACCAGCTTCTCTATACCAGGGGGCCACCGGCGGGGCTGTCCCCACGCATAGGGAGGTAGGGAAGAAAGAGGAAGAAGGATGGGGGTGGGGAGGGAGGTGGACGTGGCCACGGTGGCGGTTGCGGAACGCGGCCAGTGGCAGCAACAGCCTGCACCGCCTGCTGCCGTCCGACCTTCTTACTCAGGTTGGTTGGTTGCCAGACAGAAGGCGAAGACGTCATCTCTCGTGATTGTGTTCTGACTTACATTCCTGTAAGTTTTACCTCCGCCTCAGCCACTCTCTCTGTTGACAACCTCTGGTAGAAGGAAGCGCAGAGCCTTTCGTGAGGGAGCACCCAGAGGTTTACTTGCCCTTTTTACAGACGGGGCAGGCCTTGAGGGGAGTGCATTGTTTAGATTTTCATTTTTCTCACTATTTTTGTCTTTCTTCCCAGCTGTGAAAAATTGTTATTTGTATTTTTTCATTTGGTTTGGATGCGGTCAGGTGGCGTGGTCGCTCGGTGTCACGAGCTTTTCAGAGAAAGTAAACGCTGCCTGCCCGCGGATAGTCCTCCCACGTCAGACCCGGGGGCTTTTTAAGTTTATTTATTTTGAGAGCGAGCGAGTGAGCGAGCACAGGCCGGGGAGGGGCAGAGAGAGAGCAAGAGAGAGAATCCCAAGCAGGCTCTGTGCTATCAGCGCCCCGACCAGAGGGCTTTTTTGGAGAAGAGACTTAATCAGCAGTGATCCGCGTGATTACTGACCACAGTCATTTTTGACATGTCTGTTCTTGGCAGAGAGAGACCTGCTGCAATATCTATTGAAATCAAAAGCATCGATGATACCTCAAACTTCGATGAGTTTCCGGAATCTGATATCCTTAAGCCAACAGGTAATATCCCCAACACTGCCTCCTGCTGCCTCATAGGTACATCATTTCCGCTCCCATTTTGGGGTTGTGTTTACAAGTCAGGTAGAGGAACATCAGTTCTTTCGGTTCTTTGCGAGTAGTTTTCCAGTGCTAATGCTGGGCAGCAGTGACACCTTGTCGAATGGAGACTGAATACAAACTCCCATGTTTGAACTGGATGGGTAAATCACACAGGTTTGTTCTTTGGTTTTTATTTGTTAAATTAAAGGTTAGATGACCTGAAATGACGGAAGTGGGAAAGTACAACTTTTAAAGTATCCGTGAAAAATAGGAGGTTCAAAGAACATAGGCAAGCAAACACAGGCAGTTTGCAGAGTGAAAAAAAAGCAATGTTTCCCAACTAGAAACTGTGGTATCTTCTTCAGAATGTCATGTCTTCAGTACTGAGTAGTCCATTCGGGTAAGGCAGTGAATCAATTCTCACATCTATTTCTTTCCCAGTGGCTACAAGTAATCACCCTGAGACTGACTACAAGAACAAAGACTGGGTCTTCATCAATTACACATACAAGCGCTTTGAGGGCCTGACGGCTCGGGGGGCTATACCTTCCTACATGAAAGCAGCAAAATAGTATCCTTGAACTAGAACCCTAAATGGAGCGGAGTTCTTTGTACAACATTGCGGTTTTCCTCTCACATGCTCTTTTGAAAGAGTTTCCAAGAAGTTTCCGGAACCCACTGGTGTGTCATGGTAAACTCCTGAAACTCGATAGTAAGTGGAGTCTCTTCCATAATGCATCCGAAAACCTGTAGAACAAAGACGACCATTTCTACTGCATCGGCCATAAACAGCTGTGCTGCTTCTTCAGAAGCATCGTGAGCCAATTTGATAGAGGTTTTAAAAAACTCGTTTTCCTAAGTTCATCAGAATGAAGGAGAAAAAACAGCCATCATCAAACATTATTCAGATTGTAACACGTACTTACTGAATATCAGCCAATTTCTGTGATTTTTGTGACAGACACGCTTTCTGCCAAGCCCACCAAGTATTTCTTTTCCTTTACAGCTAAAAGCTCCATAGTACTAAGGAAATAAAGCAATAACAAAAGCCTCAGCAGCCAGCACTCTGGCTGAAGGAGACGCCCCACCGTCCTCTGAGGGGTGGTGGGGGGCTTCTCCCCATACCTCGGCCTCGGGCGAGTGGCTTGGATAGCCACCATTCACGGTGCACTTTATTTATGGTACTAGCATAAAGACCCGCAATCCAGTGATTTCTCTCCTCCTGCCCATCTAAAATACTCAAGCTGCTTTTCTGAGTGTTGATGGGGGATACTAGCTCCATCGCTCACTGCTTTCAGAAGGCCCAGAAGCCACGGGGCCTTGCCAAGGAGTCCCAGATCACGTGGAAAACCTTCAGTGTCTCTTCATGGCCGTATCAGAAAATCCCTAAGACGGACGTTGTCGTGGACCAGCGATAGCCGCAGGCGCTGCCAGCAGGAACTCGGTTCCTTCCTGGGAACACAGCAGGGAGAGTCCGGGCAGAGGCAGGAAGCCTGGAACCCCTCTTGGCTAAGGTGCTGCTCCTGCTTGGTCTCTGGAACCTCCTTGGAAGTGAAGGAACCAGCCCCCTAGAAAGTGCAGAGCCAGCCTACGAATCCGTGTAAAGTTCACTCCTCAGTCCTTGATGCAGCCGTGTTTTGTCTTCTCTCTCGGTATTTCTCCTCTCCGATTTAAGTAACCATTTTGCCTTGGAATCATGATTACGAATTTTTCCTTTGCAGATGCCTTCCTGGGGGATGCGCCTCTCCACCCAAAGGGTAGCCTGCAGCTCTGGCTGACCAGGCCTCTCCGCTGTGGCATTCTCACGAGAGACCCTCTGAATTTTAGCACAAAGTGCCTTTTCTTTCACAGCTGCCACCACCTTTAGAGGAATTTTGCTGCGTCAGAAAAATGTGGAGGCTCCATTTTAATGCATTATTTTAAAATTTTTGATAACTCTTCAAGCATCATTTGCACCTGTGTGGTAATTTTGCCTGTTGCAAAGCATCATGGCCAAGCTACAACTGGGAGTCTGCTTTCTGCTAGGCTTGAGGTTGGGATCAACTTGACAGTGTGTCCTAGCTCAGCCATTCAGCAAAGAAAAATGGGGTAATATCAGAGTTACAGTAGTAAATGAAACTGCTTTGGGTTTTAATGTCTTAGAGGAAGAAAAAAAAGGAATATAGGGAAGTATTAACTTTGGATGAAGGTAATGTTTGCCCCTTAATCTTTCATTCATGGTCTGTTAGTGACAAGGAAGTAAATGAGATTCTTTTGTGTAACTTGGTAGTTCCTTTGTATTACCCGATAGTTGACGTTTTGATCCCCAGGTGTTTTGCAAATATGTGTGGTAAGCACGCTCAAGAGAAGTTAACAGGAGTGGTGATGGTGTGTGGGGAGTGGCAGGGGATGGTTTGTTTTAGGGGAAAATGCCCACATTTTAAACTTCTGAATAAAACTGTGTGAGAAAACACCGTGAACCTGATGTGTTTTAAAGCAAGTGTGGCTTGTGACTCTAAGGGGCAGAGTGCTGGTGGCTTCTTCCAGCCCCTTTGTCTGCGGACCACTGGAACACTGCTTCCCCGTATGCAGGCAGAGTGTTTTTCTGTCTTGGGGGGGGCTGGGACCTGCTTTCGCGTTCGCTGAGAACACGTCTTCTGAATCGGTGTTTGTGTGAGAGCCGCTCTTCTGTTGACCCTGAGCGTCTGTTCTTCCCACCGGCTGCAGGGCTGCACGGTGGGCTCTCCCCCTGCAGCTAGGCCGAGGGCAGAGCGGCTGACAAAAGTGCCGTCAGTTGGTGGGCCCTTTGTACAGCTGTTTACCCCGCCTGGGGTCGACCGGGAACCTCACAGCCTCCTGGGATGGGGCTTCTCGGCCCTCCAGGTCCACCGGGGCAGGAGTCCTGTTGGGTCTCCCTCTGGCTTAGGGAAAGGAGCCCCAGAAAGAGGTGGGAAAGCAAAGGCCATCCGGCGTCAGAACTGCGGCCACAATGTGTATTGTCTTTGCAAAGCTTACGGGTTTCAAGAGACATGTTGGGAACCATTGGCTCAGTGTTGGTCCTGTTCACAGATAGTTCCGTTTCCTGCTCCCGTAGGGGGAGTTAGAAGACAGGACTTGAGCTGTATGGCATACTGAAGTGAAACTGAATACTGTCAGCATTCAGTCTCCTCTTGATTCAGGAGTGCATCAGGATTCTCTTCAGTACCGGTTTTTCTTTTTTCATTTTTTAAAAGTGGGCTCCACACCCAGTGTGGGGCTTGGACTCACAAACCTGGGATCGGGAGTCGGATGCTCTTAACGACTGACCAGCCAGGAGCTGTTTCTTTTAGAATTACTTTGAAAAGTTAGCTATGGAGGAGTTCCTCCGGGGTTAATATTCAGGCTCCGAATAGCAGATTGCGGTTTCAAGACTCCCCTATCTGGCATAGTAGGAATCCTCTGCCATCAACTGCCAATGCCTCTTCTCTGAATTGTTTGCTTGGAAAGCATATTTAGGTTTCACTTTCTCCTGTTTGTGTCACTCCTGGCCCTCTGTGTCTAACCCAAATGGTGTTTCTTTTGGAACTCTGAAAGGATTCAGTGAATGGTATTTTCGCTTCCTAGGTAGCACACACTTCCCTGGAATGAGCTATAAGAGCCACCACTGACTTAACCACCTCCATGATGCTTTTTCGGGCATATTTGCAAAGAAAAACATCTTGCCCAGGTAACAGTTAAGCATCCATAATATACGGAGCACAGTACTGGACCCTCTGGGAATGCGCCAGGGAGCCTGCCATGGTTTCTGAACCGCAGAGCAGTTTGAGAATTCCCACCAAGTGGCTTGAGAGCAAGCGGCGTCAGCTGTGAAGCCGCTACGTTAGTGGTGGTGTAACAGTCCTGTTAGGCCGACCTGGCGGTGCTGGGGAGCTGAGCGAAGCTCCCCGATGAGGTTAAGCCGCAGTGACTTGGCGGATGCGAGTGAGCGGTCTGGGATTTTGGAGGCCGGCAGGTGTGGGCTTGTAGTGTGGCAGAGGTGTGGAGCCGGTGTTCCTTCGCGAACACTGCAGTGGCCTTTGTCGCTTCCCCATTTCCCTCTCCCGCTTCAACTCACTCCCCTCACTTCTGCCCCTCGTGTGAAACATGTATTAATTATCCTGTGCGTGAAACCTGCTAGTCTTCATTTTCATAGTCATTTCTCCTGTCACTAGTGTCCTGACAGCCACATCCATTGACTTGCCTTCAGTCCTCGTCTTGACCAACCTGCCGCACACATACTCTTAAAACAAAAACAAACCTCTGCTCCGACCTGACTTCCTTCTTGGTATTTCTTCTGCTACCACTTAAATGCTGGTGCTCCTCCGAGCAATGCCTTTGCCTTCTTCTTACTGGTGTGATCTCGGTCATCTCCCCGACCCTGTGACTTCAGCTGCCATTTCTGCGGTGAGGTCTTCAAAGTGGGCAAGACTTCCTGGACTCCTCCCCGGAGCTCTAGACCACGGAGTCAGGTGACACTAGACACCACCGTCTGGAAGGCCTCACTCAGGCTCAAACGAAAGCCATTCAGAGGAGCTCCTCTTACCTCCGTTGTGTTATTTTTGAGAGTGAGTGTGTGCACATGCCCAGAGGAGGGAGAGGGAATCCCAAGCAGGCTCAGCACTGTCAGCTCAGAGCCTGACGTGGGGGCTTTGAGCTCATAAACTGTGAAATCAGGATCTGGGCCAAAATCAGGAGCCAGACCCTTAACCATCCATCTGAGGCACCCAGGCGGCCCTCCGCAGGAAACTTCTTACACCGCGCCCGTCAGGAAACATGCACAGCTCTGGATGCGGCCATCCATCCTAGCAGTGTCTTCATGATTTCCTACTGAATGTGCTGCAGTGGCCTCTTAGCTGACCTTTGTCCCTGGTCCTTCCCCTTTCAAGCCCACTGCCCTCTCTGCTGCCAAAGAAATTCTTTGAAATTTCAAGTCTGATCATGTCATTCTCCTACATAAAACCCTTTAGGGCTCCTAATAGTTCTTCTAAATGAGACCAGACATCTTTGAGGCAGAAAGAGTCCTGCCTTACTCTGGCTTCATCTCTGCATCACCCCATCTTCCCTATTATCAATTCACCTTTGCTCATATGGTTGAGTTGGCCTGGACTGCCTCCCCTCTGCACATTCATGGATCCAAAACGACAATTTTCATTCTTCACGCTTTGGTTCACGTGTCACTTCTAGAATCCTCTTGTGAAGTCTCCTCATGGTAAATACTGGCTACTCCATCCTTCTGGGTTTCCTGGGCGACCTGGACTGCTCATAGAGGTTTTCCCCCACACAATTATAAAACCCCCTTGAAGAGTGTCTCCAGATCATCGTGTCCCTGTTGTCCTGCAGTGCTTGGCACAGAATATACCCAACAGGCCACGTCTTCAGAGCATGTTCTTAACCTCTGTGCCAATGAAGGCAGACCTGCTAGGGAGGTGCTGGCTTTAGCCCCACTTTGAGTTTTACCACCAGTAAGCTCCCAGGCTAAGTGACCTGAGGAAATTCTAAGTAGACACCGGACTAGAGTAAGGCCAAACCAGAGACCAAAGGAGAAACCAGAAGCTCTACAGCAGTGCTTCTAGGGGACCTTTCATTCCTGCCATGGTTCCTCACTTGCTTTAAACCAGAACCAGAACAGAAAAGTCCGTGAGTTCTCTCGCCTTTCAAACTTACATTTGGCTTTGTGGGGGGGGGTCCTACTTGGTTGGATTTGAGGATTCAGGAGGTCTTGAATTCCAGTTAACCAGGGACTCAAGAAGGCAGACTATTAGGGTTCTGGAAACCTCGGAGTTACAAAGAAATAGGGTGGGAAAGGCACACACAGGCTCAAAGTGACCCGACAGCCCCACAGGAAAGGAAGAGGCTGTTCTGGGCAGTCAAGGTGCTACTTCTTTCAGTCCCTTTAATATCTTGACTTCCAACTTTATTTTCTGCTAAAAAACAACACGAACACAAATGATCATATTTTATTATAGAAAAAGCATCCCAAATACAGGATTTCGTAAACACTGGTAGGTGAACAAGTGCAACTTTCAAAGTAAATACAAAGTAAAGAGGTAAAACCTATAAGCATCTTGCCTTTAAGAGAAAATGTACTGTTCTTCCGCAGAGGTGATCCCACCCACAGCACGAACGTGGCTCCGTCTCTACCAGTGACGGCATCAGGTTCCCTTTCTGAACTCTTATGCCCATTTTAACAATCTCAAAATAATGGCAAGAAGTGGCATTGAATAAATTACTAAAATCCCTTGGTTCTTAACTTTCTATTGACTTGATAGAAAAAAAAAAAAGACTCCATATCACACTTTGACAATTTGAGTTAAAAAGCCTGTGCTCTGATTGTTTTCTGCAAATACATCCATCCTTCCTGGGCTTATTCCACAGTATTTTCGTAGACTTGTATACATTAGATACCACATTGGTTTCTTGGAATTTAGCTTAAAATAATATTGGCTGTTAGAAATTGTGCAGTCAGTCTAGCTACTTTCTAGCTTCCTTACCATTTTTGCTGTCATTTTTTCTGATACTTTCCCTCCTCTTTGGAGAAACCGTTAAGTAATCTCACCAGACACATGTTAACACTCTTTGCCCACTCTCCAGCTCAATGCCAAATGTTTCCTAGTTAACGATACATGATAATGATGCATTAACAAACTCAGATTCTAAACCTCAAATTCAGGTTTATCTTGGCTTGCTGAGATACCTCTGAGTAAGACAGTCTGAGCAAAACCATCTTATTTTGAAGATGGTTCTGTATAAACAGCCTGGCTTACTTATTTAGGCACTTAGAAAAAGAAAAAAACAAAACACCAAACCTGAGTTCCACCTTTATTAGAAATACCTCTTACCCAGCTGGCCATTAACGGACTCTGAAGGGAATGACGGCAACCCGGCCACTGTCCCCCTGGGGACTGCATGGTCCTGCCATTATGGAATGTCCTGGCCCCAGGAACAAGCAGCTATGGCTAAGGGGAGCCACCAAACTACAGTGATGCTGAGCTCCAGACTGGGAGGGTGGGGGTGCAGAAGAAACCTCCCTCTCCACAAGAAGGGACCTGTGAGCCCCACTTTTCCCTTTGTCACCATCATCTAGGGACACTGGCAGATTTGCCTGTACAGGTTTCTAGCTCACTCACCCTATGGGTTGGGGCCAAATGCACATGAACCCACTCTGGGGAGGAAAAAAGAACTACTCCTTGAAAGCCTGAGGAAACTAATCATTTACACAGAACAAAGTGTTATTAAGTACATGCCATACTTTCATACCTGGCTTTTTACCTAAGCAAGAACTAATAAGTTTTAGAGTATTAGCTGCGGCATGTTTATACTTAAATGTTAATACGTAAGATGTACAACAGAAGTTATACTTACCAGACCACACAGTTAATTCTAACTTCCTCTGTGATGGCACGGAAGTCAACTGATAAGCATAAAGCACCATTAAACAATTATCTGGGCTGGTCAGTTAGTGGGTATGAGTGTAGGGCTGGTAAGGTTAAAGCCAAACCTGACAAATGAGTCCATGAGTTTCACAGACCTAAAAGTAACCTCTGGCTACAAAAAACACTAATCCTAAACTTTAACCCTTGCCATCAGCCTTACAAACTGGATGCCAGTGGGAGTCAGAAGAACTCTGTAGGTGGGAGATGGCTCAGTTTAACCCCTTACTTCTTCTTTACGAGTAATGAACAGAGCATTGATTTCCACTGTGCTGCTGGTCACATGCACAAGACAACACACTTCTTAAGAACATTCTTGTTCTTCAAGCCTGGAAAGAGCAGCTTTTGACATCCATCTGACTTTACTTTTGGAGGACTAGGACTAGGGCAGTCATGAAATGGAATCCACTGGGGCACCTAGGTGGCTCAGTAGGTTGAGCATCCGACTTTGGCTCAGGTCATGATCTCACAGCTTGTGAGTTCGAGCCCCATGTCAGGCTCTGTGCTGACAGCTCAGAGCCTGGAGCCTGCTTCAGATTCTGTGTCTCCCTCTCTCTCTGCCCCAACGCCTTGCATTCTGTCTCTGTCTCTCTCAAAAAAATAAACAGTAAAAAAAAAAAAAAAAAAAAAAAAGGAATCCACTAACTTGTCCTATGGTATCTTATGGGAATGGAATTTAAGAAAACTAGTCACATTATCTTAAAGATGTTAAGGAAACCATGTACCTCTTTGAAATTTGTGATGAGTAAAGGTTCTGGGTAGGTGATAAGACGACCACCTTTACCACAAAATGACAAATTATCCCCAGACACTTAACATCTGGCTCTAGACTTGAAATTTAGCTCTGCTAATAGCCATGGGGACATAAGGGAAAATGGTTTAGTACTTGGGGGGAGTGATCTCGGTTGTCCTACACCAATGCATTATTAACACAAGAGTCGACAGATCAAACAAAATTACTAGGTGTAATATCCCTTCAACTCATCCTTCCTTTGGGGATGACAGTAGTACGGTTTTTTTTACGCAGTGTGAGCTGTGTAACTGGCTACTTCAAAAACAAATATCCTGATATCCAAAAGAATTCCACAGTATGAAAAGAACATACAAAGAAAAATCCTGCGTTGGGACAAAGCCTGTGAGGTGATGTTTCCGCACTCAGCTTCACCCCAAATGTCCCCTTCCCAGGAGCTTTTAGAAGTCTTTCTGTTGAGAAACCAAGCACTTGTGAGAAATTTCTGCTCATCTCTTGAAAATCTTTAAACCGTATCGACTGAGGTTTCCCAGCCACACCCATAGCAATGTGCTGCCCTAGGGTGAAGACCTAAAGGCTTCACACCAGATTCCGAGACAGGATGATCAAAGTGGCCTGATTTGGAGAGGTTCTTGTACTTGAGTTGTGAATTTCATTCCAAATGATCATTCCAAATAACTGATTTGTGTAGGCTCAAAAACCTTGAGCCTAAAAAGGTTTCATAAACACTGTTCCGCTATTACTAGAGTTCCTGTCAAAGAATCTGTATGGTTTTGAATTATTCGTCGCATTAATGAAAAACAAAGCTGAATTTAAACTCTTTAAGAAATTTCCTTTTGGACATTTTGATGACAGCCTAGGTCTTCCGGATGCAATCTGGGCACAGAGGCCACCAGGAATGGCATCTTCATTAAATCCTGAATAAGACTCCCATTAGTACCTGGTTGTGGAAGCCAGAGATAGATTGTCTCTTTTTAAAGTCTGGTCCCTTTGCTGCTCAGTAATTCATTTCGCCTGGTATAAAACAAACAAAACAAAAGCCAAGAACAAAGTGTAAAGGATGAGGACTGCTTTGATGAATAGGAGGCAACAGGAGTCTTGACTTCCTTTCCTGCTTTTTGCAGTTATGCAAAGACTGAGTAAACAGCACCAGACCCCAAATTTTCAAGTTACCAGGGCCACTGCCAAGCTGGTAGCTTATTTACCAGTGAGTGCCTTTCATCCCCTGCCGGAGGCACAGATTTCTCAGTAATGAAAAGGACACAGGTTATTTGTGGGAGAAAGGGAGAGGATGGAGAAGCATGTCTCCTATTCAGGGTGAGACAAACCATGGGAGGACTGGCTGTGGACATTCTGGACAGAGAAGTGCTCCGAAGAGGGGTAGGTCCACAGCTGGCCCTAATCTTGAAAGTCATTAGAAGCCATCTGAGAAAGTGGGGCGTTCAGCCGGTCAAGTTCATCCACTTGGGGTGGGTGGTGCATTAATATCTCCTGGTCCTCTAAGACATCTTCTCCAGCAGCCACCAGATTAGTGAGGGATTTGCTTCGGACACACTGGAAATCCACGTGGCGACTCTTCCCTTCTTCCTTTTCCCATGACATCTGGATAAAGGGGCGCTGCACATAATTATAGATTACTTCAGATCGGCCACCAGGTCTTCTCTTAATTTTTTCTTTACAGGTAGGATAACCTGAAATAAAGCAAAAGGCCATTCCCATGACTCCAGCAAATTGCTCACTCCAGCTTCCATACTTTCCCTTCCCTCACCACATCAATTGTCTCCCAAATTCAAAGACTGTGCATGAAAACTATTGGGGAAATGACCCCTGACCATGCTCTGCCACTCCCAGTCACCTACACGCGCACTTCCCATCTATCCGGGTGAATAGGTCTTATCCCTTAGAAAGGAAGTAACAAAAATTCTATCCCTTCTAATGGCAGGGTGCATAATTTCAGAAGCTGTTAGTTCCTGGCAGCAATACCAGAGAAGTCTTTCTAGGCCATGGCTAACTCCAGTCCTCTAATTCTACTGCGTAGAGAACACGCTGTAAGAGAAGCAGTTAAGAAGGTGTGTAATGTGTAGCCTCAAGAAAAAAACAGGAATGTTGCCTAAAAAATCTGAAAGGCTATCACATGGAAATGGGAGAAATCTTACTCAAAGTAGCTTCAGAGGCTAGAACTAGAAAGAAGACGACAGAGGAAGTGATCTACTAGATCTACTAGAAAAATATTCTAATGGTAGAACAGTGGATGGGCTTCTCTGGGAAATGGAGTAATCCTTATCACCTTGTTCCGGGAGTTTCCAGTTACCAAAGAATGACGCAGTGGAAAGAGATTTAACAGATCTCAAAAATCTCTTCCAACTTGAAATTCCAACCTGAGTCAGACACAGTGAAGATCTGATGGGCTACGTGGGCAAGACTGAGACAGCGAGATTAAAAAAACACTCGTGGAGGTGTGACCAGAATAGCTTCAGCATTCTCTAAGAATCAGTGTCTAAGACCCCTCCATGAGACCACCGGTTGGGAGTCATTGCTCAAGATCATTTAAAGCAGTTCTATCAACACATACAGACATTCCTCCAAGGTATGTGGTGGAAAAAATTAAAATTTTGAGTCTCCAAGCTATAGTTTTCAGAAGGACCCTTCCAGATCCCAAAAAGATCCTCACCAAGACCTGGAGGAATGGCCCTCGCACTTGGTGAGCCCACCAGTGTCCTTAGTCCTCACTGCTCTTTGTCCCAAACAGTTAAGTTGGAACTTCTTCCTGCAGCTGTTTTAAAGCATTTACAACTAGATACAACATGAAAAGGAAACGTAAGGGCAAACAAAAAAACAGGAATCCTTCAAAGGGGTAGGAATGTGGTTTGCATATGTGCCTATTCTCTAGGTCCTCTGGAAGCTGAGTTTTAAGGACCGAAGCTGTGCCCATAGATACAACCTGCTCCATAAGCCAAGCAAGCTGTATACTAACTGGGATGTTTATTACCTTCAATTCCAATGCGAATGTTTTTCAGGCCCCGCTCCTTTAACACTGTTTTAGCGACATCACGATTCTCGATATATTTGAAAAATCTATAGAGCTTGGAGCTATAAAGAACTGGAAAAAAGAAAAACTGGGTTAGTCACGGAGTGAAGACTTCCAAAAGAGGAGGGAGATGAGCTAAGAGAATCAGACTAATGAAAGATATATCTGACACTGATGCCAAAAAAAAAAAAGAAAAAAGAAAAAAAATCCAGTTGGATCACAGATTAAATGCTAAGTAATAGATCAAACATAAGAAAGAAACCACGTGAGAAATTTTTATAGTCTCAGGGTGTGGAAGACCTTTCTGGGTACGGCATAAAAGCCAGAAGCCACAAAATAAAAACTGATATATTCAACTACATAAAAAAACCCAAAACATTGCTGTGTAGCCAAATCACCATTAACACAACTAAAAAGACAACCAACTGGGAAAACTATCTGCAACTCTTATTACAAAGGGCTGATTTCCTTAATATATAAAGAGTGGTCACAGAGCTTTCACAAATCACTAAGTAAAAGACTAACAATCCATTCTGTAATGGGCAAAAGGCACAAATAAAGTTATAGAAGAGGAAATTAAAATGGCTCTTAAAAACGAAAAGATGGTGAGTCTTGATCATGAAATGAGAAATGCAGATTGAAACATTCAAATGAGAGGCTATTTTTTTACCTATCAGAGTGGCAAAGATGAAAGTTTAATAAAACGCTGTTTTGCTGAGGGTGTGGGAAACAAACCTGTCATATGTTGTTTTGAGATGGTTTAACCTTTGTGGAGGAAACTTTGGCAGCATCTACCAAAATTATAAAGGAACAAAGCTTTGGCACAGAAATTCCATTTCTAGGAAACTTTTTTTAATAAAGATTTTATTTTTGTAAGTAATCCCTATACCCCAACATGGGGCTTGAACTCACAACTCTGAGATGAGAGGGTTGCAGGCTCTACTAACTGAGCCAGCCGGGTGCCCCTTTAGGAATATCATTCCATAGAGATATATGTGTGTGAAAAGACTATGTTTAAAAGGATATTTGTTGCAGCATCATTTATAATTTCTAGCTTAAATCAACAACACAGCTAGTTAAATCAATTATGGCACAGCCATGTAGTAGAATACCATACAGCCATAAAAAAAGATCACGGAAGGTTTTTATGTTAAGACATGGTACTGGACAGTCTGTAGAATAGGGTATTATTTGAAAAAAAAAAAGGAAAAATCATGTATGTAATTGGTCGTGCACTGAATACACCTGGGAAGATATAAAAGAAACTGAGAAGGAAAACTGGGTAGATGAGGCAGGGATGGGATCAAGACTTTTCAATGTATAACCTTTTGTACTTTCTGAACTGTTACCAATTCAAAAGGATTTGGGCGCCTGGGTGGCTCAGTCAGTTAAGCATCCGACTTTGGCTCAAGTCATGACCTCGTGGTTTGTGAGTTTCAGCCCCCCGTGTCGGGCTCTGTGCTTGACAGCTCAGAGCCTGGAGCCTGCTTCAGATTCTGTGTCTCCTTATCTCTCTCTGTCCCTCCCCTGCTCATGCTCTCTCTCAAAAACAAGCGTTAAAAAAAATTTTTTTTAAAGGGTTTAAAAATGACACAAATGGAGAGAAGAATGACACCACCAATTAATGGCCTCGGTATCGCCACCACACTGCCACAGTATCAGACATCGGGGGCAGGAATGGGAGGAATAACAATGTCATATAAGCCGCATAAAAGTTAGATGTGCATCACTAGACTGCACCAGGTGAGTGTGCTCACTGCCAGCTTAACAGTGACAGTCATGCTGGTTACAGGATGCAGCTGTTACTCTGGGCAGCATGTTTCCCGCTGAAACCATCTACACCGTGCAGGGGGCTCCTACTTTGGGAATATTCCTCCCCCATGGGAGGGGGGTGGTCTTCATCCCAGTCCACAGAATCCTCATCCGTCAGCACGACGATGTGGCACTCTCGCTCCCCTTTCTTGGCACAGCCCACCATGATGGGCAAGATCAACTCTTCGAGGTAGTGGTCAAACTGCTTGTGAGCACCATCATTAGACAGTTCATGCAGTAAAGCGCCTGGGGAGAGAAAATGCAGGTGAACGTCCTATCTGCCCAAGCGCAGAGATTACTGGAGTGAAAAAGACTATGAGGTAATGGCTGTTGTCACTGATAAATTCCGGAGAGGTGGCCCATTTTAAAGGCAGAAATTGTTTCTTGCTCTGAAGTGCTAATTAAGCTGATTTTGTTAAATGTTTCACATTCCATTACTCTTTAACTTTCTCATGCTTAATAATCCCTGAGCATTCTGAACAAGTGCGGTTTTATTAGCTGTACAAGGTCAAACCATAAACATTAATTCTATAAGAGATACAACTGCTGTCTGGGGATGACTGTAGTACCTCTTCTCAAGATGCTCTAGACCCCAATTGCATGGAGTTACAGTAGCACAGAAGAGGAATAATCTAAGTTTAATGACACCAAGGGACTTGCTCTAACTGTGTGCTAAACTCAGTAGGGAAACCACAAGTCTAGAGAACTTCATGGAGTATGCAGGGAAATGTATCATGAACCTCAAAGAATAGTTTTTAAAATAACTTCAGGAAGGCTAGGAGATGATAAGAAAATGGCATTTGCAGTCAATCAGTTCTAATGCCACCTTTAATGCTTAGAGCTTTGAACATGCTGATTTCTCAGTCTTCTCATTTGTTACATGGGGTTATCACCTGGCTTTCAGGGCTAACTGTTGTAAGAATTAAGCAAGTTCACAGTTATAAAGCTATTAGTAAACAATAACAATAATAAAAATAGGGCACCTGGGTGGCTCAGTTGGTTAAGCATCTGACTCTTGATTTCAGCTCAGGTCATGATCTCATGGTCCATGAGATCAAGCCCTGAGTCCAGCCCTGCTTGGGATTCTTTCTCTCTCCCCCTCTCTCTGCCGCTCCCTCACTTGCTCTCTGTCTCAAAATAAACAAACATTAAGGGGCACCTGGATGGCTCAGCGGGTTAAAGCATATGACTTCGGCTCAGGTCATGATCTCACGGTCTGTGAGTTCGAACCCCTCATCGGGCTCTGTGCTGACAGGTCAGAGCCTGGAACCCGCTTTGGATTCTGTGTCTCCCCCCTCTTTCTCTTCCTCCCCCTGCTTATGTTCTCTCTCTCAAAAGTAAGTAGAAAACATTAAAAGAAATTTTAAAAATTAAAAAAAAATGATAAAAATAATTCTAAGAAGAACCCAGCCAATTTATGCTGTTTGACTTTAGGAAGGAAGGCTCACTCATGTCCAAGAATCAGTATCCTTATTTATTAAAGAACTGAGACACCAAGTCCTTGGAGGGGAAGCAATTAGCTTGGTGACTCACTTGACAAGCTAGATTTAGAACCGAACACATGTTCTCTTTTGTTTACTTCCTCACAGTGCTTTGAAGTATGAGAGAGGGAATGGGTTAGTATCACAGTACCTGCCTCCCCAGATGATTTTCAATTTAGGCTTGAAACTCTAGTAACAAAAAGTTACCAGTCAATTTCAAGCAAACTCAAAGTTCAGTGGCTCAAATGCAGCTGGGAGTGCTCCTGTACTCACTCAGATCTTGACATCGGATAGTGTTGAAGTCAAAGTTTATGCAGAGATAATCACATGTATCTCTAAGGTCTGGAATCGAGATGCCATCCGGACAATTAATGATACCAGTTTTGTAATAATCCTGTAAACATTAAAAATAAGAAATGAAGGCGAAGAACAAGATGAAAACTTACTTCCTCAACCCCCTATTCATTCCTGGTTCTGTTAAACTGATAGGATACTAGAACTACCACCAAGCTGGATGACTTATCAGATGGCCAAGTGGCTCCTGGCTCTCCTGGCATGTTTAAACCCAACTTGGTACCTGACAGGCAAGAAGTACTTAAAAGTTACCACAATAGAAAATAAAGAGGGAAGGGCAGTAATGGAACTACAGACCGAAAGTCAGTTAACAATCTGATGGAGACCTCAAGTCTTCTGACTTGAGTCTGCGCCTGCCCCTGGGGAAGAGGAGGTAACAGAAAGGCTCCTACACACCAGCACGGTTCGAAATACGGTTGCACTGATTCCTTCAGCAATCTCATACTCTCCCTTCTCATTGGGCCGAGTGAAGTTGTACTCTCTTCCTGGTCCAAACATTCTGAAAGATACCAGGCAACAATGTTACCTTCCGCAGTCCAGCTGGATTCTTCACAGATGAGGCTGACCCCTTGACACCTCATTCAGTAAGACTCCATTCCACGTTCCCATAGTTTAAGAACTCATAAATTAAAAACACAGTGGTGGGATCCAACCCCTATTAAGAAGCTCCCTCCAGACAGAAAAGGTGGCAGCAATTGCTTTCAGCATTTGAGCAAAGGAGAAATGAAGCAGCAAGTCCTCCAGGTTCACCTGTGGTGCTTCTGGGACAGCAAATCAAGTTGGAAAATCTCTGGAGTGTGTGAGGGTTGCCTCTCAAGCCCTCCCCACCACCGAAGAACCCACCTATAAACTGGCAGCTCAAGAAGACAGGGGGTCTCACGCTCCTGACCCTTCCTGTTCTTTTCCTCTCTCAATTAGCATTATCTAGTATGCCAGTCCTCAGTATTTCTGAGTTTTGCTGTTCAGACATCTAATGTGATAGATGAATCCAGAGCGCTAGGTGTAGATGTTAAAGTTCTCCCTTTCCTGATACATTTTTTTAATGCTGGAATTCTGGGGGAAATGCCCCTCTTCAATCCGAGGAGTAGCTCTAAAGATGGGAACTTCAGGTCAACTAGGCAGGGATGGTAGATACTAGGCTCATCAGTGGTTTGACTTAGTTCAGAGGGGTCTGCTCTGCGCATGAACTCAGAAGTCATGAGCGCACAGGGGGATCTTCCTTTTTCTTACTCTTTTCCCATCCTTCCTCCCTCCAGTAAAACTGGACTCATGACTTCCACCACTCCCACTGTACATCTGAGTTATGGAATGGGAAACCAGAGTGAGGGACAAGGCAGGCAGTCAGGATCTTCAGCCAGCCTGATTTAAGTTTCCAACTGGGCCTCACTGCCACTTCCTTCCTGAATCTGCTGGGAACCCCTATGTTCAACGTTCAAAACTGTTATCCGCCACCCTAAATTGGCTGCTTTTCAAAGGTCTGAAAAAGACTCCAAATAACATGCTTTTCAAACCACTATACCATACAGAAGAAATCCATCTTGATAAGTGTCTTCAAAGAATGCTGACATTTTTGGGGAACATTCTGGCTGAAGTTTAGCCAAGACAGCTATGAATCAAAATAGTCAACATGCCATGTAATCCACCCCCCCTCCCCGCCCCCCAAGTATCATCAGCGGAACCTAAGCTCAGAGTTCTCTATCTGGTAGTGACATGGGTTAATGTTAATCCATTTGCAATCTCTCAGCTTGTCCCCCTTGTGACTACTGGCCCACACCTGTAAGCTCACTGCCTAGGCTTATGCACACTGTATATAACCTCAGGACAGAGCAGACCCAAGTAACTCTCAGAACAGATAACTTCAGCTGACTCAGCTGATGAACCACCCAGATAAAGAATCACTCTCTTGTCATGGGACAACTCATTCCTAGATTCAAAGGGCGTCACCCAAGAGTCTATTAATCTATTACCCAGAAAATGCTTGCTTGCTTCTCTTGATCACTGTTTTTAGAGGCAATCTACCTCAAAGAGCAGCCTGTGTTGAGGCTAATGCTGACTTTGAAGCGGGGGAGGGGGGTGCAATAGTGTAGTGATACCAAGACCGAGGACAGGAAGTCAAGTCTGATAAACTATAGGGCCAATCTGGAAAATGTTTTAATGTCCTAGTTTAGTCTTAATTCAGATGTCTGAGAAATATACAAGTTTGATTCTGGTTAAAAATGGTTCATCATGAATCTCTACGTATATGTTCAAATATAAATATATTTGAATAGCTGGATTCCATTTAGCCTAAAACTCAACAAATGAGTATGGTCCGTTTTGATTTCTAAATCAAAGTCCTGAGTGAGATTAGATCTTTAAATAAGATCTACTTTGAAGTAGATAAAAACCCTCAAAAGCCAAGTGTTTGTGTGTACACATACAAGTTATTGTTTTTACTCCCATCCCAATCTGCTCTTCCTCATGTTAAGGTCTGTGGTTGGCCAGAAAGAGAATCTCCTCACTCCCAGCCCAGGCTCCAAGAATACTTTCTGGACAGTGCTCCTCCTTGGCAGGCTCTTTCCATTTCCTAAACTCTAGCCCTAAAATGCTGGAGGCAGGAGATGGTAAGACTACAGTCTAAAAGCAGCACAGAGGGTGGAACATGAAGAAAAGAGAGCTCAATCACGAAACAACGAAAGAGCCAGATATAAAGATTTGGCTTTGGAAAACTTGAATAGTGATGGAGACATTAGAAAATGACAGCATAATCCTCCTGCCAAGCATAATGGGCAATGGATGGCAGGTGAAATGCTCTTTAGTAAAATGCCTTTGTTCTTATGTCATGTGGAACCCATGTCTAATTCTATCTTTTATTAAAAGGCAAAAGGAAAAAAAAACAACTTAGATCTCACCTTAACTCTAGATCTTTGACGTGGAACTCAGAGAAGATTATTACTTTTGTGAGGTATACAAACTATGGAGTAATAGAAATCAGGTCTCTGACTTCTGCTTTAGAGTGAGTTTATTGAGGACTAAGGAATGCTACTCAGCAGATTATTTTCCACAGTTCTGACTGCTCAGGTAGTTGTGGGGGCTCATTTTACTGTACTGGCTTTGTAAAGAAATTAAGTACATCCCCCAAATCATCAACAGATATAAGGTGTTTTACAAGCTTGCCCTCCCTGTCTCACACAAGTATGAAGGTAGAAAAATAAGCAATCAGTGCTTCTTTTCCTCATTCTAGTGCAAGATAAACAGCAGGTATTTCTATTCATAGAGAACAGAGTGGATTTGGAAGGAAATTATCATCAATTACCTTCCCAACATGGTATCCGGATGAGCAGTGAAAATTTGTGGATTCACAACAAAACGTGTGCCATCTACAAGAAGTGTCACTTTCTCTGGCGCCTGGGAATGAACGTTACTGCCAAAGCCCACAGTGCTGTTTCCAAATCGTTCTGGAGCCATAAAGGGTTCATGGTTCCGTTTATTCCCATTTTGGAAGCAGGAGCCTTTGATGTCTTCGGGAAGCGGCATTATGTGAGGGAACTGGAGATTTGCTGGCTGAGAGGCATAGTCAAGTGAAAGGTCTAAAAGATCATACAAACAAACCAAAATAACATGACAGCAAAAAGGCTTGGGGGGGGGGGGAATAAAACTGCTCTTCTTTAAAAAACCAATTTACCCCCCACCCCCCATTTTTAGGTGTTCACAAGCAAAAAATTCTTGCCTCGAACAAATCAAAGAAAAATAAACTAGAAACTCATATTGGATCACCCTGAGCTTTTCTCCAGGTTTGTATGTTGGGGAGGAGAGAATGAAGGCAATAATGCCCATTTTATAATAAAATGGTTAAAAATTTTTAAAGTAAACTATGTGCACGGCTTTAAAAAATTTAAACACTCAAGAATTTCTGTGGACAACCAGCAAGGCCCTACCACACTCCGTGCCCTCCCCTGTCTTGTTTCACAGAGGCAATCACTTTTTACTTCCGTTTCCACTTCTAGTTCTAAATAATACTCTTATATTTCCTGTTTTTTCTTTTCTTTTTTTTTTTTTTAAGGAAACTGCTGCCTCTGTGTACAGGAACGATTTCATTTTCCACATTCAAAAATTTCTAAATGTTTCTAAATTTTACTTCCCAGAAGGGATGATAGTCTCTAATTGTCTAATGCATTACTTTTGCTAGAAATTCACATAAAAATGCATTTTCACTATGCACAGAAGAATCCTAACATTGTCAACACCATTTTTTGTAAAGGCAAGTCTTGCCCTCAGCAGAAAGGTTCCACTGCAAGTGGCCTTGGGTTAGGATTCATTCCCAGAACCTCAGTTTTCTATCCTAGTATCACCAAAGAGTCATTTTAAGTAATTCATTTAATTTCCCAAACCTTGTTCATTTCTGTAAAATGAAAATAATGTTCACGCCACCTCCCTCACAGGATTATTTTATCAACTGAAATAAAATATGTGAGAGCACTTCAAAGTGTGTTAATACTGTATCATGCAAAAAAGGCTTAAAACTAAATGCTGTAGCTGAAATCTGGATGTACACAGAAGACAATCAGGGGAAAGTATTTATAAAGGATTACCACAGGATTCTTTTAAATTGGCAGTTCTCCTAATATAAGTTAAAAAAAAAGTTTTTTAAGGAAAAATTCAAACATACCAAAGCACAGAGTTAACGATATGCATATCCTGACACCTAGATTTGACAAACTTAATTAACACTTTTCTACATTTTCTTCAAATCTTTTTTTTCCCCCCAAATCTCCCATTCCTCATGTACTTTAAGTTTGTACACAATAATTCATGAACATGATTACTGCCCATGATCTCTGGGAAATGAGTCTGACTTTGGGCACTTAGATAACCAAATAAATTGTGACCTAGAGAACACTCACTCCCCCCACCCCCACTCCATTTGCTTCTAGAGAAAAGGAAACCAAAATCTAGACCAAAAACCTATTGAGGATTCACGTCCTACAGCTTTTGACAAATTTTCAATGTGGCCCTGTGTTTGCATACCAAGAGCCAAGCTTCCACAAAATCCATAGGCAAGCTTACAACAAGAGAACACTTTAATCACCAAGACAGGCTTTCACATTCACAGCGCTGTTCTAAAAACTGAAAGTAGGTACCTACACCACAAATTCAGATTTTAGAATGCTTGATTCCCTCCCCGCCCGCTGCCCTCTCCCCTGCACCCCCTCCCAGCAATGAAGCAATTTAACTTGGGCTGATTCCTGAAGGACACCTCAAGTTGCACCCAGCATAAACGGGTGAGTACGAAAAGAAACGCCCTGCACAAATTCTCCCTGACGGTACACTCTAGGATGGCAGGCACACTCTGCTCCTCTGGCAGCTAAAATATGTAGAAGAGCACGGCCCTGGTCAGAAAGACACAAGTTCAAATCCCAGTCCCCTAACTCCCAGCAGTGTGAACCGGAACAAGTTTTCTAAGCTCCTGAAGCCTCACTTTTCTCATCTGTACAAGGATTAAGCAGAGATCAGCAAGCTTTCTGTAAAGGCCAGAAGCTAAATATTTTGGGTTTTGTGGGTCATGGTCTCTGTCACTGTAGCAGGAAAGGAGCCAAAGACCATATGTGAACAAATAGGCATATTATGATGGCTGTTATTTAAAATTTTTATTTGCAAAAACAGGCAGTGGTCTAGATTTGCCACCCTGTATTAAAAAAAAAATGTATGTAAAGTTCCTAGCACAGTGAATGCTCAATAAACCGTAACTGATATTATTAGTGTTGCCACTGTCTTTATTAAAAATTAAGAAGAACCTAACAGTTTATCAAGAGCCGGCACGTCCAATAACTAAAAAGTCTTTTGGTCTCATGAAGTAAGAAGATTATTAATATCCCTGTCTTCCAGATTAAGAAAGCAGGGCTCAGAAAGATTAAGCAGCTCATCCAAGGTTACAGATGATAGGAGCAGAGCTAGAATTTGAATGTGTCTTCTGACTCGGAATCCAAGACAATTTTTCTTGTACTATCATTGCCACATTAGATATGCTGGACTGATTAAGTGGAGATTTTTTGTGATGGTCAGCTGTATAGAGCTGTGATATGTAAGCTAAGCCAATTGGCTGGATATTTTATTTGGGTAAAGAATATGCATGCCTTCTGGGTAGAGTGGATGCTCAGATGTTGGAAAGCCCACCAAATGAAGTCAAGATTTAAGCGTCATACCATCGCTCCTGGGGCCTAGAGGATAAGTAAGGTTCTGAAGACCAGAAGAAGCCGGGCTATTTGTTTCTTTCTCTTGTGCCGCAGCTGGGCTTTCATCCGTTAGGCAGCCAGCCTCCTGCCGCAATAACCTGTCGCTCTCACTGCCACGGTGAACATTCATCCTTGGATTCTGTATCCTGAACTGTCTGCTTGACCAGAAAAAAATCCTAGAAGACAGGAATATGCAGGATTTAGAACGCTCTCAAAACAGATTTCCAAGGACTTCCAAGGCAAGAAAGCCAAACTAGAGAACTCACCAAAAGCTCTCAGTCTTGTTCTGAGAAGAAATGACATCTTAAACATTTCTGTAATTTTATACTTACAGGAATTGAGCTTATTTAAATGGTCTTTATCAAATCACTAAGAATATAAGCATGTTGATAAACTTGTTACTTGGGAGTAATTTTAAGCTGTATCCAAAAACAGATATCAAATCCACAGTTTTGGCCACAATCTTGATCAATACTACAAAGTAAATGGTAGTGCAATAATTTGATGATGTTTGTATCACAGACACAAAAGAGGGGAAGAATCCAACTGGTCAATTAAAGAAAACCTGCCTCTATTCAAAAACAATTGAGACACAGATGTTCCTGCAACAATTAAGCACTAGGAAACAAAAACAACCAACCATAATACTCATGGAGTATTATGGGAGTACTCAAGCAAAATTTGACTTATCGTGCTCAAGTTCTTCTTTGTAAGTTCTCTCTGCACCTTATCTTCAACCCTAGCCCCCACCTCAAAATTACATGAAGACGTCACTGGCGATAAGGCTAACTCTCTCCCAAGCAGTGCACAGTCGTGACCAAGAACACATAATGAGCTACGGCCACGTGCAAGGCATTTGCTGATCAGGCAGAAGTGGGGGGGGGGGGGGGGGGGCGCGGGGGAGGGCAGTTCAGGAGGCTTCATACCTTTCTTCCAGATAATCAAGCCCTGCAGCCCTTCCATCCTTGGGGGATGCCCAGCTACTTGAAACATTTCTGAAGTTCACCCTACTTATTAGCATTTTTAGTTTATACTGTACTGATTTCCACTTGGTGTTCTGGTGGAAGAATCCTCTTACGTCACTACCAATTTTTATGCAAATGGACTGCATGCTAACACCGGTTCAGGAAGAAGTTAGGTCACTAAAGGCAGTAACATGTAGAGGTTAAAACAGATCCCCAGGGACTGGTAAACTCAAATAAAACCACCACTGCTCTCAAGTTTGACTCAGAAAGGTCAAAATCAGGTCTACTGAACAGGATAAGGAAAGGATATGGAACCGGGAAGAGCATTATTGCCAGCAATGGAAAGACCAAAAGGGGGGTTTGCTTCTTTAAGCTTAACAGGTTTTGAATGGCAATGTTTCCACTCAGCAGTACAGGTACTGCTTCTCAGCTCTTCCACTAGCGGCTCAAGAACCAAGTTCAAACTTCTCTTTGTTGCTCTCCTAAAGACCTCCTGGACCAAAGATGGTAAGCCTGAATAAATCCATCTCTTGAGAATCTGCACAGACTACACTGTATCAATTACTTCATTTATTCCTTAAAATGTGTGAAGAACAGTCACATTACAATGGAATAGTTTGAAAACAGTTTCTTCCTAGTGGAATCGAGGCTCAAAATGAAGTTTAACTTGTATATAATGAACTGAATTAATACACAGCAGGATGGAATTGAAACTTAGCAAGTTAGGCATCTCCAATGAGGTAAAAGAAAGTAGCCCTCTGAGCACTGAACAGGCATTTTACTTGCATTTAATTTTTATTGCAAATAATACATGGCTATTTCCCTTCTTAAAAAGGATGCTTTGGGGCGCCTGGGTAGCTCAGTCAGTTAAGCGCCCGACTTCAGCTCAGGTCACGATCTCGCCGTCCGTGAGTTCGAGCCCCGCATCGGGCTCTGGGCTGACGGCTCAGAGCCTGGAGCCTGCTTCCGATTCTGTGTGTGTGTCTCTCTCTCTGCCCCTCCCCCATTCATGCTCTGTCTCTCTGTCTCAAAAATAAATAAACGTTAAAAAAAATTAAAAAAAAAAAAAAAAAAGGATGCTTTGATCATCATCCCCAATCCCAATCACTTCTCCATATCACACCTTGCTGGTTTGAATCCTTTTGACTTTACAAAAATGAATTCATACTCTACAGATATGCTGGTAAAAGCATATGGTTTCAAAAGAACACACAGACTATATACTATACATCCATCATTCTCATTCTGTAATGTTTTTCTAAATTACTGTTCTTGAGATGCATCCATGTTGAAAGATCAAGATCTGGTTCATTCCTTCTTCTTTTTTTTTTTTAAAGAGAGAGGGAGAGAGCCAGTGAGGGAGAGGGGCAGAGGGACAGGCAGGGAGGAAGGGGGAGGGGGGAGAAAGGGGGAGAAAGGGGGAGAAAGGGGGAGATGGAGAAGTGGAAAGAGGAGAGGGGCAGGGGGAGGGGCAGAGGCAGAGAGAGAGAGAGAGACAGAGAGAGAGAGAGACAGAGAGAATCGACCATGGAACCTGATGCAGGGCTCGATCCCACAACCCTGGGATCATGACGTGAGCTGAAATCAAGAGTCGGATGCTCAGCTGACTAAGCCACCCAGGTGCCCCAATTCCTTCTTAACTGCTGTAAAATAGTCTGATTCCACTCTTCTATCCATGAATATTTAAGCTGTTTCTTAACTATTACAAACAATGCTTCAACGAACAAGATTAGAGTATACTATGAAACTCCAAGAAAGGACCCAGATTACAGACTCTTCCCAAATGTATTTGGCGTCAGAACTCCTTTTTGCAAGAAATCATCTCAGGATTAAAGCTTAGTGGCACACACTAAGAAATTACTTAATGCAACATTTACCCAAAGTCTCCTATGAAGTAATTCCTCTGTAATTCTAGAATGACAGAACAAAACTTTGAAACCTGAAAAGTTAACTAACACCAAGTTTTCAACATACACCAGAGCAACCACTTTAAACATACTACTACTCCCCTTTCAGGATTGGTGTTTCATTCAACTTTGAATTTATATTTTCAATGCCTATCATGGTTCAATTCTGTAACCATCTCCCAAATGAATCCTGGTCCTTAGAACAGATCTAGGAAAAAGGAAAAAATAAATAAGCAAAGAACTTCAATAATATAGTCTCTATTGCTACAAAACTATCTTTGGTCAAAACACAGTCCTAAAGTCACAGCAACATACAATTACGAAAACTAAAGGATCATGACACCCCCTGACACACTTAACAGTAAATGAAGAGACTGCTTCAGAAAAGAACTAGGAGTCAGAAATATATTAATAACAGAATTCAGACTATACAGCCATTAAGCAGAGAAAACTTAACATCCAACAAGCTGGCTGAAGCTTCACTTCTACACAGTATGGGAGAGCATTTTTATACACTGTAAAGAACTACGCAAATATATTTATTATTTATATCATAGACCTCGCATGAAGGCCCATTCTTTGTTAAGTCTTCATTTTGCTGACCTGGAACAGCATCATAATCTCCCATCTTGGAAAATTTACATACAATCTTTGATGGTGGAACTATCTCCACATATTCCTTACACCTTAAAATGGACACACCACAGTTTCTCCTTAGAACATAATCATCTCGAGTATTAATCCAAAATAACCTCTAGATAATGTCTATGTATTTTTTTCTTACTTGCAATTTCCTCTAACCAATTATTTCTGAAGAACGTAAGATAATTACATGGATCACTGTGCCATTAAGTTCAATATCTTGCCACTGAACTATTCAACATTTTTTGAATAGATTTTAAAATCTAGTTGTAAAGTGGTCAGGGGCAAACAACCCTAACATGGATCTATCTCAAAAGCATAATGCTTTCAGACTGTTAATGGTACAAAGGTATGATTTTTTTTTTTTTTTTTTTTTAATTTGAGAGCATCCAAGCACACGTGTGCAAAGCAGGACAGGGGCAAAGAGAGAAGGAGAGAGAGAGAATCCCAAGCAGGTTCTGCATCTTCAGTGCAAAGCCCAACAGGGGTTCAATCTCATAAACCAGGAGATCATGACCTGAGCTGAAATCAAGAGACACTTAACTGAGTGAGCCACTCAGGCATCCCACAAGGGTATGATCTTTTAAAAGGTAGTATCCTTTTTTTTTTTTTTTAATAACTTCAGAGTAATCTGGGTGGTGATAAGGCAGGATGCCACAGAATTTGCTACATAAACCAATGTACCCTTCATCTGTACTCTAGAAATCAGATTTAGAAAGTAATCACATCTGTGCCAAACCTTCATTTCAAACAAATCCCAGTCTTTTCCATCTGTTCTTTAAAAAAAAATTTTTTAAATGTTTATTTATCATTGAGAGACAGAGCATGAGCATGGGAGGGGCAGAGAGAGGGGGAGACACAGAATCTGAAGCAGGCTCCAGGCTCCAAGCTGTCAGCACAGAGCCCGACACAGGGCTCGAACTCACAAACCATGTGATTATGACCTGAGCCGAAGTGGAAGTCGGAGGCTTAACCCGACTGAGGCCCTGTGTCCATTCTTATGTAAAAACCACTATGTTCTTTTAACTATTTTAATCACCTATCATTGACTTTGGCCTAGTTACATTATGTTTTTCTACTTATACATAGTAATAACCCTGCTAATGTTTTCTATTAAAGGTGAACAGATTTTCCATTTTGCTTCACATATATTCTCGGGTGATAGCCAGAAAAGTAACAGTGAGGGCAGTGGGAGACAAGAGAGGTAGAAGATAATCTAAAATATCTACATGACCACCTTCTAAGATATCATTAACTGGTAGCAAAGAGGTTACCATTTTCGGAATGTACTCTGGGTGTATGTTTTTTTCCCCCAAAGTTTGTATTTATTTTGAGAGAGAGAGAGAGCGCGCGCGCGCACGGAGAAGGGCACAGAGGAGAGGAAGAGAGAGAGAATCCCAAGAAGGCTCTGCACTGTCAGTGCCGAGCTGGATGCGGGCCTGAACTCATAAACTGCGAGATCATGACCTGAGCTGAAATCAAGAGTCGGACGCTTAACCGACTGAGCCACCCAGATGCCCCTCTGGGTATATATATATTTTAAACAACTTCTATTGAAGCTTTTCTGTCATGTTCTATTCACCCCCTTTGCAAGTATGACCCTAATGTTCCAATCTCAGAAGAAATTCAGTCTTCTATTTAAGGAATTCTGGTTTTCCTTTTTCCAGATTATTTCTAAGAATACTGAATAAGACCATTCCAGTCTCAAGCCCATATAAACTCTATTCTTAACATTCTAAATATCAGAGTTTCCTACATTGTTTCTCAACCCATAAGAATTTAGCTATTTACATGAGCAAAGAAAGAGACCCCTGTGAGTAAATTATTTCCACTGGGTCCTCCCTTCACATGTATGCATCTCCTTGAACTCTGGCAGACTGGTGAGGCATGAATAACTTCTTAGAGATCTCTTGGTACATTTCTCTCCAAGTGTGATCTTCCATTATGTTCTACTTTTTATAACTGTGGCCCTGTGCAGGTTCCTAAATCTGAGTCTCAATTTCCTCACTTGACAAAAAGGAAGTAACTGTTAACCACACCGGGTTGATATAAGGAGTAAATCAGCACTTAGTACAATGCCTGGCACGTAACATTCAATAAATGTTGATTATTGTTTTATTCCCAAATCAGGGAGTCTACAAAGAAATTTTACAAACCTAATCTTATTTGGTACAGAAACAACCCCAGGAGAGATGCTTTAATTATCCTCACTCAAACTGGGGGTGGGGATGGGAATCAAGTTTTAGAGAGGTTAGCCAATTTGCCCCAAATCCTAACTCTAGCTAAGGGGCAAAGGTAGATTCTAAACTTAGGTTGTTGGATTCCCATATTCTTTCCATCCAATCACACTGCTTCCCCCAAACCATCTTGCCTTTCATCCATTACTGATTATAGAACTATTGTTTGTCACAAATGAAAGAGAAAGTCAGTAATATCCAGGGTCATAGCTGCTGTTCTTAACGTGTAGGAGTTATGGTAGTAATGTAAGAATCCTGTAATAGAATGGTTATATTTTTCCATGAAATAGCATTGTTAGTACTTCACTACTCATAAAAGCCATTAAGTACTCACTGAAAAAATTTCAGCCAATATAGAAAGACAGCAATACTTTAAAAATCAACAAAGCTGTGAACTCTTTGCACATGTTAACTCTGGGCATCTTCCCACTATATTCTTGGAATAAACTCCTAGAAGTAAAACAGATATGGAAAAAGGTAAATAATTTTTAAGTTTTGATAGGTACTGCCAGACTGTCCTCTATAAATATACCAGTTTAAACTCTTTCCAGCAGCATGGAGCATCCATTCTCTAGAACCCTTGCTAACAGCGTTTCAGTTTTCTTCATCTTTGCTAATCTAATAAAATTACATTAAAATGAGCTATCATAGTTCACTTAAAACTTTCATCGATACTTCTAAAATTTCACCTTTGAAAGTCTTAAAAGTTTTGAGTGGGTGGGGAAAGACAACCCTGCTGGGTAGGTATTAGGTAATAGCCATGATCTATTCACATCCAGTTTTTCAGGCTTGACTAGAATCACTGGATATTTCCCATGACTTGCTCTCATTTCCCTGGATGTCTGTGAGAGAATAAGGTATAATCGTACAAGACCACCCACAAGATAAGCAAAGCAGGTTCTGACTTTGGCTTCATTATTAACTAGCCATGTCACCAAAACATTCTATAAGCTTCACTGTTTTCATCCATAAAAACAGAGGATGGTATCTGCCATTACGAAGCTAGACAAACCTTTCTCAAATAGGATGCATGGAAAAGCTCTCAAAAATCACAAAGCACTATACAAAAGACAAGTGATAAACGGGGAGATTGGTGTAAATCTCCCTTGAACAACTGCTTAGTTAGCATTTATTTAGCTCTCTAAGCTCATCATGCTCATCCTCCACTTTTGAATATACTTATTATGTTTTATTGTATGATTCTACTGATTTCAGTTACCTTTGTCATTTTGATTCAGTGAAATCACACCGTGTACTGTTTCTGGAATTCTACAAACTATTTTTTGCCTCCGTTGCCTAACTTCATTTGCACTTGACCTTCTGTGTCTTTCCATTTTTCTCCTCAGGAAGATACCACATCCTCCTCTTCTATCGTCAAACTTTTCTTTAGCTTTTTTAGTCCTGCAGAATTTTAAAAAACAAAGAATAATCCTGCACGCAGGTAGTACAGGTTTATTGTTTCTGGCAGAAAATACCGAAAAGACAAAAATCACCCATAATTCTTCTTCCAGACTTTCCTAAGCATAAACACATAAATATTTTTTTATTTTTCACAATTTGAAATTCTGTAAATACTATGCTGCATTTCTCAACATAACATGATTTTGGCTGTAGGTCAATAATCACACTCTTACATCATTTTCAATGGTACATATTATTCTGTTACATGGTTATACCAAATTTCACTCAACTGATTTTGTTTTATTGTTTTTTTTTATAATCTTTAACCCATATAGAATCTGTTTTGTATATAGCATGGGATAGGGATCTACCGAAATTCAAATGGTTAACCAATTAACTGCGTTAATGTATTCTGAAGAGTCCATTTTTTCCATACTGATTTGAGGTGTCACCTTCATCAAATACTGACATATGATAAATGCTTGACCTGGTTTTTACACTCTGTTCCACTGATCCATCTATTTCTGTGCCAATGTCATGTATAATTTCAGTTTAACAATCTTGCCATCATTTTTCTATGTCACTTATCTGGAAGTTCTAAAATGATATTTCTAAGTTGTCAACAGGGAAATGCTTTCTTCTGACTTTTAAAATTATGTCTTAACTATTTATGTTTTTTCTTCAATGAGTAATATATTTTATTAATTTAGAATTACTGTGATAAGAGTCCTAGAACATTACATTTAATGGATAGAAGTTGTACACAGATTCTCTGTACTAGTTTGTTACCCAGAATGTAGCTTTGTTCCTTTTTTTAAAAGATTTTATTTTAGTATTTTTTAAACGTTTATTTATTTATTTTTGAGAGAGAAAGAGCAAGCAGGGGAGGGGCAGACAGAGAGGGAGAGAGAATCCCAAGCAGGTTCTGCACTGTCAGGGCAGAGTCCGAAATGGGGCTCGAACCCACGAACTATGAAATCATGACCTGAGCCTAAATCAAGAGTCAGATGCTTAGCCAACTGAACCACCCAGGTGCCCCTAAAGATTTCATTTTTTTTTTTTTTTAATTTTTTTTTTCAACGTTTATTTATTTTTGGGACAGAGAGAGACAGAGCATGAACGGGGAGGGGCAGAGAGAGAGGGAGACACAGAATCGGAAACAGGCTCCAGGCTCTGAGCCATCAGCCCAGAGCCCGACGCGGGGCTCGAACTCCCGGACCGCGAGATCGTGACCTGGCTGAAGTCGGACGCTTAACCGACTGCGCCACCCAGGCGCCCCAAGATTTCATTTTTTAAGCAATTTCTACACCCAACGTGGGACTCGAACCCACAGCCCTGAGATCAAGAGTTGCATGCTCCACCAACTGAGCCAGCCAGGTGCCCCTGTTTGTTCTTTTTTTTATAGGAAGTAAAAATTTGCTTTACCTAAAAAGATAACTGCCATAACTCATTCCAATGAAATATTAAAAATGTATGGATAACTGAAACTATTAATACTAATTTTGCTGTTTATTGTTGAGACAATGTTTAATCAAATTTTTAATTCAAAAGTAAAACTAAGTTTACTTCAGCTATTTTAACACATACAAATACATTATGTGGATTAAAGATAGATTATGCAGTCTAGGTTAATATTGCAGCTACACCAGAAGACTGCTTCTGTGCAGAAAAAGAACTTATGATACTGTACTTCTTGAATACTGGTCAGTACATGCCCTTCTTATATACTCTCCCTATGAGCCTATGCAACTATTTAACCCCTAGTAAACACCAACCCTTCTCCCCTAACTGCTTTATCTTGTTTAGATTTCTTTTTAATTTTAAAAAAAAAATTTTTTTTTTCAACGTTTATTTATTTTTGGGACAGAGAGAGACAGAGCATGAACGGGGGAGGGGCAGAGAGAGAGGGAGACACAGAATCGGAAACAGGCTCCAGGCTCTGAGTCATCAGCCCAGAGCCCGACGTGGGGCTCGAACTCCCGGACCGTGAGATCGTGACCTGGCTGAAGTCGGACGCTTAACCGACTGCGCCACCCAGGCGCCCCTTTAATTTTTTTTTTTTTAATGTTTGTTTATTTTTGACAGAGAGAGAGCGAGCATGAGCAGGGGAGGGGCAAAGAGGGAGGGAGACACAGAATCTGAAGCAGGCTCCAGGCTCTGAGCTGTCAGCACAGAGCCCGACATGGGGCTCGAACTCATGGACCGCGAGATCGTGACCTGAGCCGAAGTCGGACGCTCAACTGACTGAGCCACCCAGGCGCCCCTTGTTTAGATTTCTTTTCAAAGAACTGATGCTATAAAATGTTTTCCCATTTACCATACCATTTCTTCACAAAGTCTCAAATTAAGGGAAGCTATATTTAACCATACCCTATCCTGCTTCTCCTGTATTTGCCAGCAAGTGCTTTGAAGCTAGACTAAATAGTTTGGTTCGTGATTCCACCACTTATTAGCTACGTGAATCTGGGCACATGACTAACTTCTCTGAGATTCCATTTTCTCATCTGTAAATTAATAATACCATCTATTTGGAAGAGCTATTTTAGGGATCACAAATACTTCAGATCAAGTACGATCTGTGGCATATGGTAAACACTGAAAAATTGTTAGCTGTTACTATTATTCATATATTCAAACCTAGCTTCAAGCTTATAAAAATCATACTCATAAAAGTTTTAATCTCTGCTTGTTTCTCCTTTCTTGCATTATTACCTAGCTACCACATTATCCCTCATCTCAATTCCAATACTAACAACCCCTTTATTTATCTGCGTATCTGTATTTTTTTGTTAAGTACTGGATTCTGAATATGTCTGTTTGCAGAGGTAATGAAATTCATTTATGATTCCACTGGTAACTCTTAATTTCAAATATTTACCGATAACAGGCATGTTATTTTTGTAAACCAAACCTGTAATTTTATAACTAAAACCTAGACAGCTTTCAAATGAATCTTTTGAATTGACTAAGCACTTTTATCAGCTAGGTTATTTTAATCTCTCAGAATTTAGAGACGTTTCTGGTAACCTCTTCAGACTGTCAACAAATTAGCGAACATATATAGTCAGCATGTATTTACCAAACATCTACTGTGTGGAACACACATAACACTGTGCCAGCAAAAAGGGGCAAAGGACTGTGGGACACCTACAAGGCTGATCCTAAGCTCCCATGCTGGTTAGGTGGGAATATGTGAAAAAGATAAATTTAACTAATACATACAGAATAAGCGGTCCTAAGCCTTGGTTTGATTGTCAGGCCTATCTTCCCAGAGTATATTAACATAGGCTCATTGTGGGGTCCAGCAGTTCGTAATTTTTTCTAAAAAGTCAACTTAGGGGCGCCTGGGTGGCGCAGTCGGTTAAGCGTCTGACTTCAGCCAGGTCACGATCTCGCGGTCCGTGAGTTCGAGCCCCGCGTCAGGCTCTGGGCGGATGGCTCGGAGCCTGGAGCCTGTTTCCGATTCTGTGTCTCCCTCTCTCTCTGCCCCTCCCCTGTTCATGCTCTGTCTCTCTCTGTCCCAAAAATAAATAAAAACGTTGAAAAAAAAAATTTAAAAAGTCAACTTAGGCAGCTCTCATATGCATTTAGGTTTGGGAATCATAAAAGAAACATAAAAGTCATAAAAATTCATATGAGAAAATCACCTCTAGCTGGTGTGCTTGGGAAAAGGAAGTCTTCATCAGACAAAATCTACACAGGGCTCTGAAGAGATTTTTCCCCCAGTTTTTGGACACTTCAAATCTTCAGGAAAATAGAAAAATCATTACAATCAGTACACAGGTGTATACCCCTCAGATTTACCAATGATCATCCTGCCTCATTGGGGTGCACTTTGCATTCCTTCCCCCTCCACAGATTTTCCAAATCACCTGAGAATGACAGATATCACACTTCATCCCTAATACTTCAGTATGCACAGTCTAAGAATTACAACATTCCCCTACAAAACACAACAGTACCATTTTCACATCTAAGAAAATGGACAATTCCATAATCTCAACACATAATCCATAATCAAATTACTAATTTGGTTTCATATTTTCTTTTATAGACTTTTCTGGGGATCCATAATTAAGGCTTGTTTCTTGCATTTTTTTTAAATGTTTTATTTATTTTTGAGAGAGAGAGACAGAGTACGAGTGGGGGACGGGGGGAGAGGGAGAGAGGGGGGAGAGGGAGAGAGAGAGAGAGAGAGAGAGAAAGAGAGAGAGAATCCTAAGCAGGCCCCAGGCTCTGAGCTGTCGGCACAGAGCCCAACACGGGGCTCAAACCCATGGACTGTGAGATCATGACCTGAGCCGCACAGAAGCTTAACCAACTGAGCCACCCATGTGCCCCTAGTTGTTCCAAATTTTTAAATCTCGTATAGTCCCTCTCTCCATCTATTTTTAAAATGAAATTTACATTTTAAAAGAGACTAGGTCAGTTCCAACATCCTGGATCTCAGTGTTTCCACACAAGTAAAAAATTTTCTCCTATGTGTCTAAACAAGAATACTACATAGATGGCAGCTGTATCCTTCCAAATGCCATCACATTAGAGACATAATGCCACCATACCCTACTATAGGGGAAAAGCTTGGCCACTTGGTTAAATGGTGACTATAGATCTCTCCCCGCTGTAAAGAGAGATGTAATACTCTATCTCCCAATAACCTTTCACCCAGTGGTTTTGGCAATCTACTGATGATTCTTGCCTGAGTCAGTTATTACATTTGGGACTACAAAATGAGGGCTCTCTAACTGTGTTGTTCCTCCTACATCTACTGTATAGCAGCCTTCCATGAAGTACAACTATTTCTACACTTTTCCTTTATTTCTCCCTTTTAAGTATCATTATGAACTCAAAGATTTGTTTTAATCTAGTATATTACAATAATCCATTACCATGATTTTTAAAAAATTGCCCCCAATTTTTGGTTTAAACTGTCCCAAATATGGCTAGTGGGGTTCTCTTCAAGCCATTGTCTGTCATTTTAACACAATTCTATTTGCTTTTGAGGCTACTTCTGGCATAAGATTTCTCCAAGCGCACCTTTTACCATCTCTGCCCCAGACCTGGAATCAGCCACTTTGCCAGGAGCCTTTGTTCCTTTTAGTGGGCAATGGCATTTATAAATCAGGATCTGAGCACTAACTGTCCTCACAGCTACTGGGTTGTCACTGCTTCTAGGCCATTTCAGTAGATAAAGCTGGGGACTTTTTTTTTTTTTTAAAACAAGCAAGAATTTACACTGATACTTTCAACTCAAATTCAACACTATAGTTTTTCTTTATATTAGCATCTTTTCCCTTACAATGAAAATCTTGGTTCATAAACTAGTTTCAAAATTATAATATCAATATTATTACTCACAATAAACATACTAAGTTTTAAGTCTACTGGGGGGGCAGTTCTTTTTGTCCTTTTGGCAATCTACTGATGATTCTTGCCTGATGTATTATCAGTATGATATGTTCAAGTTATTTTTTCTCTGTATGTCCTATAGGTTAGGTTTATTTCTCTCTACACTTACTATGTAAAACATTTACATGGTTTAAGTTACAGTGTTACAAGAAAGGAATGCTGAGAGAAGTGTTTTTCCCTTCCCTTTTCCCTCCAATCTTTCCCTATCTATTCCCTACAGATAACCAGTTTTATTAATTTCTGTTTATCCTTCATGTTTCTCTTTGAAGAAATTAGGATAAAATGTGTATATACATATAAATTCTTAATTCCTCTTTTTCTTATACAAAAGATGGAACAACATATCCAATCCTGTCCTTTGCGATTTTTACTTAACAATATATCCTGGAATTCACTCCAAACGAGTGATTAGAAACCACCCTCATTCTTTTTATAACTATGTAATACTCCACTCTGCAGATGTTAATATGTAGAACTTTGGTAGAGAAAAGAGGAAAGGGCAGGCCAGATAGTGCAGATGGCACAGAACAGGCAGGAAAGTAAAAGTGAACAAGGCTTTATCACTACATAAAATGGGGTGGGTGGGAGACTAATCAGGCTAGAGTGAAGGGTTAATGTGAAAGGGTGGGGAAATCAGGTTCACCATCATATCATACAACTCCAGGGAACCCCATCATCTAAGAAGCTATACAATGCACAACTTAGATAACTATACATACTGGCCCTGGGGAAGTTGAAAAACAAGATGGAGCCAACTTATGGGGGCCTTGAATTATAAAGTAAAATAGAATTTTGTCTTGTAGCCAAAGTTTTTACATATGGAAGGCTCATGTTCAATATGTTTGAAGATAAATGCTTCAAGATAAATACAGCCACAGATGGACTGGAATAGCTAAAAGAAGAGGCTATTGGAATTGTCTAAGTGTGAAATAACAGGATCTCAATAGGTTATTGTCAAGAAGGGTAGTACTTAAGACATAGTCCTCCCTTCATACAAAGAGCTTACAATCTAGTTGAGAAAAATCAAAACACGAGAGTTATACAATACAGAAAAGTGGCATTTTTGGAATAAGAGACCTAAGTGATTATATTGTCCAGTGGTTCTCAGGTCTAACTGATAGAGTTACATACAAGAACCTGTTAAAAACATACTCTTGGGCCCCATTCCCCAGAGATTCTGATTCAGTAAGTCTAGGGTAGGATCTGAGAATGAATTTTTAACAAGCTCCTCAGGTGATCCTGTAGACTAGCTATGTTTGGGAACAAATGATTTAGTATAATCTTTCATTTCATGGACGAGAGACTGAAGCACAACAATATTCTTTTTGAAGAATATTCTAGGAGACTTACAATCTTGGGGTAGAGAGGCCTTTATAATCAGGACCAAAAACCCCAAAGCTAAAAAAGAAGAGAAAGACACATGTGATTACAAACCCCCTCCCAAAAACAAAAAACTAAAAACTTTTGTATGGCAAGAGATCCTATAAAAAATAGATTTGAAAAATTGTATTTGCAACATACTACACAGAGTTATCACAATATTCAATGAGGGGTTATAAAAATGCATGAAACTAACCCAACAGAAAAATGGGCAAAGGATGGAAAGAGAGACATACCCAAAAGAGAGCTGGTGAAGCTGTATTAATAGCTTACAAAATAGAATTTAAGGCAAAAAACCGCACAAGTTGGAGAAGACATAAAATTCAAAGACGTCTATTGGCAGAACCACTTCTGTTCCTCATTTCTTCTATCTTGGAAGAAAGCCACAATGAGAGAAGACATGCAGGAGAGAAGAGGACATGCCAATTCCATGGAAAGGCTGGAGCTGATTCCTTCCCTTTTCTTTCCTTCTCCCCTATGAACTACTGAGGCCAGGCTAACAGGCAGGCAGATAAAAGCACGACAGTAGTCACAAGATCGTAATTGCTCGGACAGATTTTCCTGTCTTTTCTACTTGACATCCCCAATTTACTGCCCTCGGTACCTTTTTGTCAATATACCTTACGTCCAAGAACAGGTTTTATGCACAAAGAGGCTATATTATAGTTACTTGGATTTAAATTAAGACTTAAGACCTTGTGTTCAACTTGTAACTAAGACTGCCCTTACTTTCTGTTACAAATTTATCAAGTTAAAAAAACTACTATACTGGAAACAAAAAGATTTAAACAATATAATAAAAAATCTATACTTACCACCCAGTTTAAAATACAAAATATGACAATACAGTTGAATCCCCTATAACCACTATCCTAAGTTTTGTGTTTCCATCAAAGATTTCAAACTATATCTACAATCTTAACGTATTTTCTTTTTTTGTTCTAGCACTTTGCCTACCAAGCAAATCTTCAAGTAATGAAAAAACTGGTAAATCTAAAAAGTGAAACTGATGAATTCTAGTGTATCTCAAGAAGTTCTTAAATATTTCAACACTCTTTTCAAACAGCAAAGTTTTCTTACATCCTTAAATTAATAATTGAATCTAAAACCTAATGACTCAAGAACACATTTTACATTAGGATCACAAATTAATCAGCTGAGGTTGTTCAATATGTCAAATTACTACAAGCCCTACATCTTAAGTACAGATGGCCATAAACTTTATTCACACATATCTCGTATCACATATGGTTCTAAGTCCTTTATAAATGTTATTTAATAGTCACAGAACTTTATGAAGTAGGTGCCATTATTACCCTCATTTTATAGGTGAGGAAACTGAGGAAGAAAGAGGCTAAGGAAAGTTCTCACAGTCACACAGCTAATAAATAGTGAAGCCAGGCTTCAAACCCAGGCTTCTGGCTTCACAGTCTACTGTTACCATCATGTTATGTTACCTCTCCTTATAGGGCTGATTTACTTCATGATTTCTACGTAAACTGTATAGGTTTAGAAATATAATTCCAAGCCCAAGATCTACGGCTTGGGCATACAACCTTTCTGTGCCAATAATGGGCATATCTAGCACCTTTTCTGTTTAAATAGTTGCTAGGAGAGGACTTCTATATTACCTAAAAACTGGATAAATGAAATTCTGTCATTTCTACACATGGTGTTTCCATCTTTTGATTGGATTCAACGAGTTATGGTCATGCTAGTGACACCTTTATGCTAAGAACAATCCATGGCACATAACAGATCAGGCAAAGTCTATGACTCCTAAGAAGAAGTCAGTCAACATATTATAGAATCTCTGGGGTGAGTTCCCTAATGTCCAGGACACTCTTCTGCTTGCTAAAAACCTAAAATCCTATAAAGGAAGAGATACACAAGCTGTTAAAGATTACTTATACAAACTTCCAGGAAATATCAAAGCAATATGCTATTAGCAATAAGGTCTTGAAAAGAACAGTACAAGCCAGTGCAATTAAAAAATTTAAAGATGTATTAGTCAACAGAGTAGGCCATTTTACAGGAAAAAGCTAAGTGTGTGTATGGCAAGAAAGTGTGTATATGAAGGTCTTGGGGACAGACCCATGGATCAGTACTGTAGCTATAGATCATGTTGAAAACTCTGGAGACAATCCAAAATCATTGTGTGAGAAGATGGTTCAAGGCCCAGTACCAATTAGTGTCAAAGTTTTCACTGAATACTTAGCAGAAATGATAACAGTGCAGCGCACACACACACACACACACACACAAAATTACTCCAGTTCAAAGACACTTGACACTGACTGAGACATCATCAATCTGCTAATAGCTTTTTAGGAAAAAGAAACACTAGCATATTAGATACATATGTGACTTTAATATACATCAGGATTTCAAAAATATTGAAATGTGAAGGATTACAGTATATGTTAGTGTTATGTTTTCTTGAGAAGGACTATCCTTTGTACCTAAGTTACACCTGTAATTCTTTTTTTGATATTAAATGCTTTTTCTTTTATGAAAGAATGGTGACAGAAAATGATGGCCAGATTTCTTTTTAAATGGGCTTCCAATCTCTTCCCCCATAATTTTACCAATCATGAATCTCAAAAAATCTGGATCTCAATCACCTAGGACTAAAAAACACTTCTACCAGTTCAGTGTAACCTAACTAAAAATATCCAAAAATAAAAAGTCTCTTGGTTTGCTCACTCAAAAGCTGGAAAGCAATCCTTGGGGAAACATTTTTCTTCTTCTTGGGTTGAGCCAAAGTCTGCTTTCCTCCCCACACCCACCATGTCTTCCATGCTTAGTTTTAGTCCTATCCCCTGGAATAATACACCCTTCAGAAAAATGGGTAAAGCAGAAAAAACAACTGCTTGAAGGCATCAAATAATTAGTAAGGGAGCCAAGACTAGACCGGAGAGAAGCTGTGATGGTCAGTTTCATATGTAAACTTGCTCAGCCTACAGTCCTAGGTCAATGAGACACTAATCTAGGTATTACTGTGAAAGTATGTGGCAGATGTGATTAAAGTCTATAATCACTTCAATTAAGGAAGATGATCCTAGATAATCTGAGTGGGCCTGATCCAGTCAATTGCAAGGCTGTAAGAGCAGAACTAAGGTTCTCTGAGAAAGAAGAAATTCAACTGTGGATTGCAGCCTCAACAGTTCAGAATTCCAACCTGCCCTTCCTGACGGCCACAATCCTATAGGCCAACTCCATGATAACTATCTTAACATATATATGTATTTATATATAGATGGCATATATTATTGTCACGTATACACATAGAGAACCATAATCCATAACTAGAACCTTTCCATAAAGAAAACTCTAGGACCAAATGGCCTGACTAGCAAATTCTTCCACATCTTTAAGGAAGAAACTACATTAATCTTCTACAAACTCTTCCTGAGAATAGAAAAAGGAAGAATATTTTCCAATTCATCTTCTGAGGTTATTTTCTCTTATAAACATAAGCACAAAAATCCTAAACGTTATTAAAAACAATCAAATCCAGATATATAAAAAGGGATAATACATTATAAGGTTGGCTTAACATTCTAAAATTAATATAAAAATATAATTTACCACATTAAAGACTAATAAGAAATGTTTTAGATTAATAACTAAAACAGCAGTAAACAGTATGATTTATTAGGTTTAAAAAAGGCAGGTTAGAATAAATATATTCATGGAAAAAAGACTGAACATATTCATTACTCTCCCTTAATTGTAGGCTCATCATATGTGTTTTTAAATTGTATTTTATTGAATACTTCTGAGTCTCTAAGATAAGTGTTATTACTTTTAAAATGGGAAAAAAGGAAAACATTCTCTGTAAAAACAGGGAACTCCTCAAGAAAATATTTTTTTTAACGTTTATTTATTTTTGAGACAGAGCATGAATGGGGGAAGGGCAGAGAGAGAGGGAGACACAGAATCGGAAGCAGGCTCCAGGCTCTGAGCCATCAGCCCAGAGCCCGACGCAGGGCTCGAACTCACGGACCGCGAGATCGTGACCTGAGTTGAAGTTGGACGCTTAACTGACTGAGCCACCCAGGAGCCCCAGAACTTTTTTTTTTTTTAAAGCTTAAGACAGTTTAAGAGAAAGAAAATATTACTACATAAGAGATTTTGAAATTTTTCAATTTAGATGAAAGAACAAATACGCTTATGAAACAAATAAGGAATTTATTAGGTTAAAATATGTGGAATAGTTTCTTAAGCAGATTATTTGACAGGATGACAATAATTTGCTTTAAATCCAAATGCAATGATTTCATGCAGAGGCATGTGTTTCTTAGGGTACTCAACTGCAAGCATGGTTCTAAGTAACGGGTGGAAGGTAGGATAGGTAGGCAGGCACAGGATAAAGGATGTTGCTTCAGCCCCGGGGCACTGGGTGCTCAACAATGAGGGCAATGGAGCACTGTGATTACCTGGCATATAATTCTCTAAACAGACTGTTATGAGCTAAAAAAATGTGTTCCCCTCAAAATTCTGATGTTGAAGTCCCAACTCCTAAATCCTCAGAATGTGAGTGTTTGGAAAGTAAGATTTTAAAGAGGTAATGAAGTCATTAGGGTGAAGTCATTAGTTCAGTATGACTTTTAAGAAGAGGACATGAAGACACATACACAGAGGGAAGCCCACAGGAGACACAGTAAGAAGCAACCATTTATAAGCCAAGGAGGGAGGGAGGCCTCGGAAGAAACCAATCCTGCAGACATCTTGATCTCAGACTTCCAGCCTCCAGAATTGTAGGAAAAAAATTTGTTGGTTAAGTTAGTCTGTGGTACTTTTTAGGTAGTCCTACCAAACTTATATACAGAAACAACTGCAAAAATTCTATTTCATGCTCTACCACCAAAAAGAGATTTAGAACAAACACATGGAAGGAATCTTAGATGATTTTATGGTACAGACTGTGATCTTCATATAGAGCTATAGATCACTACCTGTTTTAAGGAAGTTAAATGTTCTTTTAATAATCTCAATAATATACTGCAACTTTGCTCTCTAATTTTAATAACAGTATTTCTCATTTGCATAGCATATACAATTTAAATTTTATTTGTATTTGTTACTTCATCTGATCCTTACAACCTTCTCTATGAAACAAATAGAAACCAAACCCTCTGGTCCCAGTCACAGATCTTTGCACTATTTGTACCTAGTATTTTCTAAAATTTTAGCAAGGTTCCCCCGGTTTTAGTAAGAACAGAGATAAAGTTTACATCTATACTTATCATAAAGCCTGAGTAGAAAGCACAATCTGAATCTAAAGAATACCTTGAAATAAAATTAAACAAACAAACAAACAAACAAACAAAACCAAAGCCAACATTTATTTCCTGAGAATTTACTATGTGTCAGGCACAGTTCTAAGCTCTTTACATAAATTAATTCATCCCTAATAACCCTCTGAGGTAGGTACCTATGACAATCTCTATTTCAGGGACATAGAAACTGAGGAGTATTTTATACAAGTTAGTAAATAAAGGCGCCAGGATTTGAACCCAGGAAAGCCTGGCTTCAATTACCACATTCTTAACTACTACCCAATGAAGTGAGCATAAATCTTAATGCCTTTGGAGGCAGGCAGATTTAAGTCTGAACAGACTGTGGGCAAACTTAAGCTGTTTGTATCTTAGATTCCTTGACTATAAAATGGAGATAATACAAGAACGGATGTAAAAGCATTTAGTACAGTGTCTGGCACATAATAATGTCTAATTATTAAGCACTGACTCTTCTAATTCTTTCATGAATATACAAGGACAATCCAATAATATTTAACTTGGGGACTGCAAGCAAAAATATCAAAAGGTTCTCTTTTTGCATACATACCTCTTTCCTTCTACCTTCCAGAAATGCATATACTACCCCAGTAACCTCATTTCCCTCATGAAAATATATTTAACCAGATTATATCAGTTTTATATTCTGTCTCCCGCAGAATACTGAGTAACTTTGATAAGGACAACAGTATAGTTATGTGACAACTTCAAAACATTCTGGACATTGCTCAAACATCTACTATTTAATAAAAATTCACCAGTATCTTAAGCTTAACTGAATTAAAAAAAAAAAAATACTGGGGCGCCTGGGTGGCGCAGTCGGTTAAGCGTCCGACTTCAGCCAGGTCACGATCTCGCAGTCCGGGAGTTCGAGCCCCGCATCGGGCTCTGGGCTGATGGCTCAGAGCCTGGAGCCTGTTTCCGATTCTGTGTCTCCCTCTCTCTCTGCCCCTCCCCCGTTCATGCTCTGTCTCTCTCTGTCCCAAAAATAAATAAACGTTGAAAAAAAAAAAAAAATACTAAGTTTGTAATGTCTTTGGGGAGTACAAGGTAACTTTTTGCTTTTATTTGAACTTTTACTACTTATTTCCAGCTTCAGAGTCCTTATTTTAGTACTCCCACTCTTCATGATTTGTATGTTTAGATCACATTCTCGTTCAATCTCCATTTTTCCAGCAAACACTACTTTTGTAGTCATGTGGAAGTCTTTCCATTTTCTTCATCTACTTATAACTGAATTTCTCTCAACCTTTTCCATTTTTGAAGCATTTGTCTTGAGATGATTTAGTGGAAGAACACTCAGCTAGGAGCCAGGAGTCCTTTCCTCTGCCACCTCATCACTCAGATTCTTTACCTGAAAGATGAGGACTCCACTATGTAAGTTTGTAATAGGTTTCCTTAGATCTCAAAGCCTCTGATTTCCACGATTCTGGGTCTTCCCGCAAGAGGTCATTCAGCATTCCAACAACTTCCCTAAGCTTTTTACTCCAGTTAGCCATGTAGGGACAGGCATGGTCAGATTCAGGGGCAGAGGGAAGGCACGGTAATCAGGAAGCCCAGGGCTATAGAAGGAAAGACACTGACATTCTGTAAGCCAGCAGAAAGAGATTAATGAGAGGAGACCAAAAAAAAGACACCCAAAACAGAAAAATGTCAAACCACCTAACTCTAACCTCACCCCTTCGTATCTATCTCAGGAGGATCTAAGAAACAGAAGAAGCTTTCAGCAGCACAGGTTACTCAGTCCTCATTTTCGTCTCAAGGAAGCAATGCAACTGTGTGCCACCTTTGCAATGTTGTTGCTCAAGTGGCCTCCTCCAGGGCTTTGCACAAAACAGGCATTACCTGGGTATCTGATGACTGAATTAGAGGTCAGCTGACCTGAAAGCCCTCATAAATGCTACCAGTACTGCTAGGTACCATGAACTCTGAGGGCTCAAGGCCACAGGAATTACATGGCACTGGCTGCCCTGGTTCTAATGGTCAGACTGGGATGAGAAGATGTGGCCTAATGGTGTCGCTTAAATTCTGATGATACTCGAAGCCGCCCCCAGAAGGAAAAAGCACAGATTAATAGGCGCTGGCTATCTCTCACCCACCAAGGCAGTATCAGAATATGTATGGAAGTCATTTCCTACCCTGGTGTCAGAGTCCAAGAAAGCACTACCTTTTCTTAAGTTTCCCTCTGGAGAAGCCGGCTTCTTGGCTTAGGACTGGTGGGAGGGGAAGGGAGAGTAAATCAACAACGGGGTAAGGGAGTTGGGCAGTTCTAAAAATTCTCAGGGCAGCCCCACGGTGGTGTTTCTTAAAGTGTGGTATAACAGACCAAGGAAGGGGGTGCCTGCTTAAAGTGCAGTTTCAGGGACCCATCACAGATCTCTAGAACCCAAATTCTGGGAGTGGTACTGGCATTTTTATGAGCAAACTTACACTAGTGAACTATTGCCCCAGAATTGGGGGATGAGGGGGTGGGAGGGATTGGGGTGAGGTTCTCTGGACTCCGGATTCTTTACGTTCGACTACACCACTTTGTTTTGGGGGACCATTAAAAAAAAACACCTCCGTTTCGCAGGTTAACTAACGCAGCTGCAGCTAGTTGCTCAACAGCTAACGGGGGCACAACGTAAGGACCTGGAAAATGCATTTTCACGAACTGCTTAACCAGTTCCTCCACGGCCTTGTTTATCCCATTTTGTTTGTTCACTGGCTTCGCGTTTAAAAACAAACCGGTTCAACGCAGGAATTTTTCAATTAAGAATCACACAGTCCAAAATCGAAGAGGTCTGTTGGTAGTGCAGAACGAGGCTTGTAAACCTGAAGTCACTGCTATAAAGAGCATGGTTTCACTTGAAAGAAAAGATCACCCAGATGCTCTGCCCGGCGCTTCTGCACTCAGAGCTACTAACGAAAAGCCAGCGGCAGAGAAGACTCCGAAGCAGGGGTGGAGTGCGAGCAAAACGCACTCTCCGCTTCAGGCAGAGTTTGATAAGAAGTGCGACCAACTACCTAATTTGTAAAGAGTTCGACTCACTGCCAGAAACCAACCCACCAACCAACAAAAAACGCGTCTGCAAACGCGTTATCAGTAAACACTCGGGGCTTTATCGTCATTTCTCTGCCGGCGGGACGAAAGCACCGCGGGCCTGCAGAAAACAGTCAAGTTACACTTCAGCTGTCCCCGCGGCTGTGCTCGCGATTTCCCGAGAAGGTGCCACCCCCTTCCGCGGACTGTAAGACTTTATCCTAAGCACGAAAACCGGCGCCCGAAACCCACTTGCGGACATTTTTCGTCGCGGGGATTTCAGTCCCCCGCGGCCTTTCAATTGGGGTCCGACTCGGCGGGCGTCCGCCCGAGCGGCGGCCCGAGGAGATGCCCCCCTCCCCCCGCCACAAAGGCAGAGTCCGGGCCCTGCCCGCCGCCACACTCGCCCTACCGGGTGCCCGCGCCGCCACTTACCTGACGCTCCCGCCGCGCTCTCGCGCTCGGGGCCCGAACCCGCCCGGGAGGCGCGCGCACACCGCGCCGCGAGGAGCCGCCGCGAGGAGCCGCCGCGGGGACCGGCCGTGCCGCAGCGGCGCGCGCCCCCCGCCCTGGCCGGCGCGGCCACGCGGCTGAGTCACCCGGCGCTTCACATTAAGAGTCCCCACGGCGCGCGGGGCACGCCGGGAAGGCCGGGCTCCCGGCCCGCCGCCCGGGCGGCCGCGGAGAGGTGTCCTCTTTCTTTCCTGACACGCCCCCCCCCCCACCCCCGTCCGTGGGAGGACGCTCTCACTCCAGCGCAGCTGGGGTGGATTCGATTTCTGAGCTGCGGATGCCCCCTCTCAATTATTAAAGGTATAAAACGGAAAGTTACTAGTTACCTGGGTTGTTAAATAATCTTCGCAAAGCCCCAGGACAGCAATACTTAAAGAGAATTGTGGAGCCCCGATCTCTCCGAGCGTTTGGGGGAAGGGGGTACGTAGCAAGAGTAACGGAGGTCCTTAAACACGTTTTGCTTAAAAACTATCCTGGATATACGTTCTGGCCAAAGAAAGGCGGGGGGGGGGGGGGGGAGCCTGGAGCCTGCTTCAGATTCTGTGGCTCCCTCTCTCTCTGCCCACCCCCGTTTACACTCTGTCTCTCTCAAAAATAAACATTAAATCAACCGAAGCAGATTATTGGAAAACTGGTTGTGCTAGTAAAATATTTCAACACCCGAAAAGCAATGTATGGTCCGTGTTCTATAAAACGGGTGCTGAAAACATAAAGGAAAGAAATAGCATCAATCCTTATTGTCTTGACTTTAATTTTTTTTTTTTTTTTTGAGAGAGAGAGGGAGAGAGAGCAGGGGAGAGGGCCAGAGGAGGAGAGAGAATCCCAAGCAGGCTCCATGTTCAGTGTAGAGCCCCACCACCTTGGGATCACGACCCCTCCAGAAACCAAGAGTCCGATGCTCAACCTAGTCACCAAGGTGCCCCTATTGTCCTCGTTTCTAGTGGCTTTTGTGTTTTTAAAAGTTATAAAGTTATATTGATTATGCAAACTGCTTTATTTTAAAATTGTTGAAAACCATATACGTTAATAGCATGATTTCTTAAATTCTGAGTCAACTTTTTTTTGTTACAAAAGTCTCTGGAAACTAATTTGGGGCTACAGATTAGGATTAGAATTGAAGTGGAAGGAATATGAGGAAACTGTTTTGATTCTCATTCCAATAGGTTGCAAATGGTTGCTGGATACTTGTATAGCAAAATTGCATTGTCAGGGTCAATAACTTTAATTTCGAAAACCGAAGCTATACATTTTTCATTATAATTGGATCTTAGAGGTCTTAGACAATCTTAGGATCCGAACTTTACAACCAAAGTAACATAGAGGATTGTTCAAACTAATGCCTTTATTTCCATTTCTATAAAGTACAATGTTATGCTTCCTTTCTGGAAAACTTTTTCTGCAGACTTGTAATATACAAAAATCTAGCACAAAAGCCAGACAAGTCATTACAGGCTAATGACTGCATCTTTTAATTAATAGTTAAGACTAAATTGTTCTCTTTTTGCCTATAATTTCATATAATGAATAGAATATCAGATCTAGCACTTTTTTGGGGTAGACACCAAGGAGGTGAAAAATGAGAAACGTATATTCACAGAAAGCACTGGTTTATGCTGATTTTTATCATTTATTTATAAGTTAATGTATCTCCAAACATGAATCTCTCAGAAGCATTCATATCTGAAGCTGAAAACCCTTTCTAATGTCACATTGGCAGACCTGGAATTTTCCATTTCCGTAATGGCTAATTCAGAAGGCGATACAGTTTATCTGATCAACTGTGATGAGTCTCCTTAAATATGATATCTACTACCAGCAAATTTTACAAAGCACCTTTTCCACTATTTTACATTGCTTAAAATTCTCAACAACTCTGGGAGATGGATTTTACTACTCAGATTACAAATGAGGAAAACAAGACATAAACAAGAATCTAAGGTCATTAAACTATGAAGTGGTGCTGGTGGGCTGAGAATCTAGATCATTTGCCCCCCAAATTCTTGCTCAGCATCCACTGAGCATATGGCAGTTCTGTCTAATAATTGCCTCCAGTTGAACTCCTCAGTGCCTCTAGGAAGCACCTTAAATGCCTTCAGCTGTTAACACCGAACCGTTTAAGGTTGATTGTATCTCAGAATGAAAATATTTTCAAAGCAATAACTATTATCAGTTATTGTATAAGAAACTAATTATCCTTTTTACATAGTGCATCGTATGTAGTAAATGTAAAAACAATGCAAAAATCCCAAGATTTTTGAACTCTCAAAGTAATTATATTTGCATTGTTAAAAACTAAATGATTTAGGTTGTATGATTTCTAGATCACTGTGGACGTACAAAAAAAAGGAGACTTTTTAAAAGACTAATCACTTTCATTTGTAAGTCCAAAATTGGCTCAAATGTAGATGTAAATAGCTATTTAATTTCTGACTTTCTGGAGAGGGGCTGGAGCCCTGCAGTTAACCCAAAATATATTCACAAGAATCCTTTTTCCTTCACTTCTATCAGTTCCCCTTTGTTAACAATCTCTTCATGAAAGTCACAAAGGAAACGAAGAGTGGACCTTGAAAACATAATCAACCAAAGAATCATGAATTTTAAGTTTTTAGTGGCTGGAATTTGCTACTGGATCTTTATTAGTATATATCTGCCTTACATACAACTTCGGTAAGCCTTTTAGTCTCACAATGTCTCATCTACAAATTCAACAAAACATGTAGCCACAACTCAAAGGTAGGATCTCAGGAGAATTATGTAGCCGAGGATAGCAGGCTTTCAACTTTAAAAAGTTAAATTTGGTTATTTGGGTAACCAAGTAAGAGATAAGGGAAAGTGAATCCGGGTAAGAGTATTCCACTATTAAGTAAAAGAGAAATGATGGAATATCCCAGTTTCGTTAACTCCCTGTGAATTAATATAGGCATTAGGCCTTAACAGCTAGGATCGTAAAAAGAGAATTAGACATTATGTACCTCCTGAGGAAAGACCACACCACCACTTCAAATGCTGCTAAAGAGATCAAACCTGAATCTGATATAGACTTGAGATCCCGCTGCCAGTTTGTAGGAAACCCAGGAATATGTTGAACTGTATCATGATCATGCAAAGTCCTCACTATGGGAAACTACAAGTCAAAGAGCCTCCGTTCTTCAAGATTATAGAGTTAAAAAAAAATGACTTAAAAGATATATCAAAAAAAAATTTTAACTGTGTTTTGTGTGTTAAGGGAGAGACTATACTGTCTAGGAGTGAACATTTGGGTGGAAAAATCATTAAAGAAAAAAGGAAATGAAAGTGATGCTATAAAAGTTAGGATAATGGTTACTTACAAGGTGCTGGTGGTAGCAAATGATTGAGAAGGGACCCTTGGAAGGAGCTTCTAAGGGTAGGTAGCAAAGTTTCTTCACCTGGGGATGGTGTTTGCCTTAGAATAATTTAAGGTAAATATTTCCTTTATAGTGTCTTCTGTTTCTGTGTTTTATTTTATTTTATTTTATTTTATTTTATCTTATTTTATTTTATTCTATTTTATTCTATTTTAATGTATTTATTTTGAGGGGGGAGGGGCATAGAGATCATGAGAAAATCCCAAGTAGGCTCCACGCTCACCGCAGAGACCAGTGTGGGGCTTGATCTCACGAAACATGAGATCGTGACCTGAGCTGAGATCCAGAATTGGACATTTAATGGACTGAGCCACCCAGGCGCCCCTCTGTGTTTTATTTTATGATAAAAAGATTAAAAGGAAAAAAAGGTTGGAGAGACAGGCCAGTCCTACCCAAGAGCTGAAATGTATTTTCTCCATACCTAGCTATTTTCCAATGTATCCATTTGGTTTCCTGGAACACTATTAAGGCTAAATTATTTAAAGAAGAAAAATGCTTAAAAAAAAAAAGCCCAAATCCTTGGGAAGACAGTCTATGTTGTAATACAGTTTTGAGTTATTGTCTTTTTTTAGACGGTAAGGGATAAGTAGGTAGTAGAGTATATTTTGAGTGTTAGAGAAAAGGTAAATGGAATGATGAAAGATAAGGAACAGTTCCCTGAAACTTAATGGTTAGATTCCTATAATGGTCAGGAGAGTAATCTATAACATTTCCCATGGAGATTTTGATAGGGGCAAGAGCTCCCTCCCTCGCTCTCTCACATGGGAGGACAATTCATCTCAGAATTCTTGAACTTTTTAAAAGGGCATAGAATGCTTAGCTTGAGACTCAAGAATCAAATAAACCTCTGTAAATAGAAGTCCTATGGGGAGCCAGAATAGGAGAGTCAGAAAATGTAGAAATACGTTAGCCTGGGGCTACGGCAGACGCTGGGTGTAAACTGATAATATGTTTATCTCTCATTACTTGTGTTACAGTTTATAGACTCTGACCTTCCAAATCCCATGCACCAGCTCTGATAGCACACATTGTCTCTGTTTATGAACACGGAAGTCTCACTTGAACCCAATACTGGGAATGCTGGGAATTTTTTTTTTAACTTTGTAAGAGTTTTTTTATTTATTATTATTTTTTTAACATTTATTTATTTTTGAGACAGAGAGAGACAGAGCATGAACGGGGGAGGGGCAGAGAGCGAGGGAGACAGAATCGGAAGCAGGCTTCAGGCTCTGAGCCATCAGCCCAGAGCCTGACGCGGGGCTCGAACTCACGGACCGCGAGATTGTGACCTGAGCTGAAGTCGGACGCTCAACCGACTAAGCCACCCAGACGCCCCAACTTTGTAAGAGTTTTAAATGAACTACATCTGAAAAAGAAAACAAATAGGCCCTTAAATATATATTCTTCAAACTAAGGTTTGAACCAGTAAACTTTAGGCTTGCAAAAGAGACTCCAGTTACCCACTGACCCACCACAGAAAACCAAGACATTCTTTTACCTTGCTCAAACCATACCTGCTCTTTCCCTCAAAATTTCAGTAACTGAGATAAGGCAGAATCTGTTTACTGAAGTATGTGTCCTGGCCCCTTACCTTCACTCTTTAGGAAACTTTATCATGAAAAACAGATGAACAGTAAGATAAATGATGGGAAGTAGGGAGATTCAGGAAGGTTTCTTCTGCTTGTTAACCAGGAGCCCAAACAGAGTGTTCTTGTTTATTCGGAGTAGCAATGCCCACTTGGAAGTACATCACCGTGCTTGTGACAGTACAAACTCCATGAAAAAGGAAGTACAAACACATGAAGTGGTATCCGATTCCTAAGGCAGTGTGATGTGGTGAAAAAGACATTGGAAAAAGAGCCAGATGACCTCAGGTTAAGGCTCTTCCAACACTTACTGGCTGAGGAAGTCACACACAAGCTTGTGTTTCCTAATTTGTAACATGATAACATGTTTTCCTTGAGCTTGTTATGAGGAAGAAAACATAATCAAAATATATGCAAGAGTATATAATTGAAAGCACTAGAGAAATTTGAGGTACTCTTAGTATTTGTTATTTTTTTATTTAAAACAATTTCTTATAGAAGTATAGTTGACTATTAATGTCATATGCACATGTTCCATCCAAACTAATATTATCTTTTTTTAAAATACTTTTTTTTAATGTTTATTTATTTTGAGAGAGAGAGAGAGAGAGAGAGCCAGACAGAGTGTGAGCAGGGGAGGGACAGAGAGAGAGGGAGACACAGAATCCACAGCAGGCTCCAGGCTCTGAGCTGTCAGCACAGAGTCCGATGTGGGGCTCAAGCTCACAGACCCGGGAGATCGTGACCTAAGCCAAAGTCAGACACTTAACTGGCTGAGCCACCCAGGCGCCCCAAATAAATATTATCTTTAAAAGGAACACCCAATGAGATAAAGTTGTCCTCCTTAATGTCAACCATAAGTTGTTTTTATATCAAAATATACTGCTTTCCTCAACATTGTGCAGTTTGAATGAAAATAAAGCCATGTTTGTGATGAGCACTGGGTGTTGTATGTAAGTGATGAATCACTGAATCCTACTCCTGAAACCAATATTGCACTATATGTTACCTAGCTATAAATAAAAATTTTTTTAATTAAAAATAAAAATAATAAAAATAAAATAAAATAAAACTATGTTATAGTGACAAAATAGTTTCAGTATTTTCTCCTTTTATCCATAATCATTGGTAACAATCGAGTTGCTATTTTATTTTACTTTTATTTTTGTAGTTTTTAAAAAGTTTAATTTGAGAGAGAGGGCATGCACATGTGTGCACGCATGAGGACGAGAGACAGAGAGAGAGGAAGAAAGAGAATCCCAAGCGGGCTCCTTGCTGCCAGCATGCAGCCCCATGCAGGGTTCGATCCCATGAACTGTGAGATCATGACCTGAGCCAAAATCAGGAGTTGGTTGCTTAACTGACTGAACCACCCAAGTGCCTCTTTTCTTCTTTTTTTTTTTTTAATTTTTTTTTTAACCTTTATTTATTTTTGAGACAGAGAGAGACAGAGCATGAACGGGGGAGGGTCAGAGAGAGAGGGAGACACAGAATCCGAAACGGGCTCCAGGCTCTGAGCCATCAGCACAGAGCCCGACGCAGGGCTTGAACTCACGAACCGCGAGATTATGACCCGAGCCGAAGTCGGACACTTAACCGACTGAGCCACCCAGGCGCCCCTCTTTTGTTTTTTTCTTAAGAGGGCATTTGGTTCTCTACCTGATGTGTCTTTAGTGCAGTTTTTTAATGGTACAGCAAGTAAGTGTCCTCATAAATTCTTATTTTAAAAGGGTTGCCAAATACACACATATACATACACACCTGGCTGAAGAAATTATGGGAAACTACTAACTCAGTCCTTCCTTAGCCACTCTTTGTTCTTTTGTTTTGTGTTGTGTTGTTTTGTTTTAATGTTAGCTCTATGCCCAAAGTGGGGCTTGAACTCACTGAGATCAAGGGTTTCTTGCTGTATGTACAGACTGAGCCAGGCAGGTGCCCCAAGCACTCTGAATTTTTTTTAATTTAATTTTTTATTTTTTTAAATTTACATCCAAATTAGTTAGCATATAGTGAAACAATGATTTCAGGAGTAGATTCCTTAATGCCCCTTACCCATTTAGCCCATCCCCCCTCCCACCACCCCTCCAGCAACCCTCAGTTTGTTCTCCATATTTATGAGTCTCTTCTATTTGTCCCCCTCCCTGTTTTTATATTATTTTTGTTTCCCTTCCCTTATGTTCATCTGTTTTTCTCTTGAAGTCTTCATATGAGTGAAGTCATATGATTTGTGTCTTTCTCTGACTGACTAATTTCACTTAACATAATACTCTTCAGTTCCATCCACGTAGTTGCAAATGGCAAGATTTCATTCTTTTTGATTGCCGAGTAATACTCCATTGTGTGTGTGTGTGTGTGTGTGTGTGTGTGTGTGTGTGTATACCACATCTTCTTTATCCATTCATCCATCGATGGACATTTGGGCTCTTTCCATACTTGGGCTATTGTTGATAGTGCTGCTATAAACATGGGAGTGCATGTGTCCCTTCGAAACAGCACACCCGTATCCCTTGGATAAATGCCTAGTAGTGCAATTGCTGGGTCGTAGGGTAGTTCTGTTTTTAGTTTTTTGAGGAATTGTGATCGTTTCGGCAGCACATATACTAAAATAGTTTTTTGAGGAACCTCCATACTTCCAGAGTGGCTGCACCAGCTTGCATTCCCATCAACCACTCTGAATTTTAATAACATGACAGCAACGTAAAAACAAGGTTGAAAAGAGCAATTTCAGAATGTTTCTCTTCTTGCTCTGAGTCTCTGAAGCACTTTAAACAGCAATTTGGGTTATTCCCTCTTGTTCTTTATTGTAAATGCAGGTAGGCCCTAAGATGCTGAAAATGAGATGTTCAGGCTTGGGGATCGAGATCAGATACAAGTATCCCTTGGTTTTTGAAAGGTTGAGTGATACTACTCTGCTTTTACAAAAAACCTGTATTAGTACCTGTTTTCACCAATTGAAAGAACTCCAAAGAGGAATTTTGTTTTTATTTTTAAAAAGGCAAAAAACAGAAATCGTGTTCAGCATTTGTTTTGCAACAAACTGTTATAGAGGCAGTGTATACACTCAGCACAAGTTTCTTCCCCCGGAACCACACTCAGCATCTCAGCATCAAGCTGCCATAGCTTCGAACTGTGTCTAAGAGCATCTGGCTTTATCTCCATTTATGTCATGTATTTATTAGCAAGATGTATCTTTAAGGTGTCAGAGAGGCTTAAGAGAGGTTATTTTCTTGGGTCTGGGAATGCTCAACATTTTTTCCATATAATTACTGGAGATTTCTTCTTCTTATCTTTATTTCATAAGAACGCTCTACTTTCGGGTAGTGGGGGATACCTGTGCTTAGAAATTGACTTTGAGAGAGGTGCCTGGGTAGCTTAGTTGGTTAAGCGTCAGACTTCAGCTCAGGTCATGATCTTACAGTTTGTGAGTTTGAGCCCCGCCTTGGGCTCTGTACTGACAGCTCAGAGCCTGGAGCCTGCTTTGGATTCTGTGTCTCCCTCTCTGTCTGCCCCTCCTCTGCTCATGCTCTGTCTCTCACTCTCTCTCAATAATAAATAAACATAAGAAAAAAATAAAGAAATTGACTTTGAGGAGGAGTAAAATGAGAAAAGGCTGAACAGGGATTAACGAGACCAGGCATCTGGTATCAGCCTGGTCACTTGTAGGGCAGTCATCACCTCTAGGTCTGATTTTTTTTTTCTTTTTATCCAAAAGTTAGAAGTTTTAGATCAAATGATAGCTGCCATTTATTGACTACCTTCCATATGGTAGTGTTAAGAGATAAACTGATATTAAAAGATATTAAATTGATAAAAGATATTAAAAACTTTAAGAGTTTATAGTCATAAAAAAGAGTGAAATCTTGCCATTTGCAACAACGTGGATGGACCTGGAGAGTATTATGCTAAGTGAAGCAAGTCAGACAGAGAAAGCGAAATACTGTATGATTTCACTCATATGTGGAAACTAAGAAACAGACAAACAAAACAAAACAGAGACATACTCGTAGATACAGAGAACAGACTGAAGGTTTTTGCCACGGGGGAGGAGGGGATGCATGAAATAGGTGAAAGGGATTAAGAGGTACAATCTTCCAGTTACAAAATAAAGAAGACACCGGGATGTAATGTACAAGGTAGGGAATATAGTCAATAATATTATAACAACTTTGTATGGTGACAGATGGTAACTAGAGTTACTGTGGTAACCATTTCATAAATCTATAAATATTGAATCACTGTGTTGTACACTGGAAAAGCAATATTGTATGTCAATTATTCTTCAATAAATATAAATAAAACTAAAAACATGAAGAGCTTATTTGAGCAAAAACTGATTTGAACCAGGCATCATCCAGTCCAGTAGATAGAGAGGAGCTCTGAGGAGTTGTAAAAAGGAAAGACTTATAGGCAGAAGTGAGTGGGAACAAAGAAGTTATTGCTAGGCAAAAAAGCAGGTTGGTTATTGCAAAGTTACCTTCCTTTAGGGGATTACAGGGGTCTATTAGACAAATTACCTAATGGGTGCTGATCAGTGATTCCTGATTGACTGGTTTAAGGTTCCATTTCTGAGAGAGCCAAACCTGTAATTAAGTTTCCATTTGGTGATATGGAGCATAGCATAAGCAATTCCATTTTGGGTCTGTTGTCTTGTTTTTTAACAGTAGGCAGATATTAACTCTAATTCTCCTAGCAGCCTGGCAGGACATAGTCCCATAATAAAGATACAGAAATCAAGGCTCAAAGAGATGAAGTTATTTCAGGTTGCATTAGGTGAACTCCATAGAGCCATTTTAGCTTTGAAATTCTAGGATTACTGGGGCACCTGGGTGGCTTAGTTGGTTGGGCGTCCGGCTCTTGATTTCTGCTCTGGTCTTAATCTCAGGATCATGAGTTCAGGCCCCTTGTTGAGCTCCACACTGGGCGTGGAGCTACTTAAAAAAAAAAAAAAGAAAGGAAGAAAAGAAATTCTAGGCTTACTGAGAAAATCTATCCCTTTGGTTTCATGTTTCCCTTTTAGAAATTTCATTGTTTGGGATTCAGTCACAAAATGCCTTTCGTTCTAAGGAAAGGGCCTTAGAAATCATTAATGTCAGGGTTTTCGATTGTTAAAAAGGAATCTAAGGTCCAAAGAGGATGAGTGACCAGCCCATGGTTGTGATTTATTTCCTCTTTCAAGTTTACCTGTAATGCTCATTGTAACCTGATTCTACGTGGGTAGAAATATGTATAGGAAGGTGTGTCAGGAAATGGAGTTTTTATTTTTTAATATGAAATTCAGTAATTTTTAAATGTTTCTTGTGAGAGGAAGAGAGAGAGAACGGGAGAAGCATAGAGAGAAAAAGAGAATCCCAAGCAGGCTCTGTGCTATCAGGGGAGAGCCCAACACGGGGCTCTGTCTCATGAATCACGAGATCATGACCTGAGCCAAAATTAAGAGTCAGATGCCCGACTGACTGAACCATCCAGGCATCTCAGAAAGTGGAATTTGGCCTGGGCTCCAAAAGCTTCTTAAAAATGACCTTGGTATGTGTGTAAATATTGTCTGTCCAAATAAGCAGAATTTCCAAGACTCGAAGGTCACTGGAGGATGGTCCTTTTCTTTGGAGAGGTATAAATTGATGTAGTGAAACTTTTGCCTAGAATCACCCACCACTGAAAAGTCAAGAAAGAGTCACACATAATTAAAAAGCAATTTAATTTAATGCGTCATTAAAATAATTAATCTTAATGTGTCATTAAAATAATTCTTAAAAAGTAAGCACAAATATAGAGATATTTTTACATTTTAAAATTATCCAAACACTAGGGGCGCCTGGGAGGCTCAGTTGGTTAAGCCTCCGACTTCAGCTCAGGTCATGATCTCACTGGGACTCTGCTGCCAGCTCAGAGCCTGGAGCCTGCTTTGGATTCTGTGTCTCCCTCTCTCCCTGCCCCTCCCCCACTCACACTCTGTGTGTGTGTGTGTGTGTGTGTGTGTGTGTGTGTGTGTGTGTAAAATAAACATTTAAAAAAAATTATCCAAACACTGAAAACAGGATAAATTTCTGTAAATAATAAACTTTCAATAAACATTATAAGTAATTATTATTATGGCTGAGAGGTAGAATTCTGATGGAAGGAGAAGAAAGAAGGGGGGAGATATACTACATTGAAAGAAAAAAGGGAGAAGAGAAAAAAGGGAGAGAAACATGGGAAGAAAAAGTTAGAGGTGGAGAGAAGGCAAAGAAAGAAGAATGACAAAGAGTTAGCAAAGGAGGAAGAGTCAGAGGGAGAGAGAAACTGGAAGTGGAGGAAAGGAGGAATCTGGTCTTAGAAAGGAGAGAAAGACTAAGAACAAAGAAGATTCGCAGTGGAGGCCAGGAGAGAAGAGTTAGGAGTGTTCCTTTTTTCATCAACAAACGTTTATTGCCTACTGTGTGCACTCTGGTAAATTCATGTCCTGGGAGAAACCAGTTATGTATCACTCTACTGGAAGAGAGTTAATGATTTCATTTCTCTAAGCACCTTTTCTTTTTCTGAGAATGAAAAGTAATCTATGCTCATTTAGAAAATTTGGAGAATAGAGAGTGGAATAAAGAGTCTCTAATTCTCTTCCTCTGGGAAAAAGAGGGAAAAAGAACCCCTAACTCTAGCCTATTGATATGTTACTGTCTTTGTTTCATGTTCTTTCTGGTGCTCGGTTTGAAGGGCAGCAGCTCCCCGGGGCACACTCTTCTCCTGGAGATGGCAAGTGTGTAAGCAGAGGCACACTAGGCCCCTTCAAGCCCGGGATGGAACTAGCACACTGTCATCACTGCCCCATCTCATGGAGCCATTGAAGCAACATGGGGCCAATAATCGTATGGGTCTATCTAACTTTACATCATATAAAAAGTGTAGCTTCCTAGATACAACATAAATTTATGTGTGTACTTTTACCTCTTCTGGGACAATGCAAGGACCATAGAACACTTTGAAAGTCACTTTTTAAAACAACTATGTTGTCACACCTCCTCTTCTCTCCTGGAATGACATGCATGGTTCATAGGAACTATGTACAAATCCAATTTAAAAAATCTATATAACGCCCTTCTCATAGAGGAGAATGAGAGGAAAGTAATTTACAATAGCAGTTATCATAAAATGGTACATATTTCAGTGTGCTAATACTCAGGCTTAATACAAGAGAAGACTCAATTAAGTAGTCATTTGGTTGCACTTATATATAGAATCACTGGGAATGTGACAGCCACAAATACAGTCTGGAAAGGTATGTTAAACTAGGAGCTCAATTACCATGTGCGGCGCTGTAGTCTATGATCTGATTTTCGGATATAGCAAACACATTTTGGTAAAGTTCAGAAAAACAATAACAGTGAAAGTATGTTTCTCTTGATTTCTCTGGATTTATGCTGTAGATGAATTCTTAGAAAATCCGGTGTATGTAAAACCCACACAAATAATTTTGGGGTTTATGTGTGAAACGGATTTAAGTTCTAAACTCAGATAATTATACATGGGCTTTTTGCCTATTTTTTGTGAATAGCCAGAGGAACAGCGTAAATATAGTATACAGGTTGCAGTACAATTTTCGGGGGGGCGGGCAGAATCTTGACAGGCATTGGAGTAGGTCTAGGGTACCTGATTGGCCCTGTTAAATCTGAATATAAACCTCTACTAATATCACTATACAAATACACAACAACATTTTCAACAACAGCCCGTGGGGACTGGTACTGCTCACAGTGGAGTCCACCTATATATTCTGTACCAGAAAGTTTTTGGTCACTGTTGTAACCTAGCATCTAGCACAGAACCTGGCACATAGTAGGAATTCAAGGAATATTCTCTTAAGTGATTGAACACAAGGGTGTTCTTTTTACTTACGTAGCATTTTTCATCTTCGCTAGGATAATGACTCACAAATTTAAATTTCCAGCCCTGATCTCTCTTCTGAGCTCCAAATTTGTTTTGGCAAATGCTCACTTAATATCTTCACTTGAATGACTTTCATTCAGGGACAGCATTGAATATATTCAATTTACCATTTCCTGTCACCAACACCCCTCTCCCAAAATAAAATCTACCACTAAACAAGGCCAAGTATTAATTCTGTGCTGGAGTTCTCTGGTTTAGTAACTGCCACCATAATCGACTTACCTGCTTCAACAAAAACCTGGGCATCTCCCTATCATCCTGTTTTCTAATCAATCAGCTCTACTCCTTCAGAAATATGAGTGATTGTTAGTTCTCTCGTATGCCAGTTTCTCTTGGATATCGCAAATATAGGTTTGGTTTCACTTGGCCTTTATACACCCAAACTGTTCTACCAAAACTAAGGAGGATTTCAGTTATATCATGAACTAATTTTCTAATCTGATTAGAACTTATAATAGCTACCTCACTTGATTGGATTCAGCCAATTTATTTACTGTTTCATTCCATTTTGAACTCTTTTCCAAAGAGGCCACGACTCTTATGAATTAACACAAAGGTCTACTAAATTTTAGGTCTGTTCATGACTTTATCTCTAAGTTTTTATTCTGAAAAATTTAAAACATAAAGAAAAATTGAGGGTGTAGTATATTTCACACGCGTATAACTACTATTTACATTACAAATTGTCAACGTTTCCTCATATTTGCTTTATTCATTTAACTATTTTACTGACTCATTTGAAAGTAAGTGGCAGACAACCTGACATTTTACCCCCCAAATATTTTAAAATGTAACTCCTAAAAATAAGGGCAAAAATTAAATAAATAAAAATAAGGGCGATCTCTGTATTCCTGTAATAGCTTTATTGTGTTCAGGAAAAGTAACATGAGTTCCTCAATACCATTTTTTTTTTATAGCAGTCTTTCTTTTTTTAAAAAAAAGCCAGAATCCAAAGTTCACACATTGCGCTTTGTTGTTTTATTTCTTTAGTCTTTTTAAATCTAGAGCAATGTTCCCCATCTGCCTACCGTTTTATCTGTCTATAATACTAATTTTTTAAAAAGATTAGTCAGTTATTTTTTAGAATGTTCGCATGACTTTTTCTGACTTGTAACAATTTCCAAGGTTATTCTATTTCAGAGGATTTCTTTGTCTTTATCTTTCAATATATGATTTTTACTGAATATTAATTTGTTTTAATATTTGTAATTTTCAGTTGTTCTTTCCTCCCCTTAGACTATTTCCTCTTTTAGGATCCTGGTCTTGTTTCCTGGATACAATATTTTTCTGATGATTCTATAATTTCTTGGAAGTATTTTTATGCTCCCTGTTGTCTCTGTTTTTTGTGATTCCTTTTCCTGATTCTTACATATTGGAGGTTTTTTTACTTTCTCGTGTTGAAGGTTTTTCTCTGTTGAGAAAATCTGTTGATTTTTGTCCATTCATATATTAAGAGTGAAGTCCTAAAAGTTGATTGGAGGCCCCAAGTGTGTGTTTGAGTCTTGTCAGTTAAAGGCTGTTTCTTTAGGAACCCCCAAATGTCAGTATCTGTGGCTCTTTTTTTCTGGCATGGTTCATTTTTTGCTGAGATGTATCCTTTATTCTTTGCTAGACAGTAGCACTTGGCTGCAAACGTCCGTATCTGAGCAGAAGAAACAGACTGGGTGTCTCATTTTCAGTTTCAGACTTCATTCCTCTCGATATCTCCCTCTTACTCTGATCTATGTCTAGTGTTGCCGCATCTAGAACTCCTTTGGTTTGCTTTCTCCAGAGGTGACATTTCCTGTTTCCTGTGGAGGTAAAAGGAATAGCCTGATGATATCAGGTGGAGTGGGGATGTGGGGATCTGTCCACTTATTAAACAAATTTTCAAACAAATCTCCCTTTTCAGCACTACATTCCTCCCATCTCCATTTCTCTAACTTCTTGAGTCTTCCCAGGGTTTCTCAGGGTGACTTGCCTTTGCTTCTCCTTGGTTTCTCCTTCTCCAACCACTTTGGCTTGACCTTCTTTGCATCTGCTAAATCCTCCATTTTCTATTTTCACGCATTGCAGTTTGGGGTGACTACCAGTTCAATCAAAATGAACTCTGTCTTTTCCTTTTCTTCCTTGTTATTATTTTTTAATTTTTTTTAACGTTTATTTATTTTTGAGACAGAGAGAGACAGAGCATGAACGGGGGAGGGTCAGAGAGAGAGGGAGACACAGAATCTGAAACAGGCTCCAGGCTCTGAGCCATCAGCACAGAGCCCAACGCGGGGCTTGAACTCAAGAACCGCGAGATCATGACCTGAGCCGAAGTCGGCTGCTTAACCGACTGAGCCACCCAGGCGCCCCTCTTCCTTGTTATTTTTGAGAGAAGTGATAGGGGAAGATCTCTGCTATCTTGAATTGAAAAGCCTTCACTGTTTTTTAGTTCTTCAAGTGCCTTGAATTCTTGACTGCCTTTGGGCTTTTGCATGTGGTGTACTGGTTCTCTGACACATTCCTTTTCCCTCCCTCCTCTTCCCTCTTGGCCAATTCCAAGTAATCTTGTATTTATTTATTTTTAATGTTTTATTATTTATTTGTGAGAGGAGAGAGAGAGAGAGAGAGAGAGAGAGAGAGAGAGAGAGAGAGAGAGTGTGAACAGGGGAGGGGCAGAGAGAGAGGGAGACAGAATCCAAAGCAGGCTCTAGGCTCTGAGCTGTGAGCACAGAGCCCAACACGGGGCTCCAATCCACAAGTTGGAAGGTCATGACCCGAGCTGAAGTCGGACACCCAACTGACTGAGCCACCCAGGCGCCCCCCCCTCCCCCCACCCCATGTCATCTTTTAGATCCCGGCTTAAACATCATTCTTAGATGAGTCCTGTCTGACCCCCCAGACTAGGTTAGGTCCACTCTCTATAGTATATTCTCACAATACCTACCTTGATTCTAATTAAGTATATATATGTCTGCCTCCCTTGCTAGATTGTTACCTCCACGAGGGAAGGTACCACTTCTGTCTTGCTGACTGCTATAGTGCAATACTTAGCATTTAGTAAGGGATTAATATATATATTTTTCATTGTTAATCAACATACATTACTCATTATAAAAATTTGTGGCTAGGGGCATGTGGCTGGCTCAATCAGTAGAGCATGCAACTCTTGATCTTGAGGTTGTGAGTTCAAGCCCCAAGTTGGGTGTAGAGATTACTTAAAAAAAAAAAAAAAGATTTATAGCTGGATTCACAGTTACTACCAACCAAGAAGTAGTTATTTAGAGTTTAACGATCTTAGTTTTTATGATTGTTCAATTATTGTTACAGAAATACTATAATATGGACTCTTGTCCATCTCCAAACTTATTTTTTTTTTTAATATTTTTTTTTCAACGTTTATTTATTTTTGGGACAGAGAGAGACAGAGCATGAACGGGGGAGGGGCAGAGAGAGAGGGAGACACAGAATCGGAAACAGGCTCCAGGCTCCGAGCCATCAGCCCAGAGCCTGACGCGGGGCTCGAACTCCCGGACCGCGAGATCGTGACCTGGCTGAAGTCGGACGCCTAACCGACTGCGCCACCCAGGCGCCCCTCCAAACTTATTTTACAATGAACACTTTTAAAATTATAATGTACTAGGGGTGCCTGAGTGGCTCAGTTGGCTGAGCATCCGACTTCAGCTCATGGTTCGTGAGTTCGAGCCCCGCATTTGGCCCTCTGTTGTCAGCGAAGAGCCCGCTTAGAATCTTCCGTCTCCCTCTTTCTCTGCCCATTCCTCTCTCTCTCGAAAATAAATAAACATTACAACAATAAAAAAAGTAAAATTAAAATGCACTGATAGTAACGTGCACTCAGATCAGCATAGTGTATGAGTTTCTGCTGTTATAAATGACCAGAGACTGAGTGACCAAAACACAAATTTATTATTATCTTATAGTGCTGGAGGTCAGAAATATAAAATGGGTTGGCAAGGCTGCATTCCTTCTGGAGGCTCTAGGGGAGAATCATTTTTCTTGCCTTTTTTGGTTTCCAGAGGCTTCCTCTATTCGTAGGTTCATAGACTCTTTCTCATATCATTCTGACCTCTGCTTCCATTGTCATACCTCCTTCTCTGACTCTGACCTTTCTGATTCCCTCTTATAAGGACCCATAGGATTAGGTTTTACCCAGATAATCCATGATAATTAGGTATTTCTCAACAGCTTTAATTTAGCCACATCAGCAAAATCTATTTTGCTGTATAAGGTGAAATAGCTACAGGTTCTGGGGATTATGATGTGAACATCTTTGGGAGACCATTATTCAGCTTACCATACATAGGCAGCAAAATGTAAATCCTGGGGCAGCTGGGTGGAGCCTCTGACTCTTGATTTCAGCTCAGTTCATGATCTCAGGCTGGTCATGATCCCATGATCTCGTGGGATAGAGTCCCACTTTGGGCTTAAGATTCTCTCTCTCCCCCTCTGCCCCTCTCCCCTGCTCATGCTCTCTCTCTCTCTCTCAAATAAAATAAAAACGAGTAAATCCATACATGAATTACTTGCTGTAAGAAATGATAAAAACTTCACTCATACCTATTTTTTAGGATTTATTTTCATTTTTTATTAAAATTTTAAAAATGTTTATGTATTTATTTTTAATTTTTTTTAAATGTTTACTTATTTTTCAGAGAGATAGAGAGAGAACACAAGCAAGGGAAGGGCAGAGAGAGAGGGAGACACAGAATCAGAAGCAGGCTCCGGGCTCTGAGCTGTCAGCACAGACCCACGAACCGCGAGATTGTGACCTGAGCCGAAGTCAGATAGATGCTCAACCGACTAAGCCACCCAGGCACCCCCATTTATTTTTAATTTTTTTAAAGTTTATTTATTTTTGAAGGAGAGAGAGAGACAGCGTGAGCAGGGGAGAGGCAGAGAGAGAGGGAGACACAGAATCCAAGGCAGGCTCCAGGCTCTGAGCTGTCAGCACAGAGCGCGGGGCTCAAACTCATGAACCATGAGATCATGACCTGAGCTGAAGTCAGACACTTAACTGACTGAGCCACCCAGGCACCCCCATTTTTTAATTTAAATTCTAGTCTCATATGTACTTTAAACTTGAAGTCAGAACAGCTTCCAAAGTAGATAAAATAATTTATTGAGTGAAAAATATCTAAATGCTTATTGAAATAATAAGACAAGCATAAACCAATGATTATTAAATAGACAACATACATCAGATCAGTAGCTGCTTCTCTTCCATGTGCAAATCCATTATCATGCTTTCATGAGTCATGGGATTTGCTGGTGTTTTCAGGTAGGCACACTATTTCCTAAAGGCAATTATCTAATTATCTAATTATAAAAGAGCATAGTGCTTTTCTTACATATATTTAAAAGTATATTTTGGATGAAAAATATAATTACTATGGATTATTTTTCAATAAATAAGCTCTCAACATCCTGCAGAATTGTTTGGGGAAAATGATAATGAAAACCTGTTTGGGGAAAATCAATTCTAACATTCTTTTTTTTTTTTAATATTTATTTTTGAGAGAGAGAGACAGAGAGAGACAGAGCGCCAGCAGGGAAGAGGCAGAAAGTAGGGGTCACAGAATCTGAAGTAGGCTCCAGGCTCTGAGCTGTCAGCACAGAGCCTGATGCAGGGCTCGAACCCACAGACTGTGAATTGTGAGATCATGACCTGAGCCGAAGTCAGATGCTTAACTGACTGAGCCAGCCAGACGCCCCTCAATTCCAACATTCTTGATTGTTTACTTTATTTTGATTGTTTATTTTAAAAGGTCACAATTACATATTTTATTCTGAGTTCTCTAGCAATGTCATACGAATACATAGTACAAAATGACAATCTCGCAATGGACTGATGGGTAAGGCTATCTGGCTCTTTTCAGATAAGAACCTCACTCTGTATCTTGACTGTCAACTTCGACTAATTACTAATTTAATAATTTTATTCAGGGCTGATTTGGCCGTGATGCATTAGCTGGAGAGCATGTCCTTTTTCCAATGTAAAGTTTACTTGAGAAGTCAAATTAGGATCAGAAGTTTGCCTAATGAATATAGTTAAAATGTCAAGCTGTTCAAATAGGTGAAGGGGATGAAGACGTACAAACTTTCAGTTACAAAATAAGTAAGTCACAGAGATTTAAAAAATACTGTCCAGCTGCCCAAGATACCAAAAATGCCCAGGCACTTACAACCCTCCAACCCATAGCTCCCTCTTCCGTAACCTGGCCCAAATTACAAAAATCACAATATTCAAGCAGCATTCTGCACTGGAAAATGTAGTACATTTGAAAACTGAGTCAGAATTCTTCTTGATGATTCCCACCCGCTCTTGGTTTGCATAGCTCAGAAAGCTGCCTATTGCTTTACTTTCAGTCATTTCTTTTTAGTTCTTGATTTTTTGCCTAAAGCTGCAATGCAGCCACTAGCCACATGTAGCTCCTGAGCACCGGAAACGTGGCTAGTCTGAGTTGAGATGTATTGTAAGTGTCAAATATATACTGGACTTTGAAGACGTACGTTAACAAGAATGTAAGATATTTCTTTAATAATTTTGTGTATTGATCACCTGTTGGAATGAGAACATTTGGATTTATTGGGGGATATATTTGGTTAAAAAATATATCATTAAAATAAATTTTGCGTGTTTCTTTTTACTTTAGTGTAGCTGCTAGAAACCTTAAAATTACATATGTGGTTCACATCTTTTACTGGATAGCACTGATCTAAGGCTCTTGAAGGCCTCTCCTGTTACTTTCTTTGGTTGTTCTTTATTGTCTGGCTTCTCGTAACCATTCCTTCCCTTTCCCGTAACTGCTTAGATTTGGAAGGTAAAATAAAAAAACTAGAAAGTGAAACTCTGTGGCCAACCTTTAAGTCAAGAGAATTAAGTGTACTGGTAAACAATGAAAATCTCAGTTCAATTCTTCAATATTTTGGATTGGTGCTACAATACTGGAAAAAAGGGGGCGGGGGGGTGGAGAATAGTCTTCATTAGTGTCTGTAGGGACGGACTACATGTATATGGAGAATTAAAGAGATAATACAAAATCACACACATACAAGGTAGTAGGACAAAATGTATTTCATCTCCAATCCTCCCCATCTCTAGGTTTTTAATCTATTTTCTTTTGGCTACACTAATTCGTCTCCCTTTATCTATGCATACTAATTTAGACTGCTGTCGTGGTAGAATGTGGCTGTTGAAAAGATGAAGGAAAACTGTTTGGAGATGAGAATGTGGGGTGGTGTTAGATCTAAAGACGAACAACATAGAAAGATGTTTATCTAAGTTGAAAAAGACCTTAATTACCCTGTTCCATTTTCCACTCAAAACCATAACCCTTTTATGCATAGAATAAAGGCTGCTTGTAATGTTGGAACATTAATATTCATCAAACATACTGAATATATACGGATGGGGGAAATTCTCTGAAGATATATTTTTCAACAGAGAAAAACATGATGCCATTGTTTGTGAACCTAAAGAACTTCTGAATCCCTCTCCCAAAGTAACAAATTGTTGCAAATCCCTGTGGTGAAATACAGTTTTCAGAAGGAGTACATGACCCGACTTGTTAGCTCCCAGCCAGTTTCAGCCATGTCAAGAAGCCCAGGTAAGATACTACTTGCCTTAAGCTGAGATAAATATTTTTCTTGGTGTTGAGGACATAAAATTGGACATTAAATAGATTACTTAAACATTAATTGTGAGAAGATAGTGGTAAATCTATTCATCAATATTCTTAGGTGGCAAAAATCTAAAACTGACTTTGCTTCATGGTATTAAATCTCTTAGTTTCTATTAGTTCTGAATTGTTGATGCGACAACTCATGAAGATGATCGCAAATTAACTAAAACAGATCCAATTTGTCCTTTAACGAAAACATGTCTGTAACTTGACCCGGCAATGTTAAGCAGGGAAAATTCAGTTTCGATTCCTCTTTGATTTTGCCGATGTAGGAAAGAACATGAAGGAAAGATAAACTTGCATTTTTGTTTTGCAAAAATTTGCATGATTCCTAGATGCCCTTGAATGTTGGAAAATTAAAGTTTTACGTTTTGAGGGGCATTAGAGAGTGTTGGGGTTAAGTTTATGGGGTTTTAGACTTTTAGATTAAAAATATGCTAGCCATGGGCCCCTGGGTGGCTCCGTGGGTTAAGCGTGCTACTTCGGCTTAGGTCATGATCTCATTGTTTGTGAGTTCCAGCCCCGCGTCCAGCTCTGTGCTGACAGCTCAGAGCCTGGAACCTGCTTCAGATTCTGTGTCTCCCACTCTCTGCCCCTCCCCCGCTTGCACTCTGTCTCTCTCTCTCAAAAATAAATAAACATCAAAAAAAAAAAAAAAAAAAAAAAAGAATATGCTAGACACCCGAAAGGAAGAATTAAAGCAAATCTCAAACTATTATCCAGTTTCAAAAGAATTATATGCCACTGAGAAGGTGGACATTTCAGGCTGATAGTCTCCAGCCACCATATCAGACATGGTATCTGTTTTCCAGGAAGAACTAAATTGACTAAAATATTGAATTTTGATTTGTGCAGATGTCAACAATAATTTTTCAGAGCCTGAGATTCTGTCACCTGGGAATACCTTCTGGCACGTATCTTTTGTTTTTTTTTTAGATTGAGATGTAATCCATACACCATAAAATTCAACCTTTTAAAGGGCACAATCCAGGGGCGCCTGGGTGGCGTAGTCGGTTAAACCTCCGACTTCAGCCAGGTCACGATCTCGCGCTCCGTGAGTTCGAGCCCCGCGTCGGACTCTGGGCTGATGGCTCGGAGCCTGGAGCCTGTTTCCGATTCTGTGTCTCCCTCTCTCTCTGCCCCTCCCCCGTTCATGCTCTGTCTCTCTCTGTCCCAAAAATAAATAAACGTTGAAAAAAAAAAGTTTTTTTAAAGGGCACAATCCAGTGGTTTTTAGCATATTCCTAAAGTTATCACTGTTCTGGAACGTATATTTTACTGTAAACTTTTCTCGGTATGTTCTCACACTTCGCTATGCCACTTGATCCTCGCAGATTTCCTCCTCAAGCACCTTCAGAGGTGCCGTGTGGGCGGTTGCCACATTTACCCAAGATGTTTTCCTCATCAGTTTCACCTCGAAAGCATAAGGAGGCTGAATTAATAAAGCTACTAAGTTTGATTTCTAGAGTAACAGCCAACAACCTAATCTACGTGTTTGTTTCCGTGCCTAGAACTCTCATTTTATTATGACTGTGAAATCTTATTTGTGACAAGTATTGTAGCCTGGTGGGCCACCGGTGTGCGTCCAAGGACTGCCAAACAATAGGAGACAAGGGGTCGCTCAGGGTGAGGTGGCAGCAGGCCCAAGCCTCCCAGGTCCTTTCCGCTCGTTCCCTGGCCCAGGAGCCAGCAGCGCGTTTCTCCCCCAAACGCTGAAGCGTTTAGAGAAGGGGGGTGTGCAGGCTGAAGGGGGCGGTGTAAGAGGGACACGGAGGTGTCAGTACGGCGTCAAGTACGCCACGCCGCAGGGTAATCAGAGGTGCCCGGCAGGGTGTTCCGGGCGCCCAGTCTCTTGGTCACACGCTCTGGTCGGTCGCCCTGAGCGAACAAAGCGCGCCGGTGCCCGCGCGGGAGACCGCTTCTGGCCGCCGCGCGCGCGCCATGTGCGTCCCTCATTGGCCACAGCGGGGCCACGTGACCCCTGCCGCCAAAACCGCCGGCCGGGCGCGCGCCTTCCCGCCAGGGAAGGGGCGGGTGCAGCGCCGCGGGTGGTCGGTCTCCCCGAGGTGGAGGGAAGGTCGCTCGGAGGGTTTGGGGAAGTTGTCTTAAAAAAAAAAAAAAAAAAAGAAGGGGTGGGGGGCGCCTGGGTGGCTCAGTCGGTTAAGCGTCCGACTTCAGCTCAGGTCATGATCTCACACTCCGTGAGTTCGAGCCCCGCGCCGGGCTCTGTGCTGACAGCTCAGAGCCTGGAGCCTGCTTCAGATTCTGTGTCTCCCTCTCTCTCTGCCCCTCCCCTGCTCATGCTCTGTCTCTCTCTGTCTCAAAAATGAATAAAAACATTAAAAAATTTTTAAAAAAGTCTTAAGTACTGCCCATCGTAAAACTCCTTCTCAGGAAGCTGATTATTGAAAAGTCCCGTTATCCCCTCAGTGGCTTTTGTGTCAGGCTGCGACACAGACTGGAAATGGAAATCACCAGTCATTATTCAGTGACTCGTTGAAGCCAAAATTTGTCCCTGTTACTTTTGGGAAATAAACACGGATGAACACGTACCTTTTTGGAGAAAGAAAACATAATTTTTGTAGGGGAAACTTAAAGCTGTTTTTTCTTAGAAAAGTTGAGAGGAATGGGTAGGCTCTTGGGAATTCCAGAACAACCACCCTGATAGGGTCATTTCAGGGAAATGAGAAACTCTTGGGAGAACAAAAGTTAGTAAAAGCAAAAAGAGGCCTTTCCCACTTCTAAAAATGTGATAATTATTGGTGGGAAAGGGCAGAATTATGTTCACATGTGTGTATGTATGTATGTATGTATGTATGTATGTATGTAAGTAGTATAAATGGGATATACTGATTGTAGAAGCCAGTAGAATTCAGATATTCAGCCTCTTTTTTCCCTTTGAGAGTGCTTGGATGCTCATTTTTGGACCTCTCTTTTTCTTCCAAGGCTCATCAACTCTCCCCCTCTTCCTCCTGATGGACGCATTTTAGTTTTTTATTCATTAAAAAAAAAAAAATACTAGGGCCTATTATATTTGACACTGTGCTAGATATTGGGGTGACACTGGTGAACAAAAGCATTAACAGCCCCTTCCTTCCTGGAACATACAGTCTGGTAATGGAGGCAGATAGTAGTCAATTAAACATACTAATGGGGGCGCTTGGGTGGCTCAGTGGGTTGAGCGTCCGATTTCAGCTCAGGTCATGATCTCCCAGTGTGAGTTAGAGCTCCACATCAGGCTCTGTGCTGACAGCCCGGAGCCTGGGGCCTGCTTCAGATTCTGTGTCTCCCTGTCTCTCTCTCTCTGCCCCTCCCCTGTTCTCTCCTCTCTCTCAAAAATAAATAAACATTAAAAAAAAAAACCCATACTAATGTTAAATACAATGTGCTAAGGGCTGAGAAGAGGTCCAGATGCTATAATGGGGCTTCAACCCGGCAGGGAGATTAGAGAAGGCTTTCCTCAAGATGTACGCCTGGACTGAGACTGAAAGAGTTAAGGGCGGTGGGAGTTGCAGGCAGAGGGAGAAGCTTGGGCAAGGGAGAGCTGATAGCCTCTCCCCTTCCAATGACTGCCCATCTCATTCATTTCCACTACACATAAATTAATCTTGCCTCTTAGTTATCAGAGACACTTCTTTTTTCTTTCAATTGTTAAATTCTTGGGGATTAACTCACAATCTATAATTATTGTTATAGACAATGTGTGTAAAATAGCTAAGTATGTTAACATACTCATCTATTAGGCATTATCATCTCTTGTTTCATATAACAATAACATTGAAAAAACTGTAGGTATGCAAAGTGGTGAGAGATCATATTATTTTGGAAAATGCAAAAAAAGACATCTTGAGAAAGTAAATTTTGAGATGTGATTCAAAGGTAAGATTTGGTCAAGCGGTGTAAGAAGTCTGGACAGATAAGTTGAGATATATTCTAAGAGCCTTGAAAACAAGTCCAAAGAGTTTTTGGAAACTAAATAGAAATGTTCTATCTAACTTTTAAGGACTTTTCTGAGATTTTTTTTTCCCTTCCAATGTTTACCTTGGAAAATTTCAAATCTACAAAAAAAGTTGCGCAAATAAGCCTATTGTTACTTATATACCCTTTGCATGAATTTATCATTAGAAAAAAATTTTTAATGCTTATTTATTTTTGAGAGAAAGATGGGGGGGGAGAGGGACAGAGAGAGAGGGAGACACAGAATCTGAGACACAGGCTCCAGGCTCAAAGCTGTCAACGCAGAGCCCAATGTGGGGCTCAAACCCACAAACAGTGAGATCATGACCTGAGTCAAAGTTGGACGCTTAACCGACTGAGCCACCCAGGCGCCCCTGGATTTATCAGTTTTTGAGGGGACACATTTGCTTTATCTTTTTATCTCTCTCCATACTCATATACACACATATGGATGCATGTGCACATGTTTTTCTCTGCTACAAAGAAAGTTATGAGATAAAGTTATGAGATACTAGTTTCATCTCTAAATAATTCCATCTCTAAATAATTTGTCTCCTAAGAACAAAGATTATTTTTTGCATAACCACAATACAGTTATGACACTTCTAAGATGTGTTTTAAATTAACTTTTGAGTATTTGTGTTAATACATTAAAAATAAATGAGTTACTAATTTTAAATGGCTTGCAACAGTGGCTGACACGCCAAGTGCTATATAAATGCTTAAAAAAATATTTTCATGGTTGGAAAACTAAAGAATATGAAAAGGCATATGGTGAAAAGTCTTTTTTTTGTATTCTTGTTCCCCGTCTGTTCAAAATCCCACTCTTAACACTCCTTATTCTAGTCAACCATTGTTCTTACTTCTTGGGCATTCTTCTAGAGGTTCTTTATGCAAATATGAACAATTGCGAATATAGGTTTTTATACCCTCTCTCTTTTTAGAGGCAAGGTAGCATGCAAAGCACACTATCTTTACTTGCTTTCTCATTTAACAATATGATTTGGAGATCTTTGTGCATTAATACTTGCAGAATGTCATTCTTATTTACAATGGCATAATATTCCATTGTGTGAATATAACATATAGTTTATTTAAATATTTTACTCTTAATATACATATGGGTTGTTTCCAATCATATATATATACATATATGTATATAGATATATAAACATTTATTCATTTTTGAGGGAGAGAGAGAGAGAGAGACAGAACATGATTAGGGGAGGGGCAGAAAGAGAGGGAGACACAGAATTCGAAACAGGCTCCAGGTTCTGGACTGTCAGCTTACTTTCGGTCCCAATCTCTCCACCCCCTATGTAACTGCATCTTTATAATCATAATCAATAATATCTGTCGAGTACCTTCTATGTATAGGGCACTGAGCTAGGTCCCAGAGTTATGAAATAGATACAGTCCTCAGACATGCACAAAGTGTAAATAGTTATTATGTTGAGTTCCAAAATGCAAAATGCATCTCTTGCTTTGGCACACTCAATCCTTTGTGGCGTCCTATCTCCACGTTCTTCCTTTTCTGCACCTTTGCCTACCCAACGGAGCTACCCAAGTCTTGTTGGCTTCCATACAGCTCCTCATTTCTCCCAATGTCCATTACTGACATGGATCCAACTTGTATTCCGTCTTCCTAACGCAAATACTAGATTTCGTGTTTCCCGGGTGACAGTTAGTTGATCAGTTAAACTAACAGATGTAAATCATTATGCTTTTGATTGGCACAGGCAGGGTTGGCCCTAAACCCATTTCGAAGTAGGTGTGCTCCCTTTGGAGGGTCTCCCTACTCACTTGCCTTTTCTTCTCTCCGGGCACCTTCTTTCTTGGATGAGTTCTCAGCCCTCACTGGTACGCTCAAATAACCCTTGGTGGGGTGTCCACTAATCATTAGGGTGTTATTACAAAATGGCCTGAGATAAGAATCTCATTAACGTGTATATGTTTCATGCTGCTGCTGAAAACAACAGAAACTGAAATGACAGGCATTATGGTCGCAATTTTTATCAAAGGGCCATATATTTCACCTACTATGTAAGCCACCTACTTGGGGCTTACTCTTGGTTGAGGTGAGTTAATGCACTGAGACCCTGGCCCTCCCTACCTCCTATCTTCTCCCTCCCACTTTACTCTGTTGTAGGGTTCAGGGACTCTGGGGACCATTGCCTTTAGAGCTCTTTACTTTTGAACCCAGCCAGGCAGCCCTGTGTCAGTCGCATCTGACAGCAGGGAAAGGGGGCCTGTGCAGTGGGGTGGCTACTCTATTCCCTTTGTCTTTTCTCAGCCGGGTCACAGCATGGCTGTCCCCTTGTGAAAGATTGTTTTCTTCCACGTGTACCACCCTGCATTAGTGACACACTTTCTACTCAGGCAGAAGTGGTTCTTGCTAGCTGCCCAGTGTATTTAAACATGAGGATTCAGGTAAAAATGCTGTGTTTTTGTTGCATTGGAAACATTTTTTCCAAGCACTCATGTCCATGAAAACAAATCAAACGGTACTAGAGAGTTTATGGTGAAAAAGGGCCCGAAGCAGTGCCTGCCACATAGAAGACCTTCTATAATATTTGTTGAATGAAGGAATGAATGAATGAATGAATGAATGAAGGCTAAATTAATATCAATCATCTCCTTTCACCTCCACACCTATCCCACTGTCCTGTTTCCGGAAGGGAAACTCTTTAACTGGCTGTGTTTTCCAGTTGGGTAGATTAGTGATTGTCAACCCTGGCCGCATGTTAGAATCACCTGTGGAACTTAAAAAAAAAAACCTATATGTAGTTTTAGTCCCCAAAACAAAAAAAAAAAATTTAAGTCTCCAAGTAGGTAGTCATGTGCAACCGGAGTTGAGAATTACTGTTTCAAATAATGTGTTTATTTCTTTGTCTCTTGGTTTATCGAATTGGTGCCATTCATTGGTTCTTTTGTTTCTCATTGATTCTTTAACATGACGGATGAGGTTTAGTTCATACTCTATATACCCTCTCTTCTCATGTTTGATAGTTAAATTATTATTACAATACTTCTGTGTTATCTTTGTAAACTTAAGTAACTTAAACTCCTCTTTATTATTTCATGTGTTTCCAGCACTATTAGTCACTCTTCACTATTATTTCACATGACTCCCCATTTTATAAGATGCAGATACTAAGTTTCCTGTCCTTTTCTCTCTCAGCTTTCTACATCCTGCTATTTGTCCCTTATACTTTTTTATTTTTATATGGCCAGAGTTGTTAGTATTTACATTCTGACCTTCAGCCACAAGCAACTCTTCCATGCTTTGTCTATCAGCTGATTCTGAAAGTTAGAAACTGATAGCCTCAGTTTACATTTTTGTACCTATGGAAATAATCGCCTAATACCAAGTACAGTGGTAGAAGCGAAGACCTAGAATATAGGGCTTATTGTATACCAGGCACTTTGTGAACATAATTTTTTAATATTCATAATAATCTTAAAGTCCTTTTTATTTAATTTATTATTATTATTTTAATTTTATTATTTATTTTTTTAAATTTACATCCAAATTAGCATATAGTGAAACAATGATTTCAGGAGTAGATTCCTTAATGCCCCTTACCCATTTAGCCCATCCCCCCTGCCACAACCCCTCCTGTAACCCTCAGTTTGTTCTCCATATGTATGAGTCTCTTCTGTTTTGTCCCCCTCCCTGTTTTTATGTTATTTTTGTTTCCCTTCCCTTATGTTCATCTGTTTTGTCTCTTAAAGTCCTCATATGAGTGAGGTCATATGATTTTTGTCTTTCTCTGACTGACTAATTTCACTTAGCACAATACCCTCCAGTTCCGCAAATGGCAAGATTTCATTCTTTTTGATTGCTGACTAATACTCCATTGTGTGTGTGTGTGTGTGTGTGTGTGTGTGTGTGTGTATACATATATACCACATCTTCTTTATCCGTTCATCCATCGATGGACATTTGGGCCCTCTCCATACTTTGGCTATTGTTGATAGTGCTGCTATAAACACGGGGGTGCATGTGTCCCTTCGAAGCAGCACACCTGTATCCCGTGGATAAATGCCTAGTAGTGCAATTGCTGGGTCGTAGGGTAGTTCTATTTTTAGTTTTTTTTTTTAATTTTTTTTAATGTTTATTTATTTTTGAGACAGAGAGAGACAGAGCATGAAGGGGGGAGGGGCAGAGAGAGAGGGAGACACAGAATCGGAAACGGGCTCCAGGCTCTGAGCCATCAGCCCAGAGCCCGACGCGGGGCTCGAACTCACGGACCGTGAGATCGTGACCTGGCTGAAGTCGGACGCTTAACCGACTGCGCCACCCAGGCGCCCCTCTATTTTTAGTTTTTCGAGGAACCTCCATACTGTTTTCCAGAGTGGCTGCACCAGCTTGCATTCCCATCTTAAAGTCCTTTTTAACAAGTGAGGAAACTGAGGCACAGAGAAGCTGAGTATCTTGCCTAAGAACAGGAAATTAGAAAGTAACTGGGCCAAGCCTTGAAGCCTCCCCTATGTGAGGATAGGATAGAAATTTCTTTTCTCTCTTTCTTTCTTTCTTTCTTTCTTTCTTTCTTTCTTCCTTCCTTCCTTCCTTCCTTCCTTTCTTTCTTTCTTTCTTTCTTTCTTTCTTTCTTTCTTAAATTTTTGATGTTTATTTTATTATTGAGAGAGAGAGAGAGCAGGGGAGGGGCAAAGAGAGAGGGAGAGAGACACAGAATCTGAAGCAGGATCCAGGCTCCGAGCTGTCAGCACAGAGCTGGACACAGGGCTCCAACCCATGAACCGAGAGATCATGACCTGAGCCAAAGTCGGTGCTTAACCGACCTTGTCACTCAGGCAGCCCCAAAATTTCTTCTCTTTAGATTTAAGTTTAGGACACCATTAGCTGGAAAGAGAATGCACATCAAGGTTATATACATATTTTCTCTTTCTCTCTCTCTCTTTTTTTTTTTTTTTTGTGGGGTGGGGCATGGTTATGGTTGTTTTAGCTCCTGTTATACAACTCTGGCCAGTTATGTTTTTCCATTTCTGTTAGTGACTAATTTCAGCCACTTCAGGATCCCCCTCTTTCTCAGCAGATGGCCTAGTTTCCTGCTGCATGTACAAAATTGATGTCGTTGGGGTGAACAACCGAACCTCCTTTTCCCGTAATCCAGAGTTCTTTATGGGAACGTCATATCGTACCTCCTTCGATTCTGTCTCTAAGGAAGGGTGAACTACTGGCCCTCGCCTTTGATTCAAAGTTAATCTTTCCAGGGCCGCCTGGGTGGCTCAGGAGGTTAAGTGGCTGATTTCGGCTCAGGTCATGATCTCACGGTTTGTGAGTTCGAGCCCCGCATCAGGCTCTGTGCTGACAGCTCAGAGCCTGGAGCCTGCTTCCGATTCTGTGTCTGCCTCTCTCTCTGCCTCTCTCCCACTCCTGCTCTCTCTCTCTCTCAAAAATAAATAAAGCATTAAAAGTTAAAGAAAATGTTTAAAGAAAAAATAAATGTTTTATTTATTTTTGAAAGAGAGAGAGAGAGAGAGTGTGTGTGTGTGTGTGTGTGTGAGACCAGGGGAGGGACAGGAGAGGGAGAATCTGAAGCTGTCTCCAGGCTCTGAGCTGTCAGCACAGAGCCCGACATGGGGCTTGAACTCTGGAACCATGAGATCATGACCTGAGCTGGAGTTGGACGTTTAACCGACTGAGCCACCCAGGCACCCAGAGCATCTAACTCTTGATTTCAGCTTGGGTCATGATCCCAGGGTTGTGGGATGGAGCCCCATGTAGGACTCCAGGCTAGCATGGAGCCTGCTTAAAATTCTCCCCCCGCCCCCTCTCTTCTGCTCCTCTCCCCTGCTTATGCTCTCTCTCTCTCTCAAAACGAAACAAAACAAACAACAACAACGATAACAACAGCAAACATACAGTTAATCTTTCTGTGTGCTTTCATTCTCCTGGCTCCCAAACCTCTGGGACTTTGCCTCAACAATTTGGTGCGGGGGGAGGGTTAGAGAGAATTCCAAGCAGGCTCCTCGCTGCCGTTGCAGAGCCGGACGTGGAGTTTGACCTCCATGCGGGGCTCTATCCCACAACCCTGGGATCATGACCTGAGCTGAAGTCAAGAGTTGGACGCTTGACCCACGGAGCCACCCAGGCGCCCCCAGCAGGTCCTTTTTTAAAAGAGCAGTTTGACCTTGGTAAGATGCTCTGAGCCTTCTTGCGGCTGATTAGTATTCTCGCTAAATTGAAGCAAACTTCAATTGCAAACTTTGAAATTATTAGGGATTGCTAGCGACAGAACATTCAACTACAATGTGTTTAACTGGTTACGAAAGGGTTGTCCTTTGAGAGGAGGCAGTTGCTGTTGACTTTGCACTCGACAGATTTAGATGTTGAAAGTGGCTGAACCTAAAGCACTAGCTAATGGCTTAAAGCTCTCCTGAAAGAAGCCGCTTTCCTCAATTAAGAGAAAAGGTCACACCGAGTTTGAGGTGAGGCCTTGTGTTCTGGCGAACCGGTCTGTCTCTGCAAAGGGGAGGTGTTTTCCAATCTGGAAGCAGAGAGGCCAAGACTTCAAAACCTTCACACTCGTTTTTGTCCACCTGTTGTGTCAGCATCCAAAGGTAAAAGGTTGTGCAAGACTCTGGGAGTTAGGGAATCAAATCGATAAGTACTGGAATGATGTTTTCCTGAGAATAATCACTTCCCAGTAATGAAACAAGGAACTGAAAGGGTGATTGCTTAAAATTTGGCCCGGTCGTACAGGTAGAGTACCGTGAAGTTTAACACACAGGACTATCCTGCTGGAAGGGACTATAAAGCAGTTCCTTCATTTTCAACTTAGGCCACAGTTTAATTTGCTTCACATTCGGACCATAAACTTCCTGCATGACCTTTCATTGTTTTCTGGACTTGCTCACCGCCTTTCCTTCTCTTCCGCCACGTGATTTGTAGTGACGATTGCTTTGAGTTTCCCCCAGTTTTTAGCAAGTCTCTCTTGCCCCCGGAACTTCCCTCCTGGGGCTGTTCTCTTGCTCCAATCTCGGTGCTCTGTAGGCCTATTGTGCCTCTGTCATCCTGGGACTTCCCTTCACACGGGTTGAATTCACCTTCTGCTAAATCTCCTTTCTCTTTCTTGGTTTCGCCATACTCTGGGTTTCTGGAATACTCCCTCGGGAGACTTCCTAAGAAATTCTGTATGGGAGGAAAATCTTCCCGAGCCCTTGCGTATCTGCAAATGTCTTTATTCACCTCTCACATATAAGTGAGAGTTCAGCTAGACATAGAATTCTAGGTTGAGAATAATTTTTTAGGGGTACTGGGTGGCTCATTCAGTTAAGCGTCTGACTCTTGATCTCAGCTCAGGTCTTGATCTCAGGGTTGTGACGTCAAGCCCCATGTTGGTCTCCATGCCGGGCATGAAATCTATTAAAGGAAAGAAAATATTTATTTTATTTTATTTTATTTTATTTTATTTTATTTTATTTATTTTTTTTTTTAACTTTTTTTTTTTTCAACGTTTATTTTATTTTTGGGACAGAGAGAGACAGAACATGAACGGGCGAGGGGCAGAGAGAGAGGGAGACACAGATTCGGAAACAGGCTCCAGGCTCTGAGCCATCTGCCCAGAGCCCGACGCGGGGCTCGAACTCACGGACCGCGAGATCGTGACCTGGCTGAAGTCGGACGCTTAACCGACTGCGCCATCCAGGCGCCCCGTATTTTATTTTATTTTATTTTAAAAATTTTTGGGGGCGCCTGGGTGGCTCAGTCGGTTAAGCAGCTGACTTTGGCTCAGGTCATGATCTCGCGGTCCGGGAGTTCGAGCCCCGCGTCGGGCTCTGTGCTGACAGCTCAGAGCCTGGAGCCTGTTTCAGATTCTGTGTCTCCCTCTCTCTCTGACCCTCCCCCATTCATGCTCTGTCTCTTTGTCTCAAAAATAAATAAAAACGTTATAAAAAAATTAAAAAAAATTTTTAATGTTTATTTACTTTTGAGAGAGAGAGAGAGACAGATTATGAGTGGGGGAAGGGCAGAGATAGAGGGAGACACAGAATCTGAAGCAGAATCTGAGCTGTCAGCACAGAGCCCAACACGGGGCTCGAACTCACGAACCATGAGATCATGACCTGAGCCGAAGTTGAATGCTTAACCAACTGAGCCACCCAGGTGCCCCAAAAGAAAATAATTTTTTATAAAATTCTGGGGCAAAAATTGTGCCTTTATATTCTAGTATTTCTTGTTGTTGGGAAGTCAGTTGCCAAATTAATCCATGTTTCTCTTTGGAGATTTTTAGCATCTCCTATGCTTGGTGTTTTGAAATTTCAATATGTTCTAGAAGTGAGGTTTTTACTTCCCCATTTGTGGTCCTGAGAACTTGGTGGGGCTTGTGTGTGTGTGTGTGTGTGTGTGTGTGTGTGTGTGTGTGTGCTTGCGTCCATGCACATGGGACTTTCTAGTCTGAAGTTTGGTGACCTTCAGCTTTGGGAAGCTGTCTTACACTGTTTGGTTTGAAATTTACCCCCTCTATTGATCTCTTTCTGGTACTCCCATACATCAAAGGCTTGTCTTTCCATATCGGCCCTCTATATCACCTATCTTTTCTCTCATATTTTTTTTTTTTTTTTTTTAAGGTGATTTTTTTTTTTTTAACGTTTATTTATTTTTGAGACAGAGAGAGACAGAGCATGAACGGGGGAGGGGCAGAGAGAGAGGGAGACACAGAATCGGAAACAGGCTCCAGGCTCTGAGCCATCAGCCCAGAGCCGATGCGGGGCTCGAACTCCCGGACCGCGAGATCGTGACCTGGCTGAAGTCGGACGCTTAACCGACTGCGCCACCCAGGCGCCCCTTCTCTCATATTTTTTAATCTTCTTTTTTTTTTTTTTTCTGAGAGATTTCCTTGACTTTATTTTTTTGGACCACCCATTTTATTTTTGATTTTGAAAATCATATTTTTAAAATTGGTAAGATCTTGTTTGGGGATTATTCTTTTTTCCATAGCGTTCTCTTTTGTTTCTCGAATGTAATACTTTCTGAAATCTCTCAAAATATATACTCTAGAATTTGCAAACTTACTCTTCTATTCCCTGAGTTCTATGTTTCTCTTGGGGTTAATTTTATTTGTTTTCTGGTATTTCTCTTGCATCCTGTGGTCCTTATCAGTTGCTGGTGATCCTTTGTTATTTTAAAGAAATATGGACTGTGTAGCTGGTGTGGGTTTTTTCTGCTGTTGTGTGAGTAGGACTGTTTTCTTAGCAGCAGTAGCTAACAATTATGTAGTGTTTATCCAAGTTCTAGGCACTGCCCTGTGGGGGATAAATGTATTAACTCATTTTATCATTTCGACGACCTCTCTATGAGGTAGTTACTACGATACTTCATTAAGTTTGATATTCCATCAACTGTAAAATATACCATCATTTTGTTTACTACTAAGAAGGTAAATGTTGTTGAGATATGACATGCCTAGGATGTAAAACGCATTCTGAGTCTGGAGGCAGTAAAAAGCTTAGGGTTGATGAGATAATACATTACTATTCCTATCTTACAGTTGGAGAAACTGAGGCATAGAGAGATTAAATAACTTGTCCCAGGTTACATAGTGTTATCTGTAGTGGATTTAACAATCGAACCCAAGTGATCTGGCTTCAGGATTTTACCACTAGGCTTAACTGGCTCCCCAATGAGTAGGGACTCATATGGGGGCATAGGAGGGCTCTGACTTGGCAGTGGGCATTAGGGACATGAATTAGGGAGCTCATTTTCTGGCCCCAGGTCCCCTAAATGCTAGAACAAGGAGACCTTTTTTTTCCCTTCCGCCAAGGAGACCTTTAATTTGAGGCACCAATATTCATAAAAAGGCTTTAGCTTCCTTCACAAGATTCGTTCTCTTCTGTTAGAGAAGAGTGTCTGGGGTTCTTTTTTGCTTGAAGCTTGTGGTGGGCATAGCGGCCTGGGGGTGTTGAGGGACCAATTGGTACAGCTGATCCTCATCAGAGTTCCAATCTCTCATCTCCCTCTCCCAGCTTTGGGGTTTTAGTGAGTAAATGGGCTTCCAAGCCTCAGGAGCTCGTGTGGTGGGGTCTTGGCGCTTTCTCTGTCTGGCTCATTTGTCCTCTTGTCTCATTTGCTCTCTGCCTTCCAGAAACACGTACACATCTCTCATCTGCTGTTGACCCAGTCTCCCGTTCTTTTCACTGTTGTGGTTTTATTCTTTTTTTATACATCCATTTTGGTTGTGCCTTGGGAGGGATTAGGGGAAACGGGAGACCAATGCTTGTGCTCACTCTTGAGCCAGAAGTCCCTATGCCTCTATTTTTAGTGAACAAAATCAAGATTCTGAAAGTGATCACCATATGAGAAAATAAAGTATTCACATTATAGTTAGCAGCAGAGAAACACTTATAAAATCGTAGAAGCATGTTTGCTTAAAAGTTTTCCAAAATGCAACTGAAGGGACAGTTGGTCAAAGTTGCTTATGTAGGACTCACAACACATAGCAATGTTTTTTAAAATTCCACTACATTGAGGCTTATTATTTGCTTTATGAAGGAATTATTCTTGCAAAAGGATTAACCACATGATTGTCCCAAATCTCCCAGTAGGCCATTTAGACTATGATTTTATTTTCAGAATTCTGTGTGGGGATATATATCTCCCTCTGTATTAAAAATTCAATACTTGGGGGGTGCCTGGGGGGCTCAGTTGGTTAAGTGTCTGACTTTGGCTCAGGTCATGAGCTCATGGTTCATGAGTTTGAGCCCTGCATCGGGTTCTTTGCTGTCAGCACAGAGCCCGCTTTGGATCCTCTGTCCCCCTCTCTCTGCCCCTCCCCTGCTCATGCACACTCGCTCTCTCTCTTAAAAATAAATAAACATTTTTTTAAAAAAAGGAAAAGAGTAAAAATTCAATACTTGGAAAATAATAAAGGTTTACTTTTTTGTTTAATTCATTTTGATTATCTTGTCACAAGACTTCTCACTTCTCCAACATATGCCTATTTTATTTTTATTTATTTATTTTTCTAATTAACTATTTATTAATTAATTTATTATTTATTTAACATTTTTTTTAATGTTTATTATTTATATTTGAGAGAGAGAGCATGAGCAGGGGAGGGGCAGAGAGAGAGGCACAGAATCAGAAGCAGGCTCCAGGCTCTGAGCTGTCAGCACAGAGGCGTATGTGGGGCTCAAACCCATGAACTGTGAGATCATGACCTGAACCGAAGTCGGACGATTAACTGACTGAGCCACCCAGGCGCCCCAACTTACTTTTTAATTTACATCCAAGTTAGTTAGCATATAGTGCAATAATGATTTCAAGAGTAGATTCCAGTGATTCATCCCCTATGTGTAACACCCAGTGCTCATCCCAAGTGTCTTCCTTAATGCCCTTTACCCATTTAGCCCATCCCCCCACCCCCACCCCCTCCAGCAACCCTCAGTTTGTTCTCTGTATTTAAGAGAACATATGACTATTGTAGAGCTTTGATTTAGTAATTTCTTTCCTGTAATCTTATAATATTTCTTATACTGTGGTGGTATAACTGTTTTGCTGTGTAAATGTCTGTAGGAGAGGTATACTGACTCTCTTTAGTCAACAAATAATTCTGACCAAATAGGTTGAGTACAAGAGAGCCCTGAATCCATTTTGCATTCGACTTTTGTGAGGAGTGGGTAAATGACCAGAAGCAAAAACAAAAGCCTCTAGCGTCAGGAACCTAGTTTTTAAATTTTACTTTCAGAGTCTATCCTGAAGCCAATGTATAGCCAACGCTATTTCTTACACAGTTACACAGTTTTATCTATATTCAACAGCTCTGGACAATGATAATTGACATAGATATTTATGATTATTTGTTTGGTTACAGGGAAGAGAAACCTACTCCGGTCACCTCCAGAAAGCTGTGGTTGCTGGTGAGGATGCTTGTGAAAGAGAACTGAACTTGGAGGGTTCAAGTTCTAAGGCAGTTCTGGGGCCAGTCTTTTCTTTTCTTGCTTTCTTTATAAGTGTTTGCTCTGCTTAGGTCTTCTCTATCAGCCAGCTTCTTCCATCTCTCCTTCAAATGTTTCCTTCCCCTTCATAATTTTCACTTGCAAAGGCTTTGACTTATCCTGGGCCCAACATAATCCCGTGGCATTCCTGGTCCCACTGCCAACTTTTCCTTTAGTCTCCTGAACTTAGTCTCCTAAACATTGAACAGAGAGGAAGGGACCCTGCTCTCTTTTGGCCAGCCAGTGGATGATATGTTCTTGGCTCAGGTGTCCATCTCTGATCTAAACAGCTGTGGTCTGGGGTTGGGATGGGGACATGGGAGAAGGAGCTAGACTGCTTAGGCAATATGGCAGATTCTTTTGGAAGGGGGTGTGGGCAAGTCAGACAATGATTGGCATCTTTAATGAAAGGACTTTAAGGTGTGTTTCAGGATTCTGAATCACCTGAATCATTCTGAATCATCACCATTAACAACAACAACAACAACAACAACAACAACACACACACTGACACATACACAGTCATATTCTGTATACCATAGTTAGCCAAGTAACAATGCCCATTAGTACAGTTTAGAAGGAAATTTTCAACAAGCGTTGAAAGATGGTTAGAAAATACTGTTATAGTGTTTCTCCTGATTCCCCATGTACCTCTCTGACTATTCCTTCTCAGTCATTTTTGTGGGCTTTTGTTCCTTTGCCTATCTTGTTAGCCATCAGTCTTATCCATCAGCTACATAAACTCTGAAAGATCTTATCCACGCCTGCATTTTTATTGAATAAATAAATGATAACTCTTAAATCTTTAAGTTCTGACATCCCTTGAGCTTCAGGTATATTCCTATCATTATTATTATTATTAATTATTATTATTTTTTGCTTCAGATATATTCCAGATGTCTGCTAAGATGTCCTACAGGTACCTTAAATTTATAAATGAACTCGAATTTTCTTCTTCCTCTTTCTGCCTGCCTCCTCTGCCTTCTATACCTGTCCTCCCTCGACCCTCATTCTCTGTACAGGCTGACAGTGCCATCACCTTTCCAGTCTCCTGAGCTGGCAAAGTAAGAATTTCCCTTTCCCTCACCTTTCTCAGCAAATCTTTTGCCAAATTCCAGCCTATTCTGCTTCCTAAACATTTATAGAATCTGTTCTCCCCACTCCACCTCTGTTAGTACTATTTCAGGTTAGTACCAGTTCAGGCTCTGTATGCTGAGGTTTAAGAGCATGGGCTCTGGAGCCAGGCAGACCTGGGTTTAAATCCTGGCTCTCACGCTTTCAGCCACTGGCAAGTTACTCATTCCCTCTAACCCCACCCCTCCGCCCCACCCCCCCCATCCCCAAGCCTGGTTGCACATGGGAACCCCTTGCGGAGCTTTAAACAAAATACCAATTCTTGGCTCAACTGATTTCGCTGGAATGGAGTGAGGCCCGAACAGTGGGAGTTTTAAAAGCCTCCCAAAGGGATTCCAAGGTGGAACCAAGTCTGAAAAGCACTGCTCTAAACCACAACTCTCTCATCTGTAGCATGGGGTAATGACCTCATGGGGGTCATTGTGAGGGAGTAGTCAGTAAGATAATGCGTATATGGTCTGGCATGTGGTAAGTATGCTAGTTATTTTTAGGCAACTCCTTATCATCTCTCTGCAGCACTTTGCCGTAGCCTTAAAAAAATTTTTTTTTAATGTTTATTTTTTGGAGAGGCGGGGGAGGGGTGGGGGGGGAGAGGGGGAGACACAGAATCTGAAGGAGGCTCCAGGCTCCAAGCTGTCAGCCCAGAGCCCAATGCGGGGCTTGAACCCACGAACCGTGAGATCACGACCTGAGCCTAAGTCGGATACTTAACCGACTGAGCCAGCCAGGCGCCCCTGCAGTAGCCTTTTAATGCATTCTCTGCCTTAAGTCTTGCCCATCTTCACTCTGATCCCAGAGGGTAAGAGCTAGGAGCGACTCTGATCAAGTCATTTCCTGCTTGAAACCTTTCAGTGGGTCCCCTGCCCTACTGGATGAAGTCCCAGCCTTTCACTGTGCCTTCATGATTTTGCTCTTGCCTACTCTGTTACCTACCTTTTTCTCCCATCATTCGCTGCCTTTTAACAGTAGCACTACTTAGAGGTTATGTACAAAGCCTCACTGTCTGTTACCCCCATGCCTTTGCTCATGTGACACTTGCTGCTGTTGGCAAGGTCTCGGTCCACTCCTTCCCAGCTGGCCCCGCCCCCATCTCCCCATCTCTCTCTTCTCCTGGCTAATTCTTATTCATCCTTCCTTCTTCAATGCTGAACTCAGTTATCATTTTCTTTGGGACATCTGCCCCGGCTCCTCTGTACAGACCTTACTTTTACTTACTATAACATGTTGAATTGTGGTTCGTGTCTCTCTCCTGCTAGACTCTTTGAGGACAGGACTTAATCTCTCAGTACTAAGCCTGAAAAATCAAAGTCCTTCAAATTTTCAAAGTCCTGAAACAAAACAGGTTCAATGCATAATTTGCTGTATCTATGATACAGCTTATATCTATTTTAGCCCAGATTTATCTTCCTCTCCTCTGTATTCCTGAAGCACTTGCTAATTGTTTAATCCCTAACCAGTGGGTTATCAGCAACGTAAGGACAGAAACCTTGTCTTTATAAGTTCCCCAAAGCACTCAGCGCAGTAGTTTACTCATAGTGTTGCTTAAAAACACTTATTGGTTAGGGGAGCCTGGGTGGCTCAGTCAGTTAGGCATCAGACTTTGGCTCAGGTCATGATCTTGCGATCTGTGAGTTCAAGCCCCTCACTGGGCTCTGTGCTGACAGCTCAGAGCCTGGAGCCTGCCTCAGATTCTGTGTCTCCTTCTTTCTCTGCCCCTCCCCCATTCTGTGTGTGTGTGTGTGTGTGTGTGTGTGTGTGTGTGTGTGTGTGTTAAAAAAACACACTTATTGGTTGTTGGAAGCAAATAAAGTTTGGAGGAACTCATTCAAGGATCATGGATATAAGCATTAAAATGGAAAGCTCTATCTTACAAAACTATAAAGATACAGATCTGTACTGTCCAGGATGATAGCTACTAACTGTGTTTGTTTCTTGAGTGCTTGAAATGTGGCCAGTTGAGGAACTGAATTTTAAGTTTTATTTATTTTCAATTAAAGTTTAAAAACTGATACTTGATTTAATTGTTGGAAAACTATTAAGTACATTTGGAACAATATATATATATATATATATATAAACAACTTGGATATATGATTCTACCTTTTAAACTGTAAGTTTCATGAAATACAAATACAAATCAGGGTTTTCCAATGAAAAGATAGCACCTGGATTGAGATGTGCTGTAAGTATGAAATAAACACTGGGTTTGAAAGACTTAACTATAAAAAATGCAAAACATATTGTTGGTAATTTGGGGATGACTGCGTGACTCAGTTGGTTAAGCGTCTGACTCTTGATTTCAGCTCAGGTCATGATATTAGGGTCGTGAGATCAAGCCCATGCTGGGCATGGAGCCTGCTTAAGATTCTCTCCCTCTCCCTCTGCCCCTCCCCTGCTCTCACTCTCCCTCTCTCTCTCTCTCTCTCAAAAAAAATTGTATTGATTATATGTTTCATGATAATATTTTGGATGTATTGTCTTAAGTAAAATATATTACTAAAATATTTTTGCCTGATGTTACTACTAGAAAATTTAAAATTAATGTGTAGTTTGAATTATGTTCCCATTGAACAGAACTAATCTATTCCAATGCAAGGCTTTGCTTTTCTATAGTCATCGATGATGAGATTTCATCCCTTTCATTGTCTAAGACAGTTTTTAGTGACTAGTGGTGAGTGATTTATAGTTAATACTCTCTTTTGAACTCTTTACTGTTCCACGTAGATCACAATCTGCCTTCTCAGCCCAAGGAGAGTAGCATTGGCCAGAACCATCACCAGGAGGAAATAATCCACAAGTTGGCCATGCAGTTAAGAAACATTGGGGACAGCATCGATCGTGGGATGGTTCAAGAGGTACGTCTTCAGTTTCCCCAGAAACAGCCAGTCAGGTAGGAAGGAAGAGCAAACAGAACAATGACTGCCGAGTGGCTGGGACGCCCAGGAATTAGCAGAACATGAGGATTAATAATGTCCAAATGCTGAAACATTAGATCTGAAAATTGTGAACCTGAGTCAAAGCCAATATTTGATCTCACACTTGTTACTCAAACTGTGGTCCGTGGACAGCAACATCAGCATCATGTAGCATCTGGTCAAATATGCAAAAGCTCACGCCCCAGCCACAATGCCAGAGTCAGGATCTACTTTTTTACACACACCCCAAGAGGTTTGCATGCACATTAAAGTGCGAGAGACTTTGCTCCACACCCTCCAACCAGGGTGCATATTAGAATCACCGTTGAAGTTTTAAGAACTACAGATGCCTGGGCCCCACCTTGAGAGATTCTAATTTTATTGTCAAGAGGTGTGGCCTGGGCATCAGGTACTTTAAAAGCTCCACAGGTGAATCTAATGCCCATTCAGGGAGGAGAAAACCCTTAATTGTGGTTTTCCTCCTTGAACGGACCCAGAGGTGATGATCTAAGCCCCACTCCTGCTGATTTCTTTGTTTCTCCTGATTATTATATGAGATAATAAGGGAAAGAATAATGGTTACTGTTTGAGATCTTAGAGGAGCTCAAGTCCACTAGAATAACTTATAGTCGGCAGTGGAGAGAGGATGATATGTGAGGCTCCACGGGGGAGGGGGCTGCCCCTCAGAGCCCGACTTCTTCCCCTCAAAAGTACCTGTCCTGTGAGGATTCATCACTGCTGCTGCCATCATGCTGGTTTCAGGGATGCCATGTCCTCTTTTATGCTCTGGTTCAAATGTGGCTAATACTCAGCCTTTCCCCCAGGTAAAACGTTCCCTGAAACAAAACATGAATGAACGGTCCCAACAACAACACTACTGAAAGTAAGAAGGAAACAAAGAGGGAAGAAACACAGAGAGTCAAATAAAATACCTGACGGACCGATTTCATCCAAGCAAATTTTATTTAGTGCGTACTATATGCAAGACTCAGTTCCAGGCATTGGTAGCTACAGCAGAGAGCCGGACAGAAGGGGAGCCTGCTCTCATTGAACTCGTGCTGAACAGTAAAGCGGATGACTAGTCAGGCAGGGATGCAGGCTCAAAGCAGGATTGGGGATACCGAGTGATGGAGAGTGACTTTGGATGGGTGATCAGGGAAGGCCTCCCTGGGGAGGCAAGATTTGAGCTGAGACTGGAAGTGAGGGAGTGAGCCATGGGAATACCTGGGGGACAAGTGTTCCAGGCAGGGGAACAGGGAGCGCGTGTGATAGGAACAGGCCTAAGGAAGAGCGAGGGGGGCCAGAGTAGCTGGAATGGAGTGAGTTGAGGTCCAGGAGTTGGCTTCAGTAGTAGAGGCAATGATAAGGTGTTTGGGTTTTACCCTACACATAAGGAAGCTTCTGGAGAGGGAGAGCAGGAGAGCTTTGTGAGCTGATTCACATTTAGAATGGGTACTGGCTGCCGAGCAGAGAGTAGGCTGTTGTGAAAATTAAATGAGATAATCTTTGTAAATCACTTAGAACAGAACCTGACCCACGGAAAATGATCAATAAATGTTAACTCGAACAAAAAATTGTTTCCTGCCTTTGCCCTTTTAATAGTTGTGCCCTGGACCATAAAACAGTTGGAGTTGACCACCTCTGGGCTATGGATCATTTACCAGCAGGCTCGAGATATTTACCATTTCCTTTCTATGCTACAGTTTCCTCTGTAGGAAAGTTTTCACTGATGACTGGACTTTATGCATTCTAAGAAAGCCCTTAGTGTATCTTCCCTGCCTCTTTATCTGCTAATTCTGAATACTCATGGTTCCTTCTAATTTTTTCTCTGAAGAGGACAGAGGACAAATCACAACCAACTATTTTCTGTATTTGCCTCAACCCAATCAAGAGGTCACTGCTCTCTGTAGCCTCCTATTCCATTTTTCTCCCTTTCTTTCTTTCCCTTGCCTTTGAAGTTATAATTTACTTGTGTCTTAAATTGACCCCTACAGCTTAATAAGTTGACACTGAACTCCCTAGCTTTTTTTTAAAAAAATGAGGGGCACCTCACAGTTTGTGAGTTCAACCCCTCCTCGGGCTCTCTGAGCAGAGCCCACTTCAGATCCTCTGTCCCCCTCTCTCTCTGCCCCTGCCCCACTTATACTCTCTCTCTCTCTTAAAAATAAATAACTGAACTTAAAGTTGATTCTGATGATGGTTGTACAGCTCTGTGAATATTCTAAAAACCATTAGCTGTACATTACTCAACAGGAAAATTATACGGTATGTAAATTTTATTTTTCCATAAAGTTATCATTAAAATTTTTTTTAATGTTTATTTATTTTTGAGAGAGAGAAAGAGAGAGAGAGCACGAGCAGGGGAGGGGCAGAGAGAGAGGGGGACACAGAATCCAAAGCAGACTCCAGGCTCTGAGCTGTCAGCATAGAGCCCGATGTGGGGTTGGAACTCATGGAACCGAGAAATCAGGACCTGAGCCGAAGTTGGATGCCTAACTGACTGAGCCACCCAGACGCCCCTCATATTGTGGTTTCGATCTGCACTTTCCTGATGGCTAGTGTTGTGTATCTTGTTATGTGCTTACTGCTCATTTGGATGTCTCTTTGGAGAAATGTCTGTTCAGATCCTTTGCCCATTTTAAAATTGGCTTATTTGTCTTTTTATGATTGAGCTGTTGGAGTTCTTTATACATTCTAGATGTAAGTTCCTTATTGGATATATTACTTGCAAATATTTTCTCCCATTTTCACTTTTGGATGGTGTTCTTTGAAGCACTGAACTTTTAAATTTTGATGAGGTTCGATTTACCTATTTTTTCTTTTGTTTCTACTGCTTTAGGGGTCATAGCTAAGAAACCATTGCCTAATCCAAAGTCATGAGGATTTACACCTATGTGTTCTTCTAAGAGATTTATAGTTTTAGCTGTTAAATTTAGGTCTTTGGTCCATTTTTGTGTATGCTGTGAGTTAAAAGTTTATCTTCATTCTTTTGCATGTGGGTATCCATCCAGTTGTCCCAGAACCCTTTGTTGAAAAGACCATTCTTTCCCTATTAGATTGCCTTGGCATCCTTGTCGAAAATTAATTGACTGTAAATGTGAGCGTTTATTTCTGGGCTCTCCATTCTATTCCATTGATCTACATGTCTATCCTTATGCCTGCCCTAGCGTTTCCTGCAGCATTTCACAAAGTCGGCTTTGCCCTAGGCTTTGAAAGGTACCTTGGCCTGGACCACAAAATTGCATTTTAGGTCACCTTTAAGTAGCTCACGGTGCGTCTAAAAAATAATAGTAAAAATTCCTCCTAAGTGTGGCTCTAAAATGCTCAAGGCTTTTTACTCTGCTGCTTCAAGACTTAAATCAAGCAACTGCAGCAGAATTTCAAATCTGGAATGATGTATTTCTTTTGTATATAGTCATCGCGGATTCCCCTTTTGTATTCTGTTTAATCAAGCGGTCACACTGATCCTCCGGATGTCTTCCTGCTTTTGGCGTAAGGAAACTTTCGTTCTTGCGCTTGGAGCTCCCTAGCAAGGAGTTCACCAAGTTCTGCTTTTGTCTGCGAGTAGATCTCTCTTGAGCTGCTACAAAGCTTGGTCTCTTGTTCTTTTCACGTAAGCAAGTGTTCTTTGTTTTCAAGCAGGCCTTGATTCTCAAAATAACGTCTTCTATTTTGCTATTTAGGGTTTTGGAGGGATTTTGGTTCAAGGACCTGGTCTTTTTTTTTTTTTTTTTTTTTGTTAAATCTGGAGCATGTACTTTTCCTAGATATAAACTATGTTTTAAAATAGTCTTCCCATTGCTTTTAGGATCTTAAATGTGTCTTTGGAATTTTTTCTCCATAGGACTCTCTCCTTCTGGGTTCTAGTAACTGTGCCACCCCGTATCCCCAACACTACAGGCAACAACTCAGACGTTACCAGCCCACGTGGTATTGCGCCACCTGTGTGCTCCCCACCTTTGTAGACAGTCTCTTTATTTAACTGTCCCTGAATTATCCTAATTTGAGTGTGCCATCTGTCTCCTCTGGGACCCTGACTGGTACAGTAATGCATACGGAATTTCTTAGTTTGTTTAAAAGAGGGAAGGGAAACTAACATTTATTATTAAACAATTTCTTCCAGGTACTCTTTGAGAGACTCTTATGTGTTGTAGTCAATTCTCTCAATAACTCTATGGATTAGTGGATTAGTACTTCATGAGAAGCAGTTGAGGTTCAGAGAGATTAGGTGACCTAAGGTCATTTGGCAATTAAGTGCTAAAGCTGGAATTTAAATATATGAGACTTGGTGCTCTGTACCTTTTCTCATCTACCTTGCTGGAAGGAAATCCATTCCATTTTCCTAACTGATACCAACTATAAAAGAGAAAAAAAAAAAACCTTTAATGATTCCTAGTTGCTGACAGGACAAAGTCTAAATTCTTTAGCTTGCCACTGTTGGTTTATCATTCATTCATTCATTCATTCATTTATGTAACTAATATTTATAGAATACTGTCTATTATGTGTCAGGATCCGTTTAAGTGCTGGAGATATAGCAGTGATTAAAAGAGAGAAAACTCCTTGATCTCATGGAGCTTATATGCTTGTTTTTTTTAAACATTAAAAAAATAATGTTATTTATTTTTGAGAGAGAGAGAGAGAGAGCAGGGGAGGGGTGGAGAGAGAGGGGGACAGAGGATCTGAAGCAGGTTCTGTGCTGACAGCACAGAGCCCGATGTGGGGCTTGAACAAACCGTGAAGTCATGCTCTGAGCTGAAGTCAGACGCTTAACCAACTGAGCCACCCAGGGGCCCCTCTTGGAGTTTACATCCTAAAAGGGGAGACAGACTATAAGCAGACAAATAAAGTATGCAGTTTATCAGTCCATGACAAATATTGTGCAGAAAAATAAAGCAAGGAAAGGAAGGAGGAGTGTTGGGGGGTTTACAATTTTAAGTAGAGGGGGAAGGCCTTACTCCTGCGAGGATGACTTCTGAGTGAAACCTTGACAGAGGTGTAGGAGGGAGCCGTGCATCTCTGGAGGGGGAGAGCAGTGGAGGCGGAAGGGGGGTGGGAAGCAGAGACGTGGAGGCAGGAGCATGTCTGGCATGTTTGAAGAAGAGCAAGGAGGCAGCGAAGGAAGCCGAGTAAGGGAGAAAGTAGTAAAAAGTATGGTCAGAGCGGCTGGTTGGGGCAGGGTAGGCAGGATCCCAGGTCCCCCTGAGGACTGAAGCAGAGCCATGGGAGAGCACTGAGCACAGGAGGCACATTTCACTGTTCGCCAAGGCTGCTGTGTGGTGAATAGACTGCAGGAGGAGGGGCAGGGCCAGGGAGAGCCATGTGTTCTTCTCTGATGTTCCAGAATAAACAGCGGCCTTTACTTACTCCTCCACAAACCTGCTGTGCTGTCACCTCCCACTTCGCTCATACTCACTCCCCCCCTACGCTCATCTAAGTCCTATCCGTTCTTCCAACCCCAAAGCAAACACCTGGCTTCTTTGAAAGGACTAAGAAAGTGCCCTGCAAAGCCAGAGGCAGAGGTTACCAGCCCCGGAAAGAGTGCCCCCATGTGCGGATGGTTCGGATGGAAAAGATAAATCCAGACGAAGCTTCCCAAGGCGGGTGGAGGAACAGACCCACATATCCTCCTGCTCATACAATTCATCAAGCAGCCCAGGAAGCTTGTTTGTGGCATTCGTTGAATTAATATTGAGTTTCTACCTTTGGATTATTCTATCGATTTAAAACAAATTTTTTTTAAGTTTATTTATTTTTGACAGAGACAGAGTGCGAGCATGAGCTGGGGAGGGGCAGAGAGAGAGAGAGGGAGACACAGAACCCGAGGCAGGCTCCAGGCTCCAAGCTGTCAGCACAGAGTCCTACTGAACCCACGAACTGTGAGATCATGACCTGGGCCCGAGTCAGACTTACGCTTAACCCATTGAGCCACCCAGGCGCCCCTATTCTATTGACTTTTTTTTAATTTTATTTAAAAAAAAAAATTTTTTTTTTCAACGTTTATTTATTTTTGGGACAGAGAGAGACAGAGCATGAACGGGGGAGGGGCAGAGAGAGAGGGAGACACAGAATCGGAAACAGGCTCCAGGCTCTGAGCCATCAGCCCAGAGCCCGACGCGGGGCTCGAACTCAGGGACCGTGAGATCGTGACCTGGCTGAAGTCGGACGCTTAACCGACTGCGCCACCCAGGAGCCCCATCTATTGACTTTTTAAAAAAGCTTCTCTCTCTCGCTCTTCTGTTCAACAGGATCTTCTTCAGCAGGAAGTCAGGGAGGCACTGGCTCATTGTGTCTTGGTTTTCTTTGGAGGAGTTCACGCACTGCAGCACTTTCTCTGGAATATCCGTTGGATGTGAAAGAAATGTAAATGCCACCTTCTAACCTCTGAGAAAACAAGAATCCCACTGGGGCAGATGGAAGCAGACCCTTCTCTGTCTCCCTCTCTTTTTACTCATCACTGTTGGTTCACGCCCGGTTTCTTGGAGGACTGCAGACTCACTGGCCGTTTGTCCGTTCAGAGCCACCTGCCGCGAGACGTCTGTGACTGCCTCCCCGGTAAAGCCCCAGGGGTCCTTGCCACTTAGAATTCTACCACCAGTGCTGTGGACGGTCCCCGGTGCTCTTTGTAAAGCAACCTGAAGCATTTTCTTTCATGAGTGAAATTGAACCTTGTTCTCAAAGCAGAGGTCACGGAAATGGGTGCTTTCTCCTGGCCCTTCCCTGGGTGCTGGGCCCTCCAGCAACCTGCTGGCCCCACCCTTGTTGCCTGTGTCCAGACCTGCAGTGCCCTGTTCTTAGACCTCTCCGTCTACCTCACCTTCCTTCTCTTCTCCCCCTTTTGGAAGCATTAAGAAAGTTTCTGGTTATAAATTATAAGTCCTATATATACATTTTGAGTTCTTTGTGGGAAGAGTGTTCTTTAAAAATTAATAATTTAAGAAATGAAATAAATATTGTTATATTTTTGAGCATGAAACACCTGTGCATGTTCCTTTTGCGAAGGAGGGGTTCCACTGGTTTCTGGCATATGGGTTCAAAAGTTTGTAGATTTTGATCATATGTAGCATTCCCTTCCAAAGGGAAACGTCTTCATTTTTTCAGTTTGTCTCAGGCCATGCCTATACAGTTCCAAAATAGATAAACATTAAACAAAATTTTAAACATCTTTCTTATTTATTTTTACTCTTTTGATAGGTATTTGTTCCCATGGTTAAAAATCAAAACATATAAAAAGGCTTCAATGAAAACTCTTGCTCTTCTTTTCTTTTTTTAAAAAATTTTTAATGTTTATTTTTGAGAGAGAGAGAGAGACAGAGTGTGAGTCGGGGAGAGACAGAGAGAGAGGGAGACACAGGATCCGAAGCAGGCTCCAGGCTCTGAGCTGTGAGCACAGAGCCAGATGTGGGGCTCAAACCCACGAACCAGGAGATCACGACCCGAGCCAAAGTCAGACGTTTAACCGACGGAGCCACCCAGGCACCCCGTGACAGCTGGAGTTCTAAGCCGGGTGGACTGTCCTGAGTCTAGGTTCCTAAAGACTGTGCTGTACTGCCTCTTGGAGAACTTGCCATCCCTCACAGAGAGATGAGACAGTGTTCTGTTAAATGGATCTACCATAATTTATTTCATCAGCCCCCTTTTAATGGATGCCTGGATCGTTTCTAATTGTTCCTTATCATAAGCCATGCTGAAATAAACAACATGTACATTTTGGATAGGTGCGTTGGATTCATTGAACACATTTCCGGCAGTGGGACTGCTGGCTGAAGGGTACGTGCATTTGTAACTTTGCCAGATCTTGTCTTAATACTTTCCGTGGGCTTGCCCAATGTTCTCTGTTCCCCTCGGCCTCTCCAGTGGATTATGTCATTAGACTTTTGAATTTTTGCCCGATTAACACGTAAAAAAAGTGGTATCTCAGAAAACTTTATTTTTTTAAAATTTTTTTTTTCAACGTTTATTTATTTTTGGGACAGAGAGAGACAGAGCATGAATGGGGGAGGGGCAGAGAGAGAGGGAGACACAGAATCGGAAACAGGCTCCAGGCTCCGAGCCATCAGCCCAGAGCCTGATGCGGGGCTCGAACTCACGGACCGCGAGATCGTGACCTGGCTGAAGTCGGACGCTTAACCGACTGCGCCACCCAGGTGCCCCTCAGAAAACTTTATTTTGCACACCTTAATAATGAGTGAGTCTGAGCATCTTCTATATTCCGGGGCCATTCAGCATTTTGTTTTAGGAGGACTTTCTATTCATATCCTTTGCTCCTTTTTCTGTTGGGTTTCTGGCCTTGTTCTTACTAGTTTCTAGGAGCTCATGGCGTATCAGTGCTAAGTAAGCATTTGCCACAGCATCTACCCCTTGGGAATTTCTGCACAAGGTCAGGCTTTCTCCTTTTCCTCGGGTGAGTGTGTTGGTTTGCCTGGAGAAGCCAGCGGCCTGGGAAAAGGTGTAGGGGGATTCCACTGAGTACTGGGGTCTAAGGCAGCAGGGGGTACCACAGCCCCTCTGATGGTGGGGCTCCGCCGGGCCAAACGGCAGGCAGAGGCGGGGTCAGGGCCAAGAAAGTCACCCATCCCTAAGGGGCGAGGCACCTGGTGCAGGCGGACAGCATCGGAGGACCCGTCCCCATCCGAATGCGGAGACACACAGGGGTGACATGAAGGTGGTCTGTTGCTGTCCTGAGCCCAAGACCAGGGGTTCCTTCGGCTCCCCCGATCCCGCAGCATCTCACCTCCATGCCCCTGGGAACCAGGGCCAGGCTGGCCCGAGGAGGGTCCGTCCACTGGCGGGGGCACGCCGGCAGGACCCACGCCTCCGAGCTGGCAAGCAGACAGCGCCCGCGGCTCTGCTCCCGCAAGGGCCGGCCCCTGCCTCCCCGGAGCCCGCCGGGGCGGGAGTGGAAGCCGGATCCCGCTCTTTCGTTTTCGTTTCCCGGAAGGATAGAGATTACCGGAGCGCCCTTGTGAGCCTGCTCGCCCGGGAACCCGAGGCCACCCGGCGCTTCTCTTCTCGAAAGAGATTTCCTCCTAGGCCACCTTCCAGTTTTGGGAGTCGAGTTAGGGGTTGGAGGAAGGAGGCCCAGCAGCCGCAGCCGGCGGAGCGCTCACGACGGACAGCCGGTGGCTCCCTCACCTCTCCACCTGTGATGCAGGTAAGAGCCCAGCGGCTGGGCTGAAGCCCGCAGTGCGCAGTGCGCGAACTGAGCCTCCTGCCCCCCATCCCTTCTCCATTACCTCAATCAAGTTCCATACTCATTTTGTCAGAACTTTTTCCTGGCTGGAATCTCGCTTTCCAACACATAACCAAACTTCACCCTCCATCCCTCTCTCGCCGGCCCTCTCTCCTCCTAACTCACCTCCAGCCCTTCTGTGTTATGTACTGCTCCTCCACACCTTCTTCTCACCCCCTCCATCAACCAGTTGTGATGTCCCAGGAGGTTCCTGCACAAACCAGACCCTCACAGCTGGCAAACGCGACCGCGGAGGCCTCCCCCCACCCCCCTCACTCCTTAGCAGTCCCTCCGCCTTTGCCGCCTTTGCCGTATTTCCCCAGCAGCCTCAGAACCGCCCCAGAGCTGGGCTCCCTCTTCTTCCCACCTCCAAGGCCTTTCTCCACCTCCTCTCTCCATGATCAAGTTTCAGATACATATCCATATTTTATCAGACCTTTCCCTGGCCTTCCTGCTGAGGCCCAGACCCCTCTCAGTAGCTCCCTGGCTGGCATTTCCCAGGCAGTTAAAACCCCGGAATTGGCTGGTATTAGAATGCTTGGAAGAGGGCTGAAGAGTCCACGAGGAGCTTCCTGTGAGTATCAGGCCCTAGACCCTAGACCCTTCTCCAGCCTGGCAAGCCCTCCCTCCCTTGGAGGCTGGATTACCTGGGAAACAGCACCCATGGGAGCAGGGGGGCTGGGTCCCAGCCAGAAATGCCCTCAGAGCTACCCCAAAAGTTGTCAAATCCTCCTCTGCAGGCTTCTGGAGTTTGCTGTGTGGCTCCAAATCCCCAGTCTTTCACTGCAGGTTGCCCTCCTCAGACACCAAGAGATGAAGGTAATGCTCTTGAAGATCCTAGATCGGGAAAATGACTTGCTGGGACTGGTTTCACTTTTGCTTTTCACAGGGTGGCACCTGTGACTGGGCATAAGTCCCAAGGATCCTCCTGTTTCTACAAAATCCTGTCACTTTTGTCATGCCCTCATCCTAACAGATGAACCGAATACCTCTGGGGCGAAGCTGGTTGTAAAATTGTAAAGATATAGGCTTCCCTTGGTGGGACCTTGGGATTTAGAAATTTATCCTTCCCTTTTCTCTCTTGAAAACAGCATTTACTTGGTTGCTTGTTTATTTCTGACTTCAGATCTTTTTATCCTGGCCCCTCAGGTCCCCTGTGTCCTCTCACCAAGGTCCCAGAGAGCATCCCTAGGCTCTTAGATTTTCAGCGTACAATCAGATCTTGGCAGGGGAGCCTTCTGGTGGGGTTCGGCACATTCGTGAAAAACTTGAATCAGAAAGGTGAAATTGATCAAGTGCCCACTGCGTACAAGATGTCGAAGGAACCAAGCTGAAGACATACACGGTTCCTGCCTTTAAGGCAGATGCAGAGATGGTTGCTCTTTCCATTGGAAAAAAAAAAAAAAATCTTAATACATGTAAGGATGGCTGAGCCTTCACCAAGAAGGCTCTTCTTTGACTGCCCTGGCTTTTCTACTTTCTAGGAGGGAGAGTTGGCCAGTTTTTCTGTGAGCCCTGAGGCAGCCACACCACCCCCAGGCACCCAGGCCAAATGTGAAGCTGGAATGGACTTGCTGGGTGAAGGGGGAATCTGCAAGCTGCCAGGAAGACTCCGTGAGTAGAGGGGAGGAGAAAGGCTGATGTTTTTATATTTTTTATTGAAAAAAATTTTTTAAATGTTTATTCATTTTTGAGAGACAGAGAGACAAGATGCAAGCCAGGGAGGGGCAGAGAGAGAGAGGGAGAGAGAATCTAAAGCAGGCTCCAGGCTGCTGAGCTATCGGCACAGAGACTGACGTGGGGCTTGAACCCATAAGCTGTGAGATCCTGACCTGAGCCAAAGTCAGATGCTTAACCAGTTGAGCCACCCGGGAGCCCCAGAGGCTGATGTTTTTAAAGGACATAAATGTGACACATGGACTTCTTACCCAAGAGAATACCTTCCCTCCATTTGCTATTTCTTTCCTGGGTTTTCTGTAACTTTTCCTTGGTGAGGAAGTCAGAGGAGGTCAATGTGAATTCTCACTGCGGTGAGGCAGCTGCCATGGTCAAGGGTGAAGACGAGAAGTCTCCTCATTAGTAAGATGAGGGTTGGGATCAAATGAGCTATGGGGTCTCTTCCAGCCTAAAGACAAAGGATTGGGGATGTTGCCAATGAGGAAGCCAGATGAGGTGAAACAGTGAACCATAGTTGTATGTATGTAGAACTCTCTTTTAAATGATTGTGCTTCATTTTTACTGTTCCTAAAGTAGCATATGCTTATTGTCAAAAATTGGGAAATGGCAGGGAAGCAGAAGAATATGTAAAACAATCAAACCCACCCAAGGAGAGCCATGGGAGACATATTGGCCATATCTTTTTATTTCATTTTCCCGAGGAAACTCCTAACCATAGAACAGGCTGTAGATTGTTTCAGTTGCCAGAGCTGAGGGGTGGAGAAGCGAAGTGACATGCTCCAGAGCACATGGGCTCTCCATGCTAAGGCCAACCCTTGGTCCTGCTGATAATCCTCTAAGAGATTTTTAAATGTACTTCCTAAGCCAAGGGAATCATAAGATAGGCAGCAAGCTGACTGCCAGTAGGAGGTCTTAATCTGGGGTGGGGGGAGGCGGTTCTTGGGGCGGCTGTGGGCGGGTACATCTGACTGGGATTGTGAAGCATCCAGGCCACTTCTTGCTCGGCTCATCCAGGGGCTGGAACACTGCTTAACTGATTTCATACCCTTCTGATTTCCTGGCCACAACCTACTTTTTGAGCTGCTGACAGGACTGAGCAGCGGGCATGACTTCACAGGCCTTGGGGGGACCTGGCTGCCTTTGCTGGAAACAGTGTGGCATTCTCTTAGCGAGGAATGCAGCCTGTGGGAAGACGGGGACTCATGGATACGAGAGAACCACAGAACATGGATGCCCTCACGCCTCAGAGCAGCAGTGGAGGGAAGCGGGAGTGTGCTGTGGGGACAGGGACAAGGGGCTCTGTGAGGAACCTCTCTTGTTTTGTCTTGTCCGAGTGCAAGCCCTGACCGGTAGGTAGCTTGGAGCTCAGGGCTGTTCCAAGGAGATGTTTGGCAACAGTTACATAGAGGGTAGGATTTGGGTTCTGTTCACAACCCAAACCGTGGTGATGAGGAAAAATGGGACTTTGGGGACAGAGCTGAAGACCCTGAGTGTTGCTGTGAAGAAGGACCTTTGATGACATCTCATGGCAGCTGAGGACACCAAGCCTCAGTGGTGGTTGGGGGGGCTTATTTGCAGGTCCCACGAGGCCCTCTATCATCCCCCGTTACCTCCCCAATATTCAAAGTCCACTCTCCTAACTGGCACACCAAGTCCTAGAAGATCAACACTGCAGAGACCTGAGGTGTCCCTCAGGTAATTCACTTGCATTCCAAATAAGGAAATTGGGGGCCAGAAAGTTGTGTTCTGCCCAAAGTCAAGTAACCTTCAGTTACCTCCCTCTTTTGGGGTGCCTAGCTCAGAGTTACTGGGTAAGAGGATATAAGAGGAGTGGGGCTTTAGAAAATGTAGTCATCACCTTGGCAAATACAACGACACCAGACTTTTCATTTTTTGAGGCCCGTTTCGGTGGGGCCGCTCTGAGTCGGTCACCAGGTGTTCCTGCACGTTTCTAGTGACAAGAATTTCCTCTTCTCTTCAGCCAGCCTGTTCCCTGGTTACTCAACTCAGGGTGCCGATTTAGACCTCCTGGGGTACTAGTCCTACTGCCTCCGGCTACATTTCTCCAGAAACAGGCCCTGAAGTACTTCCCCACAGAGGAGCGAAGGACATCCAATTTATTTATTTTTTATTTGATTTGATGTTTATTTATTTTTGAGAGAGAATAAGAGTGCGTGTGTGTGCGAGTTGGGGAGGGGCAGAGAGAGGGGGACAGAGGATCTGAAGGAGGCTCTGGGCTGTCAGCACAGAGCCTGATGAGGGCCTCGAACTCGTGAACTGTGAGATCATGACCCGAGCCGAAGTCGGACGCTTCACCGGCTGAGCCATCCAGGTGCTCCTGAAATCCAACTTAAATGTAAATTGTACGGGGGCTCACTACCAGTGGGGACCTGTGGGGGACAGTGAGAGCACACCCTGAGCTATCCCAGCCCGGGGGGAAGGAAGCTGGGTTTTCATTCACTTGCCTCCCATCCGTGATGCGGTGAGGCTGCTTCCACTGACTCCACTGCAAACTGAAAAGACCCCCTTTTGGGAAGGAGCTAGCAAACCCAGCCGGCTTGGCTCGGCTTCATCCCCACCTTCCCTTTCCAAGTTGCCCTTTGCGCTGGCTAAGTCAGGCGCAGAGTCAGGTGCTGACATTCGACATCTGGCGGCCATCAGAGAGTAGAGGTGAGAGCCAAGGGCCATGGGCAGGGCACCAGCAGCGTCCTCTGTACTTCTTAGATTTCATGACTCATATTTACTTCTGAAAGTATTCAGGCAACAAGTCCTGGCCTTTGGTAAATATCTAGCAGTCTTCCAAGACTGGGAGCGCTAAATGACTCATTTTCCTGTCAACAGCGTCCCAGATGAGCGAACTGCTGACCCCCCCCCCCCCCCCCCGCCCCGTGAGGGGTTGACCTTTCAGATGGCTGTGGTGATGTCATGCCCCTTTCTTACATTTCTGGAAATTGAGTTTCCGTCTCTGGGCATCTCTCTGACATTTATCCCCCGTCACCCACCCCCCTTCCCTCCTCCACCTCCAGCTCCTCTTCTCATCAGCAGGGTGATTTGCCTCAGCAGGAAGGTGAACGAACAAAACAAATCTTGCTTAGCTTTGTGAGTGGGTGCCAAGTGGCACACACAAGTTCCCTGCAGAGCTTACGTTTCCGTGTTTGTTTGCCCGACAAAGATGTGCGGTAGAGCAGGGCAGAGTCCACTCTGGGGGTGACTGTCCTGTCTAGTGACAGGAAGGGGGCTGAGACGGAGGGGCTGGATCCCCCAGGCTCTGCACGCACAAAAGGAGACTCACAGTGAGGCTTCCCTCTGCGGAAGTGGAGAGTGAAAGGGGATTCATACCTTCCCTCCCCCAGGCTGCATCCGTGAGGGTCTCCCCAAGGTCAGGGGTGAGTCGGGAGCCGTGAAGGCAGTACAGGCCCTGGGACCACTTGCGGGAGCCGGGCTGAGGTCCCAGGGAGCCGGGCTGAGGTCCCAGGGAGGGTCTTGGGGGCGGTGATGCAGCCTCTAGGGACAGCTCGGGGGATTTTGGGGAGGCAGTTTTGAGATGGTCACCAGCACAGCCGCGTTTGAGGACAGAGAAACTGAGACTCTGTGCAGCTAGCGGCCAGATGAGGCCTCATGCCTCAGACTCTCAGTTCCTGGTCCTGAGCTGCCACATTTTCCTGGAGCTGATTCTCTGGGGAAAAAAAAAAAAAAAAAAAAAAAAAAAATCTCTGTGAACTTCCCACGGTTGAATGCAGAAGAATTGAGATCTCTGCGTTTAGAAATTGACTTTCAAAGCTCCTAGTTGTGAACAAGCCACGGGCGGAGACCATAGAGCGCCACGTCTGATTTTCAGACGTCGAGGGCAGAGGGAGGACACGTTTCTGCAACGCCCTCGCAGCATACAACACGGGAGAAGGTCCCTTGGGGTATTCCGACAGGTGTTCATGCTGCTGCTCAAGTTCATAGCCTTCACTTATAGAGAGTCCCCAGGCACTTATGTTAATGTGTACAATTCTTTTTTTTTTTAATTAATTTATTTATTTTGAGAGAGACAGAGAGTGTCAGTGGGGGAGGGGCAGAGAGAGGGGGAGAGAATCCCAAGCAGGCTCCGCACTGTCAGCATGGAGCCTGATGCAGGGCTCCAATCCATGGCCACGGGGTCATGACCTGGGTCGAGATCAAGAGCGGGATGCTCAACTTGCAGAGCCACCCAGGCGCCCCAACAGTCAATTCTAACAGAGTGGCTTCTTGCCATCCTAGACCAGGGCATCTCGAATTTTCGTGTGCACGTGAGTCTCCTGGGAGCGTTATAGAAATGCAGATTCTGATTCGGTAGGTTTGGGGTGAGCCTCTAGTAAAAGCTATGCCTCTAGTAAACTCTTGGGTGACACCACTGCTCCCGGAAATACATTCAAGGGCCACGTTTTATACAGCTGTGTCCTAACAGTGCTTTCCCAAGTGTTTGGTCAGGGCAGACAGCCCCTCCTCTGCTGTCCTGCCTGCCCCTTCGTTGCGGTGTATTCAATAAACTTCTATCTTCTTAAAACAAAAAACGAAGCATTTGGCCAGGACGAAGGAGTAAAATCAGTTTAGTGGGTCAAAATAAGCATTTTTAAAAAAATGAAATAGAACAGGGCGCCTGGGTGGCTCAGTCAGTTGAGTGTCCGACTTTGGCTCGGGTCATGATCTCACGGTTCGTGGGTTCGAGCCCTGTATCGGGTTTGCCCCTGTCAGCGAAGAGCCTGCTTCACATCCTTTGTCCCCCTATCTCTCTGCCCCTCCCCTACTCATGCTCTCTCTCTCAAAAATAAATTTTAAAAAATTAAAAAAAAATTTTTTTAATGAAATAGAACATTTCACAGTACATCATAAATAGTAAAGGTAGCTGTGATCTCATGAATACTTTGTTTTGGCTCGTTATAAGTACATGCTTGTGTGGGTCATGATGTAAAATGCATTTTTTTTTTTTTTTTTTTTTTTACTGCGGGTTGCAATTAGAATGGTCTGAGGAACTGCCCTAGATCAAGGCAAGAGAAGCAGTAAGTTAGGTGGAAGCCGGAGCCAAGGGAGAGGCGGGGTGGGGTGGAGTGGGGAGGCTGGAGACTAGAAGTGGGTGTTTGGGAAGCTTTGAGTATTGACAGTGATGTTGTCACCTGCCAGTGAAAGGGAATATGGCAAACAACAAACGGATGGGAGATTCCCAAAGCCAGCAATTTCGGGACAAAGAGCCTCCTGCTCCCTAAAGTCGGGGCCTGGGCTAGACCATGTGCATCTCTGTGCAGACTGAAAAGACCCGTCCTCTGGGAAGAAGCCAAGCCAAACCCAGCCAGGGCATGGGTTGGCTTCTCCCACACCCTCCCATTCCTTCTCTCTAGTGGTGCCTTTGTGTAGGACACCACACAACCGTATGCGCGGGCCCTGCCCCACGGCCTGGTGACCATAAAACTGAATGTGGTTACCAAGAAAAGCAATATCAGCCAGGACGACCAGGATAGACAATAGGGTGATGGATTTGAGGGGACTCCGGACAGACAGTGACACTCAGTAAACCACGGAAAATGGCGATTGCTAAACTGCAGTCATTGTGGCAGAGAAACCAGCTAGTCCCTCTATTTCCAGGCGGGCTCCACCAATGAGGATGCTGATAATCATAATGAATACTATCTGCTGAGTATTTACTCTGGACCAGGCATTATGGCGGGCATATCATACGCACTGATTGAATACACTTAAATAGGACTGGAGGGTGGCTTCTTTTATTATTCCTACCTTACAGATGTGAACACTGGGCTTGGAATTGGGGGAATTACCTTCTCCATAGTCACCCCCCAGGAAACTGGTGGGGCTGGGATTCAAACCCAGGTACCTCCAAACCTGCGGCTGTCACTTAGGCTGAGCAAAAGCCTCCAATGTGGGATGATGACAGCTCCCATTTTTAGAGGACTGGCCAAGCACTTTACCGTCTCCCACGTTCCTCCTGGAACCCTGCCAGGGAGGTAGAAGCCAACTTGGTAGTTCTGATTTGATTGTTAAAGGTAGGCCCAGCTCTGTTGTTCTGGAAGTCACTCTGTCTAGCAGACTGTGGGGGTGTGGTGAGGAGAGTACCCGGGAAATAGCTTTGATCGGGGGGGAGGGGCAGCTTGAGGCGGCTCTTGAAACAAGGACAGAGGAGTGTTGACTTGCTGGGGTGGAGAGTTGAGAGCCATGTCAGTTTCTTTTTTTTTCTTTTCTTTTCTTCTGTTTTGTTTTGTTTTGTTTTCTTTTTTCTTTTCTTTCTTTCTCTTTCTTTCTTTCTTTCTTTCTTTCTTTCTTTCTTTCTTTTCTTCCTTCCTTCCTTCCTTCCTTCCTTCCTTCCTTCCTTCCTTCCTTCCTTCCTGTTTTTAAGTTAATTTAAAAAAGAGAGAGAAAGCACAAGTGGGGGAGGAACAGAGAGAGACGGAGAGAGAGAGAATCCCAAGCAGGCTCCACACTGTTAGTGCAGAACCAGATGCGGGGCTCGAACTCACAAACCGTGAGATCATGATCTGAGCCAAAATCAAGAGTCAGACGCTTAACTGACGGAGTCACCCAGCCGCTCCGCCACGTCAGTTTCTTGAGCAAAAGAGTGAAAGGGGTTTTGTGGGAAGAGAGACCTTGTTGGGGTGGCACTGGGGGGCCAGAGAGGGGTAGATCAGGATGCCTGGAAGTCTTTCAGTGCACTCATGTAGGCCATTTATATTTATTGAGCATCGACTATGTCCCGGGCATTGCTGTAGGTGCTGGAGAGAGCAGTGACTGAGACTGGCAAAGTCTGTGGTCAAGGAGTTGACATTCTAGCGGGGGCTGCAGTGACGACATAAGGAAGCTGGAAGCTCAGTGATAAGGGCAGTGGAGGGAGATGCAGCCCAGGATGGGGAGGGGGGCCTTCAAGTCCCACCCTGTTCTGGGTGTGCATGGGAGACAGTGCTAACTCTTTAGGGAGATACTCAAACCCCCCAATGGTGTCTTGGATACACAGCCCCTCCGGCTTCCCCTGCTAGGGTCTCTGTCCAGATCTGTCCCAGAAGCTTAGAACTAGCCAAGCTGGAAATCCCCAGGGAGCCAGTGGCTGGGGCAGGGAGAGGAAAGCGATATCAGGCTGGAGTCTTGAGAGGCAAAGATGGTTGGTGTGAGGAACTGAAAATACGGTGGGTCACAGCCAAGAGAGGGAGAAGCATGGGCTGCTCTGGGGTGAAGCCCCTGGGTGTGGTTGTACCAGTAAGGGGAGACTCAGTTGGGCTCATCCCAGTAACCAGGTCAGGAAGACGTCTTGGAGGAGGGGGGGCGGTGGGCACCTTAGATCACACTGGCCAGCAATTGCTGAGCTCTGAGGTGTGCTGGGCCCTGTGCCAAGCACTTTACCCGTGTCACCCCAGCTAACAGCAAGAGCTCCGCTCACCTTGGAAAGTGCATACGACCTGCCAGGCCCTGGTCTTCAAATTGATTATCTCGTAGAATCCTGTGACAGCCCCACGTCGCTAGTACTGTATTTGTCACCCTTGATTTGCAGGTGAAGAAATGGAAACACGGTCATTTAGCCAGCTTCCAGCTGGCCTGGCACCAGCTTCGATCCTTATTGTTGCATGGTTTTCCTTTTCCTTTTTTTTTTTTTTTTTTTTAGGCATACTTTACATACAGTCATGTGTACAAATCTTGAGTGTACAAATGCTTATGCATGTATACACTTGAGCAGCCACCACTGAGATCAGGAGCTAGAGCATTTCCAGTGCCCCAGGAAGGTGCCTTGCGCCTCTCCCCAGGCCACTCCCCTCCAAAGGGCGACCACTATTCTGTCTTCTCTCCCTAGACTAGCGTCTATTCTTGATTGTGTTTTTACATCTGGCTTCTTTCCTTCACCGTAGTATCTGTGAGCTTTAATCCACGTGTCACATGTAGCAGCCCCTTGTGCTCTGTTTTATGGTCGAGCAGCATTCCATTGTCCGCAAACATCACGATTTGATCGTCCGTCCTCTGCCTGATGTTTCCAGTTCTTTTCTACTATGACTAGAGCCACTGGACATTCGCATACACGTCTTCCGGAGGGCGTATTCCCACCACGGCTCTTAGGTCTTCACTCAGGGGTGAGTTGCTGGATTGTACAGATGTAGCCTGGGCTCCTAACCCCTACGCCACCCTGCCCCTCAAACAGCACAGTAGCCCAGTGGGGCAGTGTTTTATCTCATTTCACAGAGGGGGAAATTGAGGCTAAGCGAGTCTGAGCAGCTTGTAGGTGACTTGGCTAGCAAGGGGCCGAGCTGGGACCCAGATCCTGGGGTTGGAGATTTAGCCCAGAGCTGGGTGGCTCATCCGAGCTTGGAACTTGGTCCTTCCCTGGGGTCTCGAGTCCTATTGGAAAGCCTTTTGACCTGGGGATTCTTTGAAGACATAAGGAACAGGAAGGTCCCTTTTCTGTATTTATTGGACCTGAGAAGCTGGCAGTAAAGGGATGAAAGGTGAGGGTAGGAGTGAGCAAGAGGTAGTGAAAGAAAAACCAAATCCCACTGCAGGGTGATGACAGGCTTCATTTTCAAGTGCTACTGTGGGACCTCAGAGTCCCTCGGGGACAGCATGGGAAGTCCCCCGCCCATGTCTCTGGACCTGGTAGCAGGACCATACCTGTGGTTGATACTGTCTGCCAAGTTCACGATGTCCCCGCCTTCGTGCAGTGTTAGTGTTTCCATGGAGGCAGGACAGCGAGAGGGGTGTGGGATCCATCCCAGCCCTCTGGCCACACACGGGACAACGCACCCTTCTGACTCAGGATCATAGTTTTGAATTTTCAGGTCGACAGCCTCCAAGATCATGGAATAGGCAATCCCACAAGAAAAATGCAATGGCCAGTTGGCCCCCAGAGCCCCAGAAGCCCTGGCTGGCTCATAGGCCTGCCCCTGGCACTCCTGAATCTCACTGTCGGGTGGCCTCCAGCTTTCACACCACGCAGCTTTTGTGTCTCGGTCACTTCTGCAGCCACTGGACTGACCTCCCTTGGAGGCTCCTCATTTCTATTTCCATCAGCCAGGCATTCCGTTCCCTGCATTCCTGCCAGCTGTGGGTGCTATCGTTCAAATGATATCTCACTCTTCTCTGATTGTGCCTGTCGGGGACCAGTGAGGTGTCACGTCCTGCCACATGAGTATTAGTGGATTTGTTCTACTGCAGAAGTTCTCAATTGGCAGTGGTTTTGCCCCTCTCCCTTGGGGACATGTGGCAATGTCTGCAGACATTTTTGGTTGTCACTCTTGTTGGGCAGTGTGTGTGTGTGTGTGTGTGTGTGTGTGTGTGTGTGTTTGCTGCTGACATCTAGTGGGCAGGGGGCCAGGGATGCTGGGAAGCATTCCACAAAGCTCAGCACAGCCTCCACAGGGAGGAATTATCAGGTACAAAGTGTCAGTAGTGCTGAGGCTGAGAAATCCTGCTCCACCGTGAATTGCTGGTAAGATTTTTTTGTCTTAAAAAAAAATCAGTGTAGAGATGCTCTTCCTCTGTGATAGACATTAGCCCTTTTAAAAAAATATTTATTTATTTAAATGTTTGTTTATTTTTGAGAGGGGGGGAGAGACAGAGCATGAGCGGGGGAGGGGCAGACACACACACACACACACACACACACACACACAGAATCCGAAGCAGGCTCCAGGCTCTGAGCCGTCAGCACACAGCACAGAGGCCGAAGCGGGCTTGAACCCACAAACTGCGAGATCATGACCTGGGTGGAAGTTGGACGCTTAACCGACTGAGTCACCCAGGCATCCCAGCCCCCCCCTTTTTTTTTTAATGTTTATTTATTTTTGAGAGAGAGAGGGAGAGTGAGAGAGTGAGAGCAGGGGAACGGCAGAGAGAGAGGGAGACAGAATCTGAGGCAGGCTTCAGGCGCTGAGCTGTCAGCACAGAGCCTGACGAGGGGCTCAAACACGTGAACCTTGAGATCATGACCTGAGCTGAAGTCAGATGCTTAACCAACTGAGCCACCCAGGCGCCCTGACATTAGCCCTTTATCTGTTATCTGCATTGTAAATATTTCTCTTTATTCTGTCCTCTTTTAATTTCGTTTATGGTGTCTTTTACCACACACACAACTTACGTAATCAAATGTATCTTTCACTTGTTACAGCCTCTGAATTTCCTGTCGTGGTTGAGGGCTCACCTACCCATGTTTAATGCATATGGGTTTCCTATTTACACCTAAAAAAAAAGACTTTAGGGGTACCTGGGTGGCTCAGTTGGTAAAGTGTCCGACTTCGGCTCAGGTCATGATCTCACGGTTTGTGGGTTTGTGGGTTCGAGCCCCACGTTGGGCTCTGTACTGACAGCTCAGAGCCTGGAGCCTGCTTTAGATCTGTGTCTCTCTCTTTCTCTCTGCCCCTCCCCTGCTCACTCTCTCTTTTTCTCTCTTTTGAAAATAAATAAAACATTAAGAAATTTTTTTCTAAATAAAAACAAAAGGACTTTATTTTTAAGGGGTGCCTGGGTGGCTCATTCAGTTGAATGTCTAACTCTTGGTTTTGGCTCAGGTCATGATCTCAGGGTTCGTGTGTTTGAGCCCCGCATTGGGCTCTGAACTGCCAGTGCGGAGCCTGCTTGGAATTTTCTCTCTCCCTCTCTCTCTGCCCCTCCCCTGCTCCCATTCTCTCTCCCAATATAAATAAACTTTTTTTAAAAAAGTAAAAGATTTTATTTGAAACATTAAAAAATTTTTTTTTTAATGTTTATTTATTTTTGAGACAGAGAGAGACAGAGCACGAACGGGGGAGGGTCAGAGAGAGGGAGACACAGAATCTGAAACAGGCTCCAGGCTCTGAGCTGTCAGCACAGAGCCCGATGCGGGGCTCGAACTCATGGACCGCGAGATCATGACCTGAGCCGAAGTCGGACGCTCAACTGACTGAGCCACCCAGGCACCCCTTGAAACAATTTTTAATGTTTTTCCATTTTTGAGAGAGAGACACAGAGAGACAGAGTGTGAGCAGGGGAGGGGCAGCTAGAGGAAGACACAGAATCGGAAGCAGGCTCCAGGCTCCGAGCTGTCAGCAGAGAGCCCGGCAAGGGGCTCAAACCCACAAACCACGAGATCATGACCTGAGCCGAAGTCGGATGCTCAACCGACTGAGCCACCCAGGCACCCCTAAAAGATTTCATTTTTAAGTAACCTCACACCCCATGTGGGGCTCGAGCATACAACCCCGAGATCAAGAGTCACATGCTCCATTGGCTGAGCCAGCCGGGCACCCCCTATTTCCACTTCTATTCAGGTTTCTATCGTTGTATTCATTAGGTCTTAATCCACCTGGAACTGCTTTCGATAAATGGTGACAGGTGAAGATCCAAATATATTTTTACCAGGTGGCAAACCAGTCATGGTTTTACCCTGTCTTAACCTTTCCCACTGAATTAAAATCCCATCTCTATCATGTATTAAATTTACACACACACGCACGCGCGCGCGCGTGTGCACGCGTGCAAATATACACACATCTCCTGGCTCCTTCTGTCCCAATGCTACTTGCCAGTCTTAGGTAACAGCATCAGATCTTGATGGTGCTGCATACCGCAAAGGTCAGTTGCCACTTCTTTTTTTTTTTTTTTAATTTTTTTTTCTCAACGTTTATTTATTTTGGGGACAGAGAGAGACAGAGCATGAACAGGGGAGGGGCAGAGAGAGAGGGAGACACAGAATGGGAAACAGGCTCCAGGCTCCGAGCCATCAGCCCAGAGCCCGACGCGGGGCTCGAACTCCCGGACCGCGAGATCGTGACCTGGCTGAAGTCGGACGCTTAACCGACTGCGCCACCCAGGCGCCCCGTCAGTTGCCACTTCTATTCTTTTTTTTCCCCTTAAATTTTTACTCAATTTCAGATATTTCTTCTTTATTATTCCTTCTCAGGTCCCAAAATAAAGTAAGGGGAGCCTCTCCTTCCACTCAAGCCGGGCTGTGTTGCCCTGCTTTCTGCGTTTGTAGCCTGGAGCCCCGTCCCTCTGTGCAGCTGAGCAGGAATGGTCCTTAGTCACTGGTTGCCTCGCTCCTGCCAGCCTCCCCCTGGGCCATGTCCCCAGCCGTGGCACAGTGCCTGGCACATGGCCAGTGCTCATTAGATATTGGCTGAATCGATGATCAAGCAGATGCACGTTTTCTTTTTTGGTAAACGGGAAAACTGGTCTTCTCTCTTGCGCTAATTTGGGACCAAGGCAGTCACAGGTTGGTTTAGTCTTTGGACAGTTACCTCCTCCGTCTCAGTTTGCCTACCTGGCACACCAGCCCTGATGAGCTGGGCGCCTTCCGCTGTCACGTGGCCAGGGTCCTGACAGGGCCGAAAAGCTCTCGGGAGGACAAGAACCACACAAAGTGCAGCACCAGGCTGCCATCACAGTGGGCACAAGGCTGGGGGGCTCCAATACGTTTAGGGGCCCACAAAAATGTTCTGACTGCTTTTAAAATCAAGAGAGGGGCACCTGGGTGGCTTAGTCGGTTAAGCTTCCAACTTTGGCTCAGGTCATGATCGCATGGTTCATGAGTTCAAGCCCCACATCACGCCGTGTGCTGACAGCTCAGAGCCTGGAGCCCGCTTCGGTTTCTGTGTCTCCCTCCCTCTCTGCCACCCCTCTCCTGCTCGTACTTTGTCTCTCTCTCTCTCTCTCTGTCAAAAATAAATAAACATTAAAAAAATTTAAAAAATAAAATGAAATCAAGAGAAAAAATATGAACTTTTAGGCAGAAGAAAACGTTTTAATATATCACGATGCACTCGCCTTTATGCAATGCAGTCATAAAATATAATTTTAAATATTTTTTAGTGGAGGAAGGGGCCTAGGAAGGCAAGAGTCCCAAGGGTCCAGGAAGCCGTAATGTGGCCTTGTTAAACACAACCCAGATTAGTGGGGTAAATATTTGGCATTGGTTGCCTCATAGACCCAGGCGGAGTAGAAGCATAGGAAGGAATCAAATAAAGCAACTGCTTGTCTGGGTATTTCCAGAGAGAAGAACACACACGCTGAAATGGGTGTAGGAGACTTTCTTGTCCGCTGGGCGGTTCCCTGAGCAAGCCCAGACCTGAGCTGGCTCATTAGAGCTGAAGGGTGCGGCAGCCAGACAGACCTGGATTCTGGGCCCGGCCGTACCTTGTGCTACCTGTGTCACCCGAGGCTAGTCACTTAACCTCTGGGAGTCTCAACTTCCTCATTGGGAAAACAGTAACAGCAACACGCGTTCTTTGTAGGACCGTTTGATCATACATGCAATCGGTCAACATCTGTTTAGGGAGCACTTCCTACGGTCCAGGCACCGTCCTGGGTGCTGAATACATACAACAACGTGCCCCAGCACACCCCGCCCAGTGCCTGGCACATAATAGTTCCTTAGTAAACATTTGCTGAGTTAATAGTTGGAAAGCGGGCTGGGCTGGTAGGAGGAGCCACCAAAAACAAAATAGGCAAACACAGGGCACCTGGGTAGCTCAGTCGGTTAAGCGTCTGACTCCTGACTCCAGCTCAGGTCACGATCTCACCGTTTGTAAGTTCGAGACCCATATAGGGCTCTGTGCTGACAGCACGGGGCCTGCTTGGGATTCTCTGTCTCCTCTCTCTCTGCCCCTCCCCCTGCTCATGCTCTCTCGCGCACGCTCTCAAAAATAAAGAAACTAAAAAAATAAAAAAAAAAAATAACTGAACACAAACATAAGGCATAGATAATGACAAACCTAAACATGTACGTCAAATGTAATGACAAGGAGAGTAAGGTGCCAGGAAGGAAAAGAACAGGACGTGGTGACAAAGTGGGGGGCAGGACAGAAGAGCATCTGCTCAGGTGTAGCGTTCAGGGTGGGCTTCTCGGAGGAGGTGACACTCCTGAAGAGCAAGCATGAGCGATTATTGAGGGGAGAGCCCTTGCCCCCACCCTGTGCCCTTTCCCAGTCCCTGTCCTCACGGTGGTTGCAGGCATCCAGCCGGCACTCTGGAGCAGGGAGGACGTGCTGCACTGGCTGCGTTGGGCCGAGCAGGAGTACTCTCTGCAGCGCACGGGGGAGCACGGCTTCGAGATGAACGGCCGAGCCCTCTGCATCCTCACCAAGGATGACTTCCGGCTTCGTGCACCTGGTTCAGGTCAGGGAAACTCGCTGGCTTCCCTCTAAAACGTGCTGACAGAGACCCACGTAGGCCCAGGGGGGGATGATGGACGCACTGGTTGGAGGAGCTTGCTCACCTCCCAGCATGGCAGATGTCCCCTTTTCCGTAAATGTTTCCCGGGGGGGGGGGGGCCCTCGCTAGAGCGGGCCTGCAGGAAGCTGTTTGGCTGTTGTTTGCAGAGTCCCCAGTGTCCTGTCCTGCTGTCGCTTCCCCTCCCCTTCCCCGTGGCTCTCATCTCCCCTACCCATTTCCATCCTGCCACCTCTCATCTCGTCTGCGTGAAGCTGTGACTGACGCCGGCCCTCCCCTGAGAGGCAGGTGACTGACCTGCCCCCTGCCCCCACCCCCAGGTGACGTCCTGTATGAGCTGCTTCAGTACATCAAGACCCAGCGGCAAGCCCTGGTGTGTGGGCCCTTTTTCGGAGGGGCCTTCAGGCAGAAGATGCCCCCTCAGCGCTGCCCCTGCCTCCTGGAAGGTGAGGGAGGCTCTTCTCGGAGCTCTGGGACCTCCCCTCAGTCGGCCTCTTTGGGAGGGCAGGCCTTCCTCCAGGCAAAGGAATGGAAGAGGCAGCTGTGTGGGCCAAGCCCCCGCTTCCCTCTGCCCTGCCTCCTCAACCCTCACCTCTGGCCCCTGTGAGCCTCCTGGCAGCCCTCCAGGCTGCAGCCTCCCATCTCCTCAGTTCTCTGCTCTCCTGTCTAGCGAAGTGTTGTTTTCTGGTGTCCCTATTTCCTCTCCTCCTGATCTCCCTGTGGAAATTGCTCTTGTCAGGGACTCTAGAGACCTGAACGTGGGGATGTCCGCGTCCAATGTTGGTCCTTATTCACTGTCACCTCTCATGACCGCCCCGCAGACTCTTCCCTTGGCTTCCAGAACACCCCACGGTCACTCCTTCTCAGCCTCTTGGCTTCTCATTTTCTCCCCTACTTCTAAATGTTGGGGTAGCCCCAGACTCAGGGGGTCTCTCCTCTATCTGCACTCAGACCTAGGTAATTTCATGTAGTATCGGGTGTTTATACCATCTGGTACTGATGATTCCTACAGATACCCGGACCTCTGTGAATTCCAGACGTTTGCACCCCACACTTCCCCTGGAATGTCTAATGGACATCTCAACCCTAAAAGCTCCTAAAGCAAACACCTGATTCTTGTCCCTCCCCCCAACCCTGCTCCTCTCCTGGGCTTCCTTGTCTCAGCAAACCGCAGCTTCATGCTTCCAATTGCTCTGGCCAAAACGTTGGATGTCACTTTTGATTGTTTTCTCTCTTTCCTGCCCAAATCACAGAATCCCAACCATCAACAAGTCCTGTTGACTCGACCTTCAAAATCTATCCAGGGGTGCCTGGGTGGCTCAGTTGGTTGAGTGTCCAACTTTGGCTTAGAGCATGGTCTCGTGGTTTGTGAGCTTGAGCCCCGCATCGGGCCGTCTGCTGTCAGTGCGGAGCCGTCCTCAGATCCTTTGTCCCCACTACCCGCCCCCCCCCCGCCCCTCCCCTGCTCTCTCTCTCTCAAAAATAAATAAACTTAAAAACATCTATCCAGAACCAAGCCATTTCCCACACCTCCACTGCTGTCCGTGGCCCAGCCTCTATCACCTCTAGAGAACCTCCTCACTGGTCTCCTTGCTCTGCTCTTGACCTCCTATGATCTATTCGCAATAGAGCAGCCAGAGAGATTCATAAGGCAGATCGTGTCGCTTCTCTGCTCAAAATCTTCCAATGGCTCCCATCACACTCAGAGTCAAAGCCACAGTCTTTACAATGACCTCCTGCCCTCTGCTGTCCTCTCCCGCCCCTCTCCCTTTTGCTCTTGCTGCTTCAGCCACTCTGGCCTCCATGTTCATGGAACAAACCAGAGACACTCCTGCCTCAGGGCCTTTGCATTCGCTGCTCTCTCTGCCTGGCATTCTCTCCTCTTGATACCCACATAGCTCACTCCTCTACTTTCTTCAGATGTCTGTTAGATGTTAACACGTCAGTGAGGCCTTCCCTTACCATCACGTAGCTCTCTATCTTTCCTGGGATTCCCTATCTGCCTTAGAGTGCTTTATTCCTGCGCCCCGCCCCCCACCCCATTGTATACTCTTCCTATTTTCTTCTTTATTTCAACCATCTCCCTCCCTTTCCAATCTCCCACTCCCCCACTGCTAGAATATAAGCTCCATGAGGGCAGGGGCTTGTTTTGAGTTCAGTGATATGTCCCCAAGACTTTTAGAACAATGCCTGGCTCACAGAAGGTTCTCAGTAAATATTTGTTGGGTGGATGGAGAGGACAAAGGACTGAGATACAAGGCACCTGGATTCTGGATGTGGCTCTGTCACCCCTTGGCTTTGCAAACAACTTTACAGATGAGGGAACAGGTTTGAGAGATTATGTCACTTGCCTGCTGGGAGCTGGGGTTAGCACTGGGCTGTCTGGCCCTCCCCCATGTCCTCCGTTGCCTCCCTGACCTTCCAGCTGGGAACTGGACGGACGAAAAGCATTAGGAGTGCTGCCCCACGGGGATCCCAGGCATGCATGGAGGGGCTGGGGGAGGCCCTGGGCCCGCAGAATCAACGGTGCTCATCTGCTTGCAGAGGGGACTGGGCGACCTCAATTGGCCCCCCGAACGGGTCTCCTGCAGCAGCCACCACACCTGGGGTTTGCCAGCTCCTTGAGCCACCTGGCCAGGTGGCCCCTTGGCAGGGAGGACTCCCTCAACGTATCTCACTGTTCAGAGCTCAGCTGCAGGGCTGAGGGAGCCTGCTCCTCCCCCATGATGCCGGAGGCTCCCATTGATGGCAGGATCGCTGGTGAGTAGGAGGCTTGTGTGCCCCTGGCCAGGAGGGAGGAGGCCAAGTCCCAGGGGGTTATGAGTGAGAGGGAGGAGGGTTGTTTCGAGCTGGGTGATGAGAGGGTCTGTGCTGGGCTATTGGAGTGTGGGGTGACTGTCCTGTGTACTGGCCATAATCTAGCCACAGCAGTCAGGGCTCCCCAGGATTGCCAAGCCCACCCTGTCTCCAGTTCAGCCAGTCCTAGTCAGACAGTGAGCTTGGCACGGGTGAGTATTCCGCTCCTTTATTCTTTTGTTTTTGTTTTTAAAAATCTGTTTTTTTTTAATTTTCTATATATTTTATTTTAGTTTTTGGTTAGATATTCAGTGAAATTTCTTTTTTTCTTCTTAATTTAAATCCATGTTAGATAACATATAGTGTCATGATGATTTCAGGAGTAGAATTTAGTGATTCATCACTTACAGAGAACACCCAGTGCCCCTCCCAAATGCCCTCCCTAATGCTCATCACCCATTTAGCCCATCCCCCACCCAACACCCCTCCAGCTACCCTCAGTTTGTTCTCCGTATTTGAGAGTCTCTTACGGTTTGCCTCCCTCTCTGTTTTTATCTTATTTTTGCTTCCCTTCCCCTATGCTCATCCGTTGAGTTTCTTAAATTCCATAGATGAGTGAACTCATATAATATTTATGTTTCTCTGACTTATTTCGCTTAGCATAATACAGTCTAGTTCCACGCACATTGCTACAGATGGCAAGATTTCATTCTTTTTGATTGCTGAGTAATACTCCATTGTATATATACACCACATCTTCTTTTTTTTTTATTTTATTTAAAAAAAAATTTTTTTTTCAACGTTTATTTATTTTTGGGACAGAGAGAGACAGAGCATGAACGGGGGAGGGGCAGAGAGAGAGGGAGACACAGAATTGGAAACAGGCTCCAGGCTCTGAGCCATCAGCCCAGAGCCCGACGCGGGGCTCGAACTCACGGACCGCGAGATCGTGACCTGGCTGAAGCCGGAGGCTTAACCGACTGTGCCACCCAGGCGCCCCTTCTTTTTTTTTTTTTTAATGCTTTTATTTTATTTTTGAGACAGAGAGAGACAGAGCATGAGCAGGGGAGGGGCAGAGAGAGAGGGAGACACAGAATCTGAAACAGGCTCCAGGCTCTGAGCCGTCAGCACAGAGCCTGACGCGGGGCTCGAACTCACGGACCGTAAGATCGTGACCTGAGCCGAAGTCGGAAGCCCAACCGACCGAGCCACCCAGGCGCCCCTACACCACATCTTCTTTATCCGTTCATCACTTGATGGACATTTGGGCTCCTTCCATAATTTGGTTATTGTTGAAAGTGCTGCTATAAACATTGGGGTATACGTGCCCCTATGCCTCAGCACTCCTGTAGCCTTTGGATAAATTCCTGGTGGTGCTATTGCTGGGTCACAGGTTAGTTCTATTTTTAATTTTTTGAGGAGCCTCCATAACTGTTTTCCAGAGTGACTGCACCAGTTTGCACTCCCACCAGCAGTGCAAAACGTGTTCCTCTCCTTTAGACGACGTGGGGCTCAAACTCACAAACCTCGAGATCATGACCCGGGCCAAGGTCGAACATTCAACTGACTAAGCCACCCTGGCTATTTATTTATTTATTTATTTATTCATCTATCTATAAATGGTTGGGTGCTTCCTATGTGCCACGTGCGATTCTGAGGCTTGTATTTAATCCCACGTTGGCTTTTTGAGGCTGGTCTTATTAGTCCCATTTTACAGGTAAGGAAAATGAGGCACAGAGAGGTTCAGGGACTCCCCCACGATCGATCACACAGCAATAAGTGGCAGAGCTGGGACGTGAACCCAGGCGGTCTGGCTCCTTCTACATTCATCGTTAAAGGGTTGACTAACAGGCTGCCAGACAGACTGACAGATAAACGGGCTGCCTTTCCAAAGGTGTGTTGGTTAGCCATGGCAGAGTAACTCCATTTATTCTAAGACACCACAGAGGGGGCAGGAGCCTGGCTTCTGGATCAAAAACAACTGGGGATCACTGAGACACAAGTATTTGATCTTTTACAGAACAGTGCTTAACATTCTTTGAGCACTTACTCTGTACCAGGCACCGTGCTAAGGAGTTTGGGATATATTATGTTACTTAATTGTCATATCATCCCCTACAAGTAAACTGTGGCTCGGAAGAGGTTAGGGAACCTGCCTGAAATGACCCAGCCAGGTGGCCCAGGTAGGGGGACTTAAGCTTTTGTTCCCAGGCTCCCTCTGCCGCTTGCTCTCCACGATGGCATGTTTGATTTTCCCAGGCCTCTCACCAGGGTGCTTGACAGGATGGGTTTAACAGTTAGACTCCTTGGTCTGCCTGCCGCTGAGGAGCTCCGTGCCCGGGACATGTCCAACCCCTCTCTGAGCCCAATTCTTTATGTCTTCCTGGGGATAAAGGTAGCCATTTCCTAGAGTTAAGGCGAATCAAAGAGACAATAAGCCCCCACAAGTGGCTGTTTCTTTTTTTTTTTTTTTAATTTTTTTTTTCAACGTTTATTTATTTTTGGGACAGAGAGAGACAGAGCATGAACGGGGGAGGGGCAGAGAGAGAGGGAGACACAGAATCAGAAACAGGCTCCAGGCTCTGAGCCATCAGCCCAGAGCCCGACGCGGGGCTCGAACTCACGGACCGCGAGATCGTGACCTGGCTGAAGTCGGACGCTTAACCGACTGCGCCACCCAGGCGCCCCACAAGTGGCTGTTTCTGGTAGTATTGTCGTCTTGACCATCCTGCCGCATGGCTGGGCCCGGGCCTTATGAGCCCCAAAGCACCTTACTAATTAATGCCTGTCCTCACAGCTCCAGGAGAGTGCCCTGTCCCTACCCTCTGTGCTCTATTGCAGATTGCCGGCTGCTGTGGGATTATGTGTACCAGCTGCTCTCTGACACCAGGTACGAGCCCTACATCAGGTGGGAAGACAAGAACGCCAAGATCTTCAGAGTTGTGGATCCAAACGGGCTTGCCAGACTCTGGGGAAACCACAAGGTAAACCTCAGCCACCAGGTGGGATGACCTCCACACATCCAGAAGAGGACAGGGTAGGGGGTCAGAGTGGACCCATCAGCACTAAGGGATGGTCCTCAATGGACGGGGGCTTCACCAGCAGCTCCAGATGTGTCGGGATGGTTTTATTTTAGGAGAGACTGAGGGACAGGAAGTTACTTCTTGAGGATGGGGAAGTTCAGGGATCTTGCCTTCTACTTGTTTAGCACTTGAGACCTTTTTAATTTTGTTTAATGTTTATTTACTTTTGAGACAGAGACAGAGACAGAGTGTGAGCTGGGGAGGGGCAGAGAGAGAGGGAGACACAGAATCTGAAGCAGGCTCCGGGCTCTGAGCTGTCAGCACAGAGCCCGAGGCGGGGCTTGAACCCACAGGCCACTAGATCATGACCTGAGCTGAAGTCAGACGCTTAACCGACTGAACCACCCAGGCGCCCCATGAGACTTTCAAAGCATGTTTCCATGAGTGGTGCCACGTCTGCTGCGGGGCGGCTGGGCCAGATGAGGAAACTGGTTTCCGGGGGGCAGCTGGGGTAGAAATCCCGGTCTCAGGCCCTGCGGGAGCATCAGGCGTCAGGGCTGGAAAGGCCTGGGAACCCCTGGGGCCAGCATTCCCGGTGTGAGGGACGCCTATACCTAAAAAGGGCACCTGCCAGACGACTTTAGGTGGTTGGCTCCAAATTCTAATAATTAAGTATTTATTTTAGTAAGAAGGAAGATGAAAAGTTTTAACTACGATGTCAGTTTCTTGATTGACACTGGTGATATAAAGCAAGTGTCCTTGTCTATAAATAAAGTCATTTAACTAAAAAAGGAGCCTTAAAAAAAAAACTATTAGCAATAATGGTGATCTACAGGAGATGGCATTTCTTAAAATGGCATAGCGTTTGATTGCTAGGCGCTGCTCTGAGAGCTTTCCCCGTAGTAACTCATTTAATTCCCAGGTGACGTCATGAGGTAGGCGTCAGAGGGCAAATGGAGGCACAGAGCAGTTTTTCCCAGAGTTTGCAGGCAGTGGATGGCAGAGCGGGGGCTGAACACAGAGAGTGTGGCTCAATGCTCCCCTCTTGTTGCCTCTCAGTGGTCTGGGGGCTGGAAGGATGCAATGGACTAAAGTTTGGGCGTGCTTACCTGGTCCAATCCCCAAATAGTACCGGGAGGGAAACTGAGGCCCAGAGAGCAACAATTCCATTCCATGAACGTGTACTACCTGCCAAGCATTGTGCTAAGTGCTCTATGGATTAGCTAATTTAATCCTCAAACAAACCTGTGGGATGGATGTTCTTATCCTCATTTTATAGCCGGGGAAACAGATGCAGAGAGGTAAAGAAACTTACCCGAGGTCACGCAGCTGCTTTATGTTGACCCCAAAACCCAGCCTCTTTGCCCTTCCTCTGCACTGCCCACCCCTCAGAGAGAGAAGAAGGAAATACCTTGGCTAAAGTCACGCAGCTTGTGGGGAGCTATTCTTACTATATGCCCCTTACCGAGCCGGCCGTCGTCATTTCCAACTAGATATATACTTATTTGTTACTACTTGTGACATTGGCTATTTAAAAGCAATGTGTGAGTCACTCCTGCCCCATGGTTTCCAGCCCCGTATTTGTCCTCCGACCTTCCCCTGCCTTTCTCCTCCCAAACTCAAGAGAACTCTTGTAACCCCTCACAGAACCCTGGGCTGAGGGGCTTAAGAAACCATCCAGTTCGACCTGCTCCTTTCCAGGTGTGGAAACCAAGTCCTGGAAGGAGCAAGGTAGGGAGCGGAGGGTGACGTGGGACTGCTTTGCCTTCTAGAACCGGGTGAACATGACCTACGAGAAGATGTCACGTGCCCTGCGACACTACTATAAGCTGAACATCATCAAGAAAGAGCCTGGGCAGAAGCTCCTGTTCAGGTGAATAGCCTAGGGGCCGAGGTGAAAAGGGGAAACAGGGCTGGGCTTGGGCGGGCTGGAAACTCTCTGCGGCTAGGGCAAGGGCTGATTTGCTCCTGGGGCCCAAATTCCAGATTTCTGAAGACGCCCAGGAAGGTCGTCCAGGACAGGGAGCAACCAGAGAGCCCGGAGCAGGGCAGGTTGGATTTCAACGAGGAGATGCTGCAAGTCTCTCCCTGAGGGGCAGGTGGATTCTGGGTACCAACCGAGTCTCCCGGGAAGGCACCTGGCCGCACGGTGGCCTCCTCCTCCCTCCCAGGGCAGCAGGGATCCCCAGCAGGTTTTGCACTCAAGGGATCACAGCTGTTGTCTCTGACCTCAAAGCTGCCTGGGCACCTGGGAGGCTGGGAACTGGAAAGCCTCACATTCAGGACATGGTCGGGGGGCATCATTCTTTGGTAGGGCAGCCCTGGGGCTCAGTGGAGGGCAGGGAGTGATCCCTCTCTCTGCCCTACCCCTTGCTGCCTGCCCAGCTTGGGAGTGAGAGCATCCAGCCCAATTCCTTCAACTTACAGAAGAAGGAAGCGGAGATCCCTTACTGGACCTCAGTTTCCTCATCTGTGAAAGGGACGAGCTCATGACAACCTGACCTCAGGGGGCTGATCCTGGCTGGGAAAAAGGAGTATTGTTTTGTCAGTCTTAGTAATAATAATGGTAACTGACATTTAAGTGTTTACTATGTGCCAGGCCTTGTGCTAAGGGTCCTTCCTATAATTTATGTCATTCAACTCACACTCCAAACCCCTGAAGTTTAAAGATGGGGAAATGGAGGCAGAGGTTTGCAGAGCTGGGATGTGTCTCCAAAACCCAGTGCTATTACTTGGTTGGTTGGCTGGTTTTAGTGACTCTGAATGTATTGGGCACTTCTCAAGCAAAGGCCGTGGCCCTACCTCTCTGCCCTCAGCGTCTCTGCTGAACAGTTCATTTCACTTGGCCCAACCTCCATTTCCCGAGTTTTCGGAACTTTGGTGCCTCTGTGACAGTGACCGAGTGAAGATCTCCACTCCCTCTCCACCTGTGGTTTCCTGTCGCCCGTTCCTGGACCTGCCGTGTGACCTTGGGCAAGTTGTTTCATTTCTCTGGAGCCTCAGGCTTCTCAGCCACAAAATGCAGAGGCTAGTCCTGCCCTGACCTCTCAGCATTGCAGGAAATCTTCCTAAGACAGCGTCTGTGACATGCCTAGTGGGCACCTGCTCTGTAAGGAGTACGGAATCCGTGTTAGCCAAGAGGACTCTGCAAACCCAGAGCTGCTCTAAAGCAGGGAAATGCCTCTGTGCTATGGGTTCAGCTTCTCTCTGCTCCATACCCCCCCCCCCTTCCCCCTGCCTCCAGACTGGCTGGAGCCTCCCGAGGGGGTCAGAACCTCTGCCCGGCGACCCGTCCAGTAAGGTTTGGGGGAGAAAGGGAAGGGAGTGTTTTCACTTCGCTGAAAACAGAACTTCTTATAGTCACATCTTCTTTCTTGGAAGGAGGAAACCACTCCTGCCTCTCGTCCCCAGCAGGCCAGGAAATCCCCCTTCTGGCTGAGCCTGAACTGGCTTTGAATCACTGTGCAGAAACTGATAAGGATTCTCAGACTTTGGCCCTCAGAACTGTGACCACTCTTGAGCGGGGCTTATGTCCTGGCTTAGTTCCCCGCACCCCCCCACCCCCCCCAGCCGGGGCCCTCGACAGTTCCACACCAGAGGAGGCCGGGCAAGTGGCCTTGTCCAAAAGGTTCAGTAAGAAAATCCTTGGCCGCTGTCATCTTCCTTCAGACTGTTCCATTTCCTTGACTTTGTTCCAGGATGAACCCATGCCCCATAGCTTTTCTCATCCTCTTTAACCCACAACTACACAACTGGGCTGGGAAAGACTGTCACAGTCAGCGTGTCCAGACTCCTTTTATTGATAAGGCAACTGAGGCCAGAGAGGGGGACTGACCTGCTCAAGGACACACAGCCCAGCTCAGCCTGCTGACTCCTAATGGGGTCTCATCGGTTACTTCTTCCAGGGAACCGTTGGCAATCGCCTGGGGATGTGTTTGTTAATGGTTGTTAACAGCTGCTTATCCCAGTGATTGTGTCTTCTTCACCCAGGGGGTGATGAATCTCACCCCAGTGCTGGGACCACTGGGGCCTGGGTTGGGCAGAAGTCTACCACCCCGGAGGAGCCCGGAGCCCTGGCCTCTCCACTCATTCCCGGGGAGGGGGATCTCCACCCTTTCCCCATCTCCCCAGGCGCTGGTCTGGAACATACACCTCGGGATTCATTCAGCCCTTCCCTCCACCAGCATCAATGGAGCACTTGCTGTGTACCTGGCGTCAGGGGAGGCTCTGGGTTTACAACCAGTTTTTACATAGTCGGATTCTTGAAAAGTGATGGGTCACTGGAACCATGTCAGAATGGGCTTCCTCACAAGTGATTTTACAGAGCAGGAAATATATGCTCATGATTTGAAAAAGTAGCCAGCCATGTCTGTCTTTTTCTTTTTCTTTTTTTGCCAGATACTATTAAAGTCAACAGTCGATAAACAATTTATTTCAAAAGTGCGTGTGTTAAGAGGTTCATTAATGAAATAAATGACACCAGTCACTCTCTCCGTCCGGTCAAACCACTTACCACACTAACCCAGGAGCACAGGCTCCATTGTTCTCCATCTTCTCTGCTATGTGGATTCTTGCCAACAGTCTTTTTCCCTCGCAAAGAAATTCCACACCCCCCTGGCTTTACTGAGGGATGATTGACATGTAACACGGTGTACGTTTGTGACGACATCTAGCGCTTCCTTCAACCCTGGTGACTCTGCCGCACTTCGGGCTCCTCGATGCCGGCGACCCATCATCTCTCGCGGAGGAGCCTAGTGGCGACGACCTTTCTTGGCTTCTTCCTCTGGTCCCTCCCCATGAGGTTAATCCACATTTTCTACCCAAGTGTTCTCTCTGAAGTTTTGTAGACATGAACAGAAAACACGTACGTTTCCAGAGTAAGGTCTTCATACCCCCAACTCTCCAGCATCTGGCGGTGAACGTGAAGGTGCTCCTGGCTCAGAAGGAGCCCGGTCCCCTCCTCTGTGCTGGCTTGGCCCCTCACTGGGACTTCTGGACTCAGCTGCCACAGGGATAGCTCCACGATTTAGGGGAAGAGTTTAAAAAGTATGTTGTTCTGGGGTCACGTGGGTGGCCCAGTCAGTTGAGCATCTGACTTCTGCCCAGGTCGTGATCTCGCAGTTCAGCCCCACGTGGGGCTCTCGGCTGTCAGCCTGTCAGTGCAGAGCCTGCTTCAGATCCTCTGTCCCCCTCTCTCCACTCCTCCCCTGTTTGCACCCTCCCTCCAAATAAATAAACATTAAAAAAAAAGTATGTTGTTTTGGGGCGCCTGGGTGCCTCGGTGGGTTAAGCGTCCGACCTCGGCTCAGATCATGATCTCGCAGTCCGTAGGTTCGAGCCCCGCGTCGGGTGCTGTGCTGACAGCTCGGAGGCTGGAGCCTGCTTCACATTCTGTGTCTCCCTCTTTCTCTGCCCCTCCTTGGCTCTCTCTCTCTCTCTCTCTCAAAAGTAAACATTAACAAAATTATATATATATATATAGAAAGTATGTTGTTCGGAAATCAGAATGTGCGTATTTTAAAAATATTTTAATGATGAACCAAATTTTTTAAAATTCCTAAACCACTGTGAGTTAATTGCTGATAGGGGGAGGGATGCTGGTGGCATACGAAGAGAGTGCGGCCCTGCCTCTGGGAAGTTCACACAGACATTGTCGCAGTCCACAGGGAGAGGTTCAGTGAGAGGCATGCCCACTGGAGACAGTGGTGGACAAAGTGGCATGGGTGAATTCTGCTCGGGAGGTGCCAGACAGGGGGTGTCTAAGAAGGTTCAGGGGCACCCAGGTGGCTCAGTCAGTTGAGTGTCCCACTCTTGATCTTGGCTCAGGTCTGATCTCATGGTTCAGGATTGAGACCTGAGTTGGGTTCTGTGTTGACAGCATGGAGCCTGCTTGGGATTCTCTCTCTGCCCCTCCCCTGCTCAGGTGCGTTCTCTCTCTCAAAAATAAATAAACTTAAAAAAACTTTTTTTAATGTTTGTTTATTTTTGAGAGAGAGAGAGAGAGAACGCACACAGGCAGAACGCACAGAATCCAAACAGGCTCCAGGCTCTGAGCTGTCAGCGCAGAGCCCTATATGAGGGGCTCGAACCCATGAACCCTGAGATCGTGACCTGAGCCGAAGTCCGATGCTTAACTGACTGAGTCACCCAGGTACCCCATCTAAATAAATAAACTTAAAAAAAAAGGATCCTATGGGCTTCTGTCTCTGTTTGCCCCATTTCTGGGGGGCCTGGATGTGTGGTGGGGCTGTGGGCTTTCTGATCACCATAAGCTGAGGGTGGGGCAGGGGAATCAGTGGCAGGGCTGAGTGCAGAAGCCCATCCCTTGTGGGGGGGGGTGCAAAAGGGTCCCCAAGTCATGTGCTTGGTTCAACCTTGCTTGCTAAGGCAGGAAAGCAGACCAGGGTTGGGGCTGACACCCTCATGAGGGTGAAGGGACAGCCTTTGGGGACAGGGAGGGGCCGTCCCGTGGTTGACCCATGAGGACCTCTGGGTCCCAACAGCACCAACTGCACATGCCCCACATCACGGGGCAATGGATGCTGTGAGGAAAAATCATTATTTAGAGTCCACAGGGAGCCTTCGAGTGTTCACCCACCAGATGACTTAGCAGCCTGTCCCGCTTCAAGGGAACCAGGCTGGCCTCTAACGCCCAGGACCAGGCTTGGGACGCATGGTTAATTAAAACCATGCCCTTTTCCCCAGAACTGAAGTGAAACCAAAAGGAGAAGTGGTGAGAGGAGCCGCTGGCCTGGGGCAGGGTGCCCACTGCCCTTGGGCCCCCTGGGCGTCACCATCCAGAGCAGAAGGAAGCCTGGCCCAGAGCCAGAGCCCGCTTCAGTGTTTTAGGGGGGCTGAACGAACCCAGCACTCCCCTCAGGTGGGACGGCCCTGGCCCACTGAGCTTTCAAATGTCTACGCTTTTGCTCAATTAAATGAACGCCCTGTGGTAATGCTGATGGCTGAGGCCCTCGGTGGCTCCCACTGGTGGCTGTAAAGGCCTTTGATGACAATAATGATGCAAGAGGATAATACACATAATGAAAATATGCACTGTGGTACACAGAATCTTTCAGGATATGGTGTCCATGGGGCAAAAGCTTTTAAAAGAGTTTTTAAAAAATTTTTTTAATGTTTATTGTTGGGAGCGAGCGAGAGAGAGACAGAGACAGAAGGTGAGTGGGGAAGGGGCACAGGGAAAGGGAGACACAGAATCGGAAGCAGGCTCCAGGCTCCGAGCTGTCAGCACAGAGCCTGATGCAGGGCTTGAACTCATGAACCGTGAGATCATGACCTGAGCTGAAGTCAGATGCTTAACTGACTGAGCCACCCAAGTGCCCCTAAAATTTTGTTTTAAAAAAAAAATTTTTTTTTAAACGTTTATTTATTTTTGAGACAGAGAGAGACAGAGCATGAACGGGGGGAGAGTCAGAGACAGAGGGAGACACAGAATCTGAAACAGGCTCCAGGCTCTGAGCTGTCGGCACAGAGCCCGACGTGGGGCTCAAACTCACGGACCGAGAGATCATGACCTGAGCTGAAGTCAGGTGCTTAACCCTTAACCAACTGAGCCACCCAGACACGTGGCATTTTTTGTTTGTTTGTTTTTAAATCGTTGTTACTTTTTTTGTGTGTGTGTGGTGGGTGGCTTCTCATGCAGAACAGAACTGGGAAATCTTACTTCCTGGCAAAGACAATTCAAGGTCACTCCCAAATCCAAAGACAAGCAGAACAAAGAAATGAGCCTCCTCCTGCCTAGTGCTTCTCAGTTTGTCTTCCCAGGAATCTGGAATAAAGTTTAGGAGGGATGTGTTCCCTCCAATCCCAGGGACATGCCTTAGCAAGCCCTGAGTCCCGTGAATAAATCCTCCCCGTAACAGTGGCCTCTCTTAAGCCTACTGGTGCCTGACCCAGCGCGGAGGCCTTGTTGAGCTCTCACAAATGAATGCAGGTCCTTGTGAAACTGGGAGAGCCTCTATCGTGTCTTCATGGCCCAGGATTCTGGGGACACTCAGGCGGTGGGCTTTTCTCCCTGGAAAGGCCTGCAGTTTAAAGTCCCGTCCACCAGGTGGCGCAAGGCCTCTTTTTGGGGCGGGTGCCGGAGCCCACTGCCTGTTGACAGTATCCTGTGTTGCCGTGAGCCCGCCTTCTCTGCGGGTGTGAATACACATCTCCAGCCCGGGTCTACTCCGTAAGTGGACATCCAGCCCTTGCTTAAACACGTCCGCAGATGGGGAGCTCAGCACCTCGGGGAGCAGAGTAAATAGTGGGGGTTGGGGGCGTGGGGGTGGAATTGAGGGCACCAAAAATCTACCTGCTCAGAGATAATGTCCCCTTTCCTTTCCCAACCCTCAGGCCACTGGCTTCTAAAATCCCTAGTCCCAGGCTCTTTGTTGGGTCTCCTTCTCTTAAGATCTCAGATGAGATCTTTCATAAGTCTGGGGCGCGTCAAAAGCCTCTCTACCTCCCCCCTCCCCTGCTTGCGGGGAGGGGTGGTGGGGAGGGGGAGGGTTGATTAGGAATCAAAAGGACTGGGGCTACCTGAGTTCTCTGGTGGCTTTTCTGAAGTCAACCTTCCGGGCCTCGGTTTCCCTATCTGTAAAGTGGCTAACAGCATCTTTTATCCTGCTTGCCACATTCCGTTGTTGAGAAACTGTAAATGAAATGATGTGTTCATTTATGTAACGAATATTTACTGAGTACCTACTGTAAGGTAGGCACTGTTCTAGAAACTAGGGAAGACAGATAAGTAAGCAATAAATACTGCATCTGATGTCAGGTGGTGTGGTAAGTACCAGGAAGGAAAATACAATAGAGTCAAGTGTGCGGGGGGGGGGGGGGGGGGGTGCAATTTTAATACAATAGAGTCAAGTGGGGGGGGCAATTTTAAATTGAGGGGTCAGAGATGTGACAAATGTGGAAGTCTGAGCAAATCTTTTTCACTTACTGCAATTTCCCCCTGTAGTCTGTCTTTCCGAGCCCTTTTCCTTGGCCAGCGGTTCCCATCGTGAAAGTGGGATAGGCTTTCTGAGTGTCTTTTCAGATCGACACTGTTCTATTAGTTTCTGTTACGTGCAATCAGATGCAATCTTAAGGGATATGAATAATGTGGGCTGGCTGGGAAGACATGATCGGATTGACACAGAGCTCTGTTTCCCTCTTTTGCCTGTGGGAGAACCACAAGCTAAGGTCAATGAGGTCATGAATTCTCCTGAACAGGCCTCAACCCTCCAGGTCAGGCCCATCTAAACATCTCAACTCAAGAAAGTACTGTGTCTTACTGAAAGCACTCTGGCTGGAAAGCCCCAGAGTTCTAAGTATGGCCCTTGAAATCCCAGCAGTGCTTATCAGGAAGGGATTTCCCTTTAGTCACACACTCTGGCTAGCGACATGCTCAGGTTCTCTACCTGTGGCCTGGGATGGAGGGTAGATAGATTATCAGGGAGCAGATGGCTGGAGGTGGCTGGGCATGGTGTGTAAGTCTCCAGACAGATTCTGAAGCATCTGACAAGGCACTTTTCTCCCTGCCATCCCTTATGAGGATTATGATCCGATCCTGTTTGAGGGATGGGACCACTGAAGATCAGAAGTGTCAAGGGAGCCCGAGGGGTCTGGGTCCTGGCTTTCATCCGGGGCCCTTTCCAACCCTTGGAGCAGATCATCCCAACTCCAGCCTTGCACAAACTCTAAAGTGATTTGCAATAAAGAATGTTATGTTTTCCTGGCTGAAGAGTGAATGATTCACCAGCTTGGATCTCGATCAGCCACAAAAAGAGAAAAGGACCTTTGACAAAGCAGAAGATCTCATCTAGAGCCAACGGCAGGTGCCCAAAGAAAGAGCAGAAACAAAGGCTTTGTGGCTCAACCACATCTTTATTTTCAGCCTGATGAAGTGCCTTTCTGATCATGTAAATTCATTCAATTGACTTTATAGTAAATTGGACATGCCCAGATCAGAATCCGGCTCCTCTTCTAAGGAAGTCAGTCCTGATTAATCTGCTTCTACTGTATTAGTTAAGGTAACACTAGCTGTGGCACATAAACTGGAATCTCAGTGGTTGAACATGGTAGACATTTAACATGCAAAGTTTGGTTGGTAGGGTGGGGAGGGGATCCTCTCTCCACGAAGTCATCTGGGGACTCAGGCTGATGGAGGCACCACTATTATCTTCTTCATGTGGTTGCCATGGGGGCTTGACCTCCAGCCAGCAGGTGGGGGGGAGCATAGAAGATTGGGAGGGTGTTTTCATGGGCTAGAGCAAGGGGGGGGCATCCATCATTTCTGCCCACATTCCATTGTCAGAACTCAAGCAAGTAGCATACAGATATGTTTCGTGCTCTTACTGAATGACTTTCCACCTTTATTCATTCTACTTCCATCCTTCTTTATCCTGCTCCGTGGCCAGGAGACGGACCTGTACGGATTGCACCAATGGGCTCTTTGGTCTTCTGCTTGAGTTGGGTTTGGTCAAGGAAGTCACTGGCAGAAAAACCGGAGAGTGTGGCCAAGGTATGTATTTCCTCCGGTCTCTCTTTGACTGGGGACTTTCCCCCAGTCCCAACCAGGTCTATAGGTTGGCCATGTTCTTCTAATAAAGGCCACTTTTCTGTCACTGCCCTCTCCATATGGTCACTCCCTCCAAGTTGTGTTCCCATTCCCTCCGCTTGCCCTTTTAGACTGAAGGGTGGTAACCACTGCCCACTGTTGGCAGCCCCAGGAAACTGCACCATCATTTGCTGCTCTCCCTACGCCCTGCATGCATCCTTGTAAATGGTCTCATTATTACATTTTTCATACTTGTCCGGTATGAGTGTGCCTTCCGTTTCCTGCCGTGATCCTGACCGCTGCAGGTGGGCACACATAGATGCAGAGGGGCTAGGGAATGGAGTCCCAGCCTGGGTGCCTCTCCTCACAGTATGGAAGGACTCTCTGCTGGACACCTGTCTCTGCCCCATCGACTCTGACCCCTGTGCTTTTTGGCTTTTCTGCCTGGGCCTCTCTGACTGCAAATGGTATCTTGGTGGTCCGGAGCTACCTGGCTCCTTACCCATGAACTCAAGTGCAGGTTTCTCTTGCTGGCTCCAAAATAAAAGTAATCTCATGAAGTACCCCTTGCTACGTATCTTCTAACTTCCTTCTGTGGATAACATTGCGCCTCTCCCCACGCCCCGCCAAATTCATCTCTTGAAGCCCTAAATCCCAATACCTTAGGATGTGACTATATTTGGAAATAGGGCCTTTAAAGAGGTAACTGAAGTAAAACGAGGCCATTAAGGTGGACCCTAATCCAATCCGACTGGTGTCTTTACAAGAAGAGGAGATTAGGACACACAGAGAGACACCAGGCATGTGTGCACACGGAGGAAAGACCCTGTGAGGACACAGCAAGAAGGCAGCCGTCTGTAAGCCAAGGAGAGATGCCTCAGAAGAAACCAAGCCCTGCCAGCAGCTTAACCTTGGACTTCTGGCCTCCAGAACCAAAAGAAAGTAAATCTGTGTTGCTTAAGCCTCCCGGCCTGTGGAACTTGGTTATGGCAGCCCTAGAAAACTAATACGTGTGCCGCCTTGGGTCCTACCCTATAAGCTTTTCTGTGTTATGGCTCAGTTCCTTGATAAAGTCACCTGATGACGTTTCAGTGGAGGTAAGGGAGTTCCTTGAGTTTCCTTTCATATCACATCTCTACTTGAAGAATGAGTCTTCATAGGGTGATGCCCAAAAGGGATTGGCAAGAGGATGATGCGGGCGTCAGCCCAGTATCCTTCTTGCCATCCTCCTGCAACTGATTTTGCCTCTGGGAGCAGCTTCTCTCCTACTCCATCACAGCCTCCTGCCCCTGGCATTGGGAAAAGTCTTCGCAACCCAAGCGGGGCCATTGAGAAAAACTCATTCCCCTGACCATAGTGATCGGTCCAGAGAAGGCATGTGACCCAGGACAGGCCAATCAGAGTCCTTCCCTGGCATTTTTCTGACTAGAGCTGGCAGGGAAGTTACAGAGAAGCAGGGAGGTGAGGGGAAGTCATGACAGGACCTGTTGTCCGTTTCCAGTCCTTGGGAGACCTGAGCTGTCCCGATCCCTGAAGATCTTCCTTCAATTCTTTGACAACCCCAATAGCTTTCTAACAAACCTCCTTTCACTTAAGTTGGTTTGAGTTGGGGTTTCTGTCTTACACAATGAAGAATGCTCTGACTCTTGTCAAAAAATTGTTTGGCACACTTCGAGTTTGCTCCCAGGCCTGCCACTTCTGTCTGTCCTAGAAGGTGAGTTTCCTACCACTAGAGGTTTTCAGACAGAGAGGGGGGTTGTCCTTTGTCTGGGATGAATCAGAGAACTGTTGCTTTGGCACTCAGGGCAGTTAACTGTGTGACATCAAATATTTTCAGGAATAGTCACTGATTCCATTGTGTACAGTCTCCTCCTGTCAGGGATTAGAGGCCTACTATTTGAATACAGCTCTACTTTTCTCTCAAACCCATACACCAAGAGCTTATGAACATCAATGTAATATACCATACGAATGCAGTGAAAGATAAAACCCACATCATCATCTCAACAGACACAGAAGAATCATTTGACAAAATACAACCTTCTTTCATGAAAAACATATTCCTATCTGGGAATAGAATTGGACTTCTTCAATCTGGTAAAGGTCATCTATGAAAACTTTGCTGCTATATCACACTTAACAGTGAAAGAGTAGATACTTTCCCCCTCATGTCAGAGATTCTAGCCAGGGAAATTGAGCAAGAAAAAGGAATAAAAGGCATTCAGGTTGGAAAAGGAGAAGTAAAATTATGTCTGTTCGTAGATGATATGATATCGTATGTGAAAAGGGCAGAGGAAAAAATCTATTAGAACAATTAAGTGAGTTGAACAAGGCTGCAGGATACAAGATCAACCTATAAAAGTCAACTGTATTTCTATATGCTAACACGAACAGTCTGAAAATGAAATTTAAAAACAATTCTATTTACAATAGTATCAAAAAGGATAAAATGCTTACAAAGAAACTCAAATAAAGAACAAGAAATATGCTCTCAAAACTATACATCATTGCTAAAAGAAATTAAAGAAGACCTAAAGACATGGGCAGACATCCCATGTTCATGGATCAGAAGACTTAATATTGTTAGTACTCACAAATTGACCTACAGATCCCATACAATCCCTATAAAAATTCCAACTGGTTTTTTTTTTTTACAGAAATGGATAGGCTGATACTAATATTTATGTGGAACTGTAAGTGACCTTGAATAGCCAGAACAATAGCCAAAGCAATCTTGAAAAGATAAACAAAGTTGGAGGACCCACGTTTCCCAGGCTCAAAACTTATTGCAAAGCTACAGGAAACGGTGTGGTATTGGCATGAGGCTAGACATGTAGATCAATGAAATAGGATTGAGAATCCTGAAATAAACCCATACATCGATGGCAATTGACTTTTGATAAGGGTGTCAAGACTATTCAATGAGAATAGTTTCTTCAACAAATGGTGTTGAGACAACTGGGTATCCATATGCAAAAGAGTGAAACTGTAACCTTACCTCCCACCAGTATACAAAATTTAACTCAATACAAAATCCAACTTAATACAAGAATTAACTCAAAATGAATCAAAGACATACGTATGCGAGCTAAAACTATACGACCTTTAGAAGAAAACACAGGAGTAAATCTTGATGACTTGCATTGGGCAACAGTTTCTTAAGTGATACCCCAAAAGCACAGCAACAAAAGAAAACGTAAATTGGATTTCATCAAAATAAGAAGTTGGAAAGACAGAACAGAAAATGGGAGAAAATATTACCAAGTCCTATATCTGACAAGTGACTTATACCCAGGAAATATGAAGAACTCTTACAAACCAATAGTAAACATGCAAATGACCCTACTAAAAACAGGCAAAGGACTTGAAGAGACAATGAACAATCACCAAAAAAGATATACAAATGGTCAAAAAGCGCATGAAAAGACGCTCAACATCAGTGATCATTAGGGAAATACAGACCAAAGCACAATGGGATACTACCTCACACCTGCAAGGATGGCACAATGAAGATGGTGAGGCACCTGTGTGGCTCAGTCAGTTAAGCGTCTGACTTCGGCTCAGGTCACGATCTTGCAGGTCATGAGTTTGAGCCCCGCATCAGGCTCTGCACTAACAGTGTGGAGACTGCTTGGGATTTCCTCTCTCTCTCTTGCTCTCCCCCTCTCCTACATGAACTCTCTCTCTCTCTCTCAAATTAAGTAAATAGAAACGTTAAAACAAAGATGAATGGTAACAAGCATGTGGAGAAATTGGAACCCTCCTACATTGCTGGTGGGAATGTAAAATGGTCCAACTGCTATAGAGGACAGTTTAGCAATTTCTCAAAAAGGTAAAAATAGATTTACCATATGCTCCAGCAATTCCATTCCTAAGTACATACCCAAGGGAATTGAAAATATAGGTCCACACAAAAATCCATACACAAATGCCCCTTGTAGCATGATTCACAACAGCCAAAAAGTAAAAACAACCCGGATGTCCATCCACTGATGAACAGATACACAATATGTGGGAATCTGTACAATGGAGTATTATTTGGCCATAAAAAAGGAATAAAGTTCTGGTTGTGTGATTCCATTTACACGCAATGTCCAGATAGGCAAATCGATAGAAACAAACAGTAGAGGAGTGGTTTCCAGGGACTATAGGGATGAGGGAGGGATGGGGGAGTCCTAGACAGCACTGCTCAGAGCCGTGAAAATGTTCTGGAATCGATAGTGGCGATTAATACACAACTCTGGATATACTAAGAACTATGGCATGTGAATTTTCTGGCATGTGAATTAGATCTCAATAAAGATGTTCTTAAGGGGAAAAAAAGTGTGAGCAAACAGACGTCTGTGTGGAGCGACAGCTTCCCCAAAGACAGCGGCAGGTCAGAGGCACTTTGCCGGGCCCCTAAGAGTGGGACAGAGCCCAAGGATTAAAAAACCAGGCTTGTCATCCTGATGGTTGTGGGCTTGAACACTGTTTCTACTTCTTAGGAGTTGTAGAGTGTTGGGAAATTGACTCAACCTCTCTGAGCCTCTCATCTGTAACCTGAGAATAATTTCTACTTTGTAGGGTTCTTACGAGGAGTACCTGCTCCGTGGCTCAGAGTATCCGATAGATGACGGCTATTATTAACATTATTTTCTCTTGGACAGAGAGGAAAGAGGTCTCTGGAAGGAAACTCTGGCCTTGGATGAAAGGTGGAAAGAAGAGGCCCAGGTGAACTAAGGAGACAAATCGATTTTAGGTTGTAGGTTGAGCTAGAGGGTTATGGAGGACCCCCTCCAGGAAGGGGGCCGGTGGGGGGTGATTGGAGAGGGAAAGAGTACAGATACTCAGCCTCCTGGTACCATCACCAAGTGGGTTAGAACTAGGAGGCAGATAGCGTATTTTGTCACATTCTAGTGCCACAACTTTTCTCCCTTACTCTTGGGAAGGGGCTGGGCGCGGCTCCGTCATGTTGCGTTCGACAGTAAGTGTGAGCCCCCAAACCAGCCCAGTGATTCTGCGTACAGCAGCAACAGCCAGGCCCATTGGGACCACATCTCAGTGGGGCTGGATGTTTGCGTCTCATCAATATTTGATCTCTGTGGAGTAACAGATGATTTTGATTGTGTTCTTCGGCCTTTCCTGCACATGTCAAATTTTCTACGGGGACGAGGTCATCTGACTAGAGTGTTGACTAGGAAATCCATACTAAGCATGACTCATGACAGCATTGCCTTATGTCCGTGCTTTTTTCTTTTTTTTTTTTTCCTCGTATCTTGCCCGGCTCCGTGGAGATAAGAATTTGTGCGCTGTATCAGTCAGGGTGCAGTTGGGGGAAAGAGAAGCTGTGCCAGCTGGTTGTAGCAGTAAAGGAATTAGAGGCTTTTAAAGTCATCAGAAGGGGGGGCGCCTGGGTGGCGCAGTCGGTTAAGCGTCCGACTTCAGCCAGGTCACGATCTCGCGGTCTGTGAGTTCGAGCCCCGCGTCGGGCTCTGGGCTGATGGCTCAGAACCTGGAGCCTGTTTCCGATTCTGTGTCTCCCTCTCTCTCTGCCCCTCCCCCGTTCATGCTCTGTCTCTCTCTGTCCCAAAAATAAATAAACGTTGGAAAAAAGAATTAAAAAAAAAAAGATAAAATAAAGTCATCAGAAGGGGTGGAGGAGTGCGTTCTGAGTGGTGGCCCCCAACAGTGATCTGGAACGCCACCATGATTCCTGGGACCTGGGCATCAAGGGCTACCCTTGCTCCATGAAGGGGTGCCCACAGGCTGGAATGCTGAAGAACACGGTTTCTCTTGACCTTGCTTGTCCCCACATCCCATCTCACCTGCTCCTCCCAAATCTTGGGCCACAGCATCTAGTCGTCAGGGCCTAATTCACATCTGAAACTCTAGCAGCAAAGGAGGGTGGGAAGTGTACTTTTCAGCTTTTCAGCCTGTGAGGTAAAGGAAGGCATGGACATGAATGGGGGCAATCCATCAAGACCAGCCTCCTTAGAACCCTCTTGCACCGTTGTTGGGAATGCAAACTGGTGCAGCCGCTCTGGAAAACAGCATGGAGGTTCCTCAAAACATTAAAAATAGAACTACCCTACAGTCCAGCAATTACACTACTAAGGTATTTACCCAAAGGATACAAAAATACAGATTCCAAGGGACACACGCTCCTGGAGGTTTATAGCAGCACTATTAACAATAGGCAAACTATGGAGAGAGCCCAGATGTCCATCGACTGATGAATGGATAAAGAAGATGTGGTATATATACAATAGAATATTGTTCAGCCATCAAAAAGAATGAAATCTTGCCATTTGCAACGACATGGAGGGAGCTGGAGTGTATTAGGCGAAGCAAAATAAGTCAATTAGAGAAAGAGAAATACCATATGATTTCACTCATGTGTGGAATTTAAGAAACAAAACAGATGGCATAGGAGAAGGAAAAAAAGAGGGAGGGGGAAGCAAACTATGAGAATTCTTAGCGATAGAGAACAAACTGAGGGTTGATGGAGGGAGGTGGGTGGGGGATGGGCTAAATGGGTGATGGGCATTAAGGAGGGCACTTAAGGGATGAGCACCGGGCGCCGTATGTAAGTGATGAATCACTAAATTCTACCCCTGAAACCAATTCTACCATATATGTTAACTAAGTAGAATTTAAATAAAAACTTGAAAAAAAAAACAAAACACCAGCCTCCTTATATCAAGATTTTGACATTTCCTTTGGCTCAAAACTCACTTGCACTGAACAACTGAGGTTCTCTCTCTTCTTTTTTTCTTGTGTAAAATTTATATTTGCAGCGTGAAATGACTTTTTCCTGTGTGTGGAGTCTTCAAATTTACCTCTGAAGCCCTGTGAACACAAGCCCTTGAAACCAGGAGAAGTGGTTTCCTCTGATGAGTCCTCGGATGTGACTTCAAGTGCTCTGTGTTTGGCTGTTGCTGAAATGAATAGTCTTCTTTTCTACAGGAAGTGCGAAACTCCTGTGTGTTATAGGAAGTAAGAGCTTCCACGTATTCTCTTGAGGATAATGAGCACTTCCCGGAGGAAACAATATAACTTAATATGTTGAATTTTTTTTTTCAGTAAAGAACCAACAACCGCTCAACCACAAACTCAGCGGTAAGAAGCATCTGAGAAGATGCTTCGCTTCGTGAATAATTAAAAGCGAATCAGAAACAAGAGTGGCTCATCATACCAACAACAATGAACAGGCTCAATAGTGTCTACTTGTGTCCGGTATTTTTGCCGTAAGCATCTTTGCGGCAAGAGTTTTCACTGCAAACATTTTTGTCACATAACTAACTGGCCATAAGGTGATTTTGCCATAGGAGATGAAACAACTGGTTGGCGTTTGGTTTCATTTCTCCATTGACACATTTCCTTTAAAAAAAAAATTTTTTTAAGCTTTATTTACTTTTGAGATTGAGAGAGAGAGAGAGAGAGACAGAATGTGAGTGGGGGAGAAACGGAGACCGAGAGACACAGATCCGAAACAGGCTCCAGGCTCTGAGCTGTCAGCCCAGAGTCCATTGCGGGACTTGAGCCCACGAACCGTGAGATCATGACCTGAGCCGAAGTCGGACACTTAGCCGACTGAGCCAGCCAGGCGGCCCAGACACATTTCCCATTTATAGGTTATATAAAGCTTCGCTCGCTCTCATAATGGTCTACACAGTGTTGAGTAGAGATGGTGGTCTTAAAATAGTGGGTGATAACAACTATGTATAGCTCTTTGATAAAAAGTTCGGTGAGAAAGCTTACTGGCAAGTGTGAAATAGCGTGTAAAGCAGACCGCACACTATACTACACCAGAAACTGATAACGTATCAGTTACAGTGATCACAATGCTCAGTTAGAAATACTTTCCAGCACTGGCATTTCTTCCACATTTCTGTCGACAGACGTGTACCAATATGCCAAGAACGAAGAACAGTGTGGAAGGCTTTCACGACGCGACACAGAGCTCAGTTACAAATATGCATCCTAGTATTTGGAAACTGATGCCTCTCTTAATGAAAATAAATTTTAATGCAAAAGAAACCCCGTGATGCAGAATGAGGAGATGAATCAACAAGCAAAAAAAAAAAAAAAATGTCTTCCCGGAAACACCTCTTTACCCTTCCGGCCGTGGTCGCCGAGAGTGGCTGGTTCTCCACACCCACTCCCGCCGTGGACGTGGGTCGAGGCAGCTTCACCATATTTGCCGGCCCCCCCCCCCCAACTTGTCCGGAGTTTTGCCTTCCACAATCCTGGTTAACCCCGGTTTCATTTACCCTAGTCAACAGTGGCAGAAGCCGATGATCCTCCTTCCTACGTCATTGGAAAGTCAAGAGTAGCCTCCTGTGGTGTCACAGCGCCTATATCATTGTCCTCACTCGGTCTCCTCACGTAGGCATTTTATCATCTCACATCATCCCAAGAGGAAAGGTGAGCACAGCGTGGTAAGATACATTGAAAGAGAGAGACCCCATTTACATGACTTTTATTACAATATATTGTTGTGATTGTTTTATTATGAGCCACCGTTGTTAATCTCTTACTGCACCCAATTGATACATGAAACTTTGTCATAGGTGTGTATGGATAGGAAAAAAACATCATATACATAGGGGTCTGTACTCTCCTAGGATTCAGGCATCCACTGGGGTCTTGAAACATACGCCCCATGGATAAGGGGGGGGGACCCCTGTGTTCCTGTGAATGAGAGACTTTGAAGACAGGCACATACTTACGTACAATCCACAAAACAAAATCTATTATTTGTTCAGGGTTGCTGTGAATCTACACTAGGTATCTCGAATGTGTTCAAAATATTTTGTAATTCACAATATTTTTGATTCCATTATTCATTTTCCGAGTTTCATTGTTATGCCTTTTAATGAATGTTCCTCTTTTATTTTTTGGCAGCAGATTGCCTTATGGTGATTCTATTCATTTTTTTCCTATTTCATTCTGTCTTTTGAATGTCCCTCTTTCATTTTGAATTATTTGATCTTTATGGCAACGTTGCCTTCAGCCAAGTAGTTATGCAGTGAAAATGCTTGCGGTAGAGATGTCTGTGGCAAAGACGTTTACGGTGAAGCTGCCTCGACCCACGTCCACAGCGGGAGTGGGTGTGGAGAACCAGCCATTCTCGGCGACCACGGCTGGAAGGGTAAAGAGGTGCTTCCGAGAAAACACCTTTCAGAAATGTTCTCACATACAAGCAAAAATATCTTTATAGAAATAGTCCCTGGAGCCCTGGGTTACAATTACAAAAACTTGGGAAAAGCCCAAATGACCAGCAGTAGGGTTTGGATAAATAAATACAGTGGAATACTATTTTGTTCTGCGAGGTAGTTGATATAAATTATACCAAGGAATCAGACTGGAAGCACGGGATATTCTCTAGACTCCGTGTCCTCCAAGAAGTCATGAGGATCTTCCTCACCTCTCAGTGCCCCCAGTGAGAAAGGAGAAGTTGAACTTGGATGTCTTAATTGTCAAATACCTTGGGTTTAAAAGAGGGAAGGGTGTAGCCTTGGAGAGGGAAGCAGGGACCAACTGCCCGACAGCTGGTTTTGATCCACCTCCTCACCCTCTCCCCACACCCCTGCCTGTCTAGGTTGGGGTGCAAGTGGGGCCTGTGAATTTCACTCCAGCTCTTAGAAGGAGAAAGGTCATTAGCGGAAGGCTGAGAAGCCAATGTGGGTGAAATGCAATATTCTTCTAAATATTCTAAAATGCATGGGAAATACAGGGACATTGTTGAACTCCTGTCCTGGGTATTGACTGTCTCTTGGAGTTCTGAACACTTTCACTCATTCAGTTAAAAAAAAATTCTTTGGGGGCGCCTGGGGGGCTCAGTTGGTTGAGCGTCCGACTTCAGCTCAGGTCATGATCTCGCGGTCTGTGGGTTCAAGCCCCGCGTCGGGCTCTGTGCTGACGGCTCGGAGCCTGGAGCCTGTTTCAGATTCTGTGTCTCCCTCTTTCCCTGACCCTCCCCTGTTCATGCTCTCTCTCTGTCTCAGACATAAATAAATGTTTAAAAAAATATATAAAAAAAATTCTTTGGAGCTTGGAAGGAAGAAGGGATCTCCCCTACTCTTTGGGCCCAAACTCCCTTAAGAAACAATTTATTGTGGAATCACCACCACCAGAGGAACATTAACAAGAAAGGGCGATTGGGGGGCGCCTGGGTGGCTCAGTCGGTTGAGCTTTGGACTCTTGATTTCGGCTCAAGTCATGATCCCAGGGTCGTGGGATTGAGCCCCCCGTCGGGCTCTGTGCTGAGCGTGAAGCCTGCTTAGGATTCTCTCCCTCTGTCTCTCTGCCCCTCCTCCACTTGTGTGGATGCTTACGTGCTCGCTCTCTCTCCCTCAAAATAAAATAAAATAAAATAAAATAAAAATAATAAAAGAAAGAAAGGACGAGTTGTGAAACGGTGTATCCTAGATGTTCCTATCTGTGAATGTAATAATAGCATTATGTGATGCTATGGTATTTGCTATTAAAAAACGATCCCAGAAGGGCTTATTCAAAACAATGGCTATCTCTAAGGTGTGTGTGGGGGGTTACGTGGCCAGTGGCCTCCAGTGTATAAAGTTACACACAGACACATTTATTCTCATACATTATTCTTTGCTTTGCCCCCAGCAAAGTTGGCCCACAGGCTTCCCTGCCCGTCAGGGGGCTCTTGTTTTGATAAGATAAGACCTTCAAAGTCTGCCCTGGACTGCTTGGTTTCGGGTTCCCCGGTGGGAGTGAAGTGATCTTCCTTATTTTGCCAGTGTAAAATCCTGCCTCTTCCCTGAAATGTGGCTTATTCCAGCTTGGGCCTAGTATCCAAGATCCTAATATCTGATCAAATTCCCCAGGGAATTCCAAAGCAGTCAGAAAGGCCCTCAAGTATCACCTTGTGGACAACACCTGCAGGTGAAAACCTGGTCCTGCCTTGAACTTAGTGGGAAGGTCAGAGCTGACTAAGAACCTTGTCATAAGGGCAGACAGACCTGTGAGTAATGTCTTGCCTTGGCTTTGGTTTCTTTGGTACTGGTTTTACATTTTGTAAATTTCAACATTAATTATTTTTCCTCGTAGCTCATTGTATTTGCTTATTTTTTAGGGCCATGAAGGGAACACTTTGAAAGTGGCAGGACGGTACTGTCATTTGTCCGGCATGCACCCTTCTGCAGGACCCTCAAGGTGATCGACTCAGGGTGCTTCTGAGTGCTCCCTTCTAGCAGGAAGGGGAATATTCCAGTGGGTTCCTGACTCGGAGGAGAAGGGCAGATGAACCCTGAGCCTGGATGAGAGTTCCAGTGGGGGTTCCGGAACCTGGAGACCCAGATCGCTGAACAGCTGGGTGTGAAAGAGAGTGTATCTGTTTCCTGTAGCTACTGTGACAAACTACCACAGACTTGGGGGCTTCACACAGCAGAAACATTCTTTTGTAAGAGGCCAGAGATCCAAAATCAAGGTTTCAGCAGGTCGGTTCCCCCTGGAGGCTCTGAGGGCAATGGATTCCACGCCTTTCTCCTAGATTCTGGTGGTTGCCAGCAAGCCCTGGCATTCCTCGGTTTGTAGATGCACATGTACCTCCGTGACTCGCGAATCTGTCTTTCTTTTATTTTTTTTTTATTAAAAAATTTTTTTTTCAATGTTTATTTATTTTGGGACAGAGAGAGACAGAGCATGAACGGGGGAGGGGCAGAGAGAGGGAGACACAGAATCGGAAACAGGCGCCAGGCTCCGAGCCATCAGCCCAGAGCCCGACGCGGGGCTCGAACTCACGGACCGCGAGATCGTGACCTGGCTGAAGTCAGACGCTTAACTGACTGCGCCACCCAGGCGCCCCAGCGAATCTGTCTTTCTAAAGACATCTGCCATTGGATTCAGAGCCCCCTCTAAATCCAGGATGATCTCATCTTGAGGTTCTTGACACAATTACATCTGTAAAGACTTTTTCCAAATAAGGTCATATTCCCACGTTTCAAGGGTTAGGCCTTGGCCGTATCCTCTCGGCGGGGGGGGGGGGGGTCAATATTCAACTCACTACAGAGAGGGACCCAGCGAGAGCGAGAGCGAGAACGAGAGGGAGGGAGAGACAGAGGGACGTTGCTTCTGCTCTCGTTGCCCTTCTGGCTGCTGGGGATTGGTCACGGCATGCCGCAAATCTCTCTCTCATAATTTGCATGATCTCATATTTGCAAAAGAGCTCCTGGAGCCAAGGTGCAGCCTTTCAGCCGGTTCAGACCTGGCTGGAAGGTGGGCATAATGGGGCCCTTTTGCAGAAGACACCAGGGCGCTTAAGAGAAGGGGAAGTAGATGGGCACTTTGGGGCCGGTGGTCAGCTTCTGAGGAGCAAGGGCCTTCTCGAAAGTCCTCCTCCCCTCTGCTCCCCTCCTCCCCTCTGGAAATCCAAAGTCCACTCCCTGGCCTCCTCGTGCTGGTGGGGAATGCCCACCAACACTCTCAGATGGGAAGGCTTGAGCTGGGTTTGTTCAGTGTCTGGAGACACCACGTGGCCTTCTCTTTGGGAGTAGGATCAAGACAGAGAAGGTCTGGCCTGCAGACCCAGGGCAGCATGTCTGAGGCCCTGGGTGGACAGGAAGGAAGTTTCCATGGGGCACGGCAACCTGGAAGCTGTCGCTGAGTGAGATACTCCAGGAATCCCCCCCTAACACCCTCTTTCCCGAAGTGGGTACCCATTTCTATAGTTTGCCTGGTGGGGGGACCAAGCCAGGAAAATACTGTTAACTAATTTTAAAAAATGGAGCATATAGGGGAGGCTGGGTGGCTTTGGTTGGTTAAGTGTCTGACTTCGGTTCAGGTCATGATCTCACGGTTCGAGAATTTGAGCCCCGTATCAGGCTCTGTGCTGACAGCTCAGAGCCTGGAGCCTGCTTTGGATTCTGTGTCTCCTCTCTCTCTCTGCCCCTTGCCTGATACTCTCTCTCTCTCTCTCTCTCTTAAAAAAATAAACATTAAAAAGTGTGCCCTGTAAGTAATACATGTATTATAGAAAATGTGGAACATTTGGCAAAAGAAAAAAAAATAATCACCTGCAATTCCACTCCAAATGAAAGTCAGTTAAAATATTGAAGTGATTATATTTCCATTAAAAAAAACCCACGTGCATGCTTTAATATCACTTACATTATTCTGCATGTGCAATTTTATATCCTGAGTTTTCTACTTAATGTGTCATAACATATGTAATGGAAATACACAGTGTATATAAGCTGTAACTGTACATTAACAGTGAAGTTCAACGTGTATTACGTGTTTACGGATTACCTTTCAATTTGTATTCATTTTTCATCCTTTATAAAATAAGAAGAGTAACCCGTTGCCTGTATCATTTGTTGCAAATAGTTCTTCCTAGTTTGGTTGATTGCCTTTTAAGCTTTGAGAGTGTTTTTGATTTGCAGAAGTCTTATCATTTTGACTAAGTCAAATCTTTCTTTTCTTCTATGACTCTTCTCATTGTGTGTTTTTTTGTTTGTTTGTTTGTTTTGTTTTGTTTTTAAGTAAGCTCCAGGCCCAATGTGGGGCTTGCACTCATGACTCAAGAGTCACATGCTTGGGGTGCCTGGGTGGCGCAGTCGGTTAAGCGTCCGACTTCAGCCAGGTCACGATCTCGCGGTCCGGGAGTTCGATCCCCGCGTCAGGCTCTGGGCTGATGGCTCAGAGCCTGGAGCCTGCTTCCGATTCTGTGTCTCCCTCTCTCTCTGCCCCTCCCCCGTTCATGCTCTGTCTCTCTCTGTCCCAAAATAAATAAAAACGTTGAAAAAAAAATTAAAAAAAAAAAAAAAAGAGTCACATGCTTGACTGACGGAGCCAGCCAGCCAAAAATAATGATTTTTATTCTTACAAAGTCCTTCATTCAAATTTAATTATGTACTTATCTTTTCAGCTTTTTTAAGTGGCGTTATTTTTACATGTAATGCCTTAATGCATCTGCAAATTATTTCATCTTTTAAAATGTTTATTTACTCTGAGAGAAAGAGAGCATGCGTGGGTGAGCAGGGGAGGGGCAGAGAGAGAGAGAGAGAGGAAGACAGAATCCCAAGCAGGCTTTGCACTCAGCACAGAGCCCAACCCTGGGCCTGAGCCGAAATCAAGGCTTAGCTGCTCAACTGACTGAGCCACCCAGGTGCCCCATCTGCAAATTATTTTATACCACCGTATAAAGTGTGGATTGAGCCTCCCCACCTCCCAGCTAATTTCTCCAACACCATTTGCTGTATAATCCACTTCTGGTTTGTGAGCTTGCTTTCTCATGCATAAAATTCATATATTGCTTGGAATGGTCTCAGAGCGATCTATTTTTTTCTGCTTGATTTGTCCATTAATTCTTGGACAAAACAAAAGTCTTGTTTTACTTCTTTAGCTTTATAATACATTTAACAGCCGGCAGAGAAAATGTCCCTTCTTTATCTCAGTTATTATTTTTTTAATGTTTTTTTTTTTGAGACAGAGACAGAGCATGAGTGGGGGAGGGGCAGAGAGAGAGGGAGACACAGAATCGGAAGCAGGCTCCAGGCTCCGAGCTGTCAGCACAGAGCCCCACGCGGGGCTCGAACTCACTGACTATGAGATCATGACCTGAGCCGAAGTCCGATGCCTAACCGACTGAGCCACCCAGGCGCCCCAATCTCAGTTATTTTTATCTTCCAAAAATTTTGCAGTAAACTTACCTGTAAGTTTTCCAGTGAAATATAGCCATGGAAAATTTGCCAGTTTCTAAATTCCAATTCTGTCAAATTCTTTTGAATTTTAGCTGAAACCATGATAAACTATAAATTAACCAGCAGAGAATTGGAGGTTTTATTTCATAAGCTCTCCTTTTAAGAATATGGGGTGCCTGGGTGGCGCAGTCGGTTAAGCGTCCGACTTCAGCCAGGTCACGATCTCGCGGTCTGTGAGTTCGAGCCCCGCGTCAGGCTCTGGGCTGATGGCTCGGAGCCTGGAGCCTGTTTCCGATTCTGTGTCTCCCTCTCTCTCTGCCCCTCCCCCATTCATGCTCTGTCTCTCTCTGTCCCAAAAATAAATAAAAAACGTTGAAAAAAAATTTTTTTAAATAAAATAAAAAAGAATATGGATGTTTCTGTATTTTCTCACATCTTTTATACTGCTTATAGATCTTGTACTTTCTTTTCATACAATCTTCATACACTGCTGTTGTGGCTGCAGTGTTTTCTGCCATCACACCTTCTAGCTGGTTCTATAGAAATTAAATAGTAAATAGAAAATATTATAAATAACATTAACTAGAAAAACTTGACTTTTTGTGTGTGTATTTATTTTGCACACAGGCTCTTTTGTGTTATTAATTCTAAAAATTTTCAACTGATCCCAGTTTTTTGGCTGTATAATTATATTTCTGCAAGTGATCATGATATTGCCTTTCTGTATCTAAACTATGAAAGGATTTCAATCTAAAATAGAACCAAAGGATATGAAATGGAGAATCTCACACATGCACCCTCAGAAAAACAGAAATTAAGAACCATTAAATGCCAGACTTACAGAAGACCAAGACTTATCTCCTAATCCATGAACATCTGCCAAGAATCTCTCCCTATCCTCAAGCCAATGAAACCCACTGCTTGGACTCTGGCTGCACCTCCTGTCTATGTGCTCCTTGACTGGAAATACAGCCCATCCCAAGCCCTCAGCGGTCTCCCCCGAAGCTTGCTAAGGCATATATTTCTTGAATTGCAATTCCTCTGCTATTCCAAAATAAACTCAAATTTCTGATAATTTGAGCTTGCCTCAGTTGACCTCCTTCTTTAGGCTGACATTCAATGGTGTCAAAAGTGAGATCGGAAAGCCATGACCCTCCTGCCCCAGGGAAGAAGAGCCTCAGAATCAAGAAAGTCGCCTGCACTGAGCCCTTTGAGCTCAACGCTTTCACGAGTGGCCTTCTGCTTCTAGTTTTGTGAGTCTCCTCTCTGATTTCGAGCTCTCTCCTTTTGGTTGAGCTCTCTGATTTTTTTTTTTTTTTTTGGATTTGGATAAGGACAGATTGTCCTTCTGGTGAGTACTCTTTTGGTTTCTGAATTTAGAATGCACTTGGTTTCTGAATTTAGAATGTGCTTGGTTTATGAATTAGAATGTGCTTGGTTTAGATTTAAACTCGTGAGTTTTCCTGAGAGCAAGATTAAACTAAACTCGATGGGCATGGGTTGAGCACCTCGATGCTGCTAGAGCACATGCTGCCTTTCTGTGAGAAAGAGCCATCTCTGAAGCACAAGGCTGTTGGGTAAAGATAAGGTGATCATGGATGAGCAAGTTTCACGGTAGGGCCCTGGCCACCAGCAAGAAAATTCTGTGCAATGAGGGACACCTGGGCACAGGTCAGATAACTAGGGCAGAGGCTGTCTGCCAGGAGAAAGGAGTAATCCCGTGAAAGGCACACTGTCAGACAAAACCAAAGTCAACCCCAGTTGGGCATGTCCCCTAGGCAATCTAAGATTTTTTTCTTTGCTCTCAGGAAAACTTCAAAAATGGGATCCCAGTCATCTAAATGCTTAAGGATGGCTTAAAGGATGCCTCCTTCGCAACTATGGTTGGTTCCGTGTTAAAACAATTATGGTCTCTCTTCATATGCATGGACTAATCTCACGGAAGACAACCTAGAACAACAGACATTATGAGAAATGTTCCAATTAGACAGGATCATTCATTTAAAAAGTGCACTCGAGGGGCACCTGGGTGGCTCAGTTGGTTGAGCGTCTGACTCCTGATGTCACTCAGGTGGTGATCTCAGGGTCGTGGGATCAAGCCCCAAGTCGGCTCTGTGCTGCCTGAGTGTGGAGACTGCTTCAAGATTCTCTCTCTCTCCCTCTGTCTTTCTCCCCTGCTCGTGCGTTCTCTCTCTCTCTAAAAAAACAAAATCAAAAACAAAAACAAAAAGAACTTGCATCCGAAAGCGAGGGCTCCCAAATCAAACAAACAGAATGGGACATGGAACACCTATTTTAATTGGCATGCAGAAGCCCCCGGAGGGCTTCAAATTTCCAAAACAGTTTTATTGAAATATTCATTGCAAAAGGCTAATGAAAAATTAAAGGCATGAGGTACCTAACACAAAAGGCCGTGAGACTGACGTCCCTCCCACTTCTCTCCTTCGTCTGATTGGTCTCCACTCTGAAGAGACTACAGTACTGTAAACAAAAGTCGGTTGTTGGTCGTCTTACAGATGCCCCCTTGTCGACCCCTCAAAGAGACCCCTCCCGTGGGCTGACGGGATCTGAGGGATTTTCTGGTAAACTGCTACCAGCGATTTAAACGGTCAAGGGAAATTAAAATGCAAGTTAATGGAGAGGCACCTGCGGGGCTCAGCTGGTTAAGTGTCCGACTTCAGCTCAGGTCATGTTCTCATGGTTCATGGGTTCCAGCCCTGCGTTGGGTTCTCTGCTGTCAGCGCAGAGCCTGCTTGGGATTCGCTGTCTCCCTCTCTCTCTCTGTCCCTCCCCAGCTTGCTCTTTCTCTCTCAAAATAAACTTAAAAAAATAAAATAAAGTTAATGGGAAATCTTGCCAATTTCTGGCTAGATGCCAGAGCCACACCCTGTACTTAATATTTATTTATTTTTTTGATTTCTGGGATTTGAAAATTTTTTTATTATCATCTTTTTAAATTTTTGGGACAGCACAAGGCGGGGAGAGGCATAGAGAAAGGGACAGAGGATCTGAAGCATGGGCTCTGTGCCGACAGCAGCAAGCCTGATGTGGGGCTTGAACTCATAAAGTGTGAGATCATGACCTGAGCCAAAGTCAGACGCTCAACCCACTGAGCCACTCAGGCGCCTCACACACGCCATACTTTAAACCCCACTTGCTTTAGATCCTGTCGATGGGATTGTAGGAAAGCTGGCCACAGCCAGCAAAAGGTAAGAATTCTCACGAGGGTCAGCTCTCCCGAATCTCTGCCCTGCTCAGTTGAGAGATGAAGATCAAATTTCACATTGTCTCTTCCTTTCCAAATCCAAATCCATTGGTTATTGATTCTTTTTCCTCCTGGGTAGCTGTTACTTTCTTGTCTTGTTTTGTGTCCTAAGAACTTGGCAACCATCATGTTGGAGGTCCCCAAATATGGCCGGACAGGAATGTGGGCTGCAACCCATTTGCAGGCAGGGTCTATTGCCAGCCCCAGGGGGACTCGTCTAAGTCTTTCATTTATTTAACTACCTTTGGAGAGCGGCTTTGGATCTTTGGCAGGTATCATCTTTCACAGCCTTTGGGGGAATGCCCCTTGGGTCCGTGGCGTTGTTAAATACTGCCAGGAATATTCACTGTGCATCCTGGCTGAAACCTGACAAGATATTTGAAAAGATTTTTTAAAGTGGCTCCATGGGCAGAAGTTGGCTACATTGGAAGCTGATAAAATCTGTATCTATGCGTATGTGCGTGTCTGCATCTATATGTATCTATCCATCTACCTACCTAGTTACCTTTTATGTATAACTTTTATTTCCATCTCGGGTCTTGCTGTGTTGGTCAGAAATTCCCGGAACAACGTTCAGCAATTATGAGATAATTGGCTCTTTCTTTTCTTCCTGGTTTCAACTGGAAATACCTCTGATATTTCACTATCGTGTAATGATGCGTGCAGATTGGAGAGATTTATGTCCTTCTTGCTTATTTTCATTTTGCTTGTGTGTTTGTTTTGTTTTACCTGGCCCTCAGGTACAGTTCGTGGTACATCGTTTGCCTGTAAGACCCCCTCTGGCATGTGTTATATATGTTAAAAAAATTTTTTTTTAATGTGTATTTATTTTTGAGAGAGAGAAAAAGAGACAGAGTGCAAGCAGGGGAGGAAGACACAGAATCGGAAACAGGCTCCAGGCTCTGAGCGATCAGCACAGAGCCCAGCGCGGGGCTCGAACCCACGAACCATGAGATCATGACCTGAGCTGAAGTCCAACGTTCAACTGACTGAGCCACCCAGGTGCCCCTGTATTATGTGTGTTTATCCCCGGTGTATCTTCCGCTGCCAAACTAACCCTTCCTCTGCCAAACAACCCTGCTCGTCTGTTCAATGTGTATCTTTTCCCATGTATTCTTACAAACCCAGCATTGTCACTTTGCCTGCTTATCTTCTTCATTTCCATAGTGTTATTTGGTACATCTCATTCTGTTTCTCACTTTTTTTCGCCAAACGCTACATTTTTAGGATGCTTCCATATTGCTATTTGTTCTTCCAATCAGATGCCTCTAATTGTGGAAATAATTCTTCAGGGTGTAGAAGAATTTTATCTGTCCTCCTCCCCGGATCTTTTAACTCTCTGTTACCACAAATAGTGCTGCGGCAGCCCCTTTGTTCACATGCCCTTAAAGAGCCGTGTGAAAATTTCTAGGAGTAGAATTGCTACATCCTGGTACCACGGACACCAGTCCACATGCCCCGTATCTGCAGCAGAGCATGGAAATTCCGGTATCCCCATCGCTTCACTACCATTCAGTGCTTCCGAGTCGTGTAACACATGAAACCCAGTTTAAAAAACCACGTTTTTTTTCTTTTTTTAAAAAAGTTTATTTGAGAAAGAGAGAGAAAGAGAAGGGGGGGGGGGAGGCAGAGAACAAGAGGAGAGAGAGAGAGAGAGAGAGAGAATGAGAATGAGAGAGAATCCCAAGAATCCCTGTGCACAGTGCAAGAGCCTGATGCAGGACTTGCTCCCACCAACTGTGAGATCATGACCTGGGCATAGACCAGGAGTTGGATGCTCACCCGACGACTAAGCCACCCAGGCGCCCCAAAGCACTGTTTTTTTCAGTGGTTACTTTCATTGATCTAAGTCATATTTTGGATATGTTTTAAGATAAATAATTTTATCATGAAAAAGAAATAGCCTCCTAGTTAAAAAAAAAATCCCCCTGGCAGGGGGCTGCTGGGTGGCTCCGTCAGTTCAACATCAGACTCTTGATTTCCACTCAGGTCATGATCTCACATTCGTGAGTTCGAGCCCCACGTTGGGCTCCGTGCTGCTGGTGCAGACCCTGCTTGGGATTCTCTCCCTCTCTCCCTATCTCTCTGCCCTTTGCACATGCCCTCTCTTTCTCTCAAAATAAATAAGTAAACTTAAAAAAAAATCCATCTTTTGAAAAAAAAAATCCCCATTGGGATTGCCTATAGAAACTGTCAATTTTGTTTAAGCCCGCTGACATGGTTCCCTGACAGTAACAGTTTCTTAATCTTAAATTGTCCTTGATTTCTTAAAACACAGTCTACTGGATGTTATGGCAAAGTCATATGATATACTTTTAAGTTTAATTTATTGCTTGATATTAAGAAATATGGTTATATTACTGCTGTCAGTGACTCTGATGTATCCCTGAGAGTGACCTGGAAAACCCAAAGCATGTGACTCTCAGTATCCATTAGTGTGGGTAAACTATGGCTTATCACCTGTTTTTGTATGGCCCAAGAGCTTTTGAGAATGATTTTTACTTTTTTTTTTTAATTTTAGAGAGAGAGCTGGAGTGGGGGAGAGCGGCAGGGGGAGAGGAGAGAGAGAATCCCAAGCAGGTGCCACGCTGTCAGCGCCGAGCCCCATGTGGGGTTCGATCCCGTGACCCCAGGATCATGAGTTGAGCCGAACCCATGAATCAGGTGCTCAGCCAACTGAGCCACCCAGGCGCCCTGAATTTTACATTTTTAGATGGTCGAAAGAAAGATTTTTTAGAAGAATAGTCTTTCATGGCGTGCAAAACTTACATAAAATTCAAATTCAGTGCCCATAAATACGGTTTTATTGGAACAGAGCCATGATCATTTGTTTACATGTTATCTATGGCTGCTTTCTCACTCACTCTGTTCACAGAGTTGAGTAGTTGTAGCAGAGGTCCTGTGGCCCACACAGCTGAACATATTCACCATCTGTGCCTTTACAGAAAAGCTTTGCCAAACCCTGGTATAAATTTTTTAATCAACAAAAGTTTATGGAGAACCTACTAGTGAAGAATGTGCTATTCTGGTCCCCATGGGCGATTACTGTCCTACCAGGGAGAAGTCACAACCCAGGGTGACAATTCCTAGGATGAGACAACATGGAGCGGGGGGGGGGGGGGGGGGGGGCTCCAGGGGAATATAGCAGAGGTCTCTGAGCCACACTGGGGAGATAAGAGAAAGCTCAAGGAGGTGGTCACGTGTAAGCAGACACCTACAGAGTAAGAAAGAGCTGGCCGCGTGAAGATGGGGGAGGGGAGGTTGGAGGTGGCAGGAAGAATATTCTGGGCAAAGAGAACAGCAAGTCAGATGACCAGAGGATCCCTGCTTGTTGAAGGAACTGGGAGATGTTTGCATTATCGTTTGCATTATGGGCTTGTTTGTAGTTAAGCCAAGTTTAGTTTGCATGTGAATAAATAATTGCCTGCATAGGGCTCTTAGTGATACAAGCAAAGAAGAGGAGAGGAGAAATCATTGACTGATTGGTTCACTCACTCATTCATTCAATGACCATTGACTGAGTACCTTCTCAGTGCTGAGCACTAAGTTCTGAGGACACAGAGGAAAACCTGAGGAGGTCCCTGTCGTGAAGTGAGGAAAGCAGATAGAAAAATAATTTTCACAGGTATGAAGAGTGCCCATAGCGCCATGTCAGGGGGGGACCCACATCATTTCCTACCCACTTCTCCCTGGCTGCCTAGTCATTTCCCAGGCTCCCTTGCAGCTAAGGATGGACATACAACCAGTTTTAGTCAACAAGACATAGAAGAGATCTGCTGAGAAGTGTCTGGGGAAACTCTTCACATTAAAGGTGAAGCCTCACAGAACACCATCACTTTTATCCTCTTGTCTACCTTGGAATTCGAATGTGATGGTGGCACAGTGGGATCTGTGGCAGCCATCTTGTGATCATGAGGTGATGGTCCTTGTTAGCATCATCAAGCTGCTGCACCAAACCTGGAACTATCTCCCTTCAGGGACTCCCAGTTGGTTAAGATCATTACATGTCATTGCTTAAGCCAGTGGTTCTTCCCTGGGGGTGATTTCGCTCTCCAGGGAACATTTGGCAATATCTGGAGACATTTTAGGTTTTCACTACCAGAAAGGGGATGACTCCTGACATCTAGGGGGTAGAGGCCAGGATCTACCATACACAGGACAGCCCACCCAACAGATAATTATCTGGCCCCAAATGTCAGGAGAGCCAAGGTGAGAGCCAAGGTATAAGACATTGTTGACCAAGGGTGCTCGTTACTGATACAGAGAGGGTGAAAGGCTGGCCAGAGCCCCAGGAGGGTGAGTGCAGGGAATTATGTCAGCTGGCCTCTCTCCCACAGCACCGTTAGGTTAAACACAAGTTGGGTGAGAGAGGTGTGGTCCACAGCCCCTCAGCTGAGACCTCATCGTGGGCTCCTCTACACCCAGTGTCGCCACTGCCCGAATGCCTACTATGAACCCCAGGTGAGGTGCTCATGAGAATCACCTTCTTGAACTTTCCTGGCAATTCTGCCAAGTCGGTAGGTATCATTTATTCCCATTGCACAGCTATGAAAACTGAGGTTCAGAACACTAGGGGGCCACGGTTAATGACCTGTTTGGAGACTGACAGGTTTTCTTTTGCCATTTAACCATGTCCCTTAAACATTTTGTGTTTTTGCGTGTCACTTTCCAGGTCTATAAAATAACAATATCAACTTTATAAACCTTGTTGTGGGGACAAAAATAAATAACACACGTAAAAGCTCTTAGTACGAGTCCCGACATACAGTAAACATTGCACAAACGGCTGTTGTTGTTACTATTACTGGTATGCCCACCACAGGCGAGGAGCTGGCCTGCAGCACAGCTCTGTCCAAAGTCAAAACCATGCCATCACGATGGTCCCTTGAGTTGCCCACTTGCCGTGGGGACCCAGAAACAACTGAGGATGGGGAGATTCTCGGAGCCACTAGAGGACAGGAAGAGTCACTGAGGCAGGGGAGAACAGATGGGAATGGAGATTCATGGAGCACTAAGGCCCAGCACCTAAATTCAGTCATTTTGTGCAGAAGCCTAAAGAAATTCTGAGGCCAGAAGACTTTGGTCCTTGGTCCCTGACCAGGCTTGGGAAAATGTGAGGTCATAGTGTCCAGGTACCTCTCACTGAGGGCAAAGAAGATGTCTTTCCAGGAAGCTCTGTGAGTGGAGGGCCCACACAGGGCTGGAGCTGGACTTTGAATTGGTGCCTTCCCGGCAGAGGGTGTGCCCCTGGGAAGGAGGGCGTGTCCTCGATCTCGTGCTCTTTGCTCCCGGGAATCACCATTTCCATAAGGCAAATTATCTTGCTGGGATGACAGTTGGATTTCTGGGAATTGGGATTCTAACCCCAGACAGATTTGAGCGCCTCTCATGAAAATTCTTCTTTAGGGGCGCCTGGGTGGCGCAGTCGGTTAAGCGTCCGACTTCAGCCAGGTCACGATCTCGCGGTCCGGGAGTTCGAGCCCCGCGTCCGGCTCTGGGCTGATGGCTCGGAGCCTGGAGCCTGTTTCAGATTCTGTGTCTCCCTCTCTCTCTGCCCCTCCCCCGTTCATGCTCTGTCTCTCTCTGTCCCAAAAATAAATAAACGTTGAAAAAAAAAATTAAAAAAAAAATAAAAAAGAAAATTCTTCTTTAAATACATCACTCAGAACTGCCCCTCTCTTGGCTCCTGAAACTAGAGCACTCTCCTCTACCTGCCCCTCTTAAATCAATACCTTAATTTTCGCTGGAGACTAAGTTTATCTTTTGTGTCCCCGTGTTGCATACGGAGGCCACAGCAGAGGGTAAATAGTCTTTCTGAAAAAACAACTAGGTAGACTCTCGCTGGGGGGGGGGGGGGGGGGGGGGGGGGGGGGGAGAAAATTCTCCATTTTGTGAATATGTCACTGTTGTTCATTTTATTGTTACAGGGCCTTGGAGTACTTTCAAGGTTTTGAGTTTGAGGCTGTTACCCAATAGTGCTGCTATAAGCCCTCTTGTAAGTGTCGTTATGGGGGAGCCTGCGCACACGTTTCTGTTGTGTTTGCATCTAGGAACGGACGTGCCCCCGCCGGAGGGGTGGGTGTCTGTCCAGCTTTCGGAGACGTTGCCCCTCAATTTCCCGAAGTGGTCGCATCAGTTTCCACGGTCTCCAGCAGCTCATGAGAGTTCTGGTCCCCCCGCATCCTCGCAGACACTTGGTATTGTCAGTCTGAGAAACGCACAAACGTGGCTCCGCGCAGCGGGGCTGAAACCTGCACTAGAGAGAAACAAGCCAGACGTGAACAAACATGCAGTCTGGTTCCCGTGCCCCGAAACGGGCCAAAATAATGTAAACCGTGAGAGGTCCCCGTAGCGGTACCGGGGAGAAGCACGTGCTGGGTTCCGTTTCCTGATCTGGGCGCTGGTTCCACACGTTCATTCTCTTCGTAAAAATTCGCAGTGGCTATGATTTGTGCGCTTTTCTCTATGTTATATTTATGTATTTACTTATAAGCGTTTATTTATAAGCTGGAGAGAGAGAGCGAGCATGAGCAGGGGAGGGGCAGAGAGAGAGGGAGAGAGAATCCAAGCAGGCTCCGGGCCGTCAGCGCAGAGCAGAGCGTGACTCGGGGCTTGAACTCATGAACCTGAGACTATGACCTGACCCGAAATCAAGAGTCGGTCGCTAAACCGACGGAGCCACCCAGGTGCCCCCTCTCTAGGTTATATTTAAATACAGTCTTCAAAAACTATTCTGTCTCAGTTTCCCCCCTCCCTTCTACTTTCCTCATAACACGGATTGGGAACTGTCCCCATCAGAGTCCCCTCCGTGGCCCTGTGACCTGTACAGTGGCACAAGGCTGGCACTCAGAAAGGCCTGCAGTGGGTTTCATGCTCCGCCGTCTCTGTCTTGGAATAATGAGCACTTTTTGAACAAGGGGCCCATCGTTTTCATCTGGCACCAAGGCTCACACATCGCGGAGCCGGTCCCGGCCACGGGCCGCTGCCAGTGTCTGTCCACAGATTCCCGCCGAGGTTTGGTCTTTGACGGGCACCAGGGACAGGGCTAGGCTGCCCCTTTGCCTGATTAGAGATGCCCGTAATGGCCCTGGGACAGCTCTCCCTTCTGTGAGAACCTGGCGTCGTGTGGACTTGTGGATGGACTTACTGGGTCATAGGGTCATACACAAAAGAATAGTGTGTGTATAGGAGGGATATAATTTAACCCTTGTTTGAAGCCTGGGTCAGCTCTTGAGCTGATAAATCCTCTAAATTCAGGGTTGAGACAGTGCCCAGCACATAGCTGGATCCAAAATCTGTTTGGTGGCAGGATGAATGAAATATTAATAACTGTGCTACCAGTAATAAAATATTGGCCCTTTATTGAGCACTTACTAGGTGCTAGGCATTCCTAATAGACAGTACAGAGAAAAATGCCTGGCGCTATATTTTCTTCTTTTCCTTAGGAGCATTATCACATTTAGCCTTACGATCACCCTCTGAGGTGACTAAGTTTTTGAATAAGAAACTCAGAGACATCGTGTCCCCCACTGGAGGTCACAGAGCTGACATATGGTTCCAGGTCTGCGTACCTCTGAAGTGCAGTGCTTTCAATATGTACTTGGTGATGCCTCCCCATGACAATGATCCAAAATTGGATCGCTGACAATTTTTGCTTTTGTTTAAATAAAGCTAGTGTCCTTTTTTCTTTTTATTATAAACATTATAAACTCTCTAAAGAAATTCAGGCATTACAGAAAGTGAACATATGGAGTTTTAAGACTTCTTAGGATGTTCCGGGAGGCTGGGTGGCTCAGTCGGTTAAGTGACTCCTGATTTTGGCTCAGGTTGTGATCCCACGGTTCATGAGTTTGAGCCCCACATTGGGCTCCTCGCTGCCGGCTCCCAAGTGTGGAGCCTACTTGGGATTCTCTCCCTTTCTCCCTGCCCCTCTCCCACTCGTGCATGCTCTCTCTCTCAAAATAAATAAACTTAAAAAAAAGACTTTTGGGGTGCCTGGGTGGCTCAGTCGGTTGAGCGTCTGACTTCAGCTCAGGTCATGATCTCACGGTTCATGAGTTCAAGCCCCGCATCGGGCTCTGTGCTGACGACCTGGAGCCTGGAGCCTGCTTCGGATTCTGTGTCTCCCTCTCTTTTTGCCCCTCCCTCGCTCACGCTCCGTCTCTCTCTCTCTCTCAAAAATAAATAAATGTTAAAAAAAAATTTATTTTTGAGAGAGAGAGAGAGAGAGAACATGAGTGGGGTGGGGGCAGAGAGAGAGGGAGACACAGAATCTGAAGCAGGCTCCAGGCTCCAAGCCGTCAGCACAGAGCCCGACGCGGGGCTCGAACTCTCTCTCTGTGAGATCATGACCTGAACCAAAGTCGGACACTCAACCGCCTGAACCACCCAGGCACCCCCCCCACACACCCCCCAAAGACTTCTTAAGATGTTCTGTCAAGATTCATGGCGACTCTATCCAGGGATGGTGGGATTTAGAAAACGTGCCCCTTATCACCTCCTCCTTTTGAGTTTTTCCTCCAGCTCAAAGGATGGATGTGTTGCATTCAGTGGCCTTTCTTTTTAGAGCCTTCTCTATTTGGAGAGAACTGAAGGTGGAGGTGATAAAAACTACCTCATCCTTCTCCCTCCCCCCCCCCCCCGCCACCTGCGTTCCCCATAAGGACTTGTTTTCTTTTCCAAGGACTGGCCTTCCTCCAGCCAGGTCTAAGGTTGTTTTTTTTTCTGAGCACTGGTTTCTTGTTGAGGTTTGGGTGTGATAGGGAAGTGTCAAGTGAAACCGTTTTTCTCCTAGCTGAGGTAAGCCTCCTATCGCTGGAAGAGCAGGAAGCAGCCCCGTGATAGGACGGGACGGGGCCGTAACTGGCCAAGGTTGGCGTGCACTGGCCCTCGGCTCTCTGGATTGGCTGCCCATGAGCTCAGCTCCTGGAAGTTAGGATATATACACATGGGACCGGGGCCAGAGCATCTTCTGAAACACTGGAAAGTGACAGCGGCAATAGCGGCATCTCCTTTCTGGGAGAGTGAGGAGGACTCCCCCTCGATACGACTTCCAGCCGACAGGGAGCGGACCCAGACGATGCGAGGGTACCCGACGTAGAACCCCCTGGTCTGGAGGTCCTGGCCGAAGGTGTCCTGCGACAGAAAAGAGCGACTTCTGTGGTCTGAGGTTCGTTGGACGATACTCTCTCCTTAGGGGGCCGGAGTAGTGGGTAGACATCTTGGGGGTCCTAAAAGTAGAGCAGACCCAAGACTCAAACCTTGAGTCTAACCCCAGTTCTGCTCCAGCTTGTTGGGCCTTCTCTAGGCCTCAGTGTCCTCATCTTTAGAAAGAGCAGACTTCGGTGAAGGAATCTCAGCCGGACTTACAAGCTCTGAATTCAAGTCCCAGCCCTGCCACTTACTAGCCCAGCAACCCCGAGCAAGGAATTTCACTTCCTTGAGCCTCAGTTTCCTCATCTGTCGAATGGGAGCAGCATGACCTATCTCTCTTTCTCATTTCTTTCTTTTTTAAAAAAAAAATTTTTTTAACGTTTATTTATTATTGAGAGACAGAGTGACACAGAGCGCGAGCAGGGGAGGGGCAGAGAGAGAGGGAGACACAGAATCGGAAGCAGGCTCCAGGCTCTGAGCCGTCAGCACAGAGCCCCACGCGGGGCCCGAACTCACGGAGTGTGAGATCATGACCTGAGCCGAAGCCGGACGCCTAACCAACTGAGCCACCCAAGTGTCCCGACTCTTGCTCATTTCTTTATTGAGTGCTGTAGAGGTCAAGTCGTAGACTTTATGTGAAGGTACATAGTGAAGGGAAACCTTGCATAAGCAGGAGGTGTTATTGTTACCCATGGCTGGATTCGATTTCTATCACGTTCTTGGAATTTCGTCCGAGGACAAGAAGATTTTGTGAAGAGTTCTGGTGGCCTGCTGCTCTGACAGGGATTTGAGGGGGGATTATAGCATTGCACTGCCTGTGGTCTTGGAGAGAGGACACAATGGGGTAGGGACAGGATGGGGCATCAGCAGAACGCAGTCTAGTCCTCTTAGGAGGTTTCCAGCTTTGGCAACGAGGGCCCCACTGCACCGGCCCAAGTCTGCCCCACGGTGTATCATAGCGCCTGAAGTTCCGCCGTCGGGGAGCTCATTCTTTTGGGTTTCGAAAGATCTTCAGGACGTGCAAATGCCCGACCTTTGGAAAATAGGCACCAGCTATAAGTGTGCCTGGCAGCGACAATAAGGAACAGGCAGATGGTCAAAGTCCACCCCTCTATGCTGCAGGTCGGCCTGGGCAGAGCTGGCCCCCCAACGGTGCCATGTGGTTGCTCAGATGTCCCTGTGATCTGAGGCTTCGTGCAGAGGTCCCGCCATGCTCTGCCGTGGTTGGGCCCTGGCTGGAGCCTCTGTCCTGGCCTAGGCGTCACGTTTTGAAGTGGGCAAGGACCAGCAGGGGAATATCCAGAGGAGGTGCCCAGATACCGGGGTGATGGGGTCGATGGACTGGAACAGACTGCTTAAAGGGTGACACGGCCTCCCCTCAGGGGTAGGCAGGACGGCCGCTGGTGACTTAAGCTGAGCTTAGCTTTAAGGAGGGCTTCCTTAAAATCTGGGCTGGCTGACAATGGAATGCTCTGCCTTGAAGGGTGGTGAGCTCCCACTCCAAGAAATGTTCCAACAGTCTGCCCTGCGGGAATGTGGCATAAAAGAGTCCTATGCAGGAGGTGGGGCTAGATACTTCCAGGTCCCTTCTGGCGCTCAGAGCCTATTAGGAGCCCCAGAAAGGAGAAAGAATACCTTGAATTGTTACCATCGAACACCTGAGAGGTGGGCGTGGGTAGAGGATGGGTCTAGTGTTGAAAGAAGAGATGACAGCCTTGTCCCCCACTTGAGTCTGGCCAGTGGAGGTGGAGGGTCTTTCCCAAGAAGACCCTCACTACACTGTATGTGGGGGATGTGAGCTGTGGGTGGGACCCACATCATTGTGGGAGCCCAGGTTGAAGGCTTTGAACTTGGACAGAACTCCTACTCCGGGACTTTGGAGTGTCCGTGGGGCAGATGAGAAGTAAGTGTGACCTCAGGGTACAGCCCTTGATCCTTCAGCCTACTAATTGGCTTCCAGCCCAGGGGTCTGTGAGCCGCGCCTAGGGTTTACAATCTTTGCCTGTGTGGCACAGGTGTCTGTACGAAGGTACATGTAGACCTGTGACTCCATGTACACAGATGACGGCATGCCTATGTGTAGACGTGGTTATCTTCACTGGTGTGGAAAGCAGGCTTGCTCACCCTTAAGTCCTTGTGTGTGTGTTCATATTTACGGAAAGCCACCGGGTGTAGGAGAGAGAAGGAAGGATTTAGAATCCTGAGAGGTGGATTCAAGCCCCAGCTCACAATGCTTCCCAGCTGTGGAAGCCCAGGCAGGTCTTTCAACCCTTCAGAGACTCAGTTTCCCACTGCCAGCCTGTCTGGTTCAGCTGGGAACCAGGCAGGCTCAGGTCCTGTCTCTGAACTTGGAGGTAGACATGGGAGTGGGGCGGGGGGAGGGGTGTGTGGCAAATGAGCTCAATTATTCCCTTGCATTTGGGGCAAGAAAACTACACGGTGTTATGAATCCACAAAGGTTTATGTGTGTTGGGTGTGCTTCTGTGACACAAGAATATGTGAGCCCATTCAGGCTGCAGCGACCCATAGACTGGGGGCTCAAACAACAAGCCTTTATTTCTTCACAATTATGGAGGCTGTGAGTCCAAGGACAAGGCGCCAACAGAATTGGTGTTTTTAAAAATTTTCTTTTAGTGTTTATTTATTTTGGGGGGGGGGAGGGGCAGAGAGCGAGGAAGACAGAATCCAAAGCAGACTCCAGGCTCTGAGCTGTCAGCACAGAGACTGATGCGGGCCCCGAACTCATGAACTGTGAGATCATGACCTGAGCTGAAGTTATACGCTCAACTGACTGAGTCACCCAGGTGCCCCTAAAATGGTTTTTTTTTTTGATGTTTATTTATTTTTGAGGGAGAGAGAGAGAGACAGAGTGTGAGCAGGGGAGGGGCAGAGAGAGAGGGAGACAGAATCGGAAACAGGCTCCAGGCTCTGAGCTGTCAGCACAGAGCCCGACGCAGGACTCGAACCCACGAACCGTGAGATCATGACCTGAGCTGCAGTCGGATGCTTAACCGACTGAGACACCCAGGTGCCCCCCCTTTTTTTTAAGTGCTTTTTTTCTTATAAATTTATTTTATTTTGAGAGAGAGAGAGCGCGCGCGTGTGCCCACGCATGTGGGAGGGGAAGAAAGAGAGGGAGAGAGCGAGAATTCCAAGCAGGCTCTGCACTGTCAGCCCAGAGCCCGATGCGGGGCTCGAACTCACAAACCAGGAGGTCGTGACCTGAGCTAAAGTTGGATGCTTAACCGACTGAGTCACCCAGGGAACCCCAGATTTGGAGTCTTGTGAGGGCTTCCTGGTTCACAGTCAGCTTCTCAGTGCACTTAGGTGGTGGAAGGGGGGAGGGAGCCAGTCTCTTTCATGAGGGCTTTGCTCTTGTGACCTAATCACCACCCAGAGGCCTCACACCTAATACCATCTCACTGGGGCCTGAGGATTTAATACAAGAACCTGGCGGGGGGGGGGGGGGGGGCACAGACATTCAGTCTATAGCAGTGAGTGTCTGTGGGTGGAGACTCTGGGCCCCCATGTGGGTGCCACACGCCTCCCTCAGAGGGGCCAGCTATTTGTTAAACATTTGTTGTGTGAAGCACAGGGGTGGAGAGGCGGGGCCGCAGAATATCCCTGTGAACTGGCGCCAGAGCAGTTAGAGATAATGTAGTCGGATGAATAAACTGGAGGATGGTGTACGGGTGAGGTCAGTGTATAACTGAGAAAAGAAAACAAAAGTGTCAGTATGCTTAGAAAAACCCCAGAAAACTTCCTGCTCCACAGTCACTCAAGGTCAGCCCCGTGTGCTTTCTCTGGTGGGTGGTGGTTCTTTTTAACACGTCACTGGCCTGTGTCACGTCTTATCAGAAGTCCCGTGATCTGCCCATCACTTGGGTGTTCCTGAGCAGACTTGGACTTTGTTCTGAAGTCCGCTTTCTGCCAAGGCCATAAACGAGTTTACGAGAGCAGCTAGGTTTCCGTGCGGCAACGGTTTGCTGCAGTTTCAGGGTTACGGGTCTGGAAGCGCATCCAGGACAGGGTGAAATTCCCCGACGGGGCGCATGTGGGTGGTCGCCCAGGCAAAGCTGGGGTGCAACACACGTAAAAAGAGGAAGGAAGGAGGAGGTCTTGCTTTGATGAGTTCTGGATCGGCGGAATTTTAGTCAGAAAGTCCGCAAAGATTTAATTTCAGCACCCATAGAATTTGGGGTGTGTGTGTGTGTGTGAGAGCACGCGTGTGCGCGTGCAAACACAATCCTCGCAGGGCTTTAAAAGTCTGAGGATACGCTGGCCAAAGGGAGGATTTTCCAGGGTGTCTCCCCCCGGGGTGGGTGGGCTTGGCCTCCTTGGCAAGCCACACGCTCTCAACTCCTGGGGCTGGTGCTGGCAGACAGAATCTTTGGAGTGTTCCAGAGGAGGAGCAGGGGTAGGGGGGAGAGCAGGCTGAGCTGGGTCACCGCCGCCTGGAGGGGGAAGAGTTGCGGGAAGCACGGAGGGGGCGTGTGAACACGGTATCCAGTGCTGCAGCCCCCCCCTTGCAGTACCCCCCCCCCCATAAGGAAGGACGAAGCATGGGAAGAGTCCCTGGATTTGGAATCGGGAGGCCTTGGGAGATCCTGGAGTCTGTCTGGGGAAACGCTCCGATGGCTACAGCCTCTTCCAGCCCTTGGGGCGGCTGCAACTACTGCTCCCTCCCTCTGGGCACAGGGCACGGTGGTTCCAGGGAAGGGGTGGCCAAATCAAGGCAGTTTTCTGGAGAAAACATTAAGAAAGAAACCACTGCCTGGTGGCATTGTACTGATGCTCTGATGGCAAGTAGCGGCGTGTCCTTTGAATGCAAGAGGACGCTACTGCGGCCATCAGCCATGGTGGAAACCGTTTCCATAGCAATGACAGCTTTTAAACAGATTACTGCGCCTCTTTTCCCAGTAGCTGGGAAGGATGCTTCGACCCTCTGTGCGATGTCCCCCCCCCCCACACCCCGGAGCCAAGTTAGCATATGAAGAAGAGGGACTGAGCCGGACTAGGGTGTTCTGTTGTGTTCTGCTGGTTCAGTGGCTTTGTGATCGAACAGCTTCTCTGCCAACCCCACCCATTGTGCCCTGACCACAGGAATATATGGAAAAAAGAGAGAGAACCCTAACACCATTCAGTAAATATTTCTGGCCCCGCTGACTTGGATCTTAAATTAAATAGAGCTTCAACCTAAATTTATCTTCTCTTAAGACCATGTGCTACTAAAGAGAGAGACAGAATAGAGCATTCCCGTCACCACCACTTACTGGGGTGCCCATTTGAAGAAGACCAGAGCATTCTCTCTGAGGGCACAACCTGTGTCTGGTTCGTTATCCCCAGCACCGGCCATAATTCCTGGTACTTAGTGTGTGCTTATTAAACCCTTGTTGAAAGACATAAACGAGAAGAAAGAGAATATTTTCCTCTATGATTTCTTCGGCTTACCCCACCCTACACGGTATTTTAAAAGCACAACCGTAAGGCAGCCTCCGAAGGCTTTCAAGAGCATTAGTTAATTTCCATATAAGGTACAGACATGTCGTGCTACGAGTTTTTGTGTAACTCAAATGTTCCTTTTAAGGAACATCAAACAACAAATAAAGCTTGCCAAGTTGCCTGCTTCCTCCCCAGCCCATTTTCTCATTTCCTCCAAGATTGTCCGCGTGTGTCTATTGCTGCCCACTGGCCTCTGGCTGCCCTTTGCAGCCCCTCCTCCCCCAGACTCGTGCTTGAAGGAGGGAAGACTCCCCGAATGTTACAGTCACCTTCAAATCTCTCTGTATTTCCCCATGCTTTTCCTCTCTCTCTTTATGGATTGTCCTCATATTCACATGGATCCCTGAACATCTGAAATTGCAATTATAGATTGCTGGTTTTGCCTATAAGCTGGACATGTAACCGAGCACATTTTAAAGGAATGAATTAGTCGGTAAACGCAGGAGACACGATGTAAATACATAATACATGAATATGTAATACGCTAAATAATACTTAGTAAATGCATGATGAGGCGATGATTACAAATTAGAATAGGCAGTGCAGGTGTCTGAACTCCACGGGAAACTCTGGGGGGGCTCAGATTTGGGATTCAAGATCATTTTTAAAAAAATTTTTTAAACTTCCACCAAAGGGCAAAGGGGGTCTGAACAACTTTGGAAAAATTGGGAAGCCACGGGAGTTTCAGATTAAAGACACACAAATGAAATTCACTGCTCCCATCCTGGCCTGCTTAAAATGCTGCCCAGGAGGAGATGGTTCTTTTTGTCTTTTGCATGGGCAGCTGCTTCCTTCTGGATGGAGAATGAAAGGCCCCTGCTGCTCTCATGTACATTTCCTATAGGTTAACTACACACCGAAAGATACCCTATATATTGCACAGTTTACTAAATGTTTGTGTAGTACATGTATTCATCTGTTGAATTAGTACTTATTGAGTGCTAGTGATGTGCCGGGAGCTGTTCTAGGCACCCAAGATACAAGACCTAGCAAAACAGACAAAGGGAAGGGAGAGAGACTCAGACAATAAACGATGACACACACCAAGGTGTGATATTGCGTAACATCACGTAGTACAGGTGGGGAGTATGTGCTCACGAGGGGTGCACAGAGAGGACCTCTCTGGGAAGGTGACATTTCAGTAAAGCCCTGAAGGGAAGCAAGGGAACAAACCATAAGAATGTTCTAGAAAGAGGGAACAGCCAGTGTGAAGGCCCTGAGGCAGCGAGGAGTGCTTGTGTGAGTAGAGTGAGTGATGAGAGGCCTAATGGGACCAGGTTGTACAGGGCCTGGCTGGCCACTATAAGGACTTTGACTTTGACTCTGAGTGAAAGGGGGGCTGTTGGAGGCAGGAGAGTGACGTGCTCCAACTTAGGTTGGAAAAGGCCCCGTGGCTTCTGAAGGGAGAATCTGGAAGGAGGATGAGAGGACAAGAGGAGAACCAGTTGGGAGGTGATTATGGTAGTCCAGGCCAGCAGACCTGGGGCTAGACTCAGGCAGTGTTGAAGGAACTGGGGAGACAGGTCGGGGTCTGGGCGTGCTTTATGGAACCAACAGTCTTTGCTGATGGATCAGATGTGGGGAGTGAGAGAAAGCAAGGAGTCAGGGGTGACTTCAAATTTTTGGCCCAAGCGATTGGAGGAGTAGAGTTGCCATTTACCGAACTGTCTTGTGAAATATTCTTAACGGCCTGTGAGACAGACAGGCAGGTCTCAGGCATATTGCAGATGAGGACATTGGCACATGAGCTTCCCAGAGTCCCCAGGGGCAGGACTTGGCCCCTGGCTTCCTATTGTTGCTGCAACAAAATACCAGAAACTCAGAGGCTTTGGAACAAAACGAATTCATTATCTTTCAGTTCTGGAGGTCCGAAGTCCACAATCGGGTCTCCACAGACTAAAACCAAGGTGTTGGTAAGGTCCTGCTCCTTCTGGAGGCCCCAGGGGAGTTATAGACCAGCTGTGACGTCTGGGGCATGACCTCCCATAGCTTAGTTTCCTCCTCTGGAAAACGTGGACAAGGATAGCCCTCCTTCCCAGGGCTTTTGAGGAATTTAATGGAGACAGCAGCTTTGAGGGCTGATGTCACTCACATTGATGGGCAGGGTGGATCGGCGCACGGGGCAGCACTGGTAACCCGCCACCACGTCTCTGGTAGGTCTCCGGTAAGGGAGCTGTTTGCTTTGTTTGCAGTGCAATGGAGCCCAGGAAGCATCTGTCAGGGAGGAGAGCCAGGTCTCTGGATAGGTCACAGAGCCCCAAGAAGGTCCGCCGGTGCTTCTCCCTGCCCACTACCCCCTCCAGGAGGATGCTTCACCAGGCAGCCAGCAATGGGAGCAGATGTCCCCAGAGCCCAGCTCAGTCTGTGGAAGCTCAGGATGCCACGGCCACAGCCCCCAGCCTGGAAGAGACCAGGGAGTTTCTTCCCACTGACCAGAGGCTGCCACAGGACACCAAGAAGGAAAAGACCCAGAGACGGGGCCAGCAGGGGTGGCTGAAGACCTTGATGAACTTCCTCCTGAGGACAGGCCCGGAAGAGCCCAAAGAAAAGGCCAGCCGGAAGGCAAAAGGGAAGGAGGGCCTCCCCAAGCCTGCAGAAACCCCAGAGGCACCAGGGGAGACAGCTCCGAGGAAGAAAGCCCACGACAAGAAGGCCAGTCGCAAGAAACACAGTCACAAGAAACATGTTGCTGAGGAAACCAAGGGGGCCCAAGATCAGGAGGCCGAAGGCCAAGAGATAGGGCTGCCCAAGATGTCTGCCGCCCCACGCCCTGAGGAGGCTGACCTGGGCCCAGCACCCAAGGGTGAGCAGACCATGCCTGGTAACCCCACTGCCCCAACCCCAAGGGCTAGGGTACTCTAAGCTGACTCCTCAAACCTTTCAACAGAGGGGACGTGGAAGTTGGGACAACCATCAGGGACAGCACCACCGTGAAATTTCTTTGAGGCAGAACAGCACGGTGGCTGAAAGCCTGAGGTCAGACCCCTGTTCCGCCACTCATTAGCTGTGTGACCTGGGGCTGGCGACATTCCTCCCCGAGCCTCGATATTTTTTTTTCGTCCATGAAATGGAGATGATAACAGTTGCTATCTCCTGGGTAGCCGTGGCCCAGAGCTGGCACGCGGAAGGTGCTCCGTTAAGTGGCAGCTGTTGTTGTTAAGTACTCTAGTTGAAGGAGCACAGACCAAGGAGAAATGGGAAGGCAGGGAGGGAGGTGAGGGGGGGAAGCTTAGCCCCCAGCATTGATCCCTGTGCGAGGACTGGGGATGGGGCCAGAGAAGTAGATAGAGCCATCCGCCCTGGAGGCCGGATCTATACTTGGCTATTTCCAGGATACACCTGCTCTGTGACCTTGAACAGATTGGTGCCCCTCTCAGAGACCTTTGGTTCTTCATTTGTAAAATAAGGAAGCTGGACCCGCCCCCCCCCACCTCCCAAGGTGCCTTTCTTCTTTGACTTTCAGGTCCTGGGGTTGAATGCCCCACAGGCACCTGGAGGGAGACAGAGCTTTGCCCTGTAGCTCTCAAAACTCTCCCTGTTCTTAATGAGAAGCATGTCTGGGTTGATGCCACCTCTTTTCAGATGGAAACCTTGGCAGGTTTCTGATTTTTTTTTTTTTTTCTTTTTGGTTAAGCCTAGTGCTGGCTGCAGCAGCCCATCCTGCTGTGAATTCTGTGTCATTTTATTGTGCTCACGAACAAAGTCAGAAAAATGTCACTGATGCCACTACTCCCATCCCCCACACATACGCTTCCTTTCATCTTTCTTCCAGGTGGGAAAGGTTCTGGTCTCCACCAGTCCTTGCTCATTGAAGCTGGGGGTCCTGCAGCATCCGAGGTTTCTTCTCAAGCCACAGGTCATCGGCCGGAAGAGGAACTCAGAAAGCTTGACCGTGAGTCCTCATCTTCCTAGTGTCCTCTTGCCCCGCAGCCGGGGAGGGGGCCGTTACCAAATGAGATGGATTGTTCTGGATGACTGCTTGCACCTTGGATGGTCCCTCTCAAAATGCATGTACTGATCTTGCTCCTTCTGGCGCTTCTGGTCACATTTACTTATTTTAGAGTTTCACAGAAGGGAGTCTCAGGAATTAGAACGGCCACTGGCAAATGTTCCTGCCTTATGTGTTAATGAGCATGGGACTTTTTTTAGTCTTTCGAGATTTATGGAAGGAATGTGATATGGAGGAATATAGAACTTATATATATTTTTAAATAGATGCCAGCGTGGAATAGCTCTATGCACACGCCTATACTCACAATCGTCGACCGGAGGCCAATATTGGCTTCGGAATTGTGTGCGTGTGTGATTTTGTGGCTGAACCATTTTAAGGAAAATGATCCCTCGTCCTTAAATATGTAAGCACACATCTCCGAGAAATGACTACAGTGTCACGCACAACCACAATGCTGTTATTGCCCCTAATAAAATCGATAATGAATGCTCTACTAATCTAATTCCCTATAAGGAAGGGGCGTATTTTAAGAGATGTCAAACATCTATGCATCTGTCAGAGAGTAACTAAAAGGCATTTAGTTGGCTATTTTGCAGGCTGTTTATTTTGCATGCTGTTTTTTCAGACGAGAGAAGTCAGCTGGTAGACTGAGACAAGGAACAAAAGCCAAGCGGGATTTATAAATGAGAGAGAGGTGAGGGGTGAAAAAATCTGCAGTCCAGGGACCAGGGAGCCTTAAACAAACCTTTTCTGTAAACGGATCAGCTGGCAGGTAGCAGAGGCAACTCTGGGCCTATTGTCTTTGGATCAGTCAGCCGGGATATCAAAGAAAACCATTCATGTTGGTTGTGGTTTCTCTGTAAAGATGTGGTGTGAGGCATCGATGCGGCAGGCTGTCCGTGTCAGGCCTGCTGGGGACCCTCTGCCCTGCACCTTGGTGTCGCTGGGTCTCTACCATTTCCCCTCCCGGAATTTTGCAGCGTTAGCCTTGTAAAGTATCTCCAAGCAGAGTTCCTTGATGGCCTGACAGCCTGCTGAGGGAAGCGGGGACAGGGATCATGATTCACACTTCACAGGGAAGGAGACGAAGGCACAGAGAGGTTAAGAGACTTACTCAAGGTCACACGGCTGGCCGAACCCAAAGCAGATATTTACAAATCCGTAAAGGTCAGAGGAAATAATGGGGTCACAGGTTGAATGCTTGAAGGACTGACCTGAAATTGCCTGGGTAAAATTTTGCGCTTTGGCCTCCCGCCCTTTCCCTGTGGATCTCCCAAGCCTCTCTCAGAAGGACTAGCTCCTGGGACATGGTGCTTTTCGTCACTTCCATGGCCTAACAGCATCCTCACTTAATAGAGACTCAGTTGATCTCAGAAGTTCAAGACAGTCATTAATTAGAAAGAGTTCTCGGGGCATCTAGAAAGATTAACTGGGTGCATTTACTTTTTTCCAGAGGATAAAATCATCAAGATGATAGTGGAATTCCTCCAAAAAGTGGGAGACCAGTGGGAGGAAGAGGTAAGGAGCAAACGGTCTGCGTAGACCCCCCCTCCATTCCCCCCCTCCCCCCGGGGGGCTCGCTGCTTCCTCCTCCTCCTCCTGCTCAAGGCCCGCTTGCCCAGTGCTCCCCAGCTCTAGACTCTGTCACCTCCCTCACCTGGGGCCACCACGAAGCATTTGGCTGCTCTTTAGCTGTTTCTCAGAGAGCCTTCCCCTCTCCTCAAGGTCAAGGGCCCGACCCAACGGTTTCTCTCATTTCTCCCACAGCAGCTTCAAGCTCCTCAACCAGAGGTGGTTGTACAGATTCCAGTGTCATTTGACAGGAAGAAATTCCAAGAGAAAAAGTCTAGCTTCAAGAGAGCGTTTTCTCATAAGAAACATGGCTCTGAGGAGGCTAAGAGAGCCGGGCCTGCAGACGTTTCCAGCCCGGAGTCCCGGCCACCCAAGAGGCCCAGCTTTCTCCCCCTGTGTGTTGGGGGCCATCAGCCCTCCACCTCCAGCAGCCCTGGTGAGCAGGCTCAGGGTTACCATAGCAACACTGCAGCTGCCTCCAGCTCTGGAACCTTCTGCGGGGCTGGAATCGGCCATTGGAAGGGCAGCCCTCCTACTTCTGACTTTTGCTCTGCTCTGAGCAGCGTGGGGAGGGCAGTAGGGAGGAGAAAGGGATGTCAGCAGGTCACCTCCCTACACGAGACCTCTCTGGGCAGTCCAGCTAAGCCCCCCGTGGAAATTGTGCCGAGGAATCCCCTAGCCCTCCTCATCTCTCCACAGCCTCAGCTGCTGTACCCCGGCAGGGGGCAGCTGTGCAGGAAGGAACCACAGCCTGGGAGGCAGGAGGCCTGAGTTCCGACCTGTACTTTCTACCTCATTCCCCATCTCCGTGCCTGACTCAGTCTCCTCACCTGTAAAATAAGACACTTCCCTACTGTGTGTCTATACTCAACCGGTTTTCATAGCCGTATCATTATCCCCATTTTCCAGATGGGGGAGCTGAGGCTTGGGGAGGTAAAACAAATGTGTTCAAGGTTCTGTGGCCCACCAGTGATGGAACCCGAGCTACAGAGAGAAAGGATCATCCTGGGTGCCAGGGAGGAACAGCCTAGCCGCTTAGCCTGGCCAGGGGAATTTACATTTTAATTTTTTTTTTCAACGTTTTTATTTATTTTTGGGACAGAGAGAGACAGAGCATGAACGGGGGAGGGGCAGAGAGAGAGGGAGACACAGAATCGGAAACAGGCTCCAGGCTCCGAGCCATCAGCCCAGAGCCTGACGCGGGGCTCGAACTCCCGGACCGGACCGCGAGATCGTGACCTGGCTGAAGTCAGACGGACGCTTAACCGACTGCGCCACCCAGGCGCCCCGGGAATTTACATTTTAAAAAGGAGCCCCCGCGGTGGAATTTCCGGCCACAACTGGAGATACCTTCATGCAGGGGGATTCTGGCCCTGCTGCATTACTTCGTGCCATGGAATCAGGCATTTACTCTCCAAGCCAAGATGCCGGAGGGATGAGCTTGCCAGGGAAGGGAGGAGAGGAGGGCAAAGCCCAGGAAAGCCAGTTGTAAAGAGGTGCAAAGGGGCAAGGGAGCTAGGTCTGGGCCAGTACATCAGAACTTTGACCCTGACCCACAGCTCACCTCTGTCCCAGCAAGGCCTTTGCATGATCTAGCCATGGGGTGAACTCTGGAACCTCTTCTAACTTGTGTGTTAGTTAACACCCTCACCCTGATTAAACACACCCGCCATTTCATCTTGCTTCTCAGGCTCGGAGGAACCCAAAGTCCAAGAGGTCCTGCCTACAGACAGCGGGGGTCTGAGTCCCTTGGAGCTTTCCACCCCAGCAGGGAGCCAGGGACCCGAAGAGGACTTGCAGGCGAACAGAGCTTTGGAATTCAGTTAGTACCCCCTCCTTTTCTCAGACACCCCTCGGAAATCATCCGGCCTGACCCCATACTGACCCAGAGAGAGGCAGTAACCTGGCCTTGACTTCCTCTGGGGGCCGCAGGCCGGGAAGGGGCAGTGTGGGGTCCAGAGCACAGACCCCTGTCTTACTCGAAGTGAGCCTCAGCAGTAAAATCACAACAGTGAGGACGCCCTCCTCGGTGAGGCCGGCACAGGCCATGCCAGGAAAGCCTTGGCCCGTGGCAAGGGCTCTGTAGATGATGTGATCTTTAGGGCGTGGGTTTGCATTGGACTCTGACCTCTTCCATCTGTGTGAACTTGGATGAGTTACTTCATCTCTGGTCTCAGCGTCCTCAACTGCGAGATGAGGGTAATACCAGTTCCTAGATCCTAGAGTCCTCGGAGGCGCTAATGGAATTAATGCTGATAAAGCAGTTAGAGCAGTTAATAAGCTATTTAGAGCTAATGAATGTTACCTGCCATTTACTGCTATTATTGTTGTGGTTGTGTAGCCCTGTAGCCTGGGGAGAAATTGAGAGGCTGGGGGGGGGGGGGGGCGGGCGGTGGGTAGGGGCCACAGGAGGGAAACACCACAAATGGCAGCTGCTGATGCTATTACTAATCCCTTACCCTGGCTAGAGAGTAGGGTAGGGGCAGCAAGAGAGAGGGAGAGAGAGAATCCCCAGCAAATTTCCAAAAGAGAATCCGATGCAAGGCTCAATCCCATGATTTTTTTTTTTATTTTCATTTAAAAAAAAAATTGTTTTTAGTGTTTATTTATTTTTGAGAGAGAGAGAAAGACCAAGCGCAAGCAGGGGAGGGGCAGAGAGAGAGAGAGAGAGAGGGAGACACGGAATCCAAAGCAGGCTCCAGGCTCCGAGCTGTCAGCACAGAGCCTGACGCGGGGCACGAACTCACGAATCGTGAGATCATGACCTAGGTCGAAGTCGGACGCTTAACCGACTGAGCCACCCAGGTGCCCCTGAAGATACTTTCGAAGATCTACTTCCCCCACCCAACCTCCCCATCCTATCTTACCTGCTTTTCACAGAAAATGTGCCTTGAAGGGGAACTGAGAAGGGCCCCTGTTCTAAGTAGAAGAGGACGGTGCTGGGTGAGGGGACTTTTGGGGACCAGGCCTTTCCACATGGCCTTGAGGCGCCTTCTCCTGGAGGCAGCGGCCTCCGCGCTTAAGGGTGGAGTTATTTTCCTCACACTTAAAGTGGCACATCTGGGTGTTCGCTGACCAATGGAGAAGTGAACGTATTGCAGCTCTGCCCTCAGGCCACTTCCGAGGAGTCTGAGGTGTCCGCAGGCCAGGGCCTGGGACACCCAATAAGTGCAAGCTCATTAGCACCTGGAGACCTGTGAGAATCAGCCAGGAAGCCACTTGGGCCTCAGGAAGTGAGGACTGACCGGAGAAATGCTTTGCTCCATACTAAAGTGCAAGCAAACGTTTTGTTCTTTTTTAGGAGAATTCATCCAGAAGATCATTGCCCTACTCCAGGATGCGGAAGAGCAGGGGGGAGAGGTGAGGAAGACACTCCCCACGTAGATCTTGACCCTCACTATGAGCACCCCCACCCCCGCCTGGCATAATAACTTCCCTGCCCTCCCCCATGCTACATCTTTCCAGAGCCTGGCTCCTGTCACTCCTCCTTCCCCAAGCCCCCACCCCCACCCCCATCGCTGCCGGCCACTCTTGCTCTGGCCAGACCGCACCCTCTGCTCCCCAGCGGGTCTCAGTTTGTTTCAGGGGGTGCTGGTGTCCTTCCCCGGCTCACTCACAATCTCCTCACGGTCGGGGCCCTGGCTCAGTTTTTCTCATCTCCCCCGCAACAGCTTCGAGTCCAGGAACCAGAGGTGGCTGTAGAAAACCTGTCCCCAGCCTACAGAAGGAGATCCCAAGAGAAGAAGTCCAGCCTCAGAAAAGCCTTTTCTTATAAGAGACATGGCCCCAAGGAGCCCAGGAGAGCGGGGGCCGCAGGTGCTGCCAGCCCGGAGTCCCGGCCGCCCAAGAGGCCCAGCTTTCTGCCCCTGTGTGTGGGGGGCCATCAGCCCTCCACCTCCAACAGCCCCGGTAAGCAGGCCCCGCGTGGCCATGGTCACAGAGGCTGCCTCTGGCCCCAGGCCTCCTCCAGGGCGGGCTTGGCCAGCTTCGTGGCCTCTGCTTCAGGCTTGACTCTCTTGCTCTCGGCTCCGGGTGGGGCAGGGAGGTGTGGGAGGGCTGCAGAGAGGAGGGGACCGCTGGCTGCCAGCTGGACTCACCACCCACAACACATGCCCTCCCTCCACCCATACAAAAACACACCAACACTTAAAAACAAATGCCGTTTGGGGCGCCTGGGTGGCTCTGTCCGTTAAGCCTCTGACTCTGGATTTCGGCTTGGGTCATGATCTCACGGTTCGTGAGCTCGAGGGCCGCATAGGGCTCTGCTGAGAGCAGGGAGCCTGCTTGGGATTCTCTCTCTCCCTCTCTCTCTGCCCCTCCCCTGCTCATGTGCATGCTCTCTCTCTCTTCCTCTCTCTCTCTCTTGCTCTGTCAAAATAAATAAACACTAAAACAATAACAACAACAAATGCAGTGTGAGAGCAGCACATCGGTTTATTGGCTTAAGGGCATCAGACTCACCCGAAAGCTAAGGAGGAAACACAGACCCGGGTCTCATGAAGTAGGATATGGCCTGGGCCTCTGCTTTTTCACCACTGCCAAGTGTGAGGTATACAGTGATTCCCTTGACATTTATGGAGTGCCTACTGCATGCCACGCTCACACATGGGGTCTCGTTCAGCCCACTTACAGCCTGGTGAACTCAGTCTTGTTATTCCCATTCGACAGATGGAGAAAGTGAGGTTCAGACAGGCTTAGTGATTCAGTAAAGCCTCACAGAGTCACGGGGAAGTGGGCTCATTTAGGGGGATCTTGGCAGGCCTGCTTTCTTTCCTCCTGGACTGTGAGGAGGCAGAGGGGGCTGGGGCAGAAAAGAGGAATGAGATTTCCAGAGGGGGTAAAGAAGGCCCCGTGAACGCCTCTGAGGCGGGCCCAGGGGGCTGCGGGCTTGCTGAGGAGCCTGGGAAACCAGGACCCCGTCTGGTGCCAGTGTCTTTGGATGGTTTCTTGTCAGAACCTGGACCCCGTGATGGACTTGTGGATTTGAAACAGGCACAAAACACACTCACACCATCTCCTTTCTGCCCTCAGACCTGGAAGATGTCGAGTTCCAGGAGTCCTCGCCTGCAGAAGAGACACCTGTGGGATCCTCCGACGCGCCCTCCCAGACCAGAAGTCACCAGCCAGAGGCGGGACCTCAGCCAGACGGAGTGTTCGAATCTAGTTAGTATACACCCTGCTCTCTCCTGGGTCAGCTGGCCTAGGACTTCTTTTTGCATGGGTCTGACAGGCTGAATTCCAGTAGAGACTGGGAAGGCTGGGGAGACACTGGCAGGGCAGGGAGGAGGCAGGGTTGGCCTTTCAACGGGGGCTCTTGGGGCAGAGTTGCAGATGGAGAGTTCTCTTCTCGTAGAGAACCCTGTCTGCTCGGTGGGATGTAACTTCGGTGGGCTTGCTTGAATGTTTCATATCCAATTCCTGCCTTGCCCTGGGTCTCATAACCAGTGGCGGACTGGCAAACAGGCTGAGGGTGGGTGTTGGGCGGGGGCAGGAGGGGAGCCCTGATTTGTAGCGTTTGCAGATTGCTGTGATGTAAATATTCCCACCGTGGCTGATTTCAAGCTGCCAACAGTTGATCACAAAAGGTCCACAAATATCCTGAATGCTTGCGATTAGGTCTTGGTGCAGGCAGCCGCGTGCGTGTGGCCCTTTACAGCCCGGACCGGTGGGTGTGTTCCTGTGGCATCTGTGGCTGTGGCGTTCCCCCGCCCCCCCCCCCCTGCTTTCTGATGAGCTGCTCTGGGCCCCCGCTCCCATTCCTGACCACGCCACTCTGTAGCCTGGACCGGGGACACTGGGAGGTCTCAGGTTCCCCATCTGTCGAATGGAGCTGAGGTGACGCTCAACTGGCCGACATCCTTTCAGTTTCTATACAACAAACTCAGATAAAGCTTTCACTCTCCAGCCCCAGTTTCGGGGAAGATTTTTCTTTGCCCTTCGAAACGAATCTGTGTGCTGTGCTTTAGAGACAAAGTGCCGTCTGTGATGGATGTGTTGTTGCGGAACCTGTCAACAGCCCCTGAATCCTTCTTTGTTTTCCTTAGAGGAGCTGGTCATCCAGAATCTGGTGGCCCTTCTCCAAGAAGTGGATGGCCAGTTGGGGGAGCAGGTGAGGAGTGCTCGGTACCCCCAAGGCTGAGGCCTGAGTTCAATCCCTATCCCTGCATCCAGGTGACCTTGGGCATGTCCCTCAACCTCTCCTTCCACGCTTTTAGATTGTCCTCTCCTGCTAGATAGCCTGTGGCCTCACAGATAGACTGAAAACCTCACAGTCTCCTTGGAGAGAGCAAGAGAGATCGCATCTGAAGTGGCAGAGATGAGCACAGGCCGTGGACGGGTCATGAGCATAGCGGACGCTGTGGGTACCTCGCCTTCCCGCCACAGTGCACGCCGGCCCACCTCGCCGCTGCCGGCACCCGCATCCTTTGGCCTGAGGACCGGCCCCTAGAACCATTTTATCACCCACGTGGGAGGCCAGAATGATCCCCCCCCACCTCCCGAGAAGCAGCCCTCAGCCAATGGCTCATGGAAGCTGGTGTATACATAACTCAGGCCCCTTGCCCCTCGTAGGGCTAACTCTGAGGAGTGTGCTCTACGCGGGCTCCCGGAGAGCCCTGTGAGGAACACGCTCAGCAGCCAGTCTGCGTGGGCTGCCTTCCCCTCCGACCCCAGATCTCCATTCCCCCATCGCTGTTTCCCAGCATCACTACCTGCACCCGAGCCCTCGTCTCTGGGGGAGCGCAACCTGGGACACTTAGGTATTGAGAGGAGGCGACTTAAAGTGAGAGCGAAAATTCATCCAACATCCACTCTGCGTGAGACATTTGACATCAGCTGGCTCATTTCCTCCCCTTCCCCCGACAACACTGCGTGCGGGTGGGGGTATCGTTCCTGCCATTTAACACATGACTAAACAGAGGCTCAGAGAAGTCACAGAGCGAGGAAATGCCGTTGAAGCGTCCGTTATACAAAGACCTGCACTTTTTTTTTTTTTTCCCCACCGTGTCCTGCTGCTTGGAGGTGAACCTCACAGAACAGATTCTGAGAGGCTAGAGGAAGCATTTAACAAGGAAGCTCATCCCAGGGACGGGAGGTGTCCAGCCCAGTCTGGGCTCGTGGCGTTGAAGGGGCGGGGGGCAGTTGGGGGAAGGGGGCTACCTGCCAGCAACACTGACGGCCCGCCTTCATTTCTGCTTCCAGATCAGGCGACATCCCAGCTTCAAGAGGTTTTTCTACAAGGTCTCGGACTCCTCCCTCAGGAAGCTGGCAGCCACCCTGCACAGCCAGAAAGCCCGCCCTCCTGAGCTGGGCAGGAACCTCACCAAGACACCCTACCAGCTTGCCTTTGGCTTCACCAACAAATTTGCCAGCAACAATAGCCACGCCGTCTTCAGCCTCATGGGCCTGTGCTACAGCCACGCCGGTTACACCCACTTCCCGTACAGGGAGGCCCAGCAGGTGAGAAAGAGCCAGACGGCACAAGCGAAGACAAGTCCAAGATCCCAACAGGATCCTCTCACCGTCCCCTCCCCTCCCCTGCTGAGTTCTACGTTGGCTTGTTTTCCCGGTGGAAGCTCCTTAAGACCTTTGACCTCTCTTTCCTCAGCTTTATTTTCTTTGCCCAGATATGGGGTTATTATGGAGAATTTGCCCTCTAGGTTGGGTTAGGCAGTAGCTTATGGAGTTTTTGTGAGAGACATTATAGAAACATCAGTTCTGATATCCTCGGTGGCCCTAACTCCATCTCCTGGTTTTACTAACCATTCATCCACTCATCCATCCATTCATTCATTTAACCAAAAGGTGTTAAGAGCCTCCACCGTGCCTAGCTGTGCAAGGTGCCGTGAGAGCCTGAGGATGGTTCTGCTATAGAGAAAGACAGAATGTTTACTGATGACAAAATTAAGTATCAGCAAAATGCCGGGTTAGTGGTCGCTGAGGCCAATGAAGTGATTGGTCCTGGAAGCCTCCCAAAATCTATGTCAAAAGGCGTAGATTTTTGCCCTTGGAGGATGGCGAGGAGAAAGAGGGGGAGAAAGGGCCAGGAGAGCACTGCAGGCAGGAGGTAGTGAGTAAAGGTCCAGAGGTGACAGCTGATGTGCTGTGTTGATACGTTAAATTAGGAGCCTGTTGTTACTAGAGTAGGACCCACAAGTAACTGGGCTATGGCTAAAACCTATGTTCTTTTTCTCCTCCCAGAACATCACAAATCCTGAGAGCCAGAGTCCAGATTAAGAGCTGTGCTTTGCGCTCAAGTTCCCTTGAGCTATCAAACAATGGCGGCTTTGACCGGGAGCCTCTGAAGATGCCTCACGATAGCCCAATCCAGTGCTTCACAGACATGAATGAAGACGAGAGTGGATGGCCACCTGTGTCCCTGAGCCCTTGTGGGCTCTCTGAGACTGAGATACACAAAGCGTTCTTAACTGGAGGCGGAGGCCATGTTAACGGAAGGAGCTGGGGAGGTGGGAGACCAGAGCTCCGCCGGCTGACCTGCCCCAAACTTGCTGCGAGACCCTGTACTTGTGTGCCCTCCTCTCCAGACCTTGGATTCTGGGCAAGACTATGTGACCCATCAGACCCCTTCTGACTCTATCATGCTGAAATCTCCCCAAAGGGGGGCCATCGGTGCTTTCACTCTGTGGCCAAATACACCCCACAGAGCTGGAGACAGTCTTTAAGTCCTCGTTGGATGCATGAACGAATGAGGGAGAGAGCTCCTGAGATCGCTCCTGAGATCCAGGCAATCCTGCCAGGCATTCCTTGGGAGGCCTTGGTCCTCCACTGGAATTGTGGAACCAGTCATTCTATCTCTAAATTGGGGTTTAGGGAGGAAATGGGGAGCTACCTTGACTCAAGCCTTTGCATTTTGGGGCTAACCCTAATACCGACGTATGTGCCCTTTTCACATTCATGTGTTTTCTTGCTCCACAGGGGCCCAAATCATGCCCCACTATCACGCGGAAGTGCTGCTGGCATTTTTAAAATGTTAATTTCAAATGAGTCGTAGTTTTTTAAAATAAATTTTTGTTTCGTCTCTCACCAGAGTGCCCAAAGGATTCATGCATTTAAACAGATGTGCATCTATATGCAACAAATAATGTATTCAGTGCACCAATGGTACTTAATGCCCATATGGATTTGTAGACGCCTCTCAGGAAGTCTGCAGGCCTCAGATAGAGAAGACCTGCGGATTGGGGATCCCTGGCCTCTCAGAATCCTTCCACGCCTGTGTCCCAGAATTCTTTGTTCAGAGAAATGAAGCTGATGCCTTGCACCTCTCCCATATCATGCCTTGCCGAGAGTCAGTGAGAAGATGAATGTGAAGAGTTCTGAAAATTACATAGTGCCTTGTCCATGTATGGTGTTATTATAGTTACGATCTGGGTAGTTTTCAGGAAATGAGGGAAGACTTTAAGGTGGATTGCCATGGATGGTTGCACGGACGTGCACTGCTCAAGAACACCATACCCCAGGAAGTGCTATTCACTTCCTAGACATTGTAGATTTGTAGATTTATGATAATAGGTTTCTGCCTGATGGCAGTAAAATGTCTTGAGAAAGGGCTCCTTTTTATTTTTGCACAAAGGTGAAGTGTGGGCTGTTGGAGGCTCTGCCTTCTACAAAGCTGAATAGTTTGAACAGCTTGGCTCACATGGGCAATTTGCCACATGTCCATTATGTGCACGCGTGCCCAACAGGGCTATGCACATAGCCCTTGGACACTGCCTGGAACATACGGTCATAGGGGAGAGGGTGTTAAAATATGGACTCACCGTTGTTACCCTTGGTAGATACTCTATTGCTATATTGAACATTCACTGATCTCTGTGGGGTAAGGCTGGGGAGAGGGGTGAAACCTAGGGCAGAGAGGCCTTGGGCACTCAGATGGGACTGGCCTCAAACCTGAGGCAAAGTTTTAGGAAGTTCAACCAAGCATATTCTGGAAAGTCATTTTCTTTTATTGCTGCTTCGGAGGAGGTGGGGGAGAGGTGAGCTATTTATGGATTTCGTTTAGACAGTGTTCAAGAACACGGCCCCCAAATGTGAAGGATCAGAACCAGGTCTGACATGAGGGTCAGGAACCTTCTGTACATGGTTTCTTATTTAGAATGATGTTCTTTAAGCTATGTGACTATTTGGTATGAGTTCCCGATGCTGGCATCTGAGTCTCATTTTTGTACTGTGTTATTTAAGCAAATAAAGAAATTGATTTGCACAAAGGTCTCATCTGGATTATTCGCAGTGGTGGCAAGATGGGAGCCCACCCGCCCCAACTAGGCCAGTCTGGCGCCTGCAAGGCTGTGAGGGTCCGCCCCCTTGTCCCCGCCTGGGGGCCATCTCTGGTTGTTCCCCAGGTGTCCCGTCCTTGAGCGCCAACTTGCTAAGACAGTAATGAAGTGCCCTGGGCATCAGGAGACCTGGGTTTTAGTCCAGCCTCCCACAGGCTGAGGGATGTCAGGTACATGATACTTGCCCTCTGGACCCGACATCCTACAACTCTGGGACCCTTAGGATGACAGTTAATTATATGTCCAGGAAAATCTGGGCCAGTCTCGATTCTATACCGTCTGTTTTACTAAGTCTCTAATTTTGGCCATTCAGAACCAGGGTAAAAATGGACAGAATACAGTGTCTGCCTTTTGGTCCAGAGAATGTGGTCTCTGCTGGAAGGCATCGAAGGCCTCCTCTCCCCTCTCTCAGATAACACAGGAGTCTTTCCAGGGGCTGCCCGGGGAGGGCGACCCTCTGGTGTGCATAGCTTGTCTTCTTTCCAAACCACTTTCCGCTTCCAACCCTTGAAGCCTCACTGTCATGCTCTGAGGAGGGCAGAAGAGGGCAGCGCCTCACTTCATAGATGAAAAAAGCTCAGAAGGGGCAGGTGCCTCGTGCAAGGTCACGTAACCACCTCCAGACAGAACCAGGCCAGGACCCAGCTCCCAGAACCCCCGTTTTAGGGCCTCTCCTTGTTGTCTAATCCATTAGTTCTTTTTCCCAACCAATACTTATTGAGCATTTACTATGTGCCAGGTCTGATCTAGCTCTATGGAAAAAACAAACGCAGAAGGCACGACCCCTGCCCTTGGGATGCTCGTGGACCTCGCTAGCTATGGGAATCTCGTGCCAGTAGGAATGTAGGAGCGTGGGACACCATTGCGTGAGGGTGGGGCTCCCTCCACTCACACCACAGAGGCTTTCAAGAGCACCGAGGTGCATGGGACACCCTGCTGCTTCGAATCGCTTTCAAAAGGTGGGTAAGTGACATCAGGACTTTTAATTAACCTAATTTCTGACCCTGAGAAGTCAGGAGGCTCAGTGAGTCAGAGATAATGGGGTCAGCCAAGACCTGGTTGAGTTCGGGATGTTAGCTGAGTTACAGGGAGGGCAGAGCCTCAGGGGTTATTTGGACGTGCTTGTTTGGAAAACCAGAGTGTGCTCTGCCCTTGACCTCCACACCAGTGAGACCTCCAATTTCGAACCACAGTGACTGACACATCAAAAACCAATCCACTAGTATTGGCTTTAAAAAAAAAAAAGAAAGATAAGGAGAAAGGAACTAATTGGAGTTGCCAAATTTAGCAGATAAAAATATGGGTGGCCTAGTTAAATTTGAATTTCAGATACACAACAAATAATAGCAATACTGGGGCCATACTCATGCTAACTATTCATTGTTTCTCTGAAATCCAAATTGAACAAGATGTCCTGTATTTTATCCAGCGGCCCTGAAACCAACGCAAGAACAATTCTCTTAATTGCCTCCTAATGGGGAAAAGGGACACACGAAAAATGAAGGGAAATATACACAGGAATTTATTGATTCTAACTGTAACCTGACTCTAACAGAAGGGCATCTGGGCTCTGAATACAGGCTTTCAGGTAAAACAACAGTTAAGGTCATGTTCAGTTCCCCCTTGCACAGCAGGGCATAAGCATTCCCAAGTTGTGCGAGCCTGAAACCCCCCCCCCCCGCCCCCCTGGTTCACAGGTCTCAAGGGCTCTGGCCGCGCCCGCCTGCAAACCACAAGACCACTCCTGGGGGAGAGGCTAGGGGACCGCCGTGGACTTGTCTCTCCGCCCCCACATGGTCCCCAGGGCGCTCCCCTTGACTGGTCTGAGCCACAGACCTGGCGTAGGAAGAGGGTGCAAGAACACCGGAGATTTGATTCTTCCCAGCTTCTCAAAGATACAGTTAGATTCTTCCTGGCAGAATGTTCTAAAGGGAGCTTGTGTGGACTCCTGCTCCCTGACGTGGTCCTGTTAGATGTAGGCTCCTCCAGGCCCTCTTGCCACAGCCCCCTGCCCTCCGTGGCTAAAATTTGCATGCATCCTCCAGAGGCCCCAACCAAGCTCAGGGCTGTCTTCCACCCAGTCCTCTGGGGTTTGCATTCCAGGATTTGCAAAGCAAATACATCCGAGGCCGTGGGCAGCTCAGGCTTCCTTACTGGGCCTGGCTGGGGCTGGAAGCTATCCACGCTCCAGTGAGCAGCGGGGCTAATTTTTTTCTGGCTGGGTTGGAAAAATTGAGGCTGAAGTCTTTGCTGTGGAACATTTTAACTGAGGGGTGAACAGCAGACAGGGTCTGCCCTCGTGTTGCCCTCATGCTGGGGGATGGGAGGGGAAGGGACGTTTGGCCTCTGTGTCCTCTACAACCACACCAGGACTCAGGGAAGTCCAGGATGGCTGGCTCACACAGCCACACCACACAAGCCCTGGGGAGCTTATCATGACCTCGTGCCGGATCAGCTCCACGAGTGATTCCAGGGAGCAGCTGAGGCAGAGTCCGGTGGTTCTAAGTCAAGCCTTTGGGAGAGTGAGAGAATTAAAAACAAAACAAAGCAAAGCAAAAGAGCCTGATCTCTTGATGGGAAAGAGGAAGGTGCGTCCGTGGCTCAGTACCGCTCGATCCGCAAGGGTTTGGCCCTGTAGACTAGATTCTGGGAGGCCGGGGTCTGACACGGCCCCGTGTCAAAGAAGCGAAATCAGGCCGGGGCCGGGAGGATGTTTAGACAAGGAAGTGCTCGCCCAGGGGAATCAGGACTCTCCACACCAACAGGCTTGGTAGTGGGTAACACCTGGTCCCCAGAAGGCATAGGGTGAGGGGACTGCATCTGAGAGGTTTGGGGAGAAGGCTCTACCGTGGGGTCATCAGGTTCTCTCCCATTCCAGCTCAAGTTTTCTCTCTCGGCTCACAGTTTCCTAGAAAAAGGACAGAGATTCATCATTTCTAAGTCCCTCATCTAGGACGTTCCTCCCCTTATTTCCACTGAGAACATCCTTCACAGTTTCAAATGCCTCAGGCAGCCCCAAGCAAGTAGCCAGGCCCCATGATAGCCAACTGGATGCATAGAAATCGGAAATCTCAATTTATACCAGAAATCAGCCATCAGATCCCGCTTTATAATTACACGGGTCTTTTGCAAATGGAGAATTCCATTGACAGAGCAGGACTTGATAGGGGTGTTTGAGACATCATTTGATTTACAAAAGTCTGGTTAGTATTTGGTTTTGCAGGAAGGGGAAAGAGGTGGAGTGGCCTCCAGAGCGCTGAGTTCAGTCGTGCAGGCTGCACACTGTACAAGGCGACACTGCTAAGACAAAGGGTAAGCATTTCGTGGACATATTCATGCTGTGGCTTATTTCTACAGTTTTCTGCATGTTATTTGTACAGTTCTGTACCTTTGTACGTCATTCGTGCAGCTTTCTAGCAGGCGGCAGTCAACCGTTTTAACAAAACCAGTATATTATCACAATCTTCCAGCAGCCGGGAATCAAGTTCTCCAGGAAAGGGTACTGTTTTCCCAGTGCACAAGGCAATATATGGGCTAGTGTTGGCCTTGACTATGGCCAGGAAGAGGCAGGTGGGGTCAGAAAGGAAACTGGGCAGACAGCATCCCAGGACAGAGCAGGCAGTGCCTGGCTTCCAGGGTCACCCTGGGCAGTTCCACACCTCCGGGCAGCTGTATTCCTGGATCCGGCCTGTAGCTGTATTCCTGGGTCTGGGATGAGGCCTGTAGGTGACCCAAACTGTCTCGGACGTGGAGAGCAGAGAGAAGTCGAGTGGGCCGGGAGCAGACCTGGATGTGAGAAGCCAAGAAAGCCCATGTGAGGAGAAGTGAGACAGAAAGGGGGCTCTGCAAAGACCTGAGTTTCAAGGCCCCTTCCATGCGCTGTGTGACCCTGGCCAATCATTTGCCCTCTCGAGGAAATGGAGGCACTGGGACTAGGCCCCGTGACTTCCGATTCACTCCGGGGCTCCTTCTACCACTCAGTGACCAACCCCAAGACACTGGTGACAGATGACTCGGATCCTGGCTCTGCCGCCTACCTACTGTGTGACTTTGGACATGCTGCTTACCCTCTCGGTGCCACAATGCCTGGAACATAATAACTACGCTGGAAGTTTTAGCTATTGTCGTTACATTGACATTTGAATAGGGAGAAATTCCATAGGAACTCAAAGGAGCGGCTCTCTACTGGTAGAAATTGGAGGAGTGTGACAGCATGGGTAGCAGTTGAGAGGATGTGAGCAGCAATGAGCAAGAGGGACCTCTTCCTTTTCCACTTGTAGCCTGGAGGCAGTCCCTGGATTTCTCAACCCCTCTTGCCACTTTGAGACCAGTTACACAACCCAAATCAGACGACCACTGAACTCTTACTGGAAGAGAGACGCGGCTAGCAGTGGAAAGCTAGGCTGATACATATACATAGCCATGCCCCAGACTCCCTGTAACCTAAGCAGCAGCATCCCAGCCAACTCACAGGACTATGGAAGAGGAGAATAAACGTTTGTTTTATAATCCACTGAGAGTGTGTGTGGGAGGGGGGCATTGCTTGTTATATAGCATTATCGTAGCAGCAATAACTGACTAATACAATGAGCACCAGAATATGAACTTGAACATCTGATTTAAAAAACACAGGGGAGGGGTGCCTGGGTGGCGCAGTCGGTTAAGCGTCCGACTTCAGCCAGGTCACGATCTCACGGTCTGTGAGTTCGAGCCCCGCGTCAGGCTCTGGGCTGATGGCTCAGAGCCTGGAGCTTCTTTCCGATTCTGTGTCTCCCTCTCTCTCTGCCCCTCCCCCGTTCATGCTCTGTCTCTCTCTGTCCCAAAAATAAATAAACGTTGAAAAAAAAAATTAAAAAAAAATAAAAATAAAAAACACAGGGGAGAGAGAGTGAGAGAGAAGGAGAGAGATATTAACGTATATAACATCTACCTTGTAGCTTTTACTTACTTATTTATTTATTTTTTTAAAGTAGGCTCTAGGACCAACGTGGGGCTTGAACGCAAGACCCTGAGATCAAGAATCACATGCTCTACCGACTGAGCCAGCCAGGCGCCCCTTACCCTATAGCTTTTATTCTAGCCTCTCTTCTGTTTGTTGGGAGGAATATCAGTTGGGGGTCAGGAGTTTGCACGGGACTAGGCCATGGATGTGACAATGTCACTTGTGATTGTAGATTTCCTCTCTTTCTGGGTTGCTCCTCCTCTATGCCTAACCTTTTCGAGCATCTTTTTTTGACCCCCTACCCTGGTCTTTGAAGCTCAGAGTATGGATTTGCATGGAATTGCTTAAGACCGTCAATTGGTAAATTGCTTCCAGGCAGTTTCATAATCTGTTCTATAAAGGAACAACGCAGACGGAATGTGTGACCTACTGACAACAGTATTTCCCACAGCTGTGAATGTTGTTTTGTTTGTTTTTATCACAGGCTGCTGCTTTATAAAGGCACTTGAATCCTAGAAGTTTATCGGCCAAGGTAGAGCTCGCTGAGTTACACAGTTTCCACTGCTCCAATGTATAGGAAGAGGCCTGGCCCTGGAATGAAGGGACCCAAGTCTGGGTCTGGCTTCCAGATGGCACTCCCAGCCCCGAGGAAGCTTCCCTACCCCCACAGCAGACCTGCCTATGCTCTCATGACCAAAGTTGACCTTGAGCTGCTAGAGACAGAGATATGGACCCTCAAAAGTCAAAGAAATCTGGAGGCTGAAGACCAAGGAACAGAGTGAGACTAATCCCAGGACACACTAAACCGATGACCCCTAAGGATCACCAATGGCCTGCTGGGTCCTGCACCCTCCCCGCCCATCCTTTAATCCAGAAAGTGACACATGCATCTGCCCCACTTCCTGCAGCAGCTCTGAGAATCTCCTCCCCACCATACTGTTTCCCACCACCCACCAAGTACCTTACTGCCCAGACCTCAAGGTGGGCCTGTTGCTGCCGGACTGAGCTTTTGACCTTCATCTATCTGATAATCTCTCTGCCTACCCAGGGATCCCATCTGGGACAGGAACAACATGGAAGGATGTCACTTAAAATGACTTGGGGACTTTTCTGACCAATGGAGGCTTGAAGCGAATTAGATAGCAATGTGGGTCTGTCCCATTCAGAGAATATTTTGATAATCCAGTAAAATAGTTGTAGATGATTCCTGGCTTCATTTGTGTTTAAAACTGGTATTTTTCGGGGCACTTGGGTGGCTCAGTCAGTTAAGCATCTGACTCTTGATCTCAGCTCAGGTCATGTTCTCATGGTCCATGGGATCGAGCCCTGCATTGGGCTGTGCACTGACAGTGCAGAGCCTGCTTGGAATTCTCTCTCCTTCTCTCTCTGCTCCTCCTCCACTTGTGCTCTCCCTGTCTCAAAATAAATAAACTTTAAAAAAAAACCCACAAAAGCTAGCATTTTTCATTTGCAAGTGTATATGTATACATGCATGTCTCTTTTAAAAAATGTTATGGCTCAGTAAAAAATTAAGACTTCGTTCTTGTCTTTAGCTCAAAGTTCAATTTTGGGGTAAACTCTTAAAAGTTGGGGATTGAGTTTAATTCATTCGCTATCTCCAGAGACAAGTAGAGTGCTTGGTATCTATTAGGTGCTCAATAAAGGTTGACTAATGGAATCAGTGACAATATAATATAATTAAAAAATATATACCAAGCAGGCCTAAAATGGTTAGGGCTTTTAGCTGTAGCTTGGCAACAATTTGGATCTTTACGTGTTGAGGGTCACAGGGTCACACAACTGTCTAGTTTGTTTTTTCAGTAGAGTTCTATTGAGATGGTAGTTAGTTAACCTCTGCCTATAACCCTAATATCTACTAAATTATTGAGTGCTAATTACACATCTTGCATTCTGCAGCAAAGCACTCTACATGTTGACCTCATTAAAGCTTCACAATATCAACCCTATTTTACAGGTTGGGAAATAGAGGCTCAGATAGACCACTTGTCCTAGGCATGCTCACTGAGTGAGATAGCGGCCGACCAGGGATTTTCTGTTGGGTGGGTCAGACTCCAAAGCCCAGCTCCTAACCCTCCCGCTCTTACTGACTCCTCTCTACTCCTTGTGATCTTCCTGCAGACTGTTCCCAAAGCTTTTCCTCCCCAGACAATTTGAGAAACATTAGCCACACTCACTGCGCTTTGCTGCCTGGTTTTTTGGACCGTGGATGTCTTGGGAAGCCTTTTCTAGTGCCATTTGTTTTTTGTTTGTTCTTCTTGAATATTTTGCTCATCCAACTTGAGTCTTCGGCAGGGTTGTCCCTGAGTGAGAGATGAAGCAAATGGTTTGTTAATAACCTGTCCTGTGTTCCCCACCATCAGGGCCCTGCTCCAGCTCAGAAGGTAGACAGACACACCAATGCTATGGTTTTTAACCCTGGCTGAACACCAGAGTTCCATGGCAAACATTTATTTTATAATCAATGACTATTTAAGTAACATTATGCCAATCAGTCAATGGAAACTCAAACTCTTATACAGTTATATGTCAATGCAATAAAATTTAAACCATGTGAACAAAAATGCATAGTTTATGCCCAAGCACAAATTTTTAAAATTTATGCAAACTCTTTCAAAAAGTCTTTTAAAAAAATGTTTATTTATTTTTGAGAGAGAGAGAGAGACATCAAGGAGTGGCAGAGAGAGAGAGAGAGAGAGGGACAGAGGATCCAAAGCAGGCCCTGTGCTGACAGCAGAGAGCCCGATGCAAGCCTTGAACTCATGAACCATGAGATCATGACCTGAGCTGAAGTCGAATGCTCAACTGACTGAGCCACCCAGGTGCCCCCCAAAAGTCTCATAATGAAAATTATACTTAATGTGAGAAGCAGGTACATTTTAATATATTTGATATGATATGGAGTGGGAACATCAGAAGGACCTGCTCTCTCAATACCTGCAACTGTGGCCTTGAGAACCCCAGCCTCTGCCAGAGCTGCCCCGGGGGAGGAGGGATTAGGGTAGGGGAGGGGAAAGATACCCTTTGACCCACTCTCTGATCTCCTGCTGGTGCCTGACAATGGCCAGCCCAATTGGCAAGCAGCCAACGAGGGAAACTGGGTAATGCGGTCCCTAAAAAAAAGAAAAAAAAAAAAAAAAACAATCCTCAGGCCCTCTCAGAATGACCTCAAAGGTAATAATGGAGAACACGTTACACAACCCAGACAACTGATGTGCATTATAAAAAAAGATTTTCTGGGGACAATCTACAACATAGGAATATTAGCCCTCTTACCATGCTGATAGAAAATAATTTGGATTAAGGAAGGCCTTTGATAGAGTCCCTCAATTCATACTGTGCAGGGGCTACCTCAGGGTAGGATGTAACATGCCTGCTAGCTCTCTTGAACTGAGCTGGCTCCAGAGAGTAAGAAGTGAGGGGCTGCACATTCTCCTGCTGCTTTTGGAGAAGCTACATTGAGCACAAATAGCTCATTTCCCACTCGTTGCCCCCACTGAAGAAGAGAGAAGTGTAAAGGGGTGGACTCTAATCATACAAACTGGAAAAGGATCCCAGTGTTCCTAGGGCAGCTAAAGAGAAGGAAAAATTCACTCAGCTAGGCCCCCCGTTCCTTGGCCAAAGGAAAGAATGTGTCCCCAGTTAAAGGCAAACTTACATTGCATAGGGCTTGTTGGTGGCTTCCTTCACGTTAACCACAGGCATGGCACCTTTCCGACTTGAAGAGGCAAGGGGAGCTACAAAAGCAAAAATCGAGGAGACGTGAGTAAGGCGTGGACGGGGAGGAGTATTTAGTCATTTTTGAAATAACAATAGGAAGTAAGCAAGAGTATCCAGAAACAGTAAACGTCTCTCTTAATCTCAAATTCTCATGTTGACAGAGACCCAGGGCAGTGGCATCTTGTGACAGGATGGATACTGACCTTTGGTGTAGTGTTATCAACAATCCCCTCACAAAAAAGCCACTGTGTTAGGGCAAGTTTTCAGGAAAATCCCCCGTAGGGGCCTGAACCTTCCATCACCTGCTATGTGTAAAGCTTTTTTTTCTTTTTTAATGGAAAAGAAAATATTAATAGTTTCATGACCATTGTTCTTAAGAAAGCTCTTTTCCTATTTTCTGTGACTATGGGGATAGATAATATATGAAGATGACTGTGTAATTTTGTAATATGTATAAATAAAAATAATGTAAACTATATTTAAGTTCCTCCACTTGAAGTTCTTCCATTTGGGGTCTCGTTGGATATCCCTGGCTTTCCCAAATCTATTTGCAGCTCCTGTGTTTATGGATTTTCCTGGGACATTTTGCAACCCCTTCACCCCTAACAGCAACATGGCCACCACTAAATGACAGATCACACTAACCTCTGAGAGGCTCCCTTCTGCCCATCTCCCACAGATGGCCTAGGCTGTTGTTACTGAGGCCCAGCTGAAGACCATAACTATACAGCACTACTGAATGTAAGGGCCAGATGTTTCTTCATCATGAGGCTCTGCACTGTAGAATGTTCAGCAGCATCCTCGGTCTCTACATACCAGATGTCACCCACTAGCTGAAAATCAAAGATGTCTCCCGACATTGCCAAATGTCTCCTGAGGATAAAATGGCCCATAGTTCAGAAGCACTGGACTGTCTGTCCCCTCTGTCTACCCCCAGCATGAGCAAGGAATGCCAACTCAGGGCCCAGGATTGCCCAGGCTACCTGAAGATGGCTATCTTTGGACACGGGTGTGAATAACATAAAACAAATGCATTTAATTTAACAGCATGTAAGACAGCATGTGAAACACTTTGGCCAATTTTCTTACTTTTAAGGTCCTGGTATTTTACTGTGATTAAAAGGGTCAAATCTATTCCAGAGAAAGTGTACCCCTGATTTGGGGCAGATCCGCCAAGAAGGAAACTGTCATGCTAGTCTGTGCTAATGTTTGCCCTAATAAATATGGGAGTTTGGTGGGTGGACCATGGAGACCCTATGAGCTGGCTTTAGTCCATCATTTGGGGACCTCTCCCTTTGCCCCCACACAGACCATCCACAGTAGCCAAACAGGTATCTTCTTCATCCTGAATGTTCCTTGCACTTTCCTTCTCTGAAACTGAACATCTAGAATAAACAAAATCTGAATTTCTCATTCTATTCTGCCCCATCCTGTCTCACAAACCATGATCATCAAAATCTTGTTCATTTCAGCTCACCTGTCACCTCCAAGAAGCATTTCCTTAATCAATGACCTCAGACAGAAGTGATCTTTTAAAAATTTTTTTTAAATGTTTCTTCATTTTTGAAAGAGAGAAAGAGAGACAGAGCACGAGTTGGGAGGGGCAGAGAGAGAGGGAGACACAGAATCTGAAGCAGGCTCCAGGCCCTGAGCTGTCAGCACAGAGCCTGATGCCGTGCTGGAACTCACTGACTGCGAGATCATGACCTGAGCTGAAGTCAGATGCTTAACTTGCTGAGCCACCCAGGCGCCCCAGAAGTGATCTTAATCTCTATGACCACTTGACTACCTCCCACGCTCCATTTTTGTTAGTGATGTAGCAGTTACTAATTTTTTCTGTATTTTTGAGGCTGGTATCTCTGTCATCCCCTCTGCTGGAGGGGAGATCTCTTGAGTGAGGAACTGAAAATTCTTCATCTTTGAAGACTCAAGAGCGGTACTTTGCAAGCTGTCTGTAGAAGATATTAGTTGTGAAGAACCAGTTTTTAAAAATCTTTTTTTTTTTTTTGCAATCCATAATGGAACTCGTACTTTTGTGAAATACAATGAATTAGTAGGAAAATGACCAAGCTCTTGGATGTCCTGACAATATTTATTGCTAAAAATAGTCCTAAATGCTTACTTTCAACCTCTGCTCATTTCATTGTGAATTAGTAACAAATAGTTTGGGGACCAGCATTGGTCCACAAAGCACTCTTTGAGTAGCCCTCCCCCAGCACAGTGGCTATCACAATAAAAACCTTCTGGTACAGCTCTTCTCAAACATGGTTCTCAAAAGAACCCCCTGGAGGACTTGTAAAAAATATAGATACCTGGGTCCCACTCCCTGAATCAGTAGGTCTGTGGTGGGGCCTGAGAACTTGCATTGCTAACAAGTTCCCAGGTGATGAGTTTGCTGTCACGGCCTCTGACCAACCTTTGAAAATCACTGGACTAAAAACCTGAACAAATGTCAAGAACACTGTCCCCTTGTGGTGGCCTATCCTCAAAACAGGAAAACCCTCTAAAGCTAACTGCTCACGTCACCACTGCACCCCTCTAAAGCAATGGTTATCAGCTACCATGTTGTTGCACATTTGCCAAGGGGCTCCAGACATAAGAAATACTTCTGGCTTCTTCTGTGAGAAGCCAGAAGTGTCCATACCTTGGGGCTGTTCTGGGCCCAGGTCTTCCACGTGTAGCTGTGTAGGTGACGCTGAAGGAGAACATTGGGGCAATGTTTGAGATGCCACTACAGCCGGTGGCCTGGGTGACACAGATGACTGGGAGGGTGGGGATCTTGGTGGTGATCCAGTCGTTTGTACCTGCTGCTGTGATTGGACAGGTGTTGAGCTGAGTGCTAAGTGCACAGCTGGGAGTGATGCAGGCATCAGGTCATCTGGAGAATGTGATGGTGATGAGGCCAGCGCAGTGGCAGGTGACTGCTCAAATGAAGAGCCAGCTGGTGAAACAGGTGATTCTACAGGACGCTCATGTGTGGATTCAGGTCTCTCCACAGGCGAGAACACAAGTGGACCATGGCCGTCCTTTCCCTCCTCTTTGGGAGCCCACTGTGCGTGAAGTTGTATGGATTCCTCCTCTGTCTGGAGGCTTGATTGGCTGCCTTCAGGGCACTCATTGCCAAGGGCAAGTTCTATATTGCAGTACACTTCTACGCGGGGGAACATCACTCTCTTGGAGGGAGAATTGAGATAAGCATCATCTAGGAAAACAACAGCATGGGGTCACAGGTGGCATTTCTAACCCCTGGCATCAGCATGGTGTTTGCAAAAAGGGATTTCCCAAATTATTTTCATAAGCAGGATTAGTGCTTTTCAATGGCCTTTCTTTACTTACTCAAATTTATATTATTTGGTTGTGGATTGATTCACTTATTCAATGGGTATTTATTGAGCATCTATATATGTGCCAGGCATTATATCAGGCATTGAGGAATGAAGGGGACAAAAACAGTGTGATGGTTCCTGACTTCTTAGAGTGTGCAGTCTAGCATGGGGGCAGGCATTGACCCCCCAAATAATCTCAAGCTGTAACCAAGACAAGTTCTAGGTAAGAGTGAAACATGATGTTAGCAGACAGGGAAGCAGGGAGGACTTAATCAGGAGGACTTTCCTGAGGAAGTGATATTTGAGCTGAGATCTGAAGGGCGAGTGAAGGTCCAGGTGGGGGTCAGGATGGATGGGGAAGAGCATTTCCAACAGGGGGAACAGCACACACAAATGCCACAAGTTCAAGGGGGCATGAGGAGCGCCTGAAAGGTTAGTGTGGTTAGAACCGGGGTGGAGGCACTGTGGGGAGAGATAGGTCTGAGGAGGCCACAGGGGCCAGACCATGCTTGTAGACAACGTTGAGGGCCCTTGGTTTCCATGGAGACCATGAAAGACTTATAGGTGGGGCAATGCTGCACTACCTCTGGCTTTGGCGAGATCACTGTGGCTACTGAATGAAGACTCACTGAGAAGGGCCTAGGGGACCCAGGGAAACCTGTAAGGCTGCTCTGGAGAGGTGTTTGGGGCTTGCACCTGGAAGGAGATAGAAAGAAATAGAAGATTCTGTTTTGGAGGTAAAATAAATAAGAATTGGCACTGGACTGATTGAAGGAAGAGAGGAGGTAGCTGGTTTGCACAGCCAGATGGACGCTGGTTGCTGAGAGGGTGACCATGGAGGGGATGGGTCGGGGGAGCAGTGAGGAAGGCACAGGTTATGAGGTTGTTTGGGGACATGTGGATTTTAGGGGGCCTTAAAGATGTCCAAGGAGAGATGACAAATGGGCAGTTGGATACATGGGTTTGGATCTCAGAGAAGGGGTGAGGGTGAGGGTGTACCTTTGGGAGCCTCATCTATGAATGGTAACTGCAGCTGTGCTGGTGGCTGTGGAGGGATTGCCCAGGGAGGAAAAGCACAGTGAGAACAAGAGGGAGTCAGGACTGAGCGAGGAGAGGGGGAAGGGCGGAACCCAGGCCAAGTTTCTAAAACAGGCAAGAAAGATGTAGACTTTCTGTAGACCAAAGAAAGTTGCTGGTAAGAATCCAGTCGAGAGGTGGGGGTTCGATATATAAAAGAGAGATAGAATAATGGATGACTCAAGAGTCCTGAGATGGTGAAGGGGTCTGAGCACAGGCAGGGTGTGGGTTTTAGGCAAGAAGAGGGTTGCTTCCTTTAACTTTCGAGGAAAGAGGGAGACAGAGAAGGGTGAGTCTGTATATTTGGTAGTGCAAAGTTGAGAGAACTTCCCTCTGTTGGCTTTGGTTTTTTTCTGTGAAGTTGTTTGGATACAAATCCCTCTGCTGGGGATCAGGGAGAGGGGTAGTCTTGAGGTGGTGATTGCAGAGGAGGAGAGAATGGCTTGACAAGACAAGTATTGCACGACTGTATTTTGTGTAGAAATCCACAAGCTAGTTCTAAAATTCATATGGGATCGGAAAGGACCTGGAATATACCAAACACCTTTGAAAAAAACAAAGAAAAAAAACAAACAAAACAAAGTTGGAGAACTAAGACTACCTGATACCAAGATTTATTATAAAGCTGCAGTGATCAAGACAGTATGACATTGACATAAAGACAGAGAAATTGATCAAATGGTACAAACAGACAGTCTAGAACTAGACTCATGACATGTATAGACAACTGACTTTACTCAAAGGTGCAAAGTCACTTCATTAGAGAAAGCGTAGTCTTTTCAGTAAATAATACTGGAGGAACTGGATGTCCATATGCAAACAAAAACAAAAACAAAAACAAAAAAAACCTTTGTTTTATACCTTGAACCACATCCAAAAATTAACTCAAGATGGAATATAGACACAAATGAAAAGCCAAAAAACTATAAAACTTCTAGAAGGAAACAGAAAACATTTTTGTGATCTTGAGTAAGGCAAAGATTTCTTAGGTAAGACACCAAAAGCATGATTCATAAAGGAAGCAAATTAATAATAAGGGCCCTATCAAAATGAAAAACTCCTTTTCAGAATACTGTTAAGGAATTGGAAAGAGAAATCAGAGACTGAGAGACAATATTTGAAAGTCATATTTCTAATAAAGGGCATTTCCCTGGGACCATGACCTGAGCCGAAATCAAGAGTCAGACGCTCAACCGATTGAGCCACCCAAGTGCTCCTAATTTCTTAAACATTTAAATAATTATTAAATTATTGTCAAATGAAAAAGCAAAAACTATATACTATTCCAGGTATAGAAGAAGCCTTCTATTTTCCCATTATCTTTCCTACATACCCTATCCTGAGTTTGAGTTTTATAATTTCTATACGATTTTGTACTTTCCAAATTTATGTACTATAAAAATATACATTATTTTTGTAGTATTTTGTACCAATTGAAATAAATCATTATCCATTCTCCTTTTTTAAAAAAAGAATATATAAAAGCTTTTAAATAAAACAATTCAATTTTTAGATGGGCAAAAGGGCCCACTGAAAGAGTTTCCAATGGCCAAAGCTGGAACAATGTGAGTAGCAAAATAAATAAAGATTGAAAAATAACCCAAATAATAAAATAAGTATCCATGAGTCCATACTGAAACAAACAAGCGATTGAAAAAGTACACAAATAGGGGAGAAGAGACAAATCTTCCAAGAAGAGAGATTTATGTAGATACCCTGCCCTCAAGGAAGTAAAGCCTAACTCTCACCCCTTAAGTGTGGGCTGTGCATAGTGACTTCTTTCCAGAGAGCACAGTATAGAAAGGGGGGAAAAGAGCAACTTCACAGTGGAGAAACCCAATAAACACCACTGCAGATAAGTGCAAGGTCAACATCATGGGTGATATGCCATGGGGATAGCATGTATGTACCCTCGATATAATGTGGCGGCAACGGCACTTTGCCTCTGTGGTCTTCCTCTCTGGAACCCAGAACCCCAGTCTAATCATGAGGAAAACATCAGACAAACCCCAACTAAGGAACATTCCACAAAATATCTGGCCAGTACTCAAATCTTCCAAGGTCATTAAAAACAAGAAGAGTCGGGCACTTGGGTGGCTCCGTCGGTTGAGGGTCTGACTTGGGCTCAGGTCATGATCTCACAGCTCGGTTCGTGTGTTCAAGCCCTACATCGAGCTTGCTGCTGTCAGCGCAGAGCCCACTTCAGATCCTCTGTCCTTCTCTCTGCCTCTCCGCTGCCTGTGCTCTCTCAAAAATAAACATGAAAAACAAACATAAAACAAGGAGAGACTGAGAGAGTGTCATGGATACAAGGAACCTAAAGAGACACCATGGCAGAATGTGATGTGGTCTCCTGAAGGGGATCCTGGATCAGAAAAAAGACATTAGGTTAAAAAGGAAGGAAATCTGAATATACGGCTTCAATTAATAATAACAGCAATATTAGTGAAATAATTGTAAACACTACACTATACTATGTACCAAATTTTCCATGTACCATCTCATGGGTGTGAGACATTATACTAGGGAATGAGGAGTATATGGAAGCTGTCCATACCATTTTCATATTTTTTCTGTGAATCTAGAACTATTCTTAAATAGTGGGAAACGACCAACAGAATCGAACACTTCGACAAAGAAGATATGTAGATGGCAAATAAGCACATGAAAAGACGCTGAACATCATTAGTCATTAAGGAAATACAAATTAAAATCACAATAAGATACCACCACACAACCAATCAAATGGCTCAAACTAAAAAGACTGACCATTTCAAGCGTTGGTGATAATTTGGAGACACTGGAACTCTCATACGCTGCTGTGGGGATGTAAAATGGTCCGGCCACTTCAGAAAATAGTTTGGCAGTCTCTTAAAAAGTTAAACATACATTCTGGGTATACGTCCTTAGTCAGTATACGTCCCAAAGAATTGAAAACAGGATCTCGAAGATTATTTGCACATCCACGTTCATTGCATCATTATTCACAATAGCCAAGAGGAAGAAGCAACCCAAATTGTTCATTGATAGGTAAAGATGGATAAACCTTGAGGACATTATGAGAGTGAAATACACCAGTCACAAAAAGACAAATACTGTATGACTCCATTGACATGCGGTATCTAAAGTAGTCAGTCTCCTAGAAGTAGAAAATAGGACGGTGGCTTCTAGGGCTTTGGAGAAGGAGAAATGAGTTGTTGATCAATGGTATAGAGTTTCAGTTTTGCAAGACAAAAAAGTTCTGGAGATGGGTTGTACAATGCGAATATACTTAACACTACTCGACTGTCTGCTTACAAATGGTTAAGATGGTAAATTCTATGCTATGTGTGTTTACCCTGGTTATACGTATATAGAATTCTATAATTAAATGTACATTCACCATACCACCTTGACATTCCACTCCTAGGTATTAACCCAAGAGAAATGAAAGCATGCGTTTGTGCTAAGACTCCATGAGTATTCGCAGCAGCTTTATTCATGAGAGCCCCAAACTGGATACGACCTAAATGTCCATGAATGGGGGAATGGATAAACGAACTGTGGTATCTTCATAAATGGAATGGAATGGAAAAAGGAATGAACCATTTATACATGCAATAACACGATGAATCTCAGAATAATTATACTGAGTGAAAGAATGCGGACCAAAAAGAGTCCATAGTGTAAGTCCATACTGGAAATGCGTATAATGACAGGAAGTGGGGGGAGGAGGGAGGGGTCACAAAGGAGGTGGAGGAAACTTTGGGCATGATGGATGATGGTTCACTCTCTTGACTGTGGTGCTGGTTTCACAAGTGTGTGCGTGTGCGAGTGTGTGTGTGTGTGTGTGTGTGTGTGTGAAAGAGAGAGAGAGAGAGAGAGAGAGAAGTTAAATTGTGAGAGGGAGGAAGGTGCCAAAGAAGCAAGAAGGCCAAGAAGGAAGGGGGGGAGGGAGGAAGGAAGGAAGGAAGGAAGGGAAGAAGAGAAGAAGGAAAAAAGGAAAGGAGGGAGGGAGGGAGGGAGGGAGTCGGTCAGCCTGGCCAGGCACGCCCGGATGCCAGATGGATATTTTAGACAGGGCATCCTCTGAGCTCCAACCTCACTCAACGCCCACATGCACACGTCTGTGTGGGGAATGTGGATTTTCAAGCACACCAGCAGGCAGTGCCCTTCCCTTTGGCAGAAGGCTGCTGCTGGGGGAGGCCAAGGGTGGAGAGGGAAGCTCGCCTGGCAGCAGGAATAATTAGGAGGATGTGAGTCCTTAGGAGGGCGGAAAAGGGGGATGCCAGGAGGCGGGTGGAGGCATTGAGGGCGACACCGCGGGTGTGGCTTGCTGCCAGAGCTGACCCCCTCTCCAGAAACCAGCAGGGCGGAAGGCTGGAGCGGACTCCCATTTTTCTGTTCCCAGATGGCAGGTGGGAAATAAGAGTGTGGCTCTGGGCACCAGCCACGATTTCTCAGGATGTGTCATACCTCCTGCTCGCATCTGGTGCTGAGAGGAAAATCCAGCCCCACCACACCCAAGAGGATGTAGGGGTGGAGCTGAAGGCCGCACGGACAAAGCCATGCCAACACTGGCAAATTGGAAAAGCGATCAGAAATCATAGCCGGCACGAGGCATTTTCTTCCTTATGAGTTGTGCCTGTTCCCACTTGGAGTGATTCCAGGACCTCTGGGAAAACCCGCCGTGCTCCACACACAGCCCTAATTCTTTAGCGGATGCCCGAAATGCTACTATTTGAGTCTTGTCCTTGGCTTTGAGACTGCCGTTTACACCATCATGTAAATGATGGGGCCGGGGGAGGGGGCGATGGCTCTGGGTTCCTCCCAGAGGCTGGCAGAGGGGCTACTGAGAAGTGGAGGAAACCAGAGATGCTTAGCAAGGCACTTCATAACTCTCCCCAGGGCTTTCCCTGAGAGGAAGAGAAGGAAATTCTAGGGGAGAGATAGGCAGCCAGGCTGCTGAGGTGTAGGCGGGTCTCCTGAGGCAGGGACTGGTATCTGCTCTAAAATCCCGGCCCCAGATCAGGGGATCCCCCAACCCCAAGTCCCCTAGTACACGCCATCACAGAGGGAAGAGTGAAGGGGCTCCCCAGCTGGTGGTGGGAAGGACCCTAGGCCCTCGCCAGCCCCTCCTATTCCTGAGGCTCTGTAGGTGAGACCCATCTCCACCCCTTGGGTGGTCCTCCTTTTGGACACTTGGGAATCAGTCCTCACATCTGTCACCCATGTAAATGTGGAGCGGGGAAGTTGTCAGAGAAGAGTCAGGGCTAGGGGGAGCCTGTCCTGCAGAGAGCTGAGAAGAGGTGTGTGTCTCCAAGGTCAGAGGGTCAGTGGGCTGGATTGACTGTGTCTAGGAATAAAATTCTGATCAGCCTCTTCTACAGATGAGGAAGCTGAGGTGCTGGGAGATGAATTACCTGCTCAAAGTCACACAGTTAGTACGGGTCAGGAATCAGGATTTAACCCTCTTTACAGATTAGGAGTCAGGACAGAGAAGGCAAGTGATTTCCCTGAGTTCACACAGCTGGTGGGGAGGGGGGGAGTGAGAATCCTGGCCCAGGCCTTGCCTCCAGAACCCATGTTACCTCCATCCTTCTCTCTTGCTTCTCCTACCCCTTGCGGGAAGAATGGCCCCAGGAGAAAGGAAAAAGTCAGGAGAAGGGGAACTTGGGAAAGCAGGAAGCAACTTTGAAGGAAAAAAAGTCAACACATCCTACGGAAAAAAAAAAAAAAAAACCCCACGTTCGATCCCTTAATCTCGCTCCTAAAATATATATATTTTTAAGTATGTACACAAGAAGCTCACCGCAGCATTCCCTATAATAGTGAACATTTGGAAACTCAAAGGAATGATCAAAATTTGCCGCACAACTGCGATGAAATATCACACAATTGCCAAAAAAGACAATCGCGAAGACCATATGACAACGCGGGGGGAAAAACACTTCCTTTGATCCAGGAATCCTTTTTTCTGGAAATATGTCCTATGGGCACAATTCTAAGTATGAAAAAAGTCTTGTTTCTTTCCTTTTATCAAAGATGTTTGCCATGGTCTTCATGGAGTTAGCGTGTGTAATACACGCGGTTGGAATCTTCCACACAAGAATGCATGGAGGAGGCGCAAGTGTAGGAACCACACTTGCTAAACCAACACAGGGCACAGGCTCTTCCCTCTCATTTGTTGATCAATAAGTCACTTGGAGTCTTACACAAATATATACTAGTCATTTCTAGTTCTACATTAACAGTACGATTGTCTTGGAAAGAATATAAAATGAAACAACACGAAAATGGAATCCCTCCAGGAAGATGCGAGCTATGTGTTTTCCTAAACATGGTTCTTAAATCCAGAAACATGCCCGTACAAAAGCCTATCCACTGACCCCGCAGTTACCCTAAAAAGCACTTTTCCACGAAGATCCCAATTTCTGGCCCGGACAATGCAAGCTACCGGATCCCCGTACCCATTTCGGGAACTCCTGGGCAAGGGCATCTCTAGTTCACAAAGAGGAGGGGAAGCCTCCTCGACTGAACCCTTCTACTTCCTGTCTTTGCCCCTCCCTTCCTGTCTTTGCCCCACCCCCAACCCACCCCTTCCTTGGGGCCCCATTTGGCACTTACTCAACCTCCTCAAGTAGGACACGGCATCTTCGTACCCTCGGTAGTAGTAGTTGTGCAGGATCTGCGAGGAGGGAAAGCGGGAGAAAAAACTAAGGCTGCAGCAAGGGAGAGAGACGACGTCCCTTCACCCAAAGAAGCTACTTTCATTGCCCTTGAGCTTTATTTGATGAGCTTTTCAAAATGTACCCATCCAGCATCCCATCCCTCACTATCTGCTAAGAAGTGGGGAGCAGTTCCTGATCATGCGTCCATAGTGACGGTGCGTTAGTTTGTGAAACCATTTACAGCTGATCATCAACTTCCCCTGGGCAGGGGAGGGTGAGATGTTTCTAATAGAACCAGAGAAGGTGCATTTGGGCCATATGAAGAACAGAGTTTGGAGACTGGGTTCAAATTCCAGTGCTGCCACTTCTTGGCTGTGTAGATACAACCTCTCACAGCCTCAGTTTCTTTACCTTTAAAATGGGAATAATAATAATTAATAATGATCATAATCATAATATCTACTGCAAAGGATGCTGGAGGATTACATGACATTGTTCACAAAGCCTTTTCATAAAGAGCCGGATAGTAAATACTTTGGGCTTGGAAACCACAGATAGTCTCTGTCTCTTCTTGTTGTTCTTTATGTTCTAGTTCTCGTTCTTCTTGTTCTTCTCCTTCTCCTCCCTCCTCCTCCCTCCTCCTCTTCCGCTTCCCCCTCTCCCTCCTCTTCCTCCTTCCCCTCCTCCTCCTCCTTCTTCTTTTTCTTTCCTCCTCCTCCTTCTTTCTTCTTCTTCTTCTTCTTCTTCTTCTTCTTCCTCTTCTTCTTTCTTCTTCTTCTTTCTTCTTCTTCTTCTTCTTCTTCTTCTTCTTCTTCTTCCTCTTCTTCTTCCTCTTCTTCTTTCTTCTTCTTTCTTCTTCTTCTTCTTCTTCTTCTTCTTCTTCTTCTTCTTCCTCTTCTTCTTTCTTCTTCTTCTTCTTCTTCTTCTTCTTCTTCTTCTTCTTCTTCTTCTTCTTCTCCTTCTTCCCCCTCTCCCCCTCCTCCTTTCTCTGCTTCTTCTGTTTCTTCCTCCTTCTCCTCCTCTCCTTCTCCTCTTCTTGTTTTCTATCCTGTTCTTCTTCTTCCTCTCCTTCCTCTTCTCCTCTTTCTCCTTCCCCTTATTCTTTTCCTTCTCTTTCTTCTCCTTTACAACGCTCGAAAAATGGAAAGCCTATTCTGAGCTCACAGGCCAGAATAAAACCCACGCCACCTTGAGAATGGAAGTACTGATTGTAAGCAGAAACATGAGTTCCAGAGGCTCTGATGAATACAATGCATTTGTTCCATCTTTCTTGAACTGCCTATGTGTGGATTGCTTTTATGAAACTAAGTAGACATAATCTTTACGGATAAACTAGTATAAGGCAGATGCTAGAATTCCTAATGCAACTGTTGGAGGACAAAGAATCAATCGGATTAATAAAATATCTTGTGTATCCATAGCCTGGCTAAGCATAATAGTGTTTTGAGTGTGAGTTTTGTAAATAATAATTAGACTGTAAGTCACAAAACTGGCTTAGAGGAGTTATCATTCAAACAACAATTACTGAGAACCTTCTATCAGCAATGCCCTTTGTAGACACGGTGAGTATAGTCAAAGAAATGAGTAAAGCTTGATGTCTGCTTCTAGGATCACACTTCTGTGCTGAAGAAAGACATGTATTTTGTAAGTGATAAAAAAAAAAAACAATTTTTTAAAACAAACTTTATTTTTGGGGCACCTGGTGGTTCAGTTGGTTAAGCATCCAGCTTGGCTCAGGTCATGATCTCACGGTTCATGAGTTTGAGCCCCGTATCAGGTTCTCTGCTGTCAGCATAGAGCCCACTTTGGATCCTCTGTCCCCCTCTCTCTCTACCCCTACTCCACTCATGCTCTCTCTCTCTCTCTCAAAAATAAATAAACAGTAAAAAAAAAATAGACTTTATTTTTTTAGAGCAGTTTTGGAAATTGAAAAATAAAAACAAAAACCAAGACGCTGGCTGGATTTGGCCCATGGGCCATCGTGGCTGATGCCTACATTACATGTCAGAGGGGAAACGCTCAGGTGACATTTCTCTCAGCAGTTCTGACATATCTCATTTTACAGGGGGGAAAAAATTGAGACTGGGAGCACTTAGGGGTCTCATTCACATAGCTGGTTCATGGCAAGGCCAGGAATCAGGTTTAGAAGGAAGTTTAAGGAGACGTAGATGGAGCTGTGTGGGCCCCATTGGCTCCCAGGCCTCGCCACCAGTCCCTGCCCCCCTCTCCCAGTCCTCCTCCCTTCCACGTCTGTCCTCTCACCAGCAGGTCTGGCGGGAACAAGGCATGGGTCATCCTGGCGATGTTCTCCAGGGAGAACTGGAAGGAGCAGTTGAACATGCGGAAGTCATGGAAGATGGCGGGGCAGTCCCGGGGGCAGATGTCCTGCTGCCCGCTGAAGGTAGAGATGGTGATAGAGTCGGTCCAGAAGGAGCAGGGCTGCATGCCCGTGAAGCCCCCATCGATGTAGCGCTATGGGGGGCAGGAAGAGTGATACATGCTCATCTGAGGTCAGAGGTCCTCTTCCCCACCCAGGGAGTACACCCAGGAAATGGGTCCCTTGGGACAAACCTTGAGACCCAGGTCCAGGTGGGTGCGTGGTGTGTCCATGGTGGCCCCCAAACTCCCAGCCCAGTGCTCTGTCCCTACACTGTGTCCCCACAGCCATCTCAGTGGTGCTGAGGTGGGGCTCCCAGGCCTCTGTGGGGAGAAGGCCTTCCATACTCTGGATAGAGCAGGAGCAAATGCTCCTCCATACACCTCCCCTCCCAGGCTACCCTACCTGAACCACTCAACTCTTGAAGGGGGCCCTGGGAATGGAGCCTGTTCCCGTGGCCTTTTGAGAAGGTGAACACAAGGTGGGTCCGTGCAAGTCTCTCCAGACCGCCGTGGGTCCACATTGTCTCCCTCTTTTAGGTCAGGTATCCTCAGCACTCTCCAGGGCACCCCTGGTCATGGCCTAGCCACCAGCCACCACACTTCCCTTCCCTCCTGGGGCTTCTGTTTCCTCAACTATGAACACAGGGCCACAGATCCTGAGGCTCTAACTCTCTGGGGTGCCTGGGAAGTACCCAGCTGACATGTAACATGTGCTCCATCTACTAGCTGAATCCTGGGTCTTATTTTCTTTCTATATAAAATGAGAAGGGGGCATGAGTTAGACCCTCCTCCTCGGAGTGTGGGGCCTGGACCCACAGCACTGGCATCAGCCAAAGCCGGTTAGAGGTGCAGAGTCTCTGGCCCCAGGTCTAGTGGATCAGATTTTGCATTATTTTACAAGACCTCCCTGGGTGATTCATATGCACTAGCCTAGATGACGTTAAAGGTCCCCATTGTTCCAGGTACCAATGTCACAGGGTCTGTATCCTACATTCTCTGTCAAGTATGAGAAAATCCAGCAAGCCTATGGAGTTTTGACTAGCCAGGCTCAATAATGGGTTGGTGGGTCCAGAGTGAAGCCCGATATATGGAGGGGAAGTTCATCTCAAAGCCCCAGAAATCGGTCTACACTGGGAATTCTAAGTAGAAAAACACAAGAATCTTTCCAACTCTTGGTCTTTCCACTGAATCCTGAGACCACCCCCAGCCCTCCCAGATGAGGGCCATAGGGACCCGAGGCACCCCTGGGTCCTGGCTCACCCCCTCCCACGCCGAAGCACTCACCACGCCCCGGTAAGTTGGAGGAATGAGGCCGCAGTACACGGGGACAAAGCAGCTGCAGTAGAGTGCCTGTGGGGAGAGAAGGGGCTGAGACACCCTGGCAGCTGGGTGGGCTGGGAGGGCTCACCAGCAGGCTTCTGGGCCACCACCATCCTGGCCCTTCTTAAATCCAAGGCAGACGCACTGCCCTGGGTAGCAGAGCCTCGAGTTCAATTCCTGGCCTGGCCCTAACTAGCTGGGTCCTCGTTACCCTACTAGGTAGTCAGGGCCTGATATCCCAGCTTTAAAGAGAGGGAGCCGCCTCAGTGACTCCCTCTAGAAGGGTCTAGAAGGGTCTAGAAGGGTCTAGAAGGGTGCTAGAAGGGTCCCTTCTAGCACCATGTCTCCACGAATCCAGTGGAACCCAACAACCATTCATGTATGTGTGGCCAGGTCCAGGCTCTGGAATCAAAGGAGGGTGAGACGCCCACCCTCACGAATGCCCAACGAGGGAGAGTAAGCATGTCATTTACTAATGACAGTACATGGTGAGACAGGTGCCGCGATGGAGATGAGCCAGGGCACTGTGGCCCCAAAAGAGGAGTATCCAACCCAGGGGAGGGTGGGGCAGGCTGGTGATGATGGAACGTACCCAGAAAGAGCAGCTAGAGTCTTGTCAAGCGGGTGAAGTGAGCTGGGAAGGAGGGAAGGGCATCCCAGGCAGAGCACCTCAGGTGCAAAGGCACAGAGGCCTGCTTTCTGTGGTTTGCTCTGGTTGACATAAGAGTGGAGCTGATAGAAGAGGGCTTGGAGAGAAAAGTCTTGAAGAGCTGAGTGCTAATAAACCCAGGGGGACACGAAGTAGGTGGAGGAGGTGTCCACAGCCACGGCCTATTCATTCCCCCACGGCCACGATCATGGCCGTGCCAGTGTGGGGCTGTGAGGATGGGTGGCAGGGCCTTGTATTCAGGAGAGGAGAAGGGGGTGGAGATATGGGACAGAGGGAGGGGCCCGGAGAAGAGGCCACTTAACCCTTTTGTCCTGAAAATTGGGCAGACCCACAGCGCTGTCCAACAGTAATCATTCATGACTGAAATTTGTATTAATGAGCATCAGACAGTGCACAGAGTGCCCTTTCCGAAGTGATGCCCCACTGGGTGATAATTCAACCTTTTTATCAAGGGCCGTTGGAAGACAGGCGACAGAATGGGGGACCGTCTCCACAAACTGGGCCCCACTCCCTGGGCCCCGCCCCCACACCCTGGGCCCCGCCCCTTGCCTCGATGAGCTCTTCCTTGGATGTGTACTCTGAAACCACGACACTCTCTCCATCTGTGAACCGAGTGAGGGACACGTGGAGCTTCCCCGTGGCGGCCTTGTAGGAGTCCTCAGGCAGGACCTTGTACAGAAACTGCCTCATCATCTGCACCATCTTGCAAGATGGGGACAAGGGTCCCAGGAAGGATTTCTTCACCTCGGCCACACCTACATTGAGGACCCTGAGGTACTCATCTGTGGAGGAAGCAGAGAGGAGCCGGCGGTCAGCAGCTCTTGGACAAGAGGGGTCGCTGATGACTATGCCACCTCACGCCGTCTCCAACAGATGGGAAACCCTAGAATTCGGAAGCGGGGCCGGTCTCCGGAGTCGGCTTGTCGTTCTGCGCACGAGGAGAACAAGGCGCGAAGCATGAAGTCACTGGCCCCAGAGAGTCCACGGCTAGTCAATGGCAGAACTAGACCCAGGCATCCTGCCTCCTTTCCTATCGAGGGCAGGCGACCGCTTTCCTACCCCGCACTATTTTCTCCGGCGTCCAGTCACCACATCTGGAAATCTACCACCGGACTGCATTCTTCTGGGGTCTTAGGGGCTTTTTGCCCTGGGTGAGATTCCTCTTAAAACACTGATACGGTGGAAAGCCTTCACCGAGTGACACCTTGTGACACTTGCTTAGTGCCCACTAAATCTGTGAGCAGGGAAGGGGCACTGGCCTTGAGGCGAACTTTGTCTTGAAACGATTGCGTCATCTTCCCTTTATAGCCCCTGGTACAGGCGTGAGAGAGAGAAGGCCCTGAGGTGTGGAGCACAAAGGCCAGGTCTCCGGGATGGGGAGAGGAAACTTCTCCCTCCTTCTGGGAGGAACAGGTTGCATAAGGACCTACCCATGCGAGATGGGGTTTGGAGGGCAGACGTGTTGTCCAGGGGATTGCAGAGAAAGGTGTAACCTGTCTCCAGAATTCCCCTGGGGACGTTAGCCTTGTGGGCTCAAAAAGAAACTGCAATCTTGCCGATTCTCACAGCAACACCATGAGGTGGGTATTTCCAACCTCATTTTACTGATCCGGAGACCGAGGTTCGGAGAGATCGGTCAAGGTCAACTGGCCCAAGGTCAACTCCCTGGCGAGTGCACAGTCAGATTTTAAACTAGACCCCAGAACCCATACTGCTCCCACTCCACTAAGCCACAAGCTTCTAGAGCCGGGCCTGTACCTGTTACTCACCAGTTGCTGTTAATGTCTACCCTGTGCAAACCCTCTGGCAAAATCGGAAGCAGAAATAGCATTTGGGAAGTTGGGCAGTCACGAGCTCTCTGGCTCTGGAGGTAATTAAGCAGAGATGGGGCAAGTACCTCAGTCAGAGGACTTATCAAAGAGATTCCTGCGTGAGTGCTAAGATTCCTTCCAACGTGGAGATTCTTAGATTCTTGGGGGGGTGCCCGGCAATATATCTGGGGAGTTATCGCGGTGGATATTATTTTCCTACTTACAAATAGAGCGGCTGAGGCACAGAGAGGTTAAGTGATTTGCCCAAAGTGACACACAGCAATTTAGGGACAAACCAAAGCTCGGGACTCTCTACACCCTCATGTTTTACAGTTCAGATCATTTCCCGTTAATCCTGGAGGTGGATGGGATAAAGAGATTTAGCATCGTTTTACAGATGTAGAAACTGAGGCAGAGAGAAGCTAAGTGCCTTGTCTGAGGTCAGAGAGCCAGGCAGTGTTTGCTCCCACTCTAAACCCCACCTTCTTCCCCTGGGCGTTGGACTGATCCCAGAGGCTGAGCCAGCTGGGTTGCCATGGTGACAGCCTTCTTTTCTTCCCCCACCGACATCCAGAGTCACAGCTGCATATGTGTAGTAGGGACTGACCTGAGCGACAGAGCATCGTAGCTGTCACCCTCTTACAGGGGAGGGTGCTCCCGACAGGTGGGAAGGCCCTGCAGTTTTGGTAAGGCTGGCTTTACCATGTGCCAACAACTTGTACCAACAGCGTTTTCCCTCAAGGGAGGGCGATGGCCAGCTCACCAGTAGTTGTGAAGTGACTGCGCATTTGGACGCTAAGAGGCTAGGTCCCAGAGTTCTCGCCCACAAGACCAGTCAGGATGGGGAGGCAAGCCAGGGTGGGGGCATGCCATTTCAATGAGCAGCTTGAGTGGCCTTGCATGGGTTGGTGGCCTTTCCCACAATGCCTGTGGGCCAGGAACCCCTGGTTGAGCTTGCCCCCCCACACCTGAACTCCCGGCAGGAGATGCTCGCTGGGACTGCTGGAAGAAAATTTGCTCCCATTGCACAAGAAACACATGTTCCTCGTGGAAAAAAATAATTTTGAAAAATGCAGAGAAGCAAAAAGATAAAAATTGAAGGGTTTTGGGATCCTTCCAACCAGAGATTAACATCTAGTTTATGTCTTCCCGGATTATATATTTTATTACATGTATTCTCCTTATAAGAATACATACATGGAGTCATACAATATACATTATTTTGTAATTGGTTGGGTTTTTTTGACCTAATAAATCATGTCTTTCCACATCAGTAAGTACCTGTTTATAACCCAATTTACACGCAGCGTGGAAAGCTATTGTAAGGTTGTACCATTATTTACCGAGGAAGTCCCCAGTAGGGGTCGGTTATTTATTTTGTTTCTTTGCTTTTTCTATGCTTTTCTATGTTTCTTTGCTTTTCAATGCTGCAGTGAAGAATCTCATGTTAATTGTGTGTGTGTGTGTGTGTGTGCGCGCGCGCGCGTGCCTACGTCTTGTTCTTAATTATTTTCTTTAGGATAAATTCCTAGAGGTGGGAATGCTAGGTCAAAGGCAGGCATGTTTCATCTCGCAATGCTTATTTGAATCATGGCATTTGTGTATTATCCATTTACAGCTTACTCTCAGCTCTTCATGAGTGGCGATGGGTGACAGGGACAAAGCAGTGACCGAGATAATAGAAATAGTATAGACCTCTCCAATATACTGACATCTGAAAATGGCGCTGTCTAGAAATCAGCAGTGCTCAAGCCAGAATCATGTAGCCAGGGAGGGAGGGGACAGGAGATTGTCTGATTTCTCCCACTCGGGTGCCCAGTTTAACCTTCTTTCTTGCTGCGCATTGGGACTGTATAGCAAAGGATGCCTTTATCTCTGCCTCTCCTTGTTTCCTTTTCGAGGGCTCTCTGTGTGTGTCCCTGTCGTCAACATCTCTGACCATCCCTTTCTCTGTCTCTCTTTGTCTCTCTCTCCCTTCTTTCTCCCTCTTTTCCCAGCCGAGAGAGAAGCAACTAATCTTCTGGTTAAACAAGTCTCTGCTGGTAGAGAGTCAAGTGTTAAGCATAGCAATTGCTGGATGCTGGGAGGAGGGATAAATTTAGCTTGCTTCTTTATCTCTGTACTTTCCAGCACCTTCTCCCATTTAAAGGCCTCCTTCCAAGCTGCAGGCTGCTGGGCTCTGAGACACAGTATCCCACACTGACCACAGCAAGATGGGATTTAAAAGCAGCACCACAGGAAACTCAAGGTTGGCTCTCCCACCCCAGCCCACACTTGCCACATTCATTTCTGCTTCCTCCCACCTCCTTTCGCACCTTTTATTATCTAAGTGCAGTCTGTCTCCCAAGCCAAGAAGAAGATTCTTTGGGGGAAGATCCTTATGGTCCTCGCCTCTCTAAGGCCTATCACTGCACCCCGCCTGCGGAAGGCCCTCCAGAAACCTTTGCTAGAAGCTGGAAACTCCTCAAGGACAAGGGATGGGCCATACTCACCTTTGCCCACCAAGCAAGTGCCCACGACACATGATGGGCGTTCAATATTTATTCAGTATGTGAACAAAGAAACATAAAAACCTGACAGGGAGGAAAAGCAAGCACTGGAGATGCTCCCAGGGAAGAGCTACTTGACTTAATTACCTAGTAAAAGCCTGAAGGCAAGGTCATCCCAGAGAGACGGATAGATAACAGGGTCAACGGTATTGATAACTGTGGCCAATTGACCAAATTTTATGCATCTGTCGTGCCAAGAATTTCAATAGAAAAATAAATACATAAGATGTTGGGACTGGGAGGTTTTGAAGGGCATTTGGAAGCTACTCCGGGTCTTAGCCACTCAGAGAGTCGTTTTACTCTTTTTAGGACCAGATCCATTTCTTGGAAAGAGCGTAGGCTTTGGAGCCAGGGAGATGTGGTTCAAATCCCAGCTTTGCCACATACTATCTGGGCCATCACTGGCAAGTCAAATAAGTTCTTCCAGTCCCAATTTTAGAATCTATAAAATGGGACTAATACCACCTTACTGGGTTGTGATGAGGCAGATCGCTTTTTAGGTGCCTGCACACAGTACTTGCTCACTATCAGTTACGCCAGGAATTCTCCTTGTGACCACGGAGAAGTCTTCTTGATGTTTCTGGCGTTCAGCTTTCTCATTTGAACTGGGCACAATGATCCCTGCCCCCACATCTTTATCGAGGTGGGCTCAGGCTCACTTTTGGATGCAAAGGAGCAAAGGAAAAAACACTGTGGAGACGGGACAGTGTGCCTCTGTTTCAGGGTGCAGTAAGGTGCTAGGTCAGCTGTAATGTGCTGTGGCTATCCACACTCTCTCCCTCTCTTGCCAACTTGGGGGGCTCTACAGATTTAGTAGGGAAAAGGGGCAGGGCTTAGAAGTATCACTGAGGAGGAAGGAATAAGATATATATTTATCTTATGTATTTGCTTAAATCTAATGCCTCTCCCCCCCCCCCCCATCTCTTTGTGAGACCAAGGATGGTCTCAATCTGGCTTATCCTTTCGTCCCTAGCGACCGATATGGTGCCCGGAACACGGTAGGCACTTAATAAACATGATTGCATGCATGGATAATGAATAAATGAATGAACCTCAGGAATCGAAGGAGGGCACTGAGGTCCAGAGAGAGAAGCAGCTTATCCGAGGTGCCCCGAGAATAAACCCGCTTCTCTTCCCCTCCTCCACACGGCCTCTTGCTAAGTGAAAAATCCTGGAAAGATGGGCACGTGGCGGCCGACAACTTAAACTGCTGGGGATCTCCTTCGCAGGGTGCCCGGATGGGGTCTGCGGGCGGCGCGGGGTAGATCTGCGGTGGAGGATGGGACTGAGCGCCCCCCGTCTCCCGCGGACTGGTAGCCTAGCAACAACCTCCGGCTCAGCCAATCACCGCCAGGCGCCCCCCATCCCCCCCCCCCCCCCCCCCGCCGCCGGCCGTGCTTCCCAGCAGCGGGCGCGGTAAGCAGGGGGGAAGCGGGCGGCGCAGCAGCCCCAGGGGAGGCGGCGGCGGCGAGCAGAGCTGCGTTCCCAGGAAAGCCCTGCAATTCTCGGAGTCCCTGCACGGAGAACCTGCGAGTGTGCAGCTCCTACCTGGTCCCTAATTGTAGGCTGAATTATAGGCTGCCTATCCCCGCGGGTGTATCCTGACTGCCCGACTGCACTATAATAATAAAAAATTCCTATTATCTTAACAACAGTCATTTACCCATTCGGACTTGCGATCTCAGTGTTTCTGCACAGTGACAGCGTGCCCCTGAGGGGTAGTGACCCTGGTTTTAGTCACCTTTTTATTTCCATACCCCACACGGCAGGGGCATTGATTGAAAAACGATTTGGCTTGAAGCCGCAGCGTGGCCACTGGAAGATCCAGAGAGACCTTCTGGGGCAGCGATTTTTCAGTCGGGGAGCCTTTATTCAAAAGAAACCTCAAGCGGAAATCTGATATATACAACAGCTAGAAACAGGGCTGTTCTAGGTTGAAGCCAGGTGGGGTCTCAGACCCTGCCCAATCGCCCCAACCCCCCCCCCCCCCCCCAGGAAGGAGGCTGCTGAAAGCAGCCGAAGATTCTAGGAGCCTAGGTCAAAATACGAAACCAGATGAAATCGTCGTATTTTACGAATTAGAAATCGAGCCCAGGATAAAGATGACACTCAATAAATCCAGCTGGATGGCTGGATGGTTGGATGGTTGGATGGACAGAGAAATGAATAAAGATGGTTATCCCATAGGCCACAGTCTATGTTAACAGAAACTGGAACTAGAATGTGTGAGAAAATTCACATTTTTCTACTCTGTTCTGAATGCATTACAGGCTTTTGCCAAAGGCAAAACCACTCTGACCTAGTAAGCACTTAAAAAAACAAAACCTCAAAGCCAATACTCTTCTACGGATAATAACAATCTTTCACACAGACCTTTTTCTAGCCCGAAGAGTTTACTAAATTGGCTTTAAAAGTTCATATCAGCTTATATCAGGTTGCCATGGAAACAGCAGTGCCTTCCTGCGGTTCATACCTGGGTTCCTGTCAAGGTACCCATGGGGGTCTTTCCAGGACTGGGGCCTCACCCTGCCCCTGTGTGCCTCTTCCCAGAATCCAGGCGCAATCTCCCTGACTTGTCACTGAAGGATCTACTGATCGACTGGAGATAAAACAGGCAGAGAGGGAATGTATCTACAAAGTTCTCTGGAACCTCAGAATGTTCTCAGGGTCTTTGCCTCTGCTCTTTTCTCTCTGTTTTCTGTGGTGGACCAGAAGTCTCTTTGGGATCTTGCTCCAAGGTAGAAACCAGTATTGTCCCCTTTCCAGGCTGTGGCCTATCCCACCCTACGGACTCCCCTTGCACTACTGAGGGGACCCTACGGTAGTGCAAGAGCTGTGAACTTGTCACCCCCTAGTCTTAAAAGTTGTTTTTGTTTCGTTTTACTTTGTATTTTGTTTTGTTTTGTTTTCTGTGTGTGTTGCGGTGGGGAGGGGAGCAGGGTCAAAAGACCTCCAAGTGAGTCTCTGCTAAACAGAAAAAAGGCCATCCCTGAATATCTCCTCATTCAAGAGATGTTCAAATTAGGGTGCCACTGCGGAGGAACACCTGTGTCTCCCTCTCTCCAAACCACGGTAACGCAAGTTCATTTCTGCCAACTGGAGACATTCACTGCCCCTCTGTCCCAGACTTTGGAGAGTCAGCTCTCTCCATCCATGTCATAGGAGTCTTTTTTTTTTTTTTTTTGAAGCTCTCCAAATACATTTTATTTTCATTAAATGTCTAATCTATGTCATGGGAGTCTTGAAGTTCTCTTGAGACCACAGTGTTCTCGTTTATGACACTTACCACGTTTGACACTTAGCACTTTCTGGTGCTGAGCCGGGCTCTGAGGCCTCATTGTCTCATTTAATCTTCACAACTCCTTTGAGGTAGGTACTAGGGTTATCTCTTTATACCGCAGGAAACAGAGGCTCACCAGTAACTTGCTCAAGGGCACACAGCTGGAAAGCCGCAAAGCTAGGCCTCCAAAGCCTGTGTTCTTTCCACCGCTTTGTCTCTCAGAGCCTCTGCTTCCCACTGTGAGGCAAGGGGGTGGTTCTCACGAAGGCTCTTGGGATCTGCCTTTCTGGGACTTAGCTTAGGAACACTTCCTAAGGGCTCAGATGTCCCCGGGAGACAGGAAGGCTCCCTTTAGAGCAACAGATCCCAAACCACACCTTCAAATATATGTTCTTCTATCCCCACACCCGAAGCCCCTCCTCAGGGGCAGTCTGTCTCAACTCTTCTGGGTAAACACAAGTGCACAATCCTGCTTACTTCCCTTCGACACGCACTTTTTAAAAAATATAATATTTTATTTGTAAGTAATCTCTACACTCAACCTGGGGCTCAAACTCACAACCCTGAGATCAAGAGCCACACGCTCTTGGACTGAGCCAGCCAGGCGCCAAACCCCCCCGCCCCATCTTTTTTTTTTTTTTTTTTTAACCATGCAGACCTCACCCTTAAGTCCAGCTTAAGATCTGGGCCCCCTCCCTGAAGCCCTCCCTGCTCACCCTCGCTCTTAGCTCTCTGCCTCTCCTTACTGTCCACACCGTTTATATCAGGCTGTCTTGAGTGGCTTGTCCTGTGTCTCTGGCCGGCTGCATCCCTTGAGGACAAGCCCTGTATTAAGAATACCCTTCCCCCCATACTGCCTAGCACAGTGTTGAACACTTAGTATTCAAGGTATTCAAGAATGAATAAGTAAATTATTTAATGTTCCACAAGTAGGGACTATTTCTGTTTTGTTCCCCATTATGCCCTCGGCACTTAATTCAGTACCTGGCACACTGTAGGAACTTAATAAATGTTTGCTGAAAGAATTAATAAACACGTTTTAAAAATGAATGAATGACGGGTGACCGGGTGGCTCAGTTGGTTAAGCATCCGACTTGATCTCGGCTTAGGTCATGATCTCGAGGTTCCTGAGTTGGAGCCCCCATCAGGCTCTGCGCTGACAGTGTGGAGCCTGCTTGGGATTCTCTCTACCCTGCCCACCCCCCCCCCCCCCCGCCTCTGCCCCTCCCCCACTCTCTCTCTCTCTCTGTCTCTCTGTTTCTTTCAAAATAAATAAACTTAAAAAATGAATGAATGAATGAATAAATGAGTGAATGAATGAATGATGAGCTGAAGAAGGAGATCAAAGAACCTCTTTTCTACTGCACTGACAGGAATCTTTCCAGCTGTGAGAAAGCAAACCACAGGGCAATTTTCTCTGTCAAGCCTGGTCCTAATTCTTGCCCCCACATCGATGGGCACAAGGCCCTGAGCTGGGGCCAAGAAGGAGATTCTTCCTTACAGGGTGGTTTCATGAGGGCAGAGCTGGAGCAACAGGTCAACTCCTGAGTCAGATGGGAGTCAAACTGATCTGGAGGTTTGTTTATTGTTTGTTTGCCTGTTTTCCCTGTAGAATTGGTTTAGAATTGGTTTAGAAATGGATCCACCAAATGCAACGAGGAATCCAGGATTACATCCTGGGGCAGAAAGAAAGACATTACTAGAAAAAACTGGCAAAATCTATAGTTATAATAATGTACCAGTGTTGATGGCTTAGTGTTGACAAGCGTATCATAGTTATGAAGACGCTCACATTAGGGGGGACTTGGGTGAAGGACATATCACACTATCTGTACAACCTCAGCAACTTTTCTGTAAATCTAGCAATATTCCAGAATTAAAATGGAAAGAAACCAAATGTCCGTTGACTGATAAATGGACAAAGATGTGGTACACACACACACACACACACACACACACAATAGAATACTACTTAATGATCAAAATGAATGAAATCTTGCCATTTGCAACAACACAGATGGAACTAGAATGTATTTTGCAAAGCGATATCAGTCAGAGAAAGACAAATATCATGTGATTTCAGTCCTATGTGGAATTTAGGAAACAAAACAGGGGGCACCTGAGTGGCTCAGTTGGTTATGCATCTGACTTCGGTTCAGGTCATGATCTCACAGTTTGTGGGTTTGAGCCCTGTGTTGAGCTCTGTGCTGACAGTAAGACACTGGAACCTTCTTCAGATTCTGTGTCTCCCTCTCTCTCGGCTCCCCCCGTCCCCGCCCCCGCCCTCTTAGCGCTCTGTCTCTCTCTGTCTCCCAAAAATGAATAAAAAACATTAAAACAAAAAAGAAACAAAACAGATGAACATAGAAGAAGGGAAGGAAAAATAAGATTAAAACAGAGAAGGAGGCAAACCATAAGAGACTCTTAGATATAGAGAACAAACTGAGGATTGCTGGAGGTGGGGGCGGGGCTGGGCTAAATGGGTGACGGGCATTAAGGAGAACACTTGTTGGGATGAACACAGAGTGTTTATATGTAAGTGATGAATCACTAAATTCTACTCTGAAATCATTATTATACTGTATGTTAACTAACTTGGATTTAAATACAGTTTAAAAATTAAAAAAAAAGTTTATTATAATTGAAGTAAAAAAAAAATAGGACACACACACACAGATGACCACGACTATTAGGCACACAGTGCCTGCCACTCAGCAGGGGCTCAGTTAATGCCTGCTGATGTTGGGGGGAACGGATTGCAGGCTGTCACCCCCTTGAGTTGCTTTGCAAATTGTTAGATGTTTCTACGGTGTAACCAACATATTCAAAGAGTTTTACCAGATTTGCCATTCAATTCTCTTCAACTTAAGAGTCCAGGGGCGCCCGGGTGGCTCAGTCAGTTAAGCGTCCGACTTCAGCTCAGGTCACGATCTCACGGTCCGTGAGTTCAAGCCCCTCGTGGGGCTCTGGGCTCAGAGCCTGGAGCCTGCTTTGGATTCTGTGTCTCCCTCTCTCTCTGCCCCTCCCCCATTCATGCTCGGTCTCCCTCTGTCTCAAAAATAAATAAACGTTTAAAAAAAAAAAGAGTCCAGAAGACTGGGGGGAAAAGAACTTTTATCCACTTGGTTGATCAAACACGTTACTTGGAGTGAGTTAAAAGATCCTGATCTCAACACGGTAGCACGAGTTACAACCACCATGCAGTGATGTCATTTCTAGCATTTTATAAAAAGTCCTTTTTTCCACTATCATGTCATTTGATCTCATTTTCTTAACCAATGTGCAAAGGATCGCCTAGCCACAGAGTTTGGCAGGAAAGCTGTAGAGTCGCTTGCAAAGCAACACCTAAGCTCGTGATTTACGAGGACGGAGAAGGTAGAAACGAAGCGAGAGCTCAGTCTTGGTTTTGTTGTATAAACCCTGACAAGTTGGCTAATCTCTCCAAATACTTTCTAAAATGGGTTTCCTCCTTTCTAAAATGGGTAGAAATACAGTGTCTGCCTCGTGGGGTTGTGACAAGATGAGAGTAAATAATTCATGCAAGGCGTTGAGCACGTTCTAAGTGCTTGATAAATAGCTGTTAATAGCGTGACACTAAGACATGAATCAGGGCAGAGTACTTTTTAACGGGACGTGCTGCCATCTTGGGCAGATAAGTAACTCGGGGGATGATTTCTGATGAAGACATTTTGATTCCAAAAGCGCACCCAGCAGCCGGGATTGAACTCCCGGTTCCATCTGGGACACGTGCACATCACACGCATGCGTGCAAGCGCGACGCCCGAGGGGACACATACACAGGCACGCACGGGAAAAAAATGGAGGTTCTCATTCTGGTCTTAAAGAACTTTGGGGAGACTTTCCACTGCAGCAGCACAGGAACCTTTCCAGCTTCGGGAATAACCATGACGACAGAGGGCCGGATGTAAAATAAAATTGTGAGACACAGGTGAACTCACCAGAAAGAAGGGGAAGAAAGGAAGGAACTGAAAGTCAGTGCCGTGAGAAGAAAGCTGGTAATGTAGTTATCAGACCAGATGCTGGCGGCGCAGAGGCGGTAGTCCTGGGCTGTGTGAGGGGCACTGAGACCCCCCCTTAAAGTCGGGACACTCCGATAACTGCTGGACCAGTGAAAGGTGTCAGTAGCTTATCTCTGCCCAGGGCTCTGGGCGAAAAGATAGTCTCTCATAAAAATTCAAAGCCCCCCAAGCCTGCCTTACATGTGGTTTACAGTTAGCATTGACACAGCCTACCAGAGTAATGACCATGAAAATTGATCCTGAGTGGGTGAGAACCCAGGGATGCCTGGCCAGGGCCTGGCAAACCAGCTCAGTTGGGTCCTGTCACTGCCCAGGCCACACAGAATTTGCAAAAAAACCAAAAACAAACCACTAAGTCGTTGTACAGATGAGCTCACAATTAAAATATTAAAAATATTAAGGGTGCCTGGGTGGCTCAGTCAGTTGAGCGTCCGACTCTGGATTTCGGCTCAGGTCATGATCCCAGGGTTATGGGGTCGAGCCCCGTGTTGGGCGCTGTGCTGAGCTTGGAGCCTGCTTGAGATTCTCTCCTTCTGCCCCTCCCCTGCTCGTGCTTACTTGTGCACGCTCTCTCTCTCTCAAAAGAAAATTAATTGGACAAGGTTGGAGTCTAGTAATCTTTGTGTATGTGTGGTTTTGTTTTGTTTTGTTTTGTTTAATAGAGAGAGAGGGAGAGAGAGAAACAGACAGACTCTCAAGCAGTCTCCATGCTCAGCGTGGAGCCCAAGGGGCTCGATCCCATGACCCTGGGATCATGACCTGAGCCAAAAGCAACAGTTGGATGCTCCACCAAATAAGCTACCCAGGTAGTAATCTTTGTTTCAATAAGTTTAATAAGTTCATTAGGACATTCTTCGGTGAAATGTGAAAAATGCTGCTTCACCTATGCTTTTCTATTTCAAGAGAATTTTCTTTGTACTTATTCTCCCCTTCACTCAACATGCCTTCATCAAAGACCTGTTTTGCCAGGCACTGTGCCAGGAACACCATGACTTCCTTCTCCCTCACTGTAATGGCTAAAGGATGTGCTCGCACTCCCAAGTTAGAGATGGGAAAACCGAAGGGGGAGGCAGGTCACTGGCCGGCCAAGGACCCACAGTGATGAGTGGCAGAGCCGGAAAGCCAGCCCCAACCTCCTCCTTCCTGGGAACCGCACTCTCCACCACCCCCGGGGGTCTTGTTCCTCAACTGACCCAAGAAAGGAGTCACCAGGGCCAAGGTTCTCACAAAGTGGTCTTGTCCTCCCAGTACAGGCTCCTGAGGCCCACCGCCTGGAACACACGTGGCCACCTGCCAATGACAATAACTTCAGCCTTGGCTCCAGGGCCCCAGGAGGCCTTTGGTCACTGGCATGGCAGGTGGGAGGGAGACCAGGACACCTGTAGTGGACTCCATCTCCGTGGAAGGGTCCTGCCGTGCCATGTATGTGGGGCAGGGTCCCTCTGGTGCTCTCATGTGCTCTGCAGGGGCCTTTGGAAGCCCACTTCCTGTGCAGAAGGACAGCGGGCCTTCCTTTCTGAGAATCAAGCACATTTGCTCCTCAGGGCTCTCAGCCTGGAACACTCTTTTCTCTGAGCTCACGTGGCTCCTCCTCCCTTCCTTCCACCTCAGAGAGGCCTCCCCCGACCAGTGCACCTGAAACCTCACCCTTTAATCCACCCTTTAATCATTTGCCACACCCTTCTCCTGCTTTATTTTCTCCTTGGAGTATGCACGCTGATGTTTTTCTATGTGTTTGGTTATTCATGGCTTATTCCATCAAGACGAGGTCAGCTTCACGAGGGCAGACGGCTGTTTTGTTTACTGCTGGAACCTGGAATGAATCAATGACTGGTCTATTTTATCACTGCAATTCAGCCAGATCCTGGTCCTCAACTTCTTTGTCTGCACACTAAGTGGATTAGACTCAAACGGTGGCTTTCAAACTTAAAAATAAATAAATAAATGGAACCTTCCTCTAAATGAAATTTTAAGAAGAATGGACAATAGCAGGAGTATACTTCAAAAAAAAATTTTTTTTTTTAATGTTCCTTTATATTTGAGAGACAGAGCCCAGTGGGGGAGGGGCAGAGAAAGAGGGGAAACACAGAATCTGAAGCAGGCTCCAGGCTCTGAGCTGTCAGCGCAGAGCCTGATGTGGGCTTGAACCCACAAACTGTGAGATCATGACCTAAGCTGAAGTCAGACACTCAACCGACTAAGCCAGCCAGGCGCCCCCGGGACTATAGTTCTTGAAGCTGGGGAGAGGTCCCAGGGCTTCTGTATGTGTCCTCTCCCTGTTCCCTGGCTCCTCCCTCCCCTCAACCTCCCCTATTCTCATAGATCGATGGGGTTCTTCGGAACACAGTTTGGAAAACATTGGCCAAAGCAAGGTCCACCTCCAACCAGTTACTTTCTCTCCCAAAGTCTAAATACAATCATCTGTACAATGAAAAAGTTGGACTCGCTGACCTTCCTTCTATGAAATTCTAGTATTATAAGTCTAATCAGCTCCATAAATGCAGAAACTTATCTAAGAGTCAGGTAGACTCCAAGATAGAAATTGCAAAAACACGTTCAACGTCATGCCTGCCAACAGCCAGCAATCATCGGGAGTTTATCAAGCATTTCTTGTTTGACAAGCAGTTTGTGGAGCCACGGGACTCATAACATCTCAGATTGCTCAACCAGCTAGTTGATGAAACAAGACACAGCCCTCGAAACGAAATCATTAAGACCGTCTACCATCAAGTGCTAGAACAGGTAGACAGGTTGTATGGGCAAACGAGAGATCATGGAAAGAGATCCAGTGGGGTAAAATGGGAAGGTATCTTGGAAGAAGGTGACATCTCTCCAGAGAAAACCAGAAGGCCATTTTAGGTAGAGGGTGTAATGGCTGCTGTGTTGCACCGTCCGGGCCCTGTAGCAGGACTGAGGTTCTCACACCCTCAGCTGCCCGGAGGGCAGCCTACTGATGGTTCGGAGCTGAGGCCCTCCCAGCCAACAGAATGGACTTGGCCCGGTGGTTATGGAGTCAGGGTCTTGGTCCCAGGCCGAGACTGAGTTTTCCATCATTGCCATGTCTCCCTCCAGTTATGGTCGGTGTGGCAGAGACTGCTAATTGTCCCCACCATCCCTTCTCCGCTTCTTCCTTGGGACTTGAACCTACGGTTTTGAGCCAGACACGTGGCTTCCCAGAATAAAGTCTACATTTCCCAGTTTCCTTTTCACGTGACTAAGTGCAGATCCATGGGATGTAAGGTGACACGATGTGTGTCACCTCCAAGGCCTGCCCTTAAAGAGAGGAGGTGTGCCCTCCGCTTTTGCTTCCCCACCTAGCTGGAATAAAGACATCATGGGGAGCCCTACTGGACTGTAGGCAACACAATGGAAAGAAGCTTGGTCCTAACTCTGTGGAGCCACCACACTAGCTTTGGGAGGCTGGAGTGCAAAAGGTCACATAAGTGAGCAATGCTCTTCTGTCTTGCTGAAGCCTCTGCTATCCCAACCAAAGCAACTATAGTACCAACCCCTTAGTTGGCAAAGCTCATTCATAGGAACCACTGTGATTCCCAGAGCCAGGCCGCGGAGAGGGGAAGGCAGGCCTGATTCTCTCCCATTGTACAGCCACTGAGCTAAGCTCAAGATGGCTGGTCCAAGGTCACTCACTGCTGAGTGGATTCCTGGGCCCAGGGGGAAAGGAAGGGTGGAGAGAGTTTAGACCTTGGGATCACACCAGCTTTGGTTTGAACCCCACCTCCCTCCTTACTGAACCCTACCGTGAAAGACCAGGTGAAAACAATGTGTGTGGCAAGCTAGGCTGATGATCTGCCTCTAGGACATTTTGGTTCTCAGAATCCAGAGGGCCTGATGCCTAATCAGGTGCTCTTTCCCATGGGGATTCTGGCGTCTGAGGTAAGGGCTATTCTCTGGCTGTGGGAGCAAGAAGGAAATCAAGATTCACTCTCAGGGGAAGTGATGTCTGAGGTAGGCCTTGGAGGATGGGGAGACGTTACATGGGGAGAGAAGAACGGACGGCATTCCTCAGAGAGGGAACAGCTGGAGCAAAGGCACAGGGATATGACTCATCCTGAGACTCCGTACCGCGGGACTGAAAAGAAAAGCTTCCTAATCCTAGCCCTGGTCCAGAGTCCCACCCTTTTAATATTTTATTTAGTGGTTTGGGGGTTTGGAGCAGTGGGGGCTGGGGCAGAGGTTGGGGGTTGAGAAGGCAGCATGACAGTGCTTGGAAAATAATTTAAAAAATTTTTTTTAAGTTTATTTGTTTTGAGAGGGAGAGAGAAAGAGAGAGAGAGACTCTGGGGGGGGGGGGAGGGCAGGGAGAGGGAGAGGGAGAGAGAATCCCAAGCAGGCTCTACACGCTGCCAGAGCAGAGCCCAACATGGGGCTCAAACTCACAAACTGAGATCATGACCTGAGCCGAAACCAAGAATCAGATGCTTAGCCAACGGAGCCACCCAGGTGCCCCAGGAAGATAACTACTTTTAGAGGACAAAACAAAGCCACCTGATGAGCTCATGGTCCCTCCTCTCACCCACTAGGAGATGCTGCGTAACAGCCACTGAAGCAGGTGCCTGCCCCCACAGTCTGTGCTGTGTGAGCAGATTGACCCGCCTCCGTGCCCCTGGGCTTCCTCAGACTCACAGTCTTTCTCTGCACAGAGATACATGGTCTGAGATGTTCATGTAAAAAACAAAGCCTGGTGAGGCTACATGCAACTTACAAAACAAAACAAAGCTGGGTGGGGAGGCTCTGGACGAGACCCAGGTTGTAAATGCTGATAACTATTGAAGTTACAGGATGGGTTCTTGGCCCCGGGGCGGGGGGGGGGTGGGGGTGGGGGTGGGGGTGGGGGGTGGGGGTGAGTGTCCATGATATTGTCCTATCTCCAACATGTTTGGAATTTTTTTTTGTTAAAAAAGTTATTAATAAGTTTTTTTAATGTACATGTATTTTTATAGCAGCATTATTCATAATAGCCCAAAGTAAAAACACCCAAATGTATATCACCCGGTGAATACATAAATAAATAAAACGTGTTATATCCACACAATGGAATATTGGATAAGAGAAAGAATGAAACAACCACACATGTGACAATATGGACGCATTTGAAAACATTCTGCTAAATGAAAGAAGCCAAATACAAAAGACCACACATTGTGGGAGTCCATTGATAGGAAATGTCCAGAGTAGACAAATCTATAGAGACAGAAAGTAGATTAGCGGTTGCCAGGCACTTGGAGGGGGGCGTGGGGTGGTGGTGGTGTAGGAATTCAGAGGTGACAACTAAGGGATATTGGGTTTCCTTTGGAGATAACTAAAATGTTCTAGAACGGATGGAAATTGAATGGAAAAAGCCATTCCCCATTAATAATCGGACAGAGAATTTTCATTAGGCCAGTACTGTGATGGGCATTTTACAGGTTTCCATACGAAATGCTCCAGCCATTTCCCCTGCCTCCTGGTCAGACATTCACAGAGTCTTAGGGAGGTAGTTTTCCAAAGTTCACTGGGTCTCAACCCTGGCGGCACACTGGAATCCCCTGGGGGTTGGATAGACACTGGTGCCTGGGTTCCGCCCCTGCCCCAGGAGGATGGTGATTTAATTTGCTTTAGGCAGTGAGCATTAAAAAAATTTTTGTTAACGTTTGTTTTTATTTTTGAGAAAAAGAGAGAGAGAGACAGAGCACAAACCGGAGAGGGGGAGAGAGAGGGAGACACAGAATCCGAAGCAGGCTCCAGGCACTGAGCTGTCAGCACAGAACCCCACGCGGGGCTCAAACTCAAACCGAGAGATCAGGACCTGAGCCGAAGTTGCACGCTTAACCGACTGAGCCACCCCAGGCGCCCCATGGGCAGCGGGCATTTTAAAAGCTCCCCGGGTGATCTGAATGTGCAGTTGAGGGGAAGACTGTCTTAATGACTAGAAGAGAATATTGAAATTATGACATTAGAGTATGGCATTCTATCATTTTTTTTTGGTTTTTTTTTAGAATTACGTGTACATGAGATTATAACATAAACAGTATTTCTCCCTGTGCATTTCAGTCTGGGAATCTGGAGACCTTGGGTCTACAGGTCATCTCTGTGACTGCACCAAACAAAGGGGACCCACGGGAGCAGCAATCGGGCAGGCAGGTGGGTCTCTCAGAGGGCTGGTGCTCCCTTCTTCCGGAGCGGCCCTTTCCCATCTTGGACAACTCTTGCTGAGCCCAAAGCCGCTTCTCTGACACTTGCACATGGCCCCTGACCTCAGTCAACCTGCACCATTCACCACTCCCTGGAGGTATCCCCTTCCCCTCCGCCCTGCTGTGTTACTGTTGTGATACAATTTGAAGTCCTCACGAGAAGCCCTGGCTCCTGCCCAACCTATCCCCTACCTATAGAACTTCTCTTCACCATTTTCTTTTCTTTTTTTTTTTTAATTTTTTTAACGTTTTATTTATTTTTGAGGCAGAGAGAGACAGAGCATGAACAGGGGAGGGTCAGCGAGAGGGAGACACAGAATCTGAAACAGGCTCCAGGCTCTGAGCTGTCAGCACAGAGCCTGACGCGGGGCTCGAACTCATGGACCTCGAGATCATGACCTGAGCCGAAGTTGGCCGCTTAACAGACTGAGCCACCCAGGCGCCCCCACCATTTTCTTTTTTAATGTTTGTTTTTGAGAGAGCACAAGAGGAGGAGAGGCTGAGAGAGAATCCGAAGAGGGTTCTGAGCTGACAGCAGAGAGCCCGATGTGGGGCTTGAACTCACGAACCATGAGGTCATGACCTGAGCCGAAGCAGGACACTCAACAGACTGAGTCACCCAGGTGCCTCTCTCCTCACCTTTCAGACACCACCTCAGATGCCACTTCCACGAGGCATCTCTGGAGACGTTGCCCCCTTCCTCTGCACTCCTATGCCTTTGAATTTTCTGACATTCAGCTGGAACTCTCCTGTGTTATACCTACCTGCTGGCTGCCCTTAGGTCCGAGTAGACTATAAATAAGTTCCTTGAGGGTGAAGGCAGAGTTTCATTTTATGTTATATGTCTGTGTCCTCTGTAGAGCCTAGCATAGGCTCAGCAAACACTTGTTGAATGAATGAATGAATGAATGAACATAGACCTTTGCTGCATCACTAATGAAAACCAGGCACTGTGCTAAGTGGTTTTACAAACATTTTCACGTACCCCAAATCGGTCCTATCACAGAGCTTGGCACACATTTCCAGAAGATGGACCCCCTGTTGCCTCGGCTTTCCCAGGAACAAAACATAACAAGAGGAGGGAATGTGACCCGGAGGAGAGAGGCCCCGCGTGCCACATGTTGAAGAATTTTCTAAAAAAGAGACAAACCTCAGGGACACCTGAGTGGCTCTGCTGGTAAAGCATCTAACTCTTGGTTTCAGCTCCAGTCATGATCTCACGGCGTGCAGGTTCAAGCCCTCCGCTGAGCCCCCCATCAAGCCTGGCAACAGCAGCATGGACCCAACGGCAGCTTGGGATTCTCTCTCTCTCCCTCTCTCTCTGTCCTTCCTCTGCTCGTGTTCTCTCTCCCTGTCTCAAAAATAAACTCACACACACACACAAAAAGTAAATAAATAAAGAGAGACAAACCTCCGGTTACATGGTGATACAGTGATTATTTGTACCTAAAATATGAAATCATCTACCAACAGACTTTTGGAACTATTAAGAATGTTCGCACGGTTGCTCAAAACCAGCTCAATATGTCAAAACAGTCAACCTTCCTTTATATCAGCAATAATCAATTAGATTAGAAAATGCCATCGGAAGAAAGAACCCGTATTTCACAGAAACAAAAACTAATAAATTCAATAGAGACATACACAATCCTTATTGAATGGCATTAAAGGCCAGAAGAAATAGAGAGAGACCATATTTACAAATGGGAAGATATAATTTCAGTTAAAATCCCAACGGAGGTTTTCGCAAGGGGAAAAGCGGGGTCAAGAATAACAGAGGCCATATTTGAAGACGAAACTGGAAGAGGAGCAGAGGAGGAGAGGCGTTGCCATATATAATAAGGCTACAGTGATGAAAACAGTGAGATGTAGTGCAGCAATGCACAAATTCACCAGTGGGAGAGAAGAGAGACGCCAGGGACAGACTCTTGAGAGTCCGAAGCTTGAGTAAGCCAGAGGCAGCATCTCAAACCAGTGTGAAGAGGGTTGGCTGTAAATGGTGTGGAGAAATTGGTTCTCCCACGGCGAAACAATGAGAAACTTTGATTTCTCCCTCAAACCAGCCACAAAATAGAATTAAGGATTTGTTTTTTAAGGGATTAACGAAAGAGCAAAAACCTTCAGAACTTTTGAGAGGAAACGTAGAGGAAACCATTGTAACAAAGTAAAGATATTAAAACAGAAATTATAAGAGGCAAAGTTTGAAACATGTGTGTTAAAAGTGACATTTTCTGAACGACCAAAGACATCCTAAAATAAAAGGACACGCCACGGAGTGGAATAAGAGGGCTGTAATGTCTAACTGGCACATGAATTCGTGTGCTGACTGTGCAGAGAACATCGACTGCAAGTTAAAGAGAACAAGATGACGGTAGGAAAAAAAAACCAAACAAACAGGAAAAGCTCACAAGCAGGCAGGTAAGTCACAGAAGAGGGCACACGAGTGGGCAGGAAATACCCAGAGATGCTTAACATTACGACCAATCAGGATATGACAATTAAATGAGCAAAATAAAATGTGATATATTTTCACATGCATCAGATTGACTTAACACTGTGAGGTCTGACAATACCAGGAATTGACGACATTGTGGGAAACTTAGAACTCGCACATGCTGCTGGAGAATGATTTAGTCAAGTCTGGTAACGTTAATGGGAATGCGTGTCCTAGAGAAACATTCGATGTGGGCATGAGAGACACGAAGAAGGGTGTTCACTGACGTGTTTATAACACAAACTTGACTGTTCCATCAATGGAATGGCTAAGCGAGCCATGATATACTCTTAATGGAATATATACGGAAAGAGGTAAAGATGCTCAAAGAAAGGAGTCCTCAGGTAAAGATGCTCAGGAAATGGAGTTCTCCTTCTTGTTCTGCTTCTAACTGATGATGGGATGTTGCACAAGTCCCTTGTCTCTCTTTCTTGAATGCTCTCCCCAGATATTCTCACAGCTGGCTCCCTCACCGGCTCCAGGTCCGTGCACAAATTCGACCTGCTCAGACAGACTTCCCTGACCCCAGGATCCACACAACCGGCATCTGTACTCCCTGACGTTGCTTTGTCAAGAAGAAGCATATTTCTGGGGTGCCTGTGTGGCTCAGTCGGTTACATGTCCAACTTTGGCTCGGGTCATGATCTCACGGTTAATGAGTTTGAGCTCCGTGTCGGGCTCTCTGCTGTCAGTGCAGAGCCCCCTTCGGATCCTGTCTCCCTCTCTCTCTGCCCCTCCCACACTCGCTCTCTTTCTGTCTGTCTCTCTCTCTCTCAAAAATAAACATTTAAAAACAACAACAACAAAAAGAAGCATAGTGGTTTACAAAATGAGTGTGCATAATAATGAAGCAACAGAAAGACAAATAAAGAAACTGATCCCATTCACAATTGTACCAAGAAGCATAAAATACCTAGGGATAAATCTAACCAAAGATGTAAAACCTCTGTATGCTGAAAACTATAGAAAGCTTATGAAGGAAATTGAAGAAGATACAAAGAAATGGAAAAACATTCCATGCTCATGGATTGGAAGAATAAATACTGTCAAAATGTCAATACTACCCAAAGCTATCTACACATTCAATGCAATCCCAATCAAAATTGCACGAGCATTCTTCTCGAAACTAGAACAAGCAACCCTAAAATTCATATGGAACCACAAAAGGCCCCGAATAGATAGCCAAAGTAATTTTGAAGAAGACCAAAGCAGGAGGCATCACAATCCCAGACTTCAGCCTCTACTACAAAGCTGTCATCATCAAGACAGCATGGTATTGGCACAAGAACAGACACATAGACCAATGGAATAGAATAGAAACCCCAGAACTAGACCCACAAACGTATGGCCAACTAATGTTTGACAAAGCAGGAAAGAACATCCAATGGAAAAAAGACAGTCTCTTCAACAAATGGTGCTGGGAGAACTGGACAGCAACATGCAGAAGGTTGAAACTAGACCACTTTCTCACACCATTCACAAAAATAAACTCAAAATGGATAAAGGACCTGAATGTGAGACAGGAAGCCATCAAAACCCTAGAAGAGAAAGCAGGAAAAGACCTCTTTGACCTCAGCCGTAGCAGTTTCTTACTTGACACATCCCCAAAGTCAAGGGAATTAAAAGCAAAAATGAACTACTGGGACCTTATGAAGATAAAAAGCTTCTGCACAGCAAAGGAAACAACCAACAAAACTAAAAGGAAACCAACGGAATGGGAAAAGATATTTGCAAATGACATATCGGACAAAGGGCTAATATCCAAAATCTATAAAGAGCTCACCAAACTCCACACCCGAAAAACAAATAACCCAGTGAAGAAATGGGCAGAAAACATGAATAGACACTTCTCTAAAGAAGACATCCGGATGGCCAACGGGCACATGAAAAGATGCTCAACGTCGCTCCTCATCAGGGAAATACAAATCAAAACCACACTCAGATATCACCTCACGCCAGTCAGAGTGGCCAAAATGAACAAATCAGGAGACTATAGATGCTGGAGAGGATGTGGAGAAACGGGAACCCTCTTGCACTGTTGGTGGGAATGCAAACTTGTGCAGTCACTCTGGAAAACAGTGTGGAGGTTCCTCAAAAAATTAAAAATAGACCTACCCTATGACGCAGCAATAGCACTGCTAGGAATTTACCCAAGGGATACAGGAGTACTGATGCACAGGGGCACTTGTACCCCAATGTTTATAGCAGCACTCTCAACAATAGCCAAATTATGGAAAGAGCCTAAATGTCCATCAACTGATGAATGGATAAAGAAACTGTGGTTTATATACACAATGGAGTACTACGTGGCGATGAGCAAGAATGAAATATGGCCCTTTGTAGCAACGTGGATGGAACTGGAGAGTGTGATGCTAAGTGAAATAAGCCATACAGAGAAAGACAGATACCATATGGTTTCACTCTTATGTGGATCCTGAGAAGCTTAACAGAAACCCATGGGGGAGGGGAAGAAAAAAAAAAAAAAGAGGTTAGAATGGGAGAGAGCCAAAGCATAAGAGACTCTTAAAAACTGAGAACAAACGGAAGGTTGATGGGGGGTGGGAGGGAGGAGAGGGTGGGTGATGGGTATTGAGGAGGACACCTTTTGGGATGAGCACTGGGTGTTGTATGGAAACCAGTTTGACAATAAATTTCATATATTGAAAAAAAAAAAGAAAATTTCCATTTTCTTTTGGTAAACAGTCAGTAGTGGAATACCAGATCATAGAGTATTTCTACTTGTCAAATCACTTTGTTTTATACCTGAAACCAATGTAACAGTGTGTGTTAACTATACTTCAACGAAAATAAAAAAGGAAAAAAAAAAAAGACGAGTGTGCAGATGTTGGGTCAGCGTGGGTTCTAATCCCAGCTGTACCATCTACTGCTTGTATCACCTTAGGCAAGTTAGTTAAGCTTCCCGTGACTCGGTTTCCTCCTCTGTAAATGGAGATAATAATAGTTTTCACCTCAGAGGGCTGTTGTGACGACTGAGTGGGTTGATATGCCAAAGACTTAGAACGGTGCCTGATATAAAGGAAGTGCTAGTAAATTACACGGCAGTTAACTTGAATGAAGACGACTGGAATGCCGTGAGATAATAAACCTCACAAACATGCTGCTGAATGGCGAGGGTAAGTCCCACATGCACCTCACTCCTCCTTGAACTACTCTCCTGATTGAAACGAATGAGTTCTGACAAGTCCTTGAATGCCAGAGGACGGAAACACCACTTACTCTCCCAGACGGTGTATTTTAAGAAGTTGCAATAAAGATATGACAAGGGTGGGAGCAACAGAGCAGGTGAGTGGCACAGATACACAGAAAGGGACAGAATCCCAGAGGCAGGATGTCTCCAAGGGCAGGAATTCTGTGACTATCAGACGACGGAGTGGGGGCTCTCACCCCGCCGCTTTTTGAAGGCTTGTTCTAGGGTCCATTGTGTGACTGAAACATTAACTGCGACATGCAAAGAGGTCTCTGTGCATTAAAAAAGATGTAGAAGGGCCAAGAGACACCTGAAAAGATGCTCAACTTCACTCATCCTCAGGGAAATGCAAATCAAAGCCACAATGAGATAGTACCTCCACCTGTCAGGGTGGCTAAAATCAAAAATATAAGAAACAGGGGCGCCTGGGTGGCGCAGTCGGTTAAGCGTCCGACTTCAGCCAGGTCACGATCTCGCGGTCCGTGAGTTCGAGCCCCGCGTCGGGCTCTGGGCTGATGGCTCGGAGCCTGGAGCCTGTTTCTGATTCTGTGACTCCCTCTCTCTCTGCCCCTCCCCCGTTCATGCTCTGTCTCTCTCTGTCCCAAAAATAAATAAACGTTGAAAAAAAAATTAAAAAAAAATATATAAGAAACAACAAGGGCTGGTGAGGATGTGCAGAAAAAGGAACCCTCAGGCACTGTTGGTGGGAATGCAAACTGGTGCAGCCACTCTGGAAAACAGTGTGGAGCTTCCTCAAATAATTAAAAATAGAACTACCCTATGACCCAGCAATAGCACGGCTGGGAATTTACCCAAAGAATATGGAAACACTAATTCGAGAGGATAGGTGCACCCCTATACTTACGTGATTTACAATAGCCAAATTATGGAAGCAGCCCAAGGGTTCACCTATTGATGAATGGATAATTACTCAGCCAAAACAAAGAAGGAAATCTTGCCATTTGTAACGACATGGATGGACTTTGAGGGTATAATGTTAAGCGAAAGAAGTCAGTCAGAGACAGACAAATACCATGATTTCACTTCTATGTGGACTTTAAGAAACAAAACAGACAAACAAAGAGAAAAAGAGACAAACCAAAACACAGACTCTTAGCTATAGAGAACAAACTGATGGTTACCAGAGGGGAGGAGGGTGGGGGGGGGGGGATTAAAGAGCACACTTACCATGACGAGCCCTGGGTCATGTACAGAATTATTGAATTGTTGTATTGTACTCCTAGAACTAATGTGACATGCTATGTGAACTATACTGGGATGTAAAATTTTTTAAATGAGAAAAAAAAAAAAAAGATCTAGAAGGATCTAAGCAGAGCCCTTAGCACTGGCTACAGGAGGGAGGCTTAAAACAAAACAAAACAAAACAAAACTCCATTTACTTTTGCATTGTTCGAGCTTTGTGCAGTGAGAAAGAGTTAATTGCTTGTGAAATACTAGAAAGAAAAAGTGATTTGCCCCTAAGAGGTCCTCAGTAGATGGGCGTTACTATTATTCTTTACAAGGAAGACAGACAGACTTCTCAGCAAGCACAGAGGCGCCCAGGAGGGGAAGGCAGTCCCGCCGGCCTGCTTTCCTCACACAATGCAGCTGGGCCTTCTATGAGGCTCACTGGCTCTACCTTCAAAGTGTACCCTGAACCCATTCATACTGTCCTCATCACCCAGCCACCCGCTGTGCTCATCCCTCGTTAGACACAACGGTGGTCTCCCTGTTGCTGCCCTTCCCCCTCCGACTCACTCTGCCCAGCAGCTGAGTGAGGTTCCTTAAAGACCCCAGCCGGGTAAGGGCGCCTGGGTGGCTCAGTCTGTTGAGCGTCTGCCTGCGGCTCAGGTCATGATCTTGCAGTTTGTGGGTTCGAGCCAGCTGGGAGCCTGGAGCCTGTTTCAGATTCTGTGTCTCCCTCTCTCTCTGCTCCTCCCCCGCTCATGCTCTGTCTCTCTCTCTCTCTCTCTCTCCTTCAAAAATAAATAAAAACATTTAAAAAAACCCAGCCGGTCGCTGATGCTTACCAAGCAAGCAGTTCCCATGTGTCAGACTCTGTGATAAACCGGTCCCTCTAGCTCAGTTAATCCTTTAATGACACTGGGAATTCGGTACGAGACAGAATTTCCACCTTACAGAGGCGGAAACAGAGGCACAGAGCATTCAGTAGTTTGTCCCAAGTTCGTGGCGTCACGGGTGCACCATCTGACCCCTGCCTGCCTCTCCAGCCTTGACCCCCACCCCCTTCTCCTCGCCCCTACTCCCAGGCCCCCTGGCCGCTCCTCCACCTGGAACGTTCTTTCCCCCATCTTCAAACGACCTGTGCTCTCATATCACTCGGGTCCCCTGTTTGAATGCCGCCTTCTCCGAAAGGGCTCAGAAGTTCCCCCAGGGAACCCAGAACCAAGGCCTTACCCATTTCAATCCCGCAGATGACCAGGGCCGCTATCACTGCCCCCGCCGACGTCCCGGCAAAGCGATGGGTCGTTTCCAGCATCCGGGGGGCCAAGTCTCGAAGGGCATCCACGGCCCCGGCCTGGTAGAAGGAGAGAAACCCACTGCCGGAGAAGGAGATGGAATGCGGAGTGTCTGGGTCCCCCTTGAACACCTGTTCTTCCATCTCCTTGGCCCCTCAGTGCTTGCCGCTGGCTGCTGTCCTACTGGAACTCAGGGCCAAGCTCCCCTGCCGGCCCGGAGCCTAGAGTGGGGCCGTCTCTCCCGGGTCGGCTGGGACACTCACGGGCGGCTCAGGCAGCCACCGCCTGGGCTTGTCGGGCTCCTCCGGGAGGCAGTCCCAAAGGCCGGTACAAGGTCTCGGGCCCAGGTCGAGGGGCAGAAGGCACCCCGAATGTGCGAGCGGCGTCCTGGACCTCCGAGCGCGCCTCTGGCTTCATTGTGTGGCTAGGTTCATCTCTGGCACAGACTCCTCAGCCCTTGTCCCGTGCTGCGTTCAGCTAGCAGACCGGCAACTGCCACCAGGGCCATCCCAAAGAGGCAGGCACTGCTCAGCTCTCAGCCCAGGAGGCTTCACACACTGAGTTGCAAAACCTCCACTGATGGTTATCATAGGGTGTCTCTGACACGCTGCGGCAGCAAAGGAATTATGTGTTGGCCTCCCTCCAAGAGGATGGTGTCCCCTCCCCGACAGGGGCAGGGCCGGCAGGTTGGCTATGGTCTTTGAGGGGGACCCATTCACTCTACCCGTGCCCCCCAACAGCATCGCCCCTCCCCAGGCTCCTTCTCCAGGCTCTACGGGCCACGCAAGGCATGTCACACAATTGTTTTTATTGCTCTTATGCAAGACCGTGTGTGTTTGTTCACGTGTTAGGACTGGCCACGGGCAAAATTGTAAAGGAAGAGAAGTCAGGCTTCAGGGCCCCACCCATCACCACCTCAGCATCTCTCCCCACCTTTCCTCTCCAGCCCTGCACTGACCCACTCACGCTCAGCACCCTCTCACCAAGCGCCAGACTTCCATGCTGTCTCCTAAGTGTACAGGAAAAAAGTCAACCTGAAATCTAGACATTCTAAGTGATGGGAGCTTCATACCGTGTGCTCTTCTGATGATAAGTTGGAGAGGGCCAAATTTAACCCCGAGAATGAACAGCCTTGGGAGGCCAGACAGGGGGGCACTGGGGTCAGGGCCGAGAGGTGTTTGGAGCCCAGAGGGCAAAGGAGGTGGTGCGTGGGGACCAAGGTTGGCTCCAGGGAGCATCGGTCATGCCCCTTCTGGAGCTGTGTAATGTGGCCCGGAGAGGAGGGCCCTTCCTCAGCCCACAGATTTCTCTGCCTAGGATACCACAAAGCTGCAAAGTGGCAAAATCACATCTCTCCCCTCCCCCCAACCCAAGACCATACAGTGGTAGGACCAGAATTAGCATTGAGACACCAAGTCCCCCACTCGACGCTCAGCCCGGCTCCACACTCTGTTAGGATGCGATGTCAGTGCTTCCCCCTGTCCCAGGGAACCCCCACCAACTCGTGGCCCCACGGATCCACACTGGAATCCACAATGAGGGCAACACCCCGGATTCAGTTAGGAGGAAGTTTTCTCTCTTGGGTGGATAGTTCCAGATATATAATTGTCTCCTCCATCTGGGAAGGGACCTTTTGATTAACTGTGTGTTGTAACAGGGACAACGTGTGCGCCCGTGAGTACAGACAGAGGGACGCGAGGCTTTACCGCTGGTGGGCAGGATGGCGGGACGTGACAGGTGGAGTCCAACCAGCTTTCGGAACATGGAGACCCTGCCTCCTTCCTGGAAAACCAGGTCAGCTCCACTGAGTATTTGCGCACCCAGCTCTGTGTGGGGGGCCCGGGGGACGGGAGTGTGTAGAAGCACCATCCTTGAACTCAGACACTCGCAGGCTTCTTGGGAATAAGGCAAAGCCAACGTGAAACAGCCAGAGAAGCACACACGGCAGTCTATAATTAAGGACCAAACTGCGCAGAGCTGAGATTCCTGCCAGGGAAGTTAAGATCCGAGGGTGAGTAGCGTGGGCTGGACCCACCAGAGAAGCCATGCGGTGGACCCCTGGGGTGGGGGGATTTGAAGAAACTGGGAGGAAGAGGGAAGGTATAGTGGCAAGGAACAGTACAAACTCCCCGCAGAAGGCGGAAAGGGCGTGATGGAGGGCAGTTACCCAGGATGAAGGGCTTTGGATCACACCGACACGAGTTGAATCCCAGTTCTGCTATTTATTTATTTTTTAATTTTTTTTATGGTTATTTATTTTTGAGAGAGAGGGAGAGACAGAGCACGAGCAGGGGAGGGGCAGAGAGAGAGGGAGACACAGAATCCGAAGCGGGCTCCAGGCTCCGAGCTGTCAGCACAGAGCCCGACGCGGGGCTCGAACTCACGAACCGCGAGATCATGACCCGAGCCGGAGTCGGACACTCAGCCGACTGAGCCACCCAGGCGCCCCCTCCCAGTTCTGCTATTTATAGGGAGCGTGACCTGCGTGTGAGGCTCCTGGCCTCAGTTTTGCTCATCTGTGAAAGGGACGATAGTACCTATGCTGTGGCTATAAAGGTTAAAGATACGGCTGTAAAATGCCTGGCACGTGGTACCTCTGCTATTATTAAGGGGTGGTAAGGGTGGAGGCTTCTGGAACAGATGGACCTGGGAGATAAGATAATAGAAACGTGGGCTCTGAAGAGGGAGGCATGATCCACTCTCGACCTTCGGGAGCTGGCAGCGGGCTCGGACAGGGCAGTGAGACCAGGCCTGGAGGGTGGGGAAGGAGAACAGCACTGTATCCTCCTAGAGATGTTGGTGGCCAGGCCAGCGCCGAAGCGGAAGGAAGACGAGGTGATGAAGCCAACGCTGCAGAGACTCTCATGACCAGGTGACTGGTTGGGTGAAGAGGGGTCACTGCTGATGCCTCGTTCTCAGCCTGGGGGTCGGGAGGGGTAGGGCGGCCTTTGCCTAACTGGAGGAGACTGGGACAGGGCGGGGGAAACTGAGTTCACTTGAAGACGTGTCTGAGAGGACAAGACGATGAGGGAGCTGGAGGGGGAGAGGGGGGAAGGGAAGGCTCCGGAGAGGGGGCAGAGACCCCTGCCATTGAGGCAGGAGAGAAGGGTAAGCATTTGGAGGTTGGCACAGGGTTCCGTTGAAGAAAGACAATCTCGGGCCGGTAGTCTCCTTCCAGAATCATGTTGCCATCCCCAAGGAAGCAGGAAGCAAGACCACCTTGCTCTGCACAGGCTGCGAGGCCTCGGGAAGGCTGGGGCCCGCACCAGGAGCCCCCACCTGGCTCCAGACCGCCCCGGCCTGGCTGTTGGGTCGGGCTGTCGTCTTCGCTGAGGGCACTTATCTGCCGGGGACGATGGAGGCCCCGGCAGGTGCAGCACAGCCTCTCTGCAAACGGGCAACCCAGAAAGTCAGGATAGCCCACGAGGAGGCCCCGTGGGCGCTGCTAACGTGTTCCCCCAGTGCTGCCCCCGGCGGACTGCTTCTCGCATCTTCTCCTGCGCCTCGGAGTCAAACCACTGGGAAGGTTCATCTCGTTTCCCCTTGTTCCGGATGTTATACTGAAAGCCCCGAGAACTCCAAGTGGACGACGTCAAGAAAGGATCCCACTGCAACATTTCTGCGCCTCATTTTTCAGGTCAGCTCACAATCCTCTCAGGTGTTTTGAGCGAAGTTAGCACGGCCCATGTGACTCATCAGCCCCGGGGGCAATCACAGGCAGGAAGAGGAGACTGCTTACCGCACACAATCCCGTCAAGATGACCCCAAATGAATTTATGGAAGACCCTGCAGTTCCCATTCGTAGAAAATGTGTGAAGCCACCCAGGACATGGCTCTCGGGGAGAAGGGCAGCGGGGAGACTGAGTTAGCCTTTCACTGATGATGCCCCGCCCTCTGCTTAAATGTTGTAAAATATTTCTTTAGTGAAGAGACTTGGTTGTTTCTTGAGGCGAGAGAGTATGAAGGTCACAGCATCGCCCGTGAATAATCTTGCCGATAATGTTTAACCCGAATCTGATTAAGACTTACTTTCCAGTTTACAGTGAACGCAGAGTGTGAAGGAAAAAGCTAAGGGTGCCGGGTGAAAACAACCAGACAGATTGCAACTGTGGGCAGGGCTGGTAGATACTGTTGTTGCTCCACAACAGTCGTTCCCGGGCCACTTGTTCTTTGGCCACTTCCCTATAAAGCAGCTAAAAGACCCGATACTTGATTTCCCGGTGCGCTGCCCACCCCCCTCCCCCACCCTTGCATCTAGAAACAATCATGAGATCCTGTTCTTGTCAATATGAAGTAAGGGGAAATCTGCTAGTGGCTTCTAGGAAGTATTTTCCTCCTTGGTGAAGGAAGAAGGTACAGAGAGAAAGCCCCTTTGGCTCCATCCTCCATTTTTCCTGTCTGAGATGCTGCCCTGTGAGAATGTGATGTTTGGAGCTGTGGCAGCCATCTTGTGCCCATCAGGCGAAACATGGTGGACACATGGATTTTATTCAGTATCTATTGCTGTGTCACAAATTACCTCAAAACTTAATCTCTTAAAGTAACATTTATGATTGTACATAGCTTCTGAGGATTAGGAACCCAGAAATGGCTTATTTGAGTGGTTCTGGCCCAGGGTCTCTCATGAGGTTGTAGTTAAACTGATTCTCAGGGTTGCAGTCATTTCAAGGGTCATTGGGGTGGGAGAGTCCACTTCCAAACACACTGTCATGGTTGTTGGTAGGCATCAGTTCTTTGCTGGCTATTGATAGAAAGCTTTGATGCCTTGCCACATGGATCTCTTCAGTGGGCTGCTCACAAGATCACAGTTTGCTTTCCCCAGAGTGAGAGATGCAAGAAAGTGAGAGAGAGAGAGAGAGAGAGAGAGAGAACAGTGTGAACCCACGTTGGGGATTGTAGTCTTTTTATAACCTAATCTCAGAAGCGATGCCATCCTTTCTATCATATTCTATTGGCCACATTGATAACCCTGGTAAAGTGTAGGAGGGATATGAATACCAACGTGGGAACTGTTGAGGGCCAGTCTGGAGGCCAGCTACCACACTGAGGATAGCAAAAGAGAAAGAAAGAAAAAGCCTGAGTCCATGAGAAGATTGTTGACTGACTGTACCTATCCCCCAACCATTTTGTACCCTTTCTATTATGCCAGCTAACTGGGTATCTCAAATGTTTAAGCCACTGTTGATTTGATAGTTGCTGCGAAAAACCTCATGGCTAATGCAAGGGCTATTAAATATTTCCAGTAAAATGTAAACTTGATCTTGAAAAGAACAAATAAAATATGCCATGGGTTTTTAGTAAAAACAAGAAGAAATACTTTAAGGTAGTTTGTTATGATAGATGAAATCATCTCGATTTGTGAAAATTCTGAAAAATTTAAAAATTTTCAGGAAATTTTTATAATACCTTTTAGAAACTGCTTATCGCCAATGACTTTTGTTAGAAGAAGTAGAATATTTTTCTCTCCGGTGTTCCTCCTGAAAATGAAGTGGGGCTCTTGTTAATTAATCAAACAGGGCTCTAACACGCATCAAACATGCATCTAACACTTTGATGCATGTGGCTTGATTTCTGGATACTTGATCGACTATAGCTGTATTCTCTGTGTGGTGCAAAGGTTCACACCTTTTCTAAAAAGTCAGCAATTTTTAAAATTAAGGCTGAGGGAGAGAGGACAAAAATGTGACACAAGGGAGTTGGGGACAGAGCTTGCTGGCATGGTGTCACGGTGTCCTTTATATGACCTTGAGATAATTCATGCAGCCTAAATCATATCTTCCCATTATGAAATAGCTCCAACATAAAATACCAAAAATAGAAGAGCAAGTATCCAAGGACCTACCAGACGTATTGAACAATCTTAACATTTCACCACATCTCAGTCAAATATTTGTTTGGTTTTCAAGAAACGAAATATCGCAGATAGAGTTGAAACCTCCTTTTGAACCCTTCCCCTCTTTCCTAATCTTATCCCCCCACCCCACTCTCCTTCCCACGGGAAACCAGGTCCCACATTGGACAGAATCTCTCTCTTCCATGTTTTTATAGTTCTATTACACAAATATGATTTATAACCATGTATACTGTTGTTTCATAAATGTTTCTAAATTTCACGTAAGCAAACCCATTGATTTATTCTGCGATTTGCCATTTTCATTCGGGTTGTGACACACGGTTCTCGTCTTTTGCATTTCGCTGCTTTTGGGTAACCCATTATGGGACCGTGGGACAACATATTTATCATTCTCCTACTGACGGACATTCTGGTCATTTCCAACACTTCACTATAACAGCAATGCTGAAGTGGTCACCCTTGTGTACATCTCCCTCTGTAAGGTATGGGAATTTTTCGGGTCTTGGTATGGGTGTATCTGAATTTATGGAGGGGACTGAGTGATGATGGGAGATCCCAATGCCATTGAAAGCAGATTTCTATTACAGTGGTTCCCCATAACAGTGGCGATGAGCCCCAAGATCCCCCCAGTGGATCCGCCAAACCCTGAATAGTAGTGAGCCCTCTATGCATTATGTTTTTCCTGTATGTGCGTACCTATGATAAGGTTTAACTTATTTTTTTTTTTCAACGTTTATTTATTTTTGGGACAGAGAGAGACAGAGCATGAACGGGGGAGGGGCAGAGAGAGAGGGAGACACAGAATCGGAAACAGGCTCCAGGCTCTGAGCCGTCAGCCCAGAGCCTGACGCGGGGCTCGAACTCCCGGACCGCGAGATCGTGACCTGGCTGAAGTCGGACGCTTAACCGACTGCGCCACCCAGGTGCCCCAAGGTTTAACTTATAAATTAGGCACAGTAAGTAAGAGATTGACAACAACGATAATAAGACAATTATAACAAAATCCCATAATAAAAGTTTTGTGAATGCGGTCTCTCTCTCAAAATATCTTACTATGCTGTGCTCACCCTTCTTCCTGGGCTGGTGTGAGATGACAAGATGCCTACATGAGGAGATGCCGCGAGGAAAATGGCGCAGGCGTTGTGACGCAGCGCCGGGCTACCACTGACTTTCTGGCAATACGTCAGGAGGACGGTCACCTGCTTCCGGACCGTGGTCGACCACTGGTAACTGAAACCACAGACAGCGAACCAGTGGTTGGGGTGGCAGGGGGACGGGGGTGGGGGGTGACGCTGCACTTACATTTCCAGAGACCAGGGCACATGCAGGCCCACCTGGGGAAGCAATGGGTTTGGTCAGGAAGCAGAGGGATAAGGGGAAGGCAGGGCCCAGAGCCTTTCCTGTGTTTTCTGCCAGAAACACAAGGCAGGTGGGAGGAAAAGCTTGGGTTGGCTAGTTTGAATAATGTCAGGGGCTGTGGACCATAGGAGTGGCCTTTAGCTGTCTGGTCCCTGGCCCTGGGTGACTAGGGCAGAGGAATATTGCCTCCTGGAGTATAGGAGCCCACGGAGGAGGTGGGTCGGAGTGTGGGCTTGCGATTGCTTGCTGGCATAGGAGAGGTGTTTCCTCGAATTGGCTAGCCCTGGGGGTTTGGGGGCGTGGGCAGTCTCTCCTCAGTCAGAGATGCCACACAGGCCAGAGCAACAAGAATATACAAAATAAGAAAATAGAGTTAATGCAGAGGGCACTTCTCCAATCGGACTATTGCTCTCTAGAATGGTTGGGCCAATTTACGTTCCCACTGAGAGTTTATAAGAGATCTAATTGCCTTGTTTCCCTTGTATTACCAGAATTTTAAAAATTGCCAATCTGAGTGATGTGAAACGCTATCTCATTGTTCACCTGACATTTTCCTGGTTCTTTGTGAGGCTGGGCATCGTTTCATCCATCCCTTGGTCAATCCGGTTTCCTCTTCTTTGAATTGCTTTTTCTTAGCCTTTTTCCTTTGGGGGTGGGGGCAGTATATGTCTTTTGTCAGTAAGGAATACATGTCGGTACGAATACTAGCTAATATTAAATGCGTCGCAAATAGCCTCTCTCAGTTTGTGACTTGTAACTTAAAAAATTTTTTTTTAAGTTTATTTATTTTGAGAGAAACAGAGACAATGCAAGTGGGGGAAGGGCAGAGAGAGAGAGAGAGAGAGAGAGACAGAGAGAGAATCCCAAGCAGGTTCCTCACTGTCAGCACAGAGCCTGATGCGGGGTTCAAACTCACGACAACATGAGATCATGACCTGAGCCAAAACCAAGAGTCGGAGGCTTAACCGACTAAGCCACCCAGGCACCCCTTAATTTTTTTATGCTGTCTCTACAATACAGAAGTTTAAAATGTATCATTCTTTTTCCTTTATGATTTACGTTTTTGTGGCTTGAAGTCATAAAAATGCTTTCCCATATAAAATAGAATCTTGGTTATTTTAAATGATTTAACCATCAAGCCTAAGCTATCGGTTCAGTCTCCGTCGAAAAACTACAGTCTGGTGGGCAATTTGGCACCATCTATTTTAAAATAAATACTTGTAGAAATTTATCCTACAGACATACTCACAAGAGTCCCCAAAAATATATGCACAGGGTTGTTAAATACAGCAACATTTGTAATAGCAAAAATCTAGAAGTAACTAAATATCCATCAGTGGAAAGAAAGCTAGCTAAATGAATTATGGCACAGTCATATAATGTAATTCTCTGCAGCCACAGAAAAGAATAAGGGAGATCTGGATGTGCTCATATGGAAAGTTCTCCAAGATATATTAGTAAGTAGGGAAAATGAAAATAAAAAACCAAGGATCCAAACAGTATGCTATCATTTATGTTGAAAAGAAAAAAAAAAAAGATTCTCTGTGCACGCATGTAACATTTCAGAAATAAAACTGAGGGTGGTTACTTTGGAGGAGGGGGACCGGGGTTTGAGGGCGGCAAGGAAACCCATTTTTCATTGCCAATCTTTTGTGCTGTTTTCACTGTTATTTCCATTCCTGTAAACAAAGCAGTATCGTTGTGGATGGTCCCATTTGCTGTAAGTTGCTATTTGTTTTGGCATTTGAAATATTCCGAGGTGAAGAGGGCCTCTCGTTCCAATAGCGGAGATGAAATTGAATTATTAGAAATGGGGCAGGAGACTGGGCATCCGCAGGACAGTTTCATTACATGTGTTCTGGAGCTGGGTCGGAAGGGCAGTGCTCCCAGCAGAGAGCAAGCCGGGTGATGAGATTCAGACCCGCCGCTGTCTGGGGGACAGGGGGGTTGTCTGAGAGACGAGGGGGATGGGGCACTGAGAGATGTGGGGGGAGGGGACACAGGAAAGACAATGGAAGGTCGGGGCAGGTCTGAGCCAGGAGGATCCACCCAGGTCCCTGCAGTCTTGGGCTGTCTGAGTCCCGAGGTCTGGGCCACCTTGCGCTGCTTGGCTGCAGGGTGAGAAGAGGCACCCTTTTCCCCAGTGGAGGAGGGGAGCCCCCAGCTCAATGCTCCTGGCAGGCAGTTCTCTGGAGAGGAAGAAAAGCCATGCTCAAAGTAGGAAAATGCTCAGCCTGCAAACGAGCATTAAAGGCACTTGAGCCTACCCTGGAGATTTAAGAAGGAAAAGGAATCAGGTCAGCAGTCATAGAACAAAGACGAAAAGTGCTGCCAGGGTTAAACCCAGCTGCTCCTTTCAGGGCAGAGCAGTGTAGCTGGTGAGGGGCCCGGGCTCTGTGGGTTCGAATCACAGCTGCAACGCTGCCCGCTGACATGTTACTTCACATCTCTGTGCCTTAGTTTTCTTAGCTATAAAATGGGAAAATAATTATATTTACCCCCATAGGGGGGTTGCCCTGGCATATAGTAAATGCTCATGAAGCGTTAACCTCTGTTCTTCTTTCCTTATTTACCACCTTTGTAAATTCACCGTGGCTGAGGCCCTGGCAGGGACAGGGTCAGCACATGTCTGTCAGACACGTCTGTCGTGGGTGAACATTAACCACGTTCACAAGCCTGATGAGTAAACTGTAAGCCAACTTGTCCATTTACATTGGCCAGCACAGCGGGTGGGTCCATCATCCTTCTCTGTGCTCCCCATGTGGGAACCTAGACTGGTGCTCAGAGGCTCCCCGGGGAGTAGAAACGGTTCTGTGCTGTTATTTGTTTCCACCTGCTTGCCTGTCAGCCCCTTAGGGGAAAGCACTTGGGTACACAGGAGGATCACAATTCATGGCTGTCAACAAAGTACTTGTTGAATGAGTAAATGGTCACAGCGCGTCCCCTGTCATAGCGACACTAGAAATGATCTGCGTGTTGGACAACAGGGAGTTATTATTAAATGTGGTCCAGTCACCCCACAAAACCACACAGTCGTTGAAAAGGACAATTACTGCAGTTATACAGAAAGATCGAGTTACGCTTACGATGTAGTCTTAGAAAAACAACAGAAAACAAAATAGGCTGCACATGATGTTGATCCATCTTGGTGATATTTCGTTAACTGAAAAGGCAACGCTCAGAAGAGGGAGTATAATAAGCTACCATTTGTGTCAGAAAAGGGGCAGAGAATATAAGGTTTCACGCTCAATTATAAGCATAAAATGCTTGTGAATGACACACAAGAGACTGAGAACACTGAGGGCCGGTAGGGAGGGGACAGAGAGGTGAGCAGTGGGGGACAAGTCACTGACAATTCTTCTGTACCTTCTGAATGTTGAGCCATCTGAGAATGTTTCCAATTCAAAAAATCAAATAATTTCAAATACCTGCTGGAAAGAAAGAAAGAAAGGAAGAAAGAAAGAAAGAGAAAAAAGAAAAGTTTAGGGGGTGCCTGGCTGGCTCCATCAGCAGAGCAGACGACTCTTGATCTCAGGGTTGTGAGTTCGAGCCCCACGTTGGGTGTGGAGATTACTTCGAGAGAGAGAGAGAGAGAGAGAGAGAGAGAAGTAAAATAAAACACTTGATGGTACATAGCAAAGTAAAACAGATCCATAATTTTTTCCTACTATATTCCTCAATTCTAAGGTATGGGTTTTGCTCCCTACATTTTAAAGTCCCTGATATCAGAATGAGTCTCGTAATCAATGGACATCCTTAATAGGTTCTTGCAGTGGTTTCTTTTTTTTCCCTAAAATGCTTTTAGTAAACGGATGCTAAGTCTTAACATTGATGGTATTTTAGAATCAAGGAAAAACAGTACATAAAAATGTGGCGTGTGGAAAGGGATTGTAACAACAAAAACTGTTATGTGGTGAGGTGATGGGGATCTTTCTACTTTACAATGGTCCTGACTTGTATTTTTGTATCATCTTTTCAATAGTTTGTGGAGGTTTTTTGTTTTTTTGCTTTTTTTTTTAATATTTATGTATTTTTGAGACAGAGAGAGACAGAGCATGAATGGGGGAGGGTCAGAGAGAGAGGGAGACACAGAATCCGAAACAGGTTCCAGGCTCTGAGCCTGACGCGGGGCTCGAACTCACGGACCGCGAGATCGTGACCTGAGCCGAAGTCGGCCACCTAACCGACTGAGCCACCCAGGCGCCCCTGTGGAGGTGTTTTAAAACATATTTTAAATCATTTTTTTAGGACAATCAATGGTTTGAAGGGAGCTGTTCCCCAGCAGCAGGGGTTAGCTAACCCGCAAAGCGGTAAATCCAGGAAAATCACCCCTTCCTCAGCTTAGTTTAGTTTAAATAATTATCAGAGCCAAGTCCTGGGCCCTCCATTCAGCTGTGGTTACAAGGAAAGACTCACTTCCCTGGAATTTCTTCCAAGATACCACCTTCCAGGAATCTTGCTTAGAAAATTGATAAACACTCACTCTGCCACCAGGGGTGTTCATTCCTGCAATCGGTTCGGAGGTTTTGGTCTGAACCATCGCCACGGTTCACAAACATTTGTTGAGTTGAGAACGCTGATAAAACCCAGTGCCCGCTGGTCAGTCTGTCATTGCAGTGAAGCACACGGAGCGTCGTAACCAGAAGGTGGCCCAGGAAACCTGTTGCTTCCACTTGAGCCCAGTGTGCTGAGTCTACCCTACAGGACGCAGTTCTGACATGTGCTCTGTGGGTAAAGGATTTCTTAATCAAATGGACAAGTGTAAGAAATACCGCAGATGAGAGGCGCCTGGGTGGCGCAGTCGGTTAAGCGTCTGACTTCAGCCAGGTCACGATCTCGCGGTCCGTGAGTTCGAGCCCCGCGTCAGGCTCTGGGCTGATGGCTCAGAGCCCGGAGCCTGTTTCCGATTCTGTGTCTCCCTCTCTCTCTGCCCCTCCCCCGTTCATGCTCTGTCTCTCTCTGTCCCAAAAATAAATAAAAAACGTTGAAAAAAAATTAAAAAAAAAAAGAAATACTGCAGATGAGATTGGGGATAAGAACTTGGTGCACACCTTCATATTAAAGGCTCTGAAAAGTCCTGGGTGGCAATTTCCTTTGCTTTTCTGCTTAATAGAGATTCTTCCCTTATTCCTAGCTAATCAAACCCTAAATCTGTTTACCCTCTTCAGGGCAACCATGTCCCTCAGGGCAACTAAGTCCCAGAACAAGGGGGATTAAGAAAGAGCAGGAGAACGCAATTGTGGCCAATGAGACAGAAGAAATCCGCTGGGGGATTCTAAGAAAGCCCTCTTTGTTTTTTAAAGAGACACTAATAAAAATTATGCATCCAGGATGACATGATATTATAACAGAAAATCCTAAAGGGGCGCCTGGCTAGCTCAGTTGGTAGAGCATGTGACTCTTGATCTTGGTATTGTGAGTTCGAGCACACATTGGGTATAGAGATTACTTAAAAATAAAGTCTTTAGTGGCACCTAGGTGGTTCAGTCGGTCAGGCATCCAACTTTGGCTCAGGTCATGATCTCATGGTTCGAGCCCCACGTTGGGCTCTGTGCTGACAGCTCAGAGCCCAGAGCCTGCTTTGGATTCTGTGTCTCCCTTTCTCTCTGCCCCTCCTCTGCTTGTGCTCTCTGTCTCTCAAAAAAAAAACCAAAAAAACAAAAAAAAACACTAAAAAATTTTTCTTAAAAATAAATAAAATCTTGGGGCGCCTAGGTGGCTCAAAAGCAATATACAGATTCAATACAATCCTCATCAGGAAATCCAATACAGTTTTCATAGAAATGGAACAAACAGTCCTGAAATTTACATGGAACCAGAGAAGATGCCAAATAGCCAAAGTAATCTTGTGAAAGAAGAACAAAGCGGGAGGCATCATGCTCCCGATTCAAACTATATTACAAAGCTATAGTATTCAAAACAGTATGGCACTTGCATAAAAACAGACACATAGATCAAAGGAATAGAATACAGAGCTCAGAAATAAATGTATACAGTCAATTTATGACAAAGGAGCCAAGAACATACAATGAGGGAAGGACAGTCCCTTCAAGATGGTGCTGGGAAAACTGGACAACCACATGCAAAAGAATGAAACTGGACCCCGATCTTACACTATACCCCCAAATTAACTCAAAATGGATTAAAGACATGAACATAAGACTTGAACCCTTGACACTGGTCTTGGTGATGGGTTTTTAGATTTGACACCAAAAGCAAATGCAACAAAAGGAAAAAATAAATATTGGGACTACTCCAAACTAAAAAACTTCTGTACAGCCAAGGAAACCATCAACAAAATGAAAAGACAACCTATGGAATGGGAAAAATATTTGCAAATCATAAATCTGCTAAGGGGTTAATATCTAAAATGTATATTTAAAAAACTCATACAACTCCATAGCAAAACAAATAATCTGATTAAAAATTGGGAAGAGGAGGGGCGCCTGGGTGGTTCAGTCAATTGGGCGTCCGACTTCGGCTCAAGTCATGATCTCGCAGTTCACGAGTTTGAGCCCCGCGTCAAGCTCTGTGCTGACAGCTTGGAGCCTGGAGCCTGCTTCGGATGCTGTGTCTCTCCCTCTCTGCCCCGCCCCTGCTCATGCTCTGTCTCTCTCTGTCTCTCAATAATAAATAAACGTTAAAATTTTTTTAAAAAATGGGAAGAGGATCTGAATAGACATTTTCCGAAGAAGTGCTCAATATCACTAAATATCAGGGAAATACAAATCAAAACATCAATGAGATAGCATCTCACACCTCTTAGAATGGCTACTATCAAAAAGACAAGAAACAACAAATGTTGGCCAGAGTGTGGGAAAAAGGGAACTCTGATGTACCGTATTTTGGAATGTAAATTAGTGCAGTCACCATGGAAAACAGTATGAAGATTCCTCACAAAAATAAAAACAAAAAATACAATCCAACAATCCCAATGCTGGGTATTTGTTCAAATAAAATTAAAACAATGACTCAAAAAGGTATCCGTGCCACCAGGTTAGGAACAAAAGGAATGAAATCTTGCCGTCGCAACATGGATGGACCTTCAGAGCAGTGTGCTAAATGAAAGAAGCCAGATCGAGAAAGACAATACCATGTGATCTCACACGTGAAACCTGAACAAACAAAAACAAAAAACCCAAGGAAGCTCATAGACACAGAGAACCAATTGCTGGTTGCCAGAGGCAATGGAGGGCTGGGGTGGAGCGGACAAAATGAGTGAGGGGACTCAAAGGCATAAACTTCCAGTCCTGGGGATGTAATATACACCATGGTGGTTATAGTCAATACTGTATTGCATACTTGAAAGTTGCTAAGAGAATAAATCGTGAATGTTCTCATCGCAGGAAAAAGGTTTGTAACCACGTGTGGTGACAGATACTAACTAGACTTATTGTGGGGCTCATTTTACAATATATACAAATATCCTAATTATTATGTTGTATACCTGAAACTGTTACATATCAATTACACATAAATTAAAAAAAAAAAAAGTCACGCATCCGATGACGGAGCAGCTCCCATGGGACCACAAACCATCCACAGGACAAAATTATAAAAAAGCAACTATGAAGTCACTGAAGAGTGATCAAAGCACACAGGTAATGAGGAGGAATCAACACTGGTAAGAAGGGGATAGCGCTGGATAGGTTTGTTTTCTTTTCTTTCTTTCTTTCTTTTTTTTTTTTTTTTGTAAATTTTTACATGAGGGAATGCCCATCAGGTGCATGTGGGGCGGTCAAAACTGGAATACAAGCCCACAGTTGTGCTGGCATGAAAAACGAGAGGACAGAGTTCTGGTGAACACATGGCTGGCAAGTGAGGAGCGAAATCCTAGAAAGAAGGAGCCACAAAATGGGAGTCCCAAACTCTGTATGTAGACTGCACAACTCTCTGAAGCCCACTTGTGCAGGACAGACTTCAAGCAGCACAGTTAAGGCTAAAAAGGTCTACACTGAGATAGGCGTCCATCCGCTCACATCCACCAGAGGGGAGACGGTGTTTGCAAAGTGGGAGTTCAGCCACGCCAACGGCCTACCGAAACAAACGCACGCAGAAAGCAACACCTTTTAGAAGAGCGACAGGAATCGGGAGTCTGCATCGTATCGTTTGCAATGTTCAGGATACAATCCAAAGTTACTTGACGTTAGAATAAACAGGAAAACGCGGCCCATATGACAGAGAAAACTCAATGAATGGAGACCAACCTCAAGATGACCAAGATGTTAGAATTAGCAGATGAGCATTGTAAAGCAGCGATTATAACTACGTCCAAGAACATAAAAGAAAATAAAGGAAAGGACCGGCAATAAATGAAAAATTAGACATCTCGGCAGAGCAACAGAAACTATAGAAAGACCATAATGGAAATTCTAGAACTGAAAAATACCCCAAAGGAAAAAGACGGAAAGAAGAAACAGCCCATTTTTTTTTAAATTTTTTTTTCAACATTTATTTATTTTTGGGACAGAGAGAGACAGAGCATGAACGGGGGAGGGGCAGAGAGAGGGGGAGACACAGAATCGGAAACAGGCTCCAGGCTCTGAGCCATCAGCCCAGAGCCCGACGCGGGGCTCGAACTCACGGACCGCGAGATCGTGACCTGGCTGAAGTCAGACGCTTAACCGACTGCGCCACCCAGGCGCCCCGAAACAGCCCATCTTTTGGCTGCATCAAGAGGTGATGATTCTTTTACCACTGTCATCTTCTAGTCGCGAGGATAGCTAGCGCAAGGGTGGGGCCTGTGCGCCACACGAGGCAGAGCAAGAAGATGGACGGGACCTGGGTCCTTAATGATATCAGTCAGCCACTGGATTAACCGACCTAGGACCTTCCCTGATTTCTTGTATTGGGAGAAAAATTAAAAGTGCTTATACAAGCAATTTCTATTTGGGTTTTACGTTACTTAGACGAGAAAGAAAGCATTATAAATTGTAACACTATAGTAAAGAACTTGGCTTAATTTTGCTTAACCCAAGGTTGACCAAATGTCTGTGACCACATCTTTTTTTAACTAATGTCTTTGGAAATGTCAAGCACACTTAGGTGAATCCTGTGTCGGCCCTAGTTTCTACCTTCTAAATCTGTGCCATTCAATTATATCACCGGTAGGAAGTTAGAGGCCGCAGGCTGTTTTGATCATACGAAAAAGGGGAATATATAACAACTGTCCAAACTGAGGATTTTGAAGCTTGCCCGGAATCATCTTCTTCTTTTTCTCAAAAAAATTTTTAATGTTTATTTATTTTTGAGAGACAGAGTGCAAGTGGGGGAGGGGCAGAGGGAGAGGGAGACATGCAATCCGAAGCAGGCTCCAGGCTCCGAGCTGTCAGCACAGAGCCTAACGGGAGCTCGAATCCACCAACCGTGAGATCATGACCTGAGCCGAAGTTGGACGCTTAACCGACTGAGCCACCCAGGCATGCCTGTCTGGAATGTTCTATTAGAAAATGTCACGTTTGCAAATTACCGCAAACCCTCGTTACTGAAAATTCGGTGTGTGAACCAGCAGCAGAAGCATCTCATACCCCAGACTCACTGAATCGAAGATCGGCATTTATTTTTTATTACTTTTATTTTTTAGAAAGAGCACAGCAGGGGAGAAAAGCAGAGGGAGAGTGAGAGAAATCTAAGCAGGCTCCATGCTCAGGGTGGAGCCTGACACAGGGCTCCATCCCACGACCCTGAGATCATGACCTGAGTTGAAATCAAGAGTCGGATGGCCTGAGCCACACAGGCGCCCCTAAGATCTGCATTTAAACAAGACTTCCAGATGATTCATACACACACCGAAGTTTGAGAAGAACTACTACAGACAACACGTTGCAGTATAGATGTTAGCTGCGTTATCATTAATGAAAACAAAACATAGTAATTAGTTAATTTCTTAATCTGCTTTCAGAGATCTTCAGATAATCACCTCATTTGGCTTTCACATCAATACTGAGTTGGAGGTTTTTTTAAACCCCTGTTTACAGAAAAGAAAATGAGGCTCAGAGTAATAAAGTGATATTTATTATATTGAGTTTCACTAGTCCTATCCTGGGGGCAAAGGTGGCCAATTCATTATTCAGATGCTGTCATGGTTTTTGATAATGCAGACATTTGATGTCCAACTAGACTGGGTGGTCAGTCCCTTCCACCCCTTCGGACATCCCTTCCAGTCTCTGCTACAATTGTACTCCTCTCTCAATGCCCAGGGCTGTCCTGCCCCTTAGGAGGAAAAATACGACAACCCAGTTCGCATAGCCTTTCCTGTCTGCTTAGCCAGGCTTCAGAGAGGACTCAAGCCCCCGTGGGGGTTCTTGAGCCCAAGGCTGAATAGCCAGGGTAACAGATTCCAGGTCTAGAAAGCCAGACAGGTGCTTACACCAGCCTAGCAAGGACTTTTAAACTCCACTCCAGTTGGAATGGCCCATTCTAATCAATTAGAGGATCAAGGCCAAGATGTTATTAAGCTGTGATTGAAAATAATTCAGGACTTGTGAGAAAAGAACAGAAGCATTTATTTCTCATGAAACTTAAGTATTGTTTACACCTCAGAGGGTTTTTTTGTTGTTGTTGTTGTTGTTTTTTTAACAATTGATGATGTTGGATTATTTGCTTGGCTATTTAACGGTTACTTTGTTTAGCTGTTTGACCAAGGGGTGCGATTTTGTTGTTTTTTTTTTTTTAATTTTTTAATGTTTATTTATTTTTGAGAGAGAGGGAGGGACAGAGCATGAGCAGAGGAGGGGGAGAGACAGAGGGAGACACAGAATCTGAAGCGGGCTCCAGGCTCTGAGCTGTCAGCACAAAGCACGAAGCGGGGCTCAAACCCACGGACCGTGAGATCATGACCTCAGCTGAAGTCAGATGCTTAACTGACTGAGCCACCCAGGCGCCCCACGGTTTTGTTCTTTAGAGGAAATATTTTGCCTTCTAGCTCAGTTAGCAATATTTACAACGTAAGCCCCGTATCCAGACCAGATGAACTCAGGATCAGAGCAGCATACCCTGACTGTAAGGATCCTAAGATGAAAAAAGCAGTGGCGAGGGCTCAGCTTCCAAGGTGAAAACAGCCACCACACATACTCAGTTCTTCCTGAGTCAGGCAATCCATTCTCGCAACTTTAACATTAAACACATTCTCTCGTGCAATCATAGAAGCATTTTGGTTCTACCAATTTGCAAAAGCAATTTGACTATTCAGAATCATAGCGCCATTTTGGAAAGCAATTTGGCTATTTACCAAAAATCATAGCAGTTGTGTCTTGGGTGAGGTCCACTGCTTCCAACTCACTTCTTTGAATGAGTTATTCCATCTCTGGAAACTTATCCTCATAATCTTAAGTCAGAGGAAAAACTCTGGCCGGAAGAACTCACCACAGCGCTATGTTGAATATTCAAGCATTGGAAATTCATAACAACTGAGAGTAAGACAATAGTTAAATGACCTACCGTGTATCCACCTAATGATGCTAAGTAGCCACATTTTATTTATTTATTTATTTTGATTTTTTATGATCAGTGCCCGTCACCCACTTTCCCCTCCCTCCCACCCAAGAAGCCATATTTCATTTTATTTTTTTAATTTTTGTTAACGTTTATTTATTTTTGAGACAGAGAGAGACAGAGCATGAACAGGGGAGGGGCAGAGAGAGAGGGAGACACAGAATCGGAAACAGGCTCCAGGCTCTGAGCTGTCAGCACAGAGCCCGACGCAGGGCTCGAACTCGCGGACCATGAGATCACGACCTGAGCCGAAGTCGGATGCTTAACCGACTGAGCCACCCAGGCGCCCCCAAGTAGCCATATTTTAAATGATACTTACATTCAAAGTATATTCACAACGCCTTCAGCACACAGCACGTGTCTCCTCCACTGGGATCCTTGACATCAGCCACTGGGTTTTCAGACTCCTTTTATTTCGCACAGCCTGCAGCCCAACCCCTGCACCCAATCACTGAGTCCTATTGATCCTACCTCCTAGCTTCCCTGAGCTCTCTTTCTATTCCTTCAACCAAGGCCTGCACCCTGCGCCTCCTTAAATCTCTCAGGTGGACTCCTTCAGTCCTGTGGCTAACGGTGCCATATCATTTAGCTTGCTCTTGGCTGCAAGTAACAGAAAATGCAATGCAGAGTGGCTTAAATCATGAGGAAAGTCTGTTCTTTTTGTTTGGGAGAAAACCCCTTTCCAGAAAGCCCTCCAGAAGATGCTCCCTCAGGGTCCACTGGCCAGCATTGGGTCACACATCCATGCCTCAGCTGCAGGGGAGGCTGGGAAGGCCATCATGTGCCATTTTCATCTTTTTTTAAAAAAATGTTTATTCATTTTTGAGAGACAGAGCACGAGCGGGGGAGGGGCAGTGAGAGAGGTGGGGGGCGGGGCGGGGGGGGTGGGGAGACACAGAACCCAAAGCAGACTCCAGGCTACGAGCTGTCAGCACAGAGCTGGACGCGGAGCTCAAACCCATAAACTGCGAGATCATGACCTGAGCTGAAGTCGGACACTCAACCAACTGAGCCACCTAGGCTCCCCATTAAAAATTTGTTTTTAATCTTTATTTATTTTTGAGAGAGTGAGAGAGAGAAAGAGAGAGAGAGAAACAGATTTCCGGGGGGGGGGGGATGGTGGGGAGTAGGAAGAGAGAGACAGACAGACAGAATCCGAAGCAGGCTCCAGGCTCTGAGCTGTCAGCACAGAGCCCAATGCAGGGCTCGAATTCACAAGCCACGACATCATGACCTGAGCCAAATTTGGACGCTTAACCGGCTGAGCCACCCAGGTGCCCCACATGTGGCATTTTCAAACTCTACAGTGAGTTTGGAAGAGAGTAGGCTGAAGAGTTAGCTTCTATGAGGGCAGGGACTCAATAGTATCTGTCTCAAAATCCCTGCCTGGGTCTCCCACCCCTTTAATCCATTTCCAACACTGCCATCATTCATTCATTCATTCATTCAGTTAATGATTCATCCATTGATGAATCAGGTTCATTTTCAATGGCCATGGGCAGCAGTTGGGGGCAAATAGAGCCCAGAGATCCACACCAGCTCTCACCTGCTTCTGCCTACAATCAACATGTATCGATTCTGTTCACATTTTATTGGCTAAAGCAGGTCGTACAGCCACACCTAACTTCAAAAGGGGATAAAAGTGAGATCATCCTCTGTGCAGGGTAAATAGCACTACCAGTTACCACATTCAGCAAATATTTATTGAGCATTGATTACATACTAGGCAAGGTGCTGGAGGTGCGTTGGGAAGAAACACAAAGTACTGCATCTGTTCCAAAAGCATTTACAGTCTAGAAAGGAAGCAAGTTCTTCCGCCATGCCCTCATGCTAACATATAAAGACTCCCACTGTACCACCTCTCACATTTTTATTGCATTAAAAACAAACAGTCAAAAAATTTGGCTGTCTGCTCGAATAGGCTGTAAAACCTTAAAGAGGTCTTCTCCCTCCCTGTAAACCTAATACCTCGAATGGGGCCTAGAGCTAGTCGAAACTTAATAAATGTTTGCTGAATGATATACGAGATAGGTTGGGCTCAGCTATAAGGAACAGAAAGCCCCGCTGACAGCAGCTTAAATAAACAGCGCTCGTGCGTTCACACAGTGACGAGTCTAACAGCCAGCAGCTGCCGTGGTTGGTTTCTCTGCACCCAAGCTCTTTCCAGCCTTATGCCAGGACATGCTCGGCTTATTGGCTTTTTCTCCTTGTGACTGTGCCTCAGGGTCACAAGACCGCTGCCACTGCTCCGCGTAATGTATTCACAGTTAAGGTGAGAAAACATAGAAGGGGGGGGGAGGAGGGGACTCTCCTCTGGTGACTGTCCTTTATCTCAAGGCACAAAAGCTTTCCCAGAAGCCACCCAGGAGCGGATGTCTCACAGCAAAACCATGGATCACATGGCCACCCCAAGCCTCAAGGAAGGCCGAGATAAAGAGTCCCTAGATTTCCAGTCTCTGCGGGCAGACACCCGAAAGGGTTTGCCACCAGTGCAAAATCTGTGCTCAACAAATGTTTACTGGTGGAATTTCAGATTTTCATGATCTGGCTCTTTGTTGATTTTTCACCACCCAGAAAGAAACTCCATCACTGTTGTGCCAAACCAGTCTGAGTGCATCTTCTGTTCATGCCGGCCCCTAGGCCAAACGAGTTACATGAATTTTCTAATTCAGTCTTTGCAACCTCATGACAAAGTTCTGATCAATCTGTTTTACATATGAAGCAATTGTATCCCAGGGTAGTTAAACAACCCGTCCAACCTGTTCACTTACCAGCTAATAAGTGATAACATAGGGGCTTGAACTCCAGTGTCTGAGTCTAGAGCCCGTGTTCCCACCCTAGAGCTTTAGGTCTAGAGGGCACTGGAGAGCTCATTAGAACTAAGCCCTTTATTTTCATGGTGCCAAAGCCCAGAGATGGCAGGTAACCTGCTCAAGGTCACCCAGCAAGCCCAGGGCAGAGCCGGGTCCAGGCCCCAGGAGTCCTGACCTGACTCGCAGGTTCCCTCTGCCACAGTGCGCTGCCTCTATTTAGAAATCTCACAGATTCACTGATCTTTAAAAAGACGAACTGCCAAACTTGGGATCCCGTTGACAATTCAGTTAAAAAAATAACTATTGGACTTAGGGTTGGGCAAATCAGAACAAGTTGTTTCCTTTTTGGAGTCAAAACCTGGTGATGAGTTGGTCCAAACTCCTTTACCCATCTCAGTGGAAAGGTATCAGTGACCCATCTGAGACTCTAGTCTGCACACTATTTTCTGTTTCTCAAGTCGTAAGAGAAAGGAGAAGTTCAGAGCTTCAGCTGGGACTTCCCGAGATCACTTCAGACTCCAAGCTCATGGCCCAGAAATGCCTTCCTTGGGGTGTGTAAATACGTCTGTGTCTATAACACAGCCTTGGGAAGCCTCTCGATAGAGTAGAATGTATCTGATTCAAATCCCCCTTCCACCATGGACTAGCTGTGGGAACCCACCAAGCGGGGCTCGTGTACAGAAAGCCCCCGGCACAAAATGGCACGCGGTAGGTGTCGGTCCCCTTTCCTGGTCTACTTCCCCTTCTGACTCAGGGCTGAAAGTGCAGCCGGCAGGTGACCCAACCAGCAATGCCCGTGTTACCCGCACCACGCCCTGTTTCAGGAAGGTCAAGTTCCTTTTGCCCACAGGACTCACAACTGTGGGGGGAAGAGTTTGCTGGAATTGAAAAGTCATTTGGCTGTGACATTTAAGACCCTGGAGAGTGAAGGTTATGGGCATAGGCTCTTGAATCACACAAGGGTTTGGATTTAGCCTCTGACACTTCCCAAGTATGCGTGTTGCTGTGTAACCTCCTTGCGTCTCAGTCTCCCTCTCCATGCAATGGGGGTATATTATGATAGTGCCTACCTGGGGGGGGGGGGTTGTTGTGGGGGTGAGATGAGAGATTGTGGCCTGAGAGCCAAGGACCGTGAGTCTGCCCCACAGGGAGCACTGTGTTCACATTTGATGGAGGCCCGTAGGACCCTTCAGTCTCTTCCACAGACAGCCTTTTTCTTTTTTTTCTTTTTCTTTTTTTTTTTAATGTTTATTTATTTTTGAGACAGAGAGAGACAGAGCATGAACAGGGGAGGGTCAGAGAGAGGGAGACACAGAATCTGAAGCAGGCTCCAGGCTCCGAGCTGTCAGCACAGAGCCCGACGCAGGGCTCGAACTCACGGACCGTGAGATCATGACCTGAGCCGAAGTCAGATGCTTAACCAACTGAACCACCCAGGCGCCCCCACAGACAGCATTTTTCATCTGAGCCTTGAGTGTGGCATAGACAAAACATTTTCTCTGCCTCTTTTAGGGGTAAGGACAGCTGGGCAAGTGACTGCATGTGACATAGCAGTAGCAGAGAACCCAGGACCGTGGGGCAGGAGACCTGGATTTAACTGGGTGGGGATTTTGCAGAGTGACTAGGATCTAGCAAGCTTGAGATGTGAGAGGTGTAGGCAAGAAAGAAAAAGCCGTAGTGACTAACTGGGGAGTTGAGGCTGGGAAAGGAGGAGAGGCGGGGCTTGAAGGGGACAGTGAAAAGGTAGTGAGTCAGTGACTGTGGGGCCCGTGGAGCCGAAGGCTTGAAGGAAGGAGCTAGGAAGAAATTTGAACATGGGATCTTCGGAGGGCCCAGGGCTTGACCATGGGGCTGAGTAGCTGAGCCACTGCAGGAGAGGAAATCAGGCAGGGAACGGGGAGGCCAGGACATCAGTGGATGACAGACGAAAGCACCGAGCACGGTGGCAGGACCAGTGGAGAGAGGACAGTAAGCGGGGAGCTAAGACCCTCAGGTAATCCATTAAACTGATAGCGGTGAGTGGCAGAGCTTATAAGGACATATTTACCAGTGCAATTTAATGTTACATTTCGGGAAGTCCTCTGTTGCTTTTATAAGATCTACAGGAAGGGAGAGAGCTGTTTCTGTCACGAAAGGCAGGCCTGAGCATTAAAGGGTGGGGAAGTACCTGGGAGAGTCTTGTTTCGTCCAGGATCCAAGTTGTCAGCCTAAGACGGAGCTCTACGAGTGCCATCGAAAGCAGTCCTAAGCTGATGGGAAGGTGTTTTCTTTTTCAGGCGTGAGGGGTCTTCTTGCTTCTCCTGAAATACCAAGGAGGCAGCCACCATTCCAACAGAAACTTGCAATAATGCAATGATGCAATAATGCAATAATGCAATTATAATGATAACTTAGGAGTGTCATCTATGGAAAGCCGTTGACTGAGAGGCCCTGGTGTAGGGGAGTGAAGAATTTGGGTTCTGCCCGGTGTTAAATCCCAGCCCCGCTCCTCACTCATCCTCAGTTCACCGCATCGGACAGCGGGGGGTCATAACAGCACCTACCCCTTCCGCCTCTGAGAAGTAAATGAGCGGATATATGCAGAGAGATTAGCCTGGAGTGTGGGAGGACTAAAAAAAATGTTGGCTAGATATTCTGCTCTTTCTCATCTCTGTTGGCAAATAAACAAGCAAATAAAAGCAGGCCTGGAAGGCCCCGCATCCTTCCTATTTCTCTGCATGGAAAACCAGCCAGAGATCAGAGCTGAGACATGGGTCCTTCCTCCACTCATTGAGAGCCGCTGGGAGGCAGTGTGGGCCAAGGTCAGGGAGTCCGCTGGGCGTGAGGAGCCCTGGGTTTTAGTTCCTCCTCAGCCTCCGAGGCCCCAGCCCCGGCCGAGTGCACCCAAGGGCACGCCTGGTGTCTCTGAGCCTCAGCTTGCCCACCTGCAAAGGGGAGCGATCATCCCCCTTTGAGGAAAGGTTCCACGAAGGTAAGTGGTGACTCTCTGGAGGAGTGTATGCGGCTCACTGTGTTGAGTGCCTGCCTCCTGCGCGCTGAGCACGGAGATTCAGAATTTGGCCCGTGGAATTTCCCCTGCCAAGAAGCACCCAAAAGATAGCCAGAGTCTATGGGAGAAAATGCTAGAGGGGTCAGGTTACAGGAGGAAGTGTTTTTATTGTTAAGCCTAAGAGCAGAATTGGGGAGAATACAATGGTGGTGCTGAGTGTGGTCAGTAATTCTCCTCCAAGAGCTCCTCCCAAAAGATATTCCTGCTCATGGAAAATGACCTGAGCTCAAGGCTGTTCACTGCAGAATGATTTAGAGCAGCATGGGTTCAGAAGCCCCCTGAATACCCACCAAAATGAGCAGGGGTTGTATATATGGGCTATAAAGCAGGATAAGGAGGGGTGCCTGGCTCAGTCGGTGGAGCATGTGACTCTTGATCTCAGGGACGTGAGTTCAAGCCCCATGTTGGGCATGGAGCCTATGGAAAGGAAAGGAAAGGGAAAAAAAGAAAAGAAAAAAGAAAAGAAAAGTTCTCTGTGAACTGACGTAGAAAGACTGCTGAGAATACTAAGTGAGGAAAAAAAAAAACCTAGGTGCAAAGCAGTATGTAGGATGCTACCATTTTTTGTTCAAAGAAGCAGGGGAGAGTATCTATGGAATATTTTTATTTATATCGGCACAGAAGATGCTAAAACTAGTTATAAGAAACGAGTCCCATGGTCCCGTTAGTTGTCTCTAGGAAGGGTAGGGAGAGGAGTATCACTGTATATTCGTCTGCACTTTTTGATTTTGGAGGCCCTGTAAATGCAGTATGTACAGGGGAGGGGGTGGGGCGAGGAACACTGTGTGGGCTGTGGAATCAGGGAGCCGGGCATGAATCCTAGCTTCACCACTTCCCAGTTGTGGGAGCTTGCATGAGCCGCTCAACCTCTTTGAGGCTCCGTTCCTGCATGAAAGGGGCATAATAATGTGGTAACACCTCCTGGTGTAACCCACCTGGACTCGGGAGACTGGGGCTGAGTTTAAAGCACTCAGACGGAAAATGGTTGCTGTAGCCGGTTCACCAGCCAGGGCTTCCCACTCTCCAGATCAGCTTCCAGACTTCCTGGAGGGTACATGCAATGCCCCAGGCACCCAGCCCCAGGGAGTCTCTGTGCCTCCGGGCTACCAGGTCCAAGCAGAGGGTGTGTGGGGCTGGGAGGCGAGGAGAGTGTCCTGAGTCCAATGCAATACAATTCTTCCTCCCAGAGAAAAACCCTGCAGATAGGCTGCTGGGCTCTCTGGTAACAGGGATCAGCTCTACTGAGCCCCACACCCCTTCACGCTGCTCTGCAGCCCCTTACTCTGTTGAAAACAGCAATTCTCAAACATGACAGCGTGCATCTGAATAGTAGGTACACCTCAGATTCCTGAGTCCTCCCTAGGACCTCGCTTGCCCACTTGAGGCCTCCAAGATGGAGATCCAGCCACATCTCCAGCACTCGGTCCCACACCTTTTACACTCCGTGTCTCTCCCCAGATCACTCACCCCTCCTCAAGCGTTTTCCACCTTCACTCTCCACGCTTCGGATTTCAAGGATCTCGTCCTCAAGGGAGGTTTCCCCACTTGTCTAAATGATGCCTGTCTTGATGGATCCAGCACAAATATCTCCTCCTCCAGGAAGGCCCTCTGATTTCCCCCTTCCTCCAGGTACTTTCAGACTCAGAATCTGCATCTAAAATAGCACCACCATGGCTTCCTTGAATTAGAAGTATCCTCGGTAACAAAGAGAGCTATGACTCACAGGGGCCTGACCGTGGGGTGCTTTGTAAACATCAGCCCCACGGTGCCCTGAGCCCCAGAGACATGTTACTGTCCCCGTTCTATAAAGAAGTGAGCTTCAGGGACATGGGGGTTTGTTCAGGGTATCATAGCTGATGGGTGTTGGATTGGAATCCATCCTAGCCCCGCTGGTTGTTTCTGTGTATGTGCTGCCCCGACCCCTTTGAGACTATCTACTCTCTTAGTTTCTATTCTTCTCCATCAGGGCCAAGCAAAGTCCAGCCCGTCAAGGAATACTAATTCTGAGACAGGGATGGTCATAAGAAGGAGATGCTGGGGCAGGGACTGTCCCTGAGTAATCTCTCTGGTGGTGGGGGTGGCAGTGTAGACGCCAACAAGATGGTTCTGGGTTGGTGCAGAGGGAAGGGCGGGGCGCGGGGGGGTGGGGTGGGGGAAGATGAACATCATCATCTGAGGAAAAAGACAGTGCAATGAAACAAGACAGGGCATAGACGGCTCCCACCTTGGGGAACTCAGGGAATGAAGGGAATTTTCTGGAAATAGGCACAGTGCCAGAGGTGAGCAAAAACGGTCTTCCATTTTCATCTAAACATTTCAGGACGTTCCTGTGTAAGAAAAATACACAGACTCCTCCACGAACAGATAACACTTTACCACCAACATACACCTATTCATTGCGGAATTGTCTGGGAAACACTGGGGCCAACTCCGTGTGTCTCAATAAGGAATTGGTCAAATCAGTCAGATTTTCATCTGATAGGTCACTCTCCAGCCCAAGAAAGGAGGAAGAAGTTCTCATTGCTCTGATACGGAACAGTCACCAAAATAGATTTTAAATAAAAAATGTGATGTGCATAATCAGGAAATCTTTTTTAAGTTTGTTTATTTATCTTGAGAGAGAGAGAGAGAGAAAGAGGAGGAGGGGGGCAGAGAGAGAAGGAAAGAGAATCCCAAGCAAGCTCTGTTGCTGTCAGTGCAGAACCCTGCATGGGCCTCGATCTCACCAACCGGAAGATCACGACCTGAGCCAAAATCAAGAGTTGGGTGCTTAACCGACTGAGCCACCCAGGTGCCCCAGGGAAATAAAATTTTAAAGCATGCTGAGTGATAATTTTGCACGTTATCAGTCTGGAAATTTTTCAAAACTGTTAATTCCAAGTGTTGGCGGGGAAGTGGGGCAAAGGGAATTCTTAAGCATGTTGGCAAGTGTGTGAATTGATACAACCACTCTGGAAGACAGCTTGGCATTATCTACTGAAGTTGACAAGGTGCATTCCCTAGGATCCTGCAAATTGCCCAAGGAAGATCTGTACCCAAGTCCCCAGCAAGGTCCCCAAACATACACACCAAAAAAGAAACAATAAACAACATTCACACCAGTACTGTTCCTAGAAGCAAAAAATTGGAAGCAACCCAAATGTCTTAAATAGTACAATGAAAACTTAATGCCGTTATCTGAACACAATGGAATTCATACAGAGTGAAAATGAACCGGCTTGCAGGGGCACCTGGGTGGGCTCAGTCGGTTAAGCGTCCAACTTCAGCTCGGGTGACGATCTCACGGTTCGTGGGTTCGAGCCCCGTGTCAGGCTCTGTGCTGACAGGTCAGAGTCTGGAGCCAGCTTTGGATTCTGCGTCTCCTTCTCTCTCTGCCCCTCCCCTATTCACGCTGTCTCTCTCTCTCTCTTAAAAAAAAAAATGAAGGGGCGCCTGGGTGGCGCAGTCGGTTAAGCGTCCGACTTCAGCCAGGTCACGATCTCGCGGTCCGTGAGTTCGAGCCCCGCGTCAGGCTCTGGGCTGATGGCTCAGAGCCTGGAGCCTGTTTCAGATTCTGTGTCTCCCTCTCTCTGCCCCTCCCCTGTTCAGGCTCTGTCTCTCTCTGTCCCAAAAATAAATAAACGTTGAAAAAAAAATTTTTTTTAAAAAATGAATAAACATTAAAAAAAATTTTAAGATTGTTTTTTAAAAACATTTATTTATTTTTGAGACAGAGAGAGACAGAGCCTGAATGGGGGAGGGGCAGAGAGAGAGGGAGACACAGAATCCGAAGCAGACTCCAGGCTCTGAGCAGTCAGCACAGAGCCCGATGCGGGGCTCGAACTCACGGAGCGCGAGATGGTGACCTGAGCTGAAGTCGGACGCTTAACCGACTGAGCCACCCAGGTGCCCCCCCAAAATTTTTAGAAATGAAGGAAATGAACCAACAGCCATGCATATCAGTATAACTGAATCTCAGGATCATAGTCATGGATGGTATCAAAGCAAGTTGTGCAAGGCTGCATGCAATGTACTTCCTTCTCTTCAAAATCAAAAAGGTGAGTCACTACACAATATTTATCGTGTGCTGGAGTGCCTGGGTGGCTCAGTCAGGTGAGCATCCGACCCTTGATTTCAGCTTGGGTCATGGGTTGTGGGATCACACCCCAAGTTGGGCTCCATGCTCAGCTTAAGATTCTCTCTCTCTCTCTCTCTCAAGAAAAAAAAAAATTAAATGAATGAACACATAAACAAACAAATAAACAGTGTGCTGATTTAAACATATGGCAGGACTATAAAGGAAAAAAAAGGGCATGACAAGTATAACATGCAGAGTAGTATTTGGGGAAAGAGAAGGCGGGGTGGGAATGGCCACAGAGATGTTAGAAGTTCTGCTTCTTTGTCTAGGACAGGTGGCAGTTCCCAGGTGGCTTATTGTGCGGTGGATTTTTTAATTTATATATTATTGTATAACTGCTATTTTTGCATCTGCTCAATATTTAATAAAAACAAAAAATTTTTTAAAACAAGGCCTAGGCCAGTGTGAACAGTTTGCTCCCGTTTGTATAACAAAGGGACCCACACCAGCACGTGCACGGACAAGGGTATTAATGTTTGTCTGGAAAGTTCCACATGCAACTGGCAAAACTGGTTGCCTCTGGCAGGGGACCTGGGAGACTGGGGACAAGGAATGACAAACTTCCTTGGATTTTTAAAATTTTGAATCACATAAACGGGGCGCCTAGGTGGCTCAGTCGGTTGAGCGTCCGGCTTCTGCTCAGGTCACGATCTCACGGTTCATCAGTTCAGGCCCCACGTTGGGCTCTGTGCTGACAGCTCAGAGCCTGGAGCCTGCTTCGGATTCTGAGTCTCCCTCTCTCTCTGCCCCTCCCCCACTTGCCCTCTGTCTCTCTCTGCCTCTCAAAAATAGAAAAATAATTTTTTTTTTAACTTTGAATCACATAAACCAACTTAAATTAAAAGTAATAAAATTTGAGGGGTACCTGGGTGGCTCAGTCGGTTGAGCATCTGGCTCCTGGTTTTGGCTCAGGTCGTGATCTCACGGTTCATGGGTTCGAGCCCCACGTGGGATTCTCTCTCTCTCAAAATAAATGGATAAGCTTTAAAAAATAAAATTTGAAGACAGAGAAACGGGGTGGGGGCCCGTGGGAGGGAAAAGGAGGGTGTGAGGGAAGGTGGAGGGATGGAGCAGGAGGAACACTGGCCAGACTCTGGATGCCAAAAACTTCCTGTGTGCCCAGGGTCGCACCTGGAGCCAGAAACCCCTCGGACGGGCCAGGGGGGCCTGTGTCCTCATCCCACAGCTCAGGCCTAGAACCAGATCACTGTCTTGCCCCTAAGGACAGAGCCACCTTCCGACAGTTGCCCAAGTCAATTCTGGCTCTGCAATCTTTTGTCTCCAAACAAGGTGTCCTCAGGTCTCTTTCCCTGACCCTGCCGTCTTAGCTCAGACCTTCTCCCCACCGGTGATTTGAGCAATTCCTTTGAAGTCGCTTCAGGGTCTTCTGAGCCTTCATCCTCGATGACTCTGAAATGTGCTTCTGCGTCGCGAAGGACAGTTAACAGCACATGGGCTCTCTTCACCCCCATTCCGATCCTCCCCTCAAGGACATCAAAACGGGCTCGCACCTCCTTCATTCACACGATACCAGTTCAGTCCCTGGAGGCTTGGGTCTGTAAGAGAGGGGAGGGGGCCCGAGGCTGGGCTCAGTCCCCCCAGCCCAGTAGCCAGGGATGAGGAGAGGGCCAGGGAGGGTTGTGTTACTCTGAACTTAGAGGTGCCTTATTTCACAAAGAGCCGGTGCAGGCATCTGTGTGGCACTGAGACATGGGTTCCCTGATGGAAAAGGACCTAGCAAAGTAGGGCTGTACAGCAGGGGTATAGTACAGCTGTATATAGAACTGTATAGAACTCAGGGAGCCTGTCAACAAACCCCTCCAGGGCCAAGCCACGGGCTGACGGTGCTAAGTGTCGGCCAGGGTGTGGAGCAGCTGGACCCCCCCCCCCGCACACTGCTGTGGGAGAGCAGCCAATGGAAACTGGGAGAAACTCCTAAGGCTTAACACATAAACTTTAAGCTAGAGCTAAATGCTTAAAGCTAAACCCCGTGACCTAGCACTCCTGGGGATAGTCTGAGGAGAAATGGGCACTGTGTCTACAAAACGTCATGTACAAGAATGTTCACAGCAGTGTTATTCGTGAGAGCCCCAAACCGGAAACGACCCAAGACCAGCAGGAGGGCGGACAAATTGTACAATGGAATACTCTTCAAAGCAAACTACAGCTACATGCAAAACAAGGATGGAGTTCAGAGGCATAACGTTGAATTAAAGACGCAGACTCAAGGGGCGCCTGGGTGGCTTAGTCGGTTGAGCGTCTGACTTTGGCTCAGGTCATGATCTCGCGGTTCGTGAGTTGGAGCCCCCTCACTGCCGTCAGCGCAGAGCCTGCTTTGGGTCTTCTGTCCCCCTCTCTCTCTGCCTCTCCCCTGCTCGCACTCTCTCTCTAAAAAATAAATAATAAAAGTTAAAAAAAAAAAAAAGCCAGACTCAAAAGATCACAAACTGTATGTGTCCATCATATGAAGTTCAAGAACTGGCAACACTAATCTATGGCCATAGAAGTGGCCAGACAGGGCGCCTGGGTGGCTCAGTCGGTTAAGCGACCGACTTCGGCTCAGGTCATGATCTCACGGTCCGTGAGTTCGAGCCCCGCATCGGGTTCTGTGCTGACGGCTCAGAGCCTGGAGCCTGCTTCAGATTCTATGTCTCCCTCTCTCTCTGACCCTCCCCTGTTCATGCTCTGTGTCTCTCTGTCTCAAAAATAAATAAACATTAAAAAAAAAAAAGAAGAAGTCTGGACAGTAGTTACCCCCTTAGAGAAGGGGGATATTGACTGGGAAGGAATGGGAGGAACTTTCTGGGGCACTGGAAGTGTTCTGGACTTTAATTTGGGTGGTGGTTTCATGGATAGATACACATGTAAAAATTCATGGAGATTAAACTTAAGGTTTGTAAGGTTTGTAACTGTCATATGTAAAGTTATATCTAAAACAACAATAAAATTCAAGGTCTAAAGTTCCACTGCTCCTCAACACAGAGTCTTGCCCTCAACACGGTGTTGTGTGTACCTTGGAGTGATCTCGTAGGCCAGGTGCTGGTGGCTGTACCTGAGCAAAGAGTGGGAACTTCTCAAACTAGAGAAGAAAGTATATGGCCATTGGGCGGCGGGGGTGGGGGTGGGGAGGGGTGTCTTCTTATTCGCAGATGTTTGAACACAGGGCAGAATTTGGTCTAGGACTTATTTCCATGGAAAGGCACACCCAATAGCAAATTTCTTGGGATAAAGGTATATAACTCCCATTCAATTTCAACTGCTGGAGGCTGCCACTATGTTAGCAAAACAAAAGGGAAAAACAAAAACAAAAACAAAAACAGCCAATAGTTGGCTTGGGCCAGTTCATGATACACAAAGGAAGAAAAAGGCAGGAGAGGTGTTGGGCCTCGTGTTCCGATCATGCCAAGACCTTCTGCACAGACGTCAGAACCCACACCCTCTTGGGGAGGCCAATTTCTCAGCTACCCAGTATAAGAAACTGCAATACATGCTTTACTTAGAAAACACAAGAGACTATAAGGACTTACATTAAAGTGGTTGGAAATGGTTATTTCTGGGTAGTTCGAATAATCTTTCTTCTCCTTTGCACTTAAAAAAAAAAATCCCAAATGAGGTAGCAAACAACACATTTTATAATCTTCCTGCCAGCTCAGATAAAATCCCCTGGGGGATCTTTCTAGACTGTGAAGCCAGGGGAGAAGAAGCCCTCCCCTGGGGCCCCGTGCATCTTGCACCCTTGCCCATCAGGAGCCAACAGTGTCGCATTGCCAATACTGCCTCTTTGTCCCCCAAAGGAGCCCATGCAAAGCTGGAAGGAAGAGGAAGGAATTCACACACTGCCACAGGAGAAAGCAGTTAGACTCAATTCAGCCACTTCCAACCCCGGGGCCAGGACACAATGTTCTTTGAAACACAACAACCCTGGGGCGCCTGGGTGGCGCAGTCGGTTAAGCGTCCGACTTCAGCCAGGTCGTGATCTTGCGGTCCGTGGGCTCGAGTTCGAGCCCCGCGTCGGGCTCTGGGCTGATGGCTTAGAGCCTGGAGCCTGTTTCCGATTCTGTGTCTCCCTCTCTCTCTGCCCCTCCCCCGTTCATGCTCTATATCTCTCTGTCCCAAAAATAAATAAAAAAATGTTAAAAAAAAAAAAAAAAGACAACAACCCTTCTGAAATTTGGGGACGATTAGATTTTTCTACTCCGCGTAGCCGGAGTCTTGGCCCTCTCAAAAATATTAAAACTGTTGGAGTGCCTGGATGGGTCAGTCGGTTGAGCGTCTGACTTCAGCTCAGGTCATGATCTTGCGGTTCGTGAGTTCGAGCCCCACACTGGGCTCGCTGTTGTCAGCCTGTTAGCGCAGAGCCCGCTTCAGATCCTCTGTCTTGCCCCCGCCCCTCCCCCACTTGTGCTCTCCCCAAAATAAATACATATTTTTAAAAAAACAAAAAGAATATTAAAATGGGGGAAAACACACACACGCATCTTTCCATCCCTAGAGCCCTCTGCTACCCTTGAAGGGAAAAGGCCAGCAGAAGGGCACCCCCAAGTGCCTGGGGGGTGTGGAGGGGCCTGCAGACACAGGGGTAGTCAAGGCCTCACCCTCTATCTCCCCTCAGCATCCCCCCCCAGAGCCTGGCAGTCTGATCACTCACCCCTCTCCTCTCAAGAGTCAAAGCTCACAGCCTTAGCCAGGCGGGGAGAGTCCATCTGGAAGGCAAATTCACACTCAAGTGTTAATGACAATATATTAAAGGAAGTGGCCAAGCTGACAGGGTTAAGCAAATGTTTTTAATTATATTTTAAAACTCATTAGGAAAACGGGATTTTGTATTCCTACTCAGTACCCCCACATGCTCCAGTATCATAATATTTTAGACTTGGGTCCATGACTTTTAATCACAGGATTGATCAGATTCATGAAGGACACTTCTGCTCACCTTGAGGGCTCTGAATACACGGGCTGGTGGAGAGTAGAAAGTGCTGGTTTCTGGGTTCTTTCTGGTCCAGCGCTGCCTTTTCCTGCTCGGTGAGGCTGAGTGCATGTGACCTGCCTCTTTCTGTGAAATGAGGGGTGAGTGGGTCTAGCTGATCCCTAGGGCTTGACTGCCTCTGTGTGAGGCCCTCCCCAGGGAGCAGACCCCTCTGAAGGCACTGTTTTCCTCTTTTCTTCCCCAATCCCAGCCTCCAAATATAAGGGGCTTTCCTCAGGCCTGTCCTTTCCCTCCTTGGCCATTGTCCGAACTGCCCTGGTGTGCTCCCGTGCCTCCACATTTCTGTCATCTGCTCCTACCTTCCTCTTGAACTGCCCGGTCCCGTCTGCTTGCTGGGGTTTTTTCTCAGATATCCTGCAGGCAATACAAGCTCCTCAAAATTTAGCTCTCCTTCCTCCCCTTCAAACTCACAGCTGATGCCTCCGGCCATGTGGCAACCTTGTCTTCACACTTCTGCTTTTGGCCTCTGACAACTCGTTCATTAGTTGCCAAGTTCTGGTCCTGTCCCTTCCCCAATCAAATGCTTCAACGGATGCTACTTACCATGCCTCGCCCTGGCCTCAGGGTCCTCTGTTAAGTCAGGGCTCATAGGATGAGCTTTTTCACATCTTTCTAAATATTGCCTTTGTAGTTCAGAATACAAATTTACAAAGAGGGATTTTCAATCCCATTTTTTTAAGGCTTGAATTAATTGCTTTATTCTTCTGAAAGCTTTTGTGATTCAACCAAACATGAGTTTGGTTGGAGGAGTCTCCCAAACTCTTCCCCTCGGGGGGAGCTCCACACCTGCCACGTTCAGGTTGTGAGCATCCTGTGGGCCAGAGGGGGCGCATCTCCACACCCACAACGCGCAATTCAAGAGTTATCAGCACACTAGAGGTACCCTGTCAACGTCATACCAAACTGAGCACTTTTACCCCCTAGCAACTTCAAAGACAAGAATTTTGAAGGAGCTTGTGGAGGTGATCAGGAGACCCTTATCCTTCAGTCACACGGCTGTGAGATGTAACTCACAGCCAAGCACACGAACCAGGCAGGAGCAGAGATAGGACAGGGGAGGGGATGGGGAAAAGCTATCCCAAGGCCCAGTGACCAAGTATTGAGTCCCTGGGAACTCTCTCTACTCTTCAAGATGCCCCTCTCCAGAAATGCTGGAACCATAGCTGGTGAGAGGGGAGCTGGTACAGAACAGGCCAGCACAGCCTCGAAATGCCGTGGAGCCCACAAGAAACCCCCCGCCCAGATCCTTGTCCCAGGATTCTGCCACCATGTCTTGGCCAGATGTCCTTGGACAAGCCTGTTGATCGTGCTGGTCTGTTTTCTCATCTGCAAAATGAAGACCAGGTAGGCGCCAGGATCCCTTCCAATTCCAAAAGGAGCGAGGCCCATGTTAACGCCTGTGTGTCCCAGCTACCTACCTACAGAATGGGGACAGCAATAATGACAAAGGAGGCGTGGGCACCCTCGAGTCTCAGATTCAGCAAGCTGGGTAAACAGGTGCCAGACACAAGGGGCTACTTCTCCAACTGCATGAGGAACAGATGCTCCCAAAGGAACAGGGCCACAGGAAATCTGAGGCATAAGAAGACAGGCTGGACCTTCTACAGGACCCAGAGGGTGGTGCTGTTTGGGAGAGGAAAACGTCAGAGCCCATCTTCACACCCCTCCCAGGCGTCCAAGAGATGGACAGAGCCCTTTCCAGCTGGCAGTCTGCAATGGCTAGACAACCCATTCTGAATGGCTCCTGCCTTTTGAGGTGGGGGTGGGCTATGGGAATTTGGAAGAGAAGCGCATGCCCCCACTGATGACACCAAACACAGCACAGCAACTGCTGCCCATTAGAACATTTATTTCTCAGAGAGAAAATAAGTTTCAGACAGTCATATTATAGTAGGTAAAATTAACTTTTGTATTCTTTACAAGCATAGATTTTTCTCTGTTTATTACCTCTCTTATACCATCTGTTATAAACAATTCTAGAAAGCAAATAAAGTCACTTTCTACAATAAATAGAGCATCGTGTGCTTCACAGCAGACGCGACTGAGACACGTAGGCCCCATGCCACAGCAGGATCTGAGCCGCTTCCCGTTCTAAAAGAGCAGTTTTAAAGATGAGACTCAGAAAGAGACTGAAAGAGTCAAGGAGATTGAAAAAAAAGAGAGACTAGAAAGAGAAAGTGTTGGGGGGAAGAGATACAGAGAGAGAGAGAGAGAGAGAGCCCCGAGATCTTACAACACAGGTTGAGACAAAGGTCACAGAGTCCACAGCTGACCGACTACCTGGGGAGAGGGGGACGCATTGGCTCCTTTAAATAAACCACACTGTGTGCATTTAAAATACTCAGCCACACAATGGAGGACTCCAGTAATGGAAACTATAGGCCTGAATAATTTAGAACAGTATTTTACAATTATATACACCATGTCCTTCCCTAGCCATATGCTGTATTGTATTTTTATTATTGTACAAAATCCAAAACCCCATCCTTTATGTTATAGAGAGTTTTGTTGGTTCCCTTTTAAACTCTGGCTCGTGTCCCAAATGTATAAGAAGTTGTGGTGGTTGGTTGGTTGTATTTTTAAAAAGTCGAGTGTGTAAAAATGGCAGTGATCTCCCCAGTGACTTTTTTTTTGTCCAAAACTCCCCTATGAAAAATTTAAAACAATTAAAAAGAACGTCAGGTTAAAAATCAACATGGTGATCAGTGGCCTGCAACCTGGCCCTGCGGCTTTGGTGCTTAAGAGGTGAAAAGAAACATCCAGAGAACAGACTCAAAGCCTCTGAAAGTTGTGTTGGTTTGTCAGTCAGCATTTCCCATTTCACAGTTTTTTTCCTTCCGTTTTTGAGAAGGTGAAGGTGGGGAGGGGGTTGAAAGGTGGAGAGGGAAGGGGACAGAGGGCGTGAAATAAGTGTGGTGTCCCCCGGAGTTTGGGAGCGGGAGCAGCAGAGGCTGGGCTGGGCAGAGCGCAGGCAGGGAGGTGCTGGACCGCGGGCACCACCGTCCATGGTGGTGGAGAGGGAGGCCCACAGAGAGAGGACAGCAGGGGTGAGGAGCAGACCCAGCTGAAGAGCACAGCTTCAGTCAACACCCCTCAACATCCAAGTGGACAGACGGACACTCCCACAACCAGCCTGGTCTGACGGGAGCCCGTCAAGCCTCGGCCCGCCTCTCAGCAAGACAGGGAGGGGGCAAGCTTTCACAGCCTGGCCTCAGCTGTGTGTCTGCAGCAGATGGGGAAGGGGTGTGTGTGCTGGTGGAGGGGTCACCCGAGTGGTAGGCTGGCCTCTGTCCTGGGCCCTAAGGAGCCAGGTGGAGGGACCCACCTAGCATAGCAGCTGGCCTCAAAGGGAATGAGACATAAAAAGAAAAAGACCAGTTTGGTGATGGTTTCTGTTTGGCACAAAAGAAAGGAAAGGAACATGGGAAAAGAGAGACGGCACTGGTGCAGAAGATGGGACAGGGAAGAGGTATGAGAATGGGTGACAGAGGGGAGAGAGGGTGAGCTCCATGAGCTTCCCCGCGGGACTCCCATGTATCCACAGCACCTCTGGGGTCAATGTCAGAGCCTCGCTTGCCCTGAGGTGTAGTTAGCTGGGAGTGGGAAGGAGCGGGCCAGGCACACCTTTGAGAAAGAGCCTAGAACCTCTTGCCTTCTGGGCTCAGGTCCATCTCCTCGGCCGGGCCCAAGCCTCACAGCTATTTCTACTTCTAACAGGTTCTTCAGTGGACTAGCCCCCCCGAGTGAGCTCAGGTGGGAGTTTTTGGCACACAGCAGGCCCACCAGGGGAACCATACAGTTGGTCAAAACTGGGGCCTTGCCCATGGGGAGGACACGGCCCAGTCCCTGGCCTGCCATGGAAGGGGGAAGCTGCCGGCCATATGACTGGCTGGGGCAGGAAGGGGCCTCTGTGCTGCATGGGACAGAGGCAGGGCAGGCAGACACAAGCCAGGACCCACCCTTACAGGTAGCTGGAGGTGACAAAGGAGTGGGGCCCCCGGACCCGGCTCAAGTGGATCATTGCACGGTCGTAGGCCACTTGCACCGACTTTCGGATGCTGGTCTTGCGGCCTTCCAGCATCTTGAGCTTGTCCACGGTGTCTTCCACACCCAGGGGTAGCACTTTGTCCCTTGGAAGCCACTGCCTAAAATACAAGCACAGTAAGAAGCCTGGGCTGAGGTGGGTGGCATGAAGGGGCTCCTCTGGGCCCATCTGCCCAGGACAAGCAAAGCCAGGGGGAGGGGACAGGGCAGGAGGAGACAGACTGGGACACCCCAGGCAGGAGGCCACCAAGGGACCTTTTTTGCAGCCAGGCCCTTCCCTGAGCCTCAGGGCACTCACTCTGCTTTAGAGGGCTGTTAGGACCCAGGAGCTAAGAAAGACCCATATTAGGGCTAGCTCTCGCCTTGGGGCATCAGGGACCTATGGCTAGGAAGTGGGGCTGATGCCAGGAACCAGTGATTCCTGATGGGGCCTGCACCAGGTGTGTTTTTCTAAAGATCGCCAGTTGAATCTAACGCGTGGCTAAAAGCTAGCCTTTGGAGCCAGATCTTGGCTTGTATCCCAGGTCTGGCAATGGGGTCTTTGCTTTCTGAGCCTCAGTTTCCTCATCTGCAAAATGGATTGGGAGAGGACTGATGAAGATTTAATGAGGATTAAATAAGGTTATGTATGTAAATCGATTTGCATCAGGGCACGGAGTAAACAATAAGTGATAGCTATTATTTTTACTTGTTAGTCCTACCTCCTCATTCTATAAAAGCAGAAGTGAAAGAACTCTAAGAGAAACCTTAAAGGGCAAGCAAGCCCTTTGTAGTGGACCCCACACTGCCCCAAACCACCCTCCACCCCATCCCCCCACCCGAGGACTAAGACGTGCACTCCCACAGCCACTGGGAGCGTTGGCTGCTGACTAGCTCTCAGCTGAGTCCTCTTCAGGAATCACCCGCCACCAAGGGAGTTACCTGGACCAAGGTGACCCCCTTCCCAGGGGCAGCCAGCATTCAATGACTAGTTGCCATGGGAGGACATGCCCACGCACAGCCCCAATTCTGGACATCATTAACAAGCCTCCCAGCTCCGGAGCTCCCCTTAGGATCAGCTGAGGCCTCTATACCAAGTGTTCAACATGTTCCTCCACCCAGCACTGCACCCTTCATCCCCACAGCTCTCCTCAATAAGCCTCCTGATAGAAATATCCATCTCAGAATGTTTCCCAGGGAATCTGACCGGCCACACTCCTCAGTAACTATTAATGTGGCTGGGGCAGGCCAGCTGCTGGTAATGCCTCACCTTGTCTGGATGGAGGCAGGTTAACTGAGCCCACAGCCCCTCTGTGTACTGCATGGCAGGCCCCTTAGCCCTCATCCTGGCCCAACCTCCAGGTGGTAGTACCCACTCACCAGGTGCGCTTGTTGTCAAAGAAGAGGACAAGGAAGAGCTTCTCTCCAGCCTCGGCCTGTTTCTGCTCTCCCAGCTTCAGCACATCCAGAGGGGGGACAGGGATGGGAACACCATTGTGCAGGAGGCCCTCCCGGGGCATCTTGGGATCGATGATCTACAGACAGGAAAGGAGACGGCACTCAGATGGGGGTGGATGGGGTGAGCAGGGCATGCTGCCCCAGGACTACCTACTGAACCACCCCCCAAGTTATGCAGGGCCTTGGCCAGGCCCACAACCAAGTGATGAAGGGGGCTGACCTCTTGTGACCCTCAGGACCCCAAAATGGAAATCTTGACTGTTTTCCCAGTTCATTGGCCAAATCCTTCGGCCCTGCTCAATCAGTTCTTCCAATGAGGGAGCTTGTGCCATGAATCCCTGGGGCCCAAGTGGAAACAGAAGAAATGTGAATCCAGTATGGGAGATATCAGAATTGAGGGTGTATCTATGATGTCCAGGCCAGACTGGCAAATTCCACCTTCCTAACATCCCTTAGGGGAAGGGAATGGAGGCCAGGAGGCCATTTCTTCCTGTCAATTTTTCCTTTAAAACCTTTGCAATTCACTTCAAAGGCTCAGGGACTTTCCTAAACACCATGGCTATAAAGGAGGTTCTGCATCAGCAGCAGGGCCCATCACCTTGGTTCTACCTAACAGAGCCCCTGGTTACCCACTATCTTCCTGTCTGACCATAATCTTCCTGCTGTGTGGACTAGGTACCTTTGTGGGCACCTCCATCTAAGATCAGAAAGCTTTTAGACTGAACTCGAAGGGTTGCTGGAGAGGGGAAAATGAACGATATGGCTGGAAAGAAGGACCACTGGAGGAATTACTGCTCAAGACTGCAAGCTCTACAGGGCAGGGGCTCAGAAAAATGCCTGGTGGCATCAACACAACAGTGACCTCTAGCTCTATGAAGCACTGACAGAGTGACTGAAGATCCTAGTTATTCACACGTCATCCATCATCTTATTTCACCTTCTTGCCGATGCTGAGAAGTCTGCTGACAGGTATCACCTGACAGAGGAAAGCCCCGAGCACAGGAGCATGTAGCTGGCTGTGGCCATGGTGGCTTAAACTTCTGCTGCCTACTGCCCTACACAGCCCTCAATTCCAAAGCAGTGAGTTGATAATCTATGTGTGTTGAGGCCAGAGAGACTTGGAAACTTACTGAGGAAGCAGCTTTCTCCAGAGATGGAACAATCTTAATTTCTATACTCTGTCCCAGGGGGCCTGTTCTCATAATAAACTGCTCTCGCTGTTTACCTTTGGGTGTCTGCCAGCTTCCCTACTTCCCTTCCTAGATAAGCAGCTAAAAGCAGGTGCTCTGGTTAAGAGTTTTAAGGAAGAACCATCCCTACCCTGTTCGAGCTGTGTAATTTGGTCAAAACTCTCCCAGCTTGTATGTTCCCCCTGGGATTAAAGCTAAGGGTCCTAATGAGAACCACCATACAAGCCCTCCTGAGCTTCCTCGATTATTGAACAAGATTATTGAACAAGATAGTGGGGCCACTCTGGTATGTTTCCTCGACAGCCATGCTGGTTCCTGCCTTGGAACATGGGGCAGATTGTGAAAAATGTACCCCCCCACCCCCTGCCACCAAGGGCAGAAGCAAGGAGAGCTCTCCTCCCTTTCTAAAGAAGATAGATGCAAATATGTCTCAAAATAATAAATAATGGACCATTCACTCAAATGTTATGTGGATGTAAAACAATGTGGCTTATGAAATATTTTAACACATTATATAATGAAGGCATATATACATACTATTATTATAGCTGTAATACATAAACAAATAGAAGAAACAATACAAAACGCTTATAGCTGACTTGCTAGAATGATGGGGTTTGTTGCTTTTCTCTATTTTTTCCCAAACTTCTATAATACAGATACATTATTTTATGAGAAAAAACAATTTTAAACAAGAGCCAAAAAAATTTTTTTTAAATGTATATTCATTATGGACACGAGTCATATTTAACACAGGAGAACAACTGGGAGAGCATAAACCAAAATAAAAACACAGCTTGCATTCAGGTGGTAGGTTTTTTCAGGTGGTGGCTGAATTTATTTACTCATTAAAGAAAATGTATGATTAAGAAGATAATTAAAAAGGAAAAAAAAAAAGACTATTTTTAGACTTTTTTTTTGCACCATGGGACTTAAAAATCACAAAACCAAAACTGTACAGCTTTAATCACTTCCTCAACAATTATGCTGGAAGTCTCACTGACAACAGGGCACACAGCCTTGTGAAGGCAGGCCCAAGGCCCAACCTCCTCAACTGCTGGATCACAGCATGGATTCCCCCTCCTGCCACTGCTGAAGAGGGAGTGAGGTAGGCAACACGGTTCCAATATGGCTCCTGCAAGTTGTATAACCTCTTACCGCTGTAGCTTCCTCACCAGTCCAAAAGGGTCAGAGTTCCTGCCCTCTTGACTTTAAGGGGCTGCTATGAGACTTGAAAGACCCATTGATGTGAAAGAGCTAAGAGAAGCCCAGAACTCCTGTGTGCATGCAAGAGGTTGGCAGGGTAGTTCACAACCGTGGCTACAGATCATCTGAGAAGCTTTATAGAAAACATTCATACCTCGGCCTGGTGTCAGTCTAATTTCACAGTTCTGAAATGGGGCCTCAGTTATCTGTATTGTTTTAAAAATTCCCCCATGATTCTGGCATGCCCTAAAGGTTTAGAATCACTAGCTTCCAGTGCCAGATGGACATTACCTCCCCAATACAGAAAGAGCTCTAACAAATAACAATCAAGGTGGTAAAAATAGAATTTTTTAGCTACTGCTGATGGGAGTATAAATTGGAACTAACTTTCTAAAGGGCAACTTGGCAATGTGTATCAATTTTGCACAGACCTTGCTCCAAGAAGGCACGCCTAAGAATTCACTGTATGGAAATCATCAAGATGTGCACAGAATAAAGCTACAGTGATGTTTATTGCCAGCTATTAATCATAGTGAAAAATTCAAAACAATCTAAATGACCAAGTAGGGAATGGTTAAAATAAGGTACATGCATACAACTGAGGACAATGCAGTCATTAAAGTAATGTTGATGAAGAATGTTTAATGGCACAAGACATGCATGTTCATGGTATGCTGTTACGTGAAAGGGAGGTTACACAGAGTATGGGCTCGTACTTATGCGTTAAAAAAAAAAAGAGTGCCTATATACACCAAGAGGTAATCTCTGAATAGATGAGACCATGGGTGATTTTGAACTTGGTGGCTCAGAACACAGGCTTTGACATCATACATTTTGAGCCTTGGGCTCAAATTCCAACCCTGCCATTTAATAGCTAGATGGCCACAGGGAACAGGTAGATCCTCATTTTTCTTCCCCACAAAATGAGAAAAACCACATCTTCCTCAGTATTTCAAGAATTTAGCACGACAAATGTCTAATACAACACTTAAGCATTATAAGCAGCTTTAAAAGTTCTCTACAATGGGCATACTACTTTTATGCATAAGCAAATGAATAAATGCTATTAAATCCCTATGAGCCCTAGTCCCTGTCTTCACACTTTTACCCTATTTTAAGTGCTCTGAGCTGAAGACCTTGATGGTTTGACCCACCCAGGCTGGGCTAAAACCTCCCTCCCCTCGGCAGCTAAAAGCACCCTGATCCCCACCCCTCTGCTGGCTTGATCCAATCAGATAAGCTCCTGAGGCAAGATAGGGGCCAGAAAAGCCCAGGGGAGGGAGGAGGGTGGTGTCTGGGGCAGACTCACCAAGGCGGGGTAGGAGGGATAGCCTCGGCACTTGGCCCACACCAGCTCCAGGGGCTCCAGGTCTCCGCGGTCTTCAAAGGGCATCAGGAGGCTTCTGCCTGGGGGTTGGGGAGGGGAGGAGACAGCACCCAAAGGGGACTTGGAATGGTGCCCAAGGAGGCCTGCCTGTGGCCTCCATTTGACTGGGGCAACCCAAGAATGAGTCAGCAACATCCCCTCCACCCTTCCCCTTTCCTGCCCTTTCCTTAGTTCTTAGACTAGATCAGGGGTCGGCAAACTCATTCTGTAAAGGGCCAAACAGTAAATATTTTAGGTTTTGCAGTCCATATGGTCTCTGTTGCAACTACTCAACTCTATTGTTGCAGCATGAAAGCTGCCACAGGTACTCTATAGAGGAATGAGTATAGCTGTGTCCCCATAAAATTTTACTTTTAGATGCTCAAATCTGAATTTCATGTAATTTTCACGTGTTACAAAATATCATTCTTTTGATTTTCTTTTCAATCATTTGTAAGTAGAAACCATTTTTAGCTTGCAAGCCCTACAAAAACAAGCTAATATGTTAGTTTGCCGACCCCTGGACTAGAACACTAGAATGGTGTTCCCTAGAAAACGAGGACTGCTTTTATCGCCAGGATCCCAGGAAGGACCACAATAACCCAGCTTGGCAAAGCCACAAACTGCTCTCTGGGCCTAAGTGGTGGGCCTCATGATAGAGGCTTCATGGAAAAAGATGCCTGGGACAGACATCCCAGTAAAACCACTTGCTAAATGAGTTCTTTTCTGACAGGGCCACATCTGGCCATCCAGGTCACCTGGGTGCACGGCACGCAGCAGAGCCAAGCAGGTCTGCAAGCCCTTCACATGACTGCTTTTCTCAGAACCTGACACTGGGTGTCCTGCCTAAAGCAGGCACCGCATCTCTCCAGCTTACTTTGTTCGCACACAATGCACTAGCATATGTGGATGGGTACACTTCACAAATGCTCCTGAGCAGAAAGGAACCTCCCTTCCCCCTCCCCACGCCTATAAACCGGAAGCCCAAGGTGACCACACTCAACCAGGGAAAAGGGTCCAAATCCTGCATAGTGGAAATTGTGTTACTAAGGAAATACTACTGTCCTCATTTATAAAAACAAAACAAAACAAAACAAAACAAAACTACTACTAATAATGAGGTTTTTTTTGTTTTGTTTTGTTTTGTTTTTACCCATTGAGTCAATAGCAATAATAACCAAGAGATAAAATCCAATACTGAAGAGGCTGGCTGTGGGGAAACTGGTGCAATCATACACTGTTGGAAGAAATTGCAGACCAGTCTAATCCTCAAGAACATAATTTGGTGGCATGTCTCAAGAGCCATTAAAAAAAAAAAAGTATGAATCATCTGCTTCAGTAAATTCCTTCCCTGGGAATTATTCTAAGAAAAATAACTTTAAAAACAAATAAAAGGATTTTTAACAAAAATATGCATTTACTACATTATGTATAATATTAAAAGTTGGAAATCACCAAATATCTAACAATAAAAAAGTTAAGTAAATTGTAATGCATCGGCTGGAAGACATATTGTTCCAATAATATGAGTTAAATCAAGATTGTGTCAACACAAAAAAAAGTATGAGATAACATTGAAAAATGCAGAAAACGAAAAAGCGTGTGTTCTGGATTAACATTTTGTTAAAAACGTGCCTGAAATAAACAGAAGGCAACACAGAGAAATGAAGACAATTGTGTTAAGGTGATGATGGAATAGTAGAAGGTCGAAATTTTTAAGTTTCCCTTGGCATCATTTTGTAAGTATGTGCTTTTTAAAAATAAGAGTAAAATGTCACTACCAGAATTCCAACGTTTGTGCCAATCCACTGCCAGTTTTGCACTAGATGCTGTACACTTTCATGTAGATAGGAGCCCTGCTTTCTGGGCGCCAACAGTCAGACAACAATGAAACACGCAGGCATGCACCCATCAACACACATGTGAGAAAGAAACTGATGCTAAGGGAAAATAAAGCAGTTGGGAAAAGGAAAGTGGGGAAAGAAGCCCTGACGCCTGTGTTAGATGGGAGCTTCGAAGACCGGGCATCCAGCGTGCACAGCTCCCACAGGAGGGCTGCAGAGATGCACTCGGAGAACAGCCCACCCTGTACCCACTCCACCTGTGCACCAACCAGCCCTCTCCTTTGGCCCTGCCTTGTCCTGTTCTTGAATCCCTTGGTCCAAAGAGACAAGACCCACGTACTTCCCTGTTTGGGTCGGCTAGAATAGAATGTCTCATGAGGACAGGGCTGAAAGCACTGGATCACATGAACCTACACGGCAAGGTGTGAGATTCAGTGATAGAGGCTATCACTGATTACTCCAGCAAGGGCAGACTGGCAAGACCCATGGAAATGACAAATACACACTCCCTTCAAGTTTAGCAGCTCTGCTTCTCTATAGAAGTGTATGCTCTCCAGGGCTACAAAAGATCTTTGTACAAGGTTGCTCACTGCAACACTGGTTATAACAAATACATGAAAACAGTCTACATGTCCATCTGTAGTAGGCTGGCACTCCTAGATAATGGCACATTAGGCAGTCAATAAAAAGCACGGAAGGAGCTCCAAGATATATTATTAATTGAAAAAAGGCATGGTTTAGGAGAATACGTGTGTATTAGGCTTCTCTACCTATGCTCTTAAACATACACAAGTTTTGGCTTTTATGTATATAAATTACAAATAGAGAGACACAAAAGAAACTGTTAACAGTGGTTGTTCTAAGGAGGGGACCCTGGCTTTTCATTATGTACCCTTCTGTGCCTTTTTGATTTTTGTTATCATGCGCATATATTACTATTCAAATTTAAGATGAACTTAAAAAAAAAAAAAGAGTATGAATGACCTGTGAGCGGGGGGCATCTCCTTGCCCAACGCCTGAGAGTTTGGAAGAATTAAGGGTTTGGCTGCAGCCCACAGAGCTGGTTCTTTGGAAGGCCTGGGCCCCCCAGATTCACCTGTACACCACTCCTCACCTGAGCTGCTGTAGTCAGAATCTCCATTTACACCTTCCAGGAAGGGTACACGAGATAGGGCTGGCTTCCCACGGCTGCGTTTGGGGGGCGTCAGACCACTGCATATAGAGCAAGAAGGCAGAGGGGGCGAAATGAGCCATTTCAATGACTAACATACCCACTCCTGCTCTCCTATCTCTGAGATGAGTGGAGCTGCAAAAACCGTTCAACAAGAATGGTTTCTCACCTTCCCCTAACAACTCACACTAACCCATGACACCCTTCTGACCACAAAATTCCCATAAGGCTTTGAGAGACCATTTCAGGCAGGTGGAGGGAGTCCGGAAAGAGACGCCTGCCTCCCTGCCCAGGGACTTTGGACTTCATCCAGATGAAAGGTCACTCCAGGCACTTGTCAATCCTTCCAGGGTCTAAGCAGCCTAGCCATGAGGAGGGCCCATCTCACATGGATCAGAATTTTTTACCCTGTGGTTTCTACGGCTTCTTTAGAAACCAATTTATTTTGGAGGTACAAAAATTTGCCTCTTTCCCAAATTGTCTATAAAGGACACGTCTTACTCCTTAATTAGAAAAGACACTTTTTAATTAAAAAAAAAAATCCACTTCTCACTTCCACTTTGCGTATGAAATTTTTCTTAGAGATGGACCTTTTTTTTTTTTTTTAATGAACAAGCAGAACAAGTTTTTTCCATGTGGTTACTACAAAGAGGTAAAACAATATATAGATATATTTGACAAAGACTAGAAAGGTAATAAAGCAAAAATGAGGATGGTAATACCAGAGTAATGGTATAACTGGAACCCACCCAAGGATCTGTAGTTTTAAACAGCTCCCGAAGCAATTCTAATGTACAACCATAGTTGGGAGCCTCTGGGCAAGAATGAAGTGGCCAGGGCCTTTTCCCATCCAAACTTTAAAAAATATCATTGCTATATAATTTTTCCACTAAAAAAAAAATGCTTAAAAGGTGGGGAAACAATCTGCAGAAGAGTAGAAATGCTTAAGAAACCACTGGTGGGATAAGAGGAGGTTGGTGTTAGGACTGGTTGGGGAGTAGGGTACTCCTCCTAAATCATACGGACTTTATCAGAGTCTTATTCAGAAAAACTTGTACAAACAGAACACAATGAATCATAATCCTTCAGTAACTGGCAGATTGGTAGTTTTTTTTTTTTTTTTCTGCTATTCAAAATTAGGACCTGTTTGGGGAAAAAAAAAAATTAACACCCAGTTTACATTTAGGATTCAGTTCCCACTCATCCTATAAAAATCTGTCACTGTGCTTAGAGACTCTGAGGCCTCTCAAAGTTCATTATTCTGGAGCTGGGGAGACATCTTCAAATATAACAGAAGAGGGCACAACAAAGTGTTTAAAAGAGAAACTCTGGAGCCAGACTACCTGGGTTCAGAACCTGGCTCTTATCTGTTTATGTTAATGTTTATTTATTTATTTTGAGAGAGAAAGAGACACAGATGCACACAGAGCAAGCAGGGGAGGGGAAGAGGGAGAGAGAGAATCTCAAGCAGGCTCTGTGCTGTCAGTGCAGAGCCCAATGTGGGGCTCAATCTCATGAAACGTGGGATCATGACCTGAGCTGAAATCAAAAGTCTGACGCTTAACCTACTGAGCCACCCAGGCGCCCCTGGAACCTGTCTCTTCTATTCATGAGTTCCATGATGTTGAGCAAGTTACCTACCTTCTCTGAGGCTGCTGTGAGGATTTAATAGATTGATACACAGAAAACACTCAGTACAGCACATACCAACTACTCAATAAATGGCAGATGATAGTTATGTGGCAAACATTATATGAAGAGCAGTAAATTTTAATGCCTCACTTTAAATATTATAAACTACTAATGTTGTACTATCAAATGATGAGCTCTGAGACAGATGAGCTTAGTAAAATAAGAGGCAACACCAAAACTAGGTCCATGTATTCCTGTTTCATAGAAAAAGCACACGTGACTTGATATGGCCTGTGTTTCAGTCCTCTTTCCACATTACACAGACCAAAGCAGACAACCCAATCTATAATTATTCTGTTTACTGGTTTAACACTCATCTCCCCCTTCTAGAAGATAAGCTCCATGAGAACACATACCTTTATCAGTACTTAGAACAATACCTGGCTTGAAGTAGGTGCTCAATTATTAATAACCAAAAGCATGACCCATACAAAGAGGGAGCAGCTCCAATTTCCTCAGAAAATCATCAGGAAAGATAAACCCAGGGACAGATGGGGAGGGGAATGGGATTAGTGACCACAGGTTCCTTCAAGGCTCTTTCTGATTCTGGGAGTAGAAGATTCTAGTCTAATTAGTAAGTAAAATCTTCCTTTATGTACTTACCACCACAGTGGGGCAGGGGAGGAAAGAAACAAAAAGAAAAAAAATCCTGCAGTTGCAGTCCTGAATCTCCTGTTTTAAACCCTGAAATTCCACTGAGGTCCACTGAGTTAAAAAGGAAATGCCTTCCAAGGGCATTGTTTCCACACTGAGCAGGGCTCCAGACAAATCGGCGGCACAGACTGGAGTTCTGCAGAAAGGCAAACACACAGTCTGACCAGCAGGCTGACCAGAGCCTAGTCTGGCTTTCTTCTTGTGGTTCATGGCTGGGAAGACTGTCCTTCGTGGCGTGAAAAGCCCAACACACCTTCCACCTTTAGTCAAGGGCTAGGAGGGGACAGTTTGATAACCCCACTCCTTCCCCACCCCAATGAACTGGGTTTCCAGGCACCATTACCTTTGGAGGGAGTTAAGAATTCCCACCCAGGACCAGGGTGAAACCATTTTGTAGGATTCCAAAAGCTCTGCCTCCTCTATGCCTAGTAACTATGTTTTTCCTATTCATTCCCCCTATATCTCTAGGAACCATGGAGGAAGACAGCTAAGGCAATTCTGAGGCTTGATGGGAGGAAAATCTCAAAGCAACCACGGAAAGCTGGGCTATGCCACAGTAAGGGGCCCCCCGTACCCACCACCCAGGAGCCCAGGAGCCACGGTAGAGTACCTGACAGAACATAATGCTCAACCCGCCTTGGAAGCACTTCAAACACTGCTGCCCTGGGACCTTTCCTCCCCTACTCGGAACTGAGGATCCATTCAGTAGCCATGTGGGGGGCCAGTAATTAGCCTTCAGGACAACTTGTTTCTCCTGTGTGGCACTGAGGGTCTCCCATTTCCAAGAGTCCCGCAGCCCCCAATTTCTTGCAGAGTACACTTAACACAGAGTAAGGATTCAATAAACTCGACTTGGAAGAAACTTTAACATTTTGGTCTCAGAAATCCTCCCTTCTGGTAAAAGAACAGGAAAAGAAACCCATCCTTTCCCAGCTCAAGGAGGATAGAAGAGCTAGGGCCTTTGAATAAAAGGCCATTCTGAACTTCCTATCTGCCCATTTCTTACTCCCACACCACACCTCTACAGAGGCCTTTGCTATGATGCCCCAAAAGGCAAAGAGCAAAACTATGTCTGTAACTGGGTTATCAGAGCGGGCCAGGGGTGTAGGTGGGGGATTGGCTCAAATGTTAACTTCGCTGGGCGATACAGATTTGGCTGTCCCTGCCCTCTGGAGCCAAATTCGGCTTCACAAACCCTATAAAGCATCAGCATCACTCCTCCCCTCCTAGTCGGATCAGGCCTGTGAGTCAAGGGTCACACTGTTTCCTAGGAGCTACCAGAGTTACAGACCAGAGGCCTCAGGAAACAGCAGGGGTGGAGGAAGAAAAACCTTAGATAAGCAGGAGGAGGCTCCATCTGTGGCTGAATGGAGAATACAGGGACAGGTGGAGGAGCTGCCAACAAAGCTTTGGGAACAACTGTTCTTACCTGCAAGCTTCAAATGCCAGTCCACCACTGAGACCCAAACTACATTCTGAGTCAGACCCGCTTTCGGTGTGTTTTCCAAATCCGTTGGTCACGCCTGCCAAGGACACATAGTGTAAGCCTGAGTGCAGAAACCCCCCTTCCCCTGACACATGCTGCAGTGTGAGGTGGCCACCTGAGGAGGGGTGGAAAGGATGGTTGTTGCTTCCTGCATGGGAAATGGGTCTCGGGCAGTGGAAAGACCCTGATAAAGGTTTGGGGGAAATGTTGGCTAGGGAAATAAGTAGACCCTGCATTTTCCTTCTCATCCTTCTGGTTCAACTTGAAGGAAAACACAGCACACAGCTCACACCAGTTACTGTCATTTGGCTACAAAATGAAATACCAAGACTTCCCCACTCTGGCTGGCTCACAAGTCCCTAATTCTGCTTCTAATTTCAAGCCTCAATTATCAGGGAGTCTCCTCTGCCTCTTGGGGAGCCCACCCGCCTTGCCTCTTCAGATAAACACTCACGCCCTATCCATCACACAGCTGGCAACAGTGAGCTTCATTCTTTTGGGATGGTGTCAGCGGAGGCTGAGACAGGAGAAGGGCTGTGTCAGCCACACCCTGAGATCTCCAGCAGAGCTAGTCAGAGCTGGGGGACTTCAACAGATCTAGAGCAGACTGGACCTTCCTGGAGTGGGAAGACAGAATTCCCTGGGTTCTAAGCAAGGCTCTGAAATACAGGTCCTTTTTCCTCTTTAGCCTCTGCTTCTCCTTTTGTGAACATAGTATCTTCTTCTTTATAGAGGACAGTACTGAGTATGAATGGGAAGTCTGTTTATAGAAGGCGGCCGTATGGAAGCAAATGAAGACTGGTCATCCCAGGGACAGGAGGCGGCTCATCGGCTGTAGAGGCTTCAACTCTATTATCTGGTTCCTAACCACAATCCAGACAGAGTCCTACAAGTCTGGCAGCTGAGCCAAGTGCTTGAGATCTAAGTCACAGATACCTTGGCCAAAAAACTGTGAGGCAAGTTACACCACCTGTAAGAGCAGGTGCCTGAGCCAACACACCTGGACTCTAACCTGGCTCTGTCTCTAACATTATGGCTTCCGTTTAAATCACGAAGCCAGCTGTGCCTCAGCTGCCAAAGATCAATACCTGTTCTTGTGAGACTCCACTAAGGTCATACAGAAATATTCCTGGGTGCCAGGCCACTGTGATGGGGGACAAACAGATTCTAGCAGGTTCCCCAAGCAGTGGGCCCTCTTTAGGTTGGATGAGCCTGATATCCAGACCTATTTCCTATTAGAGGGATTTTTCATTTTTAGTGCACAGCATTCTCAGTGTTGTTTGGCTAGTCCTGATACAGTGCAGACAATGACAACAGTAACTGCTACCATCGACTGCTGTATGCCAAGTACTTTATACAGACTATTTCCAATTCTTGGAGCCCTGCAAGATAGATATCACTAGTCCCATGTTAGAAATAAGGAACAAGCTTGAAAGGTTAATTAATCTGCCCCAGGATACACAGGTGGTCAGAAGATGGGATATGAACCCAGGTCTGCCTAACTCCAAGCCTCAGACTCGATTCTATGAACTAATCTACTCCCTTAATATGGGGAAGCTTGGGCCAAACGGGAAGGGAAGGTATTGTTGGAAACAAAGTGTTAAGAAGGAAGAGAGAAGTATGTGCTAGCCAAATAGCCCAAGACCACCACATAAAAAGGCAAGAGAGGGACATGAAGAGCACAAGCCAAGAGTAGGCCCCTCCCCACCAAGTAAGCTCACCTCCCATATTTCACTAAGACTAAACCACACCATCCAGAAAAGAAGCCCTGCATATGCAGGCTCACCTCACCCATCCAGCCTTGGCTCCCGATGCTTCAGGAAGCCCCTCTCCAAACTGTCCTTCACAGGGCTTCTGTCCTTGCTTCCATACACCCAGGCCTGAGCCTTCGCTCCATCTACTCCCTTCTTTTCTGATCTCTTCCCACAGGGCCAGCTCAGGCACCACCTTCATGGAACCTTCCTGACTCCTCTAGCTCCTAGTTGCTAAACACCTCCAGCAGTGCTGTCACCTAACACATAATCACATACTGTCTGGCACCATAACATCTCTGCACCTTTGCTCCCCACTGGACCATGAATTCTTCCAGAGCTGGAACTCAGTCTGACTCATTGTATGACCCCCTGTGACCAGCTTGTGCTGGATGTGTAGTAAGGACCCTTTAGTATGGCAGCTGCCATTACCTACCTCTGGAACCTCATCTCTAACCATGCCCTGGCTAACTCTGCTCCAGCCACACTGGTTTCCCCACTATTCCCCAGGCATGCGGGCATGTTCCCACCACCAGGGCCTGTGCACCTACTAGTTTATCTTTTTGAAGTGTTCTCCCCCAGAAACCCAAATAGCCCATGCCTTCAACTCCCTCAAATCTTTACTCAAATGTCCCCTCCCCAAGTCTCCCCTGGCCACCTTCTCTAATACCACCCCAGTATCCCCTATTCCCCTTCCCTGCTAGATTTTTCTCCATAGCTTCTGATACAAGGTACAATTCACTCATTTGTTTTTAGTCTTTCTCCCCTACGAGGGAGATTTTTGTCTTCTGTTCAAGGACTTTTTCCCCCCCAGTGCCTAAATATCTGATGAATGAAGGAACTAAAGTCAAGGCAGGAACCACTTTATCATACATAGCTTTGCATTCCCTTCAAGGCCAAAGAAAGCCCCAGACACAATGTGGCCCTCTCAGATTACTTTCTCAAAGCCTCTTCTCCAGGCCACTACTCATGTGCCAGGCACAACTATAAGCTACGGATCCCTCAATGGTTCTACTGGCGTCCACAGGGACCATTAGGGAGGCAGCCAACTAGGGGAGGTGCTGGCTGGCAAGGCAAAGCAGGAAAGCAGATGAGAAGTAGAGAAGTCACAGGCGTGGTCACCTGTCTCCTCCTCCTGCTGGGGGGACCTCTCCCCTTCGCTCTCACTACAGCTCCTGCTCCTTGGCCGCTTCCGGGAGTGCCGTTCATCCTCGATGCTGGCCGGAGAGGCAGGAGAGCCCACTGTACCATGGTCCTCACCATTCTCTGGGGCCCTATCTGGGCTCCTCTGTAGCTTAACTCCATTTTTGGCCTTCTTGAAGAGGACGGATGTGCGGCGGCCCACGCCACTGAGTGGGGCACCAGCAGGGGTCTCAGGGGGCATGAGAGACACTCTGTTGATGCCATTGTCACTGAGCAGGCGTTGCAGGGGCTCACTCCCTATCTGCAGAGGTGATTTTTCCAAGAGCTCATCTTCTTCCACCTTTCTGGGCTTTAGGAATCGGCTTGGAGGCTTACTATCATTAATGGGTTTCAGAGTAGGGGGATCCGGAGGGGAGTCTTGCTCAGACAGGGAAGGTGCAGGCCCAGTGGGCTCGAGGGTTGGTGGGGGAGGCAGTATGGAGTCATCTGTTAGAGAAAAAGAGAACCTGCTTGAACATTTTAGAAAAGGTCTGCCCCTACAAGCCAGATAATGACTCTGATAAGCAAGAACCAAAGGCATTGGTTCTTGACATGTATCCCAGGTCTCCCATCTGAGGCAAAAAGAATGTAGGATTAAGTTTTATCTACATTAGTAATTCTAAACCCTATGTATGAGAATCATGTAGGAAGTTTCTTAAAAATTTCAGCGTCAAGGTCCGATCCAAGACCAACTGAAACTAAATCTCTAATGATGGGGTATTTTTTAAAAAAAGCTTTACCAGGTGAATCTGATGAAGTGAGAATTACAAAACATTACTCCACACCTGAGAAAGCTGAAAGCTACCTGGCTTAATCAATAATCAGTTAAGTCTCAGCTTCACAGATTAGAGGTGTACAGCTCTCATTAGACTCAAGTGTTTTCCCTTCTGTCAATGTGTTCTGTTTCTTATCACCCAAGTGAAGCAAGGAGGACAAGCAGAAAGAGTAAGTTTATAAATGTGAAAAAGTGAGAGCAAGTAAGTTAAATCAGTGGCTCCCAAACATGTCTGTTCACTTACTATCTTGAAACTTTTAAAATTAGAATTTCCAAGCCACAGCCCAGACTTCCTTAATCTGAATCTCTGGGATGTAAGGCCTGGGAATTTTGTTTTGAAACCCTCTGGAAGAAGCTGTTGTAGCCGGTCAGTGGGCAGGACTCTGCACGGCCACAGCCCAGGAGTGGGATACAAGTGGCATGCTGGTTGCCACACAGGGAATCAGGAAGTCACTGCCAAATGTGACCTCCCAGCCACGTCCTTATTCTCAGCCAACCTAAAATAAAATGGGCCATTCCTTGCAGTTTGGGCCCTGGAGAGAACTACCCTCTGGAGATAACTCCGAACCCTTCTAGACTGTGTGGATGACAGACCCTCCCCAAGCTGTAGGCTCAGCTCTGAGGACCTGTATTAAGGGAGACAATTCTGTCCCCAACGAAGTGGGGAGGATGGAAAGCAGCTCAGTTTTAAGGCTGGGTCTCTGAGAATCACTTCCCCAGATGTCTCTTGCAATCTGACCTTTCTGCTTAGGATGGGCCTGTAGACTTGGCCAGCTGGGGTCAAAGCCATGAGGTAGTTCAAGAAGCCAGACCATCTTTAGGGTCTTTCTTCCTTTTCTGTCCTCCCACACCCACAACCTAACCTGCTCTAAAAAAGCCTATCTACATGACGGTAGATGAGCAAATATTTAACTCATATGTGCAATATAGCCATTATCAGGTACAAGATACTGTAATACTTCTTTATTAGTTAGTACAGAGCTGCTGGGCCCCAGCCTCTAAAACTCCCCAAACCTGTCCACAATCTAGCAACTAAATATCCCCATCAGTGGTCCCCAGAACCGACTCCAATGCAACAGCCAACATCTACTCTGATGAATTTTGGTCTCTACTGATTATTAAATATCTTGAATATCATCCCTGGATATACATGGAAGCATGACCTCTCCAAGGATTTTTGCTTGCCCACAAGGGTCTGACCTAAACTCAGGAAAGGATGCTTGCACCATCCTTGAGATTTTAGCTTAACCCTTACTCCCTTAGTTTGGCCTCCAACCCCCTGTCTGCCCCTGATTGTCTCACCTCTGTCCCCATCATCTTCTGGCTCCTCCTGTGGGGCCTGCTCCAGCACAGCCACATCCCCCTGGGGCCCTGCTGGCAGCTCCCCATTGGACACAGTCTTGTTCAGTGATGGTGGCTGTGGTGGTGGTGGCTGTGCCAGCTTCTGCCGAAGGGCATTGATCTCCCTGCGCAGCAGGCGGACGCGACGGGTCCGGGCCCCGCTGGACCGCATGGCGCTCACCAGGTCGAATTTCTCCAGCAGCTCCTTCAGCTGCACCTCCGGGGACAAGTGGGCCCGGTTCTCTGGGATGAGGATGTTGTCCACTGCCAGGGAGAAGGGAGGACAGAAGGGCTGAAGGATCTGCCCAGCCCAGGGCAAGGAGAAGGGGCTGAATCCTTTGGATGCAAAATATTCTCCTGGAATGCCTGGGCCAGTGGCTTCCAGCAGCGTCACTGTGGGGCCCTGGCCCTGGTAACACCGTTGCCCGGAGGGCAGCCACAGGGACAAGGTCAGAATCTGGGAAACATCTGCAGGAAGCTGTTCACAGTCATAATTACAGGCTCTGTGGAGCAGGCACGAGGCAGCTTGGCAATCTCCTGGGCCTGAGTGACTGGCTACTGCCATCGAGAAGCAGAGAGCAGGGGCAGGCAGAGTGTGGGGCTCAGAGGCAATTCCATTTTTCTGGTCCTCTACTTGCACTCTTCTGAATGAGCCAGACATACACTAGCATTGCACTCTCCCTGCCCCATGCTCTGGACGCTGTATAGAGGGCATCCAGAAGAGGAAGACCCCTGGTAAGGATTTAAGTTTTCAAACAGACAGCCAGTACCTGATTCCTTTTCCTACCATTCAAGAAATAGTGAATTCGTTAAACTTTAGCTCCTAGAACTATTGCAAGCCACAAGCAGGAATATCCCAGTCTGGGCCTACCCTCAGCTCTCCTTGTGTCTACCCTAAATAGCTCCAAGGCCCACCCTGATCCCTGGCTCTCTGGGCTCCATCCCTGTGCCTCCTCTTGGTCCCTCTCCTCCCCACCCATCCAAGGCTTCTCACCGTCTTCCCAGGAGAAGCGGTAAAAGTCCTCCAATTTGGGTGACTCAGGCAAGTGGGTGCCCCTCTCGGGGTCATAGCCGATGTTCTCTGCCTGCCGCCGGGCATGCCGCAGGATGGCCCCTCCCAGGTCCCGCAGGCGGACAGCTGCTCGGTGGAAAATTGTGTCTTTAGCATTATACTTCATGCAGTTGGTAACTATAAGGTTAAAGTCCTCCTCAAACTCCTCCAAGGTGCGGTACAGGTGGGACTCCAGCTTCCGCCTCATGGTAGAAAAATCCATTGGCTTGGATATGAATTCCAGGTAATCTGGAACCTAAACATATAAAACCTGTACAATTACAACAACCATTTACTAGCCAAACAGGTGCACCCTTCACCAGCACTCTTGCCTCCCTATTTTCTGGTTTGGCACGCTGCACAGTCAGAGCCCCAGGGCCCTGGCCCACCCTGGCCTGCTAACTCCTCACCATGGGCAAGTCTACTAGCTTTGCCAGAAACCCCCAAGTGTCATACACCCTGTGGCCTGACCCCTTCCTGGCCTACTCAGACCCTGTTTCCAGTCCAGGAGGGGCTCACTGCTCAGGAAGTGGTGGGGGAACTTGCCTCACTCAGGTTGACAGGTTCGGCAAAGATGTGTGCCGGATCCTTCTCCTGCAGCAAGTCCAGTGTGGTTCTCAGCAGAACATTGAATGGCATAAGCTCCAGCTCCATCGCGGCCTGCTGGACTTTGACCTGTGCAGAAGGTGGAAAGAGATCAGGACACCCTCTGCGAAGAGGCACCAAACTTTTTCTTGATTACTTTTACCAATCACGTACAACAAATTTTCACAGGATATTAAGCTGACCGGTATATGAGGAGAGATCACCCAACTTTCAGCCTAGAAATAATGACCAACAGCTACTGCTGTGTGAATGTTCCCTACGTATCGAGCACCGTACCAAAACTTACAATAACAGTTAACGCTTTCATAGTCCTTCCTAAATGCCAAGTAACATTCTAACCATTTTATGGAACATTAACAACTATATCAGGTAGGTACAGATGAGGTGTTTTACATGGAGAAAACTGAGGCACAGAGAGACTGACCGGCCCAAGGGCACATAGCCAGTAATGAGCAGAATAGGGATTTAGTCTCAGCCTGATTCCAGTGTGTGCTCTTGACTACTATGCCACACTGCTTCTCTACTTATGTTACTTTGATTAATCATCACAATAATCAGGAGGGAGAAATTATTATCCTCATTTTACAAATCTGGAATCTGAGATTTGGAAGTATAATGAGGAGTCACTAACCCAATGAGATAGGACTTGAACCTAGCTTTGTCTTAGTCCAAAGAGCACACTGATGATTTAAAATGTGACTCGGGTCAGCATTCCCACTTAGTATGCTAAGCTATTGATCCCATTGGCCTTGAGGCCATCTTGGGATAACTAAGGCCTCTAGGCTCACCTCCTCAGGCAGCAAGAAGCCTCACATATATACAGTGACAGCAGGACATTGCACAAATGTTATTTTCTATGTATGCCCTAATGCTAAAAGGTTGGGAAGCCACAGATTAGATTATGAAATGTTTCTTCTTCTTAGTGACATCAAAATAGGCCTGACTGCTTCCTTTCCCCTTTTATCTCTCTGAACCAGAGGCAAGAAGAAAAGCTCAGCTGTGCGACCAAGACTGGGATGGCACAGACAGTCTGAATCCATAGAGAAGGTCCTGAGATGTCCTCTATGCCACCCACACACACTATGTATGGCAAGAGCTGCCCAGTCTCAGAGATGGAAACTCAGACTACAGGTCTACAGAGAGAAGGGCTCGTGCTGGGGCTGAATAGTGAAGTAGGATTTGGAGAAAGAGAGAAAGGAACATCTTTAACCCAGGCCTCTGAAGCATGCAAGGAACAGCTGCTATTCCTAGACTGGAGAGAATGGTTTGGGCTTGTCACTGATCCAATTAATAGTATTTACTCTCTGCCCTGTGCAGAGTGCTGCAGTAGACACTTCAGGGAGACAGACTATCGATAATGGTGATGCTGACAGCTGACACTTCTATAGCTCCCACTGCATGCCAGGCACTGTTCTAAGCTCTTTATATATAGTAAGTCATCTAATTTTCACAACCTTCTGGTGTAGGTTCTATTATTACCCCCATTTTACAATCAAGGAAACTGAGGTATAAAGAGTTTAGCAATTTACCCAATGTCACATAAACACTAAATGACAGAACCAGATATAAAGCCAGGTAGTCTGGTGCCACAGTTCATATTCCCAACCCCTCTGTTACACTACTACTTCAATGTTGCCCATGCTTAGAGGCTTAGAATCTCCTTGAGTCAAAGCTGGCAATTTGTTTTTAATTTTTTTAAATGTTTATTTATTTTGGGGAGGGGGAGGGAGAGAGGGAGAGAGACAGACAGAGTATGTGCGCACACAAGTGGGGGAGGGGCAGAGACAGATAGAGATACAGAATCTGAAGCAGGCTCCATACTCTGAGTTGTCAGCACAGAGCCCGACGTGGGGCTCGAACCCATGAACCGTGAGATCATGACCTGAGCTGAAGTCAGATGCTTAACCGACTGAGCCACCCAGGTGCCCGAGGTTGGAATATTTGAATGATTCAAGACCATAAGGGCCAAGTGAAAACTCTCAGAAGCTCCCAGGCCAGCCGCAATGCCCGTCAGAATGGGCTGAGAAGCTTTTCAAAATACTCAAGGCCAGACTCCTGAGATTTTTTTGGTCAGAAACTCCAGGGATGGGCTCAGGCATATGATAATAGCTTATGCTTGAGGCCACCAGAAGCTGAATCCCCATAGTTAGAAGCCATGTGCAGCACCATACCAGTACAGAGTAGGCAGGCTTTGGAGGGCAGGAAGGCAAGAAAGGTGACACCAGGCAGAGGCTCCTGGCTCTCCTGATGCCACACTGAGAGCAGGAGAAAAAGATTCTGAACAAGAACCCTGGAGCTGGGGGCCCTTCCTCACCTGTTCTCGCTTGAGCTTCTCTCTTTTCCGAATCAGCTCAATCAGCAGCCGTGCCCGCTCCAAGTCATGCCGGAGCTTCTGCCAGTATTTCAGCTCTTCCTTCACTGCACTGGTCTTCTCATCCTGCTCTCGCTGCAAGAAGGACAGGAAAGGAAGGAGGAGCTGGGGGCCTCCCTTTTACCCAGAGTGCCCTCCCTGTTCAAGTCTCACGGGGCCTCGGCAGGTGACAGCCCTTGACCCTTGCTGACCCACACTCCCGAGAGCCCTTCCACCCCTCCCTCTCCACCCATGCCCTCTTTCTCTGCTCCCCCAGCCTCGCAGCAATGTTTCTTGCATTGCCCCACAATAACCTTCACTGCTGGAGTGAGATATGTGACTGCTTCCTCTACCCCTGAGGACACCAGGGGGCAGCTGTGCCTCTCAGGGATAGAAAGAATTTCAGAAGGAAAACTAATAGACACCTCAAGGTGGAAAGAATTTCACCCTACAGCTTCGACTTGGCTAGAAAGCAAAGTGAAGTTCTTACTACCAGCCTGTACTAACTGACTTGACCATATTTTGAAATACCACCAGCACCAAAAAAGATGATTCCTGCCCTAAAAGAGGTTACAGTATAGTTGGGGGAAGGCAGAGGCCTAGGGTTTGACACATAAGGGCACAGTAGCATAAAGACAAATAATAAAAACTCAACAGATAAACTGAATACAAAATGTTAAGAGAATGTAAAATAGAAAGGATCTGAGTGGGTTGGGGTTAGGTCTGGGAAGGCTTCCGGTGAAAGCACTCTCACTAGGGGTTTACGGTAGTGATGGACACGGATGAACAAAGCAGTAAGGAACCAAAGGGACCACAGAGAAGAAGTGTTGGAAGAAGCAGAATTAGTGATTTTTTGCCTGGTGAAAAAAAATGGCCTGGCCAGAGCAGAAAAGCTGGATAACCATAAAAGTTAAGCAAGATCCAGGATTCAGCTGATAAGAAGGCTCAAACTCCATGCAAAGGATCCTGGATGTGGCCTGCCTGGAGAGGGGGAATATATTCTGGAAATGGAAGTGACAAGATGGAAAATAGTATGTGAATGAGACAGTATCAGTAGTACAGCAAAGAAAGAATCAGAGGTGGGAGACCAACTAGAAAGCTACTGCTGAAATTAAGGGGGCAATGGGTGAGCAGGGGAGCTGTAGAACAGAGACAAAGGATCAGATACTGATAAACTCCTCCAAAGTAGCATAAGGGATGATTAACTGTGGCTTGTCATGGAGGGAAGAATCAAAAGTAACTCCAAGGTGGGGAAATGTCTGAGGTCAGGAGAAAGAAGGTTCCAAGTCAATATTAGGGAAATACATTTATGAGAGAAGAATAATGAACTCAGTTTCCAATATATGAATTCTAGGAAACAACATCTACAAGAACATCTATGGTGTCTCTGCCCCAGGACTGAGGGCAGAAAAAAGGGATGAGGACAAGAAAAGAAACCTGCCACACTTATTTACAACTATGAGAGTGTACAGCTCTCCAAGCCAATGGGCAGGCAGCACAGTCTCTGGGAATGTTAATATTGCAGTCAAAGGGTGGAGGAGGAGCAAAAGGGTGTGACAGAGAAGCTCTAAGACAAGGTGATCCATGGTGACAAATGTAGCCCAATGGACAATACAATGAGAATCTGAGGTAAGGCTTGCTAGGCTGGGAGGAGGTGGCTGATGTTCTAGGAGAAGCTACAGGGGAGCAGGTGGACCATTTCAAGGAAGGACGAGATGCAGACTTGCACTTCAGGATTTTAGTTACAAAAGGCAAAAGTGAAATCAGATAGAACCCAGAGGGCACCAGAGTCACGTAAAAGATTGCTTCATCTCTGGGGTAGCGGTGTGGAAATATTTAAAGGCAGAAGTAATGGAGCAAGTGAAGAGGGAAAAAGAAGTAAACAGTAAAAAAAAAAAAAAAAAAAAAGTCTCTCACGAGGCTTCCACCATCTCAGAAAACAGTAAACATGCAGCAACTCCGTGGCTAAAATGCCACAATTGGCCAGGCTGTGTGCTACAACTGAGATGGCACATTTGTGTGTTTTCTATGAAACATTTTTGGCAGATGTCAGTATAGTGTGTTAAGGAAAGTGCTCCTTGTCCTAATTCATGCAACATGGCCACCTGGCTCTCATTCAGCCCATTCCTTCCTTTCTGCCATGTCTGCAAGGTTTTCCCCACATAATGGAAAGTTGGGCTTATTCTCCATTCTCCCCTAGAATATGCTTCAAAGTCAAGCCTCTCCCATCCAGAAGGAGCTGCGGTCTGGTCCCAAAGACTCTACAGTGTTGGAGGTCATTCCTGGGCTATGCCTCCTGGAGGGGTGACCGCCTACAGGTAAAGCCTCTGCAGAGGGCTCAGGGAGGGGTTACCCCAACCATCATTTCTTCTCCTTCACCCTCCACTTCCTCCATCATCTTCAATCACTTCACCTACCTGCTCGGCGTTTCTTTGGGACTGCAGGTGGGAATGCAGGCGCCGGATGAGGGGGACACCGTTCCGTGCCTGCCGCTTCAATAGCCAGTAGTTGTGAAGCCGCTGTATGAATTGGTTTTTCCTCTGAAAGGAGAGACCACTACAGATCTTGTTCAACCTTGAGTGGAGGCACAGGGAAGTGAAAGACAAGGTCAGTGGGCAGCCCTGATTATAGCTTCCTATTCAGACCCTGGTTCATTTCTGAACCTTATATATAAAAGAATATAGGATAAAGTGGTCAAATGCCTAACCTCAGAGAAAGGCTTAAAAAAGACAGCAAAGTTAAGCAGCTCAGATTCAGCGTGAGATATATCGCCTGATTTTCTACTTCCTACCTTGCAGTCCTGATTCTCCAAAAGAACCCTCTCCCAGGAACCCTGTTTCCTACAATCCTAAGAAACAGGCCTGTGCCCCATACCCCTACACTTCTCTTGATAAAAGCAGCAAAAGAAGGCAGGAACTTGAGTAAGCTATAGGCAATGTGGTCACTGTTTCCAGCCACCCTGTGGCTGAAGGTCTCCCCAGACCAGGGAATAGTCGATAGCCAAGCTGGAAGGAAAACTAGTAGAACTACACCAGGCTACTGCTTTCTGAGCTCAAACGCAACACCTTGGAGTTGTCTGACCCCTGGTTTTTAATTAAAGATCTCAGCAGCCTAAAAATGTCTAATTTTGAACCAAATGAAAAAAAAAAATGGATAAGAGGATGGAGAATCTGAAAACTTAACTGGCTAAACTAACCCAATAGAGAAATCTTAAAGTAAGGATTTAAGCCAATAATATGTGGGGACGATGGAGGGGTAAGTGAAAGGGAAAGGAATTAATAAACCTATAATCTTTATGTTAACAGCCCTGTTGCGAAGTGGGTAACATTATTCTCATGGTAACAAAAGATGGAAAGGCAGCTTAGGAAGAGAGGCTGAATAAACTATCAAAGTCACTAATGCAGCTAAAAATATGGTGGCGCAGTGCGCCTGGGTGGCTCAGGCGGTTAAGGGTCTGACTCTGGCTCAGGTCATGATCTTGCAGTTTGTGGGCTCAAGCCCCGCATTGGGCTCTGTGCTGACAGCTTGGAGCCTGGAGCCTGCTTAAGATTCTGTGTCTCCTTCTCTTTCTACCCCTCCTCCACTCACGCTCAGTCTCTTAAAAATAAACAAACATTAAAAATAAATAAATAAGTAAAAAATAAATAAACAATGGTGGCCCTGGATGGGATTTGAATCAATGATCCCTCCGCTACACCATCCTGTGTCCTAAAATTGGTTATTCACACAGTAAGCAAGGTCTCAGTGCCCCTGCTATGTTTCCCCCACTTCCTCATCTCGCTGCACTGAAAGGAAGGTTAAGTGTGGCTAAACAAGAAAGTAAAACCTAACAAGGGTGGGCATGTTGGGCTGGACATTGATCACCTAGGCCTTGTGCCTATCCAAGGTCAGACATTCCTGCCCCAAAGCCAAGCTTAAAAAACCAAGACCTAGGCCTTTCCCCAAAGAACAGATTCCCCACCAATGCCCATGCCAAGCACACCTGCCCAGATGCAGGCAGCCCCCTCCCTCTACAACCTCTTGGCTATGGAGGGTCCCAACAGCATTTGTGCAAGTAGAAAAAAGAATAATAATAAAATAGCAGCAGCAGCAGCAGCCACCATTTATTGAGCACTTACTATTTACCAGGCACTGTGCTAAGTGCTTTACTTATATTATCTCATTTATTTCTCACAACAACTCTATCAGGTTCATTAACAAATAAATAAGACTTGAAGAAATAACTTGCCAAAGTTCACATGGGTAGTTAGCGACAGGAGCAAGATTCAAAAGCAGGTCTGTCTGGTTTCTTAGCCAGCATGCTAACGCCTCTGCAAGACACATCTATAAGAGCAGATATGACAACCAAAAAGTCTAGTCCCAGGGCACAGCCACCCTACAGATGTTACTAAGCATGAACTCCAGTCAACATCAGGGAAGAGGGTAGCCTACAACAGCTCTGTGACTAGAAGGCATTTCCAGTTGACTGAATTCTAACTCCAGTCATGGCTCACAAGAGCCTCTCCCTCCTGCTCTGCTCCGCTCTTATGTCTCCTTCCCAGACTGACAAGTCTGTTTGCCCGTTCCTTACACAACTCATTCCCCACTACCCTCTAGCACTCTTTTCTCCCTATCCTTTTCAACAAGAGAGACAAACAGCAGGAACAGAGCCTGGAGGCATCATGAGTTCCAGCTCATGGTCAGGTTCTGTTGCTTTCCACCTGGTTCCAGCCCTTTGAACAGGACTTGGCATATAGTAAGTGCTCAATAAACATCTCGTTGAATGAATAAAGGAGTGAACAACTTTACCTCCTGTTGCCGCAGTTTCTTCATCTGGGGGTGTGGGAGAAGGTGCAAGGACTACATTAGATTAAATAATCTTCAAGATTCCTTCCTACTCTAACACTGTATACTTTGCAAAGAATATCACCCTTGAGATGACCTTCCAATGAAAAATCTTTCCTGTCTCTGGCTTTTCTGCCCTCTAACAGCTATTTCTCTAATGGTTTAAAATAGATACAATGATGTCTCTACAGACTCACTAGGGGCCATGGTGGCTTAGACATACAGTTGAGCTGAGTGATCCTTTTCCCCCTAAATCTAAAGCTTCTCAAGAAGAGAAATAGCATATCCTCCCCACACCACCACCCCTTCACAAAAAGTCTCCATCATTCTCAGATTAGAGCCTTCTAGATAGCAGGTACCCATACTGACCCCTTAAAACAGTGGTTCTCAGTTCTATCCCCCCAGGGGTTTTTGGAAACATAGAAGACTGTCACAAAGACCAGGCAATGAGGGAGTGGATACAAATGGCACTTACAGATCAGGGATGCTAAACATCAAGAAATGTATGGGACAGTCCTAATGATAAACGATCATCCCATCCAAAATGCCACTTGTGCACCTGTTGAAAAATGCTGCCTTAGACATCCTTCACCTGGGTTTCTAAGCAACTTAATTTTGTCTCACCTTGAAGCCAAGGAAACACTGCTGTCAGGGCACAATCAAAACCACAAACCAGACCAGGGACCAAAGGAGAAGTCTAAATTTGAGGGCACAGAAGAGAACAAATGTTCACCAACCATGCTTGGGGAAGGAGGTCCTGGCTCAGGGCCAGCACCAGCCCAACCAGAAACCATCGGTCCATGTGGAGACCTCCTGACCAAGCTTACCTATATGAGGGGATCTGTGGGACAGTGACCATGGGGATAGTGGAGGGTGTATCTCGGCCCATTTCCTCTGGCTCCTTCTTGATTTTCTGCTTCAAAGTCATCTTGTTCTTCTTGGGCACTCCCTTGAGGGGGCCACCTACCCCGCCTTGGCCTTCATCTTCCTCCTCTTCTTCTACCTCTTCCTTCTCTTCCTCCTCTCCACAGCCCTCCTTCAGGCCTTCCTCATCCCCAGCCTCACTGAGGCTTCCAGGGGAGTCACCCTTCCTCCTAGAAGTGGCAGCACCTGGCGGCGAGTGGGCCTCACAGTAGGCAGTCTTGCGTACTGTGAAGATGGTGCCATTGAGGCTGGTCTCACGCATGGGCTCAATCTTCATGAAGAGCCCAGCCCGCTGTGCACATGTCACATGGAAGGCTGTGTAGCAGTTCACCTTATGGCACTGGATGGCTGCACCCAGCCCCTTCTGCTTGCAGATATAACAGGTTAGTTTCCAGCGGGCAGGTGGGATGTTGTCAATGCCCTCAATGGGCTCCAGGAACACGGTGTTAGCGAAGCAGACTTCAGGGATCCAGATGGCACACACCACGTGGGCCCAGTGCCCATCACTGGTCTGTTTGAAGGCGCCGCCCTTATTGGGGCAGAGGACGCAGTCCACAGGTCGGGAGGGAGACTGTAGGCAGCAGCGGCATAGCCACTGGCCCTCAGGGATGTAGGGGACACCGTAGCACTCCTGGTGTACAGCCAGGTTGCAGATATCACAGAAGAGAATGACATTGCTGTTGTGGCATTCGTCATCCAGGCACACACAGCAAAAGGCGTCTTCATCAATGAGTGACTGCTGGGCCCCACTGCTGCGACTCTCCAAGTATGACTCCTTCTCAAGCCGGTCTACCAGCAACTCAAAAGTGTCTGCTGACACCAAACTGTGCCCATCTACTCGCCGCTTCTCATTCACCATGTCCAGCCAGGCAAGGTCCTCCTCATCCATGTCGTATTCTACCTCCGCATCCAGGTCTTCAGGTGGCTTCTCGATGTAGCGGTAGTAGGCAGCAGGCAGTGGGGGTGCTTCTGGCTGGCTGCCTGAGTCCACCATGCGAAAGCTGGGTTGCGGGAGGTGGAAGGAAGTGCCGGATGCATGCTTGGAACAGGACTCCTTCTTCTTGCCCTTGGAGGAGGGTTTTTTGGACTTGCCAGGAAACTGAGGCTGCTCACTGTTCTCCTTGTTACTATTGCATTCGGTGATATCCTGGGCAGTCAGCTCGTCCTCTGTGATGATCTTGAGTGGGTCATAGATGCTGATTCGATGCAGGCGTCCATCGATGTCCACCTCGACAATCCTTTGGGCCTGAGCATATGTCAGGGTCTCCCGAGTAGGTGAGCACTTCAGACTGTAGGGAGATGGGGAGCGCCGACCCTCGGCATTCTGCCGCGACTTCCGGCGCGGCTTCCTCATGGCACCTGGGAACCAAGGGGACAGGCCTAAGGAGAAACCAGGAAACTGAGTTGAATGTTCAGGCATGCACTCATTCACCCTTCCATCTGATCGAATGGCCACCACGAAGACTGTCTGTTCCCTCTGCCTGAACATCCTGCCCCTCAGACATCATCCGCACAGCTTGCTCCTTCGCTTCAACTTTTTTCACAAACACTGCTTCTCAATGAGACCCTCTCTGACCATTCTATCTTAAACTGCAAATCTCTTTCCCCCATCAGCAATCTTTCATTTTGCTTTATTTTTCACTATGACACTCACCATTTTTTATCATGCTATGTAATGTGCCTATTTATCATAAATGTTTGCTTCCTTCCGTTAGAATGCAAGCTCCATGAGGGGAAGATTTTTGTCTATTTTGTTCACCGCTGTATTCCCAGCACCTGGAATGATACCTGGCTCCTTAATAAGCACTCAATAAATATTAGTTGAATGAAAGGAGAAATCAAACCTGCATGGTCCCTGCCTCTAGGTGCTCCGTCTAATTGGAAGGACAGAAAAGTAAACAGATCTTGGGGCGCCTGGGTGGCTCAGCCGGTTAAGCGTCCGACTTCGGCTCAGGTCATGATCTCACAGTTCGTGGGTTCAAGCCCCGTGTCAGGCTCTGTGCTGACAGCTCAGAGCCTAGAGCCTGCTTCGAATTCTGTGTCTCCCTCTCTCTCTCTCTGCCCCTCTCCCACTCATGATTTGTCTGTCTCTCAAAAATAAATAAATGTTTAAAAAAAAACTTTAAAAAAAGAAAAACAAATCATTACAAATGATCATTACAGATCATTACAAAACAACACAGGGAGAGATCTAAAATTCTAATGATGTCCTACATAACGCTGTGGGATACCTACCTATGGAAAAGGATGGGGTGGTTAAGGGTTCAGAAAAGAAGAAAACAAAAAGAACAGCCACTTTTAAGCTGTGTACATCAACAGTGGCCCCACCAGAGGATCAAAAGCTCACAGGTCTAAAGCCCTCTCCCAACCCATCTTACAATGATCAGAAACCCTATCCCCTAACCACACCCAGGAGTGAAGAGGTGAAGGCACCTGAAATGTCTACTATGTACAGTCTAAAGACTTCAAACTACAGTATAAAGGGCTTTCTCTGGAAAAGGCAGCTTTGAGGATGCACTGGCTAATACATTTCTAAGCAGAAACACTGGAAGCTCTGGGAGTGGTCCACAAGTGGCACTGAAGTTTTAAGTGGCCTATCTGAGACCCTCATTGGACCCAAGGCCAAGATGATTGGGGCAACATCTGAGGTAAACTCTCAATGCATTCTCTTACCTCAGAAGTCCCTCTCTCCCCAAATCCTTACATTTAGTTTGCCCCTGTGCAACAAGGAGAAAGCCCTTAAGTTTCCCATATCATTCTCTGGATACAGGGAATCATGACAAGCTCATAAGGAGCTACGGCAGCAGTTACTGAGGCCATCACTACTGAGAAAGACATTTGGAGGTACGGGGCTCCAAGTGTGGGCAGAGACTTGGAAAGGTAACACCAGTGAGAGGATTTCAAAGAGAAAAAGAGTCTGTCAGCTTGGTTGCAGGATCTACCACCTTTAATCTATAAAAGCAAAGATGATGATGATAATTTAGCACACTTTCGCAAACTACAAATCCTTTTCCCTTTTTTTTTTTTTTTTTAATTTTTAAAGTAATTTCTACCCTCAACACGCGGCTCGAACTTACGAGTCTGTGATCAAGAGTCACATGCTCCAACTGAGCCGGCCAGGCACCCCAATCCCTTTTACTTTTAATTATTTCTCTCAACTAGCTTGGGAGGTAGGATAGATATCATCGTCTCCATTTTACAGATGAAGAAACAGAAGCTCAACAAGATGTCACTCGACCCAGAGGCAGTGAGTGATAAAGCTACAGTTCAAACCCAGGTCTCCTGACGGGTTGAATTCATCTCCCTGGGAAGGAAGACCACCACAGAGATGCCCTGATCTGGTTCAAAAAGAGGCTCTCTCTGGGGCGATCTAGGTTCCAGCCTTGGTCCCGCGTGACCTGGAGAAAGTCACTGAATCTCTCTGTGCCTCCACGCTCCACCAGTAAAATGAAAAACTCTACCTCTTAAGCGTTGCTCTTGGTCAACAGAGACTTATCACCACCCTTGTTTAAAAGGCCTTCCAATCCCCAAGTGTGACTGAAACACACAAACAAACACCGACTTGGCTGAGGAACAGTGGCGGGCAGGCACACGACCCATTGGGAACAAAAGGCAACAGAATCATCCCAGCAATTCTGTCCAGGTTCCAGAGACCCTTGGCCACTACATGCCTGACAAATGCCAAGTCCCTGGGGGTAGCCCAGGCCAACAGACCTGCCTCACTGCCCCCATGCCTTCGCGGGCAGGGAGAACCTCGCAGAAGTGTGAAACCCTACCTCGGTACTAACCTGAAATCCTGAAAGAGTTTAGAGGGTGTGGACCCTCCTTTGTTAAAGCGCTGTATGTTCTTCCTCCCTACCGGCTACCACCTCCTTGGCAGCGTGGGGTAGTCCTCACCCAAGCAGCAAGTATCTAAGGAAAACCTCTTGGGTGCTCCCCAAGCCTCCAGGCACCGGGGGAGGGGGGCAAATTCTGGAGAGGGAAGGGCGGCTGCTGAGGAAAAGGAGTTTCGCCCGCAAGGAGCTTACAGTCCAGCTTTTTGGCGGGAGCGTCTCATCCCACACAGCCCTTCCCACAGACACGCGTCCAAATACCCCCAACACCCCCAGAGGTCTCCTCAGCACCCCCGAAGCCCCACTTGCCCACCCCACCCAGGTCCCCGAAGAACGAGGAGTTTCTGCAATTAGACCCTACCCCCTGTACCCCCACGAGATACTCAGGAGACAAGGGAGAACCCCAGCCAAGGCTCCTGCCCCTTTAAAGGGGCACCTCTTCCAGAAAAATCTTGACCCTTCCGAGGAGAAAGGAGGGAAATAACATCTCCTCCCCCAAGGGGAGGGGGGCGAGCGCGCCAGAGACAGACTGACGCGCAGTCCGACCCTCAGACAGAGAAAGCTAGCGCCAGCGAACCAGCGGGGCAGAGAGGCGAGCGCCCATTGGTCGCCTCACCTGCCCGTCAGCAGAAACCAGGGGGCCAAGGGCCGTTCGGGGGGCGGAACCTTCTTCTGGCCTGACCAACTGGAGAGCATGGCGGGGGCGGGGCTCGGCGGCTCGCCAGCCAGGGCCGGGGGGGAGGGAAACAAGATGGCGGCTGCGGGAGGGGGTCCTCGCTTTTCAGCTCCCCCCTCACCCGCCTTCTCCTTCCCCGCCGCCGCCCTCGCTCCAGGAGAGCGCTTTCGCGCCGCCCCCGCCCCGCTCGGGAAGCCCCCTGCTTCCCTCTCCCTGCCCCCCCCCCCCGCGCGCGCAGTCCCTGGTCCCCGTAGGCCCCGCTGCCCCCGCCCCCGCTCCGTTCGGCCCCTCTGCCACCCCCATTACCTCAGCCGCCGGCCCGGCCCCACCGTTCGGGGCCCCTGGGCGCGGGCGGGCCGGCCGTCGAGCAGGTCGGCGCGGCCCTGGGAGCGGAGCGCGGCCTCCTCCCGCGCTAGCCTCCGCGGCCACCGCCGTGCCCCCTCCCGGCCCGCGCAGGGGCCCCGGCCCGGCCGCCGCCGCCGCTCCCGGGGGAGGAGGGGGAATGAAGCCGCTGCCGCCGCCGCTGCCGCCACGGAGCCCGGCCGAGGGGAGGGAGGGATCAGCCCCCAGGCAGGATCCGCCCCTCCGGCCTCCCCCCCGCCACCTCCACCCCTTCCCTCGCTCCCTCCCTGGCTCCGCGGGCTCTCCCGCTGAACAGGAGCGAGAGCGCGAAAGAGGGGGGAACGCGAAGAAAATCCCCCCGCCCGTGCCCGGCGCAGCGGCGGCCGGGGCGGCGCGGAGAGGAGCGCGGAGCCGCCGCCGCCACGGGGCACCGTCCCCGGCTCGGCCTCACGGTGGCGGTGCGGACGCGGCAGGGGCGCGGAGCAGAGACCGGCTCTGCGCCCGCCGCGGCCGTGGCTCACCCCGGTGTACCCCGCCGCCGGGCGAACCCCACAAGACAGCGGGGGACGTTCGGGTCTGGTTGGGAAAGACCGGCATCCCTAACTCCTTGGAGTGGTCAGTCGTCCACTCCCCCTGCTCCTGCGAGAGGTGGCTACGGTTTGGGGCAACAAACCCCCTACCCGAGCTAGAGGGCCCCTCCAGAGGTTAAGGCAGGGGAGTCATTGGAGTCAAAACCCGTCTGTAGTTTCTTGGGGTGCAGGTGCCTGTATTCCTCCCAGAAAGTCGCCCTCCCTCCCTGGCCGTGCGCTGGTCCGGAGGACAAAGGTCTGGCGATGTCCATCCCCTCCCCCAGTGAGGACAGCCGGGAAAGACCCTCTGTTGTGTACAGGTGAGCGTCTTGTTCCCCATAGGACATCCTTCTTAAGAAACAGACCTGACTTCGTTGTGCCATTCTCTCCCTTGCGTGTTTAAAAAGAGTAGACATGAAAGTTTGACAGTCTGCTTAAGGACGTCTGGTAACTCGTTTGTCTCTGGAGACAAGGGAAACTCTCCTTAAACCTGATGTGGCTAGGAATTGGTTAATTTAATGCAATAAGCGGCTTTCTAAAAGACTCTTGACAAATGGCAACTTGAGACTTCAAGATATGATCAGACTGGCTTTGTTTTGATAAGTAAATCTAAGAAGAGATGACTCTTTTGCCACCCCCTTTTGCCTATAAATTAAAAAGCTTGCCTCATACGACTGAAGTCTTAAGTACCAATATTTAATGACGTGCATAAAAGATGTATGGATAGACTGCCTTTCAACGTGGAGATGAATGACATATTTTGAAAGCGTTTCCTCTGCCCGCGCTGGTGGTGTAGCTTGATGAGACTTTCACAATCTCTTGCTTGGTTCTGATGATGAAGGACACGGATTCTAGAGTCAGAGGACGAAAGGTAGTCTTGGGATCCAAGTCTTCCAAACGTTTAAACCGAACGTATTGCTACTTTTGGAAGTATAGATGTTCGTTATCCTAAGGAATTTAAATACATTATGTTGTGAATTTGGAAGTGTGGTAAAAGTTAGGAAGCTAATTTGTGTTACAAAGATGTTTTTCTGGTTACACAGTAGCACCTTGTAAAAGTGAGAGCAAAAATACTTCTGTTTACCAATTTTTTGAAAGAGAAGGGAGTGTCTCATGGAGCTAAGCAAGGCCAGGGCAATGTTTTGAAAACTGTGAAGAAGTATGAATTGATGTCAAGTGTTCTAAGGCTATGGGGAATAATCATTTGGACGGAAGGTGTAGAAAAAAGATGATTAATTGTGGGAGGGAGAGCCCCAGAGGCAAAAGAATATTACAGTTACTTTTAGTTAAGGGGGGGGGGGAACCCTGAAGACTAATAGAAACAATACCGAATTTCTTTTCTTATTCTTTTAAAATGTGAACTATATCCATGTATCCATGGGACTAGTAACTTCTATTTCTTCACAAATGTTCACAAAATTTATGTAGCACATTTCCTGTTTATGTGATTGGGTGCTGTTTTTTTCCCACCAAAATTAATGAACAGATATGTTGGGGAAATGCATTGGTTTCCACTTGTAACAGTAAGTATAAAATAATGACTTAAATGCCATTGAAAAAGCATGAAGTTAACCTAATGCATTTGATGTCCAGGTTTTTCTGTTTGAAGCTTCATAATAAGACCTTATTCAACAGAGTGTTTCTCTTCTGTTTTCAACTTCTACTCTCTTAATGGTAACGTTAAAACTGTCCTCAACTTTTATTTTTTGACTTTTTTTTAAATTTTTTTTTTCAACGTTTATTTATTTTTTTGGGGGGACAGAGAGAGACAGAGCATGAACGGGGGAGGGGCAGAGAGAGAGGGAGACACAGAATCGGAAACAGGCTCCAGGCTCTGAGCCATCAGCCCAGAGCCTGACGCGGGGCTCGAACTCCCGGACCGCGAGATCGTGACCCGGCTGAAGTCGGACGCTTAACCGACTGCGCCACCCAGGCGCCCCTGACATTTATTTATTTTTGACATTTGGTATTGGTTTCTGTTAGTGTAACTGCGCACATAATCAGTTCACAATGATGTAATCTTAAATGACAATTATGGCATTAAAAACAAATTTGGAACATGTATCAGAAGTCCCAGAGAACTAAAATTTAATTAACTTTAATCTTTAGCTATTTTAAAGAGTTTAAATTCACTAGCCCTCAGCCCTTCCATTAAACCATACAGCAATTAAGTTCAGCAAACATATGCACAGACCTTCGTTTCCAAATTGTTTTTCAAAATTCTGCATTTTTAAATAGAAACTAATTTATCTGGAGTAGGAGGGATGTTTTATCATTTAGAACTAAAAAAGGAACTACAAAAATTTGCCCCCTCAATATTTGTTTTCAGCATCTCAGGATATCTTTGTCAATGCTTTATTTTATCATTAGTTTATCAAGGCGAGAAACCCCTCAAGGGTCAGATGCCATACCACTGGATTGGCAAAATATGTATGGTGAGAGAAAATAGGTTTTGATTGATTGATTGTTAAATTTTTTTATGGAATATTCCTTCCTTAGACCTTGGCTAAAAGAAGTATGAAACCATAAGTGGGATAATGTATGAGGTTGGAATCATTATATTTCAATGCCACGATGTAAATTGTTTAAGAATGTAATGTTTGCTTAGAAAAAGGAAAAAGTTTCTAAATTTAATTCCACTTATTTATTCCTATAGCAGACACTTACTGAACACCCACGGTGTGTCCAATCTTATACAAGTCGCTTTGGATATAATGGCAAAATCTCAGCCTAAAAAGAGGCCAGTGATCATATTTTCCCTGGCTACTACTCTTAGTAGTGTACAACTAAGAAGCAAGCTAGAAATAACTAGAAAACACATGTGGGAGAAATTAGATAAAGTAGTGAACAGTGTGGAGCAACTATTATTCAAATGGAAGATGGGAGGCTTTTTTTTAGTCAGCTTCTAAATCATGATGGATGTGAATTGGTGAAAAGAGTATAGAATGACATTAGGATAGTGACAGGTAGCCCAGGCAAAGGAACAATATGCAGGGAATAATAAGGAAATTATTCTAGCCGGTCTATATGGAAGATGCTAAGAAAAGAAAAGAAAAGGTTGAATTGGATATGAGGTATAGCAAGGGTATAAGGATAATAAAAATAATACCTAGCACTTAATGTGCAAGGTAGTATGCTCAGTGCTTTACATACTGTATCAAAAAAAATCTTTGTTGCACTTAGGAAACAAACTCAAATTAGTTTAATGAAGGAAATCTATTGACTCATGACCAGAAAGTCCAGGAGTGCATCTGGCTTTAGGCAAAGCTAAGTCAAGAGATTGAAATTATGTCATCGGGATACTGTCTCTAGCAGTCTCTCAGCCAACCTAAACGATAGCTGTGACCAGAAAGACATAATACTCTGATGAAGTCTGGCCATTGTCCACTACTAGAACCAGAGGACATGGGCAGGAGGTGATTCACCAAAAGCACAGTGGGCACACATACAAAATAGGTCCAATATACATGCCATTTCTCATTTATCAACTTGTTAACTCATTATTGTTATTCTTATGGTCCCCATAGGATAAACTAGAGCTGGAACAGTATTAGGTAAACCCGGAAGAATGTACTGTAGGTAATTAAGTGTTGTGACAATAAAAGGGCATTAACCAGAATGACAGAGGGGATGGTAGAGAAAGAGGAGGGAAAGGAAGGTTCAAATAAAAACCAGAAGATAGATCAGTAATTTGATGGCTGATTGAACATAGGAACAAAGGAAAAGATTATCTGAAATTCAAACTTAGAAGGTACAATTATTGGTACAATTGGTGTAATTGGTACAATTATTGCAAATTAAGAGGTGGCAAAGGGTTGCATAGGAGCTCCTGTTGGGTGTGAGGACCCAAGGATTGAGGAAATGATGAGTCAGCTCAAGTTCTCTGGAGTTTCTTTTGTCACACTAAAATACATATTCATTCAATGATTATTTGTGAGCTCAGGTAAGTGTCTATTTTATGCTTGTAAAGACCACACAGGTAAAAAGGCTATGCTCTCCGGCCTGAAGGCACTTCAAGTCTAATCACAGGAATAAAGCAAGTATATTAACAAACATATAATATAATATAACGTATAATAAGCATGTAAGCCACTCAAGAGAGATACAAGCAAAGTGGCACGAGGGCTTTAGAGAAGAGAGACGAGGGAAGGTCCTGTGAAGAAGGTGCTGTTTGAGCTCCACCTTAAAATTTGGGTTGAATGTCAACTGGGAGGATGGTACAAAGCTGGCGGGCTGAGTACCAGCATGACCAAAGGTAAAAGGAACACCGAAAGACTGATTCAGGGAACAGTGGGTTACCCCCGGTTGACCCAGAAATGGGAGATGGCAGAGAAAAGTCTGGAAAGGTAAAAATAGAGTCAGAGCATGGAGACTGTTAGGTAGAGAAATGGATGTTAAGGGGCAGCAGTCCCTGATAAGATTTGGAACAGGGGAATGACTTGAATGGTTCTATGCTTTAAGATCTAGTCAGGCAAGAAGAGTATGGCATACTATGGCTTGCATTATCCACTTAGCGTGGCTTGCATTATTCTCTTTGGGCCTGAATTCTAGCTAGAACATTTTACCATATACTCAGTGTAATGCTCAACCACAAGCCTGAAAGTAAATAGTTTGTGGTTTAAGTGTAAATTGTTCAAATTGATTTAATGTTTTCTCATGCCAACCTTTAATTTAGCATTCCCATTAAATCCTAAACCTTAATCAGAGTAAAGTCAAGACACCATAAAATGTAAGTTATTTCTATATTTTATTTATTTTTTTAATGTTTATTTTGAGAGAGAGAGAAGGAGAGCACGCACACACGAGCAGGAGAGGGGCAGAGAGAGTGGGGGACAGAGGATCCGAAGTGGGTTTCACACTGTCAGCACTGTCACCCGATGCGGGGCTTGAACTCACAAACCGTGAGATCATGACCTGAGCTGAAGTTAAGACTCTCAACCTACTGAGCCAACCAGGCACCCCAATTTCCATCTTTTAGCAAAAGAGCCAACCTTGCAAGTAGCCATTTATTTGGTATAATTTTACAAAGAGAGGGAAAATACACAAAAACGTGGCACCTCCTGAGCCAGGACCTGTTTTTTACAAGATCCTCCCCTAGGTGATACATACATGTAATGGTTTAAGTGTCAATTTGACTGGTCTAAGGGATGCCAAAGAGCTGGTAAAACATCATTCCTGGGTGTGTTTGTGAGGGTATTTCCAGAAGATTAGCATTTGAATCAGTAGGCTGAGTAAAGATCATCTTCACCCATGTGAATGGGCATCATCCAATCTGCTGAGGATCTGAATCAGACAGAAAGGTAGAGGAAGGTCAGATTTACTCTCTGCTTGAACTGGGACATCGTTTCTCCTGTTCTCGGATATTGGTGCTCCTGGTTACCAGGCCTTTGGACTTGGACTGAATTATACCACTGGTATCCCTGGTTCTCCAGCTTGCAGATGACAAGTTATGGGACTTATTGGCCTCCATAATTGCTTGAACCAATTTCTATGATATCTCCTCTCTGCAGATACATATATATGTATACACACACACACGTATACACACATATTATTTCTCTGGAGAACCCTGACTAACACAATATGCAAATCGAAGTTAAGCAATAAATTAGAGCATATTAGAGAATTCAGGAATAAAGTGTTTTAAGGTTCTTGAATTGTCTGGGAAAAGAGGAGTTCAAGGATTTAATATCAGCCTTTGATTAGTTAAGAATACTAGTAACATATGATTTGAAAGTGCAAAATCTATAGTCACAGAAAGATTGGTAGCTGCCCACAGGTGAAAGAGATGACTGACTGACTATAAAGGGGCATGAGGGAACTTCTGGAAGTAATGGAAACAATATGTAAGTTGATTGTGGTGATGAGAAACATTTGTCAAAAGTCTTTGAACTGCTGAATAGCTGTAGCTTATAGAAATTGTACCACAATTAAGTTGATAAAAAAAATACCTGTTGTCATTTTTTAGACTAATCATTAAGAGAATGAAAAAAAGAGGACATAACTCACAAACTAGTGGAGAGGAAAAAAGGAATAATAAAAGACTCAACCAACCAAAAAGAAAACAAGGAAAAGGAACATAGTAAAGGTGAAACAAGCAATGAAATAAAGGGATACATTTCTGGGAAAGTTTAATGATGGGTGGTTAGAATGTGTGGATTAAACACATATATTTATCCCCCAAACTTCACTACTATGTTAGTAAAGGATTAAAAAAAAAAAATCCACAAGAACAAAGAGAATGGGGAAATAGCAGATGAGAATTACCAATAAAATTTTGGAGAATGAAAGTAGGTGAATATCAGAGAAAGCTAAAACAAGTCTGCAAAGAGAGCCAGTAAAAACCTGATTCACATTAGACCACTAGAAAGGCTTAAAAGTAGGAGACTGTAGATACTTCTGAAGGAAGGGTGGGTGGGGGTGGTAACTGGGAGAATAGACCTGAAGGTAGAATTGGCTGAAAAATCTGTTAAAATGGGCACTTAGATGTTGCCAGATCTCCGCACTACTCCTTGGAGATGTACTATCCCAGTATCATCTCAAGAAATTGAACTAAAGAGATCTGGACTTGGGGACACGAGTTACCAATGATGGCAGGGACGAAATGCCATTTTGAAAATGGGAATTAAAATGAAACTCTACATGCTGAATGGTGAGATAGCCCATTCCCCACTCTCATTTCTCTTCTTGGAGCTGATAAAGAGGAAGGGGGTAGCTGGTACAAATTGCTGGGACTGGTGATCCAGAAGGGGGCTGAGAAAAAAAAATCCCATGAAAAAAATTTAACCAGCCCATTTTTTCAGTGGGGAATTGGAAAAAAAAAATGTTTTCATGAGATCAAAATCCTCAGTGGCCCTGCCCTTTTCTCCCCTCGTATTTCAGAACACTGGAAACCAAGTTTATATTAGAGCCACGCTACTCAGATTGTTATCCAAGAACCAGTAGTATTGACATCCCCTGGAAGGTGGTTAGAAATACAGACTCTCTGGGCCCCACTCCAGACTTAAACCAAAATCTGCATTTAACAAGATTCCTCCTAGGTGATTCATGTGCATATTAAAGTTTGAAAAGCCATGGATTAGAGGATATTAGAGAATTTCAGGATTCCTCTATGAAAGTAAAGATTGATTTATGAATAGGGACGGAGGAACATCTCTAATAAAAAAAAAAATCCAGCTTGCCACTTTGGCCTTGTACTGAAGCCCATCAGATATCAAGTGCTGCCTCACCCTACCACAACACACACAATTTTAAACAGCCCTTTTTGTTTAAACCTCTTAAAATTGAATAGACAGTTCAGAACCAATAGATGAGAAAAATCTCTTGAAAGAGCCCAAAACAAAGGAACAGAGGGAAACAGTCAATGTAGAGAACCAAGAAATCTTGGCAAACAAAAAAATCTCTTAGCCTCAGAGAGTAACATCCATGGAATGGGAACATGGTATTGTTAGGGAGAGAGAGACAAAGAAAATAAAAGGAAGTCTGAAAAATATGAAAGATTTTTGAAGATATAAAGGGAGATTTGAAAGGTGAAGTTCAGGAAGTCTCCCAGAGAGAAGAAAGAAATAGAAATGTAAACAGAAAAGAGAATTTGAAGATGAATTCAGGAAGCCCAACATCCTATTTATAGTAATTCTAGAAAGAGAAATGAGGAATTTTCCCAGAAAGGAAGGTAGTGAGTTTTCAGAATGAAGACTCCCCAGTTCTCTGGTACAATGAATGCAAAAATGCCTAAACGAAGAACACCAGTGCTATAAAAAGGGAGTATCCTAAAAGCTTCTGGAGAGAAAAGACAGGTCACATAGAAAGGACTGGGAATCAGAATGATATCAAGCTAGAAGCCAACAGAATAACCCTTTCAAATGCCGAGAGAACATTGTTTTCCATGTAGAAGTCTATGCCTAGCCAAAATATCAATCAAGTGTACAAATAGTGTAAAGACATTCTCAGACATGCTAGTTCTCACTTAACTATTCTTTCTCAGGAAGCAACTGGAAGACACTTTCTTAATTTTTTTTTTTAATGTTTATTTGGGGGGGGGGGCAGAGAGAGAGAGAGAGAGAGAGAGAGAGAGAGAGAGAGAATCTGAAGCAGGCTCCAGGCTCTGAGCTCTCAGTGCAGAACCCAACACGGGGCTCAACCCCACGAGCCCAACTATGAGATCATGACCTGAATGGAAATCAGACGCTCAACCAGGCACCCCTGGAAGACACTTTTCCACAAAAATGATGGAGAAAATAATCAAGAAAAATCCAAGTCATGGGATCTATAAAATAGAATCCAATTCAAGAAAGAAACAAAAGGCAACCCCAGGATTATGGTGAAGAGAAGTCCTGGGAAGAATTGTGCATGATGCCTAGAGTACAACCATTGGAGTTGTAGCGCAGAGGGAGGACTCAAAAACGGTTGGACTGGATAGATTACCAGAAGCATTTGACCATATGGCGGGAGGTTTTTCAGTAGTGATGGAGAGTTTAGAGATGAATTTAATAAAATGTAAATACAAAACGAAAACTTTAAAATAGACACTTACTGGGGCACCTAGTGGCTCAGTCGGTTCAACATCTGACTCTTACTTTTGGCTCAGGTCATGATGCCAGGGTCCCAGGATCGAGCACTGCATCAGGCTCTGCACTGAGCATGGAGCCTGCTTAAGAATATCTCTCTCTGTCGCTCTGCCCCATGTACACGTGCACTCTCTAATTAATTAAATAAATAATATTTATTAATAAACAGGCACTAAATCCTGGAAAGACAACTCACATGAAAAAGAAGTATAATTTCAGTTGAGCCAATGTGGCTCACTTGCAAACATTTATATAATTATAATAATGAGGGGCGCCTGGGTGGCTCAGTTGGTTAGGCGACTGACTTCGGCTCAGGTCATGATCTCACAGTTTGTGAGTTGGAGCCCCGTGTTGGGCTCTGTGCTGACCGCTCAGAGCCTGGAGCCTACTTCAGATTCTGTTCTCCCCCTCTCTCTACCCCTCCCCTGCTCATGCTCTGTGTCTCTCTGTCTCTCAATAATAATAAATAAACGTTAAAAAATTGAAAAAAAAGTAATAATGAAAACAGAATAGAGATTTAGCTAACAATTGTAGTAATTGTTTTGGGACTATGAGGTAAGTGGTAGGAGATATAAGAGGGTTATTTAAATCCTCATTGTCTATAGTTGAAAGATAATAATGTATAAAATTGAAAGAGCAAGAACTAACAGTAAATCCATGCTATTTAGAAATGAAAAATAAGAGTTTGAAATCGCTGCTTTTGAATTGGGAGAGCAGGAGTTGGGGTAAAGCAGGGATCTCTGGTTTTATTTCTAAGCCTTGTAGTATTACTTGACTTTTTATAACGATGTGATTTCAGGGGTACCTGGGTGGCTCAGTCAATTAAGTGTCTGACTCTTGATTTTGGCTCAGGTTGTGATCCCAGGGCTATGGGATCAAGCCCCACATTGGGCTCCATGCTGAGCATGGAGACTGCTTAAGATTCTGTGTCTCTCCTCTCCCTCTGCCCCTCTCCCACTTGTATGCATGTGCTCGCTCGCTCTCAAAAAATAAAAATAAAAAAAACACTACGTAATTTCACAGATGTTAATATGCAATATATTTAAAGATAAATGATATTATTCCAGAACTAAGTAAATGAGTTGACAAGAGGCTATAATAAATTAGCTTTCTAATTCAATATGGCAGAAAGAATGCACATTGTGCAGAAAAGGGCTAGCATAGCAGGCTTGACAGCCATCCTTTGAAAGGCCTGCTTACTAGGTTGGCCCACGGCTGACATCTGGGATTTCGTGATGGTTCTTACCACCCTAACTGATAAGAGTGACTCACTGTGCTTAAACTATTTGTGCAAACAATATAGTTGATGCTAAACATCTGCTTCCTTCTGGAAGTCTGGAATTTGAGTACATTCCAGAAGGCAGAAGGTGCCTTTGTGACCAGGCACCTGATAAAAACCCTGGGCAGTGTTTCTAATGAGCTTTGCTTGTAAACAACACTTGCTTGACATGTTGATACAACTCTGTGCTGAGGGAAATAGTGTCCTGTGTTACTCCGCCGGGCAAGGACTCATGGAAGCTCTGGCCTGGTTTCCTCCAGACTTAACCCCATGTGTCTTTCCTCTTTGCTGATTTTGCTCTGTATCCCTTTTCTAATTAATCAAATAAATAATATTTATTAATAAATAAACAGGCACTTACTAAATCCAGGAAAGACAACTCACATGAAAAAGAAATATTTCAGTTGAGCCAATGTGGCTCATATAATGTGGCTCAATAAATAAATCATAGCCATAAATACAGCTGCATGGTGAATCCTATGATTCCTCCTAGCCAATCATTTAATTTGGGGGTGGTCTTGAGGACCCCTAACACATATTTTATTCCAAATACCAACTAATACGATAGCATAATTACAGGACGTGTGCAAGCAACAAACCCCCAAATCTAGCCATTTTCAGGCAAGAAGAAAATGTATTGGAAGGGTTTAAGGAGCGCTCACAATTGACAGGATGACTGGAGGACAAGTTAGACACCAAATACAATCTAGCCAGGTCATTGCCACCGCTGCCTGTATTGTAAACAGTATCTTAAATATTTTTCTGTTAGTTGCTGGTATTGGAAAGACCATGTATTCTTGCATATTCATCTTATATTTAGCCACCTTGCTAACCTTGCTTATAATTTCTAATATTTGGTATGTTCTTAAGGATTTTCTCTTTAGATAATTCTATTATCTAAATAATAGTTTTCATCTTCTCTTTTCAAAAACTAGGCTGTCTGTCTTACTGACCTTCAGCACAATGTCGGCCAGAAGCAATGATCATAGAATCCTTGTCTTTTTACTCAGTGTAGAGAATGCTTCTGAAGTTTCCCCATGAAGAATGGTATTTGCTTTAGGTCTATGTTAAATACCCTTTAACAGATTAAGAAAGATCATTTCTATTGATACTTTGCTAAGTGTTGTTTTATCATGATGAGTGTTGAATTTTATCAAATGCTTTTTCTGTATCTGTTAAGATGATAATTGGTTTTCTCCAGTACTGTTAATGCGAAGAATTGGTTCTCTAAAAACAAACCATTCTTGTATCCCTGGAATTGCCTGACTTTGCCATTATTTATTACCTGTTTTATACATCACTGATTTGATTTGCTAATACTTTAATATATTTTGCATCTAGGTTCACTAGTGAGATTGGCTATAATATGATTGCTTTGGGAATTAAGCTTTATTAACCTCATATGATGAATTGGGAATATTTCCTCTTTTTCTGTTTTCTGGAAGAGTTTATATAAGATTGAAATGAATTGTTTCTTGAAAAGTTGGTAGAATTTGCCTAGTAAACTATTTAATCCTGATGGTTTCTTTGTAAGAAATGTTAACTATCCTCAGTTTCTTTAATGGGCATAGGATTATATGAGATTTTCATTTCTTGAGTTGTATTTTTCTAGGATTTTCTTCATCTAAGTTTTGCAAAGTATTATCTTCAAATCTCTGCTGCATCTGTAATTATGTCCCCCTTTGCATTACTAATAATATTTTCTTCTCTCTCACTCCCCCCTTTTGTGAATTTTATTAGTTTTTTCCACCTAGATTATCAGCGTTTGGCTTTGTTAATTCTCTGTATTTTTCTTTCTTGATGCTCTTCATTTTTATTTGCTTCTTTCCATTTTCTTTGGGTTTATTATTTTTCTAATTAAGTTAGAACGTTTCCTTTCCAACGTTCTTCATTTCTAATATAAACATTCAAGGCTATAAATTTACCTTGAATTATCACTATTGTTTGTTTCTCAAGTCTTGATTCATAGCATTTTTGTTATTGCTCAGGTCTAAATATTTTTTACACTTCTATTATGATTTCATCTTGGACCCAAGGGCTGTTTTTCAAGTGTGTGTGTGTGTGTTTAATTAAATTTTTTATTTTGAGATAATTGTAGATTCATATGCAATTATAAGAAATAATACAAAGAGATTCCGTGTACATGTTACCCAGTTTCCTCCCAGTTGAGAATATCACAACCGGGATATTGATCTTGATGAGAATTCAGCTATTAATCTTTCTGAGGCTTCCTTATATGTGATAAATCACTTCTCTCTTGCTACTTTCAAGGTTCTCTCTGTCCTTGGTTTTCAACAGTTTAAATTTAGATGTGTCTAGGTGTGTATCTCTTTGAGTTTATCTAACTTAGAGTGTGTTGAGCTCCTTGGATATGTGGATTAATGGTTTACACCCAGTCCGGAAAGCTTTTGGCCATTACTTCTTCAAATATTTCTCTCTCTCCTCTCCTTCTGGGACCTCCATTATGTGTGTGTGTGTGTGTGTGTGTGTCTGTGTGTGTGTGTGTCTGTGTGTGTGTGTGCACATTTCATGGTGTTTCATAGGTCTCTGACACTCTGTTCCTTTTCTTTATTCATTGTTCTTTCTGTTCTTCAGACTGGAGAATCGACTGACCTGTCTTCAAGTTTGCTGATTCCTCTTTCTGCCAGCTTGAATCTGTAGTTGTGCCCCTCTAGCAAATTTTTTTATTTCAGTTATTGTACTTTCCAATTCCAGAATTTCTCTTTGGTTCTTTTGTAATTCTGTCTCTTTACTGATGTTCTCTATTTGGTGAGACATTCTCATACTTTCCTTTAGTTCTTTAGACATGATTTCCTTTGGTTCTTTGAACATGTTTATAATAACTGATGTAAAGTCTTTGTCTAGCAAAGTCTATCCATCTGGGCTTCCTGAGAAACAGTTTCTATTAACTGCTTCCCCTCTTCCTTCATATATGTCATATTTTCCTGCTACTTACCATGTCTCATAAGTTTTTGTTGAAAACTAGACATTTTAAATAATATAATGTGGCAACCCTGGAAATCAGATTCCCTTCACTTCCCAGGGTGTGTTGGTGTTGCTGTTTATTGTTTGTTGCTGCTGCTGCTCTTTCTTTAGTGATTTTCCTGAACCAATTCTGTAAAGTCTATTCTTTGTCATATGTGGCTACTATAATCTCTGCTTGGTTAGCTTAGTGAACAGGTAATGAATGGACAGACACTTCCTTACGTGCCATTCATTAATAAGTTTCCCAGCCTTTGCCAGAGGGGTGTGTGTGTGTGTGTGTGTGTGTGTGTGTGTGTGTGTGTTAGGGTGTATCTTCAACACTCTAGCACACTGTGGACAACTCTTTAGTCTTTACTTCCTGTTTGTGCAAAGCCTCAAGGTCTGCCAATGGTGAGAGAAATTAAGTCTTCTCAGGCCTTTCCTAGGCACGCACACAGTCCTGCACTTGCATATGCTATTCTAGATTTCCAGGAATATGTCGGAACTTTTCAAAGAGAGCCATAGATATCCTACTCCCCAATTTTTCCTTTTAGGTTTTTGTCTACTTCTTTGCCCCACCTAATTGTTATCACCTAGAGCACCAGAGATGTTAAACAATTGCCACTGATTGTTTTCCATAAATGTTCCAGGGAAAAGGGCATTCACCCTGAGTGAAGTATGAGTCAGTTCAAATAAACACAAGTCCTGAGAGTGGTGCTTTACCTGGAACTGCGAGACAGGTCAAATAATGACTATCTTTGAGGACGGGACCTTTGAGAAGCTCCGAAACCTATTTTGTCCCCTCTAGTGATTACCAGCCTCCTGGTTTTCATGGATAACATGATTGCTGGGCTGTTGGTTTCCAATGCCACTGTGAAACTGAGAGAGGGATAGGACCAGAGCAAATTAAAATGCCACAAAGTTCTCTTGTTTACTGAGATTCAGCCATTTTTCATGAATAAATACTCAGATTGTTCTGAGCTTTTGGTTAATTTCTAGAGTTCTGAAAATGTTGACTTTGATCATTTTTACCTGTGCTTTCATTGCTTTTATGAAGAAGCAAATTTTTGATAGTCCTTACTCCACCATTTTGAAAGTGGCTCTTATCATACTGACTTTGATACAGTCAAGATAAAGAACTGTTCATCACCACAAGGATCCCTTATGTTGTCCTTTAATAGCCACACCCATTTCCTTCCCAAGTAACCCTCTTAAATCCTGCCAACCACTAATCTGTTCTTTATTTCTGTAATTTTTTATCTGTAGAATGTTTTGTAAATGGAATTCTACATTATATAATATTTGGGGATTGGCTTTTTTCACTAAACATAATTCTCTGGAGGTTCATCCAGATTGTTGCCTTTATCAATAATTTGTTCCATATCATTGCTAAGTAATAATCCATGATATGGATATATCACAGTTTGCTTAACCATTCACCCATCGAAGGACATTTGAATTGTTTCCAGTTTGGGGCCTTTGTGGATAAAGTGCTATGAACATTTGTGTGCAGGTTATTATGTGATATGTCTTTATTTCTCTGGGATAGATGCCCAAGAGTGCAATTGCTGAGTCATATGGTAATTGCATGTTTCGTGTTTTTAATAAGCTGCCAATCTAGAAGACATAAAAAAATAGATATTCCATGCTCGTGGATTAAAAGAACTAATACTGTTAAAATGTCCATACTATACCAAGCAATTAACAGATTTAATGTAATCATTATCAAAGTTCCAATAGCATTTTTCACAGAAAATAGAACAATCCTAAAATCTGTATGGAACCACCAAAGATCCTGAATAGCCAAAGCAATCTTGACAGGCATCACACTCTTTTATTTCAAACCATATACAAACTATAATCAAACAGTATGGTATGGTATGGTACAGTATGGTATTGGCATAAAACAGACACATAGGTCAATGGAACAAAAGAAAGAGCCCAGAATAAACACACACATAGATGGTCAACTAATTCGTGACACATGAGCCAAGCATATACAATTGAGAAAAGGCAGTCTCTTCAATAAATAGTGCTGGGAAAACAGGACAGCCACATCCAAAAGAATAAAATTGGACCACTATCTTATACTATGCACAAAAATTAACTCAAAATATATTAAAGACCTGAATATAAGACCCTGAAACCATAAAACTCTCAGAAGAAAACATAGGCAGTAATGTCCTTGACATTGGTCTTGGCAATGAGTTTTTGGATCTGACTCTGAAAGCAAAACTAAATAAGCGGGACTACATCAAACTAAAAAGCTGTAGCACAGCAAGGGAAACCAATAAAATGAAAAACAATCAGCTGAATGGACGAAAATATTTGCAAATCATATATCTGATAAGGGACTAATATGCAATATGCATTAAGAACTCATACAACTCAATAACAAAATTTTAAAATAGGCAGAAGATCAAAAGAAATATAGATGGCCAAAAGACACACGAAAAGGTGTTTAGCACCACTAATAGTCAAGGAAATGCAAATCAAAACCACAAAGAGATATGGAGACATTACTTCATATCGGTTAGAATGGCTAGTATCAAAAAGCCAAGAAATAACAAGTGCTGACAAGGATGTGGAGAAAAGAGAATCTTTATGCCCTGTTGGTGCAGCCACAATGGGAAACAAAATGGAAATTCCTCAAAACATTAAAAATAGAACTACCAAACATTTTTTTAAAAAATGGGGCGCTTCAGTGGCTCAGTTGGTTAAGTGTCCAACTTCGGGTCAGGTCATGATCTCATGGTTCATGAGTTCAAGCCCCACTACCGGCTTTCTGCTGTCAGCGTGGAGCCTGCTTCAGGTCCTCTGTCTCCCTCTCTCTCTGCCCCTCCACAGCTTGTGTGCTTTCTCTCACAGAAATAAAATAAACATTAAAAAATAAATTTTAAAAATTAAAAAAAAATAAATTTAAAAATAGAACTACCATGTGATCCATTTCTGAATGTAGTCAAAGGGAATGAAAACAACTTGAAAAGATATCTTCACCTCCATGTTCATTGCAGTATTATTTACAATAGTCAAGGCATGAAAACAACCTAAGTGTCCATCAGTGGATGAATGGATAAAGAAAACACAATGGAATATTATTCAGCAATAAAAAAAGAATGAAATCTTACTATTTGCAACAACATGGATGAACCATGACAGCATTATGCTAAGTGAAATAAGTCAGACAAAGAAAGACAAATACTGTATGATATTATTTACATGTGAAACCTACCAACTCATAGATACAGAGAATAGGTAAGTGGTTGCCAGAGGTGGAGGTTGGGGTGGGGTGAAGGAGCTCAAAAGGTACAAACTTCCAGATATAAAATAAATAAGCCCTGAGGATGTAATACATAGCATGGTGACTCCAGTTAATAATACTGTATTTTATATTTGAAAGATGCTAAGCTAAGAGAGTAGATCTTAAAAGTTCTTATCACAAGAAAAAAAATTTTATAACTGTGTATGGTGAGAGATGTTAACTTACTGTGGTGATCATTTTACAAAATATATACATATATCAAATCATTATGTTGTACACCTGAGACTGATATAATATTCTATGTTAATTGTATCTCAAATTAAAACAAAGGTTTCCCCAGTGACTTATTTTTCACCCTGCAAAGCAGATACTAGATCAGGAGAGAGTTGCCATCACAATATGAGATTTATTCAAATTTGGTGAGGATATAAGAAAAATGTATCTGTTATATACTTTTAAGTCAAAATTATGTTCTTCCTGAACAAAAATTTTTCTAACTCTTTGAGTAGGGATGCATTATTTATTTTCATTCTCATTCACTGACAGCTATGAATTTTCCTTTCAGCTTTAGCTATATCCCTCAGGCTCTAATATATGGTTTTCTAGAAATTCTGTAATATCAGTTTTGAGTTTCTCTTTGACTAAAAGATTGCCTAAGAGAGTGTTTTTAAGTTGCCAGGAAGAAGCTTTTGTTTTCAGATTTTATTGTTAATTCCTACATTTGAATTCAGAGAATGCAGTTTGTGTTATCTTTACTTTTGAGAATTCAGTGAGCTTTAGTGTGTGTGTGTCTTTTGATAAGTATCCATGGTCCCTTGAAAAGAAAGTATATTCTCAATATGAGAGTATAAATTATGTGCACACACTAGGTGTGAATGTGTGTGTGTGTGTGTGTGTGTGTGTGTGTGTTAGCTTTGTTTTTATTCATGGGGATCTTACAAATACTGAAAAGAATGAATTAAAGTGTCATCCTGCTAGTGTATTTCTTCCTATATCTCCTGACAGGTCTGCCTTATTAATTTGATTATTGTATTATTACATAGATATTCAGAATTGTATCTATACTGTGAACTGTGCCTTTTAGAATTATGGAGCAATCTTCTTTGCCTCATTTGATTCTTTTTTAATGCCTAAATTCCACCTTTCTGACATTAAGAGCAAGACCCCACTTTTTAAATATTTGCATCTACCTCTTATATTTTTAAAATGTGCCTTTTGGATATTTTCCCTTTCTGAATTATTGTTTGGGTAAATAATTTTCTTTTCATGGATGATTTAAGCTCATTTATATTTGTTGATATGATGGGTATATTTGGTTTGAATTATCATGTATTTTATATTATATTTTTCTATTTAAATCTTTCAGTATGTTCACTATGCTTTGCTTTTTGTCGTATGGCTCTTCTGATATTTAGAGAGGTTTTCATTTTTGTTTCATTGTTCCTTTCTATGATTATAATTTGATATAATAGCCTGAATTCTCTATTTCTTTAGATAGTATAAATTACCTACTATGACATATTAAAATCAGTGTTTTTGTCTTCTTTCCCATTGCCCTCCTTTTCTTCTACTGTCCAATGTTAGTTATAAAAAAATACCTTTCTTTGTGTTTACCTTTGAAACGTGAAATATGGCTCTACTTCTGTCACTTGATTTGCCAACTCTGAATGGGATTATTGGACCCCAAGATGTTCCAGATGAGGCAGTTATTCAATGTAATATATTTTCCATCTTCTTTTTCCCCTCCCTTCCCTTCCCATTTTTTGTTCGTCCTACCATTTCTGTGTCATCAGACCATATTACGTTACATACTGATTTGCCATCCTGATCTCAACATTTATTTTAATCTTATTCCAATGATTACATATTAGGTTAAATGTTCATCACCACACTGTAGTCATAGTCTTTGCAATCATCTTTTAGTTGGCTCAAGTTTAACCTTTAGATGTTTTCTTTTTAACGTTTTTTTTTTTTTAATTTATTTTTGAGACAGGGAGAGACAGAGCATGAACAGGGGAGGGTCAGAGAGAGGGAGACACAGAATCTGAAACAGGCTCCGGGCTCTGAGCTGTCAGCACAGAGCCCGACGCGGGGCTCGAACTCACGGACGGCGAGATCGTGACCTGAGCCGAAGTCGGCCGCTTAACCGACTGAGCCACCCAGGCGCCCCTAGATGTTTTCTTAAGGAGAGCTCGGGGGAACAATATCCCCTGAGTTTTTGTGTGTCTGTAGTCTTTATACTTGAAAGACAGCCCAGCCCAGCTGGATGGTAAATCCCTGGCTCACATTTTAAGTATCTTTCAGGTATTGCCCTACATTCTCCTGGCACCAAGTATTGCTTTGAAGAAATCTGAAGTCAGTCTGAACTTTTTCTTCTATAAGTGACTTTATTTTGGCCAGTTGGGGGGAGGGGCAGGGAAGATAACCTGGCTGCCCAAACATTTCTTTGTTTTTATGATCCAGTGATTTTACTAAGACATATTTGAATCTGTTTTCCCTGTTACATGGTGTGTATTTTGATTTGAAAAGAACATCCAGGGGTGCCCGGGTGGCTCAGTTGGTTAAGCGTAGGACTCTTGGTTTCAGCTCAGGTCATGATTTCTTGGTTCTTGGGTTCCAGCCATGCGTGGAGCCCCACATTGGTTTCTGTGCTGACAGCACAGAGCCTGCTTGGGATTCTCTCTCTCTCTCTGTCTGTCTCTCCCTGACTTGCGCTTGCATTCTCTCTCTCTCTCTCTCTCAAAAAAAATTTTAAAAACCTTAAAAAAAAAAGAAAAGAACATCCAAATCTTCTGTATGATTTCAGGAAAGATCTTTACATTTATATCTTGAAATAGTTCTTGAACTATATCACAAATACTTAAATGTCCATTCGTTTGGTTTTCTTCTTCAGGGATTCCAGTTATGTGTGGGGTCTTGTCTCCTTTGCCTGTCTTCTGCTCCTATCATTTTCTCTCTCATCCTACACTGCCCAATACAGTAGCCACTAGCCCCATGTGGTCATTTAATTAATTAGAATTAAATGAAGTTAAGAATTCAGTTCCTTGGCCTCACTGCTCACATTTCACATGCTCCATAGCCACACATGGCTAGAGGCTACCACAATGAACACCTTTATTTCCATTGCATTTTGTTTTTTTCTTTTCACTTTTGTCCTCTATGTCCCTTACTGTATTTTGTATCATGTCTATTCTCCCTTGGGCCCTTACTAACTACATACTGAATTCAAAGATGGTTTATTTTTTCCTCTTCTACTTCTTTCTTAAGTTTGGCCAATTTATATTCCATCTCCTGTTTTCTTGCTGTCTCTTCCTTGGTTTCTTGCATTTCTGCTATGAAACCTTTCTTCATTGAGGCAGCTACTTATTTTGTTTTGCTTTGGTTATAATTAACTTTTGATCTGAATTTTAATCTGTTCCTTGTTGGTTTTCATCTCTTTTGCTATCCCTTCCCACCTTTTTTCTTACAGTATTTTTGTAATGAGGATGTGCCAGTTCCCTTTTTGTTATGCTTTATGCAATGAGTTGGATTTTTTTTTGGCCCAGCCATTGGCAGGAGGCTCCTTCGATGGGTGTATTATGTGGGCATTTTCTGAGATCTGCCACCTCTGTGTCATTTCTCTGTTCTCCCTTCATCTTTATTGTACTTCCAACCATACAGTTTCTGACCAGTTGCTTTCTGCCCACTGGTTTCCAGTTCTTGTGGTGTGTAAAAGATGTTGGTTGGTCATTTCAAGGTGAGTGTTCTTTACCCACAGGAAATGTAGTATTACTAATATTTTCTGAGATCTGTCACCTCTGGCCTCTTTCTGTTCATTTAATCTCCTGTAGTATCTATTGTACTTGATCTCCATGTAGCTTCTGTAATGCTTTTGGCAGCATTTATGCCTTTTTGAGTATACATATGATATCTGTCACTCAGTCTTGCTGAAAATGGAGTTACTGGTTTTTAATGCCCCATATATCTTGTAGTTAATACAAGACATCTTTTTTTTTTTTAATGTTTATTTTTGAGAGAGAAAGGCCCAGAGTGTGAGCAGGTGAGTGGCAGAGAGAGAGAGATACACACACAGAATCTGAAGCAGGATCCAGGCTCTGAGCTCCAGGCTCTGCACAGAGCCTGATGCAGAGCTCGAACCCATGAACTGCAAGGTCATGACCTGAGCCAAAGTCAGACACTTAACTGACTGAGCCACCTAGGCGCCCCTATGCAAGACATCTGTAAGAAGAGAAATTGCTCTCACCAATCCCTTCTTACCACAAGTCTTGACCTTTTATTAACTCTATGCATTAGACATTTTCTTTTTTTTAACTTTATTTATTTTGAGAGAGAGCATGGGTGGGGGAAGGACAGAGAGAATAAGAGAGAGAGAATCCCAAGCAGGCTCTGTACTGCCAGCACAGAGTCCAATGTGGGCCTCAAACCCATGAAGTCAAGAGATCATGACCTGAGCCAAAACCAAGTCAGTCGCTTAACTGACTGAGCTACCTAGGTGCTCCTGTATTAGACATTTTCATTATTATCATTTTACAAAGTGTTTGTTCAGATTGGCCTACACATTTATAATTCTTTTTAGCCTTCAGTTATTTCTTGCATCTGAGAACTTCTTACTGGGATTATTTTCCCTCTTCCTGAACTATACCCATATCTAATGTATAATTTTAGGTTGATATTTGCTCTCAGCTCTTTGAACACTATTCCAGTATTTTAGAATTTGCCGTTGCTATTGAGAAGTCTGCTCTTAGTTTGTTTTACTTTGTAGGTAATCGGCCTGTTCTCTTTATCTGCCTTGAAAACCTTCTCTTTGTCTTTGATGTTCTGAATTTTACTATACTGTGTTTAGGTGTTCTTAAAAAAAAAAAACAACTATAATGCATAGTACATTCTGCATCCTAGATCTAAAGACTCATGTCTTTCATCTGGTCTGTAAAATTCTCAGTGATTACTTTCCCAAACATTGCTTCTATCCAGTCCCTTTAATCTCTTCTTCTGTGGCTTATTAGATGATATTAGACTTTCTCATTCTTTCCCCCATATCCCTTAAACTGTCTTTCTGAGTTTTTCCAACATCTTAGCTCTCTGTGCTCCATTTTGGGTCTTTTGCTGTTCACTCATAGTGTGATTGCATTTTTATTGCCTTAAGTATTTCATACATTTAAAAATATTCTATGCCAAGTGAAAGATGCCAGATGCAAAGGGGAGCATGGTGTACAAGTCCCTAGATGACATTCTATAAAAGACAAAAGTTTAGGTTCAAAGGTCAGATTAGTGGTTGCCAAGGGCTGGGTGTTGGGGAAGAAAATTGACTTCAAAGAGGCATGAGGGAACTTTAGAGCTAAAAAAAATATTTGATATCTTGATTGTGGTTGTGGTTATATGACTGTACACTTGTCAAAATTCATTGAGCTATATACCTAAAAAAGGATGAATTTTACTATACTAAATTATACCTCAATAAACCTGATATTTAAATATCAGATATTAGATTTCAATATCATATAATTAACTACTATTTACATGCCAAATATAAATAGTGGAAGTGGAGGAGAGGAAGACGAAAATTTATTGAAATCTATAAACATTTATGGGGCGCCTGGGTGGCTCAGTTGGTTAAGCGTCCGACTTCAGCTCAGGTCACGATCTCACAGTCCATGAGTTTGAGCCCCGCGTCGGGCTCTGGGCCGATGGCTCAGAGCCTGGAGCCTGCTTCCGATTCTGTGTCTCCCTCTCTCTCTGCCCCTCCCCCGTTCATGCTCTGTCTCTCTCTCTCAAAAATAAATAAACGTTAAAAAATAAAAATTAAAAAAAAATCTGTAAACATTTATGCAACAAGGAAAGAAATATGTGTAGAGGCGACAGTCTTTATTCTGTAATGACTTATGAGGATGTAGTTGGTATTTGTGACTTTCACCCGCTATAATTTGAGCTATGCTCCCTTTGCCTTCACACAGGTACTCAGTGAGTTGGGGTTTCTTACCAAAATCATAAGGGATCTGAACCCTTGATAATTCTGTTCTTATGGGGACATGGTATTCTTCCATTAATTTTTCCATTGGATGTGGTAGTGTAAGACCTGCTCCAGAACCACATATCTGAGTTCTGTTAAGATTCTTCCATGCCCACTTTGAAGCTGAAGTATTTTTCCCCCTTGATACACAAGATTATTCAGGATCAGTCACCCCAGGTAACATTATGGCCTCCTTTTTTGCCTAGTCATTTGTGGTATAAAAGCCCAAAATGACCAGCAGCAGAAACATTGTTTTTTCCCTTACGGAAGCAGCAATCTCTCGTATGCCCAAAGCCCAAAGCAGCAGATCCCCAAGTCATGGAGAAGAGAAGCAATTATTTGACTTAATCACAAAAGCCACTATCTCACTTTCACTTGATGGTTTTCATACTTGCATATCCTAATTATAGGAGAAGCGGTGCTATAGATATATTGGTTCACGATTCTGAACATATAATACTTCCTGCAGGCCAGATCCCAACTTCATGAGGTGTTGTCCCATTTGGAAGCTTAACTGGATCTTCAGTAGGCCTATCCACTGTCCTGTAAGGCAAGTTGCTGGTCTAAGCATGGAGGAGTATTAGTGACATACTCATACCCCTTAACGTGTCTTCAGAAATGGCTGGAGCCTAATCCTATATATTCTACTTCTTCTAGCTAATGATAAAGTGTTGCTTAGAATGTCCAACTTTGTAGCTAGATGGCTCAGATAACTCCCAGTGGGAAGCTTCAATATGTACACCAACATTTGGGCTCCCCAAGTACCCAGGAGCACAACGAGAGCAGTTTCTCAAAATGAAAAGAATTACTTGTCTGACAGGTCATAGTTTTGCTCCATGACTCTAGGGGCTTCTGCTCAGATTCCTACTGAGGCCTGCCATAAACTCCACATGGCTTTCTCATCTGCCACCCATTCATGGAACATTATTGGATACATTGGGTCATAAAGTCTAAGTGAAAGAATTCTCTGCCTCTTCACTGGGGTTTTTCAATATATATGTCAAGTAAGACTTGAGTATATTGTCCACCTTCTTCCATCCCAGGGACACATCAGAATGTTTTTAACTACAAGAAAAACTCTAATTCAAACTGTCTTAAATGATAAGAAATGCCACAATCTGACATAAATTGAAAGTCTATAGAGGTCGGGTGAGTTGTGAGTCATAGGGTGTGAGTCAGTGGGGTTCCTTATGATCAGCACTTAGTACTGTCATCACAGAGGTTCTTTCTGTTGCTCTACTTTCCATCCCTCTGTATGGTGGCCTTGCTCAGGCTGGCTTCCCTCAAGTTCACAAAGTGGTTACAGGAATTTGTGTGTCACATCCAGACATAAAGTCCACAGGAAGAAGAAATCTTCCCTCCTCTCCTCTTCCTGTGTTGGGGTAGGTGTCTTACTTTAGGACTAAAGAGACATTTTCCAAAACCTTCCAGTAGAATTCCCTTCATAGCTCCTTCTCCAGAATTGGCATGTCCTAAACCAATCAGTGGCAAAGGGAATAAGAGTACCACGATTGACTTAGAGATTTGGGGTGGAGTAGATGTTAGAAAATCAAACACCATGACAAATACAGACTCAAAGTAAACACCTCGAAGCTCTCTTGTAGCTTATTTGGGTAACAATACTCACTATTTGGGTAACAATACCCACTTTGCCTCTGATGGTAAAGTGCCACTGTGTGACCTCTGCCACCCTGGAAGCTCCCAACCCCATTAAAATTAGATATTCCATCTCATTTCTATGTTCCAGCAGCATAGGTGGCTTCCAAAGAAGAGATGTTAGAGTGCTTTTCAAAAATGGTGACACTCCTTCACCAACGTCTTAAGGCTTTGGTGAAGAGAATACTTCTGGGCTGTCTCAGGGCCCATAATTGTATGTACATGGTGGTGATGGTGGTATTTACATAAATTGTTCCAAGCTTTCTGTCTCCCTAAGTCTTGAAGTTTCTTTTAATGCATTATTTCAAGAAACTTCTGGCACCTGAATTTGGTGTGGTCCATTGTTAAATGGAGGCCATTGTCAATCTGGGTTTTGGTTAACCAGCTGAGCAAATTATTATAACTATTCTCAGCTGCCAGCACAATGAATTTAAAATCTTCAGTAAGGACACCAACATCAATAAATTCAGTCCCAATCTAAAATTACATTCCTCCTAACTTGGTGGGTAGACACAGAATCCAGTCCTGCTATAAATCAGCAAAATCTCTATAATTATTTTTTGTGTATAGGCTACCTTCTCCAAGATTTGACTTGAATTTTTCTCTCCCAGAGCATGCCCACATCTGACTCTAGTTATAGAGGACTGTCCTTCTCTTGCAAGGGTAGGGAGTAGATGTGTTTTCAAGCAAAGGAGGACAGCTTCATCAGATAAGGGGAAAGAGATTGTTTTAATGAGTATAAGAGTAGACGTGAACATAAGAAGCTAAATATAGGAAGGCAATTGACAGTCCCTTCCACCAATTCCTAGCACAAAGAGCACAGAATAATTCTCTAAAAAGAACTGAAGACAAAGGCAAGAGGGATCTAGGGTAGCTAGTGCGATTTTGGCACCTCAAGTAAAGCCCTCCTCATTCTGAAATTTGAGAACTTCATTCAAAACAAGATCCCAACATTTTACCCAAAGAAGTGCAGGCCTTCCATGTGTATGGCCCTCATTGAGCTGTTCTCTTTTGTATTTTTATAATATGAACAGAAAACCAAAAATCACCCAACATTGAGGAAGGCCTATAGCATGAAAGTGGAAAACCAAGATAAAAAAATATATATAGAAAAAACATCTGTTGACAGGGGTGTCTGGGTGGCTCGATTGGTTAAGTGTCCAACCCTTGATCTCAACTCAGATCTTGATCTTGGGATTGTGAGTTCAAGCCCTGCACTGGGCTCCATGCTGGGTGTGGAACCTACTTTAAAAAACAAAACAGGGGCGCCTGGGTGGCACAGTCGGTTAAGCGTCCGACTTCAGCCAGGTCACGATCTCGCAGTCCGTGATTTTGAGCCCCGCGTCAGGCTCTGGGCTGATGGCTCAGAGCCTGGAGCCTGTTTCTGATTCTGTGTCTCCCTCTCTCTCTGCCCCTCCCCCGTTCATGCTCTGTCTCTCTCTGTCCCAAAAATAAATAAACGTTGAAAAAAAAATTAAAAAAACAAAACAAAACAAAAAAATACCCACATCTGACAACAGAGACAATTTAAGAAATAGGACAGAAACAATAATAATAGCAACAACAGGTAATTAATAGTCCCAAAGATACAGGTTTTTTTTTTTTTTTTTTACAAAAACAAGTCATAATACTATGAAGAAAAAGAACAAGTAAAGAATCTTGAAAATCAGAAATATGATGGCTGAATTTAGGAATATGATGATAGCATCATAGTATTTTTTTTTCATTTATTTTTTTTCAATGTTTATTTTTGAGAGAGAATGCATGAGCAGGGGAGGGGCAGAAAGAGAGGGGGACAGAGGATCCAAAGTGGGCTCTGCGCAGATAGCAGTGAGCCTGATGCGGGGCTCAAACTCACAAATAATGAGATCATGACCTGAGCCAAAGCTGGATGCTCAACTGAGTGAGCTACCCAGGTACCTCAGTGCTTTTTTTTTAAATTAAAGCTTTTTTTGTGGTTAATTGAATTTAACTGTACATGTGTAAAGTATAAATTATAAATTTTGACTTATGTATATACCCATGAAGCCATCACCACAATCGAAATAATGAACATATCCATCACCTCCAATAGTTAGGTGAGACCAATTTGTAATTCCTTTCTGTTATTCCCCTGTCTCCCCTTCCAGAAAACCTATGGTACATAAATGGAATGATACAGTATGTACTCCTTTATGTCTGGTTTCTTTCATTTAGCATAACTATTTTAAGATTTATCTTGTGGCATGTATCAAATAGTCATTTGATTGCTGAATAGTATACCATTATGTGGATATACCACAGTTTGTTTACCTTTCACTTGTGGATGGACATTGGATTATTTCAACTTTTTAAAAATGTTTATTTATTTGTTATTTTGGGAGACAGAGTGAGAGAGAGGGAGGGAGGGTCAGAGAGAGGGAGACAGAGACCCAAAACAGGTTCTTCTCCCTGTCAGTGCAGAGCCTAATGCGGGGCTCAAACTAACAAACCATGAGATCGTGGCCTGAGCCAAAGTCAAATGCTTTGCTGACTGAGCCACCCAGGTGACCTGGATTATTTTAATTTTTTAAACATTACAAATAAAGTTGTTATGAACACTTTAGAACAAGTTTTTATGGGCATATATTTCCTTTCTCTTGAGTAAATTCCTAGGAGTGGAATGGCCAGATCATATAGCAGATTTATGTTTAACTTTTTCTTTTTAATATTTATTTTTTGAAGGAGAGAGACAGAGTGAAAGTGGGGGAGGGGAAGAGAGAGAGAGAGGGAGACATAGAATCTGAAGCAGGCTCCAGGCTCTGAACTGTCAGCACAGCACCCAGTGTGGGACTCGAATTGTGAATTGTGAGAGCATGATGTGAGCAAAAGTCAGATGCTTAACTGGCTGAGCCACTCAGGCATCCCAGATTTATGTTTAACTTTTTAAGAAACTGTCAAATAGTTTTCAAAAGTGGTTTTTACATTCCCACCAGCAGTGTGTTAGAGTTCCAGTGATTCTACGTCTTCACCAATTCTTGGTATAGCAAGTCTCTTTAAAGCAGCTTTATTATTATTTTTTTAATGTTTGTTTATTTTGAGAGAGAGAGAGAGAACACACGTGTGCTCACATGCACATGAGCAAGCTGGGGAGGACAGAGGAAGAGGGAGAGAGAGAATCCCAAGCAGGCTCTGTGCTGCCAGCATAGGGCCCAATGCAGGGCTCAATCCCACAAACCATGAGGTCATGACCTGAGCCAAAGTCAAGAGTCGGACACTTAACCGACTGAGCCACCCAGGCACCCCTAAAGCATTTTTATTGGGTTATAACTTACACACCATAAAGTTCACCCACCTAAAGTATACAAGTTAATTTTTAGAATATTCAGAGTTGTGAAGCCATCACCACTAATTTTCAAATATTTTCATCACCGCCCAAAAGCCTCATATCCATTAGCAGTCACTCCCTACTCTCCACACACACACCCGTTTTAGGCAACTACTAATCTACTTTCTGTCTCTAGGTCTGTCTATTCTGGACACTTCATATGAATTGAATTATATAATATGTGGTGTTTTGTGACTGGCTTCCTTTACTTAGCATAATGTTTTCAAGGTTTATCCACATTATAGCATGTATAATATTTCATTCCTCTTTTTAACATTTTTGAACTCTGAAATAGTTATAGATTCACAGGTATTTGCAAAGATGGTACAGAGAGACAGGTGTCTTGTACTCTTTACCCAGTTACTCCCAATGGTCACATCTTAACTAACGATAGTACAATATCAAAACCAGGAATTTGACATTGGTACCCATTGTGTGCATTACCTTTTATTTTTTAAAGTTTATTTATTTATTTGAGAGAGACAGAGACAGCGTGAGTGGGAGAGAGGGAGAGAGAGCATCCAAGGAGGCTCTGCACTGCCAGTGCAGAGCCCAATGCAGGGCTCCACATGGGGCTCAAACTCATGAAACCACGAGATCATGATGGGTGCGGAAACCGAGTCACATACTTAACTGAATGAGCCACCAGGTGCCCCTATGCATTATCTTGTCATATGTGTAGATTCATATAACTGCCATACACTCAAAGTACAGAGCTACTTCATCACAAAGATCTTCCTTGTCCCTCCTATCACCCCTAACCAGTGGCAACCACTAATCTATTTTCCATCTCTTTAATTTTGTCATTCCAAGAATGTTATGTAAATGGAATCACACAATATGTGACATCTTAAGATATCATAATGAATTTCCCCTAGTGTTAAAAAAACAAGTACAACTAGATAGTGAAACCAAAACCTTGTGGGTAATACTTATTGTAAAATTAAATGGCAAACCCCAAAATAACAGAGCTAGGGGTCAAAACAACAGCACCAAACCTGCCCAGTATCATCATATGTGTGAGAGGAAGCAGAGGGAATAATGGTGTGTCTGGAGGGCCTTAGAAAAGGAGAATCCCAAAATAGCCCAAGGAAGTATTACTGGAAAATGAAACAGGAATTCTGAGAACAGCAGCAGAAACCTGAGTTTTGCTCACTCCAGTAGCTTGTGAGTGCAAGACTATCCCCCAGGAAAATCTAAGGGTGCTGGAGAATTCTATAACTATACATTCGTGAGATTGACCACGCAGGACCACCATACTGAGGAGAAACTACAGAGTGGAATCACAGTTGAGCAGAACAGGGACAATATAAGTAGCAAAGGAAACATAAAGGCAAAATAAAATTTGAGGGGGTAAGGGGAGGAGAGAGAGAACCAGGAAATCCCAGAAAGTAAGCTGCCATTTTTTTTTAACACTACACAAAAACAGAAAAGAGAACTCTGCTAGTTTAGAAAAGCTGTTCTGGCCACACCTCCTTTTAAAAGTCCAGGGAAACCAGCTCATATAAAAATGAGCAACAGAAGGAATAAGGTAAGGATGACTGTTTTTAATACTTCTATTCAACATAGTGTTGGAAGTTCTGGCCAGAGCAACTAGTCAAGAAAAAGAAATAAAAGCATCCAAATTGCAAAAGGAGAAGTAAAACTGGGGCACCTGGGTGGCTCAGTTGGTTAAGTGTCTGACTCTTGGTTTCAGCTCAGGTCGTGATCTCATGGTTCATGGGTTCAAGCCCTGCATCGGGCTCTGCACTGGCAGTATAGAGCCTGCTTGAGATTCTCTCTCTCTCCCTTTCTTTCAGCCCCTTCCCTCTCTCTTTCTCTCTAAATAAATAAATAAATAAATAAATAAATAAATAAACATTTTTAAAAAGAGAGGAAAAAGAAGTAAAAATTATCTCTGCAGATAATTGATCTTATATGTAGAAAACCCTAAAGATTACACACACACACACACACACACACACACACACACACACACTGTTGCAACTAATAAATTTAGCAAAGTAAGAGTATACAAAGCCAACACACAAAAATCAGTTGCTTCTCTATACATTAACAACAATCTGAAAAGAAAATTACAGAAAAAAATGTTCATTTACAGTAGTATCAAAAACAACAAATGCTTAGGAATTAACTAACCAAGGAAGGAAAATACATTGAAAACTATAAAACATTGCTGAAAGAGAGTAAAGAAGACATAAATAAATGGAACAAAATTAAAAGGCAGTCCACAGAATGGGAGAGATTAATAGCTAGAATATATAGAAAACTCCTAAAACTCAACAACAAAAACAACCCAACTCAAAAATGGACCAAGGACTTGAATAGACATATCTCCAAAGAAGATATACAAATGGCCAATATGCACATGAAAAGATGCTTATTGTCACTAACCATTAGGAAAATGCAAATCAAAACCACAGTGAGAGACCACGTACACCCATAATGATAACTACTATCTAAAAAACAGAAAGGTGAGGATGTGGAGAAATTGGAAACTTTGTGCACTGTTGGTTGGAATGTAATGGTATAGCTGCTGTGAAAAATAGCATGGCAGTTCCTCAAGTAATTAATCATTGAATTACCATATGATGCAGCAATTCTACTTCTGACATAACCAAAATAATTCAAAGCAGAGTCTCAATGAAATATTTGTGCACCCATGTTAATAGCAGCATTTTTCACAGTAGCTGGAAGAGCTAACACATGCCAGGAGAGGCCAAACAGTAGATCAAAGCTATAACATATTAATTAATTAATTTATTTATTTATTTATTAATACAAAATTTATTGTCAAATTGGTTTCCATACAACACCCAGTGCTCATCCCAACAGGTGCCCTCCTCAATGCCCATCACCCACTTTCCCCTCCCTCCCTCCCCCCATCAACCCTCAGTTTATTCTCAGTTTTTAAGAGTCTCTTATGGTTTGGCTCCCTCCCTCTCTTTTTTTTTTCTTTCCCCTCCCCCATGGTCTTCTGTTAAGTTTTTCAGGATCCACATAAGAGTGCAAACATATCGTATCTGTCTTTCTCTGTATGACTTACTTCACTTAGCATAACACTCTGCAGTTCCATCCACGTTGCTACAAAAGGCCATATTGCATTCTTTCTCATTGCCAAGTAGTATTCCATTGTGTATATAAACCACAATTTCTTTATCCATTCATCAGATGATAGACATTTAGGCTCTTTCCATAATTTGGCTATTGTTGAAAATGATGCTATAAACATTGGGGTACAATTACCCCTATGCATCAGCACTCCTGTATCCCTTGGGTAAATTCCTAGCAGTGCTATAGCTGGTTCATAGGGTAGATCTAGTTTTAATTTTTTGAGGAAACTCCACACTGTTTTCCAGAGTGGCTACACCAGTTTGCATTCCCACCAACAGTGCAAGAGGGTTCCCGTTTCTCCACATCCTCTCCAGCATCTATGGTCTCCTGATTTGTTCATTTTAGCCACTCAGACTGGCGTGAGGTGGTATCTCAGTGTGGTTTTGATTTGTATTTCCCTGATGAGGAGCGACGTTGAGCATCTTTTCATGTGCGTGTTGGCCATCTTGATGTCTTCTTTAGAGAAGTGTCTGCTCATGTTTTCTGCCCATTTCTTCACTGGGTTATTTGTTTTTTGGGTGTGGAGTTTGGTGAGCTCTTTATACATTTTGGATACTAGCCCTTTGTCCGATATGTCATTTGCAAATATCTTTTCCCATTCTGTGGGTTGCCTTTTAGTTTTGTTGATTGTTTCCTTTGCAGTGCAGAAGCTTTTTATCTTCATGAGGTCCCAATAGTTCATTTTTGCTTTTAATTCCCTTGCCTTTGGAGATGTGTGAAGTAAGAAATTGCTGCGGCTGAGGTCAGAGAGTGTTTTTCCTGCTTTCTCCTCTAGGGTTTTGATGGTTTCCTGTCTCACATTCAGGTTCTGTATCCATTTTGAGTTTAATTTTGTGAATGATGTAAGAACATTCTTCTGCATGTTGCTGTCCAGTTGTCCCAGCACCATTTGTTAAAAAGACTGTCTTTTTTCCATTGGATAGTCTTTCCTGCTTTGTCAAAGATTAGTTGGCCATACATTTGTGGGTCCAATTCTGGAGTCTCTATTCTATTCCATTGGCCTATGTGTCTGTTTTTGTGCCAATACCATACTGTCTTGATGATTACAGCTTTGTAGTAGAGGCTAAAGTCTGGGATTGTGGTGCCTCCCGCTTTGGTCTTCTTCTTCAACATTACTTTGGCTATTCGGGGTCTAATTTGATAACATATTATTTTAAAACAAGCTAAAAAATATTAAAATAAAATAAAATAGTCCATTAAAAAAACCCTAAATCAGGATTACAAAAACTCAGGATAAAGTGACAGAGTTCAGGAAGTAATTCAAAATAATTCATTCCATAAACAAAAGTCTAATTAAAAGAAACACAGTAGTGAAAAAACACAACAGATGAAGCTTTAATAATGATAAAAGGTGAAATGAAAGAAAATTTTAAGACTAAATGAAGAAAAAGTTAAAAAATTTTTGAGAGAAATAGCAAATATTGAGGAAAGGCAAAGAAGAACCAACATACATGTAATAGAAGTGCTGGGTTATTGTTTTTTTAATTAGAGGATGACAAATACTAAAACTATAACTCAACAAAACATCCCAGACACTAGTTTTTTTTAAAGATTTAAAACTACATTTTGAGGGGCGCCTGGGTGGCTCCATCGGGTGGGCATCTGACTTCAGCTGGGGTCATGATCTTGTGGTTTGTGAGTTTGAGCCTCCCATCAGACTCTGTGTTGACATCTTGGAGCCTGGAGCCTGCTTCGGATTCTGTCTCCCCGTCTCTCGGCCCCTCCCATGCTCATGCTCTGTCTCTCTCTGTCTCTCAATAATAAATAAACATTTAAAAAAAAATTTTAAACTACATTTTGAAAAAGCCAACTTCTCCATCATCATCTCTTACCTCTTCCAACCCTTACATTCTGTGTTGCAGCTTGCTGTGTTTTCTGAAATTCCTGAAGTGTGCTTTATTATCATGCCACTGCCCAGACCAGTCCTCTGCCTACAATATCTTTCCCTGTTTTCTCACCTCTCACACTACAATGTGTCCTTCAACTCAATTCCAATATCCTATCTCCATAATGTATTACCTGAATCCTCTTTTCCTACCTCATCCCCAGTTCTCAATTATATGCCCTCCTTTGTGCTTTTATAACAACTGGTAAAAATGTTGTCAGGTCTATGTGCACCATATTTTAACACACGCACACACACAAAACTGTAGTCATGTCTGCATTGACTATGTCCATTTCCTGCCCTCTGAACTATAAGTGTTTCAGGGCACAACATGTCATTATTTGTCCTTAGAGCCTCTTTTTTTTTAAATTTTTTAAAATGTTTATTTACTTCTGAGACAGAGAGACAGAGCACGAGCAGGGGAGGGGCAGAGAGAGAGAGGAAGACACAGAATACCAAGCAGGCTCCGAGCTCTGAGCTGTCAGCACAGAGCCCAACGTGAGGCTCGAACTCACAGACCACGAGATCATGACCTGAGCTGAAGCCAGACGCTCAACCGACTGAGGCACCCAGGCGCCCCTAGATCCTCTTTATCTGGCACAATATATGGCAGTCTGTCACTGTTAAATAAACAAAACAGGATGGATTTTGTATAAGTGACTAGTAGAGAGACAAAATAGCCCAGCTATCCCATTTGTTAAAGAGACAAAGAGAAGAAAGCATCAGCCTACAATATTTATATTGTTATATATCATAATCTTAATATCTTAATATCATTATATTAAGAACATTTTTTGCTCTAATCTAGCAAATAGTAATACCGTGACAACATTTTCTCAGAAAAAAAGTCCTCAGTAAAAAGACAAAAGTGTGATAATAAATACGAACTTCCCAAAAATCATGAAGGAAAAAGTATGCATAAGCCAAAAAAGAAAAAAAAAAGGTATTTAAAAAAATACTTGGCACTGATATTTCATCAAAGGTTTCCACTCCCTGTGTTGGAACCTCTATCCTCTGATTAAAAAGGAACTGATCAAGTGAGCCAGAGATAACATGGATGAGCCTCTTCCTACTAGTCAGTGGCAGTTCATCTCAAAAATGGCTGAAAGGGGCGCCTGGGTGGCGCAGTCGGTTAAGCGTCCGACTTCAGCCAGGTCACGATCTCGCGGTCCATGAGTTCGAGCCCCACGTCGGGCTCTGGGCTGATGGCTCGGAGCCTGGAGCCTGTTTCCGATTCTGTGTCTCCCTCTCTCTCTGCCCCTCCCCCGTTCATGCTCTGTCTCTCTCTGTCCCAAAAAAAAAAAAAAAAAATGGCTGAAAGACTCCCATATCTCATGCCTTTGCATTGTGAGTGCCTTTTTCATGTGCCTTTTAATGAAGAAGGAGCTAGATATTGATATTCATAGTCATTTAGGTACAAACAAGGTGATAGAACAGACAAATCCATTGTCTGGGGTTGTTCCCATAAGCAATGCCACAAGGGTACACACAAAAGAGCCTGGGGAAGCTGGAGAGACTTATTTGTAATCCAGACTATGTACTTACATTTTTTGGCAAGCATTTCTGTTTATTGCTTCTGGGAAAAAAAATGATTGATGCTCAGCAAGGCTGAAATCAGTTAAAAGATAAAAATAAAGTTATCTATCTTTGTCCACCTGAGTCATGACTATAATTTTCAAATGTGGTGCAATAGGGTGATGTTTCCTTTGGTCCAAGATTCTTCTTGCACAATAATTCATATCTCACTAAAGCAATTTCTTTTCTTTTTGTTTTGTTTTTAATTTTATTTATTATTTGAGAAAGGGAGAGAGAAGGAAGGAGAGAGATGGAGGGAGAGGGAGAGAAAGGGAGGGAGAGGAAGAGAGAGAAGCCCAAACAGGCTCTGCACTGTCAGCACAGAGCCCAACTGGGGGCTCAAACTCACAAACCATGGGATCATGACCTGAGCTGAATTCAAGAGTTGGATGCTTAACCAACTGAGCCACCCAGGCACCCCTCAGTAAGGCGATTTCTTAAGAGAATAATCAGTTATGACAGAGCTGTTTTCTCATCATTGGTAAGTAATAGCTTAGGGTTCATAATTCTCACACCTTTATTGATACTATTTTCCTCACTTAGTATTTGCTCATATTAGAATTCATTTGCTAATGTTCTGACCAGTTATACAGCTTCTCAATGCCTTCCTGCAGTTTGTCCCCTCTTGCTTGGTACATCATCTAATGTCATCTCTAAACTCACTTAACTTTGCACTTCTTGTCCAAGATTTGTTATTTGTGAAAAATAACAAATACGATTATATCTGCATTTGTTCCCAGGAAATCACACTAAACTTCTCCATCTAAAGAACTCTCCATTTACCCCTGCCCACTATCTCCACCCTTTTAGTCCACATTTGCTCTCTCATTATTTGAGTCAAAATACCTTTAAAATTTAACTCGTACAGCTTGGCATTTCCTCGTAAAGTTAAACATAGAACTATCATATTATCCAGCAATTCTACTCCTAGTTATGTACCCAAAATAATTGAAAACAGATACTCAAACAAATGTTTATACGCCAGTGTTCATAGCAGCCCTATTCACAATAGTCAAAAGGCAGAAATAACCTAAATGCCCATTGGTGGGTAAGTGGATACACAAACTGTGGTGTATACATACAATGGAATATTATGCAGTCATGAAAAGAAATGACTTAGCGATACATGCTATAACACGGATGTACCTTAAAAGCATTAAGCTAAGTCAATGAAGCCAGACACAAAAGGTCACATATTGTATGATTCTATTTATGTGAGTATCTATAATAGGTAAATCTATAGAAAGCTTGGGGTTGCCAGGGGCAAGAGGTAGGAAGGAATGGGGAGCAATTGCTTAGCGGATATGGGGTTTATTTTGGAGTAATGAAATGTTTTGGACCTTGATAAAGGGAGTGGTTTTACAACACTGTACTAAAAGCCACTGAATTTTTCACTTTAAAACGTTTAGCTTTATGTTATGTGAATTTTACCCCCCCCCCAAAAAAAAATCCTCTCTGCAAATCTTAACTGTATCTCAGAGATGTTCTCTAAAACTTCAACAAAGAATATTCTTTCATGAGGGGCTCCTGGGTGGTTCAGTCGGTTAAGCATACAACTTTAGCTCAGGTCATGATCTCACGGTTCATGAGTTCGAGTCCCACGTCGGACTCTGTACTGAAAGCTCAGAGCCTGGAGCCTGTTTCAGATCCTTGCTCTCTGCCCCTCCCCCACTCATGCTCTGCCTTTCAGTCTCTCAAAAATAAATAAATGTTAAAAACAATTTTTAAAAAAATGTTCTTTCATGAGACCACATCTGGCTGTGCACTGGTGGTGTGGAGCCTGCTTGGGATTGTCTTTCTCCCTCTCTCTTTGCCCCTCCCCTGCTCATGCTCTCTCTCTCTAAATAAGTAAACATTTAATAATAATAATAATAATAATAATAATAGAATGAACTAAGGAATATAAATAACCAGAAAGAAGAAAAATTTATGATTATTTTAAATGGTATAATTGTTCCAACTGGAAAACCTAGGGGAAACCATTTAAAAAGTACTATACATAGTAAGAAACTTTACTCAGGTGACTGGATGCAAAATTAATATTCAGGAATCAGTGGGTTAATGGAAGAAGAGTTTTACTTACAATTGCAACCAAAAAGACAACATTTCGAGAAATAAGTTTAACAAAAAATGTGCCATTTACTGAGTGACACAAAAGAAGGCTTGGACAAATAGGCATACCTATCATATCTTCTGGGTTTCATTTTTTCCAAAATAATAATATGCGATATTTTGGTGAGTATTTAAAGTTAAAGGCACTTGGCACAGCATACTAAGTGATACAAAGCATACTAAGCGATGTGATACACACTTTCCCAAGTTTGGATTAGCAGTATGTGTCAGTGGGTAAACTATACATTTTGTGTAGCAAAGGGGAGAATAAGAACATATAATAGCACTGGGGAGGGTTGCATTAGGAAAACTTGGGAAATCTTCACAATAAAACGGTAGGTACGGAGTGGATCAAAAAAAAAAAAAAAACCACCCTTCTAGAACTAACAAATAAATTTGAAAAATCTCTGCTAATTCGAGAGATGACCTTTTATTGATACTGTAATTAGTCAATAAAATTTGACATTTAAAACGGTTCCCTGTAATCTCCAACGCCGTAAGAGTTGAGACACCACAAGACCAGTGGGTTTTGGCCTCAGCTTGTCAGTCACACTCAGAAAACACAATATGTTCGTGATTACAGGCCGAAGATTACTAGCTTTGGGACAAGACACAGAGCAGAGAAGACAGCACTATGAACAGCCAACCCTTCACAGACACGTGTGACACCAGTGGGAGATTCAGTGGCTCCAGTTGCTTCACGGCATGTGTTTTTGTCATGAGGAGTGACAAGAGCTGTATGCATATGGGGCACATTAGATCAGGGAAGCCATGGTGCCGAGGGTCCCTCAGCCTATGTGTCCTTCCAGTCACATAGCTCCTGGAGGGAGTGTGTACAGTTCCCATTCTTTAGTGCACCGCACTGCAATCTTCAGTCACCAGTGAGACAGGAAACAACAACCAGAGACCATGTGAATCCCAGGTGTCCTTGGATGAGTAGTCAGCACAGAGCAACTCCAGCAAGACGGTCCTTTCTCTCTACTGGATAATCACTTCACTCGCTGATGGAAGAAGTTCCACTCAAGGTCAGACTTGTCCCTCAGCTGGAGGAAAAAAGTGACTCACCCTTTCCTTCCAGATACTAATCAGTGGACTCTGAAGTCTTTCCCCCTTAGACTCCCACGTGTCTTGAGTGGCATGATAGCACGGCCAGTGCTTTTTGAGACTTGAGCAAATGGTTGAGGGAAATGCCAACCCATAATATGGATGAGAAATGGTTACCAGACACTTGGTCAACTGACAATGAAGCCAAACACAAGGAACAAAAGGAAACAAAAATTAACGTATAGTGATTATACGTTATATAATCACTACGTTATAACGTGATTATACGTTACCTTTATAACTTGGCTGGTGACCCCATTGTGAGACCTAGTCTCTCAGGTCCTGTCCGTGTGGAGCTGCAATTATTTTGCCGTTAACTGTTACTAACTTTGATAATTCCCTTTAGTTAATATTGAAGATTTGGGTTCTTTGTTTTTCTCGTTATCCTTTTCAGGGCTAAAGTCAAACGTAAATTTAGACCCCGTCTCTCTTAGAAGGTTTAGAGTAGGCACCTTCTTTGTCTGAAGTAGTCCTTCTAAGCTATAACCATACCACCACCTACCCAGTTGTTCTCCTGAGGCACATTTTGTCCTGTGTGGTTTTCTCTTTAGCGTATCTCCGCTGAGTTTGATGTTTATAGCCTAGGCCTACAGCATGAACTCTGTTGTGGATTAAATTGTGTTCCCCAAAATGAGATGTTGACATCCTAATGCCCGATACCTGTGACTGTGACCTTATATGGAGAAAGGTCTTTGAAGACATAATTAGTAAGATGAGGTTGTGCTGGAACAGGTTAGGCCCTAAACCCAATGACTGGTATGCTTAGAAGGAGGGCTTTTGGAGACACACAGAGGAAAGATGGTCATGTGAAGATGGGGGCAGAAGCCAGAGTGATGTAGCTGTAAGCCAAGGAATGATAGGACAGCCAGCATCCGCTAGAAGCTTAGAAAGAGGCCAGGAAGGATTCTTCTTTGCCCAGAGTCTTCAGAGGGAGCACAGACCACCCTGCTAACCTCTCAATTTCAGACTTTTTGGCCTCCAGAACTGTGAGAAAACAAATTTCTGTTGTTTAAATGCACCCAGTTTGTGCAAATTTGTCACAACAGCCCTTTGGAAACTAACACATACCCTTTGTCTCAGTTTGTTTAAATTGAACATGTAAGACAGACATCCTGTGAATGGATTAGTTGGTTATCTGTATAAGAAGCATGCTTAATCAGGGGCACTGGGATGGCTCAGTCAGCTTAGAAGCTGATTCTTGATTTTAGCTAAGGTTATAATCTCGCGGTTTTGTGAGTTGGAGCCCTGAACTGGGCTCTGCACTGAAAGCATCGGGCCTGCTTGGGATTCTCTGTTTCCCTCTCTCTCTCTCTGCCCCTGCCACACACGTTCGCGTGTGCTCTCTCTCTCTCCCTCTCAAATAAATGAACATTAAAAAAATAATAATAATTAATGAAAAATTTAAAAAAAGAAAAAGAAGCATGCTTAATCAGAACTGGCAGTCATTTATAAAACCACTTACCGACCAAGTCTCTGAAACACATTTCCTCTTATTGTTTCTGAATGAAAAATAAAGGTATGATTGTTAGAACCTTTAGGAATTCAAATTACTCAGTTACCAAAAAGGCAAATAAGAAGAAATGAGTTAGGTTTTCTTTTCTGATATAAGAGATATTGTCAGTTTAAATTCTGTAACTGAAACCTTTTCTTACAGGCATTTTCTTGCTAAAGCTGCAAGGAAGATCAATAAAGAAGGCTGTTAATTAACAAGGGGGCACTGCATTTAAATTTAGATCAAACAGGCTGGAATTACAAAGTTTGGGAAATGTTTGTTCTTTTATCTCCTGAGGCAGGTTCTGGAAACTAGCAAATGCTACCTCCTTATCATTTGCTTTCCTCCCTTTTTTGACCTCTGTGGCAATGTTTTGAGGATTTAAAGAGTGGAATGATGGTTTCCAAAACTCAAAGAACACAGCTGTGAGACCAGAGACACTAGAAAACTGAAAAAATACTGAGCCTTGGGGCACCTGGATGGCTTAGTCAGTTAAAGCGTCCAACTCTTGATCTTGGCTCAGGTCATGATCTCATGGTCTTGAGATCAAGCCCTACATCAAGCTGTGTGCTGATCGTATGGAGTTGCTTGGGATTCTCTCTCTCTCTCTCTCTCTCTCTCTCTTGCCCCCTCTCTCTTTGCTCTCTCTGTCAAAATAAATAAATATAAACTTAAAAAATAGTTGACTTGGGAGATGATTACCCACGAGGGAAGAAAACTGGTACCTGAGCAATGAGAGATTCAGGAATATGACTGCTAAGATAGGAACAACTAGAAGGAAGAGCTCAGAAATTTCTGAGTCAAAAACAAAAGTAAATTATACTGTGAAGAATGAAGAGCCAAACATTTTAAATCAGATACGTGTGTAATATAGGAGAACATCTAGATGACCTTGGGTTTGGCAATGAGTTTTTAGATACAGCACATAGAGTGTGATCCATTGGAAAAGAGATAGGTAAGTTGGGCTACATTCAAATTAAAAACTTCTGCTCCACGTGGAGCCTGCTTAGGAATCTCTGTCTTCCTTTGCCACTCTCCCCTGCTCACATGCACACACTCTCCCAAATAAAAAAAAAAAAAATGCATCAACTGAAGAACATGAAGAGTGAATCCTAACGTAAACTATGGGCTTTGGTTAATAAGAGTATATCAATATTGGCTCATTGATTGTAACAAATATACTAAAAGATGTCAATAATAGGGGAAACTTTGTGGGGAGGGAGAGAGGGAATATGTGTAACCCTCTGTACTTTCAGCTCAACTCTGCTATAAACCTAAAACTGCTCTAAAATATTAAGTCTATTTTCAAGAATCATTAGCACATGTTCTTTGACACAATGCAGTTGAGTTAGAAATGCATAGGGGTGCCTGGGTGGCTCAGTCGGTTGAGCGTCCACCTCTTGATTTTGGTTCATGATCCCAGGGTTGTGGGATCAAGCCCCATGTCAGGCTTTGTGCTGGGCATAGAGCCTGCTTAGGATTCTCTCTGTCTCTTTCCCTCTGCCCTTCTCCACCCCTTGTACTCTCTCTAACAACAACAAAAATTAGAAATGCCTGACAGAAGGATACATTTTAAATGTCAGATGTTTGGAATGTAAAAACTTATTATAACTAGCCCCAAAAGAAATCATAATGAAGATTTGAAAAAAAAAATTAATAATAATAATCAAGATATCATGTGTCAAATCTTATGGGATGCAGCTGAGAAGTGAATTCATGGCCTTAAATATGTATATTAGCAAAGGAGAAAAATTGAAAATTAACGAGCTAAGCATCCAATTTAAGAAGTTGGAAGAGAACAATAAAATACACCTAAAAAAAGAATGAAAGCTAAGAATAGAAATGAACTTTTTAAAAAGAAAACACAAAATAAATATATAGCAGATCAACAAAGCCAAAAGTTGATTTCACAAAAAGAAAGACTAGTAAAGTAAAAAAAGCTTAGGCAAAATTGAGAGAGTGAGCAACAGAAAATGCCAAGAGCAATATTAAGAAAGAAAAGAAATACATAACTACAGATAGAGCAGAGATTTTTTAAATCCTAAGAGAATACTATGAAAATATTTATGCTGATATATTAAAATCTTAGATTATATATAATACATATAGCTTCTTATAAAATACATAGTATAATTTCCTACAGAATTGCAATTTACCAAAACTAATTGACAAACACTATCCATTTGTTGCCTCTTCGATAACCATATTTGTGTGCACACACACATGCACGCATGCATGCACAGAACTCCGATTTATTTACATAGCAGGTAAAGATTCCTTGCTCTCAGAAAAGATCAGTCCCAACGCCCACTGCTGTCCCAAATGAAAAGACAACGTTTCTCAGCCTGTCCCTGTTTGGATCCACACGGTGCCTAGAGGTGCTGTATTCAATTTGAGAACGCAAAGTGACAAGCCAGCAGCTGAAGATAAGGCAGTGAGGACGTGGAAGGAGACTGTGTCCTTGAGTATCTACACCAGCCTGCAAATACCTCCTCTGCACTCTGGTTGTGCGAGGCAGGAGGATGAGAGGGACTTGTTACTCAGGCCACTGTTAGGTTGTGGGTTGCTTACCGCCAAAAGCATCTGTAACGCTATGACACAACACAAACCAGAAAATCTGAATGAACCTATAACCAAGAAAATCAAATCAGTTGTTAAATATTTACACACACCCAGTAGGCCCAAATGGCTTAATAATCATTTCTTCCAGACATTTAAAGAACATATCCATCTTTCCTTTCTTCCTTCCTTCTTCCTCTTTCTTTTTCTTTCTTTCTTTCTTTCTTTCTTTCTTTCTTTCTTTCTTTCTTTCTTTCTTTCTTTCTTTCTTTCTCCCTTTCTCTCTTTCATAACCTCTACCCCCAATGTGGGGCTCAAACTTATGACCCCAAGACAGAGAGTCACATGCTCTACCTTCTGAGCCAGCCAGGTGCCCCTCATTTTATTCTAATACAGATATATAACCCTCCCAGAGAGAGAGAGAGAACTCTCAAAGTCATTTTATAGATTAAAATAACTTTATCATTAATCAAATGAAGCTAGTGGGGGAGAGGAAAATGGCACACCAATTTCACTAATAAACATAGTACACGTGTGTGTATGTGTTATGACCAAGAAGAATTTATCATGGGAATCTGAAGATAGGTTAATCTTGGAAAATCTGTTAATATATTTAGCATATTAACAGATTTAAAGGGGGAAAAACATAATTTTTATAGAAGAAGGATTCAATACCATTTAACATAGGTCAGCTTCCTTAACCTGATAAAGTGTATGTACCAAAAATCAGTAAATATTCATACATTTTTTTTTTTGGCAGCAGGCAAAAGTTTATCAGAATATAAGATTAGAAAGGAAGAATAGTAGGAAAGCTCTTTTTTCAGAGAGGGGACATCCAAAAACAAATGCCTGAGGACTATAGGCCAGGGTCTTTGTTTTATACGGTTCTGTCAGCCCTTCCCCCTTGTCCCTTCTCAGGGGCTATTGGCTTGATGGTTCTAGGTGCTGCTTGTCCATTCCTGATTGGCTCATTTCCATTGTATGAGGCATGGTCTATGGCCATACCTAGGTCTTTTGTCAAATTCCTGAGGGGGAACCTGAGGGGGAGTAGATGGGCTTTGTTAAGTTCTTAAGAGGAACCTTATGCCTAAGGGGGCTTGCTCTGGTCAGACACTCCCAGCATGGTTCCAAAATAGGTGTTCTTCCCACCTGGGGACCTCAGGCCCCTATCTTTCCCTCTCTGCCTAAGGAAACCTATCTTCCCCTATCACATTGCCCCCTCTGAACTGGTGACTCCTAACTGCCGAGTAAACGTTCGTACTTAACCACAACATTAAGTATTTTTGAAGTGCCTCCTTTGTGTTTTTTTTTTTTAGTTTATTTATTTTGAGAGAGAGAGCGTGTGCACATGAGTGTGCCAGTGGGGAGGGGCAGAGAGAGAGGGAGAGAGAGAATCCCAGCAGGCTCTGCGCTGACAGTGCAGACCCCAACTCAGGGCTCAAACCCACAAACCCATGAGATCACGACCTGGGCCGAAACCAAGAGTCAGACGCTTAACTGACTGAGCCACCCAGCCGCCCCTGAAGTGCTTCCTTTGAAACAAGGCAAGGTTGCCCGCTATCTCCGCTTCCACTTAGCATCATATGAGGCTGTTTGAATTGATGTGTAGGGAAGGAGGCAAAGGAAACCAGTGGTCCTGGTAGGGTAAGTGGGATAAAAGCAGTCTGAGTTCTTCGTTTGCTTCCCAGTTGTCTTAGGACAATTGCCAATCATAAGACAACTGGAGGTAATTGCTCAGTTGGTATAAATTTTTAAAAATTCAGGTTCACTCTTCTTTCATGTTCAATATTCTATTAAGTATTTAGTAAACTGTTTACTAAACAGTCTATTTAGTAAACTGTTTACTAAACAGTCTATTTAGTAAACTGTTTACTAAACAGTCTATTTAGTAAACTGTTCACTTCGGGTACTAAGCTTTTTAATTCTGGAATTGCCATTTGGTTCTTTCTTAGTTTTTCGTTCTCTGTTGAATCTGCCCATCTGTTCATTCATTATGATTATATTTTTTTAAGCCACTTTGAAATCTTCACCTACCAATTAAATAATCTGAGTTATCTGAGGATGGTTTCTTTACTTTAAAAATTTTTTTTAATGTTTATTTTTGAGAGAGAGAAAGAAAGAGCGGTTGGGGGAGGGCTGTGAGAGGGGGGCAGAGGATCTGAAGTGGGCTGTGTCACTGACAACAGCAAGTCTTATGTGGGGCTCAAACCCACAAATGGTGTGAACATGAGTTAGATGCTTAACCTACGGAATCACCCCGGTGCCCCTTTGAGGTTTGGTTTCTATTGACCAGTTTCTGTGGCATTCACATTTCCCTGCCTATTTGCAAGTTTAGTGGAGTTTTTAAAAAAATCTTTTAATACTGGGCATGGTAAATGAGACATTGTAGAAAATCAGGATTCTAATATCTTCCTCTAGAGAGTGTTTATTTTTAGTAGGCAGTTAACTTTAGTAGGCATATAATTCCAAATTCTGTGTTCTCTGAGATGGGCAGCACCGAAATTTCTACCTTGTTTGTTCAACTTCCAGTTATTTATTTACTTTTTTTTTTCTAGTTGTTTTCTGCTAGGGTCCTTAGAGTATCCCCTGCACATGCACAGATCAGGAGTCAGCCAAGTGTTTGGCCAAGTTTTATATGAACTTTTAAAAGGCCTCTATGAGGGACACCTGGCTGGCTCAGTAGGTAGAGCATGTGACTCTTGATCTGAGGGTCGTGAGTTCAAGCCTCACATTGGACCTACAGCTTACTTTAGATAAAGAGGGAGATAGAGAGAGAGAGAGAGAGAGAGATAATAGATAGATAAATAGGAAGCCTCTGTGAATTCTTCCTTTCTTGGATTTCTCTTCCTTCCTATTCTCTGACTTGTCGAACAAGTAAGACTAGCAAATTTATGCTTGAATTCTGGCCATCACATGCTACATATTCTACACAGTGCCTTCAGGCAAAAATTTTTATAATCGCAAATCTTACTCACTGCCCCTCCCTTCTACCAACAGTTGGCTCTCCACCAGTCTCTGCCTGTTTATGTTCTCTCCAGTCCCTTCAAATTGTGTGTTTTAAAAAATTTTAGGGGCACCTGGGTGGCTCAGTCGGTTGAGCGTCCGACTTCAGCCAGGTCACGATCTCACGGTCTGTGAGTTCGAGCCCCGCGTCGGGCTCTGTGCTGACAGCTCAGAGCCTGGAGCCTGCTTCCGATTCTGTGTCTCCCTCTCTCTCTGCCCCTCCCCCGTTCATGCTCTGTCTCTCTCTGTCTCAAAAATAAATAAAACGTTAAAAAAATTTTTTTTTTTTAAATTTTGTCCAGAGTCTATCATTATTAAAATACAATACAGGCTACTTGACCACTATTGAGAAAAAAACAAAAAACCTTCAACTTTGGTTTTAAAACACTCAAGGAAAGGGGTGCCTGGGTGGCTCAGTCGGTTGAGCATCCGACTTTGGCCCAGGTCCTGGTTTCATGGTTCCTGAGTTTGAGCCCTGTGTTGGGCTCACTGCTGTCAGTGCGGATCCTCTGTCCTGCCCTCCACCCCTCCCCCACTCACTCTTTCAAAAATAAATAAAACATTTTGAAAAAAACCACTCAAGTGAAGATGTTGACTTGTCTGAAATTCACAGGGATGATAAAAAGTAGCAATATGCATCTAGTATTCACTGACATATTGATGGTGTTTAAAGCCATGAGAAGACAAGGGACCACTAAAAGGTGAGCATAAACAGGAAAGGGACCAAGAATAGAAAGAGAGAGGTTTGGGGGGTTTTGGGGTTTTTTTTGTTTTTTGTTTTTTATTAAATAGTTAATGTAATCCTCTTGAAATTAGCAGTAATTACAGATGCCATTGATTGAACCTGGCACTGAGGTGTTCCATGCATCTCACTGAATTCATCCAACAGTATCACAAGACAAAAAAACTGAGGCTGACAAGGGAAGTGCATGCAAAGAGGAACTTTAGGAAGAGATGAGCAGAAGGGAACATTAAGAATGGATGAAAACAGCAGAGTGAAGGAAACTGCTGAGGCGGAGCACAGTTTACAGGTAAAGGAAAGCCTTGGGGAAGTTTTTTAAACCCTCAGACACCCAGTTTCCACATGTGTGAAATGGGAATAATAATTACCTTGCAATTAGTGTGAAAATTAGAAATAATATGGGGATACCTGGGTGACTCAGTCAGTTAAACATCAGACTCCTCATTTCGACTCAGGTCATGATCTCATGGGTTGTGAGATCGAGCCCCACGTCAGGCTCTATGCTGGCAGCGTGGAGCCTACTTGGGATTCTCTCTCTCTCTCTCTCTCTCTCTCTCTCTCTGCCCCTCCCGCACTTGTGCTTTCTCTCTCTCTCAAAAGTACCCAAAACACTGCACCTAGAAAACATGCAATAATGGAATAGCTATAAGGCCTAGGAATGTTATTTATTGTATTTAGCCCTATTCTGTCATCCAAATAGAATGAAGGTCCCCCCAAATCCTTACTAGGTGTGGGTGCACATAGGAGTGGAAAAGACTGAAGAACAACAAGGGTGAAGGCGGACAGGAGAGGAAGGGCCTTCAGGGTGTGCATCCAACGTGGACTTTGTGGCATGACCAGCATCCAAATGGAAGAAGTGAAAAATGTTTCCCAAGACCTCTAGGACCCCATTCGTTTGCATGATCAGGGAGTGGGCTCACCTCCTGGCTGTGGACAATATCTCCGGATCCTTTCAAGGATATGGGCTCAAGCCACATGAAAGGAAGAAAATCTACAAATCAAGTCAAAGGTAAAGCTTTTGCCATTTATTATTACTATTAATTATATTTTATTATTTTATTTATTATGTGAAGTATAAAGCTACATCAGTGAGTCCATGCTGATGTCGATAAATTGCTGAATAAGTCTCCCATACAGAAGAACTCCAAATAGGTTTTTTAGATACTGTCTCCTCAAGAAAATGGAGCATAACTGCCCCTCCTGAAGCGTGGGCTGTACTTAGTGAGTTGCTTCCAAAAGGAATAGCATGAAAAGGGCGGGGATGTAACTTCACAGTGGAGAAATCTGGCAAACACAACCTCAGCTAGGCAATCAAGCTTGACATCAACAGTGATAAATCATATTGATAGTATGTGTGTTGATACAATGTAATAAGAACGGCATTTTACCCCCTTGGCCTTCATCCCCAAAACACATGAACCCCGGTAGGAGAACATTGACAAACCCCAACTGAGAGACATTTTACAAGCTACCTGACCAGTGCACTTCCAAACTGTTCAAATCACTGAAAACAAGAGAAGTTTGAGAAAATGTCCCAGCCAAGAGGAGCCTCGGGAGACATGTGGCATCCTGGATGGGACTCTCGAACAGCAAAGAACATTAGGTAAAAACTAAAGAAACCTGAATGAAATACGGACTTTAGTTAATAATATATCAATATTGGGGGCACCTAGCTGGCTCAGTCAGTGGAGCATGTGACCCTTGATCTCTGGGTTGCAAGTGCGAGCCCCATGTTGGGTGTCGAGATTACTTAAAAAATAAAAATCTTAGGGGCACCTGGGTGGCTCAGTCGGTTAAGTGTCTGACTTCAGCTCAGGTCATAACCTCGTGGTTCATGGGTTCAAGCCCCGCATCAGGCTCTGTGGTGACAGCTCGGAGCCTGGAGCCTGCTTCAGATTCTATGTCTCCCTCTCTCTGCTCCTCCCCTGCTTGCACTCTGTCTCTCAAAAATAAACATTAAAAATTTTAAAAATCAAAAATAAAATAAAAACAAGAATAATATATCAATATTGGTTGATTGGTTATGACAAATGTACCATACTAACGTAAGATAATAATAACAGGGAAAGTGGGATCCAGGTATATGGGAATTCTCTGTACGCTCTTTGCAGCTTTTTTGTAAATTTAAAACTGTTCTGTAATTAAAAGTTTATTTTATATTTATATATATATATATACATTAAAATTTTTTTGTAATGTTTATTTTTGCGAGAGACAGAGACAGAATGCAAGTGGAGGAGGACAGAGAGAGAGGCAGACACAGAATCTGAAGCAGGCTCCAGGCTCTGAGCTGTCAGCACAGAGCCTGATGCAGGTCTTGAACTCATGAACAGCGAGATCATGATCTGAGCCAAAGTTGGACACTCAACCAACTGAGCCACCCAGGCGCCCTATGTATACATACTTTTACAAGTAAAACACATATATAGATATAATACACACACACACACACACACACACAATTTTTTTCCCCTTTCTCTCTTTCTTCTTTTTTTTCAAGTACAGCTTGACACTGGACACAAGGAATGTTTTTTGGAATCATGACTCTGGAGGAGGTGGCTGAAGTCCTGGTTTCACTGTAAAAACACAGGAAACAGTGGGGGACAAGTGTGGACAAAGGCATGTGGATTCCTGGACAAGCAGAAGGGGGTGCCAATTAGTTGGAACAATGGAAAATGTCAGAGAGAGGCAGAGAGACCCATATCTCATCCCACCTACTTTTTAAAAAATTTATGTTTATTCATTTTTGAAAGACAGAGAGAGACAGAGCACAAGCAGGGGTGGGGCGGAGAGAGAGGGGGACCCAGAATCCGAAGCAGGCTCCAGGCTCTGAGCTGTCAGCACAGAGCCCAACGCGGGACTCAAACTCACAAACTGCGAGATCATGACCTGAGCCTAAGAAGGACACTCAACCGACTGAGCCACCCAGGCACCCCGAATCCCACCTACTTTTAAAAACTCATGCCTACTCTGAACCTCGGAGAAGAAGTAGTCCAACGCTGGGTAACACTAGCTTAAAAAATGAAAGGAAGGAAGGAAGGGAGGGAGGGTGGGAGGAGAAGAAAAATAGAGAAAAAGAAGAGGGAGAGAGAGAGAGAGAAAGAATTTCCTTTTTAAAAATAACTCTCATTTAAAACAACTTTCTGGAATGTTAGCAGTATTTCACAATGCAGACATCTCAGTTTGGCAGCTTGATTGATTTCCTGATTTCCAGGAAAACTGAGCTGTCATCTGGTCCCTACTAGGCTGCGTACCCTCATGAATATGCAGTTCTTACAAAATGTGAAATGGTTGCTGAAGAAGAGAAACTTAATTCTTTCTGACATATCGCTCCAAGCCCTCCACTGTCTCAAAGAGAAAGAAAACCAGTAAAAAAAACTTTCCTCCTTTCCACATAAAGGAGAGGGTGAAGAATTCGTGATGATCCGTTTCCCTGGGCGTCTTCCCACGCACCAGAGGTTCTGGACCCCTCTGTTGGGTGACGAGTCAGATGGGAACAGTGCACCTGCACGGTTTTGTGTGATACCTACTCAACCGAAAGCCAGAGAGCAGCAGCCATGGCTTCTGTTCCCTGGAAGCCCAAGAGCACTGACTGCATGTGTTTCGAGCGCCTCCTGGTACAACCATAACAACGGTGGAAAAGACTAACATTTACTGTGCACTCTGTATGCACTCACCTCTCACCAGTCCTGCACGGTGCGCTCTTCTATTATTCCATTTCAGACAAAGAAATACAAGGCTCAGAGAAGTATCCTGCCCCACACACCTGGTATGATGGTTAATTTTATGGGTCAACTTGGCTAGGCGATGTGCTCAGTTATTTGGTTAAACACGAGTCTAGATGATGCTGTGAAGAATTTTTATTTTTTTAATTAAATTTTTACTTATTTATTTGTTTTTTAAGTAATCTCTACACCCAATGTGGGGCTTGAACACACAACTCCGAGATCAAGAGTCACATACTCCATCAAATGAGCCAGCTAGGCACTCCTGCTTCGACGAATTTTTGAATATGAATAACATTTACAGTCAGTGGACTTAAAAATTTTTTTAATGTTTATTTTTGAGAGAGAGAGAGAGAGACAGAGTGCAAGCGGGGGAGGGGCAGAGAGAGAGGGAGACACAGAATGTGAAGCAGGCTCCAGACTCTGAGCTGTCAGCACAGAGCCCGATATGGGGCTTGAACCCCTGAACCATGGGCTCATGTCCTGAGCCAAAGTCAGACGCTTAACCGACTGAGCCACCCAGGCTCCCCAACAACCAGTGACTTTTTTTTTTTTAATTTTTTTTTTAACGTTTATTTATTTTTGAGACAGAGAGAGACAGAGCATGAACAGGGGAGGAGCAGAGACAGAGGGAGACACAGAATCTGAAACAGGCTCCAGGCTCCGAGCTGTCAGCACAGAGCCCGACGCGGGGCTCGAACTCATGGACCGTGAGATCATGACCTGCGCCGAAGTCGGACGCTTAACCGACCAAGCCACCCAGGTGCCCCAAGTGACTTTAAATAAAAGCAGATTACCTCCCATAACGTGGGTGGACCTCATCCAAACAGTTGAAGGTCATCAGAGCAAAAGCCGAGGTTTCCCGAAGAAAAAGGAATTCGGCCTCATGAGTGTGATATAAAACTCCTGCCTGAATTTCTAGCTTGCCAGCCTGCCCTACAGATTTCAAACTTGCCAACACCACCCCCTCCCCGGGCAAGTGAGCCAGTTCTTTAAATTCCACTCTTTTTCTCTTAACCCCAAGGCTTTTTGTCTGCAAAGCCCCTGTTCTGCCCTCCACACAATGCAGCCTCCCAGACCCCAGAGTCATAAGATAAGCCAAGAGTGACTGGGATGTAATCTCTTGAGGACCTACTGAAGGAGGATTTGACGAGATCAGGTGAGTGAAGAAAAGTGCTGTTTCTTTCTTTTTTTTCTTTAATTATAGTGTTGTAATTTTATTATTATTATTTTTTTAAGTTTATTTACTTTGAGAGAGTGCCTGCATGTGCTCACACACATATGCTCAGGGGAGGGGGAGAGAGAGAGAGGGAGAGAGAGAATCCCAAGCAGAGCTCGACACAGGGCTCAATCTCACTGAACTGAGAGATCACTTGATCGCTTGATCAAGTCAAGAGTTGGATGCTTAACTGACTGAGTCACCCAGGCACCCCGGAAGTGCTGCTTCTGAGGAGGAAGGGAAGATGTCAGGAAGATGGGGTGAGCAAGGAGAAAAGAGGATGTGGTAGAAGAAAATCACACTTAATGCTCAGTGAGCGCTTCTTATGTGTCAGACAGTCTTGAATGCTTTCCTTATATTAATTTCATTTTTGGGGCATGGAAACAGACGCCCAAGATCACACGGCTGGTTAAAGGCAGGCAGCGCATGTCCAGAGCCCAACACTTAACCAGTGTTGTGCACAGGGAAAGAACGGGGATAGAAAGAGGCACCGCTCTTCTGATGGGGGCTAAAAAAGAAGAGGCCGGACGAAGTTAGAGCTTCTAAAGCCAAGGCCCTGTTCTATTGGGCTGGGCTCCTCCTCAGAATTACACAAAAGTTCTGGGATCTTCTGGACCCCACGACACAAAGAAAACGTCTCTGATAATCCATCTGTGCCTAAAACCACTGTGATGGTGCACTAGTTAAGAATGTGTGGCCTACACGTAGGAGAATCTCTCTGAGTGATGGTGCCTTCGGCTACAAAGTTATGTAGGTATTTCATATAATAAGAAGCCTGGAGGCAGGCAGTCCCTGGAGTGGTGTCATCAGCTTCCTGATGTCTCCAAGAAATCAGGACCTTGGCATCCTTACATTTTATCATCCTCAGTATATGGACTTTTTAGCCTTGGGCTTGTTTCCTCTTGGTTACATAATGGCTGCCAGAGCTGCAGAGCTCACAAAACCATCTTCAGGGCAGATGGCAGGTACACACCACCTAGATCTCCTTCCCAGACTTCCCCTAAGTCCTCTTGGGCAGAACTGAGTCCTAAGCCCACAAGCAGCAGAGAGAATTAGCTCCTTTGGTGTAGAACAATCATGGGTCACCATCTGGGGCTGGGGGAGAGGCCCACGTTTCTGTGCAGGTTGCAGCCTGAATAAAATGTGGGTTCTTGAAAGAAGAAGGGAGGGTGGCTGATGGATAGGAAACCAACTGTGTCTGTCACAGAAGTCCCCTGTCCCAGTCCACAGGGCTCTTTCAGGTCCATGGTTCTGATGCCACAGGACACACTTGTCACACAGGAATTTCAGCCAAGACTAGGAGCCCTGGGCTCCCAAGCATACTCAGCAGCCTCTTCTTGAGTTTTGCAAGGGTGTTGACAGGGAGCTGGTCACAGTCTCAAAAGAATATCGGGACCAACAGGCCCACTACTTCTCATACCTACTCACCTCCCATCCTGTTCTCTTCCCAGAATCCTAGCAAAATATTCTCAAAGATGAGACCTTGGGGATAACAGAGAAATAAATGCCTTTCTCACAGCTTCCTCTGTCGGCCAGTTAACACAAACCCATCTCTAGGCTTGGCTGTCTTCATGCCTGTGGTGGTTGGGGGGACAGGAACAGTAATGCAGTTCTCAATAAATCACCACACCACTGTCACAGTGGAAAGAACAGTATATGGTAGGTAGGAGGCCTGGGCCCCATCTCTACTCTGGAACCCAATGTCTTCATCACTAAAATTGTTTAGAGGAAATGCGGTAAAGTTGGGATGGGAGAATTCCATGCAGTTTGCAAACTAGTTATAGAGGCCTCGGCAAATTCCCGAGCAAAATGCCCCAGTCAGACTTCTCCTGCTGGACTGTGAGGTTAGGAGACACAGGGAAATGGGGAGGGGGGTGTAATATGTGTTGTAGGCTTCCAGGTGCAGATGTGAAAGTTTCCAATCCAGCTCTGTGATTACACAAGACGGAGGGAGGGACGGGGTGAGAGGGAGGGGGTGCGGGTGGTGGTGGGGCTGGGGGATCAGTTAAGAAATAGCAGAGGTTGGGGCGCCTGGGTGGCTCAGTGGGTTAAGTGTCTGACTTCGGCTTAGGTCATGATCTTACAGTTTGGTTTGTGAGTTTGAGCCCCACATCAGACTCTTTGCTGCCAGCACAGAGCCTGCTTCAGATCCCTGTCCCTTCTCTCTGTCCCTTCCCTGCTCACTCTCTCTCTCTCTCTCTCAAAAATAAACACACACACACACACACACACACACAAAAAGAAATAGCAGAAGACATGTAAAGTCACATTTTAGGGGTAGCTGGGTGGCTCAGTCCGTTATGCATCGGACTGCAGCTCAGTACAGGATCTCACGGTCCGTGAGTTCGAGCCCCACATGGGGCTCTGTGCTGACAGCTCAGAGTCTGGAGCCTGCTTCACATTCTGTGTCTCCCTCTCTCTCTGCCCCTCCCCTGCCCTCTCTCTCTCTCTCTCTCTCTCCCTCAAAACTAAATACACATTGGGGGTGTCTGGGTGGCTCAGTCAGCTACGCGTCTGACTTCGGCTCAGGTCATGATCTCACAGTTCGTGAGTTTGAGCCGCGCATCGGACTCTGTGCTGACAGCTCAGCCTGGAGCCTGCTTTCCGATTCTGTTGTCTCCCTCTCTTTCTGCCCCTCCCCCATTCATGCTCTCTCTCCGTCTCAAAAATAAACATTAAAAATTTTTTTTTTTAAAAAGTCACATTTTAGTTTCTATAACAAGGGTTCTTCACTGGGCCCACCAATCACAGAGTGCACCCTGTAATTCAGACTCCGTGAACTTGGGTTGAAAAATATTACGATTTTCCTGCCACTTGCTGCCATGTCCTCGGTTCTGAACAGAGGCTGCAGACTAAGGTCATATGAGCAGCATCGATAGGAAGCACAGAGCTTTTCGTTCCCCTCTACAGTTGCTGCAGTTATCTTGAAACATCGTTCATGCTCATTTCTACTTCAGATTTGTGGTTTATCAGGCTCACGGCTAGATCTTGTTATTTAATGCGTTAATAAAGAAACCCATGAATTACAACATCACACATTTAAATGTTTTCACAACTGTATTTCAACATAACTGGCTTCTGCTGTAATCATGCGTAGTTCAATTTATGTTTATGAAAATATTGTTTTGAGAAGGGATCCAAGGCACAGAAAATGGTTAGGAGCCCCCCCACCCAGAGGTGCCTTGTTGTCACTGGCCCAGAGCGAGGGCAGAGGTTCCACATCTGCAGGAGGGATTAGATGAGAATTCCCAGGAAATCTCCGGGTAGGGGACCAGGGGTGAGGCCTCCATGGTGACATCTCACTGAGATCTTCGATTTGGTTGAATGGTGTCGGGTCTCTGCTGCCCGTTGTGAAAAGGGAGAAAGTCACTAGCGTCTTACCTTAAGTCACAGGAGGATTTAGGGAGGATCACAGAGCCCCGAGCTCACTGTGGATTAGAGGGAGGGGGGCACCCCAGCACTAGTGCTTAGGGAATTGTTTCAACTGAATTTAACGACACAAAAGCCTAGAGTAGGGAAAAGAGGTGGGAAGACATTCCTCCCTCCTCAGAAGTGAGTTTCCCACACCCTGGTAGGGAACCAAAGCTATCTCTCTGTGCCAGGGGAAAGCTGATCCCTTCCCCTTTCAAACAAGCCTGCAGCCCCTCAGGCACTGGGTCATTCACCCACCGGGCTCTGCCCTGCAGGGACAGTTCCAGCCTCCCATCAGCTGCCCCTCACTGGGAACAGTGCCACCCCTAACACACCAGACAAGCCGTGGCCTGGGTGACACCGGTGGCCGGGCCCCGGCTGTAGGCCCCAGTGGCCTTGGGAGAAGAGCTGCGCATTGTACAAGGACACCCTTCCTTTCACAGAGGAGGAGATCCAGCGTGCTGTTACTGAACTGTCTCCAGTCCCTGAGTTTGGCTTCCCTAACTCTGTCAGGAAATTTCAAGCTTCCCTGCCTATCGCAGGCAAATCCCAACCTTGTCCACCAACAGGAGGGACACAGAGACTCGTCAGAGGTCCTGCAGGCCGATTCTGAGAGTAGCTGAGCCCAGTGCCCCAGCCAGCCTATAACTGGACTCGTTTCCTGTCCCTCCAGCCATGTGCCCGACGGGCGAGGCCAGAATCCATGAACCCCTTCCCACTGCCCGGCACTGTCACCTCCCTTTGGAGAAACTTCCCGGGTTTGAGAGGATTGTAGGGAAGGGGCTGAAGTGACACACAGAAGTTTAATTCTGGGATGGGGAGGGACTGGAGGGACACTGGGATGATGGGCAAAGGCCTGGGAGTCTGCAAGCCTAGAAATTTCGGGGGAGCAACTCTAAGATGCAGGCCAGGGCCACCTGCTTCTGCTTCCTACTTTGTTCACTGCCCTTGATACTATGCAGTCTGGCCGGGGGCAGAGACATGATCGGCAGGACCCTGGGACATCTGCCCACTCACAGATAGCTGTCCCAAGCAGGGCTCACAGTGTGCTATGGGGAGGGGAGGCAGAACCACACGGACTGTAACAGATTGTAGCTACCGCCCACAGAGGGCCTGGGGCAGAGGGAGGAAAACACCCATTCTCTTAGGGAGGATTATGGAGAACTGCTCCCATCCAAGTACTAACCAGGCCCGACCCTGCTTAGCTTCCGAGATCAGATGAGATCCGGGGCGTTCAGGGTGGTATGGCCGTCGATGGAGAACTTCCTTCTCGATGGCGGCCTGAGGCAGAGTCTCGAAGGCTAAGGAGGATTTTCCTAAGTGAGGAGGGGGGCGAAGGACCTCCTAGGCAGAGGCTCTGAAAGAAGCTCCAGGCCCACCTGGGGAGCAGTCCTGGGACTTGTGCCCTGGGCTTCACTGCGCAAATGGGGGCTGTGTGTGTGATGGCTCTCAGGAGATGGGGTCTTGTGGGTAAGGACATTTGGCAGGTTCAGGGTTAATGTTGAGCAGACCTCTTTACTGAAGGACTTGTCAGAACCTTTAACCTGTTCATGTGCAGAGTGAGCCCCGTGGTGTATCCCAGGACTGGTGGTCTGGCAAGTCACGCTGGGGGAAGGAAAATAGGAGGCAGTAGGAGTGCATGATGTTAGGGAGGATGCAAGGGGCTTTGAATGCCAGGCCAAGGACACTGGACTGTGTCCCTGGGACCAGTGAGGAGTCTCGGAAGGCTGAAAGATTTAACTGAGGGATTTTGACTCAGGGGACATGGGGCAGTTTAGTAACCAGCAAGGTGAGGGCTGTGGCAGGACATGGCCAGCCCCTCTCTCCTTGACGGCAGGTTCACCCTGTGGGAGAGGAAGCAGAATCCATGGACACAGGCAGAGAAGTTCAGAGAGACAGGCTAGAAGGTACAGAAGGCTGAGCCACCATTGAATCCAAGTGTGGGTTAAGTGTCTTGGGCCCAGTGGTCAAGGCTGCTTGGTTCAATTCCCGACACCCCTACTCCCTGGCTGTGGGTATCAGACCCTATCTCCCTGGGACCTCAAGCTTTTTGCTTCTCTTTTTTAAAAGTAGACATTGTTTCTTTAGAGCAATTTTAGGTTTGCAGAAAACTCATTCCAAAGTACAGAAAGTTCTATATACTCCCGCCCCAACACTTCCTCCCGCCCCTGCCTCACAGTTACCCTATTATTAACAGGTTGCATCAGTGTGGTCCATTTGTTACAAGTGAGGAACCAATACTGATACATTATTATTAACTAAAGTCTATGGTTTATTTGAGGGTTCACCCTGTGGTGTTCAGTTCTGCTGGTTTTCACTAATGCATGATGTGATGTGTCCACCATTATAGTCTCAGAACAGTTTCACCCCCCTAAAAGTGCCCCGGGCCTCAGTCTTCACTTCTGTAAATGAGTGTGTGAAGCCCATGTAAGTCCCCGGTTGCAGGCCTCTTGACAAATGGTACTGAACCCAACGAAATGTCTTTCTAAATAAGGTCTGGCGTCCATCAGAATCCCTGGGCATGGGTCAGGGAGGTCTTCATTAAATGTTCTCAGGTCTCAGCTTCAGACCTGCTAAATCAGAGTGTCTGGGGTAGGGCCCAGGAATCTGCATTTGACCCCAGGCCCCAGGGCTGGAACAAGGCCAGGCCCCTGGCTCCTTCCCTGTGCGTGGGAATTTGTTCTTGCCAAAGCTCTTCAAATGTAAACAGAAAAATCCTATCCACTGTCAGGTTAAAGCTCAGGAGAGATGTATCATTCCCAAGAGGAGGCCGGAGTGAAACAGTTTTCCAGAAAGCCCGGAAAAAGCCCGTTTCTGCCTTCTGCAGCTCCCAGTCAGCAAGCCTGCTATTGTTTCGTATCTTGATTGCTTATCACTCACCCAAAATAACCTGCATGTAATGTCTCACCAGCTGCAGCTCTCTGCAACTCCCTTAATTTAGCAGCCAAACACGTCTGGCTCGGCAACAGAGCACGGGGCCCACGAAGGAGCCCCTCCCTCGTGGCCATCGGTAGTGGGTCCAGTAGTGTCCTCCCCGAATCCATGTCCACCCAGAACCTCAGAATGTGACCTTATTTGAAAACAGGGTCTCGGTAGATGTAATTAGCAAGGACCCAGATGAGATCAGACAGGATTAGGGTGAGCCCTAAATTCAATCACTGGTGTTCTTATAAGAACAGGCGAGGCCAGACAGATACGCGGAGGGCAACAGGCCACGTGAAGACAGGGGCAGAGACTGGAGGGATGTAACTGCAAGCCAAGGAACACCAACGGTTCCAGAAGCCACCAGCAGCTGAAGAGAAGCAAGGGAGGATTCTGCTCTGAATCTTCAGAGGGAACATGGCCCCTCCGACACCTTGATTTCAGACTTCCTGCGAGCAGAGCTGTGAGGGCATAAAGTCCTGCTGTTTGAGGCCATCCGGTTTGTGGGGATTTGTCACAGCAGCCTTAGCAAACGAATAAGCCTTCACTGCCCAGACCCCCTGCCCTGGCTCAGTCCGCCCCTCAGCCCGAAAGAAGGACCCCCACGCATAGGCGACTCTCCAGACTGGCATTTTAATGTGGCTGGTTGTGATCAGAGCTGTTTTCTCCCAGCCAACATCCCTGAATTCTGCATGTACTAGGCCTGTTTCCTACCACAAGGACAAGGGCCCTGTGTCCTCTGCCTGGAAGGCTATAATCCAAGAAGAGCTGAAACTGTAGTAGTGACAAACAGACATCGGTCCCAGGGGCAGTGTCTGGCAGGTGGTGCCGGGTGGTGGTCCCTGGGCTCAGCCCTGGGTGAGGCTGGGCAGGTCACTGCAGCTTCATGCCACACCGGCGCCGTGAGTCCTTCCGGGCAATGGGGCTGAAGTTCACAATCTCCTTGTAGATGTGCTCTGAGAAACACAGGGTGGCCCGAGGTGTGAGATGGCGGGGGGGGTGGGGGGCGGGTGCCCAGAGCAAAAGAGAGGCCCCCTCCCCGGATGTAACATGGAGCAGAAGTCAGCTAAGGGAGTAAGAAATGCACACAAGAGACAATATCTGCTCAGAGAGAAGGAGGTGTTGATAGTGATCCAGGAGAGCAGTGGGGCCGCCAGAGGCCACGCATGGAAACCGTGGAGGCAAAGGAGAGAGAGGCTGCAGGCAGAGAGAGGATGAACCCGAGGCCCCCAGCTCTTACGCTTCCATTCATCCACTGTGAGTTTCTCATGTTCTAAGGAGTCATCAAATGGCTGCGGGGCCTCTGTCTCCTCCTCTGGGTCTCGGAAGGGTTCAAAGAAGGGGTGGGCGAGGGCCTGCGAGGCCGTCAGACGCTTGTCCACGTCCAGCTCCAACATCTTCTCTAGCAGGTCTGTGGCTGCAGCGACAGAACACTCATCTCACATCCCAGGCCTGGGAGAGCCCGCCCGCTGGGACAGACGTCAGAGGCCCGTCAGAGACCCGTGGAAGGCAGGGCCCAAGACTCACCCTGGGGGCTGGCCCGTGGGAAGAGCTGAGAGAAATCCTTCTTGGGGCTCTGTGGCAGGGACTGGATGTAGGATTTGGCCTGGAAGACAGAGAAGCACTGAGTAATCTCCATCTGTCAGCCCCTCGGGCTCAGGACTTGGGGTACAGAGCAGGGGGGACCCCAGAAACGCCCCAGAACCGGGCTGAAGGCTCAGGCCAAAGCCCAAAGTGGGATGAAGGCAAGAGCATCTGCCAGGGCAAGAAGGAGGCAACGGGGGAGCCCTCCTTCCCAAAGGCCCACAGCCCACGTGACCCCTGGTTAGCCAAGTGCACAGCCGAGGCCAGTCTAGACCCATTTGCCACTCACTGCTTTGTCATTCAACTTCTGCACAAACTCTGCACCCGGCACCCCCGTCACTTTCAGGATCTGGGACAGCTGGTCCAGGTCTTGGCAGTGGGTTAAGGCTCCGCCTCACTCTCTGCTGGTAGATCTGAGGCTGCCCTTCCCGCCGCCCTTCCGTCACTCCCACCCAGGCCCCGTGGCAACGAGCCAGGCTCCAGACGTGCCTTCCTTCCGGAGAGGACACAGGTCTCTGGAAGGCTTCCCACCCACCAGGCTGGGTTAAGAGTCCTTCGCCACAAATGTTCCTGGATACGACCCCTTTCCAGCTCCCGTCCCGCCCAGCCACCTTCATCCCCTTCTTCATCACCGTCCCCCCTGCCGCACACTGAGCTCGGCAGTGCAGACTCCACATATTCTCCTCCTGCACAGCACACAGGGGCTCAATTAGTGTGTGTGATGCCAAAGCATGATGTATTTTCTACATGGTGCCGGAATGACAGGTGGTGCTTTTCATCAATTCCCTTACCTGCATTTTAAAATTGTTCTAGAGTCGGAGGGCACCCGGGTGGCTCAGTCAGTTAAGCATTTGACTTTTGATTTCAGCCCAGGTCATGATCTTGTGGTTCATGAGCTCAAGCCCTGCATCAGGCTCTGCACTCTCAGTGCAAAGCCTGCTTGGGATTCTCTCTCTCTCTCTCTCTCTCTCTCCCTCTGTCTCCCTCTCTGCCCCTCCCCTGCTCTCTCTCTCTCTCAAAAATAAATAAATAAGCATTAAAAATAAAATAATACAGTTGTTCTAGAGTGAGCAGGTACCACTTCTGCAATAACAACAAAAAAAGAGGGATTAAAGTAATAAAGTGTCTGTTGAAGGAATGAATCCCTGGATGGAGGTGGGCTTTTCCAGCAAAGGATACAATCTTTCCCCTTGAACAGAGTTTTCCCGGTCAGCATCTCTGCCATGATACAGCCCACAGACCAGATGTCCACTGCGGAGGGAGGGAGGAAGCATCACCTGGACCAGCTGACCAGGACCCGGCAGTCAGTCGACCCAAAGGAACTACAACGGCCCTGGAGAAGCTTCCAGAGAAGATCCCCAGCCCCTGCCACCCCCGAGCAGCTGGCCACTGACCAGTCTGGTTGTAGTGCATCCAGCTGAGGATCACCTCAGGGGCCCGGTACCAGCGGGTCACCACATAGCCGGTCATCTCAGCATCTGCGTGCCGGGCCAGCCCAAAATCCAAGATCTATGACTCGCGGGACAGAGGGACAAAGAGTTGCTGCAGACAGTCCCGGAGCAGCTTTTGGGGGCTCCCAGGGGAGAGGGGCCCACCCCAACCCGCCCCAGCCCACGCCCACTCACCTTCAGCTCACAGTCCTCGTTTACGGCCAGGTTGCCCGGCTTCAGGTCCTAGATGAGAGGAGAGAGGAAGCACTGGGCCAAGAGGCAGAGATGGGAGCCTGCCCCCGCCCCTCTCTGGGTGTTGGTCTCCTCGTGTGTAAAATGACGGCGGCACCAGGTGTCCTCCTGGACCCATCCAGCTCTAAGATACTCCTGATTCCTGGAGCCTGAAACAGCTCAAGGCTTGCTTCATTTGCAGCACCCAGAAAGTTCCCCAGAACACAACGTTCTTCTGAGCAGGCCTTCCTGGGCCAAGGCTGGGGGTGGGGGGGGTAAATCCACACGCCAGGTTCCAGAGGACTCTCGCCTCCCCACTCCTTTCCTCCTCCCCGGCTGTGGAGAATCCTTCCATGGTGCAGAGGGTGGAGGGGCCTCTGAGCACCGGAGCAGAGAGAGCACTCACCCTGTGGACGACCCCAGCTGAGTGGATGTACTGTGTGAGAGAGAGGGAGAGAGTGCGAAGGGTGAGTCCGGCACCCGGCTTCCCCACCAGGTGGTTCAGGCTGGCTCCTCTTCCCTGTCACAGGGTGCTCTCCCAGCCCCCAAGTCCTGGTGTTCTCCAAACCTCAGGTGTCAACACCAAGGCGCCCCCCTCGGTCACCTTCCGGGCCCCCACGCACCTTAAGACCCTTGAGCATCTGATACACCAGGTACTGGATCTTGTCCTCACTGAACTCCATCCCCATGATCTTCTGCAGGTCTGTCTGCATGAAGGGCATCACCAGGTAGCTGCAAGGCACGAGAGCTTCTTGACAGTCCCTGGTCCCGCCCAGCCCCAGGCCTGAGATCACAGGAGGTGCAAAGGAGCTGGGGCAGAGCACAGGCCTTAGAGGTGGCCTCCGTGTGCAAGAACCAGCCCCCGCCATAGCCAGCCGGACCTCCACACGGGCCTCCTGGCTTCTGGCCCCCAGCCTGGCCACGGTGGCCACCCAGCTGGCAGAGCTCAGGGCAAGCATTCTACCTGGAGCGTGCTCAGGAAAACCAAATGGAGCTGTGTTCCCTCTCTTCAAAGGTGCCCTCGCCTTGCCCCCTTCCACGCCCCACAGAAAGCCACAGCTGTGACTTAGAAACATCTGCCAGAGTTCCCCTCTGCTTCTGTTCAAATACTTTTTCCCGCAGAGGGTCATGCCCAGCTGGGAGAACTCCACAAACAACCAAGGATGTGTGCCCTTCCAAGAAGGAAATAATAAAACATTTTATTTTTATTATTATAGAAGGGCAGAAGAAGGAAGAAGGAGTAGCTGAGCCATTGTACCTTCCTGTGGGATTGCAAAACAGGTCAAGGTCAGCAAAATATAGCTGTTGCTCAAGGTAGTAACAGCAACGTCCAGAACAAAATATGATTTAAAAAGGAATATCAAAGGGGTGCCTGGGTGGCTCAGTCAGTTAAGCATCCGACTCCTGATTTCTACTCAGGTCACGATCTCCCGATGTGTGAGATCGAGCCCTGCATCGGGTTCTGCGCTGACAGCACGGAGCCTGCTTGGGATTCTCTTCCTCTGCTCCTCCCCAGCTTGCGCGCGCGCTCTCTCTCTCTCTCTCTCTCTCAAAATAAATAAATAAACTTAAAAACAATTTTTAAAAAAGAATATTAAAAAAAAAGGATGTGATGAAGGCCATCTCTATGAGCCTGTGATTTTCTGAAACTTTCTTTTACCTGATCATCTGCCCTCCCCCATGGGGGACCCTGCTTCATGCACAGTCCCCTCCCTAGTGTTGTCTTTCACGTCTACATGGACGCTGGTTCTTTCTTCTCTGGTGACAAACTTGAAGTCTCGCCATGCTAGAACTACCTTCCCTTGACTTGGTTCTTCAAATAACTACCCTTTCTCCCTCCTTCCCTCCCCAGCCAAACTTCTAGAAAGAGTGGTCCACACCTCTTGACCCACTGCCTTAACTTCCAATCCCTTAACGATCTGGTGTCTGCTTCTGCCCCTCCGAAGCGGCTCAGATCAAGATCACCAATGACCACCCCCCTCCCCACACACACACCTGTGGCTCCCTTTCTTCCTATTGGACCTCTTGCAGTCTGACACCTCCTCAAGATTCTCTGTTGATCTCTTAATCAACAGTATTATACCATGTTCTACCCTAGCCCAGACCTTCCTGGGCTCCAGATGTGTTTGCAACTGCTGATTAAACACTGGAACGTTCACAGGCTCCTCAAAAGTAGTGTCCAAAATGGAGTTCGTTCTTTCTCGAAACGTCTGTTCTTCCTCCACTTTGTATTTCAAGCAGGAGCCTGGCATCTTGACCTACACCCCCCTGTCCCAGCCACTGCGTCCCAACAGATAGGGCCTTTTGACAGGTCTCAGGTCTGCTCTTTGGCATCCCATCACCTCTGCCTTATTTAAATCAAGGTCTGGGTCTGGGGCTCTACTCTCCAGGCTCTCTCTCCCGCCACAGTGCACCCCAAAATCTTATCTGACCATATCACCCCAATGTTCAAATCCTCCCTGGACTTGAGGCTGCCTGTGGGATCAAGTGTGGACTCTTCCCTTGACCAAACCAGCCACTGGCCTTCACTAGCCACAGTGAACTTATCAACATCGCCCCAACGGTCCAGTCTCTTTCATGCACCATGGCCTTTGTCCATGCAGTTCCTTCTGCCCCGGGATGCTTTAAGCACCTTTACTGCAGGCAAACATCTCCTCACCCTTTGGGGTTGAGTTCAAGCTTCCTCTGTGAAGCCCCCTGAGGCAGCATACAGTCCCCAGCACTTGACCATACATAGAGCACCGACCACACTACTGTGAGTATTCATTTAGAGACTACACCCCCACCCTTCTTGGGGGGCTGGTCCACTTTAAATTCCCCACGTTAAGCCCAGCAGCTGGCTTTATAGGAAAAAAACTCCATTCGGAATCACTGCATTAAATTTAAAACAAAAGCATCCTAACAAAAAGACCTTCAGCTGCATTTGAAATAGGGTCAGTTCAGGGAGCCTGGGTGGCCCAGTCGGTTGAGCATCTATCTGACTCTAGATTTCGGCTCAGGTCATGATCCCACAGTTCGTGAGTTTGAGCCCCACGTGGGGCTCTACAAGGGCAGCATGAAGCCTGCTTGGGATTCTCTCTCTCCTCTCTCTGCCCCTCCTCCTGCTTTTGCTCTCTCTCTCTCTCTCAAAAATAAATAAGTAAACTTAAAAAAAAAGAAAGAAAGATTGGGAAAAAAAGAAAGACTCCATCTTCCTAAAGATTCCTACCTTTTAGACCAGGGACTGGTCTAAATTTTCTGGTTCTATGTGACTGTCAAACACCCCGTCAGCCAGAGGCAGCCAAGCCTTCCCGCTCCTCGCTCCATGCCCAGACCCACACCTGGGACCCCACAGAATGGCGAGGTAAGCCAGTGCAGATCCTGTGAGGACTGGCAATGAGGTCTTGGTTGTATTAAAGCGGGTGGTAAGCGAAGCCACAAGCAGACAGCTCTGTGTCAGTCAAGGACCCCGCTAAGCCCCTCCCACCTATTCCTGCCTGCCTTTCTCTCCACCCTTGGCTGGATCCAGACAGAATCCAGACAGAATCACGCATTAGTGGACGGCCCAAAGGGACTAGCAGGACAGGAAGCCCCCTACCCACAAGAGAGAAATCTGGACTCTCCCCCAGCTTGCTCCCGAGGGGCAAGTAAGGCCTGCAGATGCCCCTCAACCCAGTGCAGCCCAACTCACAAGTCATGGAAGCCGCGCAGGGAAGAGGCTGGGGTGAAGACATCCAGGAGCCCGATGACCTGGGGAGAAGGTTGTCAGTGAGGCTGGGCAGCCGCCACAGCCCTCTCTCCCCCCAGCCCCGGGGCCCCAGCCATGCCTATGACCACCAGCCCTTTCCTAATACACCGTCTCCAGCAGGAGGCAGGCTCCTGGCCTTCTCAGAAGCGGTAAAAAGGGCAGAAGAGGAATCCAGGAGCAAGATCACCTGTGGCTGGGGGCCATGGGGAGGGGCTGGCTGAAGAGCAATGGGGCTTAAAACGTGCCCAATGTTTTGAAATCATTATTTTAAATGTTCACCCTCCAACCTAGGTATCCTGTTCCAAAGCCCAGTTGCTAGGCCCAGAGCTGGGCGACTAGCTTTCCCAGCTGCTTCTGTCAGACAAGATGCTCTCACAATTCTGCACTGAGGCCCCAGAGCCTAGGTTCAAATCCCAGCTCTGCCACTGACTAACCATATGACCTCTTAGTCTTTCTGTGCCTCAGTTTCCTCTTCTGTACCTGGGAGTAATAGTACTTAACTCTTGTGAAATGGTGAGGATTAACAAGTCAGCTTCTGCAAAGCTCCGAGAAGAGCACTTGGCACACAGTAGGTGCTCAACTGTCTGTGGTTATTGTTGTTATTATCGGGGCCACGTGTGCAAATACATTAACCAGGATGGGGGGCACCACAGCTCTGAGACCTCAGAACAAATGACAAAGCGCCTCTGTGCCCATGCAACAGTATGTTTGCACCTCGCAAAGCTCCTTTTGCTCCACTGCCAAAACTACCCTTTTCACCCTTCCTGGGAAGTAGGCAGGGCAGGTCCTGGCGCCTTGCTTTAATGAGGTGAGGAACAAGAGTGGGAGGGGCAGGGAGGAGAGTCCCCTTCTCCTGGCCCTGTCCTGAGCTCCCTGCACCCCTCAGGCCGGCGCCCTCCCCCCCCCCCACACACACACAGGGAGGGACCTGGTCAGGACCCCTCCCTGGCTCCCCCTCCCCTTCTCCGGAGCAGCCCCCAGGCCCAGCCCTACATTCTCATGCTGCATGTGCTTCAGCAGGCGCAGCTCTCGGTAGGCCCGCTTGGCAAAGATCTCCGACTGGAAGGGCCGGCTCAACTTCTTGATGGCCACCTTCTCCCCTGACCGCTTGTCGATGGCGGAGCTGTAGGGCACAGACAGGTGAGCGGGCTGTGGCTTTCCTGCCCAGCAGCCCCCACTCCACATCCCGGGTGGAATCTCCCAGGTCACTCGGGGGAGTCCAGGCCATCCACCCCCCCCCCAAAAGAAAATCCCTCCTGGCCAGGGGGCTAGGCTGGGAGGCATGGAGCCCACCACCCCACCCCACCCCACCCCACCCCCGGGGACATGGGGAGCAGCCTCAGGTACAGTGACAGGTCAGGGGTGTCAGAGGGGACCGGCAGTAACTGACAGGGGTGCACGGAGCCTGGCGATACACAAGTTAATGCCAACAGGATCCAGAACCTGGAGGGAAGCTCACTCTTTGCAACTTGGCAAGTCGCTTCTCCCTCTTTGGGCCTCAGTGTGCCCACTTGTAACATCAGGGATTCACCTGGATGAACTCCGGGGTCCCCTATAAGGTTCAAGTCCTGGAGAACCAGACCCAGTCCTAATTCAAGCCACAGAGACCCCGCAAAGTGAGAAAAGTGAGATGGCGCCTGTAGTGGCCTCAGGCCAGCCTCTGCCAGCCTCTGCCAGCCTGAGGCTTCTTGCTCATACTCCGCTGCCCAGTCGCCTCCTCCCAGCTCCAAGCGCTGGGCTCAGGAAGAGCCCCTGCGAGGGCCTTCCAAGCCCGCAGGGACTCTGGGCCTTGGGGTCCTCGCTCAAGGTGGTTGGGCGAGCGGCCCGAGGGCCCAGCGGCGGAGGGGACCCCCAAGGCGGGTCTGGGAAGGGATGCACTGGCCCGGCTTGTCCGGGAGGCTCCACCTGCGTCCCCGTGCCTATGCGCCCGCCACGTGTCCGGCCCGACGCCCCGCGCCCCCCCACGCCCCCCTGCGGCGCGCAGGCCCGGGGGGTCTCACCACACGGCGCCATAGGCCCCGCTGCCTACGTGCGTCGGCGACACGTAGGTCTTGGGCAGCTCCCAGGCGGTCTTGTTGACGTCCTGCTTGTAGAAGCCCTTTTTCCGGGTGAAGCTCATCCCGGGCACCCAATCTCGGTGGCCCCGGCGCGGCGCCTGCGTTCGCGGCCCGCCGGGCTCCCGGCACCCGGCCCCCGCTCGCGGTCACGGCCCGGCCCGCCCCGCCGCCAGCTCCTCCCCCGCGCGAGGGCGGGGTCCCGGCTCGCCCAGGTGCGCGGTGCAAGGCCACGCCCGGGCCTGCCCGACGGCCCAGGAGGTGTGGGGACGCGGCGGGAGACCCAGCCGGAGCGGCAGGTGCGCTGCCCTGCAGGGGCGGAGGGGGGCGGTGCAGGGGCGGCGCTGGCGGCCTGGTGGACCCCAGGGTGTCCCGCGTAGGGCGGAGCGGGACACCACAGGTCCCCCTAGGTCCTTCCAGCCCGAGACTCGGCAGGAAGATCTGCCTGGAGCTGGTGAAGACAATTTTGGAAAAGCAAAACCAAACCCCACAACTTTTTGATTGTGGAAAGTTTCAAAAATGCACGAAAGTAGAATAGCCCAGTGCTTCTCACATTTGAACGAATCCCCTGGGAATTTTATTTTATTAAAATACAGTTTCTGATTCAGTTGATCTGGGGTGGAGCCAAGATTCTGAATTTCTAACCCGCTCCCAGGCTCCGGGGCTCTCTGGACGGCACTTCGTCGGTGAGGTTCTAGTGAACCTGAATGACCCCAATCCTTCAGCTGCAACAATGATATCAACTCTTAGTCAATTTTGTTTTCCATCATTTTGAAGCAAAACTAGGCCTTATATAATTTCACCCATAAATATTTTTTGTATTTCTAAAAGATAAGAACTATTCTTTAAAAAAAAAAAAAGTTGTTATTTTTGAGAGAGAGAGAGAGAGAGAGAGAGAGAGACAGAGTGTGTGTGGGGGGTGGGGGGAGCTCCAGAGAGAGAGGGAGACACAGAATCCGAATCAGGCTCTCAGCAGGCTCCCAGCTGTCAGCTCAGAGCCAGATGTGGGGCTCGAACCCACGAACCCTGAGATCAGGACCTGAGCTGAAGTCAGAGGCTTAACCATCTGAGCCACCACGTGCCCCTAAAAGTTAAGGACTACTCTTAAAACATAACCACAATATCATTTTTAAGCTTAAAATTAACAACGGGAATTCTGTAGCATCAACTATCCAGTCCAGGCTCAAATTTCCAGTTGGACAGTTTTTTGTGACTTCCTACTGCCCCATGAGGGCAATGATAAGCCAGGGCCTTCTGCCACCTGTGTCTGGTGGCTCATGAAGCCTGAAGAAGATTCTGTGCTGGAATTAAAGCACGGAGGCCTCCCAGGAAGCGGGGGTGGCGGGGTGGGCAGAGAATAACCACAAGAGGTCCACATGCCTGACTTATCTTAAACTGCACTGGCCTGGGGAAGGGGTGGGGACCTCTCCCTCCATGTTGTCAAAAGGAGAGAGGGTGTCTTGGAGAAGGAAAGCAACTTGCTTGTGGCCTACAGCAAGCTGGGGGTCCTCACTAGGGAGTCTGCAGGCCCCAAATCCTGTGCCACAGTCCCTCCCACAGAGTTGTGCAAGTTATGCAGCATCGGGCACGGTCTGGAAAACCACCACAGGGTGAGGACCGTGCAGAGATCCCACAGAAGTGCCCAACAGGCATTGCAGGTAAGGAATCTGCCTTATTCATGTCTGGCACACGGTAGGAGATCGAAAACTGTAGTGAGAATGAAACGGAATGGAAAAATCAGCCCATTTGAAGTTCAGTATTTACTGAACACTTGTGTTTGCCATGTGCCAGTCATTATTCTAAGTGTTTTACATAGACAACTCCCTTAACCCTGGTAAGAGGTCTGTGAGTCAGTACGATTATTATCCTCATGATAGAGATGAGGAACCCGAGGTACAGAGAGGTTAAGTAACTCGCTGAAGGTTGCACAGCCGGCAAGGGGCAGAGCTGGGTTGAAGAAGTGAGAACAGGGGCACCTGGTTAAGTGTCCCATTTTTTATTTCCGGTCAGGTCATGATCTCACGAGTTCATGGGTTCGGGCCCCACATCAGGCTCTGTGCTGACAGAAGAGATCCTGCTTGGGATTCTTCCTCTCTCTGCCCCTCCCTGGCTTGAGCTGTGCCTCTCAAAATGAATCAATAAAAAGTTAAAAAAAAAAAAAAAAAGAAGTGAGCTATGGTTCTAGAGGCTATGTTCTCAGCTCCAAGTCTATGCAGCGTCTCAGGGTTGAGAGGCCTTGCTTCTTAAAGGAGATGGTCTGCATTCCAAATCATCCCCCTCACTCACATCGTGAGGACATGTCTACTGATCAAACCATGTCTTCCTCCGCACATCCCGTACTAGGGTGTCCGGCATATTCCCCACCCTCCCTGCCCCATCCTCTGCTCTGGCCCTGAGACCCTGTGAGAGGAAAAGGGAAGGGGCTGTGTGCCTGGGAGGGCTGCCAGGGGAAGGCACCCTGACGCTGAGGCTGGGGTGACGTCCTGGAAGCCAGAGTTCAGGACCGGGCGCAGGCAAGACAGAATTGTCCGGGGGACCGAGATTTCCTTCTGGGTTGAGGATCCAGTTCCCCAGGGTGGGGACAAGGCTTCTGACTCTCCCGTATGTGTCAATCACCTGAGCGTGACAGAGGTGAGCCCAGAAAGGTGAGGAACACCGGGGCTCCTGCCCAGGTGGGCACAACCCCATGAGGGCGCGAGCTGGCCACTCAGGCTGTGGCTCTGGGTGCCTCTGAAGCAATGGTCAGGAAGTGACTCAGGCCTCAGACTGATGACACTGACCCCCGCCCCCTCGGGCCCCAGCTGGGCCTGTGTTTACTCAGCAGCCGGGCGGCCTCGGACAGAAATGCCTTGGAGGATCCAGGCTGGGAAGTCACACGTGGGAGAGCAGTCACAGGGGGTGACTGAGGACGTCCTGGGTGCTCCCTCCTGCCGCCCCAGGGCTCTCTTCTCTTTCAGCCCCAAGACCCCCCTGCTCTTCTCCCAGATGCTTGGCCCTGTGTTGTCATGTTAGTTTCTGCCTTCTCGAGGCCGAGGCAAGGGCGTTAGGAAAACAACTTTGGAACGTGACCTGGCTTTCCACCCTGACTCTGCACTACCAGCTGTGTGGCCCTGGGCAGAGCCACCGCCCCTGTCTGGGTCTCAGTGCCCTCCTTGTAAAGCAGAAGTGAAAGGAAAGCAAGGCAAACATATCTGAAGAGTCCTGGGAGTGTATCATCCCACGTGCCCGACCAGGTGGGGACCGTCCGCGCCTCCAGCCAGAGATCACTCGAAACATACCTGGGAGTGAACAAGCCAGGTCTGTTACTCGTCACAGCGAGGAACGTACACCAGGGGAACCACGGGGTGTCTTGGTAGCAGGGTGCTGGAAAGGACTCGCTATAATGTTTGGGTTTGTGCTGGGCGATTGGTGGAGGGTTTCGGGAAGCAGGACTTTGATCTGGATTAGAGGCTGTTGGGAAGTGGAGGTGACTCTGTGATTGGGGATCTTACATCTTACCTCGGAGGAGGGCCAGCTAGAAAGAGGAGAGAACTTGGTCACCGGTAGAGAAGTAGTCTTTACTCGGATTAGCTGCCCGGGGGATGTTTGGTCGTTTTTGTGGCCTATTCACGTTTTGTCTGTTTTCAGACGTGATTCCGGAGTGCTCTTGTGTTTGTTTCGGTCCATCACGGTGGCGGATGGCCCTGTCCGTGTTCAGCGGGAGCCACACCAGGGCCTGGCTGATGGGGCCAGGCAGCTCCCGGATGTCACGGCTGCTTCGCTTTGTTGGGATGCTATCGTTCCCCCAGGACAGATGGAGAGACCGGGGCACCTCTTGGCCAGAGTCCCACAAGACCAAGGAGGTGGTGGATGGGGTCTTCAAACCTGTTGTTCTGCTCCAGAGTCTGCACGTTTCACCACCAACTAGGCGGCCCAACACCAGGCAAGCACCTGTGCAGTGGCTGTCGCTGTGGTGTGGTCTCCCGGTGACGCTGTGAGCCTCTGGAGGGCAGGGGCATGGGTTTTGGGGGGATTGGTGACTGGTTTCTTAGAATGGAGACAAAGCCTCATGGGACATTGAGGCTGGCTGCCCGTGTCCCCTATCCTGGCCACCCAGACTCCATCTTGCCTTAGGCACACGGCCACTCAAATACTAGAGCCCCCTCTGTCCCAAACACAGGGCCGATGACTCAAACCCTCACCACAGCTGGCCAGGAGACCTCTACGAAATGAGAAACCATGATGGGCCTGCGGCTCCTGCCGGGATGAAACAGCAAGGGGGCCCCAGAGCTCTGGTTCCAGCTTTGGGAGATTCCCCTGCTCCTTAGGGACTTCCAAAACTCCACGAAACAATCAAAATGGAGACAAAGTAGGGAATTGCAGAGGGAAGGACACGCATGGGGGCTGCCCTGAGGCTTGTTAGCTTAGCTAGCGTTGGACAAGTTAGCCTCTCTGAGCCTCAGTTTCCTCATCTGTAAAACAGGGCTGGTAACAAGACCCACCTCACGGGACGTCACGAGGACTAAAAGACATGCTGGGAGAAGTGTCTAATTCAGTGGCTGGCACATGGTTGGTGGCCCCCCAGACGCTCCTTCCCCAGTGTCGTCCAGCTTTGCCTCCCGGTGCCAGACCCACACTGCTCCACCCCAGCCCCCACCCCCTGCCCCAGAAGCCTCTCCCTAGGTGGCTTCTGCTCCCATCCTACTCCCTTATCATGCTTTTATTATTACTTTTAAGTGTTTATTTATTTTTGAGAGAAAGAGGGAGGGAGAGGCAGAGAACGAGGGAGACAGAGTATGTGTGCTGACAGCAGAGAGCTCAGCTTGGGGCTCGAACTCATTAACCGTGAGATAATGACCTGAGCAGAAGTCGGACCCTTAACTGAGCCACCCAGGCTCCGCCTTTGATTATCTTTTAATGTTTGTATTTAAATTCCAGTTAGTTAACATACGGTGTACTACTAGTTTCAGGTGTAAAATATAGTGATTCAGCAGTTCCATACAACACCCAGGGCTCAGCACAAGTGGCCTCCTTAACCCCCATCACCTGTTTCACCCATCCCCCCACCCACCTGCCCTCTGGAAACCATCAATTTGTTCTCTGTAGTTGAGAGTCTGTTTCTTGGTCCCCGCCCCCTCCCTCTTCTTTTTAACCCAGCCCCAGGACACATTGGCCCATCACTCAATGTTTATTGCCTGCCAGATACTGATCCAGGTTCTGGGCACGTGGCCAAAAAGTAACAGATAAAGATCCCCCCCCCGTGGCGTGGAGCTGACATTCTAGGGGGGAAGCAGAGGGAAAACCAATGAACAAATTCTAGCGTTAGGTTGAACCACATGAAACTGCTGATATTTGACCATTTCATGGGATTCAAGCAAATGTAATGTCAGGTAGCGGTAAGCACTGTGAAGAAAATACTGCCGAGTAAGGATACAAAGAAGGATGGTGGTGCTCTTTCGGGCAGGGAGTCAGGGACCGTCTGAGGAGGCGATAGGTGAGCAACACCTGAATGTACGGAGGAGTGAGCTGTGCACATCTCCTGCCTGCCTTCGAAACTTTTCCCCTGCGCTCCCCCATCTGGCCCTGCCCCGGCCACGCCCTTCCCTCCGCGTCCCTGAAGGTGGGTGAGACCAGCTCACAACACCTGGGAGCAGCTCACTGGCCCCATCTGGGTACTGGGCCATCTTCCCCAGCACCTCTTCCTCTTCTGGGGGGCTGGGCCCACTCAGGGCCTGAGCAGAACATCCATCTCAAGAACAGGACATCGGTTCCCCCTTCTCACTGGTGCCCCTCAACTGAATGAGCCTTTTTCCCAGCCACCTTCACTCTGACGTGATCCCCTCCCTGCCCTCAGTTTTAGCACCCCCTGGTGGAGTGCGGGGTTGGGGACAGCTCTGCTGGAGTGGCACCTCCCAGCTGGCCTTCTTGGGACCCGGAAGGTGAACTTCCCCTCCTTACACCATACACCCCTCCACTCGACCCCAACACCTGTCTCTCTTTATCCAGCCTGCACCCTTGACCCAATCCTGTGAAGATGTGGCCTGGGGCCAGCCTGGTGAGACACTCCAGGGGTCCCGAGGACACTTCTCCATTTGATCTGCATTGTCCTTTGTGGTGCTCATCATAATCTCAATTAATCCACACTGTCCTCCATTGAAATGTCTGCCTCCACCACCGGACAAATGAGTCCTTGGGTCGGCAGTATCTTGGTCACTGCTGAGCCCCTGGCCCTGTGCCTACTCCACAGTAAGTGCTCAATAAACGCCTAGTGAAGAAACAAACCAAAGATTTTCGTCTCTTGCGGGTTCAAGAGGCAATGACCGGAATGTGGTTTGAAGACCCAAAAGGTGGAAGTGAGGAAGCAACAGTAGGGGGACCCTGCTTGAAATCAGGTCCCCCGTGAAGTGTCTGGAACGTGTGGTCTCTGTTTGGTTGGACGTGATCTATCCTGAAGGGGTTTTGGCTCTGCACTGTGAATTTCACTGCTCTCTGAGGCAAGGCCTAGGGGCTCTATGCTTGTGTGACCCTCCAGCTCCTACATGTGGTGGTAAAAGGCTTTTGATTAAGAACCAGGGTACACAACCTGACCTTGGGGACCTCTTCTCTCACCAACAATCTGCACCAAACTTCTATTGTAAAGCCGTCCCCCCACCCCCTACGGTCTTCACTGCTCCCACTGACCCTGTCGAGAAGCCAGACCCTCTACCCTTTGGAATTGCCCTTCCTTCCTGATCTTGAAAGTTCAGCTCTAAGCTCACCTCTTCCAGGGGGTGTTCAAGAGTGAACTCTAGACCTGCTTGCCTCCGTACCCCACTGTATACCCTTCCTACCCCCGTGACCCTGGCTTCCCCATGCCACACACACCCAGGCTTTGTGATGACCACAGTGTCTTTGGGTATACTCCTGGGAGCCAGTGGAGAGGTCGACAAGGACCAGGAGGCCGAGGTGGGTTTGAATCCTGGGTCAACACTTACAGGCTGTTTGACCTTGAGCGGGTGAATGCATGTCTCTGAGCTTCCTCATCGGTAAGATTGGAGAGCAACGCCCACTTAGCCAGGGCACGCAGGAGGATTTGATGAGACTCTGGTTTCCTGTTTGCTCCCTCTCATCCTTCAGGACTGCTCACATGTCCCCTCCTCTGAGTGTCCTCCTTGACCCCATTGCAAGCCACGCCCCACCTGCTTTCCCGGCCTCATTTTCCTTGAAGACCTTCTATAGCTCTCAATTCACTCGTTTATCATCCGTCTGCCTCCACTGGAACATCAGGGCTACGGGAATAGGGGTTTTGATGATTTTGCCCATTGCTGAATCCCAAGTTCCTAGAATAGTGCCCTGCATACAGTCACTGGCTGAATGGCGGGTACATAGTGGGGGTTTTCAGCAGAAGCTGCTATTATTACTGTGCAACTCTGTCTTCTCTGTTTGCAACTGACAGGTTGGCCGAACTTACCTTCGGGCCTGGGGCAGTCCCAGCTCGACGATCTGCCAAACTGGGGTAATGGGGTCACCGTCCTGCCTGGGTCCCTGTGTGCCCTGCTTTGGGCAGAGGAGGCTGTGTGCCCTGGAGGCCATCTCGACAACCTGCCCTTCCAGGGCAGAGGCCACTGGGCCCGCCTGCTCCACCCCTTCTGTGTAAACATCCAACACCAGGACATATGAATCATCTCCAGGAACCCCACAACCCTTGTCAGGGTCAAAGAAAGCCAGATAAGACTAGTAGGGCTACCCGCCATGACAGAAGTTTGGGCTCTGGTTCCAGTTCTGCTTCTTTGGGTTCTTTGGTTCTATTTTTGTACTTAACAAATATTGATAGAGCGTGAATTACTTGCTAAAAACTGTTCCAAGAGCTTTATCCATATGTAACTCATTCGGTCCCCTTAAGAACCTTAAGAGATGGGTTAAGGGGCGCCTGGGTGGCGCAGTCGGTTAAGCGTCCGACTTCAGCCAGGTCACGATCTCGCGGTCCGTGAGTTCGAGCCCCGCGTCGGGCTCTGGGCTGATGGCTCAGAGCCTGGAGCCTGTTTCCGATTCTGTGTCTCCCTCTCTCTCCGCCCCTCCCCCGTTCATGCTCTGTCTCTCTCTGTCCCAAAAATAAATTAAAAACGTTGAAAAAAAATTAAAAAAAAAAAAGAGATGGGTTAATAATACCCTCCATTTTGTATATGAAAAACATGAGGCACAGAGAGGCAAAGTGACTCACCCAAGGTCACACAGCTGGTAAGGAACAGAGCCAAGGGTCAAGTCTGGGGCCCGTCTCAACCATCCGTGCTGGTAACCACTGTGCTGAACTGCACTGGACAGCGCCCCTGAAGGCCCAGCCTTTGCCTTTTAGGAATTTGAATTTACAATCCCAGATGGCGCCTCCGTTGTTTGGCCACGCACTTATCTTCCTAAAGGTTCCGTTTGGCTTCCCTAAACAAGAATCTCCTTTCCTATCCTCCCTATCTAATCCCTGAATCTCTTTTGTTTCTAGAAGGAAACAGCCAGTGCTAGAAAACTGGCACGGGGTGGAGGTGGGAGGAGGGGAGGAGGGGGGAGCCCCAGTGCCTAGCGCTTACTGATTTGTGGCATAATCCTTCCATCACGGCCAAATTCAAGCCACCAACGTGATGTCGCCGAACATGGAGTCGAGAAGAGGTGCACGACGTCGGCTGTCGAGAGCCACAACCAGGGGGCCCCAGCGCTGTCGGCAAAGATGCGCCAACAGGGGTAGGTGGGATGCGCGGCACGAACCCCCAGCTGGGCCACTGGGCCCAGGGACTGCGCTGCTCCCTGGCCTATGCCTTCCAGGCCCTCCCGGGACCCTCGCACTTCGGTGAGGCCACCCTCCCTCGCCCAGGGCGGGATCTGGCTTCGGTCGCCCGCCGAGCAGACTGTGCACCAGAGGGCCAGCGGCCCAGCGCAGGTGTGACCGGCAGCCCCGCTGTGGTTGGTCCTCCTGGTTACAGCAGCCTTTCCTCCGCGACACTCCCCACCCCGGGTAGCTCCCTCTTGCCTCCGGGGGGAAAAAGTTAAAACTCCTTAGCCTGTTGGACAAAGCTTGCCGTCATCTGGGCCCTGCCTTTCTGGCTAATCGGATCCTCCATGGCGTCGGGGCGCAGACGACGTGCCTTACTCATCCCTGGCACCATACCTTTGCCTGAGCTGTTGCCTTCCTGGAATGCCAGTCTTTCTGGAATGCCCATCTTCTGCTTTTCCAAGGGTGGGGAGGGACCCTCGTGCCTCAAGGCCTGGCTCAGTAGCACTTCCTGGGGCTGACTTTGCTTGGCCGCTCCTACCCAAGTGCGTTCTCCTCCTCTGACTCCTGTAGGACACAGCAGGCTGTGAGAACTTGAACTGTCAGTTGACATTCAAACCAGACTAAACTGCCTGTCTTGAGGCTATGAGTGTTTTATTTCTCTCTGTCCTCCGAACCTACTGAGCAATGTGTCGTAAAGCCTTAATCCATTCCACTGAATTTTACCGAGCGCCTATCAGGACGGTGAAGATACACGGGTAAATGTCACAGCCTCTGTCCTCAAGAAACTCATACCCTCGTGAAGGAGGCAGAGCAAAACAGGAAATGAGAACACACTGTCACCTGCAGGTGGGAATGTAAATTGGTACAAGCTTTTAGGAGAACGTTGAACAACCCCTTAAATGTAAGGGGTGAAAACGTGCGCCTCCTTTATCCTGGGGATTCCGTAGCTGTCAATTTAGTCGACATAAAACGGACAAGGGAGCACATACTTATCAGTGTTGTTTATCATCTGTAGCAATAAAGAGAACTTTCCAGCATCGTGAGAAAAAAAGGAAAAAAGGGCCTGGACGGATTGTTCCAGATTTGCAGAGTGGGTGTGCATTATTCCCATATGTGATTTTTTACTTGTGCTATATATGTATCTGTAAAAATATCAAACTGGATCATGCTGCAACTTCCCTTTTCACTCAAGATTGGTGGCGAGGTCTGCCCATGTTGATTCAGACTAGCTTGAGATTTCTCAACCTCGGCACCAGCGACACTTGGGGCCTGGTAATTCTTTTTTTTGGCGGGGGGTGGGGGGTGGGGAAGGGGGCGCTGTCCAGCGCATCATAGCAGCAACCCTGGCATCTACGCACTAGACGCCAGCAGCTCACCCCTCACCCCCAAGTGGCGACAACCAAAAATGCCTCCGGACCCTGCCCCATGTCAGACAGACAAAACCTGGGAGGAGGCAGAGAGTCCTTCTAGGACATTTGCTCTCACCGCTGTGTAGGATTTTGCCGTAGGAACATACCGCCGCTTATTTTAAGCAATCTCTACACCCAACGTGGGGCTCGAACTCACAACCCCGAGATCAAGAGTCGCACGTTCCACCGACGAAGCCAGCCAGGCGCCCCCCCCCCCCGTTTGTCTGTTTTTTTCTATTACACATAATGCTGAGTGAAGAGGCCCCCGTATTCATTTCCTTGAGCCCAGTGGGGAAGTTTCTCCAGAACAATGACCTAGAAGCAGATGCGGAGTTATAAGTAATATATGCAGCTTCTACCCTTGCTAAGTCCTGCCAAACTTCTTCCAACGTGTGCAAGTTTTACTTCCAGCCTTGGTGTAGTCGAATGCATTAGCCTTTTCCTTCATGATTTCTGGGGTTTGTGACATGCTTCGAAAGCCCTTCTCCATTCAGATCTTTGGTTTGTCTGGAAGTGATTACAGCTAATGGAGGAAAGTAACTGTCCAGTTGTCTCGACACCATTTACTGACACAGATGACTGACTGACATGCGTCACCTCCGTAGAGTGTGTTTTTACAGATTTAGAAAATCTTCTAGAAGTGAAACCACCCTGTCAACAGCTTATTTCTGGGAAGTGGGATAATGGACGCCAGGTAGCTGCATTTAAAATTTTGTCAACAGGGGCACCTGGGCGGCTCAGGCGGTTAAGCGTCTGACTGCTGATTTCGGCGCAGGTCATGACCTCACACGGTTCGTGGGACCGAGCCCCGCGTCGGGCTCCTCGGTGCCGGCGCGGAGCCTGCCTGGGATTCTCTCTCCCTCTCTCTCTGTCCCTCGCGTGCTCACACACTCCCCCACCCTCATAAATTAAAAAAAAACGGAAAAAAAACAAAAAATGGTCAACAGGGAAACAGGTTTCGTGGTCACAAAAGAATAGTGGTAGTTAGAAAAAGTCGTGTGCGACTGCTGTGCTTGGTGCGAGTAAGAAACAGCTGGAGGGGTCACGTGACTGGAGGCTGGGAAGAGGCCCCTCGCGCGCGCGTGCGCGCGCGCACGCGCACTGGGGTGTTTCCTAACTGGGGAGTGGGTGGGACTCGTCAGCGGCAGAACAGCCTCCAGATGGGAACACGCCTCACCGCAAGCATCTGTCAGCCGTCATTACCAGGTAGTCACTGCCTCTGGCACTGGACAGAGCTGCGGGTGTGGGTTTTCGGTACGGGGCCCATGGCCTGTGTCATACCCGAGCCACGGCCGAGGGGAAATGGGTCCTCGTGTCGCGGCAGCGGATGCTGGCTTTACACCTCACAGCCGGACACAGATGACTGCATCGGCAGCCCCGCCCGCCAGGTGGAGCCCGCTAACCAGGTCGGGGACACACAGGCCTAGGACTCCCATGAGAAAGTCGCACAGTGTCGGCCGCGCTCCCGGGAGGGGGAGCAAGAGGTGCACCCGGCCCAGAAACGGCCACCAGCCATGAGCCCTCAGACGTGCTGTTCTTGGGGTGCCAGGGGAGTGGTACTGTCGTCGCCCGCGACTGTGTTCTTCCCCATTAGTATGTTACCTCCAAGAGGGCACGACTGTGACTTTTAGTCTTTCTCGTGTTCCCAGTGCCTGACCCAACAGATGTCTGTGAAATTGAATGAGGGTGCGAGATACCACAATGACTTCCAACTTCCCCTTCTTTCTCCCTGATATTTTCATTTGAAGGTGGCAGATGGATGGGGAAACAGTAGGAAGTATCTGGATCATGGCCATCAGCCACCTTCAATCATCTTTTGATTCTCGTTCCAATTCATTAAACCGCGGTGCCTCCGACTCGAGTCATACAGCAAGATGCAGCCAAGAGAATCAGAGTCCATTTATCCTGAAACTTGTCCGTTCCTGAGCTGGAAAGTTCCACACCGCACCGTTTCTTAGGGCAGGTAATCTGCGCATATTTAGTATCTTTCTTTTGATGGTCTTTGCTCGGAAAGACTGTTGATTATACAAACAGGAAGCAGAGGACAAGATGATTTGCAAGCGATTAAAAGATGATAGTCATTCAGTGACTCAGTCAGTAAAGATCGGCCGCCTGTTGTGTGTCAGGCACCATGCTAGGTGATGGGACACAGTCGCAAATATGATGGCTTGTGCCCTTGAGGACGTACAGCCCCGAACTAACATTTATTGAGCGTTTAATGTATGCCATTGAGCATTTAACGTGCCTTAACTCATTTTATCCTCACCACAACCCTCGGAGGTAGGTTCCGACATATGAAGTAATTTACTCAAGATCGTACCACTTGGAGATAGAGGGGCTGGGCCTCGGACCCACGCAGACTGTTTCCAGAGCCTGTGTCCTTGACCTTTGCAGGTTTTTGCTCTGGAGCGGGTGATACAAACATCAGGCCATGACAAAACAATGTGACAAAACATGGCCAGGGCCACCACAGACCAATGCAGACACACACAAGTGGCACCCGGAAGGGACCGCTAATCCAAGCTGGGGGATGGCCAGGGAAGGTTTGCGGAGGGAGTGGTTATGGGTAGCCAGCCTGGAGGAGTGAAGAACGAGGCAGGGGGTTCTACACAGAGGGAACACCATGCACAAAGACCAGAGGGGACAAGGCTAAAACACATGGTGGCATTCTACATGGTGGCATTCTACGAAGAGTACCGCCTTAGCGAGGGAGGGAGAAGTGACAGCTGGGGACAGAAGCACTGAAGGGGGGCACAGGTAGCTGCATGCAGCTCGTCCTCGGACCCACTTCTCTCCCGAGCGCTGGAGGTACCTTTCCATCCCAGGTGAGCAAGAAGGCAAGGGAGAGGGGACTGGGGCCTGGGAGACGCCCAGGGTGCCCTGAGTGAGGTGAGGCACCAAGTGCCCGGCTGTGGCTGCCGTGGACACTGGTGTCCTTTTCACTCCTCTCCTCTTTTCAGCCAGCAAGTCCTTAGGGAAACTATGCAGAAGGAATACAGTTTTGATTTTCTTTCGGAAACCAGGAGGGGCGTGTCTAATGTCGATGCTGCAAAACTGTGGAGCTGGGAGTCCTTCAATGGCGATTTTTGAGTTTTGAATCCAGCATCAGCAGCCACGTGACTTGGGATGAGGCTCTGAGACATTACTTGTAGAGACTATACAAGTAAGGATATCAATTGCTTAGCATACAGGAGGGGTCAGTAACTGCTTTTTAGCAGGGAAGGCGGGGAACCGACAGGGGAGAAGAGGAAGTCAGATCATCGACAAGGAGGTTTCGCTGCTTAAGGCTCTACAGCCCTTGAGTCATTTCTATGTCAGCCGTTCTCAAAGGGTGACCTTTGGAAGCCGTTGCAGTCACTTTTGGTTGTTGCGACGACCAGAGCTTTCTGATACATAGCACACGGGAGGCATCATGCAGGGTGAGATTCTCAACGAGAATTGCTTCATATGACAACATATATCCTGCCGGACATTCACAGGGGTGGAAAAACCTATTTAGGGTTATCTGAGCCTAGGCTGTAACTTGACTTTATGTGTAAAACACAGGCTCGTTGGTTTTTCTGTTTGGTGGTTTTTTGTGTATGTACTTAAAATTTCCAGGATCACAACTGAGTATATGAAAAAAGATTATACTTGTTTCATTTGAAATTTTACCAACATTTGTCCCCCAATTTCAGAAAGTCACATGACCGACAGTAGTCCATCATGGCATTTGAGTTGCCAAGACAACACGACACAGTGGTCACATTCAACACGATTCTAGGTTTAGGAGCAAGTACCTAACTGCTTCCGTATGTCTTTTATTTACTTATTTATTTATATATTTATTTTCTATTAAAAATTTTATTTTATTTTTGGAGAGAGAGAGACAGAGCGTGAGCAGGGGATGGTTCGAGAGAGAGGGAGACACAGAATCCGAAGCAGGCTCCAGGCCCTGAGCTGTCAGCCCAGAGCCCGACACGGGGCTTGAACTCGTGAGCCGTGAGATCATGACATGAGCCTAAGTCAGAATCTTCACTGACTGAGCCACCCAGGTGCCCCTGCTTCAGTATGTCTCTTATGCGGTTATGCTTGAGCATTAGCATGTTGAAGTGTATCTTTTTTCTGTATCCATCATTTATATCAGATCGTTCTATCTGCTTTGAAATCGTGTGTGTGTGTGTGTGTGTGTGTGCGCGCGTTGTCTATGAATTTCACTTCAGGATCATAAAAAGAATGTCTCAAGATATTAGTTATGCAAAAGCATGTTGGATCTGATAAAGACTTGAGAACCACTGTTCTTTGCGAAGGGGCCAGGTTGGCCCTGTGGTTTTACATCTTCTTTGTGCCCACCGTCAAACGACACTCAAAAGGTGGTGGCGTATATATATTTTCTTCATTGCAAAATTGGACTTAAGGTTACTTCCTTACTTCATTGCTTAATGACTTCTACATGAAGCACATTCTCCCAACTGAACTGATCAAGAAGTTTTGCAGTACAACAGTGTCCTGCTGGTGATGGGTACTCAGGCCACAGCCTCTGGCCTCAATAATAGTTTTCCAGAAACTTCCGTGGAGCTAGGCCCTGGACTATCTCGTCCAGGGAACTCTCCTCCCAGGTGGCTTCAGAAGCTCACACTGCAGGGGCGCCTGGATGGCTCGGTCAGTTAAGCACTGACTTCTGCTCAGGTCATGATCTCGCGGTTCGTGGGTTCAAGCCCCACGTCGGGCTCTGTGCTCACAGCTCAGAACCTGGAACCTGCTTTGGATTCTGTGTCTCCTCTCTCTCTGCCCCTCACCCCTCCCCCTCAAAAATAAAATAAACATAAAAAAAAAAAAAAAAGAAAAGCTCACGCTGTGGGGAGGACACTCCCACACTCACTCTAATAGAACAGCCTCAATGCCCAAGGTCAGTTCAAGAGAGATGCAAACTAACCAGTATCTTGAGTGTCCACAGCATACTGGGCACAGAGGTTTGTTATTTTGTTCATTTACAAATCTTCAGTCACCTGAAAACTAAAAGCTATTATCCCAGCATCACATACCTGACAAAAGCTGGAGTCAGGATTTGAGCCTGAGATTTATGGCTTCAAAACCCAGTTTTGCTTTCCACCGTAACCCACACCTGCCTAAGAAAATCTTGCAGTCACACCCAGTTTAACTAATACATTTTCTGGCTGTGGCAACGGCCCAAAAGCTTCTGAACAAAGAATAATTGTATCCACTCGACACCCACTTCCTTTTTCTTTTTTTGAGAAGTGGAATAGCCTTAATCCAGTATCAAGCCTACCTTCTTCTGAACTATCCTTTTCTCCAAAAAAGATCTCCAGTTTTTAAAAAGCCCCTTTCCTACATTGAGAGTAGGTTAGTAGGTGTTAACCTTCAATTATTTCTTCAAGAAAAGGGTCTTTGTGGGGCGCCTGGGTGGCTGAGTCGGTTAAGTGTCCGACTTTGGCTCAGGTTGTGATCTCATGGTTCATGGGTTGGAGCCCCGCATTGGGCTCTCTGCTGTCAGCACGGAGCCCACTTCGGATCCTCCCTCTCCCTGTCTCTGCCCCTCCTCTGCTCATTCTCTCTCTCTCTCAAAAATAAAGAAAGAAAAAAGGAAAGGCTCTTTGTTATTCTGCAAGACTAGAAGTGTCCCAGCTTTATTATTATTTATTTTTGTTTTGTTTTAAAGTAAGCTCCAAGTATGGGGCGCCTGGGTGGCTCAGTCGGTTAAGTGTCCAACTTCAGCTCAGGTCATGATCTCACAGTTCGTGAGTTCGAGCCCCGCGTTGAGCCCTGTGCTGACAGCACAGAGCCTGGAGCCTGCTTCACATTGTGTCTCCCTCTCTCTCTGCCTCTCCCCCGCTTATACTCTCTCTCTCTCTCAAAAATAAATAAAACATTTAAAAAAAAATAAAGCAAGCTCCAAGCCCAATGTGGGGCTTTGACTCACAGCCCCAGATCAAAGAGCCACATGATCTACTGACTTAGCCAGTCAGGTTCCCCGAGGCGTCTCAGCGTTAGACCAGTGGTTCTTAACCAGGGATGATTTTGCACCAGGGGACATTTGGCAATGTCTGGAGACATTTCTGGCTGTCATAACTGGGAGAGAAGGGAGTATGCATGCGACTGTCATGATGTGAGCAGAAGTTAGGGATGCTGTTTGACAACCTACAACGCGCAGGTCTGCCTCGACAAGTAACAATGTGACCCCGGATGCCAATAGTGTCAAAAACTGAAAAATCCTGCTTCAGATCCCCCCAATACACTCTTCTACTAGGGAAGAAACTACCCAGGGCTCTCAGCTGGGGGCAGAATCCGGCTACACAGGAGTGGTGGTGTTATGCTTGTCAAGAGGCCCCACAGCTGGGTGCAGCCCCTTTCCACCCTGTGTTCTCCTGTCTTGGAAAGTTGGGCTCTGACCCTGGCAAAACTGAAATTGGGGGATGGTTCTCCGGGTCACACACACACACACACACACACACACACACACACACCTTTCTTCTGTTTGCCACTTACCTTCTCTCGCTCCTAATATATCCTGCACATGTACCCGTCTCCATATATGGTTTTCCACTGTAAGATGGCCATGTTATTCAAGTTCTCATTGGCAGAAATGTCAATATTTTGCTATCGCAAAGAACAAGACCCCGAGTGACCTTTTATTTTTTCATTCGTGCACTTGTGAGAAGTGTAAGTGTTAAGTCCAAAGCATATGTTAAGACATATCTGTATTATTAAAAAGGTCTTCATTTGCATATTTGGTAGCTAAGTTCTCGTAGCTGTCAGATCGTACAGAGAAGTGAAGGTCATCACACAAGCACATTCAACTAGTTAACGGACTACTTAGAAAGTTTGTCCCTTTTTGCTTCATAAGCATCTGAACCCAGAGTGTCTATCCTACCCATTCTAGTCTTCTGTTAGTCTCTAATTACGTTGTATGCATATGACCAATGACACAAATATAAGGCAGATTAACTGCAGCAAGTAAATCTTGCAAAAATGGTAGATTTGATAAACCTGATAAATAACGCTCGAAAACTGCTTAGATCTCAAAAATGTGGCTCTGGCGGACTCCGACCAGCCAATAAAAAGGGAAAAGTAATAAAGCGATCACCAAGAGAGACTTAGAGAAAAGAACAATGTATCAAAAGATTGAGGTCTTTAGGAAAACTGAGGAAGCCTCAAATATTCTTGCCCAAATTCCCCCTCTGATTGCGCTGCAAAAATCAAAATGGGAAGGATACCGCAGGCTGTTAAAGACGGTGTCACGTGAGAAACATTTTGTCCTTTGTTCATGACAAAAGCCTATCTGAAATTGTGAATATGCTTTTACAGTTCTGCTCCGTTTTCATGATCGTCCCAAACAGACTTCCTCTGTCCTCCAGTCCCCGCCACGTACTAGGAGATTCTGGTCCCCATTTTCAGTGGGTTCGCTTTAGGGAGCTCTCTCTGGTGTCCACTCTCTTGAGCCACCAGGCAGCACCCACTCAGAAGCCTAGGAGGAAGGCTGAGTCACAGCACTCGTGCCTGGTATGCGAAGGCAAAATATTTCCTGCAACTGTCTGATCCTTGCAGGGGCTTATATATCACGTGTGACAACTGGGTCCCTTTCCTTTTACCCTCTTAAGAAGCGGATGAGGACAGGATGAAACAAAGAGTCTGTGCTCAGTTTGCCTTCTGCCATTATTCCCAGCTGCCAGCCTGGGACCACACACCGCAGGACAGAACACCCGGCTGCATGCTCTCGATATCCTCGCAGGCTGGGCCTCGACAATCCAGCCTGGGACACCTGTCAGCATTCCTCGGCCACTGAGAAAGGAAGCACACAGACACAGGCCCTGAAAACAGCCGCGAGACCTCACGGACCTTTAATCCTGTGGTGCAAGTCACTTGTTTTGAGGAATACTGTCAGGGGTCATAAGATAAATGAGTCATAAAACAGATTGCTTAAAAATCTATAAACAATATACGTATATAGGTACACATGCAACTTTCTCTACAGATAGAATGTCAAAGCTGAAAAGAACCCAAACAACTACCTAAACAAACTTCATTTCACTCATGAGGAAACTGAAGTCCTAGGCCAGGGGTCGGCAAACTTTTTCTGTAAAGGGCCAGAGAGTGAATTGTTTAGACTCTGTAAGCTGTATGGCCTCTGCTGCAACGACTCAACTTTGTCACTGCAGCACAAAAGCAGCCATAGAAAATACGTAAATGTGTGACTGTGTTCTGTTAAATGTTACTTACAGACATTGAAATTTGAATAATATATTATTTTTCACACGCTACAAAAATACTGTTCTTTTGATCCCAACCACTTAAAAATGTAAAAACCATTTTTAGTGGGCTATACAGAGACAGGCGGTAGACTGGCTCTGGCTCTGGGGTCATACTTTGCGGACCCCTGTCCTGGGCTACTCTGACACCCAAGCGTAGTAATACAGAGCCTGCTGTGTTATACCTTATTTGTGATTTGCTCTATCCGTCCCATCAGTGACTCAGATCTGCTTCACCATAAAGTGGACAACTAAGGACCTCTGTAAGTGTTTTCTAAATTTCAGGAGTAATATTAAGATCTATAAGAGATGTACGCCAGGCCACAATGGAAAGAACATCGATATGATGCCATATTGTGCACTAAATAAAATGCAATCAACATAAAAATATGAGAAACTTGAGAAACTCACTAAATTTGAAAAATAGGCTTTATTTTAACCAGTGGTATTGTATGACATCCTATACGGCATAACTGATTACAGCCAAGTTCATGAATACAAATACAATAGCAGTTTCCCTCATTCTCTCTTTTGCTTTCTGTTCAGAGAAATCAGGAGATGGGAGCCTGATGCTCAGAAACCAACGAGCTGTTCCATAGGCTCCGGCCGAGTCCAGGCTCCTGGAGCATATTCAGACTCCTAACACATACACAATCACATGTGCAAAGACCTTTATGAAAAATACTCAGAGCAGTATTTCTTCAGGAAATCACACTAGCATTTACAATCAGACACGGCCGATAAAATTCATCTTGTTGTGGATTGTGAGGATTTGAACTGCACATAAAGGAGATGAGGCCTTTGCGTCCATTTTTCTTTAAAGAGGGGGAGAATCTCAGGTGAGGTGCGGTCACCCATCAGCCTGCCTCCTTCCTTCTCGCTCCACAGCTGACTCAGGGGAGCTCCCCGTCCCTCCGGAGGGCATGCGCCACGGCACTGTGATACAGAAATGGATACACCTTGTCCCAAATACAAGATTTTGTCACGCCACCAACAGTGGAAGTGGCTTTACACTTTCTTATTTCACAAAAGGTTTAAATACGTGGGCCCTTAGGGGGCACAAGATGCCTGAAATTCAGAAAATTAAGGAAGCAACTCTTCTCTACCCCTGAGGATATTTCATCTTTATGAAGTTGAAAATACAAAATATTAGAATAATTTGCCCTTTCTCCCCATCAAATGGAATCACATTCTCAAAGGATTCCTGCAATATACAAAATTCTGGAACAAAATTTTCTTCTCCCCAAACCAAGACCAAGATTTCAATGTTAAGCTGCCAAGAAGACCCTCTCCCAAAGACAGGTGGAAAAGACACCTCGTTACTTCTCTAATAACCACGTTTAGACAAAGATAGCAAAAGGAGTTTCTGGCCTCATGAGTTTTTATTTTTCACTTTGATTTTCAGCATTTCTTAGCATTGGCTATTGGGAGTGAAGAGAACAATTTGTTTTTCAAAGTCTGAGATATTCCCGGGAAGAGCCCTGATCTTTCCCGTGACGGTTCCCTATAAATAGTTTGTCAAAAACCAGACGGCAAGAGTGAAAATGCTATCCACCCATCTGTTCCATTTCTTCATAGTTTTCACATCAAAAGCACCTAGAGTATCAATTGTGTTCAACATAAAATAGCACTGGGACTGGAGAGAGGATGTCACCTGCCCGTGGCATCGGCCGAGGTGACGTGGGCTCTGAACTACCCAAGAAGTCTTCACCGGCAAACCTGCCAGGCACCAGGGCCTCCCGAAGAGAACAGACAAGCAGCTGTGCATGCTCAAATAGCAAGACGTGCAAAACACATCATCACTCTGCTGGGAATAAAGAGCACACAGGAAGTACACTGACAGCAAGAACCGGCTTCTGCCTGCTGGGGCCGATATGCATGAGACCTTGGCACTGAAGGTCGGGGGCGAGCAGAGAGAGGGCAACACCTGGGGGGCGAGGGGGAGAGAAGCACACACACACGCATGCTTGCACATGCACACACGATGCCTCCAGGGGCTCCCTGGTTACTTTGGGTTCACGAGTGGCCGTCCAACAACCTGACTACTTGCCTGGCTCAGAATGTTCATCTGCCGCGATCTCGAACTGCCTACACTTTCTTCTCTCCTTTTAAGGCACAAGCATATTTACAGTTTCAGACATACCTGCTGAGTTCTGAGACTCATATTAAGCAAAGTCAATCACAGACTAGTGCACAGAAGCCAGTTGGTCCTTTTCGGCTGCGTGTGTCGCTGAGGGACGGCTTCTGAAGCAGCCAGAAAGTGTGAGCCCCTTCTCTGTGCCACTGTGGGATGCAGGCGCGTCTACCCCCCACCGCAAGGCGGGGCCACAGGAGAGGCCAAAATGGCAAAAGCATGGCTGGGATCTGGGACGTTTAATATTTTTTACTTTGCATTTGACAAACCCTAACCAGAGGGCAGCTCTCGCCTGCCTGAGCTGACTCTCACAAAGAGCAAGCAGTGGCTGCCACAGAGCTTCTGGAACCCCACATGAAGTCACTGTGATCCTAGTTTGCTCATATTCTCTTACCCCCCACCCCCCACCCCCCACAGAGACAGACACACACATGCACACGCACAGGAGCGCACACACACACACACACACATACACACACACGCACGCACGCACACACCCCTTCCACCATGGAGGAAATCTTTGCAACAAGAGGCACTTGAATGATATTTGGAGAGTTCCCATGAAAAGGCCTTCCCCTCACAGTGAAGTGGGATCAACAAAACAGAAACCAGGTGCTCAGGATTCCATCTCTTCTTGGTCAAGGGGTGGGGGCACAAAGCTGATGACTTCATCGTAGGTCAGGCCTGGAAATTGGGAAGGAAAAGTAGGATGTGAGGGTTCAGATGATTCTCTTTGCTGGCAAGCACTCGAAGCTTCTAAGCTCGAGATCCTTCCTCCCCGTGCAGGCTAATGGTTTGATGGGCGACTTCAAAGAACCGCCTCATTGCTTATGTGCGCTATCCTAATGGAACGTGGGATTACACGGCAGTTCAGTGATACACGTGAAAGAACTATTTTTACTTATTTGTTTTATTCCTCAGTGTCTCCTCTTTAAAGTTCTCTGGAGCAGGTGCTCAGGAATAACAGAGCACTCCTGCAAGCTACAGCAACAGGTAATTTTGGCTTGGGGATTTAACTGGAGTTCTGAATGTGTGTTTTATGGAAAGACTTTGAGATTGGACATAGAGGAGACATAGGCTCCATTTCTGGCTGTGTCCCTAACTAGGTCTAAGGTAACAGACAAGATAAAAACTCTCCATCAATTGTAAAACTATAATTCTATAGTTCTATCAACTGTAAAACTATAAAAATACCTTATTCCCTACTTAGATGTTGTAAATGCAGATTCTGAGAACCTCAAAGCTCTATACAGATGTGAGGGGTTGTGTGCAAAATCAGACCAGACAGAAGCACCTCAAAGGTCCAGAGAGTATCATCTACAACAGACAGTTGCCATCAGGGAAACATATTCGTTCTGCATCAAAGACACTAGTGACAAGTTTTAACAAGTCGGTTATAACCAGAAATTCTATTTTCCCACAGCTTTTGGTTAGTGGCTCACCTAAGAAAGATTTGTAAATCTAAGTCCTCACACTAGATGTTAATCCTGCTCTTATGACTTACTCTTCCATTCATCTATAAGGAGGTCCCTGCTTTCAAAGGACTGATCATAAGGATCAGCCACTGGTTCATCATCAGGATCATGGTACTGGGCAAAGTAGGCGTGTGCAAGTGCTTGGGCCGCTGTGATTCTCTTGTCTGAGTCCAGTACAAGCATCTTCTCCAGCAAGTCCACCGCTATCAGTACATGGATTGGAAGAAAAAAAAAGTTTTTAACATGATAGCAAAAAATTATGCTTTATTAAGCAAACACACAATTTTGACTCTTCATAATAAACAAAAGAATTCTCCTCCCAAATGTCTGCTCTAGGATACATTATTCCTCTTCGTGTGTGTGTGTGTGTGTTGTCTCGTGCTTTTTAAGAATACATTACTAAAGAGCGATTTTTAAAAATAACTGAGATTCTGTTTGAACAAGCTTTTGTGGAACGCCAATGTCAAACTGCTACCACTGTAGTCAAACTGTGTCAGAATGAAAGCCTATAACCAAAGTAATCAGGAAAAGGTAAGCAGCCTGATTTTTGTTTTTTTATTTTTTTGTCTGCTTGCACTGTTTATTTACTGACATAAGGCAATGAGTATCCATTAAACAGATCTTCAAACAATGAACAAATTGAGGGTTTTACATGGGTGTGTGGGCGAGACATGGTATTTGGATAAAGGAAATAAAATTTTCACTATGAAAAATTTCAGTGTACAAAACAATAGTACAGTGAATACTCATATGCCCACCACCACCCATATCCAACAATTAAGATAATCTAGGGGCGCCTGGGTGACTCAGTCGGTTAAGCATCCGACTTCAGCTCAGATCATAATCTTGCAGTCTGTGAGTTCGAGCCCCGCGTCAGGCTCGGTGCTGACAGCTCAGAGCCTGGAGCCTGCTTTGGATTCTGTGTCTCCCTCTCACTCTGCCCCTCCCCTGTTCAAGCTCTCTTTCTCTCTCTCAAAAATAAATAAGAAAACATTATCTATCTACTTAACTGTGTTTTCTGCTGGACCATTTTAAAATAAAATGATAGGCATGGTACTTTACCCCTAAATATTTCAGCATAAAGACATCTTTCTATATAGTCACAAAACGATTATATCTGACAAACAGATAATTCTCAAATATCATCTAAAATCCAGCTTATGTTAACATTTCTCCAATTATCCTAAAGTTGTCTTTTATACCTAGTTTGTCCAAACCAAGATCCAGCTGAGGGTCACGCACTGCATTTGACTGGGTTTCCTAGGGTGAAAAGTACCAGGTCCTAATAACCAATACCTTGATGAGGAATAAGGTTGGGGTAAGAAAAAGATTCCTCTAAGATCTTGACAGATACAAATATACACACCACATCAAAGGGCAATTTAAGTTTTAATTCATGTTTTGAGAATGCCAGTTAAACATGATGCCAGTGACTGACAAAATACAGCTGTCACTATTTACATCGTTGGTGTACTCCTGCTCAGTTAATATGCTGGGCACAAGTTCATGGTCAGTAACAACATGTTCTGTCTGCAAGAAGAAACTCTTTGTATGACATCACTGTTTGGCAGTGAGCTATGAGGCATGTTTAAATCCTGACAAGTGCAGTGCTGAACACCAGATGGCCCAGAGCCTCCATTCAACTCATTTGCAGTCTGTATTGCTAGGTGGTATCCAGTTCTTTTGAGAGTATTTAAATTCATGATTCCAGAGAAGGATGGATGTGACCTAAATAAACTGCTGGGACACACACATACCTCCCCCCTTCTCTAGAAAAGTGAGTTAACAAGTCTCTTTGAGTTGGCTAAGAGGAAGTCAAACAGTGAGCACTGCCAGGTCTGAAACATGAACTGATAGGATGAAAATACATTCAGAACAGAATGACAGACAAGAAAGCTACCAGCATACAACATGATTTCCCAACATCCTAGCGTATTTACGACTCAAAGAGAGCTTCTCACAGATCCTTGAACTGGATATTACAGCTCAAATAAATCATACAAAGCCAACGGGAGCGTACCAGGGCAGATGCAAACCTCAACCGACCGCACAGAATTCTGTATACCCCTGATGAGTCTGTGGACTCATTTTTGGATGTGAGAGTGGCCCAGCTGAGGTCTGGCACACTTACGATCTCCAAGGCTGACACAGGCTCACCCAGAACTGCCCAACTTTTCAAAAAAGGTGAGCATCTCTGCTATTGTAAGAATTATCACAGTAACACTGAAATCACTCTCAACAATCACTATGGAAGAAGTACTTAAAACGGTAAAGCCACTCAGCCTTCACTACAACCTGAAGAGGGAGTCGTGATTATCAGCTGCTGGGACCCATAAGGAGAGGGAGGACCCACTGAGAGATTTCAAAACATCCCACAACCTTGCACATATACCATGTGACATATAACACACACAACACAATCTTCAGAAAGGAGAGAAGGTTGATTATACTATTATCATAGCATTGCCCCCTCCCTGTCACAGGAAGGCCCTGATCTGATTTTTCTGTGTCTGCCGTTAAAAAGCACTGTCCGCTGCACAGTCCTTGAATCAGGGAATTAGAGGCTCAGGCAATGACACTTTTAGGGGCCAACCAAAGCATCTATTAGCCCTAGCTTTAAGGAATAAAGCAACTCCCTTTTTTTTTTTAATGTTTTATTTATTTTTGAGAGAGCGTGCACACACACACAAGAAGGGGGGGGGGGCAGAGAGAGAGGGAGACAGACGATCCAAAGCAAGCTCTACACTGTCAGCCCAGAGCCCGATGTGGGGCTTGAATTCACAAACCGTGAGATCATGACTTGAGCTGAAGTCGGATGCTTAGCTGATGGAGCCACCCAGGTGCCCCAGTGGTACCCTATTTAATCAAAAGGAAAAACTCTTCTTCAGATCCCCAATTTATGTCATAAACAAGTCAATATCCTTGAGATGAGGATACGATCAACTTACCCAAGGGATTGGCACCAATAAATACATTTGCAAAGTTCATTTTCGGCATCTGGGTCAAAGACTGAATGTAGTTTCTTGCCTGTAAAAATAAAAGGTTTTCAAAATGGCTTTGTTCAATAATGTTACTGCTCCTGGAGTCTCAGTCCTGCCAAGGAACAAGTGTTAACTGACAAAATCTGCTAGCTTCGGTGTTTATGACTGTCTTTGATATTCAGTTAAAGACTTCTCTTTTACTGCCTTATGTATGATCATCACCTTTGTTTATTCTGGTTATCTCTCACAGTTACATTTCAAGTGAATGAGAATGCTAACCAATTAAGTTCCCTTTTAATAGCTTTCTGATCAAAGGATCAGAAGTTTAAAAAAAAAAAAAAAAAGAGGCCAGGAGATCTAAGAAGTTCCCCTTTCTGAAACAGCCTTCCTAGAAAGCTAAAATTAGCACAGGGATTGGTACTCCTAAGGAAAGTCTAGGACTAGCAGTCTTCTGATGGTGCTGATCTCAGTAGGTACTCTTGGTACATAAAAAGGATATTCATGTTAAACCTTGCTAACAAAGTAATCTTGGTAACAAGAAAGTAAACATAAGCCTAGTATATTATTCTAAGAGTCTTGAACACATTTAAAAAACACTAATTATTAAGAGTAACAAACAATAGTGGGTTATAAGTTACACGGCTTGTGCGGAAACCTTTCCCCTACCACTTAGAAGGTACATCTTTTGGGGCTAGTCCTCAGCTAACACATCAGTGACCTCATCTGCAAAATATTAGTATTAGATATTAGTATTTGGCTTGCCTGTAACATACAGTCACTGTGATACTCAAGTACGATAAAAGTTTATGAAAGAGCTTCAAACTAAAATTCTGACACAAACATTTATATTACCAATATAGTTGTTATTAGTTTGGTCCCTACGGTGGAACAGGCTTGAGTTTGTATCTTGAGTTTATCACTTTGGGTAAGTCACTTACTCTCTTTAAGTCTTGAGTTCCTCTTCTGTAAAATGAGATTAACAATGCTGACATCACCAGGCTGCAGTGAGGATTAGAGATAATAAGCCAGCACTTCCTCAGCACAGTGCTTGGTTCAGAGTGATGGCTCAATAGACATTAACTGCCAACACTGTTGCCTTTAGAAAGTTTGCTCTCATTCACTAAGGGTGTTTCAACTTCACAAGTTCTGAATTTCACCCTAAGGAACTTAAGGCACCAAATATTATTCAGGACTGATAGCTCTACCAAGGCAAGCCAAAAACTGGTCTTGAGAATAATCATATAAATACAAATGTAACTCATAAATGTGTACTTCAGAGATTAGGTATTAAACTATGTCTATGGACATCCCTGTTTCAAAAAGTAAACCCCACTCACTATCAGTCCATCTGAGATAAAATTTCTTTTATCTTAACCACTTCCTTAAAATTCCTGTTTTAACAAGGCTCAACACTAAACGTATGTGTGTACGCTGTATGTGTGTAAAAATGTACACGCACACACAACCTTAGACAAAGCTCTAGTTGCTAGGGTAACTTCACCTTCTTAGTCATTGTATGGGCGCAAGTAGAAGTCCGCTTTGAAAAGCCGTTGAGTCCGATTTGAAAAGAACTCGACTGTCCGCGTGGCTGTAATCCCTTCCTACTTGAGCGTAAAGATAAAAGGATGAAGGGAAAACAGAGGCAAGAGAGACCTGTCTCATGCAGGGAACAGTCATCCCTCTAATAAGATTTTTTAAAAAAAGGTAAATTTCAAGACTGAAATATAGCTGAAATAGAAACAAAGCTGCTGGGAAGGGCCTCTGGATGCCAACCTGGCTCCCAAAAGCATTAAAGGCGCCTTAGAAAGAAGTGCCCCAATCACCTCTGATAAGAAAGCTAGCATTAGATTAAGTAGTAAGAACTGGTCAAGACACCTTATCCTGTATCAGTGTTCATATTTATTCCATATTATTTACATATTTTCTTTTAAATACAGTACTTACTAGTGTTGGATATTTTACTGATTTTTTGTATTTTAAAGGAATAATACTCTTTTGCTCATTATAAAAAATTGACGAATAGACCATCCTAATGGTCCTCAGTTAAATACACTTCCAGCCTAAAGCCATCAGATGGTAACATACCCTAACTAGGAACACACAACAGTCTCTTAAGCACTAAATTCATAAACCCAAATATAGAAGTAATATCATTTTCTATTTACAAGCCTGTAAGTTATATTCTCAATCCATAGGATTGGATGACATTTTATCCCAAATGTCAACATCTTGCAACAGCACACAGGCAGTCATCAGTAGCCTTTCAAGGCACATGCAAAAGCACTCAGTGACATTAAAAACTGTGTTGATTATACAGTGGCAATAAAATGAAATGTGGCCTTCTGAATTGGATATCCCTATACAGTCTGTTTGTTCTCACCTCATGGCTTGGCATCCTGTTAATGAGATAAGCAGGGGGGGTCCCCGTCAGACGCATAATCTGCTGAAGCTGGTTAATATCTTAGATGCCTAGTCAAGGGCATTGTTAAACATACAGTGCAAAAAAATAACTTTCAACTCAAGTTTTTAAGAAGGCCAAAAAAGCCACCCCAAAACAAAGGAAAAACCCACCCACTCATTCCCCCCACCCCCACCCCAGGCCAGAGCCCAAGGCTGTATGTTAAGGCACACTTCTATGAATGGCATGAGAGTTATTAGGCATGCAGCCAGTGACTGGCCATGCAGATAAGAAAAATTGCTTTTCTTTCATTTTAGCATCATCTTTAACATGAAATATTTTAGGCTCCCTGGAAAGAGACTGCCCTGTGATCCAGGATGCCAGCCAGAGAACTGTTTTCAACAGGATGGCCTAAACCTGTTTGCTTGGGGATTGGGGGGGGGGGGGGGGCGGGGGGGAGGTAAATGGAGAGGATTCAGAAAATTTTGATTTGGCTCTGGACTGGACAAAATAAAACTTTCAATATATCCATTCAAGGAAGAGGTTAAATTTTTGTGGCACAGGTTCTGGTGACTCTCCAAGGCACCACCCCTCCAAACGTAAGACATGGCCGGGTGTGTGAGCTGATAAGCAATGCCAAGTTTCAAAGACATTAGTCGTGGTACATTTATAACATGCCACAAACACACAGTTTGTGTGTTATCACAAACACACAAACACACAGGAAGAAACAGGAGACACGGGGGAAAGTTAGAAGCCAATGGCAAGGACGGAACAGAAGTCACAGGCCACTGATGGTGTTCTAGCAAGCCTTAGTGATTTCCTCCACAAGTCTCTAACAGGTGGACAGGCTGACTCCACTTCATAAACAGCCGGGAGGGAGCCTACAAAACAGTCTGCCGGGACCGAACCATGAGGTCTTCTGTAGGTACGCGCGCGTATGTAAGCGGCACTCCAAACTTTCCTCTTCGTGCTGTCCCATCAGCTTTAACACAATTCCCCCGCCTCCAAAGTGCTGTAAGAACTGCCAGTTTATCATGTGTTCCTATTAAAGGAGAAGTGATGGGATTTTGAAAATCGACACAATTCAATAAAAATGGTCTTGTATTCCCTTTCTTCTTAAACCTTTTGTTCCCCGCTGCGGCTGGCGTGGCATCTTCAGTGAGCACCCTGGTCAAGCAATTACATTTCTTTGTGGCTCCCTTCAGTAAATTTTCACCTTAACTCCTCCTCAGAGCTCCAATGCCCTAGGGGTCGGATGACGTGTGTAAGGCTGGCCATCAGGAGAGGGCTGGGGCCACACGCTCCACGCCGCCTGTCACATTCTATTTCACACCGGCCCAAAGACAGGCCAGCAGATTCAAAAGGTGGCATGAAGTCGTTTTAACTTTCTCTCAACGAAGTTGAGATTTACCTTTAAGCAAGTTACATAACGAACGTTACTTTGCATGCCAAGAAATGTAACCACAGGGGGCCCGCTAAGTAAACCCCCGCAATAGTGGAACACCAGTTGGGTTTTAAAATCTTAAAATCCTGCCACCTCTCTGGTCTTTCTTGTGAACAATACTTGGCCTGTGCGTTTTCTGTCTTTGTTTCCTTTAGTCAAATAGGTTCTTATACCCCCTTCCTGTCAGGAGGTTAGGAAGAATAGATTTCTAGAGAAAAATGTGAGTAGTGAAAGGGCTTTTGCTTTTTTAGTATGAGATTTTTTTTGTTCTTTCACTGATTACTATAGGTGTTGGGTCACTAACCAAAAAACTCTCTCCGCAGCCATCCACCATGACCCATTTTATCCCCTTTTCTCCCAGCACATCCCAACTTGTTCTCAATCAGCCCACCCATTATTGCATTTTCTTACAATGTCTTATTATTTATTGATTGAATTTCTACATCAGTGATGACATCACTACCTCACTATTCTTCACGAGTGATGAAAATAGCTATTGGCTTTCTTTTTTTATTACATTCCTTCACTAATGAATTTTTCTTTTTATTTCTAATACCTTTACACAGGTTTCCTCACCTGGCTTTGTTATTTACACAGCATGTATCCTACACATCATGTACTTTTAAAATAAACTGGTACTTGGGGAGTATCACTGACATCAAATTAATCTTGTCTACCGTTTTGAAAGTTTAAAACCCCTTTTATTTACTCGCCATAACCATGTAGGAAAAAAAAAAACAACTTTCTTATTCCTGTACTCAATACAATATTATTTGAGTGCGTTCTATATTCTGGTACTCCATTTTATTATGCCCAACTCTAGAGCTATTTAAATGTATAATATATCCTATTTCACTGAAGATAAAGGTGATCTCATTATTAGTTTGGGCACTTGATGTTGTTTCTTTCTTAACAATAAATGATGGATTAATAATAGGTAAATACTATATTACCCATGCTTTTTCTTTTAGAAATTCTTATGACTAACAGCACACACCTATAAGGTGGATGGTTGGGGTGGGAGACACGACTAAGCAGGAGCTGCTAACAGCCTTTCCCAGACAGGGAATGAATTTACTATCTTAGTCTCATTAGTACTATCAGAAAACAAACTGAACTTCCTCCCAACCCCGCTCCCTTGCCCCCGTGTTTTCTCTATTACCAGTTTTTCTCAGCAAATGCATTTAAAACAATAAGGCACCATCCTCACTACGCAGCATCTCGTATCTTCTTTGATTCATTCTATCCAGCTTCTGCACTTCATAAAGCAAAAGAAAACACTCCTTTGGGTTAACACTGTGGTCAGTAACTCTGACAATGACTTTCAAAATAGTGTGCAATCGCATGAGATTCAAGTTTAGAGATCATGTTATCAGAACATCTGATATCTATGCTCAGCTCTGCCAAGTGACTCAGTGCATGACTCAGGCAAGTCACAGCTTTTCTGTGCTTTTCCTTCTTCTTCTTAAATAAATAAATGAAACAAAATAATAGAGCCAGCACAGTCTCTTACATCCCTCAGAGTAGAAATTGATAAATACACTGGACTTTGTGGTCTTTTAAAGGAATGTACCGGAAACATACCAGATGACAATATTCTTTATTTTGTAAGGGAGACGATGAACCATTCAAACTCACCTGCTCAAGCCTGCCTCCAGCTACCCAGCAGTCCTTCCAATTGGGCAAAGGGACCCCGTTAGTCAGAATGCTGGGACGAGAATTCAGGAAGGCACGACTGGAGCTTGGCTCCACAGCTCTTTTTCCCTTTTAGTCAACTGCCTGGCGGCAGACAGAGGAGAAAAGGGAGAAAGGCTGAGCTTTCATGATCTCTCTCTTATCTCTGGCCCCAGAAAATGACCAACAGCAGGAAATCGGAGCCAAAGCAAGCCAGAGTCACATTCCCACGGCTTCTCTCTGAACCCCTGCTTAGAGGCAGGAAAGCATTAGCTCTAAAGCTTTTTCTCAGGTTATTTGACTTGTAATTACAAAGGCAGGCTGTGGGAGGAAGGATTTACAAGCCAACTCCAGTGGATGTGAAGTACTAGGACTGGTCTGGAGACAGGGTGGAGAGATGGCCCTGCTGAGAATAGACAACTTATACAAGATGTAGAGTTGTCAATTCTAAAACAATAAAAAGCAGGAACTTCTGGAAAAGGGCAGTAGCGTGCACCCAATGCACACTTCATCCTTGTGGTGATGAAGCTAGACTAGTACATGGTGAAGCTCATGCTCTGAGAGCAAGCACTAACCAGAATATAAAAAGAGCTCAGGTATATGTGACACTGCTGAGGAAAATGATGTCAGGGCTTGGTAACAGAGACCAATTTTCCATTGATCTCTTGGAATGAGTTAGAATCTCAAATCATTTACTGGGACACAACTGCTCAATACCAGCTCTCATGATCTACGTAGGTACTCCAATAGAGAACGAAACACATGCACGTGAGCAAATGTGTACACACACACACATACACACACACTTATACTTCATCCTGGAAGTCAGCACAAAAGGGCACACGTGCTTACAAACATACCCAGGTCAAAGTACAGATTGAGGGAAGCGGCAGAGGCTCCCAACAGGGCAGATAATTACAATCAAAGCATCAACTCACAGACTCTGAGGAGATTTTCTTCAAAAGATCAGCCCCTGGGGTTCCAACGAGTCTTAAAATGAGCTTCAACTGATCAATATCTAATGGTGGACTATAAAGGAAAATGTTGGGACAAAATAAAAATAAAAAACACAAACGACAACAAAACAAACAAACAAAATACCCCAATAACAAAAAGTGAAAACCCCCAGCCAAGCCAAAATGGTGAATTAACCTAGATCAGGGCTTCCATGGATGGTCACTTCAAGTAGAACATGTTCCTCCTGTGCAAAGACTCAAAATACTACCACTCACACCCCCAATTTATATTCATTCCGGGCATCTGTCAACATTACCCATCAGTAAAGTGAAGCGACTTTAGCTGGGTCAAAGACAGCAGGTGACAGCACAAAAGCTTCACTCAGTCCACACCTAACCTCTTTGCCTTCCACCAAAGCGTCAGAAGCCAGTTGAGCAGAATGCACTGGTAAGCAGAGTGCTACACGAACAGAAAGAGCAGCAGAGCATAGGAGCTAGGGCTGGCCAAGCTCCCCTGGGAATACTCCCCCGAAAGGCTTGACCCAAGGAGCTTGTAATAGGACAGGAGCCTGCGACTACCCCAGGGCCTAACACCACTTGAGCGTGCCCTCTGGGAAACCTCTCCCTCTGCAATGGCTAGGGCAGGCAGAGAGGAGCTGTGAGTGATAGTCGGCCAGCAGAGGGCCCCACTCCCCCACTGCATCCGCGTGTTCTTCAGGAGCGCCATCATGAAGCAGAACAGGAGAGTTTTCCATCTATCTCACAAGCGCAGTGACAAACCTCACACATCCCAGAGGCTCTACACAATAGGCTACAACGTCCAAACCCTTATTCGGGTAGCCAACTCTTCCGCGTATGTGCATATATTAACCAGAAGACAGAAACTGTTCGTTTGTTCTTATTGCCTTTAGTCTGGCCCAAAAAGGAAGTTAAAAGGGGAGAGAAAAAAATTATATAAAGTAAGCTTTTAATATTCTCTATGAAAGTGTGAGAGTTTATCCATGTCTCTACTGACATTCAGGGAAAAGGAGGGGAGGATGACTGTCTTCTGGTGCCTATCACACATCCTGTCAGGTTGTTGGCATATTAGATCCTTCTCAACCTCAGGTCTCACTTCCTCAGAGAGGACTCCCCCCACATTCTAAATAAGAAAGCCCCTTCTTCCTTGTATTCTCTACCCCAGCACAATGCTTGCAAACGTCAATCTATGATTACTTCGTTTGCTTTCTGTCACCTCTGCTGATCTGTATGTAGCTCCATGAGGGCACGGGCCACCCTGACTGCCACCTATCCCCCGTGCTTAGCCTGCTATCTGCTACATGTGGGCACTCGAAATATCTGAGGAGATCTTCTCCTCAGGAAGCAGGAAGGAAAGGAGGATGGAAGAAAATATTTCTGTTTATGATTACACATATAAAGGTAATACGGTGTAACTTAAAATAATGGCTTCTGCAAACCACAGTTGCCTAAGTTACAGGAATTACTTACGCAATATCACTGGCATCTTGCCTTGTTCTTCCCCGTTCCCACCCCCACCCCCAGCTAAGAAATTGGCTTAAATGGAAGAACATTCTAGACAGGAGTCAGCAAACCCCAGCCTGCTGCCTGTTTTGAAAATAAAGTTTTATTGGAACACAGCCATGCCCATTCATTTATGTACTGTCTGTAACTGCTTTCACCCTACACAGCAGAATTGAGTAGTTACAACAGAAACCATATGGTCCCCAAACCCTAAAATATTTACTATCTGGCTCTTTAAGAAAAGGTTTGCCAAACCCCAGCCTAGACCCAAACAATTTGTGTTCTGTAGAAAACAAGGTTAAATTAGAAACAAGTCCACTCACAGAAATCATTTCTAAATTAAATATAGTAGAGAACTTTGTCATCTGCAAATGGCAAAAATCAATGTGTTCTGGAGGTTAAAATTTCAATACTGACTCTTAGTTCAAAGTGCTGACAAGAAAAAAAAAAAACTAAAGCATGCGATAATGGGGACAGAGAGGGGAGGATGGACGAATATGGTCTTGCTTTAAAACAATCAAATTAAGGGGCGCCTGGGTGGTTCAAGTCGGTTGAGCGTCCGATTTCCACTCAGGTCATGGCCTCACAGCTTGTGAGTTCGAGCCCCGTGTTGGGCTCTGTGCTGACAGCTCAGAGTCTGGAGCCTGCTTTAGATTCCATGTCTCTCTCTTGCGCTGCTCCTCCCCCACTCATGCCCTGTCTCTCTCTCTCTCTCTCTCTCAAGAATGAATAGAAAAACATTAAAAAATAATAATAAAATTAGCTATATGACAACAGAATTTAGTACAGGATCCCCTCTGCCCATTTTAATTGGTTCAGTTTACAAGTATTAAGTCCCTTCACACTCTTCAGGAACAAATTTAACTGGGTAGCTCTCCCACAACACAAAGTATATCATATATGAAAACCAACTAGACTACTTCAACTCTTAAACAGGTAGTTTTACAATATATGCGTCAAAATTAATCTCGGGAAATAAAACTGTTGAGATTGGTACTCCTGTTTAAGAGACTTCTGACTACTGAAATGAGAGTCAAGTTTTATACTCCCTTCAGGGAAGCCGGAAGACTCTGGGCTGAGTTTCTTAACCGCCCTACCTTCACCTCATCATACCTGAAGAGTGTGGCACTCCCACTAGTCACAGAGGCTCACGACAGCAATGAGCTGGGGGCCCCGTGTCTCTGCCAGTATAAAACAATCACACGTCTGAAGAATAAAGCCCGAATTCCTAGCCCCTCATGGCCCTCCCTGGCTTGGCATCAAGCTTCTTTTCTGACTGCCTCAGACGGTTTGCTTCAATGCACACCAAATATTCTAGGCAATTCTAAGCTTCCACCTTCTTATTTATGCAAGTCATACGCAGGAATATCCTCCATTCTCCCCTCCTATCAAGTCTTTTCTTATTTATTCTACAAAGTCCTACTCAAACAAGAACTGTGCTGTGAAGTCTTTCTGGATATCTTAAGTTCGAATTAACTTTACTTCTTCTCAATAACTTATTTGTACCTCTATTATAGCATTTTTATCACTCTGTCTTATTTTATAATGAGAGAGTAGACATTTGTTCTGGTAACTCCTATAACTCACTTTCCACTGAGTATGATCACTCTGGTTTGCGGGACAGGTACTATCTTATCCCCAGCACCTTCCACAGTATAGTTTGATAAATATTGGTTGGCTTGAAAAGACTAGTTGTAATATGCTTTCTAACTCAGCTCCAGCCCTCTGCCTTGCCCTAAAAAGCCTGTAATGACCATACTCGATGGAAAGTCTAAATACAAAAAGTAGTCCAGAAAAGTTGCTTCACTTAATATCAGGCCTAACAAAGCCCTCAAACCTTCCAACTGAAGTGTCTACACCATGAAGAGTACGCAAGTATAATGCCATGAGTGTGTAAGGGCTATGGGCAAAGAGAGTTGCTACAGCATGATAGCCAATACTTGGGAGATTAGTAAGCACACAATGCAAAACAAGAATCTACTTAGTAGCTAAAAGCACTTGTAAGAGGGAAGTCAAAGCATGCAGACCTCAGAAGAAATCACCATAGGTTGGTTCTCCAAGAGCTGGCAAATCCATTGAAATACAGGTCAGTCTTCCAATAGTACCAGCTACTGTAAGGCCACTACAATTTGTCCAGGCAGTTAAGGCCAGAAGGTGCTTCAAGCAGCTACATAAGCAGAGCAAAGCAAAATTTATCACATAATGACAATTAGTTATCTCCACAACAAGCCATCCTTCATAATTGGTTTAACCCTCTTTTTCCCCCCTAGATAGAAGAAATTTTTCCTGTTAGGTAAACATGTGTTTCAGTTATAATGATCAAATTGTCAAAATTCAAATCATAGATGTCTTGGTCCTTTCTAAAACAACCACTGAGGCCCAAGATTACTCTTTAGGTTCTCTGTAACAAAAGTAATAGGTAGAATGAATAGATGAGGAAATCAACCTAAGGTTAATGGGGTAATCAGAAGGAAAATAAAAAAACCAATATTCTATTCACCTCTAAGTGTTCTAGACAAAGCCAGAACATTAATGTCTGGAGGGTGGAAAACCTTCCTGTGACAGACAGGATGGACTAGAAGACTTAGACCTACTTTCTTCTCTTCTTGGTTGTCAAAATAGTCATTTTCACTGTCACGCACACTAAAATTCTTAAGGTACTTTAGGTTTGTGGACACACGTGAAAATTCCAACCTTTTCTGGGAAAATATATTGTCAAGTTGGAGAAGAAAAGGCAAATAATGTAGTAAAATTTTTTTTCTTCTTCAGCATTTATTAGGACCTTGCTTTCAGTGTCTAAAGTGAAACTTTTTTTTTTTTTTTTTTAAGAGAGAGAGAGAGAGAGAGAGAGAGAGAGAGAGCACGTGAGTTGGGGAGAAGGGAGAGGACGAGAGAGATAAAAATCTTAAACAGGTTCCATGCTCAGCACAGAGCCGACACAGGGGCTCAATCCCACAATGCTGGGATCATGATCTGAGCCAAAATCAAGAGTCAGATGCTCAACCAACTAAGCTACCCAGGCACCCCATGAAACTGCTTTAAAATGAGAGAGAATAGGGGCGCCTGGGTGGCGCAGTCGGTTAAGCATCCGACTTCAGCCAGGTCACGATCTCGCGGTCCGTGAGTTCGAGCCCCGCGTCGGGCTCTGGGCTGATGGCTCAGAGCCTGGAGCCTGTTTCCGATTCTGTGTCTCCCTCTCTCTCTGCCCCTCCCCTGTTCATGCTCTGTCTCTCTCTGTCCCAAAAATAAATAAACATTGAAAAAAAAATTAAAAAAAAAATAAAATGAGAGAGAATAGGGGCACCTGGCTGGCTCAGTCAGTGGAGCATGCCGCCCTTGATCTCGGGCTTGTGAGTTTCAGCCCCATGCTGGGGGTAGAGATTATTTATTATTTTTTAATTAAAAAAATAGTAAAATGAGAGAATGTTTGAAACTAGTGACTGCAAGTGAGGGGTAGACGTGACAGCAAGGGGTACATCAGAAATTTTTTACTGGCGTGTTTTAGCCCATAATCTGGGAGCTGTGAACATAGGTGTTCATTATGTTATTCTTTGTTTTTTTTGTATTTCATAAAATGTTTGAAAAAAAAAATCAAAAGAAATAAAGTAGAATTAAGGAGCAAATTTAATACACTAAGGAAATTCATATGGAGTAAGGCAGCAGCTAATGGCAAGTAGATTATAACTCAACAGCCCCATTATCCTCAGGTTAATATCTTAAAGGTACCCCTTCTATCAAGATGAAAGAAGGAGGGGCACCTGGGTGGCTCAGTCAGTTAAGCATTCGACTTCAACTCAGGTCATGATCTCACCGTTTGTGGGTTCAAGCCCTGCACCAGGCTCTGTGCTGACAGTGTGGAGCCTGGAGCCTGCTTCAGATTCTGTGTCTCCCACTCTCTCTCTGCCCCTTCCCTGCTTACACTCTGTTTCTCTCTCTCAAAAATAAAAACACATTAAAAAAATTTTTTTAATGAAAGAAGGAAAAAAAGTTTTACACATGAAGGAAATACATTTGATTACTTAGGAAAGGAAAATGACAGCAAACAAACACTGTGGTCTCCAGAAGAGGAAAGAGTATGTGAAGTGTAACAGGGCTCTGAAACTCATTTTCTCTCTTCCTTACGCTACAGACTATTAAGTATTGGTGATAACATTTTCTAACTGGCCACTCTTCTCAAAACCAATGGCATTTGAAATAGGCTAGCCCTATGCCTGAAGGGACATTCTGTATCCTCACTATCTTCTAATGTGAAGTTCACCAGCTGTGTCCACCTGATATACCTAGTTGACTGGACTTCTAAGGCAAGGCTTCATTCTTTAAAAAAATAATCGTGTTTTTGAGCTAGATGGAAAAAGTGTTCTACAAAGTCATAAATGAGAATAGCTTCAAACCTAACAATATATACTTAGTTTTAAGACAAAAATTAGTATTTCTTATACCTTTAGGGGAACTCCAAGGATTATTAACAACCAGTACTAAAAGCATCTCTCAAGGAGACTAATCACAAAAAAATGAGTAAAAGGTAGAATACGAAGAAGACTTATAGAGATCTAAAACTGCATTGTCCAATGCAATACCAGTAATCACATGAGATTAACTAAATTTCAGTGTAATCTAAATAAAATCTAATAAGATTTGAAATTCAGATTTAAGACTCATAAAACTATGAATCCAAAGGAACTTCTCCGAAGTGATACTTCCTTGACATGATAAAGAGCATTTATGAAAAATACACAGTTAAAATCACAGTCACCGGAGAAAGGCTGAAAAACTTCCTTCTAAGGTAAGAACAAAACAAGGATTCTCACTTCACCACTGCTATTCAACATTATACTGGAAGTTCTAGCCAGAGCAACTGGAAAGGAAGAATTAAAACCATCTCTATTTGCAGATGATAGGATCCTATAGATAGAAAAACCAAAGAATCTGCAAGAAACCTACTAGAGCTAATAAACAAATGGAGTAAAGACACAGTGCACAAAGTCAACTAGAATCAGTTTTGTTTCTTCACACCAATAATAAACAACCTGAAAAAGAAATTAAGAAAGCAATTCCATTTACAATAGCATCTAAAAGAATAAAATACCTAGGAATAAGTTTAGCCATGAAGGTGAAAGATTTGTCCAATGAAAATGATAAATCGTTGCTGAAAGACATTAAGAACTGAAAAATGGAAAGACATCTCGTGTTCATGGATAGGAAGACTTAATATTGTTAAGATGTCAATATTATCCAAAGTGATCTAAAAATTCAATGCAATTGCTATCAAAATTCCAACAGCCTTTCAGGGTACCTAGGTGGCTCAGTTAACCATCCAACTCTGTTTTTTTATGTTTTACTTATTTTTGAGAGAGAGAGAGAGAGAGAGAGAGAGAGAGAGAGAGAGGGAGCGAGCGAGCAGGGGAGGGGCAGAAAGAAGGAGACACAGAATCCGAAGCAGGCTCTAGGATCTGAGCTCCAAGCACACAGATATTCCTCCACGGAAGATATACAAATGGCCAATAAACACAGGAAAAGATGTTCAACATTACTGGTCATTAGGGAAATACAAATTAAAATCACAAAGAGATCATGACTTAAGCCGAGGTCAGATGCTTAACCGATGCTACCCAGGCGCCTCATCCGACCTTGATTTTGGCTCAGATCATATCACAGTTTGTAGGACTGATGGAGCCTGGTGCCTGGCTCTGTGCTGACAGCCTGGAGCCTGCTTGGGATTCTCTCTCTCCCTCTCTTGGTCCCTCCCCTGCTTGTGCATGTGCACACACTTTCTCTCAAAATAAATACATAAACATTAAAAATACATATAAAAAAAAATTCCAACAGCCTTTCCTGCAGAAATGGAAAAGTCCATCTTCAAATTCATATAGGATTACAAAAGAGCCTGAAAGGCCAAAAAAACAAAAAACAAACAAAAATCCCCAGCCATTTAACAGTGAGAACAAAATTGAAGGACTCACACTTCCTGAATTCAAAACTTACTAATAAGCTATAGGAATCAAAACAGTGTGGTACTGTTATATAAGCATAGATATACAGACAAATGGATTAGAATTAGCCTTGGACAGAAATGCCAAGCCTATTCAGTAGGGAAAGGATAGTCTCTTCAACAAATGGTTCTGGGACAACTGGGTTTCCATATGCAAAAGAACAAGTTGGACCTCAAACCTGACATCATATACAAAAATTTACTCAAAATGGATCAAAGACCTAAGTATGGGAGAGAAACACACACAACTCTTAGTAGAAAACACAGTAAATCTTCACAACCTTGAATTTGGTAATACATTCTTAGGTAAAACATGAGCAACAAAAGGAAAAAATAGATGAATTGGAACTTCATCAGAATCAAAACTTCAGTGCATCAAAGGACATTATCAAGAGGGGCGACTCGGTGGCTCCAGTTTGTTGAGCGTCTGACTTTGGCTCAGGTCATGATCTCACAGCTTGTGGGTTTGAGCCCTGCATTGGGCTCTGTGCTGACAGCTCAGAGCCTGGAGCCTACTTCGGATTCTGTGTCTCCCTCTCTCCCCCCACCCCCACCTCGCCCGCTCATGCTCTGTCTCTCTCTGTTTCTTAAAAATAAACATTAAAAAAAATTATTTTTAAAAAGGACCTTATCAAGAAAGTGAACACACTACCCACAGAATGGGAGAAAATACTTGCAAATCACATATCTAATAAAGGTTTAATATCCAGAAGATACAAAGAACTAAAAAACTCAACAACAAAAAGACAACCCAATTAAAAGATGGGTGAAGAACTTGAACAGACATTCCTCCATAGGAGATATACAAATGGCCAATAAACACAGGAAAAGATGCTCAACATTATCAGTCATTAGGGAAATACAAATTAAAACCACAAAGAGATACCACTTCATACCTATGAGGATGGCTATAACTTAAAAAAAAAGAAGAGGGCGCCTGGGTGGCTCAGTCGGTTAAGCGTCCGACTTCAGCTCAGGTCATGATCTCGCGGTCTGTGAGTTCGAGCCCCGCGTCAGGCTCTGTGCTGACAGCTCAGAGCCTGGAGCCTGCTTTGGATTCTGTGTCTCCCTCTCTCTCTGCCCCTCCCCTGCTCATGCTCTGTCTCTCCCTGTCTCAAAAATAAATAAAAACATTAAAAAAAAAAATTTTTTTTTTAAAAAGAAGTAAAGAATAAGTGTTGGTGAAAACACGGAGAAATGCTCCTCCATCATTGGTGGGCATGTAAAATGGTACAGCTGCTGTGGAAAACAGTTTGATAGCTCGTCAAAAAAGTAAACGTAGAATTACCACAGGACCCAACAATTCCACTGCTAGATATATATACCCAAAAGAACTGAAAGCAGGGCCTCAAACAGAGAGCTATAAGCCAATGTTCATTGCAGCACTATTCACAATTGCCAGAGGTGGAAATAACCCAAGTGTCAACGAAAAGATGAGTGCATACGCATACAGGGGCATACACATAAAACGGAACGCAGTCCTGATAACATGCTGCAACACAGATGAACCTTGAAAACATTATGGCTAAGGGAAATAATCAAGAAAAAGAACACATATTGTGTGATTCCACTTATATGAAATATCTAGAATAAGCCAATTGAGGAAGTTGAAGAGAGGAAACCAGAGGCTGTGGGAAGGAAGAATGGGGGTTATTGTTCAATGGGTACAGTTTCCGTTGGGGTGATGAAGATGTTTTGGAAATAAGATAGTGGTGATGGCTGCACAACTTTGTAAGTATCGTTAGTGCCAGTGGACTGTGTATTTAAAAATGGTTAAGATGGTAAATTTTATGTTATGCGTTTTTTACCACAATAAGAAAAAGGTAAAATGGCAAATTTTATGTTAATACCTTTTACCATGAAAATATTTTTAATTCAGTTTCTACGTTTCACTAGCCACATTGTAAGTGTTCAGTAGCCACATGTCACTGGTGGCTACCAACCAGTGCACAGCCCAAACAGAAAACATTCACAACACCACAGACAATTCTATTAGATAGTTCTTATCTAGAAGCTAAAACCACCAGGTTTTTTGATGTTTATTTTTTTTGAGACAGAGAGAGAGAGAGAGAGAGAGAGAGAGGGAGACACAGAATCCGAAACAGGCTCCAGGCTCTGAGCTGTCAGCACAGAGCCCGACACGGGGCTCAAACTCGCGAACCGCAAGATCATGACCTGAGCCAAGTCGGCCGCTTAACGGACTGAGCCACCTACGCACCCCTAAAACCACCAGTTCTAGATGAGAATAATATGATTAATACGTGAGGAAAACAGGGAGAAAACTGCACTCAACAGAAGAGCAGTTCTAGAGGCTGCCTCAGCATTCAGTTGCATTTAAAAAGCATAAATAAGCAGTGGCTGCACATCTTGCCGGGCAAAGAAAGAATGTGTGGGGCCAGCACATCCTCCAAAGGAAAAAGAAAAAGAAAAATTTAAGAAAAAGAAAAAGAAAAATTTTAAGAAAAAGAAAAAGAAAGAGAAAAAAGAAAAGAAAAAGAAAAATTTGGGGAATAGGTAACAAATAAAACAACGTAAAGAAACCGTGACCTGAGTCATAAGTAATAGTTTTGGATCTATCTTCTCTGGGTCTTGGTTTCCTCACATGTATAAAAAACAGGGGGTTCAATTAGATGTTTTCTAATATCCTTCCAGGCCCCCAAGTGGATAAGTCTAAATTTTTAACTTTCTCATCTCATCGGTACCTTCAAAAAAAAAATGAGGGGGCGCCAGGGTGGTTCAGTCGGTTAAGCATCTGACTCTTGATTTCGACTCAGGTCGTGATCTCACAACTCGTGGGATCGAGCCCTGTGTTGGGCTCTGCACTGACAGCATGGAGCCTGCTTGGGATTCTCTCTCCCTCGGCCCCTCCCTCTCTCTCAAAATAAGTAAATAAACTTTAAAAAAAAAATGAGGAAAGACTGCCTAACTAATTTTTTTAGGATCAGCCTGAAAGGTTAAGAGTAAAATTCAACTGGGCTAAACTCTAGTTGTGCTCAACACCTGCTGCACATTGGCAACAACCGGGGACTTAAAACATACGTCAAAGCCTGTGCTTGGACCCCACACCAACTTTAGTTGAGTCTGTGAGGTGGTGCCCTGGCACTTGGGAGTTTTTAAAAGCTCCCCGAAGTATTCTGATGAAAATGAGAGTTAAGAACCACTATGCTAGAATGCACATAACTGTACACTTCAGGCAAGAAAAAGTAATAGAAAACGTTTTCCTCTCTCCTTGTCCGGCCACCAAATCTACATCCACACAGCTGGCAACGGACAGGATGGGGGTGGTATGTATTGCAAATACAAATCCTCTGAATTTGACTTTTATGATCCAGTAGAATATCTGTCTGAAAAAGAGCCAAGTACAAAAGAAATGGTGTGTTACTAAAATAGGAATTTTGAAATGAATTTTCATGTATTAAAAAAAAAGCCCATGGTAAAAAGCCTAAATGCTAGGTTTTCTATCTAAAGCTCACAGAAGGAAAAGAAGTATGCACAAAAAGGGAAGACTTCTGGGGCGCCTGGGTGGCTTGGTCAGTTAAGCGTCCAACACTTGATTTCAGCTCAGATCAGGATCTCACAGTCATGAGATCGAGCCTCACGTCAAGCTCCGCACTGACAGCACGGAGCCTGCTTGGGATTCTCTCTCCCTCTGCTCCTACCCTGCTTGCACACATGTGCACACACTCTGTCTCTGTCTCTAAAATAAGAAAAAATAAAGGGAAGATGTCTTACAGGTTGAAAGTTAGCATTCTAAAAGAGTCAGGCCATCAGGGAGTAAGTAAGTCTGTGAGATAAAACCATAGGGCACAATTGCTTTAAAACCTTTCTACCAGTAGCCCATCCTTTACTACTTGTCACACAATTTAAATAAAACAAACAAACAAAAACTTTTAATGATTCACAGGCAGACAGTAAAGTGGGAAGGTAAAGGGAAAAAATGTTTCCCAAAAGTCAGTAATGAAGATGATGGCTAACATTTCCTGCCAGGCTCTAACTACTTTCCAGATACTGTCTCACTGAATTCTCACAACTGCCTTGTAAAGTACATACTATTAGCATTTTATGGTTAAGGAAATCGAGAGACAGAGGTTAGAAAACACACAGCGGGGAGTATAAGAGGTAGGATCGAAACCCAGAAGTCTGATTCCAGAGTATGTGTTCTCAACCAGTACACCCTACTGTCTCTCTCCACTACTCTGCATGTCAATGCAGGCACGCGTGTCCAAAGCTGACTGCAGGTAAAAGGAGCTACAGATAATAAAGAAGAGGAAGGAGAGGGAGGAACAGAGAAATGCATCAGAGTAGTGTGCTTGGGAAGAGAGACATTAGTCTGCTGGATGGGGACTCTGAGCTGTGTACCTGAGGAAAAGGGGAATTAAAAATTTCCCTAATTCTCTTAGCTTGGACTATAATGTATATACCACATTTCTAAGATGCAGATATAAGGTGAATGAAACAAACACTAGGTATTTAAACCAAGAATCCGGGACCAAGGAGCAGTAAGGTGAGTTCAATACAGGGAGACAGAACTCTATCAATGCAGAAATAGTCAGGGAAATACACAACTTTGCCTGAGGGGCAGAAGCTTTTCAGTTCATTAGGAAAGCACATTTTTCTTCAGCAGAAGATAGATAGAACATGTGGAGAGATAGCATGAACATTCACAGTCACCACAAAAGTATATCCCAAACTGTAAGCAAGTAAACGGACATTCTGGTATAAATTCAATGAGTTTGCTTAGGTGAGGGTCTGTTAAAACAGCTTTTAGGTCTCTAAGCATGATAGAACACATTCATAGCATGACTGCAGCATTTTTAAAGCCCAGCCAAACCCACTATAGGCTAGTCAGATGAATTTTACAAAAATCTTCAAACCTAATTCTAGACACATATTTCAACATTCTTTCTCACTTGAACATCTTCCCCAAGTGAAAGTAATGGGACTTCTAACAAACCACATTTGGATGATACTAGTTCTAAAGCATGAAATGGGCATACAGCAGATGGGAAAGGGCCTAAAATAAAAGGGCCATGGTAAACCATGGGCTAGATGGTAAATCTGGCAGTAAATTAAGGTTTGGCTACAATCTAGATAAAAACAAAATTGTGCTGGAAAAAAAAAAATTGTGCCATCACATGGCAGGATGACCTTATCATGTCTTCCTTTTATTATTTGTTGTTAAACAACAAGTATAAAGAGAGTCAGCAGGTGCATCATTATAGGGATGAAATATAATCTTTTTAACATGTAAATCAAACATAAAAGCTAAAGACACCCCTGATTTATAAATGGGTATCTTGCTCTCATTAAGTGTTTGTACAAGTAGACTAAACCAGTCATTGAGATCTGGAGCCTCTCAGGAATACGCTCAGGTTGCAGAACTGCTGTGGGAAGATTAATGTAATAAAGAACTCACTGCAAAAGATGACAGGTAGAAGATATAAAGAGTTCCCCAGCTTGTGAGGAATTTTTCCAACTCACAAGTAAAATTGAAGGCACTTTGTTGGCAAGGCAAGACACTTAGCCAGAGGGCGGATCTCATAACGCATGTCTCAACTATATAAGCAAGTAACTGAGAGCTTCCCTAGAGATAGGTAAAAATGATATACTTCCATGGACACTGGAATACAGATAAGAAACAAGAATCCAAAACTTTTTAAAGGATACGGTCTGTACCAGGAAACAACGTTCTTCCAGTCAACAGCTCGGCCATTATGCATCCCACTGACCAAATATCAACTGGCAAAATTAAAGAGAAAAGGGCATACAATGTCACTGTTATCATACCTGACCACAAATGGAACTATAACTAGAAGTGAAATACTCAAATTAATATTTAAGACATTTGAGGTCCACGATTCATGCTCATCTTTATGGAAGTTAGCTTATTAAGACCTTCACCCCACTAAAGGGCTTCATAGGTAGGATGTCAAAACATAATTAAGGCAAAGAGAAATAAGCTGTTCACAAGGGGTAGAGACTCTTATTGGTGGAAATGGTGGATTCTCCCAAGTCATGTTGAGAGGTTACCATTATGAACCCATTGTCTTCAGATAGAAGTACTCACAGAATACGCTGGAAATCTAAATAAATAAAAACTCAACTGCTAAATCATAAAGTTTGAAAGCTGTGTACAACACCACCCCCCTTCTCTATCTGAGCAACTGAAATATATTCTGTCGACTTTAAAAGGATTACTGATGGAAAAAAAAGATGCTTCTTCCCATTCCCACTACCTCCGCTTCTGAGAATCCCAAATACGCTCAACAGGCTGACCAAGAAGGTGCTAAATAACCAATAAAAGCAATACCTGTCTGGTTGTAATGCATCCAGTTCAGCATGATCTCAGGAGCCCTGTACCACCTAGTGGCCACATAGCCTGTCATTTCATCATCTGTATGTCGAGCCAGTCCAAAATCCAAGATCTAAGGGAGAGAAGAGAAATCAGGCACTGGAACAGTCAGGATCCTAAGTCTCATAAGGCAGGAGGGAAAAAACTCTACTGCCTCAGAAACGGGAAGAACAATACAGCACTTTCATAAACATACTTCCAAGTCTATGTTTGGAATGCATGATAAACACAGCAATTTAAAAAATGAAATTACAAAAAGCAAAACAAAAATGTTACTCCAAGGCATTTACCCAAGAGCAATGAAAACATACAGCCACACAAGGGCTTGCATATGAATATTCATAGCAGCTTTACACAGCCCCAAACTGGAATTGAAGCAAAGGTCTATCAACAGGTAGATGGATAGACAAATCGTGGCATAGTCACAAAACGGATACTATTCAGCAACAAAAAGGAATGAACTACTGATATAACACAGATCTCAAAAATATTATACTAAGCAAAAATCAGATACACACACACACAAATACTGTATGATTCCATTCATGTGAAATTCCAGAAAAAAATAAATCTGTTCTATGGTGTCAGCAATTAGATCAGTGGTCCAGGATTAGGGTTAGAGGAGTAGGGAGTGGCTCGGAAGGAGCATAAGTCAACTTCTGGAAGTGAAAAAGTGTTCTTTATTTTAATTGTGTTGGTGGTTAAATGCATACATAAATTTATCAAGGGTGCACTTAAAATGATTCTTTTTATTACATTTAATTATGTTTAAAAGATTGATTAAAAATGAGAAAAAATATTCTAAAGCTGCTTGCTCTCTATATATTTATATTTATCCCCTATTTGAATTACTTTGAATGAGTGGCTTTTGCCATTCTTATCTTAGGAAACTAATCTAGTAATTATCTCTTCAGGATTGCTTACTTAATATTCAGACTATGATTTTCCTTTATTATAACTAACAAATTAAATTTCTAATGTAACTTTATTTTAGAATGAAAGTACGACACCTGATGCCACCTTCAATATCCTTTAAACTAAGACTTATTAAGCCTGTGATTCAAACTCTGATATTTCTAAGGAAAATATGAATTTTCAGACAAAAAGTCATGATTTTATAAACCCATTTACTACATAAGTCTGCCTGGTTAGTCAAACATGTAATTACAAGTGGAAACAAACAATTCCCACTGTCTCTTCATCTTACCTTCAGCTCACAGTCTTCATTCACAGCTAGATTACTAGGTTTCAGGTCCTAGGAAGCAAGTCCAGAGAGGACATGATCAACTCTATGATTCGTGCTAGGTTTTCTCCCCACAGCTAATGATGAAGATCCAAACATAAAAGTAAGACTTTATTCAGCTATAAATGATCTCCATCTATAGTCAGTCACTACCTAGTCCTAATTAGCCTTAAATAGTAAAAACCACACACATTTCTTTAATCAGTTTAAACTTAGAGTAAAGTTATAATCAATAGTTCAATGGCTAAAATAAGCTTAGACTAGGATCTTGGCCACATGCCGGTCCTCTCCACTTCAGTGCTCCCTCCCCAAATAATGCCATCAAAATCATAATACATTACCCTGTGAATTATGTCAGCTGAATGTATATACTGTGAAAGAGAAAAAAGTCAGTTAAATCAAAAAGTTATCTCCAACCTCTTATGGCCATATGACATAGTTAAAGTATATTTTTATGAATCAGTAAGAACTACTAGTATTAAAAAGTAGCATTACAAATGAGAACAAGTAATTATCAGTAATCTGAACATTTATCATAACTATGATTTCTATACCATCGACTCTATTCATAGAGTTGAAGTATAAGTGAAACAGCTTTCAACCTATTTTCTGGCTACTGCTCTGGAGCTCACTACGGACTCAAAGCTGCTAAATGTCAATGTCAAAGGTGCTTTAATTTTAAAACATTACTTATCTGCCCTTCCCACAAACAAATTAGCATCCTAGAGGAGGTTTTTAAAGTTTCAACATGACTCTGACCAGACATTAGATTAGATCAAGAGATTATGACTACTCTTTAGAAGGAAGAATGAAGAGTCCTGAGCTCTCAGACATACATACTGAAATATCTATTATGGGTGGAATGATATGATGTCTGGACTTGCCTTAAAAGAATCCAGGGCTTGGGGAATACAACAGAAACAAGATTGGCCATATGTTGGTAGCTGTGGTCATTGAGTAAACGCAGGGGTTCATTACAGTATAATTGTACTTGTGATTTTATGTTTGAAATTTTCCATAAGAAAGGGTTTTTTTTTTTTTCTTTCTTCTTCTTCTTTCTCTTAAGCCTTGAGATGGAGAAAGGGAGACTATACCTTGAGACCTCGGAGAATCTGGTAGATAAGGAACTGAACATGGTCATCCGTAAGCTTCTGACATTTCACAATGTTGTTCAGATCTGCTCCCATGAGATGGGTCACCAGATACCTAGAAATTAATGGAGAGTTACACAATAATCCAGAACCCCTGTGAAAGCTCTTAATTTCATAAGACTTCTAGAGGTATTTAAGAAAAGGCAATTGCCTAAAAGGCAATCTACTGAATAGAAGATATCTGCAAATGATATATCTGATAAAGGGTTAGTATCTAAAACATATAAAGCACTGATACAACTGAACACACCAAAAGCAAATAATCCAATTAAAAAATGGGCAGAAGATATGAACAGACATTTCCCCAAAGAAGACATACAGATGGCCAATAGACACAGGAAAAGATGCTCAACATCACTCAATATCAGGGAAATGAAAATCAAAATCACAATGAGATACCACCTATGACTGTCAGAATGGCTGGAATAAAAAATTCAAGAAACAAGTGTTGGTGAGGATGTAGAGAAAAAGGAACCCTCATGCACTACTGGTAGGAATGCAAACTGGTGCAGCTGCTGTGGAAAACAGTATGGAGGTTCCTCAAAAAATTAAAAATAGAACTATCATATGTCCAGTAATCCCACTATTGGGTATTTACCCTCAAAATACAAAAACACTAATTCAAAGGGATACATGCACCCCTTTGTTTATAGCAGCATTATTTATAACAGCCAAGGTATGGAAGCAGCCCAAGTGTCCATCAACTGATGAATACAGATGTGGTATATATATACACAGTGTAATATTTCATATACTATATGTGGTATATACATAGTGCAACGACATGGATAGAGCTAGAAAGTATAATGCTAAGCAAAATAAGTTGGTCTAAGAAAGACAAATACCATAGTTTCACTCATATGTGGAACTTAAGAAAACAAATGAATAAAGGAAAAGAGAGAGAGAGAGAGAGAGAGAGAGAGAGAGAGAGAGAGAGACAAACCAAGAAACAGACTCTTAACTACAGAGAACAAACTGATGGTTACCAGAGGGGAGGTGGGTAGGGGGATTGATGAAATAGGTGATAGGGATAAAAGAGTACAGTTATCATGATGCACAAAAGAGGAGAGGAGAGGAGAGGAGAGGAGAGGAGAGGAGAGGAGAGGAGAGGAGAAGGAAGGGAAGGCAAGGCAGTAAGTATGACAGTGACAGCTAAAAACTTAGTAACTACATGGGGGGCTCATTACCCCTATTCTAACTTTACCACCTTCCATCTAGTTTTCTAAAAATTTCTATAATCCTTCTTACTAGATGTATCTTTTCCTAGGTTCTCTGAAGAAAGAGACAAGAAAAAAGCAAAGATGAAGATCAGAATGATGTATGTGTCAATATCAGTTTTAAAAAAAAAATGTTGCATGAGAAATACACAGTGCAACTAAATACATGGCCATGATAAAGTATCTTGATTTTTAAATCTATCGTTATTTTCACCTCATTATAAACCAAGTTGTAGGCACTAAAATAGGAACATTTTAAAATTTTCAAATTATAATTCTCCTTTTTCAGGATTCACTGGTAAAAGGATATTGTTCACTGACAATATTCCTGCATTTACTTTAAAGGAAGGAGGAATATTATCTATAAAGCAAAATGGGGCATTCCAGAACCTCTCCTCACAGGTGTGGTCCTGGTTATTAACCTTACGTGGTAAGATTAGGGAAACGATTACATTCAAGTCCAACAGGTTCACCACAAATATTCTAGATGCAATGCCTTACCCACTCATTACTGTATTACACAGCTATGGGAACATAAAAACCAGATCAGTAGTAAAAAGGCTGAATTTTTAAAAATCAAGTTAGGTTTTATCTACTGTGTGAGAATCACTACTCGTTCCTGAGGCTGAATAATAATGTATACCAGTTGAGCTATTACAAATGCTTTCATTTCATTTCTATTTTTATATTTTATAAATTTAGAGGAAAAGACACTAGGCCAGTAAATTTAAATCTATTAATGCGTTATATAAATATGTGCATGATCTCTCTTCATACACACACACACCCCACCCCACATCACACCACACCACACATTATATTGTTACTTTCTCTCCTTAAAGAGGAACTGAATTTTTCTCCTGTTTCGTAATTTCCCTTTTGGGCGGATATGGTCAGTTCCCAATTTCACAAAGATCAAAAGAACTTAGCCTAGATATAAAAGTAAGACTTTAGCATTTCATATTTTTAAAGGTTGCACCATTACACGTCCTTGAGGAAAGGGCAGACTCTAAATGTAATTTAAAGAGTGAATTGGACTTTTTGAAAGGCTTCATTAAAGGTAGTTCCCTTTTAAGAGATGTTCCAAGCTCAACATAACAACCAAATGTAGTCAGTGCTTGCTCTGTGTCAAGCGCTGTGTATCATGCCTGTGTCTCATGTATTCTTCCCGACGACTCTATAAGGTTAAGTCTCATTAGCCTTGCCATTTCACTGATAAGGAAACAGAACAAGGATATGTAACTTGCTCAAGGTTAAAACAGTGATAATATCAAGGGTTGAATCAAAAACTGTTTGCTCTCAGGACCATGGTCTTTTTTTTTTTTTAACTTTTTTTTTAATGTTTATTTTTGAGAGAGAGAGAGAGAGAGCTAGCATAAGCAGGGGAGGGGCAGAGAGAGAGGGAGACACAGAATCCGAAGCAGGCTCCAGGCTCTGGGCTGTCAGCACAGAGCCCGATGAGGGGCTTAAACCCACGAACCGTAAGATCATGACGTGAGCTGAAGTCAGATGCTTAACCAACTGAGCCACCCAGGCGCCCAGGACCATGGTCTTAATCACAGCACATACTGCTTCCAAATTCTTCCGTTTGACCTCAAATGTAAGTCAAAAGAATGATCTTCTTTAAAAAAAAAAAAGTTTTCTAAGTGTCACAATAATCAGGGAAGCAGTATCTCTAGATAATTTCCATAGTAATTCTCAATTAAGTAATTTGACAGTAAGTATCAAAGTAAGTAACTTTGATACTTACTATCAAAGTTAATCTTTACTGAAAGAAGAAAGTTGGCAAAAGCCTAGCAATATTCCATCTTAATCACAGTCACTGTATTTTTTTAGCCCCAACTAACACATAATCTGACAAATATGAGAATGTTATCAATAACTGGTTAATATTTTGAAATCAGGACTTCTCCCAGAAGATCAAGTACAATGGTTGCCATATGCATAATATCAATTATGACAAAATGTAAGGCTCAGGTTGAGGAAGAGAGAATCCAATTTCTATTTTATAAGTGTTTTGCAAAGAATTACATTTTATGACTTTGGATAGAACAAGGATTATTCTCTCGATTTTAACAAATAATTTTAAGGAGAAAGGGTAAACAAAGAGAACATTGTTCTACATGATTCCACTTAGAATCTCCCTTAATTTGTCTTGAAATAAAACCTAAAAATCTTAACTCTCTAATATGCCTGTTCTAGTTCACAAAGATGTTAAGCAGTATTACCAAAACAACCATAGTAATTTCAAATATAACTATTGTGTTTAAATGGTTACCAGTGACTTAAGAAATCCTATACAGCCAGGGGTGCCTGGATGGCTCAGCTGGTTAAGTGTCTGACTTCGGCTCAGGCCATGATCTCATGGTTCGTGAGTTCAAGCCCCGCATCTGAGCTGACAGCTCAGAGCCTGTAGCCTGCTCAAGATTCTGTGTCTCCCTCTCTCTCTGCCCCTCCCCTGCTCGCACTCTGTCTGTCTCTCTCTCTCTCAAAAATAAATAAACATTAAGAAAAAAAATTTAAGAAATCCTATATAGCCAGAAGACCACTGAGTGCACAGCCTGAGAGACAAAGAGCATGCTTTTAATTAGAATATTCCACCACTGTCCCCATTAGAGACCACATCTATTTTATCAGTAAAATTTCCAGGCAGAGGGTGAGACTGTCAAAACATTAAATTAATGAGTCTATATAGTAATAACTATCATGCATTGCTGCCAGGCTACAATTAAATAAACTAAAAAGCATTCATGGCAGAAATGTCTTGCAGGGAGTAACCTAATCACTGTATGTTGTTTCCACGAATCCCAAAGACTAATTCACAACAACCAATTGTCAAATTCCAGCTCATCATATACTGAAAGGTTTCAAAAATAAACCTTCCAACAGTGGACAAAAGCAAGCATCATGCAAAGTTACTGAATGTTTATGGAAGAGGTATGAACTTTTAAAACGGTGAACAAGGGAGAAGAAAATGTAGATGAACACATTTGGAATAAGTCTATTCCAAAAGGAACATTCATGGATAACCACATTTCTACAGCATTTGTCTCTGGAAAGCAAATTTAGTTACATTTTGGTAAAGACATGACTAGTATTGTCAGTGCTCATAATACCTCAAATAAATTAACAGAGGTTTGACTTGAGAAAGCCGGAATGCTATCTAGTTGTCATCTTTTTTTTCTCTCTGTTTATTTTTAAGCTAGAAAGGAAAATCAAATGTAGAACAATTATGATGGACTTTTCAAGGAAATTAACTACCACAGATTTGGGGCCCAAGCCTCGTCTGGATTCCAAAATACATGGTTTCCTCAACCCTAATTGGACAAAGAAATAAGTTGAAAGTTTTTTTTTTTTTCCATAAAAGGAATATTTGACAAAATTAAAGACATTTATTTAGGGTAAGAGAGATATTTTTCTCAAATAACAAGATGAGTTATAGATACCCTATTTCAAGAATTTATAACTCACCCAGTCACAAAGAATGAGGACCATATAACCATCTCTCTCTTTAAATGAGAACCTAGGGCACAAGTGGTATGGAGTGGTAAAAATTATGATAAATCTTAAATTCAGATGACAAGTTCCTTTTGGCTACAGAGTGAGACAGGGATACCACACAGCCTTAGACTGTGCAATCTGTAAAGACACTGATAAAGTGACTACTTCATAGACGAAGATGGACAATGTGCTCTTGAACTTACAAGGGACCCCCCCACACACACACACATGTGACAGGGAGAGGAAAGAACATATTTTAGCATCATAGGCAGTTGCCTTTACACCTAAAGAAAGGCTATCAAGATGAATGTTTGAGCAGTTCTCCATAATGGTCTACATTTCAGCTCTGTGTCCTCAACACCCTCTATCTCCAGCTCAAAAAGCCCCCTGCTTCACAGTGGTTAACCGTATTGTATCCAGAAGGCTCTGGAAGAGGTCTGTTGGGCAGCAGGGTTGCTGCTGTTGATAAGAGGCCCCGCGCTGGCCTGGAGACCAGGAGCCAAAATAATGACCAGAAACAAAGATCCACTGGTGTGTCAGCCAAGCAGGATGCTCAACCAGTCAGCTTCCTCCCTCCCTGCTGAACGGTTCTGAGGGCTCCCTATCGCAGCCGCAGGCCACTAGAGCAGACAGATAATGTAGGCCAGAATGACCAGGCCTAGGATGGCAAAGAACATCAGGATGAAAATACCCAGCATGATGGAGCCCTTGGCCAAGGAGGCCTTTGGATTCTGGGCAAATTGAGCTGTGAGCATAGAGGCTGCAGCCAGTGGAGAGCCATGGGTCCCTCTCTTCCCTTCCTAGTGCTCCCATCTTTAAAAATGAATTAAGTAATTAACAGAAACCCATGGGTGAGGGGAAGGAAAAAAAAAGAAAAAAAAAAGAGGTTAGAGTGGGAGAGAGAGCCAAAGCATAAGAGACTCTTAAAAACTGAGAACAAACTGAGGGTTGATGGGGGGTGGGGGGGGTGGGGGAGGGGAGGTGATGGGTATTGAAGAGGGCATCTTTTGGGATGAGCACTGGGTGTTGTATGAAAACTAATTTGACAATAAATTTCATATAATAAAAAAATTTTTTAAATGCACTTAAAAAAATGAATTAAGTAAATCGGACTTTATTAGTCTAAAGGCTGAAAAGACAATTTCATGGCCTGATTCAAATCTTGTTCTTCACTTTCCTTGGAAGACGGTCTCCCTTAAATTAAATCAAACATAAAGAGCACAAATCACCATCTCTCAAAGTGATCATAAGTAAAAGTTACTGTACCAGCAAAAAGGCAGAACTCTACATTAAGAGGTTTTCAGTACTCTCAACAGTGCCCCATTTTAGAACTTCACTTATTAAGCACTTCTTGGATAACACCCAATTGTCAAGACTCCTCCCCTACCACCTTTCTTTTTAAAGCATGATACAATCAGAAAAAATCTTCATAGAAAAAAAAAATCTCTCTTATATCTATAGATTGGCATGTCTACTACTGTTAGTCCTATTTGATAAAGCAATCATCACAAGGCAAAAAAATATTTCCATATTTAAAATAATCACAGAGATTGACAATTTGTAACCACAAGCCTCTGAAATACATCCAGTGATCCTTGGGACTCATTACAATCTATTTGCAACACAGCAGCGGAGTAATTTTTTAAAAATAAAAATCAGATCATATCACTTCTCTCCTTTTCATTTAGAATAAAGATAAAACCCCCTCAATGGCCGAATAAAACTTTACATAATCCAGCACCCTGTTCCCAAATATCTCTCTGACCTCATCATCTACTTCTCTCCCCTGTTCCATTCAGCTCCACACTGGCCTCCTTACTCCAGGCACAGAGACCCCTTGCTGAAATTCCAATTCAGCATGGAGTCCTCTATCTCAGGACCTTTGCACTGGCTATTCTTTCTGCTTAGAATGCTCTCCTGCCTGGAATGCTCTTCCCCCAGAATATCCGTGAGTCTAATTCCTCTACTCCTTCAAATGTTTGCTCCAAAATTCACCTTCGCAATGAGAACGTCATTGGCCACTGCATCTCACACCCTGCCCTCACACTCCTAAATTCCCCTATGTTACCTTTTCTTTTTGTCCACAGCATTATTGCCTGCTAATACACTAAATTTTTTTTATGCTCATGGTTTATTGTTATCTATCTGTACAATGTGCAAGGAGGACAAAATTATTTTTGTTTCCTGTAGTATCTATAGAAACTAGAACAGTATCTGGTAGATAGTAGGCACTAAATTACTACTGAACAGAATCTAATGACTCAGGACAATGCATATAGAATTACTAGTAGGACCAAGCAAGATACATCTCATTAAAATACTCATGCCAAAGATCTTATCTGGTAAGCAGACCAGATGGTTTTAATGTAAGGAGTAAAGGCACCATTTAGCAGCCATGTAGACAGCTTAGCCAGCTTATTTCACAACAAACTATTCTCCTCATTTAAAGCAAAGATTACTGAGAGGTGACCTCTAAATTATCTGCATCAATCAACCTGGACTCAATATTTTACTATATGGTCTACATTACAGGATAAAAACACAAAGCTAGTCAAAAGAGAATATACTGAGCATACTACCAGAAAATTAGATCATCAATCAGTTGTAAACAGCACAAGGTTATTTCTTCAATCACTCCACCAACAAATATTAATTGTTGAGCACTGGGGATGCAATGATGAAAAAGAGAGTTACAGAATTTAGATGAGAGGAAGGTATTTATGAATATAAACTCCTAAGAAAGCATGATTAGAGCTATAAAATATCAAGGTGCTAGAGAACACACAAAAGAGGGCCCCAACCCATACTTAGGAAGGAGTTAATTGAAGGGAAAGATTTATTTTTTATTAAAAAAAATTTTTTTTTTAATTTATTTTTGAGACAGAGCATGAGCAGGGGAGGGGCAGAAAGAGAGGGAGACACAGAATCTGAAGCAGGCTCCAGGCTCTGAGCTGTCAGCACAGAGCCCGACGCAGGGCTCGAACTCACGGACTGTGAGATCATGACCTGAGCTGAGGTCGGATGCTTAACCCATTGAGCCACCCAGGCGCCCCGGGAAAGATTTATTGAAGGACCCAAACTCTAAGCCAGACCCTGAAGCTTCTTTACCTTTTTAAATTAGCTCATCTGAGAAAAGGGGGACATCTTATTGACCATATCAGACAAAAACTCAATGGTATTAAATGTAAGTCACTGAAGACAGCTACAAGGAGTTTCACCAACTCTCTACCCTTGGCAGGTCGGCAGCAGACCTGCGAAGGAAGTAAGTTGCAAATATACCGTTGATACAGTTAACTCCTTCATCTTTCTCCCAGACTGCTTCTCTTCCTGCATTACCTATCTTGGGCGCTCAGCCTATTTTCAAAGAATGAAAGTATTTCTGTAAGCCCAAACAATGAGGCTGGGTATTTCTTTCACAGTGATGGAGGAAAGCATTACTTCCGAGCAGATAGTGCTTATTTGCTAAATTAGGAAAACAACTCTTCTCTGCCACAAAAGCCAATCAATCATAATTTACTTACACAGTTTTTATCCAAATACAAAACAAAAATCAATGCTTATCTATCAACTCCTTTAACATTCTCCATTCAATCAAATCTCTTTTTCTGTACACTTGACACGTTTTCTTCATTTCTTTGACTGTCTGGAATAAATTTCAACCTCTAAGCCCCATCTATATTTACCTGTTTCTTCAGACCCAATTATTACTTTGTTTAGAGGCTTTCCTCTACTGAGTTTCTCCTGTGTCTTGAGACCCTGTATGTTGCTTCGACATTAGAAATTTGACTTGGTCCTTTAGTTATTTTAGGTAAACATTTATGTTTTGTCTCATTACAAACAGGCACCACATACAACTGGAAGGCCTTCAGTTGTGACATCTTACACAGAACCAATCATAGTATCTACCCAGTAAGAAAGGCTGGCAGACTTTCAAATAATAATCACAGCCCTGGATCAAGAAAAATGTCATTAGAAATACATTTAGAAAAAAAAAGAAAAAAGAAATACATTTAGAGCCAAAAGACCTGAGTTGTATGCAATTTCATATGTAGTATTACAGAATTCAGTTCTTCTCTCGACCACAGTTTCCTCATCTGAAACCTCTAAGTACTAAAGATTCGACTATCTCTCTGCCCCTCCCCCACTCGTGCCCTGTCTCTCTGTCTCAAAAATAAACAAAACATAAAAAAAAAAAAAAAACTTTAAAGATTCAACAAGGAAGAAAACAAACTCCCTACTCTACTAGACCGTGCAAGCCAGAGGGAGAAGAGACACAATCACAAATGTAGGATGGCAACATCTAAGAACAACGTGGAGTGAGGTGTAGACACGGACGGTGGTAGGCTGAAGCTATGCTAGTGAGGGGAAAAAGAGCTTCTGGTGAAGAGACCTTTGAGTGGGTCCTGAAAGAAACGAAGGAGCCAGTCATGTGGATATGTGGGGAGGGTGTTCAGGCCAACATTAGAAACCAGGATAAAGGTCCCACTGGGAATGTGGATGTCCATATTCAAGCAAGAACACAGAGGCCAGAGTGGATGGATGCAGAGAGTGGGTGGGAAGAATATAGATGTGGTCAGGGAGTGCACAGGAACAAATCATGTAGGATCTTCCAGAACCTACCACACTGCCTATGGTTTATTAAAAATTTTCTTCTCTCCTATGAGGAGTCTCAACTCGATCATCAGAGATCATGCTTATCTTTATTTACTGTTACATTCCTCAGAAACTAGTACCGTGCCTAGCACAGGATAGGTGTTCAAATACTGAATGAAATCAGATTAAATGTAATCCAGAAACTCTCTTTACCAATGCAGTATGCTCAGCAGCTTTTATTTACAATGACATAAAAAAGCTACACTTGTTAGGGGTCCCTGGGTGGCTCAGTCGGTTAAGCATCAGACTTCAGCTCAGGTCATGATTTCACGGTCCATGAGTTTAACCCCGAGTTGGGTTCTGTGCTGACAGCTCAGAGCCTGGAGCCTGCTTCAGATTCTGTATCTCCCTCTCTCTCTGCCCCTCCCGTGTTCATGCTCTGTCTCTGTCTCAAAAACAAACGTTAAAAAAATTTTTTAAAGGAAAAAAGTTACACTTGTTAGATGAACAGTCATTTTTATCAAGTTTAACTCTACACAAGGTGATAATTTGCACACTGGTTTTCACTGAAACAACGGTTGCTGGCTGACCCTGTTGTAAGGTCTTCTGCTAGATCACAGCAGATTCTAAAACCCCACTTCTATTTCCTCTTCAAGAACTAAGCAGAGATAAGGAACTCAGGTATAAGAAACCTGCAATGTGAAGGTGTAAAAAACAAAAAATGCAAAAAGCAGTAGAAAATTCCACTTACCATGACAATTCAGCTTTCCTGAAATTTGAGGAAATAGTTCCCACTAAGAGTCCAAAGACTCTTCATTGCCTATAAGCTTGATTAGAGAACTGACATCCCCAAGAAAAGGCAATATTGTTGCACAAAGTTGCAGCTTTCTCTAGGGGTTAGGTTCTAATCAAGCATTAAATGGCCAGTGCCATTTAAAATTTCTGGATTTCTGGGGTGCCTGTGTGGCTTAGTCGGTTAAGAGACTGACTCTTGACTTCAGCTCAGGTCATGATCTCATGGTTGTGAGACTGAGCCCCGCACAGGGCTCCACGCTGAGGGTGGAGCCTGCTTGGGATTCTCTCCCTCTCTCCTTGTGCCTGTCTCCCTCACTCATGTGCTCTCTGTCTCTCTCTCAAAATAAGTTAATAAACACTTTAAAAAATAATTTCTTTGGATTTCTATTGGGAACTAAATATTTGAAGCATGCATATGCATATATATGCCACCTCCCAGCAAACATTACCATCAAGAAGCCAAGAGAAATGTCCAAATGATTTTCAGTCACCAAACTACAAAATTTTGCCATCTGTATAACCACATCATATGGCAGTCAAGAACAGCTTCATATATTCATCTTTTAACTCCACATTTTCCAAACAATCTCTCTCTCTGTTAGATTCACATTGTTCCTAATGACCAAAACTCACTATCTATTGTTCCTTTCTCAAAAGTTATGTTCTCACAGGGGTGCCTGGCTGGCTCAGTCAGTAGATCATGTGACTCTTGATCTCAGGATTCTGAGTTCAAGCCCCATGTTGGGGGCAGAAATTACTTCAAAATAAAGTTTAAATTTAAAAAAGTACATAGTCTTGGGGCGCCTGGATGGCTCTGTTGGTTAAGCGTCCAACTTCGGCTCAGGTCATGATCTCGCGGCTTGTAGGTTCAAGCCCCATGTCCAGCTCTGTGCTGACAGCTCTGAGCCTGGAGCCTGCTTCTGATTCTGTCTCCTTCTCTCTCTGCCCCTCCCCCACTATTGCTGTCTCTATTAAAAATAAATAAACGTAATAAAAAAAATTTTTTTAAGTAAAAAAGTATATAGTCTTACAAATGAAGTATGCACAATGCCTAGTAACCAAGAAGTTACAAATTCAGGAAAATTGTATTTGAATTGTATGATAAATGAAACATGCTAACTGCAACATAAAGGCACAAATACACATAACACATAATTAAAATTCAACTGTAAGTATGAAAAGTACTAGAGATTTTATTAATTAGCACAAAAAATTCATGTTCAAAATTATAGCCTACTCTAAACCTGGCAGGCTACAGAACCACTCTAGCCTTTAGCGCGTCTGATTTGGCCAGAATAGTGGGTTTTTATCTGCCTGCTTTGTTTTAATGTGAATTTGACTACTTTAAGGAAGTACAGTACCAGTATTTTGTTTTACCACACACACCCCCACTCCCAGTTGTATAATGCTGAGCCTCATTTGTGTTAGTTGGCCCTAGAAGTATTTAAATTTGCAAACCTTGCAATTAATTGTAGGCGAAGATGTTTGGTCTCTTATGCAAATTCTGAAATGACTTTGGAAAACTCTGAAATAGCCACAGTCCTGGACAAGCACTAATTTTTTTCAGTGATACAAACATTATAGAAAAATAAACAATGAAATATTTTCTTCAGGCAACCTTAGGTTCACCATTCTGTTTTCCGAGATTCTCCAGTATCAAAAAAGCTTCAGAAGTCAACCACCCCAATTTTCATCATTTGCCTATTAGGTTTAATTAGAGAACCACTGGGGGCCCGGGGAGGCAACGTGACTAGTCCAAGGTCCTATAGCCAATTCGTATCTTGATTACAAATCGGTTTTAAATTTACTTCCTTCCCCCAGTAAGATTTTGATTTGTCAAGGGCAAAGAGTAGTGTTTTCCATTATTTTGAGGCTTTTTCTAACACTCTGCTCAGCAAATATTCAATAAGTGGTGCTGAGATTTCCTCCTAAGAGATAAACTCAATTCTTGTTTATAAATCCAGTAAAACCTTGGTTTGTGAGCATAATTCTTTCTGGAAACAAGCTTATAATCCAAAGCACTTGTATATCAAAGGGAATTTCAAGAACCATTGGCTCAGTTGTGATCATGTGATGTTTGGCATCATGTACTATTTGTATTGCAAGACATTGCTTGTTTATCAAGTTAAAATGTATTAGAAATGTTTACTTGTCTTGCAAAACACTCGCAGAACAAGTTACTTGCAATCCAAGGTTTTACTGTAATCAGAACCTGGGGCACCTGGGTGGCTCAGTCAGTTAAGTATCCGATTCTTGGTTTTGGCTCAGGTCATGATCTTGGGGTTCATGACTTTGAGCCCTGAGTTGGGCTCTGTGCTAGCAGCACAGAGCCTGCTTGGGATTCTCCCTCTCTCTGCCCCTCCCCTACTTGTGCTTGCTCTCTCTCTCTCAAAATAAATAAACTTAAAAAAAAAAAAATCAGAACCCAACTTACACAACGTTCTATGTCAATTATATTTCAATAAAGCTGGAATTTAAGGTGTTACTTCTCTCTTACGGCATAGTGTATCTGCGAATTAGGGATGGGAGGGAGGTGTGCTAATTCAGACACTGGGAAAGCTACAGTAGATTGTTCCATGCACAAGAACACCTGCTGGAATCTATCTTGAACTCATACATGTGCAACCTGGGCATGTGAGGTCATTAATTCCCCATAGAGCAATCCTTGCCAATGGGGTCAGGGGCCAGGGGATAAATCTTCCCCATCTGAGGTACATTCAAACTGCTTCCTAGAAGATTCTGGCAGTTTTCAGCCCGACTGCCCACAGTAGTGACCTCCTAAATAACCCTGTAGCAGCTTTCTCTCCTGCTTCATTTTCCCAAGCCCCTATTACTGGTTTCTGAGAATCTCAGGGTCTGTTTTCCAGGGTGGGTCACAGGCTTGACACAATGAGATGGTCACAACTGGGAGAATCAGCACAATTCATCAGCTTTCTCAACACGTGAGGTCCACCCCTTGTCCCAGGACAGAAATCCAGTTCTTCAAAGAAGAGTGTGCAAGTCTAGTATCATTTCCACACGTAAGTGGGACAAAAAAGAGAGAAGAACTTGTATAAAACCAGGTCCTGGTTTTTTGATGTAAATTCAATGATGCAAATTTAATGATGTAACCTGGAAAGGCGTCTCTTTAAGAACTGGGACAGGCAATGTGAGAACAAAAGTCATAGTCAAAACTGCCTATACTCCTTTCCATGGAACTCTGTAAGGACTCACTACTGAATCTTCACAATGTGCCTTAAAATGATGAAGATACTACTATGTAGGTGACCCTTGAACAAAGCAGGAGTTTGGGCACCGACCCCTCCCATGCAGATTTACACCACACATAATATACCATCTCTGTATTCATCCCCATCCCCTAGAAGAGCTGGATGACAGGAATAAAGAATCTTTTGAAGTCTGTTTACTGCTAAACAGGAATAGAAATAGACTGCCACTCATCATCTAGCAAAGGAAGGCAAATGCAAAAGGTTCACTCACACATCATTGAATTCCTCCAGAGACCTTGCAGGTGTAAAAACATCCAACAGACCAATCACCTATGAGAAAACAGAAAAATCAGACAGTAAATAAATATAGAACCATAGTACCCATCAAGCTTAGTCATTTTAATAGGAACGAATTTCAAATCCTACCATCTCAGTTCAATAACACCACAACATCATACATTTAACTACAACTTATTTTTTACCCATATTATGGTTTTGATTTTTACTTGTTAACATCATTTCCCATAACATATTTTACCACTAAAAACTTCATCTCTTTAGAATTTGCTCACATTTAGCCACTTGTAAATAAGAAGCAAAAAGATTTAGGGCTCTTGACTCACATATGCACTAATAGACTAATGATTAACAAGCAGAAAAAGGTCAGACTTCTAGAACTATTATTACAGTATCATGTTTCTTTTTTTTAATGTTTATTTACTTATTTATTTTGAGAAAGAGAGAGAGAGCGAGTATGCATGCAAGTGGGGGAGGGGCAGAGAAAGAGGAAGAGAATCACAAAGGTTCTGCACTATCAGCACAGAGCCCAACACGGTGCTCAATCTCACAAACCATGAGATCATAACCCGAGCAGAGATCAAGAGTAGGACACTTAACCAACTAAGCCACACAGGTGCCCCAGCATCATGTATCTTTTTTAAACGTATTATCATTCCATGAAAATTTTCCAGATGTAGTCTTCAAGACTGATATTTTTGAGCTCCAAAATACTCTCTTAGTATATAATCTTGGTATTATTCTTACAATAGTCTTAAAATTCAGATACTTTTCTTAATCATCATCAGGTACTTGGATCAGAAAATTTAAAAATTTTTTCAAAAGGCTATCTTTATGGAAGGATAAAGCGAAAACTACTTAATACTCAGTAATCCATGGTCTTTGAGCAGTTTTTCTGGTCGTGGAGTTATACTGATCAATCCATTTATACCACCACCATTCCCCAACCACCATCAGTTACTTCTAAAACAAGAGTTAAGAATATCTGGAAATGATCCTGAGAAACTTAACAGGAACCGATGGGGGAGGGGAAGGAAAAAAAAAAAAAAAAAAAGAGAGAGAGAGGTTAGAGGGGGAGAGAGCCAAAGCATAAGAGACTCTTAAAAAATGAGAACCAACTGAGGGCTGAAGTGGGGTGGGAGGGAGGGGAGGGTGGGTGATGGGTATTGAAGAGGGCATCTTTTGGGATGACCACTGGGTGTTGTATGGAAACCAATTTGACAATAAATTTCATATATTAAAAAAAAAAAAAAAAAAGAATATCTGGAAATGAAACAAATGAAAGCCAAATGGCCTTCATGAAAATTGACCCATGACAGTGGCCTCATTAGCATGTTGCTCTAACCAACCAAGCTAAACAAACAGCTCTGAAAGTAAAATACACCAATGCTCAAAACCTTATCATGAAAAAGCACACTTTTAATTAGAATGTTACTCCACTCATTCAACTACCAGGCTTTTAAAAGCAATTTCAATTATATAGCCTGAACCCAAAAGGGAAAGGCCTTGGAAGTCAAGGAGAATAGCTTTCCAAAACTTTACATCTTATTCCAAAGGAAAGGTACCTGTAAGATCATTACCCAGACAACTGTATACAAGAAAACCAAAACTGGGATGTCTGGGTGGCTCAGATGATTACATGTCCAACTCTTGATTTCGGCTCAGGTCATGACCTTGCAGTTTGTGAGATCGAGCCCCACATTGGCTCCTTGTTGACAGCACAGAGCCTGCTTGGGATTCTCTCTCTCCCCCTCTCTCTGCCCCTTCCTGCTCATGCTTTCTCTCTTTCTCAAAATAAATAAATAAACTTAAAAAAAAAAAAAGGAAAACCAAAATTACTTATAACTGTACTACCCATTATAACTATCATTAACATTTTGAGATATTTCCTTTGATTTTTCTGATATATGTAAAATAAGTTCGGGTTATATTCTGCATACAGTTTTATATCCTGCCTTGTCACTATATAATGACTATTCCCATATCCTCAAATATATTTCATGCTCTACCATTTGTATATACCGTTAATTAACCAATTTCCTATCTTTGGACATTTAAGGAACACTGCAACTGTGCATGTACATGTGTATGTAATATATATTTTGCACATCTTGTATTTCCTTCCAGAAAATAAATTTCAACAAATAGAATTACAGCATCAAAGGATACTGATATATTTAAGGATCTTAGTATTGTCAAATTGTCCTACATAAAGCTGAGGTCAATTTACATTCCCACCAATAGTGTATCTGTGACCTTATAACAGCTCTGAATCGTGCTTTAAATTTAAGTCACATCATTTTCTTTTACCTTCTCCATCGAAACCATAACAGTTTTTCTTGAGTCTGATATACTCCTGGCTTAAGATCTTTGGTCTTTTGATTACTCTGCCCATCCCCACTTGTACTTTAGGTAACTGAGATCTAGAAGTCGATTTTGTTCAACTGTTCCAATATTCTTTAATCATTGATTCTTATTACGTGAGATGTTCCATCTCCCCAATGACAGGAAAAGTTTAAAACAATTTACATTGTCTTACATTATTTCAATTGTGATTGTGAAAATCCTCAAATTAAAGTAAAATTAAAACACTAGATGTCAATTTATATAGGATTTTTCATGTAAGAGTTACCTCAAAGATAGCAAAACAATGTAAGTCCAAAATATTTTCAAATAAAGCTCCAACTTCTATTTGAAAACACAACAAGCATTTTGGAATCAAACAGCTGTAAGTCTGAACTCCACAGTCAGTTTGTGATTTCCCGGATCCATGAACTTATGTCTTTTTCATTCCAATAACCCCAGCACTTGGAATACTGTCTGGCACATAGCACCTCAAGTAGTATTTGTTAAATAAATGAAAGAAAGGAATCCTCTCTGAGCCTCATTTTCCTCATATGAAAGAGAGGGGGATGCGTATTTTTATCACATTGTGAGGAAGATTAAGGAGACAGTGTAACTGAAGGTGCCTAGCACAAAGGACTGACCCTCTGTGGATTACCAAATTAAGTGGTGATCACAGTCCTTAGAGTTTATAAAGAATTACAAAATACAAATCACAGAAACAATCTGAAGCAGCTACTTCCAGTAACGAAATCTGAGATACAAAGCTAATCTAAATTATTCAAATGACTAAGAAGCATGCCTGCAAGAAGCACAATAAACTGATTTGGAAAACATAACAGCACAAGCATGTTAGCAAACAGTCTATCAAATTTTAATTTCTTTCAAAGGATACATCTTATGAGATTAAAACTACCCATGTTACATCAAAGTATCTTTAATTTTTTGTGGGCTTTTACATTAATTACATTACATTAATTGTATTTATGGAGTACTCACGAAAAGGAAAATACTATAAAACGAGTTTCCCAGCATTAAACTGGGGAACTTGGGGGAACATTCCATAATCTATTCACTTCTCAATTCTTATTTTGCTAAATGTTTGTTTGTTTGTTTGTTTATTGATTTTGAGAGAGAGAGAGCACGAGTGGGGTAGAGGCAGAGAAAGAGGGAGAGAGGATCCCTGCTCAGCACGGAGCCCAACAAGGAGCTCTGTCCCACACCGTGAGATCATGATATGAGCCAAAATCAAGAGTTGGATGCTGAGCCAACTGAGCCACCCAGGTGCCCCTATTTCCCATTTCTTGAATGGAAATTTCCTTTTAATTCAAGTTATATTTTAGCCTGTTTCTTTACTCCTGCTTTCAGACACCCAAAAGTAACCCAGGAATCAATTATTTAGAAAAGACATTTACAATACAAATAATCAGCAAATGTCCCTGATGACTGTCCTACAACAGTCAAAAACTGATGGACGAAGTGATACATTTTTACCAAATTGGCACACACTCAAGAGAAAGCCCACTTTAACTCAGAAACCAACAATGTTTAATATCTTTAACACAAGTGCACCGAAACAATGACCGGATCTACCACGGTAAGGTAGATCCCAAATAAAAATTTTTAAAGGATTCCTTGAATAGTTTTAAATTTCAAAATGCACAGATCTCCAGGCCCTTAACTCCAGGCAATCTTTACAGTACCTACCCAGAAGGCAAAAAGCTGCAGCTGGCAAGATGCTCCCCTTTCATGTTTCCTTAGAGCAGGTGTTAATGAGATCAAGGTCGCAAGTTCAATCAGGAATGCACCAGGTAACTTTGTTCAAAGAATAACTCTTATAGGCACAGAGGATATTCTCCCTAGCTCATTCCCCTTTACCCATCTGGTAAATGTGTGTCTGCCATTCGTTATCACTAATAAAAGAAATAAACTCAAGATGACATATTGATTCTGAGTCCAGCATTTTTGGGGAAAAGATCACATGTGCATTTGGCACCTAGAAATTACATTTGTTACCAATACTTAATATTGTCAAGAGTTTTAAGCTGCTACTGTTTTTGGAGGCCTGGTGTTTTTGGAGGTACCGTGGCCCAAAAGAGCCATTTACTTATTTATTTTACAGATTTTATTTTTAAGTAATATCTACACCCAATGTGGGGCTCAAATTCACAACCCGGAGATCAAGAGTCACATGCTCTACTGACTGGGCCAGGCAGGCAACCCCCAAAAAAGTCATTTAAGAAAAAGAAAGAGGAAGAGAAAGAGGAAGATGAAGGAGAGGAATTCCTCTAAAAATCCTCGATTAAACTTACTCGGAAGCCTTGGCTCTTCCCTGGGTAAAACTACTTTTACACTGTCGGTTCCTAAGGGTTTGTAGAATAGGCTGACGTTCAGGAATTTTTCTACATGGAGTCAAAGTCTGTTAGCCCCTTCCCATTCCTCCTTCAAATACTTGCCAACAGAAGAGAGAACTCTGAAACGTTCAGCCATGTGCCTTCTTTTGTTCAAAACCAAATCACCAATACTTAAGCACAGGTGTTCTACATTCATACTGCTGAAACCTAAACATGTTACCATAAAAAGACCAACTGCTATTAAGCAAGCTGCTTATACAACACCTTGTGTAGATTAAAATCCTAATACTATCAGTCCTCTTTTTTAAAAGATTCTTTTAGCCTCTCCTAAATTAGAACAATTATATCCCATCACTGTGGCCTTTTCGTTTCTACAGAGTGACCCAAATGTAACCAGCCTAGTATCATATAAGACACATTTTGAAGTGTCTCATTACAGAAAACTAACGCACAAAAAACTAAATAAGGCTGTTTCTTATGACCAGTAGAAAAGCCAAGGCATGGATTCAGATAACCCAAAAGAATCCCTGCCCTAAACATTGGCTTAAATGGTCTATGAAGCGAGGCAGAACAATAAAGTATGGCGCTGCTAATCTAAACCAGATGTTCGTAAATGAGCGCTGGCCACATCAGTGGGATCCCAAGGCCTCCTGAAAGTGCTTTGGGGTTCCATAAATGTTTGGCTTGTATTCCATTTTCAAAGTATTCTTTATTTAAAAGCTATGATAATGTCTTTGTCACATTTATTAATGTGTAATGAAAAACAGCATACACACTCAACTGTGTTAAAAACCAAATGTAAACGCATCAGTTAAGCTGCCAGGCCACCTTGATTTTATGCAGACCCTGGAAGGGAGCTTCTCCTGCTGGCTTTTTCCATGTATATCAACTTCTTGTAAACATGTCACTGATTGGGAAGGCTGCAGCTCTGCACGGAACTCTTTAAAAACTCAGGTTTGCACATGGATGCTCATGCACACTATACCCAGGAATAGAAGTTACCTGTGGAGAACAACTTGCTCAATAGGATGCAATTAAAACAAACTATGAAAATAAATAAGAAGCTACAGCTGTAATGACAAGAGCATCCATAGTCCAATTCCAAATTTAAGTCTCAATGCTCCCAATGTAGAAGAAATTTGTACCTTGGGAAGCAAAGGTATGTTAATAAAGGATCACATCTCTGTAATTTTTTTCTTACCATGGGAAAAAAATTCAATTATTAAGACAGAAAAGGTCTGAATAGCCAAGTAATAAATTTACAGATTTTGAATTTTTTTCTACACCGTAACAATCCATAGGGTCAAATGATTCTAAAATCTCTATCGCCACTGTTTCTACAATGCTACAAATTTTACAGATCCTTTCATACACAATCACATAAATTCTTTTAAACTTGATTTTTTTTTTTTTAATTTTTTTTTTCAACGTTTATTTATTTTTGGGACAGAGAGAGACAGAGCATGAACGGGGGAGGGGCAGAGAGAGAGAGGGAGACACAGAATCGGAAACAGGCTCCAGGCTCCAAGCCGTCAGCCCAGAGCCTGACGCGGGGCTCGAACTCACGGACCGTGAGATCGTGACCTGGCTGAAGTCGGACGCTTAACCGACTGCGCCACCCAGGCGCCCCTAAACTTGATTTTTAAATTTAGGAAAGTAAGTATCTTCAATCAATTGTTTTTTTTCTCTTTCAGCTAACATTGCAATTGCATCCTTTTATTTACTGCATTGGGGTTTTTACGTTTATTTATTTTGAAAGACAGAGTGTGTGTATGTGTGTGCACTCGTGCCAGTGAGCAGAGTGGGGGTGGGGCAGAGAGAGAGGAAGAGAACCCCAAGCAGGCTCTGTGCTGTCACAAGCAGGCAAGCACAGAGCCCTACTCAGGGCTCAATCTCACGGAACATGAGATCATGACCTGAGCTGAAACCAAGAGTCGGATGCTCAACCGACAGAGCCACCCAAATGCCCCCACGGTATTAGGATTTTCTAGGATTTTAGGATTTTTTGCAGTATGGCATTGCTTTCAAATTCCCAAACTGACAGAAAGGAAAAAGTTATATTTAACTTAAACGATGTCTTTGTCACATTTATTAAAATGCCTGAATTTGGAAAAGCTGTCTTGAAAAAGATTAAAAAGGAAAATTATAATATTAAATTACCCATAAAATAACAGCAGCATTTATTCTTCCTTGAATGAATAACTTACATTTTCATGTTTCATATGTTTAAGTAACCGCAGTTCTCTGTAGGTCCTTTTGGCATGAATGATGGACTGAAACGGTCTGGAGAGCTTCTTCACTGCCACACGTAACCCAGTTTTTGTGTCAAAGGCAGCACTAAGGAAAAAAAACAACAACACAGGAAGAATTCATCATTAAATGTGCTTTAAATATTTCAAAATCAGTATTTATAAGGCTTTTCCATTTTCAGATTAAATGGGTCTACACAAAGATACATAAAAAGTATAAAATATAAACATAAAAACTAAAACAACCTATAATCCCACTATCCAAAGTAATCTGTTATTTATGGTGTTTCCTTCTCATCTTTTTTTTGATGCATCTAAATCAGGGATCAGAAAATTTTTTCTATGAAGGACCAGATAGTAAATATTTTAGACTCTGGGAGGCTTAGGGTCTTTGTCACAACTCCTCAACAACTCTGTGGTCGTAGAAAGCAGCTAGACAATAAATTTAAAAATGGATGTAGTTGTGTCCCAGTTAACATGAAAATAAGCAGCCACTTCATCTACATGAGCCAATAGACTGATATATAAAGAGCTGGACTCTGTTTTCTCTGATGTAGCCTTCACTGTCACCTTGCCACCAAATACTGCCTGACCAGAGAGGAGGGCTTGGGATGCTTTCAGGGCAATGAGCTGGCACGACAATTTCCTGAGCATCTACAAAGTATCTGCCACTTTTTAGAAGCTTAGATGTAGTAAGGAACAGGTCAACAAATCTCAGCCCTCAGGGGATGGGGGGAGGGAAGAGCAGGATAATAAAAATAATTTCAAATAGTGATGAATGTTAGGACTAAATAAAACAGAATGGGACAAATGAAGACAGCCAGTGGGGTTTTGCTACTTTAGCTAGAATGTCTGAGGAAGTACATTTGAGCTGAGACGACTGAATGATGAGAAAGCAATAGCCATATAAAGGTATAGGGAAAAAGAACGTCAAACAGAAAAAAACAACAACAGTATTATTAATATTTATGGAGTCTTTATCATATACCAAAAACTATTCTAGGCCCTTTACATTAATTTTTAAAATTAAAATTAAAATAGTTTTTAATCCCTAACACCCCTACAAAGTGAATGCTATTATCATTCCCCCAGTCAGAAACTCGGAAACTGAAGCACGGAGAGATTAAGCAACTTGACCATGATCACAAAGCTAGAAAGTGGCAGGAGCAGAGAATCTGGATCCACAGCTCACGCTATTAACCACTTTGCCATGCTGCCGCTCAGAAGAGCTAGTGCAAACAAAGGAAAAAAGAAACAGTGGTAGAAAAACTATGGCGTGCTGGAGGGCACAAAGATGGCCTGTGTAGGTGGGACACAGGGAGCAAGGGGAGAGGAGAAAAGAATGAGGTCAGAGGCATGGGCAGAGGCTAGATCATGTAGGACAACTACAGCAAGAATCCTGATGTGTATTTTAATCATTTTTAGAGACTGGGCTAATCCAATCATGCCGCATCCTCCTGTTTATCTCAGCCTCTAATGGGCATCCAAGACTTTGGGATCATCTACCATGACCAAACTCTTTCCCATGTGACTCTGTACGTGTTCCAGAAGTTCCCCTCCCTTCACTCCCAAATCCTTACACTGTGTCCTTACTCTTCAACTCCCAATTTGTTATCGACTCCTGTAAATCTTCAACCCCTTTTCTGAGCCTTCCCTCCAACTCTTTGATTTAATTGAAACTAGGCTCTACCTTGAAGACACTACTTGTCTTACAGCCCTGCCCTTAGCGGGCACATCCCAGGTACCTCAAAGCTAGCAGGTGGGGCAGATGTCCTCCTTGCCAACCATGCCTACTTCCAGCCTCTAATTCTCCATTAGTTCCATTCTCCCTGCTACTATAATCCACTGACCTGGAATTTTCCATTATTTACCAAAAAGTTAGTTCCTATCTCAAAGTCTCTCTCCACCCTCAACATCTGTCATCATTCTTGGCAACTTCAACATCCAGGTGGAAGGCACATCCAACATCCTGGCCTCTCGGTTTCCTGACCTCTCCAGGAAACTCCACCTCGTCCAGCCACCTCCATGGTCACACCCTGGACCTCTATCTCCACCAAAAGCTGCCCTGCCGACACAATTTTGAATGCCAGCACCCGTTTTCCATCACAAACCTTCTTTGCCTTTCAGTTTACTTCTAGTTTAATTGTATCCTGACTACAACAAGTTGTGGACCTCATCGTCATTGCCTGATTCGACCCTTCAAGCCCTCTCCCATCTTCATTTTCCTTCTCGCCTGGCTTAGACTGCATGTTCCCTTGTGTGTTTGCCTCTCTGTCCTATACTCACCTGGATAAAGTCTGACTTTGGGTGATCTCAACTATTTTTATTTCCCTTGTCTGAATCCAAGAACAAATTGTGGTTGAAGAAAAAAAAAATGGACAATCATACAGACTGGTTTCATTCTTAATTTCTGGCCTTGCCCTCAAATAAGGCTCTCAAAACTGCCACTTTTTTTTTTAAGAAATTTTTTTTAAGTTTACTCATTTATTTTGAGAGAAAGAATATGAGCAGGGAAGGGGCGGAGAAAGAGGGAGAGAGAGAAAGGAAGAGAGAGAACCCCTAGTAGGCTCTGCACTGTCAGTGCAGAACGCAACACAGGGCTTGAACTCATGAACCGTGAGATCATGACCTGAGCTGAAACCAAGAGCTGGACACTCAACCGAGCCACCCAAGTGCCCTAAAACTGCCATTTTTTTTTCCCTAGGAAGTCCATTTTCTTACTCAAAGTCATCATTTGACACTGTCACTCTTTTCAAACCTCCAATTCACTCTCTTCCCTCAAAGTTGTCCTTGGCTTCACTGGGAAAATAGAAACCATCAAAGGGAAGCTCCATCTGCCTCCTGGGTAAGTCTACAAACCCACCTGCAGTTGGACCTATCTTCTCTGCTTTGTCTCTTGCTCTAAGAACACATGTCCTTTCTTACAAAAATCCAAGACCTCTCACTTTGGAGCCATCTCCCTCCTCCTTTCAAGTTCTTTACTCCTTCATTCCTTTTCTCTCTCCATTCTGAGTTTCTGCCTATCTTTTGGATCATTCTCATCAACATAAATATGCTCTAGTTATTTCCCACCCTCAACAAACAAACAAAAACTTAACCTTGAAAGCTCCTCACTACAGTTAATGTTCTCCAAGGGTTCTCAAAGTATGGTTCCTAGACCAGTAGCATTCGTGTCACCTGGGAACTTATAAGAAATGCACATTCTCAGGTGTCACCCTAGACCTACTGAGTTGGAAACCCTGAAGTGGGTCCAGCAATCTATATTTTATGAAGCCCGCCACATAACTCTAACCCACAGTGAAGTCTTTACCTCTGCCATTCCACAGACCAGCAACACTGGCATTATGTGGGAGCTCTTTAGAAATGCAGAATAGGGGCGCCTGGGTGGCGCAGTCGGTTGGGCGTCCGACTTCAGCCAGGTCACGATCTTGCAGTCCGTGAGTTCGAGCCCCGCGTCGGGCTCTGGGCTGATGGCTCAGAGACTGGAGCCTGTTTCTGATTCTGTGTCTCCCTCTCTCTCTGCCCCTCCCCCGTTCATGCTCTGTCTCTCTCTGTCCCAAAAATAAATAAACGTTGGAAAAAAAAAAAATTAAAAAAAAAAAAAAGAAATGCAGAATCTCAGGCCTTAAAGTAGAATCTACATTTTGACAAGATCTCCAGGTAATTCATGTGTATCTTAAGGTGTGAGTCATTTCCTTGGCTCCCATTCTTTCCTCAACCCATTACACTGAAACCGTTCTTCTCGGGTCATTAATGACCTGTTACCAAATCCAACTGCCACTTTTCTGGATTAGAAATTGACATGGTTAACACTTCCCCTTTCTCTAAACACTCTCCATTCTGGAGTCCGTATCAGCACATTCTACTGGTTTTCTGTGACCTCTATGGCAGTTCCCTCTCTGTCCTCATTGCATGTGGTTCCTCTACTTGAACTCTGTTAGTTCCTGAGGGCATGGCACTAGGCCCTCTTCTCTCTCCTACATTCTTCTGGATAATCTCATCTATGTCCAAGACTTAAATGCCATCTTATATTGAAAACTCCCAAATCTCTCACTGAAATCCCTTCTCTGAGCCTGACTGCCTTCCTAACATCTCCATATGAAAAACACATAAGCACCCTAAAGCTTAGCAAGTTCAAAACACCTATAACTATTCCTCTCCTTGTCTCTTATATTTCAATAAATGGACTTTCCATCCAATTGCTCAAGTCAGACATCTGAGTATCACTTGTTTTCTCCCTTTCCTCCAGCTCCAGCCTCCTGGTCCCCATCCAAACCTATCAGCAAGTCTTGTAGTTTCCCATCTCCAAAATACATCTCTAATTCAACTTCTCTTCATTGCACTGCTAACATACTAGTCCAAATCATCCTCGTCACCAGCCTGCCTTCTTCTGCTGGTCTCCCTACCTCCTGTTTTGTGACATTCTTTTTCTTTTTTTAAATTTTTTTTTAACTTTTATTTATTTTGAGACAGAGAGAGACAGAGCATGAATGGGGGAGGGTCAGAGAGAGGGAGACACAGAATCTGAAACAGGCTTCAGGCTCTGAGCTGTCAGCACAGAGCCTGACACGGGGCTCGAACTCACGGACCGTGAGATCATGACCTGAGCCGAAGTTGGACGCTTAACCGACTGAGCCACCCAGGCGCCCCTGTTTTGTTACATTCTAATACACTCACCACAAGCATCCAATTCAATCTTTTAAAAATATAAATTAGATGACACTACCCACTGCTTTCAAATCCTTCAAGAAATTTCCTCGGTACATAAAATACAATGCAAGTTTCCTATCATAGCCTACAAGGCTCAGATGACATGACCACCAATGACCACTCTAACCTGCTCCTGCATGACTCTTTCCTTTCCCCCAGCCACTATGTTTTGAACATGCTGGCTCCTTTTAGTTCCTTAAACTCTTCAGACAGGCTGTTTCTGGTTCCGGAGCTGCTCTTCTCTCCCACCTCCACTCTACCCTACAGCCGAAGCCTTCTTCTTCAAGCATTGGTTCAAATAGCCATCCCCCTCAGAGATGTATCAACAGGTCTGTTATTCTCTGTCACAACACCCTCCTTCTTGTTTCCTTCCTTACCCTACAAAAAGGGAGGGGGTGTTCTCTTCTCTCCCACTCCTGTTCCTACAAACCCATAAAATAATAACGTCTTCCCTCTTGGAAGTACCAACTAAACTTATACTCTTCTCTAAACCCCTCAATGGCTCTTGGGAGACAGAAAAGGGACCCTGCTATGTGACCCATCCTCCTCAACTCTCCACCTCAGTTTGCCTGCCCACCTGTAGGCTGAACATGTTCTCTCCTCCACTGATAAGCCCTTGGGGACCTCCTGGAGCAAGGAATGTCATCAGGTTTCTAGCTGACCTGCCTATGACTGAATGTGCAAGTTCAACTCAGTAGGGAAAAAATAAGAAGGCTACTTGAGCTGCCTGTCCAAGCTGTTCTCCATGCCAGCTTTACAGTAATAAAGTACATATTTTCATCTCTATTTGACTCCTGTATCTATTCAGCAAAAGGTAGGCTAGGATTAATCAGTACCCTATCCCAATAATCACAATTTATTACTGTATGTTTATTTGCCACCCAGCAGGGTGGTTAAATAAGGGCTAGGGCTTTGGTATTAGACAATCTGGATTTTAATTCAAATTCTGTTACTTAGTAGCTATATAATCTTGAGAAAGTTAATTAAATTCTCTCGGGCTTATATATAAAATGAGGATAAGGTACGTATCTAATAAAGAGAATGCTTGTTAAGATTAAATGTGATAACTTTTGTAGTAGCTTTAGCAAAAGGGCCTGGCCTATAGTAAAGCTTAATTATTAGACATTAATAATGTCTGCCTTTCCCATTCATCGTAAGCACCTGGAGGGCAGTTACTGTCTTCTGGTTTATCACTTCTGTATTGCACAGTACTTAGCATAATGCCCGGCAGGGGCACACTCTCAAAATATGCTTAACAAAAGCATGAAAGAGTATTTTGTAATGCAGTTATCTGAAACATGAAAGAAAAATCTTCAACTTTATTATTTGGCTCTCAATTTTTACAAATTCAGTAGCATCCAGGGGCACCCAGCTGGCTCAGTCGGTGGAGCGTGCGACTTATGATCTCGGGTTGTAATTTCGAGCCCCACGTGGGGTGTAGAATTACTTAAAAATAAAATCTTAAAAGAAAAATAAATTCAATAGCATCCAACAAGAAACTGATAGTAATGTTAAAAACATACAATCATTGAATGCTTTGTTATTGCAAGATACTGTTTTTAGATCTTTACATAAATGAACATCTTTATCAAAAAGACATCATTATTGGGGCGCCTGGGTGGCTCATTTGGTTGAGCGTCCAACTCTTGGTTTTGGCTCAGGTCATGATCCCAGGGTCATGGGATCAAGCCCAGCATTGGGCTCCCTGCTGAGCATGGAGCCTGCTTGGGATTCTCTCTCTCTCTGCCCCTTTCCTCAGCTGGTGCATGCTCTCACTCTCTTAAAAGAAAAAGACATTATTATTATTTCCATTGTACAGATGAGAAAACTGAGGCACAAAGCGATTAAACAATGTGCCCACAGTATGGACAGAAAATGGCAGAGCTGAGATTCAGATTCAACTGGTATGTTTTCAAGCACGAACTCTTAATGGATACCATTGAATGACTCCTTAATGGATCTCTGTATGGAACTCTTAAAGAATAATCAAGTTCAACTTTGCCAACAGTTCAGTCCATTTTAAATATATCCTAATTGTATCAACTCTGCTTTTCTAAAATGCTTCCTACTATAATTAATTGCATTTCATATGGACAAAGTATTTCTTGTAATTTTACATTGAACTCAGGATAGCATTAATAAGCATTTCAGAAGAAAAAACTTTCACTCTGGATGCATTACTTTATGTAGGGGAAGTTTCTCAATCCCTAAAGTTCTAACTACTCCCTGTGAATTTAGGACACTGATGGAGTCAATGATGTGGTTTCTTACAAATACCAAAGTATCACTTCCTGAGTATTTGCTGAAATATCTCCTTCACGAGAGCTTTATGGATATAAAAGAAACACTAAACATAGTACCTGATATCACAGAACTTGCCATCTGAGATTATGAAACATACATGAAAGCAAAGAACACCCAACAACACAGTGTAACTATACACAGTTGACGTTTCTACAAAGCGGGTTCAAAAATATATACATTGAGTATATAAATTTATATATAGTGGCGTCCAGCTGGCTCAGTCGCAAGAGCATGTGACTCTTCATCTCAAAGTTGTGAGTTCCAGCCTCATGTGAGGTGTAGAGATTACTTAAATAAAACTTAAAAAAAAAAAATGTACTTATGGGGTGCCTGGGTGTCTCAGTTGGTTAAGCGTCTTGATTTTGGCTCAGGTCACAATCTCAGGGTCATGAGACCGAGCCCAGTGTGGGTTAATATTCTCTCTCTCCCCCTCCTCCCTCCACTCTTTCTGCCCCTCTCCTGCTCTCACTCTCTCACTTGTGTGTACTCTCTCTCTATAAAAATTAGATTAAATAAAAATAACACTCACACTCTCTCACTTGTGTGTTCTCTCTAAAAAAATTAGATTAAATAAAAATAATAAAAATTACATATAATATATAAATTGGGTTCAAAATATGCAAATGTTTACTGCAGCCTGTTCACAAGAACAAAACCAGAAATGACCTTAATGTCCAACGACAGAGAATTTAGATTATGGTACATTCTCCCATATATTGTAGCCATTAACAAGAATCTCCACGGAGTACTAACATGTACATGTTATATTCTTGATGGGAAGAAACAACTTTCAGAAGTAAAGAATGAGCCTATCTGTGGAAAAAAAAAGTGTACTTGTACATGTATATATACATGTGCAGACAAGAAATATCTAAAATATTCAGAATTTTAACATTTTTACTTATTTATATTTTTCTATCCTCTGATTTTTTTAAAAAATGAGCTTATATCTTTTAATAAGGTCATTAGTGAATTACAAGCATAAGTCATCTATATTGTTCTATTAACCTAAAATAAAAAATAGGTACTAACTTTAATAAAGCCACTATTAACATTGTATCTCCTTCAAATGATACTTACATAGCTATACTCACAGAACATAAATTTGTATCCTCTGTTCGTAAGCCATAAGCATTTTTCATTTTACTAAACAATAATTTACAGTAATTTCCTTAAATATCTGCACCACAATCTACTTAACTATTCTCTTTACTGATGGGCATTATAGCCATTCTATTCATTCACATACACAAATACTATAAAAACTACTACAATGGACATCTTAATTCATACTGCTTCATCAATAATTGCATGATTTCCCTAGAATAATTTTTACTTCAAAGGACATACACTTACACTTTTTAAAACAGAATACGCTTACAAAAGAGAACAAGCAGGAATTGTTCAGAGAAACTGCTTTCTGTTTATCAGTTAAGCAAAATCCCTATAGCAAAGCTACTGAAACAAGGAACATACGACCCATCCCCAACACCACTGCTTTAAGCATTTAACTGCTCTGACCTAGCCTCCCATTACTATCACTAATCAAAACAATGTTTGGAGAGAGGAGAAATCACTCATTTCATCCTAAATTGAACACTGTAATCACCCAAAGCAGAAATTATTAACAATTTCTTAATCACCTAATAAAACCAATTAAATACCCAAAGGAAAGAAATCCAAATTTACTGAATACCTGACCATGTCACATACTATCTGGGAAATGTTTAATCCTTATAATAACTTTTTGAGATAGTTATATTTACTTTCCAAAATAAGAAACTGATGGTGAGAAGTATTAACAACTCACCCAAGGTCATGTAACTCATACACAGTGGGATTCAAACCTAGATTGGTCTAATTTCAGTGTTCACTCTTTTTCCAGAATGCCAAACTGCCCAGGATTAAGGGCAACCCAAGGAGCAGCTACTGGCTTTGCCTTTATGATAATGATTCACTTACTAGTATTACCAGTTGGGCCTCTTAATCACATTTTTTAAATTAGAGCTACAAATAAAAGCCTTGTTTTCATGAACAACATCATAAAATGGAATTATCTTTACAATGGTGAGGTTCTCCAAACTAAAACTCAGGATACATTGCTTGATAAGTTTTTCCTCCAACTGTAAATTCACATAAAGTCTCCCAAAGTTCTAAAATTAACTCACATTTTGTAAAGTTATTGATATGGTAAAGAAAAAACTAAAGAAAAAAATGTAAAACTCACTGAAAGCAGTTATGTCACAGTCACTCATCTGCTATGAATCCAGTGCATAGGATATAATATTCATTAAATAAAACTGAATGGTTAAGTACACATTCATACTTGCCTCCTCCCTCCCTGAAAAAAACTGGCTTACTAGATTCTTAATATATCCTAATATAATTGTTTAACTTCTAAATTTATTTATCCTACTTTATTCCACAATGGATTTAAAGCAGCCTGGAACTGTACATACATAATTTGAAATGACAGTGATTACAGGAGAATAAACTCTGGACGGATGAGGTTAATATACAAATGTATATTATGAGGGGCGCCTGGGTGGCTGTTACGTCCCACTTCAGCCTAGGTCTTGATCCTGCAGTTTGTGAGTTCAAGCCCCACATCGGGCTCTGTGCTGACAGCTCAGAGCCTGGAGGCTGTTTGGGATTCTGTGCCTCCCTCTCTCTCTGCCCCTCCTCCAATCATGCTCTCTCTCAAAAACAACCATTTAAAAAATTGAAAAAAAAATGTATATTGTGAGGTCCTTTCTAAATACCCATTAGAGGTGGGTCTCAATTTTGGCTCTGAGTCCACTAAAGCCATCACACAACAAGAGAACACAACCAGTTAAGACATGAGTCACAGGAACCATATAATAAAAACAAACTGGGTACTCAGGAGAACTGAAGAAAGGCATAATTATTCCTGTAGTAAAACCAGAGAAAAGTTCCTCCTGTGTACGTTTATGAAGGAGACACTGTATAATGTTGTAAAAATGTCCTAATCAACATTCTTACACAAATATAATAGTGGGTTTCTGATGGTTCTTTTCTTAGAGTATCCATCAGTGGAGACTTTCATAAAGCCAACATACAGTTCATTATTAGCAAAGGTGGGTGGAGAGTACATAATAGCATGGCACTCTGCTCTCTGACGGACTTAATCAAAGAGGAACTCTTAAGTGTGTTTAGAAAAAAAGACAGTAAGTTCCATGTTCCTCAGAATCCTCCAAAGAGGATTTTCACCAACTGAGCTTTTGACAGGTTTAGAGACACAGGTTTTGTTTCTGCTCCGTGGCTGGCACCCAGCTTGCAGATTTTGTGTAGCAAAGTAGAGGCAGATCAACACACTCTCCCAGCCAGGTGAGCTGCTAGGCAGAGGAAGAGAGACAGCCCCTTAAGAAAGGCGAGGGGCTGCGTACCGAGGACAAGTGCCCACACTCACAGAGTGTGGGAGTGTACAAATGACAGCACCAGGTCTTTTCTCAAAAAACAATTGGGGTTTTCCGCAAACAGAATGAAGAATGAGCAATCACCTGACAAGTCTCTGAGTAATCTGTGGGGATCAGAAGTGGTTTTACAGTTTCTTTCAATGGTCATAGATGACTTCACTGATCCCTGAATGATGTTAATGAGAAAAAAAATGAACCCTCAATCATGGTTAAAAAGACAAACACAATTTTATTTTTGGAAATTAATGAAAAATTTAAATATATTAAAATTTGTAGTTACAATGAATTAACAAATTCTCATTAGTGCATTAAATTAACTAAAATACCTAAGGGGAGAGGTACCTGGGTGGCTCAAGGGGTTAAACATCAACTAGATTTGGGCTCAGGTCATGATCTCACGGTTCACCGGATCCAGCCCCACGCCCGGCTCTGTGCTGACATGAAGCCTGCTTGGGATTTTTTCTCTCTCTCTCTGCCCCTCCCCTGCTCGTGCGCGTGTGCGCTCTCTCTCAAAATAAATAGACTTGAATGTGTATCTAAGGGGAAAGAAATAGTTTGCAAAAACATGACATCTCTTCTCCCGATCATACAGTGTGAGACTTTTTTCCAATTGAATTCAGGTTAATTGATAACAGCCTTTAAAATGTGCCTTTTAAATAACTAAGTAACTTATACTACTAACTTGGGAACTTTCTCTTTACCTAGAACACCTGATACAAATTTCAATCTACAGCATACTGGAAATATTTTTTGGCACACATCTCCCTCTATTACAGAAATCCACTTTTCCTTTCTTCTAAATTCAGGCAAATGTGCAAGTATCCCTGTAGTTTTTTATTTTTATGCTCTACCCCTCCATTTTGGAAATAATGTCATGAAAATAAGGCAAATTTATGCAAAAACTAGAACTCAAGTTTTGATTTAGGAACCTCAAAAAATATTCAGAAAAGCAAGAAACTTAAAACGGACTTTCAAAACTTGTAACATTTGAAACATTGTTAGTTTTTTTTTTTTAAATATCTTCACTAACTCTCAAATACTTTTTCTAAATAACACTTTGATTTTTTTTTAAAAAATCACAAAATTATTTGACTATTTGCAACTATATATAGTACTTTTAAGTGGAATTTAGTTTCTTACAATAACACTTTCATACTTATGGGCAGAACAACAGATGTTATTAACACAATTGTTACAAGTATGTACAACATGATCAGTTCTCTAGCTTTTCAGTTTTAAATATTCCTGTCAAAGAAGCTCAAAACACAAATAACATCTAAAAAACCCTATCAACGGATTAGTACCCTGAATGGAAAAAGGAATTTAATTGACCACATAACTTGCCTTACATAACTATTAAGAACTTTTATGCAAATTCAGTATTTTCATGAAAATCTCATTCAGATAGGAAAATGTATTTGTGACAGGATTTATCAGGGACACTAGTTATGTGGCTGGAATTCAGGGCATGACAACACATATGTGAGATACTTGCCACTCCTGATTGGCCCAATTCTTGCTGCAAAACTTCTAAGCAACTGGAGCAAAAATGTTTTTCACAATTGCTTCAATTTTTATTAGCCCGATGAAAACTAAAATTCAAACAATGCAGAAATTCACTTAGACGTGCAGTCTAAAAATCCAAACTGGGGCGCCTGAGTGGCTCAGTTTGTTAAACATTGGACTCAGGATTTCGGCTCAGGTCATGATCTCAAGGTGGTGAGATCGAGCCCCACACACTGCTCTGGGTGCAGAGCCTAAGGTTCATTCTCTCTCTCTCTCTCTCTCTCTCTCTCTCCTGTTGTCCCTCCCCTGCTCATTCCCCCTCCCCTTCTAAAAAACAAAACAAAAACAAAACAAGAAAGAAAATAAAATGATTTTTGTAAGATATTTCTTCATTGAAGCTTTAAAAGTCACAGTGGAGGGATGTCTGGGTGGCTCAGTCAGTTAAGCCTCCAGCTCTTGATTTTGGCTCAGGTCATGATCTCATGGTTCCTGGGATTGAGCCCCACATTAGACTCTGTGCTGACAGCACAGAGGCTAGTTGGGATTCTCTCTCTTTCTCAAAATAAACAAATAAACTTTATAAATAAGTAAATAAATGCCACAGTGGTGTCTGTTACCATATTTTTTTTTACTTTATTTTTTATTTTAGAGAGAGAGACAGTACAAGCAGGGAAGGGGCAGAGAGAGAGGGAGAGAAAGAATCACAAGCAGGCTCCATGCTCAGCGCAGAGCCCGACGTGGGGCTCAATCCCACCAACCTGGGATCATGACCTGAGCTGAAACCAAGAGCCCAACGCTCCACCAACTGAGCCACTCAGGTGCCCCTGTTAACATATTTTTTTTATTGCAAATGCAAAATGATACATATGCATCAAGAACAATAGTTACCTCATGTTGATTACAAAAATATTACATGTGGATTATTTTATTACATGTGGCATTATTTTCCCAAGCCTCATTAGAATGTTGTCACCATGGGTTTATCTTCTCTACTTTTGTGTTTGAAAACTTCGGTAACAAACGTTTTGAAGTTATCATTAAATAATGTTTAACTGCATGCAAGCAAATATGAAATAAACTAACCATGCTACATTGTAACTATTTAGTATTACAATCAATGAACTTTGCTTTGCTACTACAATTAAAAGGCTTTTACAGTAATAGTGCTGATAGGCTTCATATCCAGAAAAGCACCCTTACAAGTATATGCTATGAACATGAGTATCTATAGATGCATGTAACAGCCATTAATGTGCCTTCACAATTTTTGGTTTGCTTCGTCTGTGACTCTCCATCTTATATGACATATATTTTACAGTAACATTTAATGTATTACCCCCAGATTTGGTGGCTTAAACAAGATTTGTTATCTCACAGTTTTTGTGAGTCAGGAATTGGGGAGCAGGATGCTGAGTGGTTCTGGCTCATAGTCTCTCATGAGGGTGCAGTCAGGATGCTGGCCTTAGTTGGCTACAGTCATCTGAAGGCTTGACCGAGGCTGGAAGCGCCACTTCCAGGATGGCTGCCTTACATGGCTTTGGCAGGCCTCAGTTCTTCGCAATGCGGGCTTCTCTTCAGGACTGCTTGGGTGTCTTCTCAGCATAGCTGCTGGCTGTCCCTGAAGTGGTGGTTCTCAACAGAAGGCAGTTTTCCCCCAGGGGATATTGGATAATGGCTGAGTCATTTTTGCCTATTACACCTGAGGGGGGGCAGTGTTGAGGGGGCTGGGGAGGGGGGTGCTATTGGCATCTCTATATGGGTAGAGGCCAGGGATACTGCTAAACATCCCTCACAGCAAAGAGTTATCTGGCCCAAAATGTCAATAATGCTGAAGTTGAAAAACTGCTCTAGAGAAACTCATTTCAGAGAAACGTTCAGAGAAAAGAGCAAGATGGGGGCCACATATCTTTTATGACCTGCCCTCAGAAATCACACTCCATCATTACTACACATTCCATATATTAGAACAGTGAGTCAGTAAGTCCAACCTTCACTGAGGGTGAAGATTATGAGTTCCACCTCTGTAAAGGAGAAGCATCAAATAATTTATGGTCATATTTTTAAATCACTAAACATAGTGACTTGATTTTTTTAAACAAAATATTGGAATTTTCGAGATATCTCAGTTACTTTTGGGAATATTGTATTACTTAAGAATCTTTTTACTGCCCAAGGAAAATCACTGGAATTCCATTTAACAAAGCTACTTTTCATCCTAGTGAATGGTCTCTGCAGGATTTTGATGCTCTAATCTCAAAATTTTCTTTTTTTTATTTATTTTTTATTTTTTTTTTAACGTTTATTTATTTTTGAGACAGAGAGAGACAGAGCATGAATGGGGGAGGGGCAGAGAGAGAGGGAGACACAGAATGGGAAGCAGGCTCCAGGCTCTGAGCCATCAGCCCAGAGCCCGAGGCGGGGCTCGAACTCACGGACCGCGAGATCGTGACCTGAGCTGAAGTCGGACGCTTAACCGACTGAGCCACCCAGGCGCCCCTAATCTCAAAATTTTCTATTAAGCATAAACGTATGCGGTGTGATACAGAGAAAAGTAAACTAGTAGTCAAAAGATCTGAGTTCTAGTTTTGGTTCTGACACTTCCTAGCAGGTGATCTCAGACAAAGTTTCTACAAGCCTGTTCCCAAATCAATAAAATGGGGGTATCACCAGCTCTCTTTATCTCACAATGCTGTTTTGAGGTTCAAATAAGATTATGTGACTACTTTATGAACTATTAAAGATAGTTTTAAATGTTTTAAGTTGAGGGGTGCCTGGGTGGCTCAGTCAGTTGAGCGTCCGACTTCGGCTCAGGTCATGATCTCACAGCTCGTGAGTTCAAGCCCCACGTCGGGCTCTGTGCTGACAGCTCAGAGCCTGGAGCCTGCTTCAGATTCTGTGTCTCCCTCTCTCTCTGTCCCTGACCCACCTGCATTCTATCTCTCTCTCTCAAAAATAAATAAACATTTAAAAAAATTTAAATGTTTTAAGTTGAAATAACATGCTATTATAAAATAGTTTCACAATCAGCTTCCAGCATGGGGTTTAACACATAGTAGATTGTCAATATGTATTTTTAGATCTCTTATTCTCAAATCTGAGGTTGAGTAAACCTCTGAGATAACAGTAAAATAGAGAAATTAAAATATAATTGAGGGACCAAATCCTTGATCATTTGTTGTCATGATATGGATAACTAAAATATAGTTTCCTCAAGTTAAAATATGCATTATTCAGCAATTAGATAGGATCTAAGACTACAATCAGCAACATAATGTAGCCAATATTTTAGACACTGAACTAAAACAAAAAACAAAAAATCCCTTTATTATTTGTTTCCAAACCTAAACCATGAAGGAGAGCAGAAGCTATAGGTGATCTGTGTATCCTCCAGTACCTGGAACATAATGCAAGATTAATAAATACATACCAAAACAGGTAGTTCTTGACCTCAAGAAACTGAGAAATCTAGCTGGGGAGTCAATAAATACTCACATAAACAAATCACTGAAGACCTTTAAAAGCAATACATTTGCTTCTTCCAATCCATTCTACACACTCCAGTCAGTATCAATTTTAAAACACTTTTCTCTCGATACTTTACAACTCAAGAAACTTTAACAGCCCTCCATGGCCTAGAAAAATGCAACTGCCTTAGCCCTACTCCAGACCTAGTTCTTCATTTCTGGGTGTAGGACCCAAGTGCCTACAAATGATTCGGAAGTACAACCAGAATGAGAACCACAACTGGGTTCACCCTACCTGAGATATTCTTGCTGTCAAGCTAGTCCATCTCATAACTAATTCTCTTAGTTATGTTTTCTCCTGTTACCTTAAAACATTCCCTTTCCTCCTCTCCAAATATTACCCATCTTTCAAAATAATCTTCAAATGCTTTTTCTTCCATGAAACCACTCAAACTACAAAAGCCCACAATGCACCCATACCTCTAGACACATCAATACCTTTTTTATATACACAGTTCACTTATATTTTATGTCTACTTCTTTTAACATTGATGGACATTTAACACTAATGGATGACCAACAGATTTTCTTCACTACAGTAAATCTAAAGCATAAACAAATACATATACACACACATTTCTAACTCTCAAAATCATGCTGCCTTAATATTAGTTAGAAACCTTCAGGTACTTGACTCATTATACGATTGCAGTTTTCATGAGCACTGTCATTTATCAGTGCCAATGAAAGCTTCCTTCAAACATCACCTCCATATCTCTTAGGATGAACCATATAAGCTTATAACATCAATCTATTCGTAGGGTAGTTAGTGCCACATTTGAGATCATCCTCAAGCAATGTGTAGAAAAATTATCAAGGGAAAGCATGAAACATTACATTTCAATGGACTTGAAATCCAAAGGGTTAGATATTTCTGAGATAAGGTTTGGAAATACAAATATGGACATACAAGTGTATGAGCAAGGCTACTGTTAAGATTGTATCAGATGATAAATTCAAAAAGAATATGCACAGAAAGTATAGTTTTTCTATCTTTTTGGAGGTGGAAGGTTCAAGTTATCCTATCTAGTTTTTCCTCAGGGCTAATCAACCCAAATATGTAGGGTTATATAAGTAGGTCTCAACAAAGGGTGATTTGTCCCCAGGGGACATATGGCAACGTCTAGAGACATTTTTGGTTGTCACAACTGGAGGTTGCTACTGGCGTCTAACAAGTAGGGTACAGGGATGCTGCTAAACATCCTACAATGCCTAAGAGCCCCCCACCAACAAAAAAAATTATCTCACCCAAAATGTCAATAGGTTGAGTAACCCTAGGTTATATTATATTTGGAAACGTAAACACAGCTTGATAGATGTTCATGAAACTGTCTGTTTTCTTAATTTGCTATTTTCCTCCCTTTGGTTCCCTTTAGCATCGATATCATTTAACTTATTGAGATTGCTAACCTCAAAGGAGATCATTCAAAGCATAAAGAAGGCACTTAGGACGCTAAACTAGGAATAGAAAATGAAGCAAGACAAACGTATAATGTCAAGAAAACTATTAGAAGTTTATCAATATAAGATGTCAACATCGATATTTCACTTCGATTTAATACTAAAATCATTAGGAAGCCTAATTTTATTACACCAAATGAGGAAGATAACTAAGATTTTCTGAGCATTTGGTAGCCTGGAGCAGAAAACGTAAATAGAAACTATTATGCAAAAGTCTAAGTTCAAGAGGCTCAAGTTAGCTAAAGCCCTACATGGATATCACAGAAGAGGGGGGTAAAAAAAAAAGAAAGAAATAGCTCTTGGGGATATTAAGAATAAAGCATTTATTTCTGGGGATAAAGTTCTTTTTACCACAGGAATGAGGAAATACAAAAAAGAAGAATTCGATATTACACTTGCATAACCCAGACACTTCAGGCTGAATGTCACAGGACAGACTAAGGGCATGATTAAGGGCACCATCCCAAGTGGAAGTACAGGACTGGGTTAAGAATCTAAAGGACCTCTACCCTCACAGTCCCTTGCTTCCCCTAAAACACAGCCTCCCTGAGCCCTAGGCAGATCAAAAGAAGAAGTTCTGACCTATTGTGGGCACGTGCTGATGTCATCACTTTCTAGATCTGAATCATCAGATGAAAAGGCTTCTCTGACACAGATTTCCAATACATATCCTTACACAAAGTTGCCCTAGATATAAAAAGTGACCAGTATATCACTGGAGTCAAGAGAGACACAAAAGAATCTAAAAGAAAATTTCAAGGGAAGCAGTAGAAACCTAAAGGTAGATATGAGATGGCAACTTAAGTGAAAGAATGCAGAATAGAACAGCTACAGAGGACATCCAAAGCAATTTCTGAGGAACCATTGTAAACGTGTCCCTTTTAGACTGATATGTTCAAAAGCAGGCACCCTTCCTGCTTTTTCAGTTTTTTTTTTTTAATCTTTATAAACACAACACCTAACACAGTGCTTAGCACTGCCAATATTGAATTAATGAATTCAAGAAAACAAAGGGGACAGTTGGTATGCTTTTTTGCCTTTTTTTTTTTTTTTTTGTGGCATGCTTGTGTGTTGTGTGATGCCTACACTCTGGACCATAAGCCTGCAAAAGCAACCAATGCATACTTGTGGGCAGACTGACAGTAAAACACACATACTCACATACCTTCCTTCATGTCACAGGCACAGTGACAATACCACCAAGGCCTAGAGGTTTTGAGGAAAACAAGGAAGTCTGTAACAACATCATTCAAAGTAACAGGAGCCAACGTGTTCGGGGTCTAAAGTTACTCAGACAGCAGCCAGACAAAATAAACATTTGTTCTATTACCTTTTTGTTATGTTGCCATGGGAATCTGTGTTTAGGAACACTTATTTTCCGCAACTAGATGATAGAGCAGTAAAAGGGGGATAGCTCCCGTGAAAGAGGAGAGAAGCCTGTATCTATAAAGGCCAGGAAGACAATAAATCCTATGGGGTTTTGTAAGGTCACATACATGCAGGATCTTTCCATCCATTCAAATTAATCGATCTATTTCAATTTATTCAAGTTAACAGAGACGGCTTTGGAGCCTCACAGCTAAAACATTAGTAACAGGTAACAGTCATTGGGGGAAGGTGGAGGAATGTAAAGCAGATGCAGAGCCAAATAAAACAAAAAATAAATGAGATCTGCAATGCTGAAGGCAGGTAAAAATGTCTTTTAAAATATGACCCAATAGTACGAAAAAACCTAGAGGCCCAAAGAAGTTAGAAAACATTCAACCTGCCAGCAGGCTAATCTTCTTTTGTCAGCAGAAGTCTAGAGCTAATCTCTTTGCTCCCTTCCTTTTGGCAACAGAAACCTGAAAAAGTGAAATAAGCCCATGTTATTTAAAGAGCTGGACTGGAATACCCTGAATTTCTAGGGCCCAACAGAAGTACTGGCTCCGGTACTCAGAGCCTTCTGGAATGACAGTTGTGCGCATGGGTTGGGGCAATGCACCAACTCATCGGACTCCTCCATTCTACCCTGAAGTATTATTAGCACCTCTAATGGGTGCTCACAGTTCTTACAAAAGTTCTTAAAAGGCCAAGTAAGGTCCTTCATGATCCCTGTGCATCTGCAGCCCCTCCACCCTCTTCTACTACTATTTGGCCCCTGGTTCATTCAGTGCTAGCCAGACTGGTCTCCTAGCTATTCTGGAGAAAGAGGCCTTTGCCTCAGAGCCTTTGCAACTCCTGATCCTTCAGCCTGGAATGTTCTTCCCTCCACACCCAAGTCCAACCAGTGTTCTAGATCACTTCCTGCAGGTCTTTGCTCAACTGTCACTTCATCATCCAGGCCCATCCTGACTATCCTGCTTAAAAGTGCAACACAGCCATCCCAGTAATTCCTCTCCTTACCTTGCTTCATTTCCCCCACAGCACCAACCATCTGACATAGTAAAATTTTTTTAAATTTATTATCTACTTCTACTTTCATCCCTCTTAGAATATAACTTCTTATGGGCACAAATTTTTCTCTGATTGTTCATACTCCATTTCCAACACCTGAAGAACGACCCATACATAGTAGACGCTCAGGGTATCAGTATAACACACAGTCCTATCCTCGAGGAACCCATCTTTCTTTCCCTTTGCTTTCACAATCCTTACAATACTCCAAAGTTCAGATAATGGCACTAAAATCTATCCATTTGTCCATAGTCAAAACTTAGGGGTCATCCTAGACTCCTCTCTTCTATACTCTTTCTCCCCCACCTTCCACCTAGGAGCCAACAACTCAGAATCCAGGACCCATTTGTCAAAAGTGCAGAATTTACAGACCACCATTTTCCTCATTCTTAAAAATAAATTCTTAACAGGAAATGCTGGAAAACCAGCTAATTTTATAAATCTTTAACACACATGCACTTAATTTATGAAAATCCCTGAAAGCTTTATTTACAAAAAAATTTTTTCAAGTTTAAATAGTTCTTTGTTTTTGTTTTTTGTTTGTTTGTTTCTCTTGTCCTGAAAAAACATGTGCGTGACTTCTAACTACATGGCAACCATGAGAGGAAATTCCTAGGTTCCAGGTCAGAGAAACTCACTTTACAATAAGGTTTTTATTGAGCATTACAGTAATGATACCTCTTAGATAGGAACAAACCAATACAAAATTTCACAGTAAAAAGCAAAAATCTAATGTATTTTCAAAAGCCTGGATAAGCAACTATTTCTATAATATCCTATAGTTATATAACACAAATATGTACAGATAGTCCCAACTTTACAAAATGCACATTGAAGAATTCCAAACCAACAGGATTCATAAATTCAGGAAATAACTATTTGCACTAATAATTACTTGGGGAAAAAAATGTAATCTGGGCAATGAGTTCATTTTTGGTCTATCAATTTTGAGGAAGAGGGGTAACTTTAATAAGTTAGGTCACTACCCGTCAGATTACCTAGGCAATGATGGTGGTGGGATTGGAGCTGTACAGTCACAGCTCTATTGCAAGTGACTCAGCAACCCTTCTTCACAAAAGAAGAGGGAAGGACAAACAGCACAAGAGAAGATGTCATCACACAACCTCAGCAGCTTACATGGAGAGGAAAGACGACTTCTAAAGTGTCGAAACCCTAGAACCAAATCCAAGGTACCACTGGCAAGCAAGCCATTTCCTTCAACGGATGAATCTCGTTCTTCACCTATATAACTAGGTTAATAACACCAGACTTCAGAGAGCAGGTGAAGACTGAACGATAATGCTCTGAGTGAAAATACTTTATAGTGTAAAATCCCATACAAATGTCAATTTATACTAAAGTGAGAGTGATCTAGCCCAGTGAATTTTTCCACCTTTGGATCCTAAGCCTCAGGGGCTCAATGCCATGTGCACTGTTGCCCATGAAAGGCCAAAGTCAACACACAGATCACCTCTGAAGCTGAGCTAGAGGGAAATCAAAAACAGAGTACTCTTCAGTATCAAGAAATTAAACTGGTGGAACTGAAAAGCCAGAGATTCAGAATACTCTTATTTAAAAATGGGAGACAACAGAAAAGCATCAGTTAAAAAAAAAAAAAAAAAAGGATTCAGTAAATAAAATATGACTTTATAACAAACTTGACTGAATTCTTTCTTAAAAGTCTTTATATATAAATAATATAAATGTTTGCCACTATCTTTAAATATTTATTGGTTGGTACTGGCAACATGCAGCCAATCACCTTGCTTTTGGTTACAAACAAAAGCAAACGGGAAGAAAGATCAGCATGGGCCTATTATCACCACTAGAAAAATAAACAGCATGCCCCCCTTACTGATCAGGAGTCAAGAAAGTCATCTTTGCATAGTCAACAATGATGTATATTCATTTATTTGTGCCCTGGCTCATCCTAAAAGAAAAAAGAAGATTAAAAATGGTGAATGGCTAGTAACACTAAAAGTTAGCTTTGTTTATTTTTATCATATTTATGTATATACAATCTTGTTCCACAAAGCATTTAGGAAGTTGGATTTGATATCTTAGTAAATTTTGCCATCCTCTTACTAAAAATCTTGTATGTGCTTTATATACTGATGATAAATATAAACCACAAAGCAAAATGCCTAGAACATAGTAAGCAATCCATACAATGTAGTTCTTATTCGCATTAGGCTATAAGCTATCCGAGGGAATGGATTACCTCGTTCTGTCTTGTTCAGGGCTCTATCTCAAGAAACCTAGCCCGTTACCTAATCCGTAGTTAGTATCCAATATTGTTGAATAAACAACTGAATATGACTTAAGAGTAATTCTCAACTCTCGCCTATTTTATGGCTGCCAGTGCTCCACCTCCTCTAATCAACAGCAAAGGTCTGGAAAAACCATACCCAGAGGAAAGGCATTTAAGTTCCTGTTTATATTTCCTTAAACTCACCACAAAGAGTCCCCCCTTCTGTCTCCAAACCAGAAAATCAATGCTTCGCAACAATGTATTCTTAAACGATTTTGCTTCATTTCCCCTCACTGACAATGCACAAAGTTCCTTAAAACTTCAAGACTTGGTTTAGTTCCCTTTACCCCCTAAAAAGGAAAGGCATATCTATAAAACCTTATCAACTCTCAGTTTCTAGTCTGATTCCTTGATCTTTGATTCACAGTTGGTTATCATACAGGCTGCTACTTGCTTTTTTACTATATACTTAGTACAAATTAAAATAATGAAAATAGGCTTAATATAAGAAAACTTTTTAACTTATACATCAAAGCGTATCACACTTCAGAGCAATCAAATTAGGAAACTGACACATAGTTTAGTGAGGCTGCATTCCTTAAAACACTTTCAGAGATTCTTTTTTGGAACAGACTTCAGATCCAGTTCTACGAGTCACACAAGAAATTCTGTCATTACTTTACAGTTACAACTCCTATTTGACCTAAAACAGTATCATCAACTTGAATGCCTAATCTTTTTCACCAGACGTGAGTACAAACTCTCTTATTTGGATTCAGTTTGATTTTGTTATTCCCTAAAGTCAAATCTGCTCCCAAAGGATGAAGGTAGTGAAAAATAACACAGGCTCCAGAAAGGATACTAAAAGAAATTAAAGAAGAAAAAAAAATGTTTTCTGCAACACCCGAAAAACTGCTAATTGAAAGAAACTCTTCAAGTAACTCTGAATGAGAGAACACTTACTTGCAAATCCAAATTTTGATATTTTCAATCCAAAATCAGTTACATTTATTTACAGTCAATTGTCACATAGTATCAGATGTATATTCCTCCACCAATATACCATAGGCTACACTTCCAATCCCTTGGGGAAATACTACTAAAAAACAATGAACAAGCTCTGCCCCCCTGTAAAAACACTTAAGAAACTTAACAGTGGAGGTCTCTGAGGAAAGGAATAGCATGGCTGGAGAACAAGAAAGGAAATATCCTTTTATACAATGTGCATGTATTACCTATTTTTAAAAATCTGTTTAACAAAGTACTTCAAAGTGTCAGAAACTGCAGGCTTCTGTAAGCCAGAAAGTATAGTACTAAAGAAATGTAAAGGTCATTTTAATGACACTTTACTGTAAATCTGGATCTCTAGTTCCAGTGCAAAGCTGTTCATACCAACAACAGGAAAACTGCAAGCAGTTCTTTTGAAGTTCACTAAACTCCCCATAGTTAAGATATTCTGCTTTACCATTCCATTAAAGTTTAGGCATCATTGGAAACAAAAACTTGGTACTATAAAAATTAACGTGTCAATTCAAGAATGAAAAATAGAGGTAAAATAATCAGCTATTAAAGGAGCCACAATCCAAATACATCTTTGAAAATGAGCAAAAACACACACACACACATATGTGTATATGTAGTAAAATGTTGCAAGTTCCCTTAAAATGTAAACTGTCGCACTATAAAAATGGGGAAAGATGTCAAGCATGGTACCATCAGCAACTTAACTCAAGCAGCTTGAACTAGAAAATGCAATATGATCTGTTGCTTGACACAGTTGCACAATCTCAATTACCCAGAAGATTCTACCAAACAGGAAATTCATAATGTGACTTTAAGAAACACAGGAATTACAAAGATTAACACGTCCAAACGCCTGGAGTTTGTTCCAAAACAAAAAAAAATAATAATTTTATAAAGGCCCTTTTCAAATGATGCATGCGCATGAATACATGAATTACTCTCAGATCAGCAGCTCTCAAGACACAGCAAATCTAAACTACAGGGTATAAAACCTAAGTTAGTGAAACATTTCGGATCCAGAAGTGTTACATCAATTTCATTTAAAACACACACAATGTGAATGAAAGCTGAGATGTGTCTCTTCCTTCCTCTGGGTTACATTCCATATCCTTCTGAAAACCATGGTGTACCTCACGCTACAAATGGAGACAAGTTCCCTGCAAACTCTCTAAGGGACTTTGAAAACGGTTATTCGCAAGATGTCTTGCAATTAAAAAAACAACATTTACAATACCTCCCCGCATTGTCAACAACTTTTTGATCTCGAGCGCGTCCAACGGATCTGAATCTCACTTGCTCCAAAGGAGAAAACTGTTTTGTCAAAACAATACCTAAATGAGCAGCGGTATGTGACTAATCAGTGAGGCCGCCAGTTTCTCAAGCTGCAGTATTCTTGCAGGCACTACCACCCACCCCCACTCTGCGAAAAGGAAATACGCTTTCAGCCGAATCGGAAACACACCACTCAAGCTGGCACTGGGCTCGCCGAGATAAAGTCGGTATTTCGGGCTCTATGGGTCGCTGCTGATTCAAGTGCGAATTCAAAAAGAATGCTTCTCAAAAGGAGATTTCGAAAGAGGTTTGCAAAAGAAGCCGGGACAGAACGCCCTTCGTCGTCAGTTTTGTTCAGACGACCGCGCTCTCCCGGTCGAGCTTTGCCCTTCTGCTTCTCCCCGCAGCTCCCAGGGCTTGTCTGCTTAGAGGGCACGCTCGGCGCCCAAAGCGGGAGCACCTCCGGAGAGGGTCTTTCTGCTCCATGCGGGCAGGGAGACCCCCGAAGAGACACCCCCGCCTCCAGGCCAGCCCCCGGAACAGAACCCCACCCCCCACCCCCAGCCGACAGGCGCAGGGTGCGAGCCAGGGCCGAGCTCCCGCACCACCGCCCGCCGAAGACCTGCATCTTGCACACAACTGACCACCTACCTGGGGGTGCAGAGTGAGGGGTGCAAGGGGTACAGGGAGTGCAGGACAAGGGTCGAAGGGCAGCGATGCCCTCCCCCAAGGAAAATTCCTGCCGCTTGGTGCATCGCTGAGCTGTGGGGGCAGGCCTGGCTCTGGGGCATTGAGGGCCACCCAGCCCCACCGCAGCCCCAGGCCGGGTGACACTCACCACACGGAGCCATAGGCACCGGAGCCCACCGGGGACAGGTTCTGGTAACGCTCCGGCACCTCCCAGATTGTCTTGTTCAGCTCCTGCCGGTAGAACGTGGGCCTCTCCTGAGACATCTTCCAGCGGCGGCCGCGGGGCTAGGAGGTGGCCCTAAGGGGCCCCGCCTGCGCCCGCACCGGCTCCCCGGCCCTCGTCGCCCGCCTGGCCGGGCGGGGACCCGGCGCTGGCAGGCGGCGCAGGTGCGGCAGACGCGACCCCGCCGAGTCCCGCGCCCGCGCGGCCCCTGTCAGCCGCAGCTGCTGGAAGCGCCTCAGCGACGGGGAGCGAGCCCGGCTGAGGGCAAGGGCACGCTCCGGGGCTCGAGGCTGCGACCACCACGCTCCCCCTGCACCCTCTCCCCCACCGGGCCGACTCTAGACTGCGCCGCGGGAGTACCGCTCCAGCTGCAGCGCCCGCTGAGGTTCCAGTGGTCGCGGTTCCAGAGCCAGCGTACAGGAGCCTCTGGCCGTAATCTCGCGAGAACAGCTCCCGGGACTCTCAGCGAGTCGAGATTTTACCCAATATGGAACCCGCCCACGGGAGGGGGTTGACGACGGGAGAGGATGGGAGGAGTACTTCTCGCGAGAAAAGAGCAACAGCTGGCGACCAGAGGCAGGAACTCTCAGGGACTGTTCTTAAGGGCGCGAAGGCGGACTCGGGAAGGAGGGATAAGTGGGCAACACATGCCGCGTGCGCCCCACCGTGGTCACCGGGGCGAATGCCTGGCTCGGTGCTGGAGAGCGACAGTGACTAATAGGGTGTCGGGAAAAGAACCGAAAGATCTTTGAACTGCGGGTAGTCACCAACAGCCGAGCATCTGCTCAGTGGAACCCTTAATTTCCAAGAAATACATTTAAAAAGGTAGGTTCTGGCCAGAAAGCCGTTGTATTGCATCCGTTCAAGGACATATGGCTTATTCTTCGGAATTATGACGAAAACTGTCCCCAAAGCAAATATTAGCCCTGCATGAGGCTGAGGTTTTTCCACTCTCTTAGTGGTTCTTAAACTTTTATGTGCAGAAGAATCATTTCGGGTGCTTAAAAATGCAGAGTCCCAGGACGCACAGGGAGTCTAAGAGTATAGGGTCGGTGAAGGCGCCAAGAAAGCGCATCTTTACAATATGCCCCAGGCAGTTCTGATTCAGGAAAAGTCTCCAGTATCTCCCTTTGAGAAGGATTTCTGAAATCATTACTCTGAGGATTTGAAACCGAGCCCTGCTCTGAAGAGCTTCCAGCGAAGATGATTTTAAGCATTTGATTCACTCCTCTCAGATTAAGGAGTAACAAGGCAAAGATTACACTGTTTTATGGAAGTGTCGCATTAGGCAAGTCAATTGACCTTTCTTGACCCTAGTTCCAGTTTCTGCAAAAAAAAAATTCCTGCCTTACGTTCCCACCTAACGGGGTCATTTGTAAAGCTGAACAAGATAATAAAGTGTGAATGGGCAAGGTATTATAACCCCATACCTACCCCCCACTGTTACCATCCTATTCCTTTGTTAAAGTTTGTTCCAATCTCTCTTAGAAATAACTAGATCCAGTCCAGGACACTTCTCAACACTTCGCATGATTATTCTCTTTGGTGTTATGCTTCCCTTGGAGTGCTTAGATTTTGCTTATCTTGTCACAGCATCTAGCACAGTGCCTAGAACATAATAGGTACCTCATAAATATTTATTGAACAAATTATGAATAATGAGCATGATCTCACTTAGGAGGTGGTGCAGGATCCTTAGTTCTCCTCAAAGAAAACAAAAACCAGAGTCGTGGATGATTTGTGGAAAGCCTTTCTTGGGGGGATTCAGTGTGGCTTAGCCTGGATTCTCTTGCCTAGGAGGACATGCTGCTTGAAAATGTCCCAAGACAACCTGCAGGTTAGGGAGCTTTCCAAGAAAGAATGAAGGCTGAAGGAGGAAATGAGAGCAAAAATGTCACTGAAATGAAATGGCAAGTGGGAGTGGAAAATCAAGGAGATGAATGGATGATGGAATCCTACAGAATTCATATAATTACCCAACAAATTGGGATGGTGAGGTGAGAGTGACTGAAAGGGTAAAGATTCAGGAGGCAATCCATTCACTCACTCCTTCAACAAATCTGTACTGAATGCCTCCTAGGTGCGGGGCACTTCCGATTAATGGGGATCCGCAAACATGCTGCCTACATGGAGTTTACAGTAACAGCAGGGCAATCATCCAATCGTTCAACACAAATTTATTGAGCGCTTACTGCATCTACCACATTGTTTAGGCACGGATAACACAGCAGTTAATGAACGAGATGAAATTCCCCGCCCTTACGGGGGTGACAATTTACAAAAAGGAATAGGTCCGGTGAATGATGCGTTACACACTAACACAGTAATCGAGTCAAGTGTAAAACTGCAAAGGGGCCAAGCAGGAATACAAGGCATAGTTAGAGACGGTGACAGGGACTGAGTAAACTTCAGAGGGTTAAAGGGCAGGGAGCAGAGCAAGAGACCTGGGCTGGAGAGTGTCCTTCCGTGGGAGGAGCCAGGCTAATGATGGCAGAGAGCTAGGGTTGGAGACCTGGGTGACCTTATTATAGCCTCAGTTTTCCTTGTGTGTCTTCTGACCTGACAAGGTCGTCGCGTGATTTAAGTGAATTACTGTGTGCGGCGTGCCGGGCACGAGGGCTGGCATCAAGAGGGCCCCCAATCAAGAGCAGTCAAACCCCAAAGCAAGTGGAGGCCTGGGTGGCACAGATTAAAGGGCTTCCCTGGCCCCAGGAGCCCCCGCTCGGGGCTCCGCACCGTAGCTGCCCTAGCTCTCCTTCCTCGCCCCCCTCTCTGGTGCCCCGCCCGCCAGAACGCCCTCGGGTTCGGCCGCAACGGCTCGGGAACGGCCGGCGTCCGCGTCTACAGCGCCGCCAGCCAGGCCGCAGCTGCGTCGGACCTCAGCGTCCGCTCCCGCGTCCCCGCCGGGAGACCCAGGTGGAGCCGTGGCAGAGAGCCGCCCGGGGCCGGGGGCTGCAGGGTGGAGCCGGGCGCGGGCGTCCGGGTGCGGGGCACCAGCCCCGGTTGCCCTCCGAAGTCCCGGGGCGGGGGCTGCGTCAGTGGCCGGCAGGGCCCGGCGCGTCGCGGGCGCTCAGTGTTTGTGGCATGAATGAATGACGGTATCCCTGAGAGCTTATCTCTCAGAGGTATCTTCTCTGCTTGATGAAAGGCCGCCGAACCGCAAGGACAGGGGGCGATGCATGCGATTTGCAATCGGAGCCTTTCAAACTCTTTGGTCCGAGTTGCCAGAAGCCCCAGAACTGAGCTGCAGCCTGATCCTCTCGCTACCACCGTCTGTCTCCTCCTGCGGCCCCACTGCCCAGGCGCGCCTTCCTCTTTCAGACCTCACCGCTCTGTTCATTTTGTTCTTTGGGACTGCGCCCCCACTCCCACCTGCCATGGCTCCCTTCTCTTTCTCTCAACTCCTATTGATGTATCAGTGCCCCCCTGTGAAGCCTTCTCCAACATCCTCACCCTGACCATGAGTTTCTCTCCAACACACCCCACTGGTCGCATCGAAGGTAGTTGTGTATGCTTTTGATGGCTGTCGACCCAGTCCCCAAGGCTCTTCATCCCCAGCCACCAGACAGCATAACTGAAGGATACTAAAAGCAGTGCACCCCGCTTGTGCCTTTGCTATATCCCAAATACATTCCCTATAAAAATGGAGGTGGTAACGGGCAAAGGGCTGTTGTTTCTGATGAAATTACAAATGCTTATTTGAAATTTTGGAAGTGGATATTACCTTACCATGATTATAGAGAATATAGGAAAGATGACAGTATGAGGCGAAAGATATTCTTGCAACTAAACTAAGGTTCAGGATTTCACATCTATCAATCAGGTTAATAGTCAGAAATTTGGGTTGCAGTTAAGTTTTTGATTATTGGCCTTTAAAATACTTTCAGCATATTATGTAAATGAATCAACAGATGGTTGATAGACAGGGGTAGTTTGAGGGATGCAGGGGCTAGGTCAAATGTGCCTTTTTTGTTTTTTAATGTGTATTTATTTTTTGAGACAGAGAGAGAGTACAAGCGGGCAGGAGCAGAGAGAGGGGCAGAGCATCCAAAGCAGACCCTGTACTGACAGCAGCTAGCCCCATGTGGGACCCAAACTTGTGAACTGTGAGATCATAACCTGAGTGAAAGTCGGACATTCAACCGACTGAGCCACTCAGGTATCCCAAAAGTGCCTGTTTTTTAAAAAACATTTTTAAAAATGTTTATTTGTTTTTGAAGGGGGGTAGAGAGAGAGAGAGAGAGAGAGAGAGGGAGAGAGAATGAGCGGGGGAGGGGCAGTGAGAGAGGGAGACACAGAACTTGAAGCAGGCTCCAGGCTCTGAGCGGTCAGCCCAGAGCCCGATGTGGGCTTGAACTCATGAACTGTGAAATCATGACCTGAGCCAAAGTGGGACGCTTAATCGACTGAGCCACCCAAGTGCCCCCTTTTTAACTTTTTTTTTTTGAGCTTATTTATTTTTGAAGGAGAGAGAGACAGTAAAAGTGCCTGTTTTTAACAATGCCCCCAAATTGAGCATGGGAAGACTAACGAAATAAATGATAAATAAATAGTTGGCTACATTTACAGCAGTCCTCACACTTCATTGTGTAGCAGAATCACCTGGAGGTTTCTTAAACCAACTGCTGGCCCATCCGCAGAGTTTCTGATTAATTAGGTCTTGCTAGGTGGGACCTGAGAATTTGCATTTCTAACATGTTCCCAGATTATGCTGATGCTATTTGTGTGGGCCCCAAGTGTGGGCTACACAGATGAAAATAATTTGTTGGTAGTGAAGCCAGATGCCCAGAATCACGTTTGTAGAAAAAGAAAATGAAACCCTAGGAACTTCAGACCCATAGTCCACCCACCTAAATATTTTGTCTGATGTCAAGAAGCATCAGGGAATTGTTTTCTAAGCAGACACTTAGCTTCAAGATTATGGGTAGAACTTAGCATGTTATTGATCACACCATGTGCAAAGACCCGTCACACTGATGCCCTCAGGAGTCAGCAACAGAGACCCCCTCTTGCACTGTGTCTCAGCTGAAAGGTCATTCCCATCAGTGTACTTTGATAACTTCTTTCTGAAATGCACCACCTTCTCCACACCAAACTGCATCTGCCACTTGTAAATAGGAGCTTCTCATCATCAGAAGTGTCCTGCTAATGCATGAAAATCAACCAATAGGGTTCCTATGAAATCAAGAAAGACATAATGGAGCTGCACAAAGTCTAGAGATGACTAAAAAAAAAAAAAAAAACAATAAGGAATCATGTGTTTTATCTTTATCATGTGATGACTTCTTTAAAGACAGCTTTCCTCCTGCCCCTCCTAACCAGCCTCGCTGTGGTCCCTCCCATGAGTGATGACTTTATTACTTTCCCCCTAAGCTACAGTAATAATAATGGTCTCCAACTGGACTTTCTGCCTCAGTCTCTTTCATTTCCAGCACTGTCCAATAGAACTTTCTATGATGATGGAAATGTTTTATACCCACACTATTCATATTCAGTATGGTAGCCTCTGCCCCATGTGGCTGCTGAGCACTTGAACTGTAGCTAGTGCAACTGAAAAACTGAAGCTTTCATTTCATTTTATTTTAATTAAGTTAAATTTAAATAGCCACAGGTAGCCAGTGGCTACCATGCCGGATAGTATAGCTCTAGACCACTGACACTGTCAGTATACCACTGACACTTTGTCTTGCCAAAAAGCACTTCTCTGTGTATATTACTAGTCCTGCTCAAACACTTTCTTTTTTGTCATAAGTGTACTCTTTGATCCCTATCACCAGTTTCACACATCCCCACAACCCCCTCCCCTCTAGTAACCATCAGTTTTTTCTCTACAGTTAAAAATCTGTTTCTTGGTTTCTCTCTCTCTCTCTTTTTCCTTTGCTCATTTGTTTCCTAACTTCCACGTATGAGTGAGATCATATGTCTTTCTCTGACTGACTTATTTGGCTTAGCATTATACTCTCTAGCTCCATCCATGTTGTTGCAAATGGCAAGATTTAATTATTTTTCATGGCTGAATATATATATATATATATATATATATATATATATATATATATATACACACACACACCACATATATATTTCATGGCTGCATACACACACACACCACATATATATTTCATGGCTGCATACATACACACACACACACACACACACACACCACATCTTCATTCATTCATTCACCTATTGATGGATACTTGGGCTGCTTCAGTAGTTTGACTATTGCAAATAATGCTGCAATAAACAGAGGGGTGCATATATCCCTTTGAATTAGTGTTTTTGTATTTTGGGGAAATGCCCAGTAATGCAATAGTGGTTCTATTTTTAATGTTTTAAGGAACCTCCATACTGTTTCCATAGTGGCTGCACCAGTTTGCATTCCCACCAACATCCCTTTTTCTCCACATCCTTGCCAGCATTTGCTGTTTCTTATGTTTTTGATTTTGACCATTCTGACAGGTATGAGTGATATCTCATTGTGTTTTGATTTGCATTTCCCTGATATTAAGTGATGACAAAGATCTTTTCATGTGTCTGTTGGTCATCTGGATATTTTCTTTGGAGAAATGTCTGTTCGTGTCTTCTGACCATTTTTAATTGTATTACTTATCTTTGGGGTATTGAGTTGCATCCCTTCTTTATATATTTCAGATACTAATCTTTTTTCAGATATGTGATTTGCAACTATCTTCTCCCATTCCGTAGGTTGCCTTTTAGTTTTGTTGATTGTTTCCTTCACTGTCCAGAAACTTTATTTTGATGTAGTCCCAATAATTGTTTTTGCTTTTATTTCCTTTGCCTCAGGAGGCATAGCTAGAAAAATGTTGCTACAGTCAATGTCAGAGAAATTACTGCCTGTGTTCTCTTCAAGGATTTTTATAGCTTCAAGTCTTGCATTAGGTCTTTAACTCATTTTGAGGGTTTAAAAAAAAATGTTTATTTATTTATTTTGAGGGAAAGAGAGAGTGAGAGAGCATGTGTGTGAGTGGGGAGGGGCAGAGAGAGAAAGAGAGAGAGAATCCCAAGCAGCCTCTGCGTTGTCAGCACAGAGCCCTATGTGGGGCTCCATCATACGAACTGTGAGATCATGACCTGAATTGAAATCAAGAGTCAGAGGCTTAACCGAGAGCCACCCAGGCACCCCTTGAGTTTATTTTTGAGTATGGTGTAAGAAAGCGTCCAGTTTCATTCTTTTGCATGTTGCTGTCCAGCCTTCCTGGCACCATTTGTGGAAAAGACTTTTTCCCACTGTGTATTTATTCCTCCTTTGTCAAAGATTAATTGACCATATAATTGTGGGTTTATTTCTGGGTTTTCTATTCTAGTGGATTGACCTTTGTGTCTGTTTTTGTGCCGGTACAGTTTTAATTACTATCACTTTGTAATATAACTTGATGTCTGGAATTGTTATACCTCTGGTTTTGTTTTCCTTATTCAAGATTGCTTTGTCTATTTGGTGTCTTTTGTGGTTCCATACAAATATTAAGATTGTTCTAATTCTGGGAAAAATGCTGTTTCAAATACTAAGTAGCTAAAAATCTGGGTTCAACCCAGCATTTTAGGCCCTCCAGGAATAGGCCTTAACCTACCTTTTTGGGCTTGACACTGACTTTACTCCATCTACTAAATTACTTGCTTTATATTATCTCTGTAATTTTATCTTATTTTCTTCCTGAAATACCTGATTCTTCTCCCTGCCCCCAGTTTAGACAGTGCAGAGCTCAAATCATATCCCCTCTCTCCCAGAAGGCCTTTCTCATCCCCCTAGGTTGGAATTATTAACCCCACTCTGTAGGTCACATGGTATTTGGATGTAGCATTTTTTGGAGCCAAAAAGATGCAGTTCAGGTTCTGGCTCTGCTATTTGACTCTGAGAAACTAAAACTAAACTCATCAGTAAAATGGGTACAATCAGTATGAGGAAAATAGTACCTCTCTTGAGAGGATGTGTGTGAAGAACCTGCCAAATAGCAGGGCAGCAATAAATGTTAATACCTGTCTTTCCCACTTCTAAACTCTTACAACACTATATTTTGGGATTTTTATTCTACTAAACTACAGAGTCTTTGTTCTTTTGTATCCCCAGAGCCTAGCATTCAGCAAATGTTTGTGGGATACTAAATTAATTGACCACAGATGAAATAGTAGGTGAATTCTGAAGTCACAAGTGAAGGCCAAGAGGGACACCTGGGTGGCTCAGTCAGTTAAGCGTCCGACTTCAGCTCAGGTCATGATCTCATGGTCTGTGAGTTCAAGTCCCGCATCAGGCTCCATGCTGACAGCTGGGGGCCTAGAGACTGCTTCAGATTCTGTGTCTCCCTCTCACTCTCTGCCCCTCCCCTGCTTGTGCTCTCTCTCTCTCTCTCTCTCTCTCTCTCAAAAATAAATGAACATTAAAAAAATGTTTTAAATAAAGGAAGGCCAAGAGTACATATGGTAGAAATTTATAAAATTGTGAAAATAAAAGCAGACAGACCTATCCAAACTTAGTCTGGTAGATGGGGGCTACCTCTCAAAATATCAGTGATGTAGATTGAAGACAATAAAATGAAATCTTACTTTCTGTAAGTGAACTAGTGGGATACAATACCTCCAAAGGGTGTGACAACAGAATATATATATACTTTAGCATGGAAAGAGAGAGAAATTCTTGGGGGATAAAGCTCTTGGTGCAAGGGTCACACCCTGATGGTCCATTGGCTGATTTCTGGCCTGCAGAGGTGTTTTGTTCAATGGAATATGTAAAGTGATGGACAACATTTCCAAGTCAGAAGACCTCACGTAAAAATCTGAGATAAAAAATTATGGCTTCTCTTGAAAAAGATCCAATCTGTGGGTACCTGGATGACTCAGTCGGTTAAGCATCTGACTTCGGTTCAGGTCATGATCTCACAGTTCTTGAGTTCCAGCCCCGAGTTGGGCTCTGTGCTGACAGCCTGGAGCTTGCTTCAGATTCGGTGTCTCCCTCTCTCTGCCCCTCCCTCTGCTCAGTCTCTCTCTCCTTCAAAAATAAATAAACATAAAAAAATTTTTTTTTAGGGACGCCTGGGTGGCTCAGTCGGTTAAGCAGCCGACTTTGGCTGAGGTCATGATCTCGCGGTCCATGAGTTCGAGCCCCGCGTTGGGCTCTGTGCTGACCGCTCAGAGCCTGGAGCCTGTTTCAGATTCTGTGTCTCCCTCTCTCTGACCCTCCCCCATTCATGCTCTGTCTCTCTCTGTCTCAAAAATAAATAAACGTTAAAAAAATTAAAAAAAATTTTTTTTTAAATAAAGAAAGGAAGAAAAAGATCTGATCTGGTCATGCTGGGCCCCACGTGACCCATGCCAGCTGGAAATGAGTAGCCTTTGGTGCCTCTGTCAGCTCCAGTGTCCCCCCACCCCACCCCCCACCCAGTACCTCGATGGGCATATATTGCCTGCTTCATGCCAACCCACCTTAGTGCCATTTTCAGGAACAAAATGCTGGATTCAAGACCCTGGACCCAACCCAGGATGGCAGTTTTTATCTTCTCAATATACTCAGCAGGTTACTGGGCTCTCTCAGTTGCCAGGAACAGATACATTCCAGTAAAGGAAGCTTGTTGTAAGATTACATAGGAAGGGGCGCCTGGGTGGCTCAGCTGGTTAAGTGTCTGACTTCATCTCAGGTCATGACTTCACAGTTTGTAGCTTCGAGCCCTGCACTGGTCTCTCTACTGTCAGCAAAGAGCCTGCTTCAGATCCTCTGTCCCCACCCCTTTGTCCCCTCCCCCATTCACACTTTTTTTGTTCTCTCTTTCTCAAAACTAAACGTTAAAAAAAATATTACATGGGAAAAGTAAGGAAGACTGGATGAATATTCCTACAGGTGGGGGAAAGAAATGGAAAAATATTGCTTGTTTTAATGTACAGTTCTGTTTCTTTCTGTAAAAGACACAAATTACTAATTCTCTTTTGTTTTTTAATTTTTAATTTTTTAAAATTTACATCCAAATTAGTTAGCATCTAGTGCAACAATGATTTCAGGAGTAGATTCCTTAGTGCCCCTTACCCATTTAGCCCATCGCCCCTGCCACAACCTCTCCAGTAACCCTCTGTTTGTTCTCCATATTTAAGAATCTATTATGTTTTGTCCCCCTCCCTGTTTTTATATTATTTTTGTTTCCCTTCCCCTATGTTATCTGTTTTGTCTCTTAAAGTCTTCATATGAGTGAATTAATATGGTTTGTGTCTTTCTCTGACTGACTAATTTCACTTAGCGTAATACCCTCCAGTTCAATCCACGTAGATGCAAATGGCAAGATTTATTCTTTTTGATTGCCAAGTAATACTCCATTGTATATATATACCACATCTTCTTCATTCATTCATTCATCCATCATTGGACATTTGGGCTCTTTCCATACTTTGGCTATTGTTGATAGTGCTGCTATAAACATAAGGGTGCATGTGTCCCTTCTAAACAGCACAGCTGTATCCCTTGGATAAATGCCTAGTAGTGCAATTGCTGGGTCGTAGGGTAGTTCTATTTTTAGTTTTTTGAGGAACCTCCCTACTGTTTTCCAGAGTGGCTACACCAGCTTGCATTCCTACAAATTACTAATTCTCTTAAGTGACACATTGTAAAATACCTCTTCCATCCTCTTTTATATTCCCCAACCACATTCCCACTTTATTGAACTGTGATCTTTAATTCACAGGACTGGCTATACAACACACAACTGCTACCCAGTGCTTTGAGAGTAAAAATACAATATTGGACTATGGCCCAGTCAGTTCACTTTTCAAAAATCTCGGTTTTATCACCTAAAAAGTGGGGATAACAGCAATATTAGGATTGTTGTGGAAATTACATGAAATAACTTGTGAAAAAAATGGAGTGCAATGCTTGGTATATAGTAAGTGCTCTATAAATATTGGTGATGATGATGATGATGATGATGATGATGATAAATGAGCATTCTGAAGGAAAACGTTGCCGACACATTAAACTTGTTTTCAGCTTCACCTATAAAAGAACTACTTGGGTAATCTACATATTTGGAGTATCTTATAGCTATGTGATATGTGTGTGTGTGTGTGTGTGTGTGTGTGTGTGTGTGTGTGTATACACTTTTCCATATTTATGTGGGAAGCGATTTAGAGTTTATGCTTTTTTTATTATTCAGAAACATAGGTGATCAAGAATGATTGGGGCACCTGTGTGACTCAGTCAGTTGAGCATCTGACTGTTGATTTCAGCTCAGGTCATGATCTCATGGATCATGGGTTCAAGCCCCATGTCAAGTTCTGCACTGACAGTGGGGAGCCTGCTTGGAATTCTCTCTCTCTCTCTCTCTCTCTCTCTCTCTCTCTCTCTCTTCTCTCGATTTGTCTCTCTCTCTCTCAAAATAAATAAATAAAAACTTAAACAAGACTGTACTTTCTTCCACAAATGAATCTATAGCTATCCTCAGTAACTCCTCCTTCTCATTTTCTTTTTTTTTTTTTTTTTAATATTTGTTTTTGAGAGAGAGACGGAAGGAGAGAGAGGGAAGGAGAGGGAGAGAGAGGGAGAGAGTGCAAGCACAGGAGGGGCAGAGAGAGAGAAGGAGATAGAGAGCCCCAAGCAGGTTCCAGACTGTCAGCACAGAGACAGACACGGGGCTTGAACCCATGAACCATGAGATCATAGTCTGAGCCAAAAGTCAAGAGTCAGACGCTTAACTGACTGAGCCAATCAGGGGTCCCTCCTCATTTTCTTAAAAGAGCAGGATGAAAAAAAAAGCAGGATGATATAGATTTGTTTTTTAAGTTTTTATTATTTATTTTTGAGAGAAAGGGGTGGGGGAGGGGCAGAGAGAGAGGGGGACAGAGGATCTGAAGTTGGCCCTGCACAGCCAGCAAAGAGCCCGATGCCAGGATCAAACTCATGAATTGTAAGATCATGTCCCAAGAACCAAAGGCACATACTTAACCCACTGAGCCACCCAGGTGCCCCAGGATGATATAGATTTTTAAAGTTTAATGTGACCCTTTGAGACTGTGTGTTCCAACCATGTTATTTTATGCATGAAACTGAAGGAAACTGAAACTCAGTTTCTGAGAAACTTAAGCCCAATCATACCATTAGTTAGAAAAACAGCCACGGCTGGAACCCCAGTCTCCTGATACCCCGTGCAATGTTTTTTTCTGCTACACTGTGGTGCCACTAACTGGGTACTTGACAGTCATTTAAGAAATAGCAATCTTAAGTATCAGGCACTATTCTGGCACCTGTGGACACAACCATGAACCAAGCCCTGCCTCTTGGGTTTAGACAAATGGACAAACATTGAATCAGGTCCTGACAAGTGCTATGAAGAAAAGGAAAGGATAAAGGGAAGACGTTGTATTGACCAGTTAATCTTTAGTATTTTTGGTGAAAATTGGAGGTGATACTGACTTTTACCTCTTAATCACTTCCCCACAACATAGCAACATAACTGAATGTAAAGAAAACTAGGCTTCCCAGCAAGACACTTGGGCTTTAGCCCCAATTCTAATTATTAAACAACCAAGATTGGGGCGACTGGGTGGTGCAGTCGGTTAAGCGTCCGACTTCAGCCAGGTCACGATCTCGCGGTCCGGGAGTTCGAGCCCCGCGTCAGGCTCTGGGCTGATGGCTCAGAGCCTGGAGGCTGTTTCCGATTCTGTGTCTCCCTCTCTCTCTGCCCCTCCCCCGTTCATGCTCTGTCTCTCTCTGTCCCAAAAATAAATAAACATTGAAAAAAAAAATTAAAAAAAAACAACCAAGGCTGTTTAACCTTCTGTGTTTCTCCATTTGGAAAATGAGATTAATATATGCCTTGAATTTTTTTTATAGGGTGGTTTTGAGTATAAAATTGTACAAGAGAAAGTTTCGCAAAACAGCACTGTTATGCAAATGTAAAATATCATTATGTGGAAATTTTATTTCCATAAAAGTGTACTGAGAATCTAGATTTAAAATTTTTTTTTTTTTTTTATCTCTTTCCACTCAACCAGACATGATGCAACCAGAGAAAGGCTTCCAGGGTTTTGGCTCTAAACGTAAGCAAAATTCTTTTGCCTATGACGTCCAGCGAGATGTGTACAATGAGGAGACCTTTCAACAAGACCACAGGAGGAAGAGCGTTTCCTCTGGGAACTTGGATATTGACATCACTACCTTCAGACACCACATCCAGTGCCGGTGGGTGTGTGGGGTCATTCAACTGCCTCCAAGCTGTCAGCACCAAAACTCTATTCCTCTGGTGATGACTTCTGTCTTCTTCCTCTGAACTCCTGTCATCAGGACCCTTAGTTTACTGTGTAATTTTTCTTCAGTCACTTGTTTGTGGTTTGTCTTGTAGCACCCTCTTGATTATAAATTTCTTGGGCATAAAGACCTTGGATGCCCCCCCCCACACAGCATCTAGGGATGATATTTAATAAATACATTGTTCGGTTAACCACTATTACCAGTTTCCTAACAAGAAGCAACTGGGATGGACTAATTAATGGTAGCAGAATGGGATCCTTCTAACCTCATAGCCAGTGGTGCCCACCAAGTCCTTGTAGTCGTACAACATAGGACCTACCCCCCTGATACCCAGCGTGACTGTGTAGGTCCGAAGTTGAGGGGCTCTTAACCTGTTTTTGTGCTGCGAGCCTTTTAGCAATCTAGTAAAGCTTATGAACATCTTTTTTTTTTTTAATTTTTTTTTCAACGTTTTTATTTATTTTTGGGACAGAGAGAGACAGAGCATGAACGGGGGAGGGGCAGAGAGAGAGGGAGACACAGAATCGGAAACAGCCTCCAGGCTCTGAGCCATCAGCCCAGAGCCTGACGCGGGGCTCGAACTCCCGGACCGCGAGATCGTGACCTGGCTGAAGTCGGACGCTTAACTGACTGCGCCGCCCAGGCGCCCCATGAACATCTTTTCAGAATAATTTTTTTTTTACTTTTAAAAATTGTGGTAAAACATGTATCACGTAAAATTGGCCGTTTTAACCCATTTGAAATGTACAAATCAGCAGCATTAATGACATTTCATGATGTTGTGCAACCATCACCACTGTTTTCAAAACTTTTTCATCATCCCAAACAGAAACTTTGCACCCATTAAGCAATAATTCCCCATTTCTCCCTCACCCTACCCCTTGGTAACCTCTCGTCTATGTTCCATCGCTGTGCCTCTTCTAGATATTTCCTTTTCTTATTTAAGTTTATTTTGAGACAGCGAGAGAGAGAACACCGGCAGGGGAGGGGCAGAGAGAGGGAAAGAGACAGAGACAGAGAGAGAGAGAGAGAGAGAGAGAGAGAGAGAGAGAGACTCCCAAGCAGGCTCTGCGCTGTCAGCACAGAGCCCAACGTGGGCTCAAACTCACAAACTGTGAGATCATGACCTGAGCTGAAATCAAGAGTCAGATGCTTAACAGACTGAGCCACACAGGCCCCCTTGATATTTCATTTAAGTGTAATCACACGATTTTTGTCTTTCATGTCTGGTTTGTTTCACTTAGCATAATGTTTTCAAAGTTTATCTATGCTGTAACCTGATCAGTACTTCATTTCATTTTATGGCTGATGATATCCCACTGTGTGTATATATCACATTTTGTTTATCTGTTCATCTGTTGATGGACACTTGGGTTGTTTCCACTTTGGGGCTATTGTGAATAATGCTGCTGTGAATATTGCCATAGGAGTATCTGTTTGAGAACTTGTTGCCAACTCTTTAAGGTGTATACCTGAGAGTAGAATTGTTGGATCATGTGGTGACCCTATGTTTAATTTTTTGAGAAACTACCAAACTTTTTCACAGTAGTACACCATTGTACATTCACACTGGCAATGTACAAGTGTTCCAATCGCTCTGTGTCCTCTTCAACTTGTGTTATTTTCCATTTTTAAAAAATACAGTCATCCTACTAGACATGAAGCGGTATCTCATTGTGGGGTTTTGTTTTGTTTTTTTAATTTTCCTGATAACTAAGTGTTGAGCATCTCTTCATGTGCTTATTGGTCATTTGTATATCTTCTCTGAGGAAATGTCTATTTACTTCTTTTGCTCTTTTTAAAATTAGATTGCCTTTTTGTTGTTGAGTTGTAGTAGTTCTCTATATATCTTGGATATTAAACCCTTATCAGATATATATTTTGCAAATGTTTTCTCCCATTTTGTGGATTGTCTTTCTGTGGATTGATAGTGTCTTTTGTGCACAACAGTTTTTAATTTTAATGAAATCTGGTTTATCTATTTTTTTGGTTTTGTTGCCTGTGATTTTTGTGTCATGGTTAAGAAACTATTGTGAAATCCAAGATTATGAAGATCTTCCTCTATCTTTAATTCTAAGAGTTTTATAGTTTTAGCTCTTAGATTGTTTTCCATTTTGAGTTAATTTTGTATATGGTATAAAGTAAGGGCCCGACTTCTTTCCATGTGGATATTCTGTTTTCCCAACACCTTTGTTGAAGCGACAGTTCTTTCCCCCATTGAATGATCTTGGCCAGAATTTTTTTTTTTTAACGTTTATTCATTATTGAGAGACAGAGAGACACAGAACATGAGCAGGGGAGGGGCCAAGAGATGGAGGGACACAGAATCTGAAGCAAGCTCCAGGCTCTGAGTTGTCAGCACAGAGCCCGATTCGGGGCTCGAACTCACAAACAGCGAGATCATGACCTGAGCCAAAGTTGAATGCTCAACAGACTGAGCCACCCAGGCACCCCCGGAATATTTTTTAATGCATAAAATACATAGGATTATAAAGGAAACCAGTTGAAATACAGTTCTCATAATAGAAAAAATACCACTATTATGTTATTTAATAATGTGGATCTAATAACTGCCATAATTTCAAAGTAGTGAGGAAATAAATGATGTTTTATGATCTCTGCAGCAATTTTAATGTAATATGAAAATATTGTGATTTCTATTAGTGACAAAGTCAGGTTCTGCTGATACTATAGTGGTTTGCTGTCAATGTTCATAATTGAAGGAAATGCTAAATTTCAGTTAGGAGGTAATGAAAACAAAGATATAATTTTTCCTAAGTTCGTAAACTTCTACAAATTCTATCCATAGACCCCTTGGGGGTCCATAGACCTCAGGTTAAGGACCCTTTGTGACCTATATCATAATATTAGCCCTAATTATTCAAGTTGTTCTCACTCACACTTGGGATTTTCAGTCCCTCTCATCCCTTGATTTATCACTACTATTGGCATGTGTTGGGTGACAAAAAAGAAAGGCCTCCATGCAGCCCAATTGTAGACCTTCCTTATTGAGGCCTTCTCCTTTGTCCATATCCTGCCTTTTGCAAGTTGTAGTCTCGGAGACCCTCCCTAGTCCTACATCACGACTCTCATGTTCTTTGTTCCTGATGGGTCAGAGGTCATATGTCAAAGAAGGAGTTTGGGGGCACGTTGGCTTTGTCTCTACAAAATAAGAGTCTTTTCCTGACTTATACTTCATCACAAAAATGTATGACCAAAGAGGCATGGGTGGCTCAGTCAGTTGAGCTCTTGCTTTTGGCTCAGGTCATGATCTCAGAGTTTGAGTTCAAGCTCCCCATTGAGCTCTGTGCTGACAGTGCAGCTGGCTTGCTCTCTTGCTCTCTCTCTCTTGCTCTCTCTCTCTCTCTCTCTCTCACACACACACACACACACACACACAATAAATAAATATTTTTAAAAATTTTTTAAATAAAATTTTTTTTTAAAGTTTCAATCAAAGAAATTTCAGCCTAACTCCCCTCCACCTGCCCTATCCTTAGACACTTAAATCTGATCAATTCTGCCTCCCATGAGCTTTTGTCACAGTTCTTACTCCCTACTTCTAAAATGTACAGTTATATCCACTTCTGGATTTTAACGTGAAAGGTAGCACAGCTCCGTGGTTAAGAGCAAGACTCAGAGGCCAGATTGCCTGGTTTTGAATCCCAATTCTGCTGCTTCCCAACTGTGTGACATTAGGTAAGCTATCCAACCCTACTTTGCCTCAGTTTCCTCATCTATAAAAATGAGGATGATACTAGCGGCTACTTGATAAGGGGATTGTGAGGATTTAAAGAGTATTTGTAAGGCACCTACCAAATAGAAAACACTATATGGGTGGGGTTTTTAGTTTTAAAAAAATCTTTGAACTCTACCTCTTTTACAGAAAACCTCATCTCTTTCCTCATTTTCTCCCTTTTTATTAGCAACCACAAATACTCCCTTTGTTGTCAAAATGTCCCCTGTGCTTTCACAATGACTCTTACATTCCTCACTTTAATGATGCCTTAAGTCAAATCCAGGTTCATGTTGAAATGCTTATACTGTTTCCCCCACTGGCTTTAATTCCTATTCCTCTAGCTCCTTCCTTGATTTTCTTTCAGTTTTAGAGCCTTGTCATTTGAGGTCCACTGTATTTTTTTTTTTCCATGCTAATGAGCTTTGATGACTCTGCCTACAGTGACTTGTCTTCTGCCAAGTGGCATATGGAGAGAAGGAGAGACTGGACCGGATGAAGAAACAAATTGTCCCAGTGACACGCTCTGCTCTCCCCTTTGGGGGCTATAATTGGAGAGAGCACACTGTGTGCACCTGCCTAACATCCAGGGACTCTCATAAAAATAGCAATGTGATGTTCTTTCCAAACCAATGGTCTTGTTCCTGGCTCCCAAACAGAATTCAATAGCTGTCAGTAGGAATTGTGATGGTAATAGAGTGTACAGAACACGGAAGTAGAAATCAGAAGACCTGGTGGTTTATAGCCCCAGCTCTGCCCACACTACTGCGACCTTGGAAAAGTCACTTACACTTACTTGGTCTTAATTACCTTAGGGAAAGTAAGGCTCATAGTTGTGGGAATCAAACATGTGAAATTCTTTCTAAGCACACATTTTAGCCTTGCATACACTAAAGTTATATTTGTTAGTATAGTCAAATCTCAGCTATCCAACTATAGCGCACACATGGAAAACCTTCATACATTTTGCTTTCAGCCCACACTAAAATATAAGCAGCAAAAAGCAATTTAAAACTAAATTAGTTTTGGGGCGCCTGGGTGGCTCAGGTGGTTAAGCATCTGACTTCAGCTCAGGTCATGATCTCCTGGTTCATGAGTTAGAGCCCTGTGTCGGGCTCTGTGCTGACAGCTCAGAGCCTGGAGCCTGCTTCAGATTCTGTGTCCCCCTCTTTCTGTGTCCCTTCCCTGCTCACCCTCTGTCTGTCTCTGTCTCTCAAAAATAAATAAACTGGCTGATTGATTAGCTGAGTGACTGATTGATTTACAATGATTCTGCTGTTTTAGATGATCTAAGTATTAGGGGTGCCTGAGCAGCTCGGTTAGGTAACCATCTGACTCTTGAGCTCAGCTCGGGTCTTAGGGTCATGAGTTCAAGCCCTGTGTTGGGTTCTGGGCTGAGCGTGAAGCCTACTTTAAAAAAAGTATTTCCAGGGAGATAGATTAATAAATTTATTTTAAAAATAAATAAAGGGCTCCTGGTGGCTCAGTCTGTTAAGCATCTGGCTCTTGATTTTAGCTCAGGTCATGATTTCATTGTTCCTGAGATCGAGCCCTGCATCAGGCTCGACACTGATGGTGCGGAGCCTACTTGGGATTCTCTTTTTCTTCTCTCTGCCCCTCCCCCACACTCTCTCCCTGTCTCTCAAAATAAATAAATAAACATTTAAAAATAAATAAGTAAAATAAAAGTTAAAGTGGGTTTTCTCAATCTCAGCATCATTAACATTTTGGACCAGAACATTGTTTCCTATGGGGGGTTGTCCTATGCACTGAAGGATGTTTAGCAACATCCCGGACCTCTACTCACTACCTACCAATAGCACCCCCTCCCTGAGTTGTTGACAATAAAAAATGTCTCCAGACATTGCCAAATGACCCCTGAATAACAAAATTGTTTCTGATTGATGTCCACTAGGTTAAAGGATAATAAAGCTTTATTTTAATGCCTTTTCTTTACATAGCTAACTCCTAAAGCACAGGATTCCATCCACTACATTTTCTTCTTCTTCTTCTTCTTCTTCTTTAATATTTACTTATTTTTGAGAGAGATAGAGAGAGAGAGGTGGGGGAATAGGCAGAGAGAAAGGCAGACAGAGGATCTGAAGCAGGCTCTGTACTGACAGCACACAGGATGCGGGGCTTGAACTCACAAACCACGAGATCATGACCTCCTTCAAAATCTGACACTTAACCAACTGAGCCACCCAGGCGCCCCTCCATTGCCTATATTTTCTATAAATTTCGACATACTACAGATCAAAGCCAAATAGAGTTAATTTTCAGTAAAAAAAAAAAAAAAAAGCATATGGAATGACACGGATGTGTTAATTGCCCCTGGTTTCCATCAATATCACATCTCAAACCACTGTGCTTATCAAGAGAAAGCAATAACAGTCCATTTTTCTACTAGAAAGTTTCTAGGTTTAATTCTTTCCAAACATCCTGTTTTGTATGCTAGACTATAAGGCTGAGTTCTTATCATATGTATGGCATTTGGTTCCCAACCAGAGGCAATTTTGTCCCCGAGGGAACATTTGGCAATGTTTAGAGACATTTTTTTGCTTGTCACGAGTTGGGGAGGGCATGCTATTGGCATCTGGTGGGTAGAGGCCCAAGGATGCTGCTAAACATCCTGTAGTGCACAGGACGGTCCCACAACAGAGTCATCTAGTCTGGCTTGTCAGAACATCGTCAGTGCTGACAAGAAACTCTGCTGTATGGGAAGAACGACGCACTGTGCCTTTTCTTGGCTATGCGGGCTTTTTCTTCGGAAAACCGAATCAAGTCTCTGTTCTTTCTCGCAGCTGCTCATGGCACAAGTTCCTAAGATGCATGCTAACGATCTTTCCCTTCCTGGAGTGGATGTGTTTGTACCGATTCAAGGATTGGCTTCTCGGAGACCTACTTGCCGGTATAAGTGTTGGCCTTGTGCAAGTTCCCCAAGGTAAGGAAGATACAAAGCCTTTTCACCCACAACCTATCAGGCCTTGTCTGCTTACCCAGATTAAACAATTTGCTAGGTGAATAGAAAAAAAAAAAAAATAGGTGAGTTCCACTCACATTATTATCATTTCTTCCCTTACCAGCCAGATTTCTAACTCTTCCAGCATGGTTTCAAAAGACTCAGTTTAGAGCTATAAATACCTTCCAGAGTATTTGCAATGCCCATCCAATGGTCATTTTTTGGTTTGGTTTGGTTTTGTTTTTTTGGTTTTTTTGCTTGACTAGTTATTTCATGTTCACACAGCTACAATAGACCTCAGTGGGCATTAGTTTTTCTTAAGAAGGTGGAGGGTAAGTATGGGAGCTATCTGGGTTTTAGGAGCCTCGTCTCCCAAATAGAACCAACATCTCTTGTCATTCTCTTATCTGTTGCTTCCAGAGTCCCACAAATGGCATGCCCCATTACAAGAGTTATTGTGCTCCAAGAAGCCCAAAGCTAGGGATTCCCACTGGGTATTTATTGTTCCGGACCAGTCTTCTTGGTCCAGGCATAGTAGACTAATTGGGCTCATCTTTACCGTAACCAGCATTAGCTGGGAACACAGCTGACATTCCACCATTACCAGGTTTCCAAAGAAACAACTGGAAAGTGAACCCAACATCAAATTTATCCACAGAGAAAGTGAAAAGATTGTATTCATTCTTTACTCAGAGTACCACGCAATTCCCTACGTAGTATTGTTCAAATACTATTTCTCTATTTTTCTGGAGCCAGCCAGGTGGGATTGAATCCTGTGATCATACAGGTTGTGCAAAGCACAAAGAGGCCAAGCAAAGGAGCAAGTGGTAGGTACCGGACATCCAAATGTGGCACGAGGCTGATCATTGAAGAAAAGGGATCCCTTTTAATTAAAAAAAATTTTGTTTAACATTTACTTGTTTTTGAGAGACAGAGCATGAGCAGGGGAGGGGCAGAGAGAGAGGGAGACACAGAATCCGAAGCAGGCTCCAGGCTCTGAGCTATCAGCACAGAGCTTGACACAGGGTTCGAACCCACGAACCGTGAGATCATGACCTGACCTGAGCTGAAGTCTGACGCTTAACTGACTGAGCCACCCAGGTGCCCCCCAAAGGGATCCCTTTTTAAATAATTAATTACCCTGCAGTAAAATTGACTTTTTTCCTTTTGGTGTTCAGTTCTATAAATTTAAACACATGTATGGATTTCTGTAACTACCACCACAGTGAAGATCCAGAACAGTTCCATCAGCCCCCAAATGCTCTTATGCCACCTCTTTTAGTCACATCCTCCCCTGGCAACCACTAATCTGTTCTCTATCACCATAGTTTTGCCTTTTTGAGAATATCATGTAAATGGATTCATGCAGTATATAACTCTCAAAGGCTGGCTTCTTGAATTCACCATGATGTCTTTGAAATTGATGCAAACCGTAATATGCATCAATAGCTTGTTTCTTTTCATTGCTGAGTAATAATCCATAGGAATGGCTGGACTGAGTAACAGTCCATAGGATGGTTTGTTTATTTATTCACTTATTGATAGATATTTTGTTTCCAGTTTTTGGTTGTCAAAAATAAAGTTGCCATGGACATTCAGGTACAGGTGGTTTTTTAAAAATGTTTACTTATTTATTTTGTGGGGGGCGGGGGAAGGAGCAGAGAGAGAGAATCAGAGAATCCCAAGCATGCTCCATGCTGTCAGCACAGAGGCTGACTAGGAGCTCAGTCTCACGAACCGAGATCATGACCTGAGCCGACATCAAGAAACTGATGCTTAACTGACTAAGCCATCCAGGCACCCCCGGTACAGGTTTTTATGTAAACATAGCTCTCATCTCTCTAAGGTGATATGGTTGGCCATGTGGTAGGTGTGTGTTTAACTTTATAAGAAACTGCCAGTCTATGTACCTGAGTGGCTGTACCTGCCCTTTTACATTCCGACCAGCAAGGTATGAGAATTCTAGTTCCTCCACACCCTTCTTTTTATATTGTCTGTATTTTTTATTTATTTCCACCACCACAAGGATCCCTCATGTTGCCCTTTATTTTTAAGGTTGGTTTTTTTTGTTTTGGTTTTTGTTTTATTTTTTGAGAGAGAGAGACTGCGAGCAGGGGAGAGGGGCAAAGGGAGAGGGAGAGAGAGAGAGAGAAAGACTCTTAAGCAGGCTCTGAGCTCAGTGCAGAGCCCAATGCAAGGCCCGATCCTACAACCTTGGGATCATGACCCCGGGCCAAAATCAATTGTCAGATGCTCAACCAACTGAGCCATCCAGGCGCCCCTCATGTTTCCCTTCTGTAGTTACGCCCACTTACCCCTTGCCCCCATCCCCTCCTTAACCCTGGAAACCACTAAACTGTTCTTTTCTAGAGTGTTGTCATTTTGAGAAAGTTACATAAATAGGGTCATATAGTATGTAACTCTTTGAGATTGCCTTCCCCCTCCCCCCATCTTAATTTTCTGGAGATTCATCTAGGTTGTTGTATGTATCAATAGTTTATTCCTTTTTTTAAATTGCTGAGTAGTATTCCATGGTATGGATGCATCACAGTTTATTTAAAAATTTTTAATGTTTACTTATTTTTGATAGAGAGAGACAGAGTGTGAGGGTGGGAGGGACAGAGAGAAAGGGAGACACAGAATCCGTAGCAGGCTCCAGGCTCTGAGCTGTCAGACACAGAGCTTGATGCAGGGCTGGAACCCACAAACTGTGGATCATGGCCTGAGCCAAAGTTGGACACTTAACTGATGAGCCACCCAGGCACCCCACACCACATCTTATTTAAACATTTACCCTTAAAGTACATCTGGATCATTTTCAAGTTTTGGCTATTACAAATGTAGCTGCTATGAAACATTTGTGTGTAGGTTAATGAACACAGTCTTCTTTTCTCTGGGATAATCATCCAGGAGCACAATTATGGGATTGTACGGTAGTTACAGGTTTAGAGTTTTAAGTAATTGCCAAGCTATTTTCTAGAATGGTTGTATCATTTTATGTTCCTACCAGCAATCTCTGATACAGTTGCTCTGCATGCCCACTAGCATCTGTCACTACTTTTTATTTTAGCCATTTTATATGGATGCGGTGAGGTCTCTTGTGGTTTCAGTTTGCATTTCCCTAATGGCCAATGATGTTTAACATCTTTTCATATGCTAATTTACTCACCTAAATATTTTAATGAAATGACTCTTGTCTTTTGCTCATGTTCTAATTGGATTGTTTGCATTTTCACTGTTGAGTTTCAAGAGTTATTTATAGTCTAGATACTAGTCCTTTGTCTTTTGTGTTTTGGAGATAAAATCTCCAATCTGTAGCCTGTCTTTTCAGAGTATTTACAGAGCAAAATTCTCGATTTTGATAAGGGCTAGTTTTTAGTATTTTTTCTTGTAGCCATTAAAAGAGGTATGTAGTGAGATCTCATTGTGGTTTTAATTTGTATTTCCCTAATGGCCGATGGGGTTGAACATCTTTTCATGTTCGTATTCACCATCCTCATAATCTCTTCGGTGAAGTGCCTGTTCAAGTCCTTTGCCCATTTTTTAATTCAAAAAAAAAAATTCTCTTTTCTTATTGTTAATTTATGAGATTTCTTTATGTATTCTAGATACCAATCTTTTGTCATACATACAGTTTGCAAATAGTTTTCCTCAGTGTGTAGCTTATCTTTTTTTTCTCTTGAGAGTGTCTTTGACAGGACAAAAGGTTTTAATTTTAATAAAGCCAGTTTATCCATTTTTTTTCCTTTTATGGATTGTGAATTTCCTACTGTATGTAAGAACTTTACACCTAATCCCCGGGTCACAAAGATTTTCTTTTATGTTTTTTCTTTTTTTTTTTTTTAATTTTTTTTTAACGTTTATTTATTTTTGAGACAGAGAGAGACACAGCATGAATGGGGGAGGGGCAGAGAGAGAGGGAGACAAAGAATCGGAAGCAGGCTCCAGGCTCTGAGCCATCACCCCAGAGCACGACGCGGGGCTCGAACTCGCAGACCACGAGATCATGACCTGAGCTGAAGTTGGACGCTTAACCGACTGAGCCACCCAGGCGCCCCTATGTTTTTTTCTAAAAGACTTATAGCTTTATGTTTTACATTTAGATCCATGATCCATTTTGAGTTAATCTTTACATAAAGTGTGAAGTTTAGGTCAAGCTTTATTTTTTGTTGTGTTTTCAACATGATTTTTAAAGACTATCCTTAATTGAATTGTTTTTGCACTTTTGTCAAAGATCAAAGAGCCATATTTTTGTATGTCTATTTCTGGACTTTCTATTCTGTCCCATTGATCTACTTGTCTATCCCTTTACCAATATCATGTCTTGATTATTCTATCTTTATAATGAGTCTTAAAATTGGATAGTGTGATCCTTCCAATTTTGTTCTTTTTCAAAGCTGTTTTAGCTATTCTATATAACTTTTAGAATCAGCTTGTTTAACCTACCAAAAAACCCTATGGAGATTTTGATAGCTGCTGCATTAAGTCCATAGATCACTTTGGGGATAATTGATGTCTTTATTATATTGAGTTTCCAGTTCATGATCACAGTATGTCTCTCCATTTACTTTCGTTTTCCTTGATTTCTTTCATTAGCATTTGGAGTTTTCAGCATACAGATCCTGCCTATTTGCTGTTAGAATTAGACCTGAGTGTTTCATTTTGGAGATACTCTGTGTGGCAATTAAAACATGTTTGGTTTCCAATTATTCATTGTTTGCATATAGAAATACAATTGATTTGTCTATTCACCTTGTATCCTGTAACTCATTTATTAGTTCCAAGAATCTTTTGTAGATTCCTTGGGATTTACTACATTGATAATCATGTCCTCTGTAAATAGGGACAGTTGTGTTTCTTTCTAATCTGAATGGCTTTTATGACTTTCTCTTGCTTATTGTACTGACTAAGACTTACATGTACTCTGTGTTGAATAAGAGAGGTGAGAATAGATATTTTTGACATGTTGCTGATCTTCGGACGGAAAACATTCAATCTCTCACCATTAAGTATGATGTTAGCTGTAGGATTTTTGTAGATGCCCTTTATTAGGTGGAGGAACTTTCCATTCTATTCTAGTTCACTGAGAATTTTTATCATGAGTGGATGTTGTATTTTGTCAAATGCTTTTTCTGCATTATTGATATGACCATGTGATTTTTCTCTTTAGACCATTAATATGGTAGATTACATTGATATTTAAATATTGAATTAGCCTTGCATTCCTGCAATAAAGGAGTACCTTTTCAAATTTCTATGTGGCGGCTATAAACCAAAATGATCCATTCATATGAGTACCTTCACTTCCAGGAAAATATCAAAAAGTCTCTAGAGCATTCCTATGGGGCTGCAATGAGAGACCTGAACTCTTGGTACTGATTCTTTAGCTGTGAGCCTTCTACCCACTGTCACTTATGAAAGGTCCTTTATTTATGGTCAAAGTTATGGACATCTCATTGCTAAATTACCAAATCATCAGTGTAATTTCATACCAAAAGGCATTAGGACATATAAGTATACCTAGTACCCAGCACAGTATTTAGCACATAGTGGGTACTCAAGATCTTTGTGGAATAATAATGATGACATTACTATATAAATGCATGAATCTGAGCAACTCTTGCTAACTGGCTGAGAGATTGTGTATTATTTTAAGTAGTGTGAATAATGGAATAATCTGTAGTGTAAATAATTCAAAAGTTTTACTTACATTTGAATAGGTAGTACCTGACATTTAATAATTTTCTCAAAAGAAACAAAAGTACTACACGGTGAAGAACTTATTTAAAAAGTGCTAGGGGTGCCTGGCTGGCTCAGTTGGTAGAGCATGTGACTCTTGATCTTGGGGTTGTTTGAGCCCCGTGTTAGGTGTAGAGATTACTTAAAAATAAAATCTTTTAGGGGGCACCTAGGTGGCCCACTTGGTTAAGTGTCCGACTCTTGAGTTCAGCTCAGGTTATGATCTCACAGTTTGTGGGTTCGAGCCCCATGTCGGGCTCTGTGCTGACAGTGCAGATCTTGCTTGGGATTCTCTCCCCCTCTCTCTGCTCCTTCCTTGCTTGTACTGTCTCTCAAAATAAATAAATACACTTAAAAAAATAAAATCTTTTAAAAAATTAAATAGATAGATAGATAAAAACTGCTAGATCTTCCTCATAGTAGAATTCCAATTTATAAATGTAAAAGAAAATACAAAATCACCATTAGGGAAACACCACAGTAATAATTGTCATGATAAAATCCACTAACTGATGTTAAAATTAGTGGGTGAAAGTTTGCAAACTATGTAGAGATTTGCATAGTTTCAAAGTATCTTCCTAAAGATATTTGTTAACTACTCCACTACTCTACATTAGAGAATCTGGGAGAAACAACTTGAAACAACCAATGCTATATCACCAACAGTAAGGCATTTAGAGATCATGAATCCTAAGAAGGACACAACAGATGAGGTCTGTAGCATTCTCACCCAAAATGTGTAACCTTAGTACACTCATGAGGAAACCTAAGACTACCCCGCAATGAGAGGCATTTGACAAAATAACTGATCTATTAATACTCTTTCAAAGCGTCAAAGTCCAGAAAGACAAAGCCTGAGGAACTATTACAGATTGCAGGGTAAGGAGAAATAACAACTAAATAGAATGTGGGACTCTGGATAGAGTCGTGGAACAGAAAAAGGAAATTAGTGAGAAAACGGTGATGAGATTCAAATTAAGTCTTTAGTTAATTTGTCATGTTAATTCCCTGATTCTGATAATTATACCAAGACTATAAAAAATATTAACATTGGGGCGCCTGGGTGGCGCAGTCGGTTAAGCGTCCGACTTCAGCCAGGTCACGATCTCGCAGTCCGGGAGTTCGAGCCCCGCGTCGGGCTCTGGGCTGATGGCTGGGAGCCTGGAGCCTGTTTCCGATTCTGTGTCTCCCTCTCTCTCTGCCCCTCCCCCGTTCATGCTGTGTCTCTCTCTGTCCCAAAAATAAATAAACGTTGAAAAAAAAAATTTTTTTTTAATAAATAAATAAAAAATAAAAAATATTAACAACAAGAGATGCTAGGTAAGGGATATATGGAAACTCCCTATTATTTTTGTAACTTTTCTGTAAGTCTAAAACTAGCTCAAAATTTAAAAAAATGTTAAAGTGTTGGAAAGTTTGGAAACTTGGTTTCCCTGTATTTCTCCACAGCCTAAGCTTACCTGAGACTAGATCACTTAGTTCTCAGGCACTTACCAAGTAATCCTCTAACTTCCTTGTATTGGTAAATTATTTGAAACCCTACATTTCAAAAGGCTTTCTCTTTATGCTATATGTTGCTTATCAAGAGTAAATAGGAGCTATTCAACATTATACTGGAATTCATGGTGTATTAAAGTAGGAAAAAGAAATATAAGGTGTAAGGATTGTAAAGGAAGAAATAAAACTTCATTATTCATAGATGGTAATTTTTAATGAAGAAAACAATCTACAAATAAATTAATAGAATTAATGAGATTTTGTCAAGGTTGCTGGATACAAGATCAGCATTTAAAAATCAATTCTATTCCTATATACCCGCAGGAAACAAGAAGTGAAATTTTTAAAAAGATGCCATTTACCAAAGCATAATAAATATGAAGTAAATTATAATGAAACTAAGAAAAGAAGTGTAATACCCATTTAGAGAAATTATACAACTTTACCGAGTAATATTAATTAATTAAGTTAATGGAAATTAATTGAAATATAGCATGTTCATGGGTTAGAAGATTGAATATTTAGGTGTGCCTGGGTGGGTCAGTTGGTTAAGTGTCTGACTTTGGCTCAGGTCATGATCTCACTGCTCATGAGTTTGAGCCCTGCATTGGGCTCTGTGCTGACAGCTTGGAGCCTGGAGCCGGCTTCAGATTCTGTCTCAATCTCTCTGCCCCTCCCCTGCTCACGCTCTGTCTGTCTGTCTCTGTTTCTCAAATATAAAATAAAACATAAAAAAAAGAAGACTCAATATTTAAAGATCTCAGCTCTCTCAAAATAAGTTTTATAGATTCATTATAATTTTAATGTAAATCCATTTTTTAATGGACCATTTTAAGAAGATTCTAAGATGTATATGTAAATGCAAAAGCCAAGAATGGTCAAATTCTTTGGAGAAAAGCAACATGGGAGGACTTGCTCCTCCAATTATCAAGACTTAATATAAAGTTATAATATTTAAGGTAATGTTCATTAAAAGTGGACAGAATAAACAAACACTCATATATGCATATACTGGAATACACAGAAGAAACATGGGCAGTCTCAAGCAACTCACCCCAACATGGAAGTCTCTCAAATACATAATACGGAGCAAAAGAGCAGAAATAAAAATTGTATTCAGTGTAACTCCATCTGTACACTAGTGGTAAAACTATAAAGAAAAGCAAAGAAAGTATTGTCACAAAAATCAAAATAATGAATACTTTTGTGGGGATAGATGGAATTGTAATCAAATACTGGGGTGGTGATAACAAAGGTGTTTGTTTTATAAGTATTTATTCAGCTCAACATCTGTTTTAATGCACTTTATGTATGTGCATTATATTTCACAATAAAAATAGGCCATTACTAACACCAAAATTATTACTAAACTAATTACTACAAGATAGTAAGGCTGTGGTATTGCAGAAATAGACTATTAGACCAATGGAACAGAAAAGACACACACATATATATTAGCTTATATCAGATGTGTCGCTATAGAAAAATACTTTTTAAATTATTTATTTATTTATTTATTTATTTATTTAGAGAACCTCAAGCAGGCTCAATAACATCAATGCAGAGGCCGATGGAGGGGCTAGAACTCATGAACCATGAGATCATGACCTGATCTGAAACCAAGAGTCAGGCACCTAACTGACCGAGCCACCCAGGTGCCCCTAGAAATAAACTTTTTGATGAATGATACGAAACAACCTGATACTTATATGAAAAAACAATTTTTAGATCTCTACTCCATGCCATATACAAAAACCTCCTCCTGGTACATTAAAGACCTAAATGTGAAAGGTAAAATAATAAAGAATTTTTTAGAATTATTTAGGAGGATGTCTTCACGATCTTGAAGCAGAAAATAATTTCTTAAACAAGATATAAGAAGCACTCACCTGAAAGGAAAAGATTAATAAATTAATAAATAATAAATAAATAAATAAATAAATAATAAATTAATAAGTAATAAATTAATAAGTAAAAGTGTTGTTCATTCAAAGATACATAAAGATTGAAAAGCAAACCACAGAATCAGAGAGATATTTGTTACACATACACCCAACAAAGGATTCAAATCTGTAATAGATATACTCCCACATATCTGTAAGGAAACAACGCAATGAGATTGATCAATATTATTGACAACCCATGTAGTGAAAAGTGAAATTTAAATGAGTTACATGCTAACTCATACACACTGAAATTTAAAATCTGACAGTATCATATGCTAACACAGATGCAGTTGATGGGAACTGTCACACAATGCTGGTGGGAGTGTAAATTATAAAGCCATTTGGAAAACAGCTTGGCTTTTTTAAAATGTTTATTTATTTTGAGAGAGTCAGAGAGAGAGAGAGAGAGAGAGGAGTGGGACAGGAGCAGAGAGAGTGAGAGGGAGAGAGAGAGAATTCCAAGCAGGCTCCATGCTGTCAGCACAGAGCCTGACATGGGGCTCGATCTCAAGAACCATGAGATCATGACCTGAGTAGAGATCAGGAGTTGGACGCTTAACTGGCTGAGCCACCCAGGTGCCCAGCAAATGCTTTTTTTTAAAGATCACCGCAAAACCCACCATATCTTTGGCTTATGGTTTCTCACGTGGTTGTAGTCAAGCTGTCAGTCATCTCAAGGCTCTACTGAGGCTGGAGGATCAGCCTTCAGGCTCCCTCATGTGCTTCTCACCTTGAGGGCCTCTCCATCAGTGCTTGAGTATCCTCACATCATGACAGCTGGCAGGGCCGACGACATGCAGAACCCCTAGTTCAAAAATTATTCAGAATTTCAAAATAGTCATAGAGTATTAAGCCAAGTGTGGAGCCTTCTGAGCCCGTGTAATTGCATTCGTCACACCCCTTTGAAGCCAAGTCTGGCAACTGGTGACCTGGATGAAAGAGACAGAGAGTCAGAGAGCAACCAAGACAGAGGCCACAGTCTTCTTGCAACCTACTCTCAGAAGTGACACCTACCATTTTTGTTGTAGTCTGTTTATTAGATGTAAGTTACTAGGTCCATCTCACACTGAGGGGGTGGGGGTCACACAAAAAGCATGGATACCAATGAGCAAATCATCTTAAGGGCTGTCTACTGCAACAACTATTTATGAGATAAGCAGGGAAATTTGAACACTGACTATTATTAATTGCTTAGGTATAATGATGGTATTGTAATTAAATTAAAAGAGGGTTTGCTTTTGGGGCACCTAGCTGGCTCAGTCAGTAAGAGCATGAGACTCTTGATCTCAGGGTCATGAGTTTGAGTTCCTTGTTGGGCATAAAGATTACTTTAAAAAAAAAAGAGGGTTTTCTTTTAAAGATATATACTGAAATATCTGCAGATGACATAATTTGATGTCTTGGATTTGCTTCAAACTAATAAGGAGTGGGAGAGGAGTGAGGGAATAGAGGAAACAAGACTGGCCATGAGATGACCACTGTTGAAGCCGGTGATGGGTACATGGGAGTTTATTATACTCTATTTTTGTATGTGTTTGACCTTCTACACACACACACACACACACACACACACACACACACACACACACACAGAGCCTTGTTTTGTCTAAGACACTGAATCAGCTCACTAAACTCATAACTGAATTCAGATGAGCACACCGTATGATGTAAGTTGAAGACAGGCCCTTAGGGCAGGAGCTGTGGGCTTGAGACACCAAAGGATGCCACCATGCATGTTAATCCATTTGCTTCAAAACTTCCGAATTCTCATCGTGCTTCTTAAAAAAGTAGGGGCACCTGGGTGGCTCAGTCGATTAAGTGTCCAACGTCAGCTCAGGTCATGATCTTGTGGTTCGTGGGTTCAAGCTCCATGTCAGGCTCTCTGCTGTCAGTGCAAAGCCCACTTCGATTCCTCTGTCCCCCTCTCTCTCTACCCGTCCCCCACTCTGAAAAATAAATAAACTTTAAAAAAAGAAAAGAAAAGAAAGTAAGTATAGAAGAAGGAGCTGAAAGAAGAGACGGGAGTGATTGGCATATGGAAGAGAGACAACACATACCAAATTGGAATCATGTCAGTTAAGTGGGATCCTTGCCTCGCTCTCCAGCTTTATTTCCAGTCCTAGAGGATTCCCAGGGTCTTCTGCTAACTAGACTAGGGGTGGAATGGGGCTGCTTCTGAGCTGTTGGAATTAGAGGTCTTATTGTTATGATGTCTGTTTTCCATGATTAGCATGAAGACCTTGAAGTGAAGGGTGTTTAAGCCTCTGATTTAGAATTGAGGGGTAAAAAGCATATAGTAGAAGTAGAAGCTAGGAATCAAAGGAGATAATAAAGGTGCTAATTAAGAGCCGTATATCCAGAGATATTGTTCCCACACTCTGTCAGCTACATACTGGATTGTTTTTATTTTAAATATTCTTTACAGTTTTTATTCAGGGTGGCTTTTAAAAGCCAGCCTACCTTTTCTTACTTAAATTATCTTGTTTTTCAGCCCTGACGTTTAGTTTGCTGGCAAGGCAGCTGATTCCTCCTCTCAATGTCTGTTACGCAACTTTCTGTTCTTCAGTAATTTATGTCATTTTTGGATCGTGTCATCAAATGTCCATTGGTGAGTTCAGCACTGGAACCACAGGAGGTGGATAGAGTCTCTGTCTTAATCATTTCCTTATTGCCAAGAACCCAAATTAAAACTATATTTCAGGTACAAAAAAATGGAGGCAGAAGATGGGCATTCTATCCATTTCAGTGTTCAGATTTTAGAGACTGAACACTTCCAGTGTGTCATTATTAATGCCACCTCCAGACAAATCGGCTGGCGAGCTGTTTCCCAAAGGAATTAAGTGGCAGGAGGTACTTCCCTTGGTGAAATTACCACACGATTGAAATCTGCCTGCCCTCAACCTGGAAGATTCAGAGGCAATTTTGCCAGCATTCCTAGAGTGCATCTATCTTTCATCTGGACCTGTAATAACCAAAGTCCGTGGCCTACTTTTTAATAGTTGTGTTAGCTTATAATTTACAGTAAGAAAATGCTGCCACAGTAATCAAAGCATTCAAATTCAAGGATAAGCAGGTCCCTTCCCTGAGTCAAAAGTCCGTCTCCTAATTTATATTTAGAAATAATTGTTACAGGCACCACACTGGTTGAAGGTCATAGAAGCAGCACATTTTCTTCACCTAGGTAAACTGGCATAGAAATCAAATACAAAACGCCCAATAATGTTGGAAGGGCATTGCCAACAGCTGCTTAGTGAAGTGCCTTTTCCTGACCTTCCCCACTGAACAACTGACCACCCAGGCAACCTTGACCATTTTGACTGACACACTTTTTCTCCGGATGTGTTTATATATTCAGGCTGATTACCATCCCATTATCCTACATGCAGAGTGCTACCCTGCCTTTTTTAAGGACAATATCCCACGTCTTTACTAAAATCCATTATGTGTTAATTTTACATTTGGACACTGAGAGGACACTTTTATTGCCATATTCCCAGGCTCCTGGGGCACACTGCAATCATTTCCAAATACAGATAATAAGGCACTTAGAGTTTTATTTCTGTTAGGTAGTTTAAAGGTAAGATTTGCCTTTGTTCCCATATGTCGATGTGAGGACTAAATGAAATTATGTTTGAAACAGGTTAAGCTCAGTGTCACTTTGCACCTAGTAAATCCTTCATAAGTGTTAGGTGTTATTTTTTTCTTATTATTATTATTGATTAGCTTTGTTTTCTGATCCTCTCACCACCATCTCACTTTTTACTGTCTCTAAGACCAGGTAAAGTGGCTGAGCCTGATATGCAATTTCCCCTTGATCCCACTCCATATGCCCACATTGCAGAGAGGGTAATATGTAGACACCAAGATCTAAATGCTAGGAGTTGGTCACAGCATGTGGAACCAGAGTTCTTTCCTCTGCTCTTTCTTACTTCTCAGTGGCCACTTTCAAAAGAGAAAAGTTCTTGAGATCAGAGGCAAAACAACATCAGACCATACCTTCCTTCTGTCCACTATGTCAGTTTACCTGCATTTAAAACTTCAGTGGGGCGCCTGGGTGGCTTAGTCGGTAGAGGGTCCAACTCAGGTTCAAGTCATGATCTCGCAATCCATGAGTTCAAGCCCCATGTTGGGCTCTGTGCTGACAGCTCAGAACCTGGAGCCTGCTTCGGATTCTGTGTCTCCCTCTCTCTCTGCCCCTTCCCTGCTCACAGTCTCTCTCTCTCTCTCTTAAAAAATAAACACTAAAAATTTTTGTTTTAAACTTCTCTTTTCTGCCTAAACACCTTCTTTCATAGGTTCCTACTTCCTTGTGAGTGCTCTGATGATCAATGTCCTGAGATTGTACCCGTTCAACAGTGGCCACCTGATTCTGGGGGCTTTCATCAAGGATGACTTTTCTAAGCCCTCCTTCTTTGAGGACTATAACAGATCCTTGAGTGTGGTGGCATCCACAACTTTTCTGACTGGGATTATTCAGGTAGGATCTGAGTCTCTGAACCCCTGAAATAAACAAAGGAGCTACAAACAGACCTCTTCCTTTTGTTGGTCCTGTTATCCATTGTGATATATGTGGAACTTTAGTGATTTATTTGGGGGAAGCCTATGGGATGTGTAGATACACTCTCCTCAGTGACGAAAATTCTTTCTCCTCCACCCACCACTGATTCAGGATGAGATACTGAACAGTCTCATCAGTCCCTTCCATAAAGCTAAAGAAGGGCTCCAGGGACTATGGTCTAGAGTTCTATTCATGATTTCACGTTTAAAAAAAAATTCTTTTGGGGTGCTTAGGTGGCTCAGTCGGTTGAGCGTCTGACTTCAGCTCAGGTCATGATCTTGCGGCTTGTGGGTTTGAGCCCTGCATCAGGCTCTGTGCTGACAGCTTGGAGCCTGGAGCCTGCTTCAGATTCTGTGTCTCCCTGTCTCTCTGCTCCTCCCCTGTTCATGTTCTGTCTGTCTGTTTGTCTCTCTCTCAAAAATAAATAAACATTAAAAAAAATTTTTTTTTTAATTCTTTGTATTTTTTCAACAAGAATAGCACTTGTAGGCTTACATACTATATCTTGGGTTAAGTAAGCATTAGAGTCAGACCTGGAGTTCTTTTCTTCAATGACAGAAGCACAGTTAAAGGACAATAATATCAATGACTTATTAAAATATCAAAACTTATTTTTGGCATGTCTTTGATTCTCTGTGAGAATTGACCATCTAAAGCTTCATCCATTGACCTAAAGTCACATATGCTAGCTTTATTTTTCTTTCTTCTCAACCAATCAATCCTCTCTCTAGCTAATTTTTGCTGATCTCTCCTGACACCATCTTTTATTAGGTAAGGATTTATTGGGAACCTACATCAGGCTACCAGAGTGAGCTGACTCCGACCGACCCTGATACCAGCTATATAACTTACCTAAATCACCTTACCTTTATCAGCCTTGGTTTCCTCGTGTATAAAATGGAAATAATAACATTTTCAGGACTCTTAGGATTAAATGAGAAAATACATGTAAAGCACTCAGCTCAGAGCCTGTCACATAGTAAGCATCAATATGTTATAATTACTGGGCACAGAAATATGAATTTGGTACTTTGACAGAGATCAAAAATAAAAAAGTAAATATAATTCCTGTGGTTAAAAAATTCGGTCTTGTAAGAGAAGACAAAATAATGGGCAGTCAGCACCCTCAAAAATAAACATTAAAACTCATTTGTTTTTGAGTCAGTACCTCAAAAATAAATAAACATTTAAAAAAAATTTCTTTTAATTGGGGCACCTGGGTGGCTCAATTGGTTGAGCGTCTGACTTCGGCTCAGGTCATGATCTCGCAGTCCGTGAGTTCAAGCCCCGCGTCGGGCTCTGTGCTGACAGCTCAGAGCCTGGAGCCTGCTTCAGATTCTGTATCTCCCTCTTTCTCCACCCCTCCCCTGCTCGCGTCTGTCTCTCTCTCTCTCTCTGTCTCAAAAATAAATAAACATTAAAAAAATTTTTAATAAAGGAGGAGACATTCCATTTCCAGGAAGATGAAATCGATATACTTTTCCCTATTCCTCCTGCTAAGTACAACTAAGAACCTTGGAACATTATACTAATAAAGCAAACATAAGAACACTCTGAAAAGTGGAGAGAAGAGGGCAAACTGACTCAGAACCACCGGACCCAAGGAACAACACAGTGATGAATTCCCTGGGCCTTCTTTTTGCCTTGTATATTTCAGACTTGGTGCTGAAGAAGCCAGAAACCCAAAATGCTAAGAGGTGAAGACAAAGAAAAATAGGAAGAGAAAAAAAAAAAAAAGCCCTAACAGATGTCTGTTCTTTATAGCCACAGCACCAAGAAGAGGCTAGCAAGACTGAAAAGTTATTTTACATAATAACTACGATACTCCAGACAAACACCAAGAAAAAACAAAACAAAACTGTGGTATCAGCCCCCTTATACCAGCAAAGGCCAACTGAAGAGCCCAGACCATATCACTCTTACCCACCTGTAATAAGGTGCCCACCCACTCCCAACTGGGGGTTGTCAGAGAAGGCCAAATAGGGAGTCAACACTTGCACTCCCATTGGGCAGTAATGAGACACTCTTTCCACCCTTTGCTGGGGTGGTGTCAGAGATGGCCTCATAGAGGGGACAACCCTCTCTGCTGCAGTGTCCATGGAGGCCAAGTGGGAAGAAGTAAAGACATTCCTGTCTCTTCCAGCCAGGATAATATGAGCAGAGGGCTAGTGGGGAGCCAGAACTCCCACCCCTGCCCGACAATAATGAGGAGTCCCCACTGCCTCAGCAGTCAGTGGAAACTGAGGGGAGAACCTGGGCTTCTACATCTATAGGCAGTAACAAGATGGTACCTGCCCCTTCCCCTGCCAGCACTTTGTCAAAATAATCTAGCTAAAACAGAATATTTAAATAAGATCTAGCATCTTCTAGCACAGTGCCCAAAATGTCTACAATTGAACTGAAAATTACTTGTCATATCAAGAACCAGGAAAATCTCAACTTGAACGAAAAAAGACAGTGAAAAGATGCCAATACTATGATGACAGAGATGTTAGAATCCTCTGGCAAAGATTTTAAAGCAGCCATCCTAAACATGCTTCAGTGAGCAATAATGAACATTCCTGAAACAAGTGAGAAAATAGAAACTCTCAGCAAATAAACAAAGTGTGAAGAAGCAAATGGAAATTTTAGAGCTGAGAAATACAATAACCAAAATTCAAAATGGAAAAAATGGACTCAATAGGAGGATAGAGGAGACAGAGGAAAGAATGAATGAATTCAAAGAAAGAGCAATAGAAATCATCCAACCTGTACAACCGAGAGAAAGTAGACAGGAAAAAGAAATGAACAAAACCTCAGAGGCAGGTAGGGTGATAAGGATATACCTAATATACCTAATATTGGTATCACAAGAGTCCCAGAAAGAGAGGAGAAAAAAGATGGGGCTGAATTACTTGAAGAAATAACAGCTGAAAACTCCTGAAATTCGGCAAAAGACATAATCCTACAGATTCAAAAAGCTGAGAAATTTTCAAAAACTAAATCCATAGAAATACACACTAAGACGAATCATAGTCAATATTCAGAAAACTAAAGACAATGAAAACAATCTTGAAAGCAGTGAGAGAAACACTTTACCTATGGGTAGGGGGGTGGACAACTCATATGACAGCAGATTTCTTATCCATAGAGTCCAGAAGGAAGTTGCACAATATTTTCCATTTGCTGAAGAAAAGAACTGTCAATCCAAAATCCTATACCCAGTGAAAATATCCTTCAAGAATAACAGGGAAATCAAGACATTCTCAGATGAAGAAAAACTAAGAGAATTTGCTACCAGCAGACCTACCCTAAGAGAAAGGCTAAAGAAAGTTCTCTAAACAGAAAGGAAATGATAAAAGAAAGAATCTTGGAACCACTGGAAGGAAGAAAGAACAATGGAAAGAGTAAAAATATGGATGAATATGATAGATTTTCCTTGTCCTCCTGTGCTTTCTAAATTATGTTTGATGGTTGAGGCGAAATTACAACACTGATGTGATTCAAAATGTAAATGACAGGAATATTTAAAACAATTACCATTGACCTTTGAACACCATGAGTTTGAACCACACAGGTCTGCTTATATGCAGTTTTTAAAAGATAAATATAGTGCAGTACTATAAATGTATTTTCTCTTCCTTATGATTTTCTTAACATTTCCTTTTCTCTAGCCTACTTTATTGTAATAATATAGTATGTAATGCACATAACATACCAAGTATGTGTTTATCAGTTATTTGTGTTATTGGTAAGGCTTCCAGTCAACAGTAGACTAATAGGAGTTATGTTTTTGGGGGGCGCCCGGCTGGCTCAGTAGGTGGGACATAGGACTCTTGATCTTGGGATTGTGAGTTCAAGCTCCATGTTGGGTGTAGAGATTACTTACAGTTAAATCTTTTTTAAAAAGGAGTTAAGGGACACCTGGGTGGCTCAGTTGGTTGAGTGTCCAACTTCAGCTCAGGTCATGATCTCATGGCTCATGAGTTCAAGCCCCACATCAGGCTCTGTGCTGACAGCTCAGAGCCTGGAGCCTGCTTCTGATTTTGTGTCTCCCTCTCTCTCGGCTCCTCCCCTGCTCATGCTCTGTCTCTCCTTCAAAAATAAATAAATATTTTTTAAACAATTTAATAAAAAAATTTAAAAATGAGTTAAGCTTTTGGGGAATCAAAGTTATACATGGATTTTCAACTGTGTGTTTTGAGGGGAGGGTTGGTGCCCCTAACCTCTGTGGTATTCAGGATCAACTGTAGTTCGGCAAGATGCTACTATTAGGGCAAACTGAGTAAAGAGTACACCAGATCTCTCTGTACTGTTTCTTACAACTGCATATCAAACTACACTTATCTAAAATAAAAAGTTTAAATTTAAAAAGGAAAACTGCACCAGATAATAATGTTTAACATTTAAGGCTACGTGCCAGTCACTATTCAAAACACTTTACATTAATCATCTCATCTGATCCTTATGACTCCTTGTATGAAGGTAGGTATTACTATGACCCTATTTTAAGGGAACAAAGGTACAGAGAGGTTAAGAGAATTGCCCAAGGTCACACAGCCAGTAAGATCCCAACTGGGAATTAGACTGATGGTTGTCTACCTCCAGAATCCACATTTCAGATCATTTTAAAGTTCAAGCTAATATTACTAAAAGTGAAGTGTTTTGTGTCAAAAGAATATAAAGTACAGGAATAACCTTTAGTTGGTTGGAGTTGTCTGTGAAGGAAACAACCACATATTGAGACTTTTCTTCATTCACTGAACCTTTAGTACTTTCTTTTTTTTATTTAATGCTTATTTATTTATTTTGAAAGAGGGAAAGTACATGCATATGAGCTAGGGGAGGGGCAGAGAGAGAAGAGAGAGAGAACCCCAAGCAGGCTCCATGCTGTCAGGAGGGAGCCTGACTCACGGCTGGATCCCATGAACCATGAGATCATGACCTGAGTAGAAATCAAGAGCCACCCAGGTGCCCCTAGTACCTGCTTTCTATAAGAATAGCAGATAGGTTTCATGTCCTAGGCCAACTCTGACTGACTGACATTGGCTGCCTAGAAAATTATATTAACACAGATTCTGATGCTACATCACAGCTGAGCAAGAAAGAGTTTTATAGTTATAGATATTTGCCACTTACATGGTGGAAGGAAGAAATGGTATTAAAAATGAGCGATAATGTATTTGTATTTGTCACTATTCTCAGACTTGAGCTAAGTGTTTTACATGTCTTATGCAATGTAATTCATTCAAAACACTGCATGTTGAGTATTACTCACTTTTTATCGATGGGGAAACAGGCTCAGAGAGTTTAGTTAACTTGTCCAAGCTCACACAGCTAGTGAGTGGCAGAGCCAGGATTGAAAGCCAAGGTCTTCATCCCTAGGAATCATGCTCTTTTCACCACATCTCCTTAAGAAGAGGAATTTTCCTGAGCTCTTGAAAGAGATGATGGACATGGATTGGCAGAAATGGAAAAAAAAAATTTCTGTGCACAAGCACAGAAACAGAAATCACACAAAAGACAAGAAGCTAACTGGCCCGACCAGAGTAGTGGTGCCTACTGGGCAGTAATGACCAGACATTCTAGAGACCCAGTGTCCAACTGACTGAAAGCTTGGAAACAAAAAGCTTTTAAAGTTAGAAGATTGGTTCTTCCAAGTTTGTTTTCTGAGGTCCCAGTGCAGTGGCAGACGAAATGCGAACAGTAGTAGGTTCAACACTTGTTTATCTTTCCCCATTTTCTTCACTAGGCTCTGTAAATTTTCTTAACCTGCCTTCTTAAGGGAATTGGAGCTCACCCTCTGTCTGTCCATCAATTTTCCTTTTTTTTTTAAAGTTTATTTATTTATTTTGAGAGAGAGAGAGAGCACGAATACAAGCAGGACAGAGAGAGAGGGAGAGAGAGAGAATCTCAAGCAGGCTCCACGTGGTCAGAGCAGAGCCTGACTTGAGGCTCGATCTCACGAACCACGAGTTCATGACCTGAGCCAAAATCAAGAGCCGGATGCTTAACCAACTGAGCCACCCAGGCAGCCCTGTCCATCAGTTTTCTCATTGTTTTTTATTATAAAAAATGGGGGTGCCTTGTTGGCTAAGTCAGTAGAGCATGCAACTCTTGATCCTTGGGTTTTGAGTTCAATCCCCATGTTGGGCATGGAGCCTACTTGAAGAAAAAAAAAAGGTAGATTGCAAAAGTCTCAAGTAATAAAAAAAAATGCATACATTTTAAAGTATTGCCCCAACCTTTAATTCCATTCCCCAAAGGTAACTTCTTTTTTTTTTTAAGTTTATTTATTTATTTTGAGAGGACAGAGGCAGAGTGAGTGGGGGAGGGGCAGAGAGAGAGGGAGGGAGAGAGAATCCAAAGCAGGTTGTGTGCCAACGCAGAGTCCAACATGGGGCTTGAACTCACCAAATAGTGAGATCATGTTCTGAGCGGAAACCAAGAGTTGGTTTCCAGCCTAACTGACTGAGCTACCCAGGCGCCCCTAAAGATAACTTCTGATAATAGTTCGGGGTGTAACCTTTTAGATTCTTTATATATTTAGAAATACAAATATATAAGACACATATATAATTTATATATTATATATGTATAAGTACATATAAAATACTTTGTTATAACATTGTATTTAATATATAATATATGATACAGTATGTTTATAACTTATTATATATAATATATACTATATATATACTATAATATAGTATTTTACATGTACATATGCATGTATAACGTATAAATCATTTATTATATACACTGAACTTATAGAAACTAAATTTGTCTTCAGGATTACATATAATATAATCTATTATAATACATGTATATATAATATATTTCAGGATTACATATATACATATTTACATATGTATATACATATCTACATATCTACATATACATACATATACATATATACATATACATACATACTATATGTATACATAATATATATATTATACATATATACCTATATTATAATAGATTATATTATATGTAATCCTGAAGACAAATTCAGTTTAATCATTCTTAGTAAAGACAAAAGTCGAAGGCCAAGAAGTTTGAGCTGGAGTTTTTTCAATTGTCTTTTCCTTTGTGAAAAGCCACATTCCTCACTGGGATATTAACGTCTCCTTAAAGGGGCTATCAAAGCTTGCAACAAAAGGGCCTTTAAAAAGGCAAAAGCTTGTTCTGATCACTTGGTCACTGTTAACGTCACATTGATAAGGTCACTAGATTCTGGGGCAAGAACTTTAGCTTAAGTGCTCCTGAAGAAAGAAGTGTGGTTTAGTGCCTGTACAGAGCTGAAGGACTTCCTTGTATCTTCAATATCAGTTGATGAGAAAAAGAGACAAGAGTTTATCCAAGGGGCCTAACTGAACTTTTTTGTTGGAAGCCCCCTGCAGAGTGCCTAATTGACGCCATTGTGGGTTGCCTCTCACTGTGGTTTTCTTTCATCTGAACCTTCTACAGCTGTCAATGGGCTTGTTAGGTTTCGGCTTCATTGCCACTTACCTTCCGGAAGCGGCAATCAGCGCTTACCTGGCGGCCACGGCACTACACATTATTCTGTCCCAGCTGACTTGCATCTTCGGGATTGTGATTAGCTTCCACTCTGGTCCCATCTCCTTCTTCTATGTGAGTAATTTCTACCTTCACCCAGAGATACCAGTGCCCTCCCCTTGCCTCCAAAAGGAAGTGGACCCGAGTGGAGAGACTGCTGCATAGGGAGCAGAGTCAACACCGTCCTAGACATAATCTCGGCTCTTCTAGATTTACAGTCTGAATTAATTGCAGATGCCGGTTGGACCATGTTATATACAGTTATAATTTAACATGTTCTCAGTTCATTACCATTTTGCCCAGCCCTTTTAAACAAACACGATTTGCATTAAACTTTGGTTTTTAGAATACTGTAATCTATCATAATTCTTCCCATTACATGCCTCATAACAGACATGTATTCTAAAACATCTAAAGAACACAAAATGGCTAAGTAGTCCCTTAAAAGAATGGTGTAGGAGTCACTCTAAAGAGCATATATGGTCTAGAAAAAATAGTAAAGAATAGGCTGTAAACAGAACTCCTGGGTCCTTTTCCATTATACTGAAACACATAAAGTGTATTCTCTCCTTATTGGGCATTATTATATTTTAATATCTCTTTTTCAACTTATAAAAATGTATATCCTCCCATTTCCCTTCACTGTGCTAGTAATGCTCATAACGACCTTTGTGCCTAAGGATTTCTTTTTGAACTAATCTTGAGGGAGTGTCACCTTCTAGATTTAGGCAATTCTCATACCCCTTTCTAAGCCTCTGTAATTTTGTTTTCTTTCAGAACATAGTTAACTACTGTGTAACTCTCCCAAAAGCTAATTCTACCAGCATCCTACTATTTCTAACTGCTGTTGTAGCCCTGAGAAGCAACAAATGTATCAGAATGTCCTTCAATCAATATCCCATCGAGTTTCCCATGGAAGTTTTTCTGGTAGGTGTTTTGATGCCCCCAATTCATGGTTTAGATCATTTAAAATGCCTACTTTCTAAAAAAAATTTTAAATTAAAAGCAAGCAACCTAGGAAGGGAGAGATCAGAGGATACTATAAAAATAATGTTTAAAAAACAGATGTTAAATTGTGACAAAGCAGAATATATTTAATTTTAAGTACTAGCTTTTATTTGTAAAACATGCTTATTTTTATTTTTCAATAAATTTCTTATTTTTTAAGTTGATTTATTTATTTTGAGAGAGAGTGTGTGTGTGCAAAAGCAGGGGAGGGACAGAGAGAGAGGGAGACAGAGAATCCCAAGTGGGCTCTACACTGACAGCAATGCCCCGTGTGGGTCTTGAACCCACAAACCATGAGATCATGATCTGAGCCAAAATCAAGAGTTGGATGCTTAATGACTGAGCCACCCAGGTGCCCCAAACATGCTTATTTTTAAAGTATTTTTGTCCATTGCTTCTCTTTCATACTATTTCATAAGTAGTTTTTTTTTTTCCTTATGAAAGCAATCCAGGCTCATTTTAGCAATTTTGAAAAACATAAGAAAAAAATAGAAGAAAAGAAAGTCCTGTGGCTGCACCTCCCGAAATCAACTACAATTAATAATTTGGGGTTTTCACTTATTCACTGTTTCCTTCTTTCAAATATATGACAGGCTTATGCTCAGTGTTGGTGAATTTCCATCTTCTATGTGGAATTTTGTTTCTATTTTACTTTTTTTTTATTTTTTAAGTAATCTCTATCCCCAGTGTGGGGCTCAAACTCACAACCTTGAGATCAAGAGTCACATATTCTGCTGATTGAGCAAGCCCATGCCCTTGTTTCTTATGTATGTATGTATGTATGTATGTATGTATGTATGTATGTTTATTGGGACACCTGGGTGGCTCAGTCAGTTAAGCATCTGACTCTTGATTTCGGCTCAGGTCATGATCTCACGGTTCATGAGTTCGAGCCCCATATCAGGCTCTGTGCTGGCAGTGCAGAGCCTGCTTGGGATTCTCCCTCTCTCCCTCTGTCTCTGTGCCTCCCCTACTTGTGTTCTCTCTCTCTCAAAATAAATAAATACACTTAAAAAAGTAAATACTTATTTTTGAGAGAGAATGCATGGGCTGGGGAGAGGCAGAGTGAGGGAGAGAGGGGAGAGGGGCAGAGAGAGGGGCACAGAGGATCCGAAGTGAGCCCTATGCTGACAGCAGAGGGCTTGAACCCACGTAAGGAAAGATTATGACCTGAACTGAAGTCAGATGCTCAACCAACTAAGCCACCCAGGCACCCCTGTTTCTATTTTAATAGTGTTGTGATCATTCTGTTATTCAGCCTCCTTTAATCCTCACTATGCTACAGTAGAGAAATTGAGGGAGATGAGATGTCAAATGGATTGCCTAGTCCGTGTCACTAGTAAGTGGCAGAGCTGGGGCTCACCACTATCTAATAGCAATATTTCTTCTTTCTTTTAAATTGTTTTTTTAATGTTTATTTTTGAGAGAGAGAAAGAGACAGAGTATGAGCAGGGGAGGGGCAGAGAGACAGGGAGACACAGAACCCGAAGCAGGCTCCAGGCTCTGAGCTGTCAGCACAGAGCCTGACGCGGGGCTTGAACTCATGAACTGCGACATCAAGACCTGAGCTGAAGCTGGACACTTAATCGACTGAGCCACCCAGGCTCCCCTCTTCTTTCTTTTAAAAAAGTCCATTGATAAAATTAATCTTTTGCAGTTATAATTAACATTTTTACAATGATAAAGACATTTTCATAAATAAAGCTCAGGTTTTTAAAGTCAGCATTTCTCATATTAGGATCACTGAGTGCTTGGGTGTCCATGAGAATTAATTCCTCCTTAAGAAGTGTCCTGTTGCAGAGATCCCAAAAGTTCACCAAACGTCCATGTATTCCCGTCTATTTCCCAGGTGCCCCGTAGTTAGGCAGAACCATGTGACTTTGGGGCCAAAGCATAGGAGAAAGGGTGTGAGTCCCCATGTTCTTTCTTTCCCTGGTGTGATAATCATAGGACTGTATGTTAAAATAATATAGTCCCCCAGGTGGAATTAGCCTGGATCCCTGAGGCACTATTTGCAAAGAGGTTGCCCTGGAGAGACACTGACCCACAACACTCTGTGAGGGCAAAAAAATAACACTAAGTTCTCATGGTTTGTATGTTACCACAGCATAACCTATTCTATACTAAACAATCCAGGTCTATACTCTGCATGATTGAAAGAGGATGGGAATTGCTTTGGAAATTGAGACCAAGCTGTATCTCATAACTGTCGTCTACTGCTTGGAGACGTGCATATTCTTCCTTCCTTGCAATAGTTGAAAAGCTATTAATTCACAAAGTCCAGAAACGGAAAGACTACTTTTGTAGGAGACTTTCCCAATCACTGTGCATAAATAATGGTGCCCTAGAGCCCAGGGGACAATGTGCACATGGAATATGAGGAGCAGGGTCACAGGCAACCTCTCCTTTTCACGGAACCCAGCTCAGCTCTGGCACCCTTGAGCAAATATTCCCAGTACCTCAGCTGAGGCTTTGGAGTCACCAGCAGATGGCATCTGTGACGCAGATATCAGTCCTCTCTCTCTCTCTCTCTCTCTCTCTCTCTCTCTCTCTCTATTTAATTTCAGCTTTATTGAGGTATAATTGACATCTAAAGTGGTAAGAGATTTAAAGTGTACATCGTGGTGATCGCACGTGCATATATATTGTGAAAGGATTCACCCATCTAGTTAATGGACACTCCCATCACCTCACGTATTTATCTTGTGTGTGTGTGCATCTGTGCTGAGAGAACATTTACATTCGACTCTTAGCCAATTTGTTTTTTTAAAGTTTATTTATTTTGAGAGAGAGAGAGAGAGAGAGAGAGAATCCCAAGCAGGCTCCACACTTTGATGTGGGGCTCGCACCCCCGAACCTCTTGAGATCGTGACCTGAACGTTTAACTAAATGACTGAGCCACTCAGGTGCCCCCCTACTCTTAGCAAATTTCAATTGTACAGTGCAATGTTAGCAACTATAGTCACCATACTTTCCACTAGATCCTCAGACCTTATTCATCTTGAACCTGAATGTTTCTACGCTTTTATCAAACTTTCCCCATTTCCCCCACCCACAGCTCCTGGCAACCAACCACTTTTCTACTTTCTGTTTCTATGAGTGTGGCTGTTTTGTTTTTGTTTTTACTTATTTATTTTTTAAATGTGTATTTATTCTTGAGAAAGCCCAAGTGGGGGAGGGACAGAGAGCGAGGGGGACAGAGGATCCAAAGCTGGCTCTGCACTGACAGGCAGCAAGCTCGATACAGGGCTCGAACTCACGAACTGTGAGATCATGACCTGAGCCAAAGTCAGACGCTTAACCAACTGAGCCACCCAAGAGCCCTGTTTTTGTTTTTAGATTGCACATATAAGGGATACCATACAGTATTTGTCTTTCTCTGTCTGGCTTATTTCATTTAGCATAATACCCTCCAGGTTCATCCATGTTGTCACAAATCAAACCCCCCTCTCTCTTTTTTTTTTTTTTTTACCTTAGAGTGTGATTGCAGAGGGGGTCAGAGGGAGAGAGAGAGAGAGATTGAGAATTTTAAACAGGCTCCACGCTGAGCGTGGAGACCAACGCAGGGCTTGATCCCACCACCCTGGGATCATGACCTGAGCTAAAATCAAGAATCGGATGCTCAACTGACTGAGCCACCCAGGTGCCCCAAATCAACCCTCTCTTGAGAGATAGCAACAGCAGGAATCATAGTGACATTCCTTCAAGCAACCTCAAAGGCAATGAATGTTAAGTTACAAGGAAAGGCAATGAGTATAGAGAGTGCTGTGGTTGACTATGGCTGACAGATTAGTTTGTGAGCCACAGTTAAGACATTCCTTTGGGAAATGCTGTAAATAATTAGGATGCACCGTGGAGTCAGGTGGGGGAGGAAACTGAGGTCCAGCAGTAAAAGTCAGTGGAGACTTAGAATTGTTGCAGTTGAGGGACGCCTGGGTGGCTCAGTCGGTTAAGCGGCTGACTTCGGCTCAGGTCATGATCTCGTGGTCCATGGGTTTGAGCCCCGTGTCGGGCTCTGTGCTGACAGCTCGGAGCCTGGAGCCTGTTTCGGGTTCTGTGTCTCCCTCTTTCTCTGACCCTCCCCCATTCATGCTCTGTCTCAAAAATAAATAAACGTTTAAAAAAATTTTTTTAAAAACCATTAAAAAAAAAAAAGCATTGTTGCAGTTGAGACATTAAACTTTTTCGTGACCTACTTTATACTCAAAGGTTACCAAAGCCTGCAATGCATTCCGTATACTTATGTCAAGTCAAGTGATTGGGAACACTTTCTGCCAAGGAGCAAGGGTTAGAGATATCATTTCGAACTGGGGAAAGACCTCCATGTTTCCCCTGGCAGTGAAGAAAATGGGAGAGGGAGGGTAAGAGCTGTTCTGCCTGAGGGTATAAAAAGCTTCTTACAGCACCCACCAAGACACTACTGTCTGGATGTGCTGGAGGAAAAACACCCACCAGTCTGTCCTTAACACAGTAGCGTCAAACAGTAAGGGAAAGTTTCAAGGCAATATCTGGGACCCAGGTAGAATACACTGATAAATAATTCAAGAATCCTATAGCTATAAGAGCTGATGCATATTTTAGGTTCATATGTATATGTGTGTGTATTTGTGGATGTGTTTATGTAAGTTGTACGGCAAACACCAAGAAAGCATCAAAATAGCTGTCTTTGGGTGATTTGTTTCTGCTTTTTAATTTTTCGTATTTTCTCTGTGTTCCTTTATAAGCCAATACTACCTTACATCGGAAATAAAAGAGTTCCTTGGCCAGTGTGTACACTTCCTGTCCCTTAACTAGGTAAAGAACAAAACTCTTCTCTGACTCAGGCTATGATCCAGATTCTTCTTTCCATTCCGATCTGTAGGGTTCCCCGGTGTTTTCATCAGATCACAGCATCACAGGCAAACCAATTGCGATCCTGCTTGCTGTCTGGTTGAACTCGCAGAGCAGATTTATGTGTTGGTAGGGAAAATGGGGTACAGCAGCTCCATATTTATTATTCTAAGACCTGGGCGTTGAGTTCTGCCGTCACTGGCTTGATTTGCTTTGGTGTGAGGTCTCTATAAGGTGTCACAGCTGCTGGGTTGTCTATTTTCCTGCTTGTTGAAATGGAAGGGAGACTTGCCATTTTAGGAGGAAATGAAAGGGGGATTAAAAAAAAAAAAGGCAAGTAATTGCTTTGCTGAAGACTTTTTCTTTGTGCTGTCAAACGCTGCTCCATTATTTATTATTAAGGGTTAGTGGGTTAGTCAGTAATGATTCTCAGTATACCTCAACAATCCCCCAACGGATTCTTTATATTGACACAGAGTACCTAGATCTAAAAACTTTTACACCTGAGGCCTTTGTATAGCTATTACCTGAAAACATGTTTATATTGGGTCCAGATGTTTAAGGTTGGTGAGGACATCCATTTGTTCCCATTGTTATGTCAGAGACCAAGGCTGAATTTGCTTTTCACTCTGGCTACAGTGCTAACAAGAGGTTCGGGAACCAAGAGCCAGAGAGGATTTCTGCCATGCCCGCTCCACGGACCTGGCCCCCACTCTCTCTCCAACCTTCATGTGTAGGAAGTGCCACATATCTCATTCCCTGTCTTGCCAGAGGCTATAAGCTCTACTCCTAGAAGCAAAACATAGTATTTAGATGATCATATGCATTTTTTTTTTAACCCCTACAGATTCTTGGCTTCACTGCATTTGCAAACAAGATAAGCATAGCCACAGAAACCAGCAGAATGCTCATCGATATGATTCCTTATAGGTCAGTAACTCCACTTTTCAGGATTACTTTTCCCTCTGTGTTAACCTTCGCTTAGCCTCTGACCAGAACAGCCTGATTGATGGTCTCCACTAGCAGTCAAATTTGGGTAATGGGCTCAAATTCATTTTAGAATACAGAAGCTCATGAAGGAGGATGGGCTAAGACAACCCTGTGTTTTGTCTTTGCTCAGCCTCTTAACTCTCATAGTTGAGCCAGTCTCCTTACACAAGGAAACTGTTGGATGTGCTGGAAACCAGAGAGATTCACGAAGTTTTTTCCGCAGTACATCATGAGCCTTCTCAACATTTGTACCCATCTAACTAACCCTCAAGGATGGAACAAGAGATGCCTCTTTTCCTGGCCTCTCTCCTGGAGCTCAGTGCTCAGGAGATGAGTGTTCCTTTCTGTCTTCACCCACTTAGACTGAATCGGGGTCCTTAAACATTTTCTTACTCGGCGTAGGAAGCTATCTTCGAGTAGTCTGGCATATGCAGTTCTTAAGGACTTGCGGTTAATTTACATTATAATTCTTACCGGTGACTATGGGTCACTCTTGCTTCTGTTAAGAAAGTTTAATTTCCGTAACCCTGATCAGATGCGAGCGCTGGATCCTAACCACTCGACCAACAGGGAACACCTCGTAACCTTGATCGGATGAATCACTTTGGCTAAGGAAGGCGATACACTGCAGTTTCTCCACCCACAGGCAGGCTCTGGAAGAGCATTGTTCATTTCCTAAGGCTGTTCAGTAAGGAATACTGCAGAGTCCGCGATTCTGGCAGACTCCAGGATAACACAACGTAGGCTACTTTGATGAAAGCAGATTGGATTAGTCTCATGTCCTACCAGTTAGTTCTCCGTGAAATCTGATGATGACTAAGTCACTTGAAATTCTGTTCAATTAAAAAAAAATGTGAGCAGACCACCGAGGCACCAGGAAGTGCAATGGTAAATAAGACTGAAAAAAATAACAATAACAACAAGACCGATGTTTTGCATAATTGTTTTATTTCGTTTGCACCTCACAGTAGTACTCCTTTTTATGGCTGAGGAAACTAAGGCTTACCGAATTTAAATTACTTGTCCGTGATCACACAGTCGGTCAAGGGCAGAGCTACTTTTGAACCCATTTCTCTTTAATTCCAAAATTTATGATTATAATCACTCTATCATACACACTCAGTATGCTTCTGTTATTGATGACTTAAAAACCACACAGTCAACTTTTGCTTATGTTTTATCCTAAGATTCAGAGTATAGATACACAAGTGAGCATTTCAAAATGTAATTTTAGGTATTGCTTTGAACTTCCCTTTTTTTTTTTTATTTAAAAAAAATTTTTTTTTTCAACATTTATTTATTTTTGGGACAGAGAGAGAGAGAGCATGAACAGGGGAGGGGCAGAGAGAGAGGGAGACACAGAATCGGAAACAGGCTCCAGGCTCTGAGCCATCAGCCCAGAGCCCGACGTGGGGCTCGAACTCCCGGACCCCAGATCATGACCTGGCTGAAGTCGGACGCTTAACCGACTGCGCCACCCAGGCGCCCCATGGACTTCCCTTTTTTTTATTATAATGTATAACCATTTATACACTTTATTTTTTTTAATTTTATTTTTTATTTTTTCAAATTTACATCCAAATTAGTTAGTATATAGTGCAACAATGATTTCAGGAATAGATTCCTTAGTGCCCCTTACCCATTTAGCCCATCCCCCCCTCCTACAACCCCTCCAGCAACCCTCAGTTTGTTCTCCCTATTTGTGAGTCTCTTCTGTTTTGTCCCCCTCCCAGTGTTATATTATTTTTGTTTCCCTTCCCCTATGTTATCTGTTTTGTCTCTTAAAGTCTTCATATGAGTGAATTAATATGGTTTGTGTCTTTCTCTGACTAATGTCACTTAACATAATACCCTCCAGTTCCATCCACATAGTTGCAAATGGCAAGATTTCATCCTTTTTGATTGCCGAGTAATACTCCATTGTATATATATACCACATCTTCTTTATCCATTCATCCATTGATGGACGTTTGGGCTCTTTCCATACTTTGGCTACTGTTGATAGTGCTGCTATAAACATGGGGGTGCATGTGTCCCTTCGAAACAGCACACCTGTATCCCGTGGATAAATGCCTACTGGTGCAATTGCTGGGTCATAGGGTAGTTCTATTTTTAGTTTTCTGAGGAACCTCCATACTGTTTTCCAGAATAGCTACACCAGCTTGCATTCCCATAAACTTTCCTTTTTATTATATATTTATCCAAAGTTGCTAAAGATTAGAAAAATTGAACAATTTAAGTTAGTTCTTTCTGTGTCCGTGTCCCCTTTTAACCTAAGCTAAGAAAGAATTAAATGTGAGAGAACATCAAAAAGGAAAAAACATAAATATTTAATGTTTACTAACATAGATTTAGGCAATAGATTTCATTTACTGTATACTTCTTTGGGACAGCCACAGTATATATTTTTTTAAGTTTATTTATTTATTTTGAAGGGGGTAGGGGGCAGAGAGAAGGAGAGAGAGAATCCCAAGCAGGCTCTGCACTGTCAGTGCAGAGGGGCTAGAACTCACAAACCGTGAGATCATGACCTGAGCTGAAATCAAGAGTCAGATGCTTAACCGACTGAGCCACCCAGGTGCTCCTGGGACAGCCACATTCTCTTTTTTTTTTTTTGGGGGGGGGGGGAAAACAGCCACATTCTTAACTAACTTCTTAAAAGAACAAAAAGGGGAAATTTAACAAAAGGTTAAATATCTAACTGCCGTTGAGTATTTAGTTATATTTCTAACTAGCTCATTACCTGGAAAACACCCAGGTGCTTGTAAGTTGTAAGTATACAATAAATAGGGAACTAACATAGACATAGTTAAATGGCGAAGGAAAAGATATTCAAAAATAGGAATTTAGATTCCTGTACATAATAATGGTGTGAAATAGGAAAACAGGAGGAGATAGTGCTTTGAGTACTTTAAGTGATGCTTCCTACTTTAAGGAAAATGAAATTAAAAATGCATAAACTAATAAATTTTAATTAAAGGATTAAAAATACATCACACAATTTATTTTAAAATAATTTTTCCAAGTGGTATGTAATACATTGCTCATTTTACTGAATTTAGATTTTACACAAAACTTTAGAAGTCAATTTTGAGTCATAAAACTGTGTCTTGGTGAAATGATAAAAATAATCAAAAGAATAAACATTTCAAATAGTAAATCTCATCTAAAACACTTAGATTTTTTTTTTTTACTTAGAAAATAAACCTAGAGGTATAGAAACCAAAGCATATTTGTGCTTCCAAACTCAGTTTAAAGGATTATTCTATGAATCTATGGGAAAATAACACTGGCCCCCAAATCGTGAAAATTTCTTTTCCTTTTTTTAGTCTGTTAATGTCATGATTGATTTTTGAATGTTAAACCAACATTTCATCCTTAGATAAACCTCACTTGGTAATCGTGTATTATCATTTTATATATTGATTCACAAAGATGTTGTTAAGAATTTTTGCATTCATGTATATGAAGAATATTGTCCTGAGAGTTTCTTTTCTTGTAATATCTGCATCTGGCTTTAGTATCAGAGTATTGTCGACATCATAAAAGGAATTGGGATGTATTCTCTTGTCTTTAATTTCTGGAAGAGTTTCTATAGAATTGGCATTATTTATTTCTAAAATATTTGGTAGAATTCATCAGTGAAAATATTTAGGCCTGCCTGGAGTTTTCATTGTGGGCAGGTTCTTAACCAAAAATTTAATTTTTTTCCTACAAATTTAATTTTTTAATAGTCTATTAAGTACAATTATTATTAAATTACATAAGCATTGTCTATAATTCAGGTTATCTATTTCTTCATGAGAGTACTGTTAGTTTTTGTGACCCACAGAATTTTTTTAAATGTTTATTTATTTATGTATTTTGAGACAGAGAGTGAGCATGAGCCTGTATGAGCAAGGGAGGGTCAGAGAGAGAGGGAGAGAGAGAGAATCCTAAGCAGCCTGCCTGCTGTCAGCACAGAGCCCAGTGAGGGGTTTGATCTCACAAACCATGAGATCATGACCTGAGCTGAAATCAAGAGTCAGATGCTTAACAGACTGAGCCACCCAGGCTCCCTGGTGATTGAACAAATTTGCCCATTTAATCTAAGTTGTCAAATATATTGGTAAAAAGTTATTTATGTTCTCTTACTATCTTGTTTTAGTAAACAGCATTATTAATATATAACTTATATACCATAAAACTCACCATTTTAAAGTGTACACTTTTGTGGATTTTAGTATATGCTCAAAGTGGTACAACCATCATCACCATCTAATTTCAAAATATTTTATCACCCCCAAAAAGAAACCCTGTCCCATTTGTCCCTCTCCTTAGCCCTTGGCTACTACTTTATCTACTTTTTTTTTCTTTTATTTTAAATAAACTCCACACCACACGTGGGACTTGAACTCACAACCCCCAAATTCAAGAGTCACATGTTCTACCTACTGAGCCAGCCAGGTGCCACTCAATCTATTTTCTACCTCTAAGGATTTGCCTATTCTGGAATCATAAAATATGTGGCCTTTTGACTCTGGCCTCCTTCACTGAGCATAATGTTCTCAAGATCCATCCATATTGTACCATGGATCATTCCTACTTATGGCTGAACAGTATACTTATGGTATATATGGATATACCACATTTTGTTAATCAGTTCATCAGTTGATGGACATTTCAGTTATTTCCAGCTTTTGGTTATTATGAGTAGTGCTCCTATGAACATTCAGGTGCCAAGTTTTTCTTTGAGTACCTGTTTTCTTCCCTTTTGAGGATATACCTAGGAGTAGATTTGCTGAGTCATATGGTAACTCTATGTTGAACTTGTTGAGGAGTTGCCAAACTACTCTCCACACTGCACCATTTACTTCCCTGCCAATAATGCACAAAGGTTCCAATTTGCTCCTTCTGGTCACAAAGGTGCAGACAACAAGGTGAGCAGTCATTGTTGTTGTACCTCACTCCCATTGTTTCAAGTCCCTCCCCCTCTGGCAAAAGTGACTTCCAAGGGATTTAAAGGACTGGCACCCCATTTTTTCTTCTTCATTTTTTTCTTTTTCTCCCCTTTTGGAAGTCATACATTAAAGATTAGGACATTAAAAAATACCTGCACTTACAGGGAAAATTAGAAAATAACCACACATGCCTGGAGAAAGGAACAGGCTCAGAAAAGACCTGAGAAAACCTTAAGTTTAACGTTTTCTTCAACTGAAGTCTTATCCTTGACACAAAAACACCCAACAACAACAATAACAAAAAACAACAAACCCTAGGAACGGGGAGAATCTGATTTCCAGAGGTACTACATTATTAGATTCAAATATCCAATGTTCAACAAAAATGTCAAGGCAGATAAAGGAACAGGAAGTATGGCTCATTAAAATGAAAACAACAACAACAGAAATTGTCCTGAAAAAGACTTCATGGCAGATCTACTAGACAAAGACTTGAAAACAATTGTCTTAAAGATACTTAAAGAACTAAAGGAAAATGTAGAGAAAGTAAAGAAAACAATGTATGAACAAAATGGAAATATCAAAAAAGAAATAGCAAACTTAAAAGAAACCAAAAAGAAGTTATGGGGCTAAGAAGCACAATAACTGAAAGGAAAAATTCACTAGAGAGATTCAAAAGCAGATTTGAACAGTCAGAAGGAAAAATCAGTGAACTTGAGGATAAGATAATGGAAATTATTGAGTCTGAGCAACAGAAGGAAAAAAGATTAGAGAAAAATGAACAGAATTTTAGGGACTTATGGGACACCATCAAGCAGAGCAACACACACTCAGTGGGAGACTCAGAAGGAGAAGAGAGAAAGAAAGGGATGAGAACAACATTTGAAGAAATAATGGCTGAAAACTTCCCAAACTTGATTTAAAAACATGAGTGTAAACGTGTAACTCTAACAAATTCCTAGTAAGAGGAACTCAAAGAGACCCATACCTAGATATATAATCAAACTTCAAAAGACAAAGAGAATCTTGAAAAGGAAAAGAGAAGTGACTCATACGTAAGGGCTTATCAATAAAGTAATGAGAGACTTCTCGTCAGAAACTCTGGAGGCCAGAATGCAGTGGGCCAACAAAGTGCTAAAAGAAAAAAAAAACGTCAACCAAGAATCCTATATCCAGCAAAATTTTCCTTCAAAAGTAAAGAAGTTAAATCATTCTCAGATAAATAAAGGCTAAGCGAGTTTATTACCACCGGACCTGCCTTGGAAGATATACTCAAGGGAGTTCTTCAGGGTAAAATGAAAGGATAATTTACAGTAACTTAAAGCCGTATGGAGAAATAAAGGTCTCAGTAAAGGTAAATATTGGAAAATTATAAAAGCTAGTATTATTAACAATGGTTTATAATTCAACATTTTATTTTTTACATAATTTAAGAGACCAGTGCATTTAAAAAAATCACTAGTTTATGTTTTGAGGTATACAATGTATAAAGGTATAATTTTGTGACATCAGTAACAGAAAAGGGTATGAATAGAGCTGTAAAAGAGCAGAGTTTTTGTACGTTATTGAAGCTAAGCTGCTGTAAATTCAAACTAGAGTGTTATAACTTTAGGATGTTAAATGTAACCCCCATGGTGACCACAAAGAAAATAGTTATAGAATATATACAAAAGGAAATTAGAAAGGAATTTAAACATTTCTCTACAAAAAAATCAACTAAACACAAAAGAAGATAGTAATGCAGGAAATGAAGGACATATAAAACTATAAGACATGTAGAAAACAAATGGCAAAATAACAGAAGTCCCTTCATATCAGTAATTACTTTAAATGTAAATGGATTAAACTCTCCAGTCAAAAGAGAGATTGGAAGATTGAATAAAACACATCATCCAACTATATGCTATCTGTAAGAGACTCATTTTAGGGGCACCTGGGTGGCTCAGTCAGTTAAGCGTCTGACTCTGGATTTCAGCTCAGGTCATGATCTTACAGTTGGTGGGTTCGAGCCCTGTGTCAGGCTCTCCACTGACAGCACAGAGCCCGCTTGGGATTCTCTCTCTCCCCTCTCTCTCTGCTCCTCCCTTGCTCTCTCTCTTGCTTGCTCTCTCTCTCTCAAAATAAATAAATAAACATTAAAAAAAAAGAGAGAGAAGTGCTTTAGATCCACAGACACAAATAGATTAAAAGTGAAAGAATGAGAAAAGATATGCTAACCAAAAGAGAACAGAAGTGGGTATACAAATATAAGACAAAACAGGCTTTAAGTTTAAAAAGTTTACAAGAGACAAAGAAGGACATTATATGTTATAAACAAACCAATTATTTGTATGCTATAAATAATCCAATAATTATTAAGCAGTTATGAACATTTACACACCTAATGACAAACCGCCAAAATACATGAAGCAAAAAAGGACAGAATTGAAGGAAGAAATAGACAGTTCTACAATAACAGTTGGTGACTTCAATACCCCACTCTCAGTAATAGATAGAACACCCAGGCAGAAGATAAGTAAGGAGACAGGTCCTAACCAACACATAATAGACCAATCAGATCTAGCAGACATACACAGAACACTGTACTGAACAACAGCATACACATTCTTCTCAAGTGCACATGGGCTACTTTCCAGGATAGACCACACATTAGGTCACAGATTGTCTCAATAGATTTAAAAATTAAAAAAAAATTTTTTTAATGTTTTATTTTTGAGAGAGAGAAAGAGAGCATGATGGGGGAGGGGCAGAGAGAAAGGGAGACATAGAATCCAAAGCAGGCTCCAGGCTGTCAGCATAGAGCCTGACACGGGGCTTGAACCCATGAACCGCAAGATCATGACCTGAACCGAAGTTGGACAATTAACTGACTAAGCCACCCAGGTGCCCCTAAAAAAAAATTTTTTTTAAAGATTTTATTATTAAGCAATCTCTATACCCAATGTGGGGCTTGAACTCACAACCTGGGGATCAAGAATCACATGCTCCATTGACTGAGCCAGCCAGGGGCCCTAAGTCTCAATAGATTATAAAAGATAGATATTGTACAAAGTATTTTCTCTGACCACAATGAGATGAAGTTAGAAATCAATAACAAAAGTAAAACATAAAAATTCACAAATTTGTGGAAATTAACACACTCTTAAACAATCAATAGATCAGAAGTCACAGGAGAAGTTAGAAAATACAGAGACACATGGAAACAAAAACACAACATACCACAACATACAATACACAAAAAACAGTGCCAAGGGGTAAATTTATAGCCATAAATGCTTGCATTTTAAAAATAAACCAACAAACAAGATCTCAAATCAACAACCCAACTTTACAACTCAAGGAAGTAGAAAAATAAGAATGAACTAAACCTAAAGCTAGCAGAAGGAAGGAAACAAAGATAAGAGCGGAAATAGATGAAATAGAGAATAGAAAGACAATAGAGGAAATCAATGAAACCAAAAGTCGGTTCATTAAAAAAATCAACACAACTGACAAACCTTTAGCTAGATGCTCTAAGACAAAAAGGGAAAAGATCAAATCAGAAATTAAAATGAGGATATTACTACCAATTCTACAGAAATAAAGATGACTACAGAATAAAGATGACTATAACAGAGTACTGTTACTATGTGCCAACAAATTTGATAACCTAGATGAAATGAAAAATTCCTAGAAACACAAAATCTACCAAGACTAAATCATGAAGAAAAAAAGTCTGAATAGACCTATAACTAGTAAGGAGATTGAAACAGTTATCAAAAATATCCTGGGGCACCTGGGTGGCGCAGTCGGTTAAGCGTCCGACTTCAGCCAGGTCACGATCTCGCGGTCCGGGAGTTCGAGCCCCGCGTCAGGCTCTGGGCTGATGGCTCAGAGCCTGGAGCCTGTTTCCGATTCTGTGTGTCCCTCTCTCTCTGCCCCTCCCCCGTTCATGCTCTGTCTCTCTCTGTCCCAAAAATAAAAAAACGTTGAGAAAAAAAAAAAATTAAAAAAAAAAAATATCCTGACAAAGAAAAATCCTGACCCTGATGGCTTCATTGGCGAATTCTACCAAGCATTAAAGAACTGTTCAAACTTTTCCAAAATATTGAAGAGGAGGAAACTCTTTCCAACACATTCTATGAGGCCAGCATTACCCTGATACCGAAGCCAGACAAAGACACTACAAGAAAAGAAAACTTAGGAACATTGATGATCAGTGATACAAAAATCTTCACAAATATAAGCACATGATAAGACACAATATTACTAATTATTTGGGAAATGCAAACTGAAACTATAGTGAGATACGACCTCATACCCATTAGGATGGCTACTGTGTATGTGCATACGCACACACATACACATACACATACATATATATGCGCATATATACATATACCTATACCAGTGTGTGTGTGCATCTAAGACAGAAAATAACAAAAGTTGGTGAGGATATAGATTTCTTTGTGCACTGTTAGTAGAAATACAAAATGGTACAGCCACTGTGGAAAGCAATATGGTGGTTCCTCAAAAAATTAAACATAGAATTACCAGATGATCCAGCAATTCTACTTCCGGATATATACCCCACAAAATTGAAAGCAGGGTCTTGAATAGATACTCATGCACCCGTGCTCATAGCAGCATTATTCATAATAGCTAAAATGTGGAAGAATTCATAAGTGTCATCAACGATGAATGGATAAGCAAAATATATATACATATCATTCAGCCTTGAAAAGGAAGGAAATTCTGACATATGCTACAACATGGTTGACCTTGAGGACTTTATGCTGAGTGGACTAAACCAGTCACAAGAAGACAAACCCTGTATGATTCCACTTACATGAGGTGCTTAGGGTAGTCCAAATCATCAAGACAGAAGGGAGAATGGTAGTTGCCAGGGCTGGAGGAGGAAGAAATGGAGAGCTATTGGTTAACTGGGTTTCAGTTTTACAAGGTGAAAAGAGTGACAGCGTGGATGGTGGAGACGGTTGCGCGTTCCGAGTGTATTTAACACCACTGGATGGCACACTTAAAAATGGATATGATGGTGGATTTCTTGCAATGCATATGTACCACACTGAAAAGAAATGAGGGGGAGAAAACTATAGGGGGGAAGGTGTAGGTAGAATTGGAAGTAATTTATATAAAAGAGGTAAAGATGTAAAAAATGTACATAAAATTATACCCTAAAAGATTTGAGTGTGAATAGAAGGGGATTCATTGGGATTTTGGCTCCAAACCATCTTAGATGTGGTATCTGCCTATTGTTTATCCACTGGTATGGTCTCTAACAGTGTAGGTGGGGCCATTTTCTGTCAGTCTTTGTGGTTTGCCTATCCTATTTGTTGCTATTGCTACATGGCAAGAATGTCGAACTGGAAGATAGCAAGTGTTCTCTCAGTGGCTTTTGTAACCTGGCTGGGTTTCCCGGCAGTTTGGGCAGGCTGCTGCCTCAGTACTCTTCTATCTTTTGTTGTTATTACTTTCTTTTTTTTTGAGAGAGACAGTGCGTGCATGCCAGCAGGGGAGGGGCAGAGAGAGAGGGAGAATCTTAAGCGGGCTGCAGGCTCAGCACGGAGCCCAACGCAGGGCTCCCTCTCACAACCCTGAGATCATGATCTGAGCCGAAATTCAGAGGCCAAAGACGCTCAACTCACTGAGCCAGCCCGGCGCCCCTCTTATTGTTAGTTTCAAAAAAGGGTCAGGCCTGCCTGCCCCACATGATAAGGCTGGAGTGGGGAAGGAGCCAATAAATGGTTCCTGCTTTCTAGGAATAATTCCACCATTTTATTCCAGCTTCCTGTTTCCTGTGATGCCAGATTTGAACATTCTTCCTGAATTAATTTTAGAAGCCTTCTCCTTAGCTTTAGTGAGCTCCTCTCTGCTGGTATTTGTGGGCAAGAAGGTTGCCAGTCGCCATAACTACCGTGTTAATTCCAACCAGGTGAGATGAGAAGCATTTCTGTTATTTCCTCTGACCCTTAAGTCTTTGTTCTCCAATCTGAGCCTCCTGTCAACATGAAGATTGCATTTTTTTTAATGTTTATCTTTGAGAGAGACAGAGCATGAGTGGGGGAGGGGCAGAGAGAGAGGGAGACACAGAATCCGACACAGGCTCCAGGCTCTGAGCCCCCTGCCCCCATGTGGGGCTCTAATCCATGAACCGTGAGATCATGACCTAAGCCAAAGTCTGACGCTTAGCTTAACCACTTAACAGACTGAGCCACCCAGGTGCCCCAAGACTGCATTCTTTTGTAACTAGAGAGTCAGTGAGACCAAAATTTGAATTATAATTACCAAAGGATTTTTGAGAAGCATGGCATACTTAACTTTGAAGCCACTTAAATTAACATGAGTGTTATTCGCCCAGAACAGCTATGGTGTGGGGAGGCAAGAAGATAACATATGGCATCATGTTGTTAAGCTAGCAGAATTCCTCTCCTCTTAATTTCATCCTCCTTTCCAAGTTCTTAGGAGTCAACCACATACCGAGGTGCGATAAGAAATGCTAGGGAATATCAAAGCCAGGCTACTAGCATAATTAAATTGGTCTCCCAGAAACAGTCCTTGGTGTGTTTTTTTTTTGTTGTTGTTTTTTTATCTCCCAACTATTCTGAGTTTGGCCCTTTTCCTAGAACTCAAAAGAGAAATGTGGAAGAAAGAGTTGTCCCACTTTGATTTTAAGATAGTATGGAAGGAAGGGAGAAAAATTAGTATTATGTTTCCTCCTGTCATCCGAAGTCCCAGTGAAAGGGAATAATAAGACAAAAATTTCATTTCTCACTTTGAAAAAGTGCTTTTCTTAGGATGGGTAGCTAAAATGAAGGTTCAAGTTAATCCGGAAATCAGATTTGCCATCCTTTTGTTCTTTGTAAGAGTATTTCCGGGGCGCCTGCGTGGCACAGCCGGTTAAGCATCTGACTTCAGCTCAGGTCATGATCCCGCAGTTGGCAAGGTGGAACCCCATGTTCGGTGCCACTCTGACAGCTCAGAGCCTGGAGCCTGCTTCACATTCTGTGTCCTTCCCTCTCTCTACCCCTCTCCCGCTCATGCTCTCTCACACTGTCTCTCTCAAAAATAAACATTTTTTTTAAAAACGGAATATTTCTGTGTTGTTTGAAGTGAAGTAAACAATCCTGTCTTCGTACATAGGAAATGGACGGTGTGTCTTTAGCTCAAACCCAAGTCTGCCTTCTTCAACAAACAGCGGGCCTAACACGTTTGCCATGTCTTTCCAGGATTTAATAGCCATCGGCCTTTGCAATGTCGTCAGCTCATTTTTCAGATCTTGCGTGTTTACTAGTGCTGTTGTCAGGACTATTATCCAAGATAAGTCTGGAGGAAGACAACAGGTATGTTGAAATAGAATCTTATTCCTAATATAAAAGCATATTTATATCTATTCACATGTATATTCCCAGAAGGGGATTTTCTTAGTTTAATCATGTTGCTGCTTTAATGTTATGTTTGTTAGGCAAGATCTCTTGGAGGAACCTGGATTTCACACTTGCCTAATTTTTTGCTTAGATTTTTTTTTTTGGTCTTAAAAGCTATTTGTCAACGTTGAACTTGAAAGTCATTTTCTATAGAAATATGATTCTATTTTAGTGGTTTCTATGGATTAGTCTGTAGAAACCTATTTTCCATGTAGCATACCCTAAAGAATAGTATTTCAGGTAAACTAACCATCACCTATTTTTTTTTTAATTTTTTTTTTTAACGTTTATTTATTTTTGAGAAGAGACAGAGCATGAACGGGGGAGGGTCAGAGAGAGAGGGAGACACAGAATCGGAAGCAGGCTCCAGGCTCTGGGCCATCGTCAGCCCAGAGCCCGACGTGGGGCTCGAACTCACGGACCGTGAGATCGTGACCTGAGCTGAAGTCGGACGCTTAACCGACTGAGCCACCCAGGTGCCCCTAACCATCACCTATTAACATTGCTTTCTATGGAAGGGTATATTCCCGGTCCTAGTCTGGGGAAGTAATAATACAACTCTCCCCATCCTAGCTCCAGAACTAGAAACTTCCCTAGCTTCCTCAAGGGGCATGACAAGAGCCTTTCATGAGAGAGAGTAAGGCCTTTGTCTAGATGGGCCTAGAGATTTTATGACCGTTCTGCCTTTGAATATGAGAAAATTATCTTCAGGTGCTCCGAATTAGTAAACTAAATGTGTGGGGCAGAGGGGAGAGGGGGAGGGAGAAGAAGAGGGAGAGGGAGAATGCCAGCAGAGAAGGCTCTAAAGGTGAACTCCGTCTAATTGCAGGCATGATATTTTATAAGTCCAATGTTCATGGGTTCTGAACTAACTAGATTAAAGTTCCAGCTCTACAACATGGGATATGTCCCAGCTCAGCTATGGAGCATGATGAAATGTCAAAGAACTCTCAGAATCAAAACTGGAGTAAGCCCAGGGAATGGGTTAGGACTCAGAAGGCAGAGAAATAACGACAGAGGTCAACAAGAAGCTTAGGCCACAGACGTGTGGTAGAAAGGTACAGCAATGGTCAGAAACGGAAGGGTCAGACAAATGGACACTAAATTTACATTGGGGGGGGGGGGAGACAACGTGTCCCAGTCCATAGGTAAATAGAGGTGAAATATAAGGGGAAAGCCAATAAAAGTCAGAAGGGGCGGGATCTTGGGTCTAGAGTAAGATCGTGTCCTATCACTTCACGTGGACTGAGTTTTGTCATAAAGCTTCTGCCAGACATGCTGGCCTTGAAGGTATACCTCTTTTCCACTCCCGTTTGATGGAAAGAAGGAACTTGGGCTATGGAGAAAAGAAGAATGTTCTGTGCAAGTGTGCAAAAACGTTGACATCCATACGAGAGGATTTCATGATAAGAAGTAGAAATGGCGTTCCCAGACATTAGTCCCCACTAACTTTTTAAGGTTTATTTATTTTTGACAGAGAGAGAGAGAGAGAGAGAGAGAGAGAGAGAGAGAGACAAAGCATGAGCGGGGGAGGGGCAGAGAGAGAGAGGGAGACACAGAATCTGAAGCAGGCTCCAGGTTCTGAGCTGTCAGCACAGAGCCCGATGCGGGGCTCGAACTCATAGACCGTGAGATCATGACCTGAGGCAAAGTCGGATGCTCCAGTCCCCACTAACTTTGACAACATGCTTCGTTTATTTGGTATATAAGCATGACATACATTTGGGGAGAAAAAAAGGCACACAGGTGGAAAAAATTAAATCACACGGCAAGTAACATTAAGTGCAGAATAAGCCTCATAAATAAAAAGTGCCATAAATATTACAAGAAGGAGAATGAGGGAGGAAGTGGATTTTCATGGATTATTGAAAGAGGGTTAGGAGATGTAGAGATAGCTGGAAGGAAGAAGGGCTTCAGTTCAGCCTCAGAGTTCCCTTTAGCCTGTCAGACAAAGTGCCTGCTTCAAAGGCAGCCTGTGGCTCTCATTCTGTTTTCTGCTGCTACACTGTCCTCCTGTGCAGCACATTCCCCTACCAATGATATGTCCCTGCGGGGCTGTGACACTTCACGTTGGGGCATTCTTCTAGGAATGCTGGGTAAGTTCTTCCCTGAGAGCCTGGTCAATTGGGTAAATCGCCAGTTTGAGCAGAGAACGCTGCTGGCCCCCAGCCCTGGAGGCATTGGAGCTACCCAGCCTCTACCCTTCCGATCTGGACAAGCAGAGGCCCCTGAGATTCATTTTGTCTTCTTCATCTCACAGCGGCCGATGCTCTCTCTAACTCTTCTCTCGGGGGATTTTTGAGTCACTTTGCCTGAGAACACCCTCGCTTCTTCAAAGTTCCTCAGGACTATAGGAAAAAGAAGCAAGGGGCTGCCTGTGTACCTCTCAGACCTGACCTGCCACCGAGGGCCACTTTATTATTTTTTTTTAACCTGGCACAAATACAAACTGTGTATGTGTACCTGGATTTCATAATTCTCCTTGTCTAGAACCCACTTGCCTTCACTGGTTGCAGCAAAACCTATTGACTCTTGCTGCCACAGCCTGGGCCTGCCGTGTTGGCAGGCCACGACAGAGAGGATGTGAAGAGCCCCAGACCCATGGCCAGTTGGACTGTCCCCCACTCTGTCTTCTGGCTCATCTAGTTCTAACCACTGGGTTTCTCTGTTCTCCACAACTGGGTTCCTTTCCTTATTCCCTGCTTTCCAAGGACTGGCCGTCTTGCCATGTCCCCAGACTCTCAGAACTGCTTAAAAAATTAATTATTATGAAAGAAAGAGGGGTGCCTGGGTGGCTCAGTCAGTTAAGTGTCTGGCTTAGGCTCAGGTCAGTATCTCATGGTTCGTGAGTTCGAGCTCCAAGTCAGGCTCTGTGCTGACAGCTCAGAGCCTGGAGCCTGCTTTAGATTCTGTGTCTCCCCCTCTCTCTGCCCTCCCCCCTCGCCCCCCGCCAAATAAATGAAACATTTTTTTTAATTAAAAAAGAAAAAAAGAGATTATAAAAGAAAGATACGTGTTGTATTCTTTTTAGAGGGAGCAAACGGGACAGTGGAGAGAGCCTAGGTTTCAGAGTCAGCCGGTCAGGTAGATCGAATCCTGACTCAGTAGTTCCTAGATGTGTGTGTGACCTTGGACTTTTGCTTTTTGAGGCTCTAGTCCTCATCTGGAAAATGGGAATAAAGATAACTTTTCGGTTATGAGAATTAAATTAGGTGACAATAGTGCCTATCGTAGTGCCTGTCACTTAAGAGGTTCAAAAATCACAGCTTCTACCCTAGTTCCCTAGGGCCCCAGCCAGTGCTTGGCAATCTACAACACTTCTGCTACATGGAACCCACTGCGTATGAAGTAATTGGTGTCTGAGGGTCTGCATGTCCACAGTGGCTGTGGCTTACGGGAACTCACATTGCCTTGAATTCCCAAAGAGAGGGCAGAGTCCCCGTTTTTCTTCAAGAAAGCCTGGGAAAGTGATGGAAATGAGAACGGAATAGCAAAATATGCACGAGTTGTAAACTTCTCCATGTTTGCTGTCTGTAGACCCTGTTCAGACACAGAGGCTGAGATTCGGAGAGCCATCAAGCATCCTCCTAAGGCACAATGCCACCGAGGATTGCCCTGTGGTCCCAAAGCCCACTCCTTTTGTGTGCACAGCCAGGGGAGACACACAGTTATTGGCAGACCTCCCAACCCTGTCTCAGCCGCAAATTTTATGGGATTCACTGTTCAGTTTGTACTCATTTATTTATTATTTTTTTTAAGTTTTATTTAGTTAAGTAACTCTTCACCCCACATGGAGCTGAACTCACAACCCCAAGATTAAGAGTCACATGCTCTTCTGACTGAGCCAGCCAGGCACCCCTGTACTCATTTAAATCTAGGCTTAATGCAGCTTATTTTAGCATCTGCATGTCTTTGTTTCCTTAAATCAGAAGAATTTGGAGAAAAGAAGTGGTAGGTCGAGCCTACCCAGGGACAGGGACGCAAAACACAAAACCAAACACCAACAAAGAAGAAGTGATAGGAAGATAGGTGAAGGAAGAAGTGATAGGAAGTCCTGATGTATTTTCCTGTGCTGATCGAAGTAGTTTTTCTATAGAGCCAACAAAGACCACCTAAAGCAAGACCCTTAGATTAGATCCAACAACAGGTTGATGTGTACATTGGCTGAAGGAGTTTATGGCCTCAGTTACTTGTTTCAGTTCCACGGGGTATAAAATGCTTGCCCTTAGAACTTCCTGACTTTCTGTTGTAGTGGTCCATTTTCCTAAATCCCCCTTTCTGTACTACCATCACCTGGTGTCAACCATGAAGCAGCTGGGACGGGGAAAGAAGGAAGTAGGAAATTGATTTCATCGCTGTTAGTTTCAGTGGTGCATTTATATGCAAATAGCAGTGCGCAGTGAGAGGGAATCCAGTAGGAAGGGTTTTTCTTTTTTCCTTTTTCTTCCACACCTAAGAAATAAAGAGAAAAATGGGAGGATCACTGCTGAACGGTCACTTAATAGTTTAGCTTTGAGGGACTCCCTCAGCTCCTGCTTGTATATGCCATTGTTCTGATTTGTGGTTAGTTTTATTCTCCCACACACACATCCCCCAGTGCAGTGGGAGATTATACTGCTTTCCATCAGTTTTTATTTTTAGGGGCTTAACCAATGGAAATGTATCCATAGAGGATGTATTGAGTTCAAGACTACGTCCAGAGAGTCTTGAGACCGTAACTTAGCTTGCTCTCTGTATTTGCCAATCAGAACCACTGCTTGCCAAGCAACGCTGAGCCCAGAGTCATCAACCCAGCCAGCGTAGGACCCAGAGCTGCTATTTGCAGCCCTGGCTCACATTTGTACCCTTTTTTATGGCAATGAAGCAGAGAAAAACTGAAGTAGGGAAATCAGAAATTATTATCATTGCATTTTTAAGATAAAACGCTACTGAGGGGCGCCTGGATGGCTCAGTGGCTTAAGTGTCTGACTCTTGATTTCGGCTCAGGTCATGATCTCACCGTTCGTGGGATCAGGCCCCATATTGGGCCCTGAACCGATAGCACGGAGCCTGCTTGGGATTCTCTCTCTCCCTCTCTCCCTCTCTCTGCCCCTCCCCCCGTCTCAATATAAATAAATCAACATTTTTAAAAAATGAAACACCCCTGAAACTGTTCAATGGGAAGCTATCCAAGCTCCAAACAGGAGAGCGAGGAGGGAGATATTTACTGACATGAAAAGTGGACGGGTTGGGATTTTAGGGCTGACAGTGACGAGTCTACTAAGGCTTTTCTAGACTGTTCCAGGAGGAGTTAAAGTTGGGAGGGAAGGCAAGCCAGACTTTAGGAGACTCCAGATGCACAGCACAATGCTATGGCAATAAAGATCCAAATACCTGAGACAGTTTGGCACTTTGCAGAAAGCATTCACGCATTCATTCGACAAATACTGATTGAGTACCTAGTATGTGTTTAGCACTTTGACAAGACCTGGAAATATCAGTTCAGTGAAAATGCACTTGTGCTGGATGGTGACACTCAACTCCTTTTAAGCAAAAAATGGCACGCTTCTCACCATGCATAAGGCATCAGTTGCAGACAGGGACCAATACGTTCCCGATGGTCTCTCTCCAACTGGCTCTGTCTCCTCAGTTTGCATCTCTGGTAGGCGCTGGTGTGATGTTGCTCCTGATGGTCAAAGTGGGACCCTTTTTCTACGAACTGCCAAACGTAAGTAGAACTGATAAAGAACGTGGAGTAGCGAAAAGACCAGATCTCCCCACTGCGTCTTGGTGGGGCATTCACCTTGTTCCCAGCAGTCGCCCCACCCTATCTCTCATCCCTTGCCTTTAAATTAATAGCAACCACTTCACAGGAGTGGTGAGTAAATAAGATAATATTTCTAATATAAACAGAATGGTGTTGAGCTAGTCATACATGCTCAAGAAATATTAGATAATATAATTATTCTCATTTTCGTTGACCTTCATTTTATGGCTTACGCTAGAAAGTAAGCTGTATAAGTAAAGATTCAGTTAAAGATGACCAAAATAGACTTCAGATGCCAGAACGCCCCTCACCGACTCAGGCTTGGAAACTCATTGTGTATGCATGCCATCTGTTTCCCAAGCCGTTTCCAGAAGGCCTTGTTCTGCATTCATATGAACTCAGTTGCCCTGTGACAGTCTCTCTGCCTTGTGGTTGGTTCACAACACTAGAAAGCAGGGGTCTGAAAGTTGAGTTTTAACTCTGTTCAGCAAAGCCACCTCTGTGTACTTCTATACTTCTGTGCCATTTCTTCCCTTTGTGAGAGACTGATGACCTTGCATTTAGAGGTGCATTAATTATTGGCTATAATCAATTTGTTCTCTGTCACCATATAGATCACTGCTCAGTCACCATGACTTCCTTTTAAATTTCCTTAATGTTCCCGTTAGCCATTTTTAGATAGTGCTGAGGGAGGTGGAAGGAAGGAGGTTTCATTACTGGGGTAGCAGCTTGGTGACACAGTGAGGTGGCCGTCCCTGAAGCCGGAGTGGTGGTAAATGTTAGCCCCATCCTTTTGAATATCTCCATCCCGCCCGGTGAATAGTCAGGTTTCTGAAGAGCAGGACTGCCTCAAGGCTGTTGCTGCCTTCTGCTCTTGTGATTCGGAGACCTTGGAGCCCAGCCCCAGAATCTATGCACAGAAGGTGGGATCAAGCTTGTATTCATCACACAAGCTGTCTTCTGATGCCCAGCAGAAGTCATTTCCAGAATTTAGTTTACATAGCACCTTTGGTGCCATCGCTCTGAAAGTCTGTCTTCGGAGGGCCACTCACTAATTTACTCTGAACGGTGATTTTTTTTTTTTCTCTACAGCTGGAAGAATCAGAATGTTTAAAAATTGCAAACATATAAAAATCTGTCAGGGGGTCCCCCCTGGGTGGCTCAGTCAGTTAAGTGTCCGACTCTGGCTCAGGTCACGATCTCACAGTTTATGCGTTCGAGCCCCGCACGGGGCTCTCTGCTGTTGGCGAAGAGCCCGCTTTGGATCCTCTGTCTCCCTCTCTGCCTCTCTCTCTGTCTCTCTTTCTCTCTCTCTCTCAAAAATAAATAAACATTTTTTTTAATTTTTTTTCAACGTTTATTTATTTTTGGGACAGAGAGAGACAGAGCATGAACGGGGGAGGGGCAGAGAGAGGGAGACACAGAATCGGAAACAGGCTCCAGGCTCTGAGCCATCAGCCCAGAGCCTGACGCGGGGCTCGAACTCACGGACCGCGAGATCCTGACCTGGCTGAAGTCGGACGCTTAACCGACTGCGCCACCCAGGCGCCCCATAAATAAACATTTTTTAAAAAAGACTAAAAATCTGTCAGAATCCACTAAGAGCACTCCTTTATTATCAATACATTAGAGACAGAGCAGCCCTTGCTTTTGGCTAACCATGCTAACATTATTAAAAAATGTTATTATTAAAAAATGTTATTATTTATTAATAATAAATGTTAACATTTATTAAAAATAACATTATTTTTATACCATTTTCCGGGTGGGAAAATGTGAACACCATCTGATCAGTGGGATATCTGAATAGCTTTAATAATGGGGCTCTGTGAGTATTAAACTATGAATGAGCCCTTCATCCTTGAGAGATTATGGACCCCTTGTTACAAAATCCTTATTAGAGTAATTGCTGGGGCATCCTGGCCAGGGTCTCAACTGGTCGGCAAGGGGACCAACATAGTGTGAAGGTTCACATTCAGAAAGGTAAGATTTTTATTGTGTATGACTTTGTGAAAGGATTTGTTTCTTCTTCACACTCCCTACTCTTCTTGCAAGAACCTCGTGAGGTTGAGTTTCTTTCCCTTCCCACCGCATCTTCCTGCAATGCGCAGACCATGTGGAGATTCTTGACTGAGGATGAAGCTAGGAGAGAAGTGATTCCTGCTGACTTCATCCTTGCCCTTCCCTCCTCTGCTGACCTTCCGAGCCCACTGGTCACCAAGTCACCTCAGAAAACCAGAGTAACCTGCCATTCCTGGTGGCAGGATCAGTCTAATGCCCAGGCAGAGCATATACAGAAGAGATGGCTAGAAAAAGGCTGAGAAATGTGACCCTCATGCAGGGACTTCATGAAAACAAGAAAATGTTTCTTAGAGTAGGTGAGAGTCTGCTTTATCTTTTATTTTTACTTATCATTTTTTAATGTTTGTTTATTTTTGAGTGAGGGAAAGAGAGAGCACAAACGGGGGAGGGGGAGAGAGAAAGAGGGAGACACAGAATCTGAAGCAGGCTCCAGGCCCCGAGCTGTCAGCCCAGAGCCCCCCACACAGGGCTCAAACCCATAAACTGCGGAGCCCAAGTCAGATGCTTAATCGACTTGCCACCCAGGTGCCCCCAGATTCTGCTTTGAGGTCCTGGTGATTTTTTACATTTCTGAGTGGCAAGGGTGACTTTTTGTGGTACCTTTGTGAAGATTTGGGAGTTTGACCTCCCCACCCCCACCCCTCCCCACCCCCAATTTTCTCCAAAGGGAAAATGAAACAGGGCTTACCTTCCCCCCCCCCCGCCCCCCGCAGGCTGTGCTGGCTGGTATTATTCTGAGCAACATCTTCCCCTACCTTGAAACCATTTACAACGTACCCAATCTGTGGAGGCAGAACCAGTATGACTGTGTGAGTACAGATGCGCTGGCTGAGGTAGGGAAGGACAGGGGGGAAGGTCGGAAAAGGGGCGCGAGAACAAACAAAGAGATCAGGGTGAAGTACCCTAGCAATTCTTCGACATCTGATACTCAAGCCTAAAAAAAGAAAAAATGGGTGCATGGAACGCTGAAATGTCATTCCAACTATGCAAAATTAAATGAAAAGGACAGAAGTGGCCACAGTTAGGTATGAAGCTAGTAAAAAGGGTTTGCCACACATTAAGTAGTCGAATAACTTTTAATCCAGTCAGTGTGATTGCATGCCAGGATACGAGAGACAAATCCTGCTATGCGAAGGCGGTGTCTTGAGAGGCAGAGCTGCTGGAGAACCCTGCTCCCATCTAGAGCACAAAACTGGGGACACAAAGGGGAAACAGCAAAAAATAAAAGATGGGGGATATAATACGATGAAAGGAGAGGAACCCCATAGAGGCAAAGAGAAATGAAAGGGGGTAGTTTTCGGATCCAGGTCCCTGAGGAGCTAAGAGGGTATGTGGTCCAGTGCACAGGTACCACTTCTAGGAAGAGGGATAGCTCTTTCAGCAGGACTGGAGACAGGGAGGGAGAATGACATGGGGACAGTAACTAACAAGTAGCAGGTGGCGGGGGGGGGGGTGGGTAGAGGGGAGCAAATATTCAAGGGAGTTTTAGCCTATCCACACTATGAAGATGAAAGTCAAGTGGCTTGCTGAGAGCGATGGAGAAGGTGGTGAGGTAAGGGGCCAAAAAGGATGTTAAAGATTCCCAATAGCCACAAAAGGTCTTAAAATACCAACTACTATTTGGTGAGTGCTCTGTGTTGCTTTGGGGATGATATTTTTAATCACACACACAAAAAAAGCCTATAAAGTAGATTTTGTTATCCCTATTTTGCACGTGAGGTTTCAAGAGAGAATTGAAGAGAGGAGTGATCAAGGACACCTGCAAGAATGGCTAGGCAGCGTTGGGACCCAATCGTTTGTGAACGCGACGGCCCAGAGGGCTGTGCAGTTTGGTCTCTGCTCCCTGGGTTTCGGGAGGGAGCGGGAAGGAGAAGATGGGTTGAGAGATACAACCGATCTTCCCACTTGTGCTTATGGTCATGGTCTTCCCTTCCCCTTCCTCCTTCCCCCCACTTTTCCATAAGATTATCTGGATGGTTACTTTCGTCTCTGCAATTTCCCTGGGACTGGATGTGGGACTACTCGTCTCACTAGCCTTTGCCTTCTTCATCATCGCTGTTCGGTCACACAGGTACTTTGTCTCAGGTGATAGGAGGCTGGCTGTGGCGAGGTAAGGCAACTATGACCTGAAAGCACATATGTTTCCTTTCAGAACTAAGATTTTCCTCCTGGGTCAGATCCCTAACACCAACATCTATAGAAGCTTCAATGACTATCGGGAGGTAAGATTCCAGATCAGTCCCGCTCCTTTGCCCAAAGGATGGTCTGGACCAGGCCCGCTGCTTGGTTTTTCTACAACAATCCCTTTGCTGTTGTTGTTTGCTAACCTACGGACACATGTTGGCAGAGGCGGGGAAAGTGATGCGGGACAGTGGAGGTGGGGAACTTGAGTAGGTAAATCCCTCAGAGTGCTGCAGCCAGTTAAGGATCATGTCCTTGGTGGGGAGGGGCGGTGGGGAAGGCCAAGAAAAAGAAAAGAACAAATGGAAGGCGGAGAAGAAAGCAGGAAAAGCAGGGGGTGAAAATGACAGGGAAGAATTTGCTAATCCTGGCTTCTTAGGAAGAAGAATCCAGATTCTCTAGGGAGTTCTAGAGATGCTTTTTTTTTTTTTTTTAATTTTTTTTTTCAACGTTTATTTATTTTTGGGACAGAGAGAGACAGAGCATGAACGGGGGAGGGGCAGGGAGAGAGGGAGACACAGAATCAGAAACAGGCTCCAGGCTCAGAGCCATCAGCCCAGAGCCCGACGCGGGGCTCGAACTCACGGACCTCGAGATCGTGACCTGGCTGAAGTCGGACACTTAACCGACTGCGCCACCCAGGCGCCCCCTAGAGATGCTTTCTTATTCTACAAAAGAGCTGAGAAGTTTCCCTCCACTTCGCATTTGTCTTGCAGGTGAAAAACATTCCTGGGGTGAAAATCTTCCAGTGCCGCAACTCCATTACATTCGTCAATGTTGATCAGCTAAAGCACAAGCTATTAAAAGAGGTGGTGGCTTCCTCCCCTGCCTTTCTCCACCTGCTCCCCTCCCCCGCCCCCTCCCCAGGGACACCCCCTCTTCCTTCCCCCACTCACCATCTGGCCTCTCTCTTACATCTCTCAGGTTGAAATGGTAGGGGTGCCTCTTAAAGAAGAAGAAGTGTTCCACCTGTTTCATCAAAATGAAGACAGCTCACAGGAAGAAAAGATTTGTCAGTGTTTCTGCAACTGTGACGAACAGGAGCCACCACCCAGGGTTGGAAACCTCTTTTCCTTTCTGCATTGTTCTCCACGTTTTGTAAAGAAGTGCACTGGTAGTTGAAGAAGAAGTAAGGAAAGAAAATCAAAACCCCCTCAGGGGCTTTGACTCTTAGATGGACCATGGGTAACTGGAAATCAGAGATTTCTACCCAGCAATGAAGGCGCAGGTCCCCTTTTGAGATGTAGATCTTGACCTTAGTAGGTAGGAGGAGATGTTTGGGTCGCTACTCAATGGCCAGTGACTGACCTGAGCACAGAGAGCACAGTTTGCCTACTGAGATGGACGGTAATACCCTAGTTATACCTATTTCCCTGACTTTCACCTGCCTGGCTTTCGATTTCTGAAAACAAGTGGCTGAAAGATTGTTTTCCAGTTCCAACAAAAGCAGCAGAGTTAAGGTGGCTGCCGTTCTCAAGGACATGCCAGGGTCCCCTGATGTCTGCCTGTGACCGAGGAAATGGTGGTGGGGGGGGGGGGGGGGTGGAGGGCGGGTAAGCGAAGATGGAAACTTCACACCATCTGAAGGCTATTTTGGCTGATGAATTATAAAGTGCTCATTATTTCCAATTCAGACTTGATCTAAATTAAATTAATTCCCTTCATCTAATATTTATTTCCTTTCCCCTCAGCAGGGCTGCTCATTTCTAGCTTTGGGGGCCTTTCACCCAGCCTATACTTATACCCTGGAGGGGCAGCTCTGTCTACACACACATACACACACACACACACACACACACATTTACTCCCCCACCACAAACATCTCCTGTCCCCCTCCTCATGTTGGCCCTTGCAAACGCCAAGCACCCACTCTCCTTCCCATACACCCTAGTGGAGTGTAGGCTCTACTGAACTCCCTGAAAACACCAACTTTCCTGCCAAGAGGATGGAATTAACACTGTATCAAATTTTTGTTCAGTATCCACGCTGCACTGAGCATTGTAGAGGATGTTTACAGGACATCAGCAAACACACTTCAGAGTAGAATAGGATCACAAAGCATTTGAGTTTCTACCCTGTGCCCAGAACTGTGATGCAATGAAAAAAGAAAATGAATTTTAAGGGTCTCTGCCCTTAAGTAGCTCTGTTTTCTTTTTCTTTTTTCTTGTGGCAAAAAGACATATAACATAAAACTTACCATCCCATTGTTGTGTAAGCATCACTACCACCTACCTCCAGAATTTTTTCATCTTGCAAAACTGGAGCTCTGTACCCATTAAACAAGAGCTCCCCGTTTCCTCCTCCCCCACCCCCAACCCCTGCCCAGCCCCTGGCTATCACCGCTCTACCTTCTGTCTCTATGAATTTGACTATTCCAGATACCTCATTAAGTGGAATCATACGGTATTTGTCTTTTTGTGACTGGCTTACTTCACTTAGTATAATGTCCTCAAGGTTCATCCAGGCTGCCCTTTTTAATTTTATTTATTTATTTATTCATTCATTCATTCATTTTTAATTGTTTTAATGTTTGTTTATTTTGAGAGAGAGAAAGAGAGAGTGAGCGTAAGCAGGGAAGGGGCAGAGAGAAAGGAAGACAGAGAATTCAAAGCGAGCTCCGCACGGTCAGTGCAGAGCCCGACGCGGGGCTGGAACTCACGAACTGTGAGATCATGACCTGAGCCGAAATCAAGAGTTGGACGCTCAACCGATGGAGCCACCCAGGCGCCCCCAGGTTGTCCTTTTTTAAAAAGGACATTTGTCCTTCAAAACATTGACAAAAGTAGACACAAGTATAATGAGCCTCTGTGTACCCACCATCCACTTTAAGATCGATCAGTTCATGGACAACTTTGTTTCATCTCTACACCCACTCAGAGAGTTATTTTGTAGCAATTCATGAAATTTTTTAAAAAGATTTTATTTTTGAGTGATCTGTGCACCCAACATGGGGCTCGAGCTCACAACCCCGAGATCGAGAGTTGCACACTCCACTCACTGAGCCAGCCAGGCGCCCCAGTTCATGGACTTGTAAATCAAACTGGGGAGATGACTCTCTGTTAATGTGACCTACACGGCTATTATTGTATTTTGTCGATCCTATGCTCCATGTTTTTTCACATCTCTGAAATTTGGATTCAGTGCACAGCTGATGGCATGCCACAGTTTAATTTGCAGTGATTTCTTTTCTTTCTTGATAATATAGAAAGCAGTGGGACGTCTTAAAATTGATGAAGTAGGAGAGTAAACCATTCCACACAGTATCTTGTCACGTTCAAAACTGTGTCTTTAGATTTTAACAACTCTAAGCAAAGACTTTAACAATTCGAAAGAGAGATCAGCATGAGTTCGAGAAGTCAGGAAACAACTTCTTGATAGCCAATGGGCTTGAGCTAGGCAGGAGAGAGAAATTTGGATTTAGGTCAGATAGGAAAAAAGAGGACTCCCCGTCTGTGGACGGACTTGAACAAAGACGCTGAGGTAGAAACAACTATGAGGTCCTCAACAGCAAGAGGCTTGGCCTGGAAAGTAAGTTCAGGCAGACACGGCGCGAGTGGATCATGAAAGTCTTTGAAGGACAAGAGTGTAGAGTGGATGAAGGAGAGAAAAGGGAGGCTCTCAGAGGTCTCCTTCTGCCCGAAGGATCTCGCATCTCCCTGTCACTGTGCCTGTCCTCCAGAGGCCTGGCCTCGGTGACTCTGAAGCCTTAAGGAACACCCCTGTCCTTTGAACCGTAACTTATTATCTGTGCATACCACTTGTTTTTCTGTTATGCAAAATATACTACCTCGTACGGTTTTTACCTTAATGTTTTTGTACTTGTTTAAATGTGTATTTATTTATTTTGAGTGGGGGGAGGTACGGGCAGAGGGAGAGAATCCCAGACAGGCTCCGTGCTGTCAGCACAGAGCCTGATGCAGGGTTTGAACCCACGAATCGCGAGCTCATGAGCCGAAAGCAAGAGTCAGTTAGGGGTGCCTGGGTGGCTCAGTCAGTTAAGCGCCCAACTCTTGATTTCATCTCAGGTCATGATCTCACCATTGGTGAATTCGAGCCCTGCGTCGGGCTCTGTACTGACCGTGCAGAGTGTGCTTGGGATTCACTCTCCCCTCTCTCTCTGCCCCTACCCCACTTGCTCTCTCTCTTTCTCTCTCTCTTAAAATAAATTTAAAAACTTTAAAAAATTGTTTAAAAAATAAAAAAGCAAGAGTGAGATGCTTAACCGACTGAGCCACCCAGATGCCCCCCCCATTTTTGTATTTAAAAATTTTTATTTTATAAGCAATATAATAAGCACAATATCGCCCAGGCTGTACCACTCTAGCAAGTGCCTCATGGTTTTTGTCCATCTCTGTTGTTGTTGATGCTTTGAACGGACACGTGCCCTCTCCCCAGGTAGAAGGTGGGACGCGTAGTTATTACCTGTGACTGCAAAGTGGGCATTCACCTCTTCCCTGCCATTGTATTCCTGGTGCTTGGTGCTGTCCTTAAGCCACGGCAGGCTCTCCAGGCCTATTAGGATGAAAGGAGTGAAAGGGAAAAATAGGCCCGCGCGAGTAATTTCTGTCTTCTTAAGGAAGCCTGATGAAAGATGGAAGTGTTGAGAAAAGGGACTGATGGAAGAAACCCTTCAAACAAACTCTTAGTAGGCACCCAGACAAACTAGAGCCCAGGGATGAGGGGAAGGAATAAACCAAAGATTATCTTAAGTCTGGCTCACAGGGCAATGAAAGCATCATCGGTACGCAGAGGGAAGTTGGGAGGGCAATGCCGTGAGCGGCAAGGATATGGCAAGATGAATGCGGCTTTTTCGGTCACGAGCGTGAAGTGACAGTGAGGTGTCCAAGCGAAATCCAAGCACCTGGTCTGTGGGGAGGTTTCCTGAGGGAGAGGGAGGTGAGTCAGGAGACAGAAATGGCATCATTGCAGGTACTTGTAGCCCCTGCTCGAGCCTCCTCACGGTCCTCCCCTAACTCTGTTGTCCCAGGTTGTCTACACAGAACGATTTGAAAGTAGACAGGACCGCGACTCATCCTCCATTAACCTGATCCGCTGCTCGCGTTTCGACAGCATGAACATGTGCCAATCCGTGTCCCATGAGGAAGTACCATACATCGTATCTTCCACGACTTACAGAAATCAAGGGCAAAGCTACGAGGACGTGGACAAAGTTTGGGTTTCTAATGACCCCCGTAGAAACAGCTTGATGCCACTGCCTGACGCTGTGGAAACCCAAGAGAGGAACAGGTCACTCCTTCCCTTCTCGGATGCCTCTCATCTACCCAGCATCCACACCATTATCCTGGATTTCTCCATGGTACATTTCGTGGATTCACGGGCTTCAGTGTCCTTAAGACAAGTAAGTACTGAGCAGGCTTTCACAAGAGCTCCGATCCCCTCCTACCACGGCCCCGACCAGCCCCGACCCTGATCGAATCCTCTGAGTCACTGATCAGCTGCTATGTGACCCCAGGGCCACTAGAAACTTGGGCACTAAAGACAGCTTAAGGTCAACTGGAATGAAAAGGAAAGAAACCAACCCTGTTTTTTGAACTGGGGTTGGCTCTGTAAGCAAGGCATGTCACTTCTCAAAAAATCCAGCATGGAAAACAGCTATCCGTGCCACACCCAGCAACTCCCAGGATCTCCCGGGAGTTCACTGTACGTCTTTTCAATAGGTCTGAATGCTACAGGAGAAAAAAAGCACACCAAGAATTCTCACTCTTCATCTGCTCTGAGGTAGACATTGTAAAACACTCTCAGATGTGAAGACATGATAAAATGGCCCTGGCAAGCCTGGGGCTGCCCAGTCCGGAGCCTACAGGATCTCCCCCAGTTCCCTCCTCATTGCCCGCATCATTGGGTGCAAAGGGCAGGGAAGACTTTTCCTTCAGAAGCCGTATCCCTGAGTCCCGGCTTCTCTCCTACTCTCTGATTTCTCTTGACAATTTTCATTCCTCTCCGTCTTATACAGCCTGGACAGTTTAGATGCACAGCTAACTGTATCGGTTTTTATTGTTGATGTCTTCTAAGTACTGTATCTGCCTTTCAGCCAGCTTATCTCAGTTTACAGCCCTCTGCCTCACTCTTGCTCCTTTTGGGGGTGGCTCAGGTTTAAACATCCTGAACACCCACTTCCTGGACGCTGACTGCGCCCACTTGTTTTGTTTTGTTTTGTTTTGTTTTGTTTTTTGAGACCTGCTCCTTTGGTTGACTTTCCTTCTTTTATCCTCTTTTATCAAACTTTATTCCTATTTTATCCTATTCTTTTATCCCATTTTAGCAAACTTTATTCCTAAGGAAATATGATTCTGTCTTAAGTGAGTCCAGTTCCTCTTTGGTTTGAGGCAACAGGAAGCTTCTCGTAGCAGAAAGAACTCTGGTTGGCACTCTGTGGGTGTGTACTCTGTCCTGGGTTTGCTGCTGTTCACTGTCCATCAGACCCGAGGTAATTTACTAAATTGCACCGGGCCTTCGTTTGCTCATCTATAAAACGAGAGACCTGGAGGGGGGGCACCTGGGTGGCTCAGTCGGTTGAGCATCCAACTTTGATTGGATTCAGGTCACGATCTCGCGGTTCATGAATTCGAGCCCCACATCAGGCTCGCTGCTGTCAGCCTGTCAGTGCAGAGCCCGCTTCAGATCCTCTGTCCCCCTCTCTCTGCCCCTCTTGCTTGTGTTCTCCCCAAAACAAATAAATATGTAAAAGATAAATAAATAAAACGAGACTTGGAAGAGATGAACGTTAAGGGCTTTCCCATCCATCCAAGACATCCTCTTCTCCACCCCATTTGCAGATTCAGTTCTACTTGGTGATGTCCCAACTTTTGGACTTCTCCATCTTAGGGTGTACTGCTGGGGTGTGTTCTCTTCTCCCATTCTCACTTGATAGTGACTGCTTTAGATGTCATTAAACCTACATTATCAAATGCCTGCTACACGGCAGACTGAGTTGGGCACATTCATATACACTATTTCATTTAATTCTCCCACTAGCCCTGAGAGGCAAGTCATATTCCCCCTTAGGAGTTCTAGGCTCACAGCTAGTAAGCGGCCTGCCCAGCCTGGGGACTCAAAGCATCTGACTTTATACCATTCTTCCTCCTGTTCTGTAGTAAGGGTGGTGCTATTCTGTCTCTCCCCTCTTGCTTTCCTTTTTTTGTGGAGGCACCATATGTTCTGGTCCTTGGCATAACCCATCCACACCTGGCCTGTGTTAATGACTTTCTACTCCAGCCCAATGTAGAGGCAATGTAGACACCTTTACTTTACAGCCTTCAGAGATTCGAGGCGCACTTTCTCACCTTAAAGTTACACATTTCTTCATTCCTTCTGTAATTGTTCTTCTATTTTTAAAAAGATTTAAATATTTATTTGTTTTTGAGAAAGAGCATAAGAAGGGGAGGGGAAGAGAGAGAGAAGGGGACAGAGGATCCAAAGCGGGGGCTTGGATGTGGGGCTTGAACTCACAAACTGTGAGATCATGACCTGAGCCGAAGTCGGACACTTAACGGACTGAGCCCCCAGGCGCCCCACCGTTCTCTAATTGTTTTATGCAGCCCAATTGGAGGAAATCATTATTTTTTGTTTACTTTAACTTTGAAAACTTAAATTTACTGAAAAAAAATCCCAGCAGTCATTCTTATTAGAGACAATCATGCAATTTAAGCTTCTTCCTAATTCATGAAATGTCACTCTCCCATTGCTTGTCCTTTAGAGTATGTCCAGAGGCACTTGGGTGGCTCAGTCGGTTAAGTGTCCATCTCTTGATTTCAGCTCAGGTCAGGATCTCATGGTTGTGAGATGGAGACTCGCATGGAGCTTCATGCTGGGTGTGGAGCTTGCTTAAGATTCTCTCTCTCTCTCTCTCTCTCTCTCTCTCTCTCTCCCTCTGCCAATAAACAAACAAACAAACAAATAAAGTATGTCCATAGTGGCTCTTTATCAAATGACCATGATCAAGAATGATTTTCTTGTTTCCTCTTGGTAGTAAAAGAAGTATCAGGTTTTTGTGTTTTGGTTTTGTTTGGTTTTGGTTTTGTTTTGTTGAGAAAGAGAGAGAGCATGGTCACAGGAGAGGGGCAGAGAGAGAGAGAGAGAGAGTCACAAGCAGGCACCACGTCCACATGGAGCCCAATGTGGGGCTTGATCTCAAGACCACCAGATCATGACCTGGACTGAAGTCAAGAGTCGGATGCTCAATCAACTGAGCCACCTAAGTGCCCCAAATAGAGTCTGTTTTATTTGTGTCTTTTGATATTTTAACTCCATGCTCAGGGTTGGAGTGTATTCAATCTGAGAGTATTAAGGTTAACGTGGACTTTAAAAGTTATCGCACCAGAGCAGATATACTGGCTGAAGTAAACTTGAGGTCAGTATCCGATGTTTACTGATCTGCTACTCCTAAATATCTGCTGTTTTACTAAAGTTAAATGCAACTTTGCAGAGAAGTTCCAGATATGACTTTCAGGACTCCTGAATTCCATTCTCTACAATATCACTTGACCAGCTCTGAGCCTCGTTTTCCTCCTCTGCTCAGCGAACTCCAGGAAGAAGGGGGTCACATGCATACACTAAACAGTAATACCAAGAACGGCTGTTCACGAAGGCTGTCCATTGTGTTCCCATGATACCCATGCCTGTCTCTCTTCTAGCACTGTCCTCAGTAGCATTCTCTCTCTCTCTCTCTTTTAAGTTTATGTATTTATTTGGAAGGGGAGGGGCAGAGAGAGAGGGAGGGAGAGAGAATACCAAGTAGGCTCCACACTATTAGCACAGAGCCTGACACTGGGCTTGATCTCGTGAATCATGAGATCATGACCCGAGCCTAAATCAAGAGTCAGATACTTAAACAACTGAGCCACCCAGGCTCCCCAGAAGCATTACCTCTTTATGGGAACTGTTCCCCCCGCCCCGCCACCCCCCAGAGACCATGGGCAACACTCCCTCTCACTCCCCACCTCACATGAGACCATCTGATTCTCTTTTGTATTCCTAGCACTTTAGACATTTCCTGGCATATGGAAGTCCACGCATCAAATGTTTATAGAGCTGAACTGGAATGCAGAGGTACATATAACCAGACAAGTGAATGGCCAAAGGGGTATTAAAACTCCTCTAATTAGAAGGCTCTTTCGTAGTGCGTGTGAAGATCACTAACGCTGATTTGCTCTCTCCCCACAGATGTGCAACGCTTTCCAAAATGCCAACATTTTGGTGCTCTTTTCAGGGTGTCACAGTGAGTATCCTTCACCCTATAAGAGGACTGTTTGTACCCTGGGTGCTCTCCTCCTCAGGCGTCTGACCCTGTGTATGTTCTGGGTTTGGTTTGCAGCTTCTGTGGTCAAGGCATTTGAGAAGAATGATTTCTTTGACGCTGGCATCACCAAGTCCCACCTGTTCCTCACCCTCCACGATGCTGTGCTATTTGCCTTGTCAAGGAAGTTTCCAGAGTCCTCCGAGTTAAGCGTGGATGAATCCGAGACAGTGATACGGGAAGCCTACTCAGAAAGAGACAAGGTTGGATGATGTGAAGCATCACGGTGTGGGGCGAGCAGTGGGGAGACACCTGATTAAGTAGAGATGAGCAATGTCCAGGAAAGGCTTTTGAGTATGGCTGGGCCAGACTTTGAGATGTTGAAGTGCTCCCTTATCAGTTGGTAAATAACAGTGGACCTGAATCCCAAGTTCCCCCACTGCCGTGGCATCTGGGTGTATTCAGGACCCTTTCCCAACTGGAGAGAGGGTTACCCAACCCAGCAGAGGTCTCAAGGATTCTTTTATAGCAAGCTTGATTAGTGCCAGTGCCATCCCAAATTCCTGAATATTTTAAATATCTCCACCAGCTATACCTTTAGAATCCATGCCTACACCACCCTTGGGATGAAAAATAGAACTAATGAATTCACAGAGGTAAAGATCTGCCAGTCTAACATTTTGGCTATTACTTACATTGTGAGTAATATATAAGATTTACTCAACCTGAAAAATGCAAAGGAGAATGATACATAAGCCAGAACTTTTAGCTGTCTATTAATACTATGTAAAGGCCTGGGCCAACTGCAGTGTTTTTATTTGATTTTTATTTTTTTAAGTTTATTTATTTTTGAGAGAGAGAGAGAGAGAGAGAGAGAGAGAGAGGGAATGAGTGGGGGAAGGGCAGAGAACAAGGAGGACACAGGATATGAAGCGGGCTCCAAGCTGTCAGCACAGAGCCTGATGTGGGACTTGAACTCACAAACCATGAGATCACGACCTGAGCTGAAGTCGGCAGCTTAACTGACTGAGCCACCCAGGTGCCCCCCTACTTCAGTGTTTTTAAATCAGAGTCTGTGAAGGTTAAATGTGCCCCCCCCCACAAAGAAAAGGAAATTAAAACACAGATGGGCACCAAACATTATCTAACAACTAGAAAGTATTTTTTTTTTAACCTATATTTTGGAGAGAGAGAGAGAGACAGAGTGCAAGCGGGGGCGGGGAGGCAGAGAGAGAGGAAGACATAGAATCTGAAGAAGGTTCAGGGCTCTGAGCTGTCAGCACAGATCCCAACGCAGGGTTGAACTCATGAACCAAACTGTAAGATCATGACCAGAGCTGAGGTTGGACGCTCAACCAACTGAGCCACCCAGGCACCCCTAGAAATTATTTTTTAATTAAATCCCTGATTCTTTGACTTATTACATTTTAATCATCTTTGAATTTTTTATGACAAGAGAAGTATTACCAGAGCAATAAAGTGTGGATTTTTTTTGAAAACTTTAAGTAAAGTAAAAGATATCCAAGCTTATAAAACATGGCCTTTTCCTTTCTTCTTCTTTTTGACGTCATGTCTTTCCCTTGCTTATTGAGAATTCTCACAGGTTATGTGCCTCTGCTTATCCAGAGCAACTTTTTCCTCAATGGACATATTTTTTCTATTCTGCTCTATAGTCCACTCCCGTCTATAAAATCATAGAGTCACAAAACCTTTCAGTTGGAAGAAATCTCAGAGCTTCTTAGGCCCATTCCCACCTGGAGTAACCATTCTTTTAACAACATGTCTGGCCAGCGGTCCCTCTGCTTATGTTTGGAGATTTCCTGTGGTTCTCAAACGTTAGTATGCGTCTGAGTCACCAAAATCTGCTGTTAAAACACTGACTGCTGGGCCCTCTCTGTAGCCCCATCTCCCCTAAATTTCTGATTCAATGGGTCTGGGGTAGGGTCTGAGAATTTGCATTGCTAACAAGTACTGGGTAATACTGATGCTAACAATACAGAAACTACACTTTGAGAACCACCGCCTTAGAGATCAATGTGCATTTTTTACTATCAAAGTCTAGTGTGCCCGGCAATCTTTGGGTGTGTGCCAGATATTGTATTTAGAAAATGTTTATAAAAATACTCTGAGATCCAGGATGATGTTTTTCTTCTGGAAAGAACTTCATTGTTTTGCCAAGTCCCTGGAGGCACTAGCAATCCAGGGTAACTGATCTGATTTTAGGACTCAAGGTGTTCTAGGCCATCCAGATGACCCACAGCCCAGCTGCAGTCTCTGGGAAGGTATGCCACAGACCCTCCCTTGGCAGACCCTAGAATGCAATTTTGGTAACCTTAAGCCCTTAAAGCTGTCAAAACTGTTCTCTGCATATATGTGCCACTTCGAGATTATCAAATACCTTCTACAAAAGTGGTCCCAAATGCCAGACTCACCTCTATAGATTTTCACCTTTTCCAAATCTTCATTATAATCTTGTTAGCTTTATGGTATCTTCAAGCAGAAGTTTTAAAATATTTTATTCAGGGGCACCTGGGTGGCTTAGTCAATTAAGTGTCCAACTCTTGGTTTTGGCTCAGGTCATGAACTCATGGTTTATGAGTTTGAGTCTCACATCAGGCTCTGCAGTGACAGTGTGGAGCCTACTTGGGATTCTCTCACTCTCCCTCTCTCTCTGCCCCTCCTGTGCATGTGCTCTCGCTCTCTCTCTCTCTCTCAAAATAAATAAATAAACTTTAAAAAATAAATAAAAATAAAATATTTTACCCAGCTCTCCTGGCCATCCTCAGTAGGAGGGTGGGTCTGAATTATGTAGTCTGCCTTTTCTATAAGTGAAAGTTTCTCTGTTTTATTTATAAATTATGATACACTTGACAGATTTACGTTATATATTACATTGCCTTTCCCATATTAACCTTTCTTATTTTCTGTTTGCCTTTTGTTTAGAATGTCATTCTCACTTAGGAAGTAAACTAATCATTTATGTTTTCTTCTAGATTTTAATTTTTAAGTGTTTATATATTATGCTTTTTAATCTAGGTAAAATGTATTTCAGTGTATGGGGTTAAAGAATAATCCTTTATTTTTTATCTGTACAGCTAACAATTCTGAGAAAACTCATCTATTGAATAAGCTTTCTTTCCTCTGCTGATTTGAAATGCTATTTTCATAAAATATTACATTATTATGAAAACTGAAGTCTATTTATAGCATAGTTTTTGTTTCATTGTTGTTAATAGCTTTAATATAGATTTATAACACATTTACTGTTTGGTTTGAAGTCTACTTCAAAATTTGCTAAATCATTCTCACCAATTTATTCTTCCAAGCAAATTTTTGAATCTTTTGTTAGCACCCCCCCCCCCACAAAAGAATCCCATTGGAATTCTCATTACAATTGCATTAGAAATATAAAATAAATTGAGAATTGATATTTTTCCAGTATTTGTTCATCTTATTGAAGAACATGAGCTGTCTTTGTATTTATTCAGTCTTTTTTTTTTTTTAAGCTTATTTATTTATTTTGAGAGATAGTGAATTCCAGAGAGGCAGAGAGAGAGGGAAAGAAAGAGCATCCCAAGCAGGCTCCCCACTGTCAGCACAGAGCCTGATGCGGGGCTTGGAATTCACACGCTGTGAGATGGCGACCTGAGCTGAAATCAGGAGTCGGAGGCTTAACGGACTGAGCCACTCAGGCACCCCATTCAGTCTTTTAAATGTTGCATTCATAGTAAGGTTTTGTGATTTTCTTTCCTTTTTTTTAATTTCTTTTTTTTTTAAGTTTATTTATTTATTTATTTATTGAGAGAGAGAGAGAGAGAGAGAGAGAGAGCATGCGCAGGAGAGGCAGCGTGAGAGGGAGAGAGAGGATCCCAAGCAGGCTCTGTCAGTGCAAAGAGCCTGATGCGGGGCTCAAACCTATGAACCTGTGAGATTATGACCTGAGTCAGACACTCAACCATCCAGAGCCACCCAGGTGTCCCTGTGACTTTCTTTGTGTAGACAAATCCTAGATACTTTATACTTTGTTTTACATATGTATTGCTTTTTGAAATTAACATTCTTTTTTCATCATATTTTCTACCTGGCAATTGCCAGCCTGTAATAAACCTACTGATTTGTATAAAATTATTTGGCTACATTTGTGAATCCTTTTACCAGACCTAAAAGGTTTCATTGGTAATTCTCGTGAGCTTTCCAGATTGAAAAAAAATATTTTCTACAAATAATATAAATACCTTATTTTCCAGTTGTCAAAATTCTTACCTCAGTATCATATATTATAGCATTAGCTACATCTCCCAGAACAATGTAAGTACTAGTGGGTGGTCTTGTCTTACTCCTGAATTTTATGAGACAAACTTCTTATGCATTTCTATTAAGGTGGTAACAGTTGGCTTAAGATAGACGTTATATTTACTGTGGTTTTTTTAAAAAAAAGTATTTTTCTAGTTTACTAACGTTCTTTTTTTTTTAATTTTTTTTCAACGTTTATTATTTATTTTTGGGACAGAGAGAGACAGAGCATGAACGGGGGAGGGGCAGAGAGAGAGGGAGACACAGAATCGGAAACAGGCTCCAGGCTCTGAGCCATCAGCCCAGAGCCTGACGCGGGGCTTGAACCCACGGACCGCGAGATCGTGACCTGACTGAAGTCGGACGCTTAACTGACTGCGCCACCCAGGCGCCCCAAGTTCACTAACATTCTTATCAGGACTTACATTAAGACTTCGTATTGAATATGTCAAATTTTTTTCTAGCATTTAAACTAGGGAAGCCTAGGAGAGGAGCAAGTTCTACTACAGATGTATTGCATTCAAGATGCCTGTTAAACATCCAAGTGGAAATGTCAGAATGGCAGTGGGTACCTGAACAAACAGATCAGGGGAAGGGTTATGATCAAAAAGTCACTGGCACATAGATGATAATGAAAATTATGGGACTAAATAAAATTGCCTATGGAAGGAGTGTAGATGCAGAAGAGAAGCCCTGAAGCTTGCCAACATTTAGAAATCCAAAAGAAATAGAGGAGACAACAAGGAGACCAGAAAGAAGCAACCAGGGAGGAAAGAGGAAAAGCCAAAGAGTATTGTGTGACAGAAGAGAGAAAACTATTTCAGGAGAGGTGAAAGTTGATAACGAACGGGGAAGGGTCAGAGAGAGAGGGAGACACAGAATCTGAAACAGGTTCCTAGCTGTCAGCACAGAGCCCGATGCGGGGCTCGAACTCACGGACTGTGAGATCATGACCTGAGCCAAAGTCGGTCGCCCAACCGACTGAGCCACCCAGGTGCCCCGAAAGTTGATAATTCTATGGAATGCTGCTGTAAAACTGATTGACCAAGCCTATGGGGCATCTGCTAGGTGATAGGCTCAGTCACTGGTACTGGGGATATCAAAAACCAGGCACTGCCCCACCTCAAAGAGCTTAGAGTCTAATAGGGGAAATAGATTTATAAATTACAAAAAGCAATACATTACTGGCACTATGACAGAAGTGTGAGTGAAGTATAGATGAAACACAAAGGAAGCTGAGATCCTGGTTGATCGTCTTTGATCTGAATCTGGAATGATGAATAAGTGTATGTGGATAAGATGGAGAAGGACAAGGCAGGCACAGGGAACAGCATGAGCAAAGGTAAGCAGAAGTCAGGCATCTTTAGTTAACTTTATGGCCAGAGTAGTGGTGGGGACCACAGACATAGGTAAAGCTAAAAAAGATGGCAAGAAGCCAGGTCACGAAGGGCCTTACATGCCCTGCCAAGAATCACACATGGGGTTGGAAAGACAAGTAAGATCAAGAAGACAAGATGTTTCAGAATGCTATCAAGACCACTGATGTTTTAATGGTTGACCATGAAACCCAGGCTAGCTAGAAAAGCCAAAGAAATCAGAAGTTATGGATTGACAGAGCCTGAAGAATAGTGAGTAACTGAGGAACCAGAGGTTGCAAAGATGAAAAGCAGATGTGGCCAGGAAGATTTCCTATTTTGCCAGGAACTCATGATTTCTTCGTGTCTTAAGTCCTTTTGTATTCTGAAATTCCTTGACTGTTCAAAAGCTAAATTAAGTTGTAAATTTTAACCCTTCTAATTGTGTGTATTTTAGAATGGAGAGCCAAGACATGAAATGAGCGGCAATCTTCTAGAAGTCTCTAAAAACGCAAATCCAGACTACATCATGATGCAGGAACCGATAACAAAGGAGGAGTTGGAGCTAGACCTGGAGCTGGAGCCCACAGTGGAATCAGAACAAGAGACTGGACTAGATCTCGAGCTGGACCTGACTCATGGGATGGAGCCTGAGTCAGAGCTAGAGCCTGAATCTGAGCTAGAGCCTGAAATAGAGCTAGAGCCTGAGCTGGAGCCTGAGCCCGAGCCCGAGGCTGAGCTCGAGGCTGAGCTCAAACCCAGGCCAAGGGCTCACACTTATCCTTGGCAGCAGTACTGGTCTCTGTATCCGTCTACACTTCCCAGATCTCCAGTTCAGGCTCGGCGTGGGACACCGTCAGTTGAGAGGAGGCGTCAACATATGAATTTATATTCACCCAAGGACAATAATAGTGAAGACTGTTAGGAAATGAACTGGGAATAAGGAGTCAGATTCCCTTGGCAAACCCTCCCCACCCAAATGGGGTCACTTGGTCAGAAGACCTAGACTAGTTACAAGCTAGCAATACTTGATTTGGGACTCCTTCATCTGCTGGCCTCTTCCTTGCTCAACACGGATCTCACTCCCAGATCACAATGCTAAACACCAAGAGTTATCTCTGAATTCCCTATCTAGGCTTACCTCATCTCACCATCAGCAGATATTCTAGTAAAGGATTTTCTTCTTTGCACACCCCGTACTCTGGGGGTTTTGTCCAAGCATCTCTAACTTACTCCTCTCATCTCCGTTCCCCTTTCTCCAAAGAGATGAGACTCAAATAAAATATACAACTCTAGTTACATTTGGACACTTCCTGCATCTTTCCCTTCTCTATAGTCTATATGCCTAAAGAAAGGTTGGGTGGGAGAAATTCCAGAAGTGGGTGGACATGGTGAAGAAGATATAAGCAAGAAAATGAAAAACTGGGTGGCATTTGTATTTTATATGCAAGGTATCTTCATTACACTGGTGGTGGAAATGGGGAAGTAGATAGGTTAAGTTAAGCCGGCCTGCAAGGCTTATAATCTAAGGAACTGTTACGCTGAAAACACTTTTGTCATCACTCCAAGAGCAGGATGTTTTCCTAATCCTACCACTGTTTCAGAAGACTAGTCAGCTGTACCAACTGATGAGAAGGTTAGCTCTATAGAGCTCTATTTGGTATCCAGATTCATATTCACCACTGTTTCGTCCTTATAAGTTTTTAAGATACAAGCAATCTAGAATCTGTATTCTTGGTGGGCCAAACTTGGAGTCTATGACAGACACAACCTCTTAGGAATTGGAAAAGTCAGTCATTACTAGTTTGGTCCAAATCCATTTTAAAAATTTCCCCCTCCTCCGTTAAAAAATACCTAGTATTAAGCTACAAGCAAAAGATAAATATAGACCCCTGGGCAAAGGTTTATGGAATCCTGAATTTTATTTTCCACTCAATAAACAAGACTCCTCTTGCTTGGATACTTAATTTCTCTCACCCGTTGGGTTAAAGAAATTCTTATTAAAATATGTCTCTTATCACAGAGATGACGTGCAATCGCTCAGTCTACAAACATTCACTAAGCATCTGCTCCACGCACACCCCAAACAGTGCAGTAGATAGAATGATATTAGCCCTACTTTACACATATAAACTGAGGCTCGGATAAGTTTTGTAACTAGCCTGAGGTCATATACAACTGTACCCTAAAAGAGGTGGGAGCCCAAGTCACAGGCTTCCTTTGTTCATGCTTACATTATACATTTATTGAACTCCTACTGTGTGCCAGGAACTGTCCCAGGTGCTGAAGATACAAGATGAACAGAAGAGACGACAAAAATGATTATAAATTGTGATAAGTACCTTGAAGGTAAAATATAAGAAAGTCTACAGGCATACATTAGGAGGGCCTGATCCTACCTCAGGTGTCAAAGAAGTTGCTCCCTACAGCAATGACCTATGACCTGGCACCTGAAGGATGAGTAGAAGTTAGACCTAAAGCAAGTTCCAATGACTGCTAGGAAGGCAGAGACGAATGGGAAACCAAGAGTGGTGACCATGGGTAGGTACCAAATCTGAGTACCCAGGAACACAGCTAGGTGTAACCTTATGGTAATTGCTATGGCACCAAGGGCTCAATCAGAAACTGGGTCAGACCCAGAATGAATTGTCAAGGTGGCAAGGGCAGGCACAGTAATTTGTCAAGACCAAGAAAGTATTTCACACTTAAAACAAGATACTAGAAATATTTGGAGAGCCCAGTTTCTGTGGACTGCCTCCCTCTCACACCAGCCGCCTTCTATTCCTGCATTCCCATCAGAGGAAGGCCTTTAAATACAGAATGAGTTGGCTTCTGACACTTGACTGGCAAGTGGTAGAGTTTAGACTCTGGTGCTTTCTGCTGCAACTACAACATAGCTAAATCTTGGCATTGGTGCATGACATCAGAAAGACCCAACTAGATGCTTGGACTACAGGCTATCTTTAAAGAATATGCTACTATAAACCCATAACATCCAGCCTTCCCCAAAGTAATAACATAAATACAAATGGTTAATTGATTGTAATTATTACAGCATTAAAGAAAACATAAAGTAACAATTCAAGGGCTGAGTCTTCTTCCAAAATGCGAATCACCTGAGATTCTAAGATATTTCAAATTCTATAAAATACTACGGTTTTGGTTGCTTAGCCCACTTTTCATAGCATGGTCATCATTGCAGCCTTTATCATCAATGAGAGACTGGAGAAAAATACTAAAAACTGAAAAACCAGTACAGATTGGATCTGAAAGTGTCTTAGCACAAATTTTTCTCCATTACTGAAAAAAGAAAAACAAACCTCAAAGCAGCTCATGTTCGATAGTAAATGGGGCTTGCGGTGTGATTTTTAAATATGAAGAACTAAGTAGAATCACTAGACCTGCAGAACAGTAGGTCTGGAAAAGAAACTGGTCAAAATAGGTAACATTAGGTATCTGTGTCTAAATATGTTAAATATCGCAAAGCCTAACAAATTGTAACATGAGTCTCATACATATCTGATTTAGACGATATGTAGATGAGACATTGGACTTAGACCTTCGGGTTCATGACATGTAAGAAAGACAAGAACTTGGGGGGGCAGAAGTGGAATGCTATGGTCTGAATATATCCCCCCCCCCAATATTGTATGTTTAAATCCTAATCCCCAAGGTGGAGGTATTAGAAGGTGGGGCTATTGGGAGGTGATTAGGTCACCCTTATCATTAATTACTAATGGGATTAGTGTCCTTATAAAAGGCCTCAGAGACAGCCCTCCTACTTTCCACCCCCTCCTGCCTTCCAAAGCAAGAAGATGATCATCTGTGAATCAGGAAGTGGGTTCTCACTAGATGCCAAATCTGCCAGCACTCTGGTCTTGGACTTCCCAGCCTCCAGAGCCGGGAGAAATAAATTTCTGTTGTTTATAAGCCAGTAACCTGCAGTATCTTGTTATAACAAGGCACCCAATTGAACTGAGACATCATGGTCTGAGGATAAAATAATGAATAAAGTATGATCTCTGCCCTCATACAGCTCCCAAACTACAAACAGGCATTGCAGGAGGGAGTGTCACAGACTCCTAAATGAAAAGGTGACAGTGAGAGGTACAGTACTATGGAAATGTAGGTGAGAGGAGGGGTTAGAAAGAATGTAGATCCGGGGAAACAGTTACCGAGAAGAAAGGATATTGGAGCTGGGCATTAGAATATGTAGAAGTTGCCAACTATTCTTCAATTAAAACGTTTGTTTGAGGGACGCCTGGCTAGCTCAGTTGGTTGAGCGTCCGACTCTTGATTTCCACTCGGGTCATGATCTCACAGTTGTAAGATCGAGCCCTGCATTGGGCTCCACACTGAGCGTGGAGCCTGCTTAAGATTCTCTATTTGTGCCCCTCCCCTCCTTGTGCATGCACTCTCTCTCTCTCAAAAAAAAAAAAAAAAGGTGTATTTGAAAAAAGAATACATAGGAATTATACAATAAAAGAGGCTTCATAACCTATGAAATAATCTTGCCAAAAAAAAAAAAAATTGAACCTGAATATTGTCAACCCTGTGGGTCTCACTACCAGATTATAGGAAATACAGGGGTCAGAAGAACATGTTAAATGACACTAAGTAGAGGCAATCAGTGGAATCTAAAAAACTCAACAGGACAGGGGCGCCTGGGTGGCTCAGTCCGTTAAGCGGCCGACTTTGGCTCAGGTCATGATCTTGCGGTCCGTGAGTTCGAGCCCCGCGTCGGGCTCTGTGCTGACAGCTCAGAGCCTGGAGCCTGTTTCAGATTTTGTGTCTCCCTCTCTCTCTCTGCCCCTCCCATGCTCACACTCCTCTCTCTGTGTCTCTCTGTCTCTCTCTCAAAAATAAATTATTAAAAAAAAAAAAAACCTAAGCAAAATAGGAAGAAAACCAAGCTTAAAAGCAACCAGAGAAAAAACACACATACTTGCAAAACAACAATAACACTTATTGCTGACTTTTTAACAGAATTTATGGAGACCCGAAGACCAAAGGGTGATATCTTTTAAGTTCTGAAAGAAGTGAAAAATCTGCTGACCTGAAATTCTGTAACCAGTGAAAATATCCTCTAAAAATAAAGATGAAATAAAGATTTTTAACAAGAGAATTCATTACCTACACTTCACTCTACAAGAAATATTAAAGAAAGTTCTTTAGGCTGGGGTGCCTGGCGGGCTCAATTGGTAAAATGTGCAACTCTTGATCTCGGGTTGTGAGTTCCAGCCCCATGTTGGGTGTGGAGATTGCTTAGAAATAAAATCTTTAAAAAAAAATAATAAAAAGAAAATTCTTCAGGCTGAAAGAAAATTACTCTAGGGGGACGTTCAGAACTGTAAAAATGAATGAAGAGCGTTGGAAAGGTTAAATATGTGGATACATATAAAAGAATATGGATTGTAATCATTTAAAGCAATAATAACTATATCGTGTGCAGTTTATAACATGTTAAAAGTATAGGGCTACAAAAATGCAAAAAACAAAATGGTAAATGGAGATAAACTGTTCACAAAGTGGTAAAGAACTAATTTAAGGTAGAAGAAACTTTTAAAATAATAATGCAGGAGCACCTGGGTGCCTCAGTGGGTTGAGCGTCCGACTTCGGCTCAGGTCATGATCTCACGGTCTGTGAGTTCGAGTCCCACATCGGGCTCTGTGCTGACACCTCAACCTGGAGCCTGCTTCGGATTCTGTGTCTCCCTCTCTCTCTGCCCCTCCCCTGCTCGTGCTCTGTCTCTCTCTGTCTCAAAAATAAACAAAAACATTTTTAAAAATTTAAAAATATAAAATAATAATGCAAAGAAGGTATAACTAAAAATTAATAGAGGAGAGGGGCACTTGAGGGGCGTCGGGCTCTGTGCTGACAGCATGGAGCCTGGAGCCTGCTTCAGATTCTATGTCTCCCTCTCTCTCTACACCTCCCTCACTCATGGTCTGTCTCTGTCGCTCTCAAAAATAAACATTAAAAAATTTTTTTTATTAATAAAGGAGATAAATGGAATAATGAAAACACTTCATGAATCCAAAGGAATACTGAAATAAGAAAACAACATATAGGACAAGTAGAAAATAAATTCCAACATGGCAATCAAACTCAACTGTATCCATAACTAAATAAATTAAGTATTCTAATTAAGATACCGACTTTTGGGGAGCACCTGGGTGGCTCAGTCGGTTAAGTGGCCAACTCTTGATTTCGGCTCAGGTCATGATCTCACGGCTTCCGGGTTTGTGAGCATCGGGCTCTGCATTCACTGAGCGAAGCCTGCTCCGGATCCTCTGTCTCCTTCTTTCTGGCCCTCTCCTGCTTGCTAGCGCTCTCTTGAAAAAATAAATAAATAAACGTTAAAAAAAAAAAAAAAGTTTGGGGCGCCTGGGTGGCGCAGTCGGTTAAGTGTCCGACTTCAGCCAGGTCACGATCTCGCGGTCCGGGAGTTCGAGCCCTGCGTCGGGCTCTGGGCTGATGGCTCAGAGCCTGGAGCCTGTTTCCGATTCTGTGTCTCCCTCTCTCTCTGCCCCTCCCCCGTTCATGCTCTGTCTCTCTCTGTCCCAAAAATAAATAAACGTTGAAAAAAAAAAAAAAGTTTACAGATACAGACTTTTTTGGATGGATGTTTTAAAAAGACCCAACTATCTATTTATAAGAGACACAATGTAAATATGAATATGCAAATATATACAGAGTAGAAGGACGGAAAAATACAACAAGCAAATAGCAACCAAAAGAAAGCTGCAGTGGCAATGTTAATATCAGACAAAGTAGAGCATAAGGCAGAAAATATTCCTAAAGGTTAAAGGTTTCACAGTGATGAAAGGGTCAATGAAACAGGACAACATAACAATCCTAACTTTGCGGGCGGGTAATAACATAGTTTCAAAATACATAAAGCTGACTCAGTAGAGCATGTGACTCTTGATCTCAGAGCTGTGAGTTCAAGCCCCACTCTGGGAGTAGAACTTACCTAAAAATAAAATAAACCAACAAAATACATAACGCAAAATGACGAAAATAAGAGGAGAAAGAGACAAATCTCAGAGCACAGTTGGAGATTTTTAACACAATTCTCTCAGTACAGAAACAAAGGATTCTAAAGGCCTTGTATTTTTCAGGAGGAAGACAGAGATCGTGATTAATGCCGTATTTCAGATTAAATATGTGTAGTGGGGGTGCCTGGGCGGCTCCGTCAGGTGAGTGTCTGACTCTTGATCTCACAGTCTCTACTGTCCGTGCAGAGCTCACCTCAGATCCTGTCTCCCTCTCTCTCTCCCCTCCCCTGCTCACGCGCTCTCTCACTCTCTCCCTCAAAAATAAACATAAAAATAATAATGAAAAAATAAAATAGTAAAAATAGTTGCATAGTTCAAAAAATAAAAACTACTCAGTTAAGACAGTGAGGAATCTTTGCTCCTAGCCCTGTCCACACTCCCATTCCCATATTCCTTTTTCCCTGCCCCACCCAGATAACCACTACTACGACTTCCCTTTGTGCGTTTCTAGGACCTTCTAGTATGTCTTTATGCAAAAACAGTGCGGCTATTTCTTTATGCAAATAGGGGTAAGTATGAACATACAGTCTTATGTTCCCTTTTCCTTGCCCAAATGGTTGTTAAATATGTTTGGCAACTTCCTTTTTTTAAAAAAAACAATCTTGGAGATTTCTGGTATTGATACTGATCTGAAGGAGGGTTTTTTGGTTTGTTTGACTGATTGATTTGTTTTGTTTTGTTTTGTTTTGGTCTCAGACTTCAGGTCATTTTTGATTTTCAACAGCTTTATGGAGCCATAACTGGCATATAATAAATGACACATTTTTTAAGTGCCCAATTTGGTGTTCTGACCTATGTATACACCTGTGAAACCATCCCCACAATCAAGATGAACATATCGATCACCCCCCAAAATTTTCTTGTGCCTTCTTGTAAGACCATGCTCCTGGCTCTCTCCAACCAAGTCTCCATTCCCAGACAACCGCTAACCCGCCCGCTGTCACCAGAGATTGGTTCTCATTTTCTAGACTTTTGCAAAAATCGAAAGACACAGTAGGTGTTGTTTCTGGGGAGCGTGAGCTGGCTTCTTTAACTCAGCATAATTACTTTAAGATTCATGCATGTTGCTGCACATACCAAGAATTCATCCCTTTTTGTTGCTATGTAGTTTTCCACTGTGTAGGCATCTCATAGTCTGTTTGTCCATTCATCTCCTTATGGATAAAGGTTGTTTCTAATTTGGGGGTATTAAAAATAACGTTGCTATAAACAGTAATGCAAAAGTCTTTGTATGAACATAGACTTCTACTTTTCTCACGATAGAATGGCTGAGTCAAATGGTAAATGTGTGATTAACGAATTTCTCAAAATGTTTGTACTATTTTATATCTCCACCAGCAGCGTCTGAGAATTCAGTTGCTCCCTCTCCTCATCCACACTAGTTTTGTTCAGTCTTTTTAATTTAAGATGTTTTGATAGCTATATAGTTTTATTTCACTGTGGTTTTAATTTGCCTTTCTCTAATGGCCAATAATGTTGAAAATGCTCTCATATGCTTGTTTTATATTCACGTATCTTTTAGTTTTATTGATTTGCAATACAGTTTTTCTGATCTTATTTCATTGATTTCTACTCTGACCTTTATTTCTTTTCTTTGCTTGCTTTGGGCTTCATTTGCCCTTATTTCATTAGATTCTTTTTTTTTTTTTCCAACGTTTATTTATTTTTGGGACAGAGAGAGACAGAGCATGAACGGGGGAGGGGCAGAGAGAGAGGGAGACACAGAATCGGAAACAGGCTCCAGGCTCTGAGCCATCAGCCCAGAGCCTGACGCGGGGCTCGAACTCCCGGACCGCGAGATCGTGACCTGGCTGAAGTCGGATGCTTAACCGACTGCGCCACCCAGGCGCCCCTCATTAGATTCTTAAGGTGGGAGCTGAGGTCATTGATTTGAGAACTTCTGTTTTAATACTGGTGTTACAATGCTATAAATTTCCATCCACCTGCTGCCTTAGCAACATTCCACAAATGTTAATATGTTATGTTTTTATCCAGTTCAAAATGCTTCATGATTTAACTCTTGATTTCTCCTTTGACCCCTGAAATATGTAGAGGTGTGTTATTTAGTTTCCAGATATTTGGGGGATTTTCTAGATACCTTTCATTTATTTCTAACTTAATTGCTTTGTGGTGAGAGAACACACCTCGCATGATTTGATTCCTTTAAAAATTTTTGAGACTTGTTTTATGATCCCAAAAAAGGTCTGCCTTGGCAAATGGTCCATGTGCACTTAAAAACAATGCGTTCTGCTGTGGTTGGAAAGATTATTTTATAAATGTCAATAAGGTCAAGTTGGTTGATAGTGTTGTTCGAATCTTCTAAATCATTACTGATTTTTTGTCCACTTGTTCTATCAATTATGGAGACGGGGTATTAAAACCTCCAACTATTGTGGTACCTGGCTGCGTCAATCGGAAGAGCATGCGACCCTTGATCTCAGAGTTGTAAGTTCAAGCCCCACGTTGAGTGTACGGAGATTACTTGAAGTAAAATAAAACAAAATCTTTAAAAAAAAGGAAAGAAAAGAAAAACTCCAACTACAATTATAGGTTTGTCGATTTCTCTTTGCATTCTGTTAATTTTGCTTATGTATATTGATGCTCTGTTCTTAGATTCTTAATACTTAGCTTTGTTATGTCTTCCCGATGAATGGACACATTCATTCTTTATGAAATGGCACCCTTTGTGCCTGGTGATACTTTTGCTCTGAAATTTGCTTTGTCTAATATTATTGTTGCCATTTGTCTAATATTACTATTGCCATTAGGGCTTTCTTTAGAATAGTGTTACATGGTAAGTCTTTTTTTTTTTTCTATCCTTTTATTTTTAACATATTTGTATCTTTATATTTAAAGTGGGTTTCTTTTTGTAACTCTTTTTCCCCTTCCCTTCCCCCATGGTCTTCTGTTAAGTTTCTCCAGTTGCACATATGAATGAAAACATACGATATCTGTCTTTCTCTGATTGACTTTCTTCACTTAGGAGGCAAACCATAAGAGACTCTTAATACGGAGAACAAACTGAGGGTTGATGGAGGGGGTGGAGAGGGGAAAATGGGTGATGGGCATTGAGGATGGCACTTGTTGGGATGAGCACTGGGTGTTATATGTAAGCGATGACTCACGGAAATCTACACCCCAAACCGAGAGCTCACTGTGTACCCTGCACGTTAGCCAACTTGACAATAAATCATCTTTAATTAAGTCATTAATTAAAAATAAATAAATAAAGTGGTTTTCTTGTAGGTGGCATATAATTTGATCTTGGTTTTGTTTTGTTTTTTTCTCTCTAAAAATCTCTCACCTTTATTTGGGATATTTAGACCACTGCATATAATGTGATCACTGTTAGGGTTAGGTTTGAGTCTATCATTTGCTATTTCTTATCTGTATCGTTTGTTCTTTGTTCCATTTTTCCTTTTTCTGCCTTCTTCTGCATTAAGTATTATTAGTGATGCAACTTTATCCTTTTTGTTGGATTGTTAGCTACAACTCTTCATTGGGTTGTTTTAGTGGTTGCTGTTGAGTTTATAATATGCGTATTTAACTTATCACAGTCTACCTTCAAGTAATATTGTGTGGCTTCATGTATAATATAAGAACCTTACACCTGTATACTTGTATATCTTCCCTTAAAACCTTCGTGCTATTGTGGTCATACGTTTTACTTCTATGTATGTTAGAAGCCCTCAAATGTATTGCTATTATGTTTTTTACTTTGAACAAGTCAATTATCTTTAAGATTTAAGTAAAAAGAACAAAATTTTACTATTTAGCCACATTGTGTTTCTATTGCTTTTCACTCCTAGGTGTAGATCTATGTTTCTATCTGGAATCACTTTCCTTCTGCTCGAATGACTTCCTTGAACATTTCTTGTAGTGTAGGTCTTCCAGATTTTTTGTGTCCAAAAAAAGTCTGTGTTTCCTCTTGGGTTTTGAAAGACACTTTCACTAAGTAGAATCTAGGTTTGGCAGTTTTAAATATTTCAAAGAGGTTGCTCCACTCTCTTTTGGTTTGCATGGCTTCTTTTCTTTCTTTCTTTCTTTCTTTCTTTCTTTCTTTCTTTCTTTCTTTCTTGAAAGAGAGAGAGCACAAGGGCAGGGGAGAGGAACAGTGGGGGAGAGAGAGAGAAAGAGAATCTCAAGCGGACTCCACACCCAGTGAGGAGCCCAATGCAGGGCTCGACCCCGGGATCATAACCTGAGATCATAACTGGGATCATAACCTGAAATCAAGAGTCAGTCACTCCACTGGCTGAGCCACCCAGGCATCCCTGGCTTGCGTGGTTTCTCCAGAAAAATCTGCTGTCAACTCTTTTTGGTTCTCCTGCATGTAATGTGTCTTTTATCTCCTACTGCCTTTAGGATTTGTTCCCTTTTGGGGCCCCTGGGTGGCTCAACTTTGGGATATTTAGACAACTGCATACAATGTGATCCCTGATGGGGTTAGGTTTGAGTCTATCATTGGCTATTTTTTATCTGTATCATTTGTTCTTTGTTCCATTTTTCCTTTTTCTGCCTTCATCTGCATTAATTGAATATTATTAGTGATTCAATTTTATCCTAGTTGAGTGTCAGTCAAGTCAGTTGAGCGTCTGACTTCAGCTCAGGTCATGATCTCGCATTTTGCAAGTTTGAGCCCCAAGTCAGGTTCTGTGCTGACAAAGCCTGGAGCCCACTTCGGATTCTGTGTCTCCCTGTCTCTCTGCTTCTCCTCTGCTCACACTCTCTCTCTCTCAAAAAAAAAAAAAAAAAAACATTAAAAAAATTAAAAAAAAGAATTACCGGGACTTTAATTTTTGCTTAGTCTTATTAAGAATTTGCTCTTTACTACTGGTTTTAAGCAATTTGATTATGATGTGCTTTGGTATAGTTTTCTTTTTTCTTTTAAGATTTTATTTTATTATTATTTTTTAACGTTTATTTATTTTTGAGAGAGAGCACAAGCAAGGGAGGAGCAGAGACAGAGAGGGAGACAGAGAAACCGAAGCAGGCTCCAGGCTCTGAGCTGTCAGCACAGAGCCCGACGCAGGGCTTGAACCCATGAACCGTGAGATCATGACCTGAGCCGAAGTCGGACGCTCAACCGACTGAGCCACCCAGGCACCTCTCTATTTATTTTCTTTATTCTTTCTTTCTGTGTTTCGTTTTGGATAGCCTCTGTAGTGAGACCTTCGGGTTCACTGATTTTTTTCCTTCTGCAATGTCTGTTCAGCTGTTAATCCCATACAGTAGATTTTTTCATCTCAGACGTTATTGTTCTCTTTTCTAGAAGTTCAGTATTGGCCTTTTTTTTTTTTTAACATCTTTTACATTTGTATTTAACGTAGTCAATATTTCCTATAGTTTCCTAAACATACAGAATACAGGTATAGTTGTTCTTCATGTACTTTTCTACTAATTCTATCAATGTACATTCTGGGTTAATGTCAGTTGGTAGCATTTCCTTCTCATTAAGGGTCATGTTTTTCTACTTCTTTGCATACACATGAACTTTTACTGGATACTGGACCAATCATATTAGATATTGTAAATTTTCTCTTTGGGGGGATGGGATATAATTGCATTCCTAGAAATATTCTTGAGCTTTGTTCCGGGATATGGTTCAATTGGTTGGAAACATTTTGACCGCTTCAAGTATTATTTATGTTTCGTTAGGTGAGACCAGAGCAGCGTTTAGTCTAGGGCTAATGTTCCCCCTAAACTGAGAGAAAAAATCTTTCTAAATATAGCCAATGCGCTGAATATTGGATTTGACATAGTCACAGGAGCCTCAGGCTCTAATTAATTTTGCGTTATTTTATCAATCTGCATATGGAGACTTTTGGGGGCGCATAATATACATTTGTGAAAATAAAGTTTTCCGTTCTAAGAGTAATACTTGCTGTTAAGTGAAAATCTACAAAATACAGAAAAGCAGGAAAAAAGAATCCCTTGTACGTCCATTCCCTAGAGATAAATTCTGTTAACATTCTGAGGTACTTCCTTTGCATTACTAGAGAGCACAGGCTTTCTCAGAGCAATGGAAGGATTCTCCCCTCCCAAAGTTATAGAACTTTTTAAAACTTCAGCAAATTAGGGTGCTTCTTTGATTAAATCTAGGAGAAAAATCACCCATACTAACATGCATTTCTTGTTCTCAAGGTGATTTTTTTTAAGTTTATTTGTTTATTTTGAGACGGGGGGAGGGGCAGAGAGAGAGGGAGAGAGAGAATCCCAAGCGGGCTCCATTCTGTGCTGTCAGCACAGAGCCCGATGCAGGGCTCAATGTCACAAACCGTGAGACCGTGACCTGAGCTGAAGTCGGACACGTAACCAACTGAGCCACCCAGATGCCCTTCTCACCCTCTTTTTTAGGAAGCCTTGGTCATGGCTGCCTCTCCAGTCTCAGAGCAAGTTGTCCTGGGCCAACCCGTGATGTCAGCAGTTCATCTCCAGATTTTTTCACTTAGGGAACATTTGAGTGCTTGCCAAGTGCTGAGCCTTATGCTAGTCTGGGTTTTTAACAGAATGACTCTGGAGGAAATCTGGAGGAAATCATAGGCTGGAGGAGGAGACAGCTATAACCCAAGGACTGTAATGCTAAATACACTGATCCTTAGTTTGAAAATGCTGCAGGGCTTTAAGGGCAAAGAGGGGACAGGACTCTATGTCACCCTCTGCTGGGAGCATCAGGAGGGTATTTTAGTTTGGGCTGGTTGGTTTGTTTCTGGTTTTTACAAGAACACCAAAAATACTTTATTAGCTCTCAAAAAAGCAGCCATCACAAGGCACATGAAGTAGAAACATACCTTAGCAGTCAAAGGCTTAGGGTTATATACAATTATAGCTGTTTTTCTTTTGTAGCCTTGCCCATAGCCAGAGGGACGTAAACTAACATTCTGCAGCGCACCGCTCAGGAAACTCAGGGACACTCGCCAGTGGTTCTGAGCACATTAACAAAAAGACACAAGAATGGATTCGACCACCTTAGTGAAAAATGTCTAGGCTAGAACTGTAAATTCAGTTCAATACTACGAAGCAAACGCTAAAACTTGATATTACTTCCCGATAGCTCACTCAAGTAGTATCTCGTACTATTCTGAGTGACAAAAAGGTGCAAAGTAAACTTATTTACAGATACAATGGTTGAACAGTCCCTTTTAAATCTGCAATTTAGGGGGCGCCTGGGTGGCTCAATCGGTTGAGCATCCGACTTCGGCTCAGGTCACGATCTCGTGGTCCGTGAGTTCGAGCCCCGCATCGGGCTCTGTGCTGACAGCTCAGAGCCTGGAGCCTGTTTCACATTCTGTGTCTCCCTCTCTCTCTGACCCTCCCCCGTTCATGCTCTGTCTCTCTCTGTCTCAAAGATAAATAAACGTTAAAAAAATTTAAAAAATAAATAAATCTGCAATTTAGGTTTCAGATTCTCCATTAAAAAGTAACTGCCCTGAAACTCGATAAATTATACTTAAGCAACTTGGCTATTAGGGTTTACAACAAAGAGAGAAATACCACCCTCCGAATTATTAATTACAGCTTGACAATTACTTCAACATCAGCAGCCACTGGAGTTACTATGATCTGATTTGTCTGGGCAGCGTCTAGTCTCACTTTCTTCTTGGTTCACAAAACTATCATGGGACTGGGAACTCAGCATGGGAATCAATGATTAGACTTATACATGTCAACTTAAAAGTCACACACAGGGGGCACCTGGGTGGCTCAGTCGGTTGAGCATCCGACTGCTGCTCAGGTCATGATCTCACGGTTCATGGGTTCAAGCCCCATGTCGGGCTTTGCACTGGCAGCGTGGAGTCTGCTTCAGATTCTTTCTCTCTCTGCCCCTCCTCCACTCGCCCTCTCTCTCAAAAATAAACACACATTTAAAAAAAATGTTTAAAAAGTCACACACAGGATTACATTGCAACAGCTGTTCCAAATGTCTGTTTTTTAGTTGGGGTGGAGGGAGTGCGGGTTGTTGTTCTTGTTTGGTGTTTATTTCATAGTCATAAACTTAACTCTGCAATCCAGCTAGCCTCAGAGGAGGGTAAGGAAAATATGGGTCCCACAGAACTGCAGTGAGAACACAAAGATTAAAGGGTATTTCGAGCAGATGGGGACAACGGGGTAGCTCCCGGCTACAGAAGGAATAGTCTTACAGCGAAGACAAAAACACAAGTCAAATTTATTAGATTTGTCCACAGTTTGCAATGACGATCTTCTTGCCGGCCTTGCCGTGCCTGGAGCCGAAGCGTTCCGTGGCTTCCTGGATATTCCTGCCCTCTCTCACCTTGTCCAAGACCACAAGCCCGTCACGCAATCGCTCAGGGTTGGCAACGCAGATGAAGAACTGGGAAGCGTTTGTTTGGGTCCACTACTTGCCATGGGCAAGATGCCAGGACCCGTGTGCTTCACGGGTGAAATTCTCATCATCAAATTTCTCCCCATAGATGGACTCACGGCCAGTGCCGTTACAGCGCGTGAAGTCACCACCCTGGCACATAAATCCCGGAATAAGCCTGTGAAGGCAGGAGCCTTTATAATCAAAGCCTTGCTCCCCAGTGCTCGGAGCACTAAAGTTCTCTGCTATGTTTGGAACAGAGATGCGGCCCCACGGCTCGCTGTCACCGCTAATGTCAAAGAACGCCACTGTGGGGTTGACCGTGGCTGGACGGCCTGAAACGTCTGTTTTAAGTTAAGGCACCCATTGAACTATTAATAGCTAAGGGCTTTAAATAAAATTCTACTACCAACTTGGGTCACCTGGGAGGCTCAGTCGGTCGAGCGTCAGACCTTGGCTTAGGGGATGATCTCATGGTCGTGAATACAAGCCCCGCGTTGGGCTCTGTGCTGACAGCTCAGAGCCTGGAGCCTGCCTTGGATTCTGTCTCCCTCTCTCTCTGCCCCTCCCCTGCTCGCACTCTGTCTCTCTCTCTTAAAAAAATAAATTAACATTAAAAAAAAGAAAAAACCTCTACTACCAACTTCATAAATCTGAAATTTTGACGAGTGTTATTTAGAAAACCAGTTTACTTAACCTTTTGCAGAAGAGACAAGGAGACTGAATATAAACTATATCAACACTTAAGTGAGCTGTACTATGCCCTTGTGGCCAGAAAATTGCATTTTTTTTTCCTAAAAGGAAAGCAGTCTTTATTTTTTGGACTTCCAAAGCCTACTTTATGTAACTACAAGCACCGCTGCTTTTGGAAGATTATAGAGAAATTCTTTTTGAAAAAATAGCTTAAAAATTAGTCATACTCGGGGTGCCTGGGTGGCTCAGTCGGTTAAGCATCCAACTTCAACTCAGGTCATGATCTCGTGGTTTGTGGGTTTGAGCCCCGCATCGGGCTCTGTGCTGACAGCTCAGAGCCTGGAGCCTGTCTGGGATTCTGTGTCTCCCTCTCTCTCTGCCCTTCCCCGGCTCGCACTCTGTCCCTCTCAAAAATAAACATTAAAAAAAAAATTAGTCATACTGTTGAAACACTCACCCAATATAAATAATTCACTCTTCAGTAAGAAATAGAATAATTTTTTTAACATTTTTTTTTAAATTTTTTTTAATGTTTATTTATTTTTGAGACAGAGAGAGACAGAGCATGAACGGGGGAGGGTCAGAGAGAGGGAGACACAGAATCTGAAACGAGCTCCAGGCTCTGAGCTGTCAGCACAGAGCCCGATGCGGGGCTCGAACTCACGGACCGCGAGATCATGACCCGAGCCGAAGTCGGCCGCCCAACTGACTGAGCCACCCAGGCGCCCCAACATTTATTTATTTTTGAGAGACAGAGAGAGATAGAGGACAAGTGGGGGAGGGGCAGAGAGAGAGGGAGACTCAGAATCCCAGCAGGCTCCAGGCTCCCAGCTGCCAGCACAGAGCCCGATGCAGGGCTCGAACTCACGGACCGCGAGATCATGAGCTGAGCCAAAGTCGGCCACTCAGCCAACTGAGCCACCCAGGTGCCCCAGAAATAGAATTCTTTATAGCAAGTGCCCCAGAGTCGCGTCACTCAGTTACCGCAGATATTAAAAACCAATCTGTTGGGGCGCCTGGGTGGCGCAGTCGGTTAAGCGTCCGACTTCAGCCAGGTCACGATCTCGCGGTCCGGGAGTTCGAGCCCCGTGTCGGGCTCTGGGCTGATGGCTCGGAGCCTGGAGCCTGTTTCCGATTCTGTGTCTCCCTCTCTCTCTGCCCCTCGCCCGTTCATGCTCTGTCTCTCTCTGTCCCAAAAATAAATAAACGTTGAAAAAAAATTTAAAAAAAAAAAAAAAAAAAAAAAAAAAAAAAAAAACCAATCTGTTAAATCGGCAAGATGTTTCTGTAGCCTTACTGAACACCTGCAGCTCTATCCTCTGTTGTCTCAATAGGCACCGCGCTTACCTAAGTAACAGCAGATCACATCTGACAGGTACTAACGCTAAGCTTGTACACTGTACTGACCAAGCCTAACATAGAAATGTGTGCTTGCCTCACATGGACATGTGTCCGATGCATGTAAAAGCAGATCTAGTTAGTGCCCTTTGGAAACGGGAGAGTTTACTTTGCCTTGACTGGTTCTTGTTCTAAGCAAGGAACTCTCAACCTTTCATTTATAATGATACTCTTTAAAAAAAACAAAAACAAAAAAACAAAAAAACAACAACAATCCCGTGACATTGACGGTAAAGGGAGCCCATCAGTTCCATCACATGTAGCGTATCTGCACATTACTGCGTGGCAGATATATTGCAGGCTAAAAGGCAAAGTCCTATTTAGTGATATCGTAAGCAATGGCTCGAAATACATGTAAGAACTGGGGTCTTTTTCATGTTCCCAAAGTCCTGTTAACAGCGGAGGAGTGAGATAGACACAGGGCGTGAACATCAAAATCAAAGTTGGGGTTCCAGTGTTCAATTTGGGCATGAAGGGATCTGCTGTAGCCATGGAAGCTCACGGAGAAGAAGGAGTCCTTTTGCCCAGAGTCCCTGAGCAAAAATGCAGCTTTCCTTTCAGGAAGGGTTTCCGGGGCGCCTGGGTGGCTCAGTCGGTTGAGTGTCCAAATTCAGCTCAGGTCATGATCTCACAGGTCGTGGGTTCGAGCCCCGTGTTGGGCTGTGTGCTGATAGCTCAGAGCCTGGAGCCTGCTTTGGATTCTCTCTCTCTCTCTCTCTCTCTCTCTCTCTCTCCTGCCCCTCCCCTGCTTGTACTCTGTTTCGAAAATAATTTTTTTTTAAAAAAGGGCTTCTGCTTTATAACACTCTCCAGCAACGGGGATTCCCTGTAATCAGAAAAAAATTAGACAGGAGGCAGTGGATGTAATCAATCTGTGGATAGCTATCTCCAGATACCGGACATTGCTTCTGCCTACGTGACTGCAAACACAGGGTGGTTGTGTCCTCTTCTGTGTCACAACTAGCTTGTGAAATGGCAAAACCATCCCCACTTATTTCAGGCATTCCAGCAGCTAACTTTGGTCCCACTTAATATAACCAACTAGCCTGTGCTGTGGCTTCAATGGATGTATTTGTGTATTAGGAGGGGTGTCAACCTTCTGCAGTACTAAGCCACCTTCTTTTTCTAAGCTTATCTTCTTTATCCTCTATAGAAGCCAAATATGGATCAAATGTATCAAAAAAAAAATGTTGAATGTGGTTTCACAGGGGCTGAATGCTTATGTAATCAAATGCCATTTTGGAGCTAAATCTGAGCCAGCGGGAAAAGGGCATTTTCAGGATTTAGAAAGGTGTATTAAAAGGCTTAATTCAGACAGGTGTATTTTTCTTTTTTAGAAAAGAAGGGCTTTAACTACTTGTTGTAAGTTCTCATGGGAAAACACAAGCCCACAGTTCTTGCAACCTTTGTCCCACAGACTGACTTCCTTTCAGGGGTCCGAACAAAGGGACATATTGAAATACTGGTGTCTGGGGCACCTGGGTGGCTCAGTCGGTTAACTCTCTGACTTCAGCTCAGGTCATGATCTCATGGGCCATGAGTTTGAGCCCTGTGTCGAGCTCTGTGCTAACATCTCAGAGCCTGGACCCTGCTTCTGATTCTGTGTGTGTTGTGTCTCTCTCTCTGCCCCTCTCCCACTTGTGCTCTGTCTCTCTCTTTCAAAAATAAATATTAAACACACACACACACACACACACACGTATATATATTGAAATGCTGGTGTCTGGATTGAGAAAGTAAACAACTTTAATGACCAGGTAGCACATCTTTATGCAAATCAGGTAATTAAAAAAGTTTTTTTTTTTTAATGCTTATTTATTTTTGAGAGAGAGACAATGTGAGCAGGGGAGGGGCAGAGAGAGAGGGAGACACAGAATCCGAAGCAGGCTCCAGGCCAGCTCTGAGCTGTCAGCACAGAGCGCAATGCGGAGCTTGAACCCATGAGCTGTGAGATCACGACCTGAGCTGAAGCCAGACGCTTAACCAACTGAGCCACCCAGGCGCCCGCAAGCCAGATAGTTTCAAATTATTTGATTTTGATAAAATTCAGTGAGCGCCTCCTGGAATTGTCAGTTGATGGGTCATCAAAACAAGCTTTGGTGATGGTTACTGCACGATTTTTGGCAAATTCTTTGGAAGGAGTTGCAAAAGAACTCTGAGAATTACATAGCTGATGGCAAAACTATTTTTATTCCCATCTACTTGTTTTATACAAGCCAATTGTCTTGGTCATTACCAAAAAAAAAATAGCAACAGAACGACACAGGACCCGTTGAGAAAAATCACCTCCCTTCTACTGAGGTAGTATTTGCAATAAGACTTCATTTATCAAAAAATGATGCTGTACATTATTTTGATAAATCCTGCAATAAGAATCCTTGCAATAATAGGTAGAAAGTTTTTAGAAGACTACGATCACAGGAAATGTTTTTAAAAATTGAATTTCAGTGTAAATGCACATTTCTGTGGTAAAGAAGTATCATAGGATGATCAATAAGAACTTTCAGGCATAAAATTACACTACTTGAGGATAAACTTCTGCAAGAGTAAAATGGAATAAAAACGCAAATTCAAGGAGAAAAAGGAATAACGTAGCGTTTCTTGTAGTTAACAAAGTCGTTTTACTTTATTTACATATAAATGGATGATGGTGGGCATCAAACTGCTGTAGTATTTAAACTCCGCTGGATGGCATTCAAAGCTGATGTAACACTTTTATTTTTAAAAATGTTTATTTATTTTGAGAAAGCACGCGCGGTGAGAGGGGGCAGTGAGAGGGAGAGAATCCCAAGCAAGCTCCACACTCAGCGCGGAGCCTGATGAGGCGGGGGCTCGATCCCACTACCATGAGATCCTGACCCGAGCCAAAATCAAGAGTCAGACGCCCAACCAGCTGAGCCACCCAGGTGCCCCTGTAACACTCTTATTGTAAAGTGTCAATTTCCTTTCCAGTTTGTTTGCTTTTATTTAATCTTCTTGCCTAGTGACTCTAGCTGGAACCTCCAGTTCAATACTGAAGAGAAGTGGTTAAGAGCGGACATCCCTGTCTTATTCCTGACCTTAGAGGGAAGGCATTCAGTCTCTCACCATTAAATACGATGTTAGCTGTGGGGGTTTTCAGAGATGCCCTTTATCAGATTGAGGAAGTTCCCTTCCTTTTCCAGTGTGTTGGATGTTTCGCATGGGGGTAGTTTTAAAGAGTTATTTTAGTAAGTTAGGGGAGCAAAATGTTCGAAAGCTCAAGTTCAGGCTCCTTGGACACCCTGTCCCTGCTATACCCTCGGCAATAAGCACAGTCCTGCACATATAAGAGGCCCAGCAAACATTTGTCGAGCAAACTGTGTCCCACCTCCCCCCTGGCATTTTATTCTCTAGTGACGCTACGGTGTTTAGGCCCCGCCCCCACTCCCCAATACCGTGCTTATGTGGCCAGAGTTCTCTCCCCTCTCTTCTGTTCCCAGCTGGCACCGATCCATGCTTTCCAGCGCTGTCCAGGTGTCATCTCATTCAGGAGATACCTCTCTCCCCATCCCTCCTCAGATCCTGAGCTGTCAGGGTCTCCTTCTTGTGCTGCCATGGCACTTCGTGCTTCGACCATTGTGCTCTGTGTGAATTATTTATTTACCTGTTCATCCCTCACTAAACTAGATGGGCGATATGGTTTGTGGCCAACAGTGTGGATTCAGGAACCTGACAGCCCAGATTCAAAACCCTGCCTCTTACTACTTTGGGTGGCCTTGATTATTTATTTATTTATCTATTTATTTATTTATTTAGAGGGCGCAAGTGAGTGAGGGACAGAGAGAGAGAAAGGGAGGGAGAGAGAGAGAGGGGGAGGGAAAGCTGGGCCTCACCTGAAGTGGGCCTTGTATTCCACCTGATGCGGGGCTCAAACTCACTCAGTTTGAACTCACAAACTGTGAGCTCGTGACCTGAGCAGAAGTCAGATGCTTAAAGGCTGAGCCACCTGGGCGCTCTGGGCGGCCTTGGTTATGCCTCAGTTTCTTCGTCCGCCAGAGATGCTGATAATAGCACCGATTTGGTAGTGTTGTTTGACAGCTGAGCGACAACAGTGTCTAGTAAACAGTAATTATTTTATGAGTTAGCTATTAAGTCCTATAGGGCAAGGAGTTGGTGTTTTCCTTCTCTGCTTCTCACGGCCCTGGCCTGCGGGCGGGCGCTCAATAAATTCGTCACGAAGGGTGAGCGTGGCAGAACGTACCTGCGAGAAGGAAAAGCAACATGGGTTCAACATGGCACAGCGGGTAGATTCCAGAATTCGAGGGTGTAAACATTGCTGTGTATTGCCTACACTGCCTTCGTTCTGCCCCTGAGATTGCCAGACTGGAGAAATTAAATCCCTGTCGTTATGGGCTTCCTCTCCCTAGGGTCACATAAGAGCTTGGGAGGTTTAGGCACTGCTCGGAAAATAGGGTACATACTTCCGATCTTCAGTCCGTTATTTTTATTGTCCAAGCCTGCATGGCCCCTGGAACGTATTTAGTATAGCAGAGCATCTTTGCCTGGCCAGCAGCCTCCTGGGGGCTTCTGGTACCTACAGAACCATAGAGAGGATTCAATGTATCCCTGTTTTGGCAACTCACCTGGAGAGGAGGTGCTGTAAAACTTTCTGAATCGTTCCCCTGGTGTTGGACTCCCATGTTTCTTTCTTTTTCTTCAATTGGCATTTTTCAAGAAATGAACCCACCCTTTCAAAAGAAAATACTTGGGGCATATTAAAACCTTTGGCAAAGACAGAATGACATTTGTAGGCACTACTCATAGTTACCCCCCAGGGGCAGCTTGTACTGTAATCTGCAATTCCTCTGCCAGGGGTGGTTTGCGAACATCCTAGTCAGAAGATGGCTTCGACCAAGGGTTCAGGGTAATCGATTACCACGAATCCCGCCAACGACAGCTTTTGAAAATGACAATCATTACACAAATTAACATCAGCTCACCTCGTGAGAGGAAACCTGCTTCTGATGTCACCTCTGGGGTTGATCAGGACTGGAACAGCATAACGAAGTTGAAAGCAGACTCCCTCTCTGGTTCTCTGATGCCTCCTATGTGGGAGACAGAGTCCTCCCTCTGTGACACCGTTGCCTCACCCTGAGTAAAGCTTTGATTCATGCCGTGGCCAGAGCATCCAAAAGGACAGAGAGATCTCAAAGAAGCTAATGTGCCTGCCTGCTAATGAGTGTTTAATAAATGGTGTGTGTGTGTGTGTGTGTGTGTGTGTGTGTGTGTGTGTGGTTGTGGCAGATTTTAGACTGCAACTTTTTCTTTATATGTTCTGGGAGTAAGGATGTGAAGCAGGCAACCCCTCGTCACTTCGGACTTCTCTGGCAGCTATTGTAACCAACAAAAAAAAAAAAGGCCGAGTTGGACGTGATCATCTTAGGTCAGTTTGCAACACCTTGCTGTCTCCCTGGAGCACTTCCAGGGAGCAGGGCAAGGGCTCTAGCTGCCTCTGGAACCACCGATCTCTGTAACCTCCTCATTGCCAGAGAATCTCCGGTTTCCTCTAACTTTCCTGCGGTGGGCAGAGCATCCAAAATGACAGAGACACTAAGACCTCAGAGAACTTACATAGTTTCCCATCTCACCAAGCCAAGCCTTTTATTCTTTCATCTCCTCCCCCTAGTCTCCCCAACCCTTCATTCCAACACAATTCCCTTGTGAAGCTTAAGCTTTTATAGAAAAAAACAAAAAACAAACAAAGTCGGAAAGGGGGCTATCTCCAAGCAGCTTCTGTTCTCAAGCCTCTCCAGGGACCAGGGAGCCCAAAAGGCTGACTTACTGGCTTAAAAAATGCTAGCCACCTTGGGTGTATCCTATAGACTGCCCAGACAGGCTGTGCTGGATATTCTGTTTTCCCTCCAGATTAACCCTCCACCCGTCTCCACCCTCTCTGTGTCCTGGGCAGCTGGCTTGCGTGGACTGCATCACCCAGGCACCCTTGCCTTCTAACTTGAAGTGGGTTCAGTCAATGGGAGGCACTAGCCCGAGAGGATGAGAAGCAAAGAAGTTGGGTATTTAAATCCCTGCTGGGCAATGGCTTTGCCCTTTTATCAAGGGACACAGCTGCTGTCAGGCACTTCTTTCTTATCACTACAATTCTGATATGGGTTGAATTGTGCCCCCCGCCCCCCAAAAAAAAAAAAAGATATATTGGAGTCTTAACCCCCAGTACCTCAGAAAATGACCTTATTTGGAGATAGGGTCTTTACAGAGGTCATCAAGTTAAAGGAGATCATTAGGATGAGTCCTAGTCCAGTACGACTGGTGTTCTTATGAAAAGGGGAAATTTGGACACAGATTGAGACACACATAGAAGAAAATATAAAGAGATACAGAGATACAGTCATCTACAATCCAAGGAAAGAGGACAGATCCTTCCCTCACAGTCCCCAGAAGGAACCATCCCTCCTGATACCTGGATTTCTAGCCTCCAGAACTGTGAGACAATAAATTTTCTGTGGACTAAGCCACCCAGTTTGTGGTCCTTTGTTATATCAACCCTAAGCAGACTAATATAAGCTATTATTGGGCTCTGGTAACACCTCCACCCCCTGTCCCTTCAGGCCTGGGGGTGGTAAAGACTCCTACTATTGCTACTCCCTGGATGCCTCACCATCCCTCGTCGGTTTCCCTTAACCCTATCCACACCTCAGTCCTTTCATCCAGTCCTCTTCAACTAAGTGTTGAACATGCCTTGTGTTTCCTGAAACTCAAGTCTAGAATATGTTTTCCCAATATACTTTACAAAACTATGTAAAATTCTATTGGGGTTCTCCAATTATGTAGACATCTATTGGGAATCTCCAAAATAGAGCATGTGATGTATTCTTTTTTAATTTTTTTTTTTTTAATTTGAGAGAGAGAGAAAGAGCATGAGCAGCAGAGAGGGGCAGAGGGAGAGATAGAGAGACAGAGGGACACAGAGAGAGAATCTCAAGCAGGCTCCACCCGGGGCTCGATCCCATGACCCTGGGATCATGACCTGAGTCAAAATCAAGAGTCAGACACTCAACCAACTGAGCCACCCAGGCTCCCAGCATCTGATGTATTTTCAGTTTCTTCTGTTGTCCATTTCATCTTACAAGACAAAGGGGAAGCCATACAGAGAAATGATACTTGGGATTTAATTCAGATCAAAACTCTGGACAAAGTGTAAGAGTTTGTGGTAACCAAAGTGTGTCCTAAAGTTTGGGTGAACAAATTTCAAAACGCGCAAGTGTTAGGGAAGACTCCAGGGCAGTCTTAAGAAATTAGCTCATGGAGAATGGGATCATTTCAGAAATTAAATTCTGACACTACTCCTGAACAGTTCACGTTCTCTGAATAATTCTACTTTTAAAAGAACTTGAGAAAAACGGTTGTGGGAGTATGTATGCAAGAGTGGCCACCACTTGAAGAGGAAGGGTGAAGTCCAGGATAGAACAAGCCCTGTGAAAGTGGGGGTGAGACGGAGGGAATGGGGAGCCCAAATGAAAAAAGGAAGGAATGGTCAATTCAGGGAACTCAATCCAGTGAACTTGACATGGACTCTGGAAAAATTCTCAAATGCATTATTAAACAGTTGGTAAGCTCTTAGAGCAAAGAAAGAAGCAATGATCACTCTCATGCCAAGTTAAACTTACTCCCTTTTTGATGAATCTGCAGGAACCCATTTGGGTGTTAGCACAGCTTCATGTTGTCCTTCTCAGTGTTTTCTCTCTCTCGTCCAGAACTTTCTCATAAACTGCACATCATTTATTCTTTGATTAGACAAACACCTGAGCACCTACTGAGGGCTGGACACTGTTCTAGGCACTGAGGATACATCAAGGAAAATCCAAACAGGGTCCCTAGCCTCACAGACCTAACTCTCTGGTGGAGGGTACTTTCCCGATTCTGAAACTTTTCGTCAGCTACCACAGCTCTCCCGTCTTTTTTCTAAATCACATGGAGGTTTTGCTGCCCGAGCAGAATCCTCAGACTCCAGGGTGTCACTGTCTGACCCAACTCTCCTTCTGTTCCTAAGCAGAGTGGGGAGGAAATTGGGAAGAAGTTTTCCTTGGCCAACAGGTGCTGTCCTCTTTTGCAATATGTCCAGAAATGCTATCATTCAGGTTCCATGCAACAGATATTAATTATCTAAATTTCAAATTTGGCAAACTGGCATTTCTGGCCTCGCATCCCACTCGATCCACTTCAGTCATTACCAGTCCCAGCCCCCACCCATTTCCAAATCGGTCCTTTTTTGCTCAACTGATTTTCTCATTCAGGAATGCCTAACATCTCCTTCTCCACCTATGGAAACCCTACCCATTTCCCAAGACCCAGTCCAAGAGCTGCCTCCTCCCTGGCTGGATGTAATTATTTACTTTGCTCAGCAAAATCCCACGCAAGCCCCCATGCTTCACTTGTGCAGCACTATCCCATTTTCATCTTCCTTTCTCAATTAATTACTTGTCTGTCTTCCCCACTATAGTCTCATTTCTTTTAGGGCAACGGTCTCCAGAGCTTCTGCCCTGTCCAGTTGTAGTACTTCACAACAGAAGTTGGCAAACTAGGACCTGAGCCAAGAATGACTGAAATAGTTGGAAAAAGATCAACAGAAGAAGAATATTTCATGACATGAAATGCAAATTTCAGGAACCGTTAAGTAAAGCTTTATTGGAACACAGCCCTTATCTTCCATTTTCCTTTTGAGCTCCAGTGGCAGAACTGAGTAGCTGATAAAGAGAGCTTATGCCCACAAGCCTTAATGTTTCCTTTACGGTCCTTTACAGAAAAATTTTGCTAACCTTGCTTTATAAAAAGGGTTTGATGATTGAATCATTGCATCGAGGCACCAAGATTTAATAAATACGCATCCTCTCCAGCTTTTTGTTTCTTTGTATAGTGGAGGTAATATTTTGCTTTTAGGTTGTCATAAATATCAAATGAGACATAATGCACTTAGAAAAGTATAAAAACATCCTATACGACAACTATAGTTATCACGTACTGAAAAGATGATAGTGGTAACATGAGAAAACATTGTCTTTATTCTCCCCCTTCCTTCCTTTACAGCCTTCATTTAAACGTGAAATTTTAAAAGAAAATTCACTTTTAAAGGGAGGATAGGCTCACGGGTTTCGTCCTTCCAGTCTTTCTTTTGTGTTGCCCCACTTTTCTTTAATTTCTCACTTGTAATCTTTCCCCCCGACCCCCCATTTTCTTTCTATAGTATCTCAATTGATCCTCACAAGGGCTCAGGGAAGGAACTAGGACACGCCTAATTAAATCCATTTTACAGACCAGGAAACTGAGGCGGACTCCAGTAGGCGGCAGAGTACTGACGCAGCACGCAGGGAACCCTCAAGGCCACGGTCTTCTCCTCTGCTAAAGGGCAACCTCGCCGCAAATGGAACGAACCTGAGCCCGCCAGGCTTCCAAGCCTGGTTCTTGAACACCTCTGTAGCATTCACACTCGGCGTTCTTTCCTTCTCCCAGCCCCCGATTCTTTACCGCCGCCCCCCCTTCTCGAGAGCAGGTGGTAGGCTCCGCGCTCAACGCGCAGGCGCGCGCCGTCGTGGGGCGGGGGCGGGGCGGGAACTGGGGGGCGGGGTGTGCGCGGGCTTGGTTTTGGGCCGCGGCGGGAGCGGGAGTCGCCGCCACTCGAGTGCGCAGGCGCCTGGCGGTTACCGGTCTCGCCATGGAGCGGAAAGGTGAGCGGTGGAGCGGCCTCCGCCACGAGGGGCAACGGCCGGCGGGGCGAGGCCCGGGTCCGCGTCGGAGCTTTGCCTAGCCGCCGCAGTCCGGTCCCCGGGCGTGCGGCGCCCCCCCACTGAGGTGGCGCCGCCCTTCACCCCCCGCCTCTGGGCTGCGGGTCCGCGCCCCTCCGCCCAGGCGTCCTTCCGCACCGGCAGTCATCGCCCCTTGTTCCCCGCCAGGCCGGCCCGCGCCTTGGGGCCGCTGCAGGGCCCGGCCCGCGGCCGGCGAGGCAGACCCCCGCCCGCCGGCCCCCTGACCAGACCCGAGCCCCCGCCGGCGCACCCCGCCCGGGCGCAGCTCTGCGCCCCGCCGGCCGCCCGCCGCTCGGCCGGCCGCCTCGCCGAAGCCGCGGCGCTCGTCCCGGAGCCGCCCCTCAGCCAGGCCCCGCACCCGGGCCTCGCGCCCCTGCTGGGTCTCCACCCTCACCTTGGTCGCCTCCTTTACTCCACATTCGCCCTTCATCCATCCCTCTCTTCTGCAGTGCTTGCGCTCCAGGCCCGAAAGAAAAGGACCAAGGCCAAGAAGGACAAAGCCCAGAGGAAGTGAGTCTTGTACCCCGACATCCCATTCTTTGGATTTCCTCCCGCACCTCCTCTCCTCTGGTTTCACCTCTTGAACGTGCGCCGGGTTTGGGCGCCCTGCGGCCCCAGCCACATGGCCGCGGAGTGGCCTTGGAGGGTCGCACTCCGTGAGCCATGCGGAGCGGAGCTGATGTTGCCGAGGGCCAGGCCCGCTGGAAAGGGCTGTTGGAGGAGGACCAGAGCCCGTCCGGTCCGTCAGCTCCCCAACTCCAGAGAGGAGGCACGACCCCCCCCCCTCCCCCCCCCCCCCCCCCCCCCCGGGTCTGGGCCTCCCGACGGAGCTGGTAGATCATTATCTGTTTGTGAACTCTGGCTTCTCCCCCCACCTGCTTCCCGAGTCTTAAACTTGACTCCTACGTCTGCACGGTAGGCCGTCAGAGAGTTCTTACTGAATTTTCCGCATTTTGGTCTGCCAGCCACCCGCTCGCTTTCATAGAGGAGGGCATGGAGCTTTCCCCCTGGTTGGGCAACTTCCTGAGCCCGCACGGAGCGTCGCCTTCCTCGCCGTGGCAGGCAGACCACTGCGTTTCTGTTTCTTCTCTCAAAACCTCCAGCCCTCGCGCTGAATGCAGATGCCTTGTGGAGTGGGCCTCGCGGTAGTGACGGGCAAGTTCTTTAGCCAACGCTCTTGGTGATTCTGGTTTGGTGTCTGAAGTGCCACATGTCCGGGTTTTTACCAGCAGGATGCATAACCGTGGGTTAAGCGCTGCTGTGGGAAACACAAAAGTTGGTCACATCTTAGAAACGCCCAGTAGAGGGCTTCTGCAAAGTGAAGCTTAGTCTGGAGAACTTTTATCTTGTTCTCACGTTTAATTGCAGTGGCTTGGAAATTGCCTTTAGAGAACAGTGCATCATTTTCCGGACACTCTTCCATTTCCTTGATGTTGTGTGGAGTTGTATACGGTCTCCCTCTTGAGCTGAGAAAACGAGCATTTCTGAGGTTTTCCTAGGTTACCTTTCTGAATATTACCAGGTGTGTGTGTGTGTGTGTGTGTGTGTGTGTGTGTGTGTGTGGTTTTGGTGACTACCTGATGTTTGAGAATGACACATAATGACTTATAGCAATAGAGCTAAAGTGGTAGGTGACCTCACCTCTTGCTCCATTTCTATTAACTGTCTCATGAAATTTTTTATTTTATAAAGTGCTTGGTAACCAACATATTTAAATGTGAGTTTATCTCCATGTGTTTGCCTCGTGATTATCCACGTGTGGATTGTTCCAAAACCAGTTTTTGTTTATTTATTAAAGAAAAAATGGTTTTTGTTTATTTTTGAGAGAGCAACAGAGCACAAGCAGGGGAGGGACAGAGAAAGAGAGAGGGAGACACAGAATCCAAAACAGGCTCCAGGCTTTGAGCTGTCAGCACAGAGCCTGAAGTGGGGCTTGAACTCACCAACCGTGAGATCATGACGTGAGCGGAAGTCAGATGCCCAACGGACTGAGCCACTCAGGCGCCCCTCAGAACCAGTTCGTAATCCCACGTTGGTTTAATGGAAACAGCCAAGGAGCTAACCTGGTTCTTGTCTGCAGTGGGAATTTAAGTGTTACTCTTTTTTTGTATGTGCCTTAGTTTTATTATTCCCTGTGGAACTGATAGGAATGTGCTATAAAACGTATTTTCTGCTGATGTAAAGAGATGGTAATTTTATTATTCACTGTATTGTTGAGAAGTGATCTGTCTTGGTCTCTCCACATGGAAATTATTTTGTATTAACCTGAATCAACCTGTAACTTGGGAGGAAAATATATAAAGGTGATCATATATATATGTATTTTTAAAGTAGGCTCCACACCCAGTGTGGGGCTTGAACTCATGACCCTGAGATCAAAAGTTGCATGCTCTCCCAACTGAGCGAGCCAGACACCTCATCATCTGTTTTTGGTACCAGATAATCATTACTTTGGATTATCTATTTAAACCATATTCTTTATTTCTAAAACCGAATATATGTGCTTTGGATTCTCTGTTACTCCTTCATTCGCTGTTAGGTAATTTGTGTCCATTATTTTCACACTTGCACAAAAGCAAGCGAGTAGTACAGATAACCTAGCAGTTATTTTACGGAATATTTCATTTTGTACAACTTTTAATTCCTGAAATTTTATATAAATGAATGACCTTCACTTACTTGCAGTTTCAGAGGTGCTTTATTTTTGTCTTCAGTTAATGGTTTCTCTTGACAATTTTACCTTTCTTTTTTTGTTTCTCCAGCCTCCTTTTAAGTAGCTGAAATGTCTAATTAACTTGGTTAGAATACTGTGTCAGAAGTTCAAGCCCCACCTGACTCAGGTAACTTGACTCTGTTCCATGACCCCTGACTGCACTCTGGACTTCCAGTCCTTTTGCAAAGGCAGGCTGCTGGTTACCAGATTAGTCAGGGAGAAGGTCTAAAGAAGAAGCATGCCATAGAATTTGGTCTCCCAAGTGAGTCAGATCTGGTTTGAATTGTGATTTTGCCACTTTTTAGCAGCTTGACCTTGGATGAGTTAGTTAAGGAAATGGTCTTAGCTTAGTCATGATGACAGCTGAGAAGTTAGAAAAACCAAGCATTTAAATGAAAAGTAAAACTGTAAGTAACGTTTTAGTAATTTAGTCATGGCGGGGTACAGGTGGAAAGGATTTCAGTCCTCTGATTTTGTAGATCTTAAAACCAGAACCTACATACATGAAAAATCATGTCCATGGAGCTACAGCTGGTTGTAGCAAGGACAAAACTGGAATCCAGGGCCCCTGCCTTCCAGCGCAGTGCTATTCGGTATTTGTTTCCTTTGGGAAACTGTGCTGAAAGATTTGACCTTGGGGGTTTTCAGTTGTCTTATTTGAAGAATTTTGTCTCCACTTCACTTTTTCAGACACTGTATTCTTATTTACTAAAATTAACTAGTTGATGATAAACTGTTTCACTTTACAGATAAGGAAATTGAGATTTTTCCAGATTACTTCCACAGAAAATTGTAAAGCTAGTATTCAACCCCGGGTCCGACATACCCCAAAGCCCTAGGTACTAACCACTGCTGTCTCCAAGTGACAGTTCCTTCTGATGTGTCTGAGGACAGACAAGGTAGAAACTGAGCAAACTGAGGCTTCTGTACGAGGTGACACAGGATGCCTGGGTTAAAGTTTAAGCACCCTTTCAGAGCCCCCTGTCTATGTCTCTAAAAGGATGTAATTCTCTATCTTCCTTTGGTCATTCAGTTTTCAATATATATACCAATAGGTGTGTGCCTTTATCCGTTTGTCATAGCTCTTACAATTTAACACAGTTATGTTTGCTTTTCGTATTATTTTTTTTAATCAAATAAAAATTTTTTTTAATCTTTATTTTTGAGAGAGAGAGACAGAGCGTGAGCAGGGGAGGGGCAAAGAGAGAGGGAGACACAGAATCGGAAGCAGGCTCCAGGCTCTGAGCTGTCAATACAGAGCCTGACGCGGGGCTCGAACTCACATACCTTGAGATCATGACCTAAGCTGAAGTTGGATGCTTAACCAACTAAGCCACCCAGGCATCCTATTTTTCACATTACTTCTATGGAACATAATTCCAGAATGATATTCATATCTAATAATTACTTAGCTTAGGAAATTACTTTGGACAGTAATTCTTACTTTCTTTGCAGTTAAAGAACTGCGTTTAGTATAAATTTGGTAGTAAAACAGTTTGAGCTGGAGAAGTGATTTTGTTCATGTTAGTACTCACCGATCTGTGAAGTCAAAGGAGAGGAGAGATGGCTTTATTTCCTAATTTTCCAAAATATCTAATTATATTGAAAATTCAGAAGAAAAGATAGTTGAAAATTTCTTTTTGTTTAATTTATTTTTGAGAGAGCGAACGTGAGCAAGGGAAGGGCAGAGAGAGAAGGGGACAGAGGATCCATGGCAGGCTCTGCACGGACAGCAGTGAGCCTGATGCAGTGCTTGAACTAACAGTTCAGATCATGACCTGAGCCAAAGTCGGATGCTCAACTGACTGAGTTGCCCAGGTGCCCCGATAGTTGAAAATTTCTAACATTTTTATACAGTACAGTACATGAACTTGAACCAATTTTTTTTAAGTTAAATGGTTTTGGATGCTTTTTGTACTTACCAACGTACCTTGGAAATTGACTCTGTATCAGTTCCTTATAGCATAACCTTACTATTTTTTTTAAGGTCTGCCTTTTCCACTAAGGCTTAGAAGTGGTTCTGTATCCAGGACACAGTGAGTAGCTTCATCTAGATAGCATTCTGTTAAACGGGTGTATCATAATTTATTTTAGTTTAGACAAAAATGGAATCATTGGGTATACTTTTCCCCAGCTAACCTTACCATGAATGTTTTTCATAGCATTAAATATTCCACTTGCTTTTAAAGGCTCCAGTATACATTAGTTCAAGGTTTTCACAGTTCATAGCAAAGATGAATGATCTTTTGGATAGCCATTGTTCACATCAGTGATTATTTACTTAGGATAAATTCTTAGGAGTGATATTACTGGTTATGTACATTTTAAAGGTTTTTAAATTCATATTGTCAACAAAATTTTCTCCAGAGACATTATTTACTAGTTTAATTAGGAATTAACTAATTTAGGGGCACATGGGTGGCTCAGTCAGTCAGTTAAGCGTTGGACTCGGCTCAGGTCATGATCTTACGGTTCATGGGTTTGAGTCCCGCCTTGGGCTCTGTGCTAGTAGCGCAGAGCCTGGAGCCGGCTTCAGATTCTGTGTCTCCCTCTCTGTCCCTCCCCCACTCACACTCTGTCTCTTTCTCAAAAATAAACATTAAAAAAAAATTTTTTTTAAGGAATTAACTAGTTTAATTTTCCTATTCATTAAACAAACAATTTTTGCGGACCTCCTATATCCCAAGCAGCTTTCCATCACAGTTTTCTGTGACAGAAAAACATCTTTGTCCTTGGGAACTTTATTTTCACGGGGATTGGGAACAGAATAAACAATGCACATAAGTAAATTGCGTAGTATGTTAAGACCATAAGTTGGAAAAATAGAGGAAGATAAGGGGAATTTGAGGAGTGGGGGCGAGGGTGCGGTTTTAAATAGGGTGACTGAAGCTGCATTGAGGTGACACTTGAAGGAGGTGAAGGAAGGAGGATGGCTCCAGGCAGAATGTTGGAAGTGGGAATATTTTTGCACATCCTACTTGGCCAACCAGAACTGGGGCATTGTTACTTGAAAACGTTGCCCAAGTTCGGTAAGCTATAAGTATCTTGTTTTAATTTCTTTTGTTACCGGTCAGGTTGACCATTTGTGGGATGTATTTATTGACCAGCTCCTATCTTTTACCCATTTTTGTATGGATTATTGATCATTTTCTTAATCTTAGGAAGTGTTTATTAAGAATATACCTTTTGTCGGAGCCCCTGGGTGGCTCAGTCGGTTAAGCATCTGGCTTCTGATTGCATGGTTTGAGTTCAAAACCCCACATGGGGCTCCCTGCTGCTCTCAGTGTAGAGCCTGCTTTGGATCCTCTGTGCCCTGCTCTCTGCCTGTTTCCCACTCAAGCTCTGTCTCTCCCAAAAGTAAACAAACATTTAAAAAATAAAAAAGAAATATACTTTTTGTCATGTGGCAAATTTACATTTCTCGGGTTATTAGCCTTTCTAATTTCATTTATTGATTTTTAAAAAAATGTGCCCAATCCATCTTTTTCTTTGCTTTTTATCTTTGAAATTTTCAATGTGAGTTGTCATCTTAAAAAGGCATTATTTTTAATTGTCACTCCATTAAAGTACGTGCTTGCAAAATTGCATTTCTAGAATTGTGGTTGTCAGAAATAGTTTCTTCTCTTTTCTTCCTCAATAAGTTTATATACGTTAGTAAATTTTGTTTACATTAGTCTTTCTGCTGCAGTGAGGCCCAGAGGCTTGCCAAATTACTATGTTCTTTAGATTACTTGAAACCAGCAACTTATGCAAATGCTGAAGTGGTGGGTGCTTAGGAACTCCTTTATTAAAAATGAAGAAAAGATGGGCTGGTCAACTAGACTTAGTTTTTATTATAATTTTTAGACCTGGCAAGATAAATGAGGCAATGTTCCCCCCCCCCCCCATACTTAGACTTTTTGCTCGATGCTTCCCAGATCTTCTCTATCACGAATGCTAGTTTGCAGACTAATTTTATTTTTATATTGGCTAAAGTATCATTTTAATGATTCTCTCACTGTAACTGAATTAATTCCAAGCAAGTAAGAAAATGGAGATAGTCAAGAGATATTTTTGAACTCTTCCTTTCTAGTATGATGCAAATAATGATTTAGCTAAGGAGAGATAGATAAGCAGATATATTTATAATCTTGTACATTTTTTTCATTGAATTTGGGACACAATCAGTTTTAAATTACACCATTTTATATGCCACGCAAAAAAAAAAAACCACTATCAGTTAAACTGATACACCATTCGCTATAAGATGCTGTCTTGATTTCAGAGATGTGGGAATGGTAGGAAACCTATTTGTGTTTGAATCTGTGAAATGGAGTAATTCCAGTGATGTATGGCATTGGCAGCATTGTTGTCTTTTAAAAGTTTAATTGTGGTGGTGCCTGCGTGGCTGTCAGTTATGTGTCCGACTCTTGATTTGGCTCACGTCAGGAATTCACAGTTTCTGAGATCAGGCCCTGAGTGAGGCTCCATGCTGACAGCACGGAGCCTGCTTGGGATTCTCTCTCTGCCTCTCTCTAAGTAAATAAATAAATTTTTTAAAAAAGGTTTCTTGTGGAAAATTTCAAATATATCCAAAAAAGAAAGTAGCAAGATAAACTTTTTAAAAAATGTTTATTTTGAGAGAAAGAGAGCACGAGTAGGGGAGGGACAGCGAGAGGGGGAGAGAGAATCCCAAGCAGGCTCAGTGCTGTCAGTGCAGTGACATGGGCTGGATCCCGTGAACCTCAAGATCATAACCTGAGCCAAAATCAAGAGTTGGATGCTTAACTGACTGAGCCACCCAGGTGCCCTGCAAAATAAGCTTTTGTGCATCCATCTCAACTTCATCAGTTACTAACTGTGTTCATGTTTCATCTTTATCTTCTTTTTCTGCTCTACTCCATCTTTTTTTTTTTTAATTTTTATGTTTTTATTTTAGAGATTGTGAGAGTGTGAGCAATGGAGAGGGGCAGAGAGAGAGAGAGAGAGAGAGAGAGAGAGAGAGAATGAATGTTAAGCAGGCTCCATGCTCATCGTGGAGCCCAGTGTGGGGCTAGATCCTACAACCTTGGGATCATGATCTGAGTGGAAGTCAAGAGTTGAATCCTCAATAAACTGTGCCACCCAGGTGCCCCCCACCCATCTTATTTTAAAGCAAACCTCAGACGACATATCATTTTGTAAAATATGGACTCTTTTTTTTTTTTTTTTAATTTTTGAGAGAGAGAGCGCGTGTGCATGCACATGAGTGGGGGAGGGGCACAGAGAGAAGGTGACAGACAATCTAAAAGGGGCTCTGGGCTGACAGCAGTGAGCCCAATGTGGGGCTCAAAGTCATGAACCATGAGCTCATGACCTGAGCCGAAGATGGGTGCTCAACCAGCTGAGCTACCCAGGTGCCCCTAAAATATAGACTCTTAATTTTCAAAACATAGCTACAGTACTAATATAACACTCAAAAAAATTATTATTATTATTTTTTTTTTTTTGAGAGAGAGAGAGAGCCTGTGAGTGGGGGAGAGGGGTATAAGGGCGGAGGGAGAGAGAATCCCAAGCAGGCTCCACACTCAGCACAGAGCCTGATGTGGGGCTGGAAATCATGACCCGAGCTGAAATCAGTAGCCATACGCTTAACCAGCTGAGCCACCCAGGCGCCCCCACACTTAAAATATTTTGAAACAAGTCCATAATAGCAAATACCCAATCAGGGTTCAGATTTCCCTGCTAATTTTAAGTTTGTTTGCATCAGGACTTATAAGGTCATTATATTACTGTTTGAATAGTCTCTCTGGTCTTTTTATCTATATGTTATTTATGGGTTATTTTCCTTGCAAATCTGTTTTTGTTTGACTGCTTCGTAAGTGGCATTGTATACTTTGACCAGGAGGCACCTACTGACTGGTTAACTTTTTGTGATGTTAGCAGCCACTGAGCATTGCCTAGACCCATTTATTTTATTTAGCGTTGCAAAATGGTAATATTCAGTTCTTTAACTGATAATTATATAGTTTGATAAAAAGGAACTTTACCTCATTTCTTTGGTGTTACCCCTAGAGACACTTTATATATAAGACACAGGATAAATACTTGTACTTTCCAAATTTCATTAATGAGTTAGAATCCTAGCATCCTCCAAAATGACCAGTTAAGGTTTATTTTAGTATGAGCTCATAACTGTAAACATATTTGTGGTTCAATCCATTGTAGTTGGGCTCCCCCCCCCCACAGTTTTCTGGAATTAAAATTTACATACCATGAAATTCACCTGTTAAACGAGTACAACTCAGTGGTTTTTAGTATGCTCACAGAGTTGTGCAGCCATCACCATAATCTAATAAGTTTGAAACATTTCTGTCACCCCAAAAGAAACCCTTTACCCATTAGCTATCACTCCTCATTACCCCCATAGTACACCACCTCCCAACCCTAGGCAATGACTAATCTACTTTGCCTAGATTTGCCTAGTCTGGACATTTTGTATAAATGGAATCCTACAATAAGTGGTCTTTTGTGACTGGTTTCTTTAACTTAGCATAATGTTTTCAACATTCATGCATTTTGTAGAACGTATAGTTGTTATTTTTATCGATTGTCCTGTCTTTGGCCAGTTGGAGTCCCTTCACGATGGCCCAGCCCCAAAGTCCATTTGATTCAATCTGAGGCATCTTTGATAGCTTTTTTGCTATTTAGTATGACAGTTTGTCCAGATTTATCTTGTATGTTTTCTGCCCCAGACCAGAAAATAGCCCTTTCTCTAAGAAGCTTTTCAATGGGAAATGGAATTTCAGGATCACAATCTTAGGCACCTTTCCTAAAGTTATCGTAAGCACAGTTGTGGAAGAGCCCTGTGGTTCTGTGTGCCTCTTACTGGAGAATTAACTTTGAGAGTTTGAAAAAACCCGTGAGATCAGCTATGAAGACCAGAGTATACAGTTTTTCAACTGCTTCAACAAAGAATGACTTCAGAAATTATCAGAAGCCACAAAATAAATTAAACACACTTTATTCATTTTCAGAGAAGTATAGTGACACTGGACACAGAAGTCAGTTGGCAGGAGCTAGATAAATAAAAAGTACGTTCATTTGTACCATGACATGCCTTCAGTTATGTAGATGAAGACTGAGGCCAGGGGTAATTTGTTGCTATTGGGTAATAAATGTATTGGTGGCTTAAATGCCTTGAACAACATGGATGGGTATTTTAGGATAGCTTATCACACACAAACTTTGAGAACATGTAATAGATATTTTAACTACCAGATGAGAAGTGTCACCTACAGTGGTGAACAAACATCAGTGCCATGAAGTTTGGTGTACCATGAGTCACATTGATGACCTTTGTATATTTAATTTACTCAGGTTCTAAATTCTTTGTACTGAGTGGCTAGTCATTTTTTAAAAGGTTGCCAATACTTTTGGGTGTGATTTTGTGAACTCTTGTTTCTTGACCTAAGGTAGCCTTATTTTGTAACTGATTATAAATGTAATTTATGGTAACTGTATCTTATTCGCTTTGCTCTTAATTGTATATAGTGCGGCTCCAGCTTGAGAAGGTTCTTGAATGTCCTTTCAACCTAGGAGTTTGATCAAAGATGTCAGCTTGTTTTTACACATGAGCTTGGTGGCAAGCTCCCTTGATACTCCTTTTCTCTTCTGTAACTGCCTATGACTTTGAGAATAGATTTAACAGGAACTGTATTTTGCATTTTTCGTTGCTAGTATTAACAATACAATATGATTAAATTAGGTAACTTGTGCTCATGTTTCTAAGGTGGAAGGTTAATATAGATACATGCTTCTATGCTCCTTAGCAAAAAGAGCTGGTCTTTCTGAATCACACAGCCCCAGGTTCCAATTTGCCTCCAACGCCACTGGTGGGTGAACTTGGGCAATGTCGTTTGACTTCCTGAGTCTGACTTGCCTTATCTGTAGATGGTGACATTCTGAGGGTGAAATTGTGTGTGAGTGCCTAGCCTAGTGCTGAGCTAGAGTAAAGTGCTTTGGTGGTTACTTCCTTCCTCATGCGTTCTTCCTTAGATGGATTTACCTTTGACTTTTCCTTTAATTTTTTTTTAATGTTTATCTATTTTTGAGAGAGAGAGAGACAGATCTGGCATGAGTGGGAGAGGAACAGAGAGAGAGGGAGACACAGAACCGAAGCAGGCTCCAGGCCCTGAGCTGTCAGCACAGAGCCTGATGGCAGGTCTCGAACTCATGAACCATGAGATTATGACCTGAGCCGAAGTCAGACGCTTAACCTACTGAGCCACTCAGGTGCCCCACCCTTGACTTTTATGTGACATTTTTTATTATTACTCATGCATCAAACTAATGGTTTTAACTTGTCAGTATTTCCTCTATTGGGGTCTATATAAAGTTTAATTTGGAGTATAGTTGCCTAAAGATAAAGAACGGTTTATATTTAATTAACACCTAATAAACTTAGACACTCAAATTTTTATTTTGATAGGGCCAATTCCAGTGTGTCTCAGAAATTAACTTTAGCTTGTCAATTTGCAGAACAAAGAAATGCCTGTCAGGAAAAATATATGTGGAAAAGTAGTGGGAGAATTTGAGTACTTACTAAGCTCTACTGTGTTTAGGTGCTGGAACTTAAAATAGTATCTTATTAAGTTTTTGGATTAGATCAGATACGTCAAAAGAGATGCAAAGATGATTTCAGGCAATATCAGCTCTACCCTATAAGAGGTTTATGGTTTTTTTTTTTAAGTTTACTTATTTTGAGAAAGAGACAGCATGAGTGAGAGAGGAGCAGAGAAGAGGAGACCGAGAACCCCAAGCAGGATGGGTGCTGCCAGCACAGAGCCCAGTGCAGGGCTTGAAACCCCGAGATCATGACCTGAGCCAAAACCAAGAATCAGATGCTTAACCACCTGAGCCACTCGGGAACCCCTGTGATCTTTTTTTTTTTTTTTTTTTTTTTTTTTTTTTTTTTAAGTTTATTTATTTTGAGAGAGCAAGTGGAGGAGGGGCAGAGAGAGAGAAAGAATCCAGCAGGCTCCACACTCATTGCAGAGCCGGACTGTGAGATCCTGACCTGAACCAGAACCAGGAGTTGGACACTTAAACAAACTGAGCCATCCAGGTGCCCCAACAGGCTTTTGATCTTAAGGGAGATGAGTATGCAAATAGACCTTCTCTCAGTCTGTATTGGTTTTCTAGGGTTACTGTAACAGTGCCACAAACTGGGTGGCTAAACCCACAGAAATTTATTGTCTCACAGTTCTGGAGGCTACAAGTCTGAAATCAAGGTGTGAACAGGGTTGGTTCCATCTGAGGGCTCAGAGGTAAGGATCTTTTCCAGGCGTCTGTCCTTGTTTTGAAGATGGCCATTTTCTCTCTGTGTCTATGCATCATCTTCCCTCTGTGTGTGTCTCTATTTGTGTCCAAATTTTCCCTTTTTATAAAGACACTAGTCCTATGGATTAGGTCTCATTCTAATGACTTCATCTTAACTTGTTTACCTGTATAAAGATCCTATCCCCAAATAAAGTCACATTCTGAGATACAGAGGCTGGGACTCCAGTGTATCTGTTTTGGGGGGATACAGTTCAACCCATAACACAGTGCCTGGAAGACAGTTCTCTGCACTAGGAGATCCTACAATTTTTTATTTTCCACAGTCGAAAGAAATGAAGACTAAAGTTTACAAGTAAGTAAACTAGAGTGGCTAGGGTGCTTTCTCTCATCCACTTTTAGTTTGCCTTTTTAAAATTATTTATTTTAGAGAGAGAGAGAGAATCTAAGCAAGCTCCACACTCAGCGCGGAGCCCAACACAAGGCTTGATCCCACGACCCTGGGATCATGACCTGAGCCAAAATGAGTAGTCCTACTCAATCGACTGAGCCACCCAGGGGCTCCTAGTTTGTTTTTTGAAGCCAGAGCTAAATTATTTCTAAGACCCCAAACACATCATCCTCAAATCTGTTCTTCTGGATTTCACTTTTTTTGAAACATTCCAGAGTAAATTCCAGTATCTCTCACCTCTTTACTCAAATGTCACAACTCTTATTTAAAATGATGTCTATGTATTGTTGTCCCCTTACCTTCATTTTTCTTCATAGCCCTTCTCATAGCCTGAAATTATGGAACACGTATCTACCTGAGAGATCTTGAGAATAGGACTTTGCTGTCCCAGCATTAGCTGTTCACCAACAGAAACTCAAGAACCAGGTAGATTCAGATATTTAGGGCTATTTTTTGTTAACCTCCTGCTCAAATATAAACATGATAAAGAAAGACTCTGAGCTATTTTTTTTTTTTCTTTTTGCTCATGGCTGCATTTCCAGTGCCTAGAAACGTACTCAACATACTTATGACCACTCAGTAAAAATAAATTGACTAAAGAACAGATATTTGCTTACTCCCTTTCCCTTATTTCCTACATGCAATGCTAAAATTTCTGTATCAGGCCCCGTACCAAGCATAGGATAAGCAGAACCTCTATGTTCCCTATAAGGTACATTTTTTACTGCCCTCTTTTTTACACACTGGGCAGCTGAAGGACAAAGAGCTTCCTGAATTAGCAATTTATCCAAAGTCATGGAGCTCTTGCAAACTGTAGAGCCAGGATCAAACCTAAGTCTCTTGGCATCAGAGACCTTGGCTGTTGTAACCACTACCTCGACAGTGTCCCTGTATCTTTGCTTTCTACTCCCACTATCTTTTACCACCTTCTTGACAAAAGAATTTTTCTAAAGCACTCTTGTTGTAGGGTTACTTCGTGCTTAAATGGCTTGATGACTTCCATATAAAATAGTGCTTGACATTTAAGGCTCTTCACAGTCTCTCTCCTTTAGGGGACTTGTTGTGGGGGGTGGACATGTAATGGACAATTGGAGGAGGATGAGTAATAGCTAATGATGAAAGAGAAGAAACGTGCCTTGTGTGCATCTCTTTTCTAGACATTTGGGATACAGGCATTGAGCAAAATAAATGTCCTCGTGAGACGTACATTCTGGGAGTGTGGGAAAGAAGACAATAAAATGTCAAGTACTGAAGAAAAATAAAGTAGGGTAAGGGGGTAGGGGAGGGCATGCAGCCAACTCCTGTTTTATATAGAAGTGTCAAGAAAGTTCTGTGAAAAGGCAGTACCTGAAAAGAGATGTGGTCAGAGAGATGGGTTTGTGAGCCAGTGAAAAATCGGATCATGAAAGACCTTGTAAGACCTTTGTGAAAACATCTGTTTTGAATGTAGTAGTTGCCCGGTAGTGGTGGTTTATTAAAGATCACCAGTTGTGTTTTTGTTTTTTAACAAAATGAATGTTTTTTAACATGATGAAGTCTAAAATGCTGCCTGTGGAAACCTAGGCTGCTGGGATTAGAAGATCACAGAGTGCCATCTAGTGGTTGTTTGTTGTAAATGTGGGTGAGCCTTCCGGATAGTAAGCAGGCTCTACAGTAGTTTGTTTTGCCAGCTCAGACATATAAATGGAAAATTTGGATGCCTGAAGAAAACTTTTGCTTATGAACTGTTTGAGAGTAAGTTGCATTGTCCCCTTTACCCCTGAATACTTCATGTATTGCCTTAAAACAAGGACATTCACTTACATAATCGCAATTATCAAAATAAGAAATAAGGCATTAATACAATATTATTATTTAATCTGGATCTTATTCAGATTTTGCCAATTGTCCCAATGAGCTTTGTAGGAAAAAAAATTTTTTTTCTGGCCTACTATCTACCTTAAGATTGTGCATCGCATTTAGAACAGTTCCATGGCCTGCCTTTGTCTTTCCTGGAATTGATATTTTTGAAGAATATAGGCCATTTATTTTCAGACTGTCCTTCAGCTTGGGTTTGTCTGTTTCCTCATGATTCAGGTTATGCATTTTGGTACCACCTAAGTTAATCATCCTTGGTGAATCATATCGGCACAGCAGACATATCTGTCCCAGTATGGGTGGTGACTACCAAGTTTCTTCAGCATATTATTATGGTTTTCTCTTTTGTAAATCATAAGTTCGTTATGGGGAGATATTTTGACCTGTGTAAATAACTTTTCCTCATTGAAATTTCACTGCGTTAGTATCCATTATTGATTCTTGCCTAAGCCAGTTATATGACAGTTGCAAAACAGTGATTATATAATTCTCCCATTTCCTTATAGAGTTAATTGTCAGCATTTTGTTATTAGAAAAAACTTTTCCTTTTCCCCATTCATCATCCTAATCATAATCATTGGTATGAACTTAGGGAATCTGTTTTTATTCGGTGAGTTTAATCCATTACTCTCACTATTTGATACTCATATTCTTTCATATTTGGCCAGTGGGAGCCCCTTCAAGGTGACACCTTATCTTTCAACAAGTCTCTTTCATTCTTTGAGTATTTACACTTTCTAGCACAATAGCATGTTCCAGATTCATCTTGTACTTTGCCTGCTCCAACCATGGGATCAGTCCTTTCTCTAAAGAGCCCTGGTAGGGGCGCCTGGGTGGTGCAGTCGGTTAAGCGTCCGACTTCAGCCAGGTCACGATCTCGCGGTCCGGGAGTTCGAGCCCCACGTCGGGCTCTGGGCTGATGGCTCAGAGCCTGGAGCCAGTTTCCGATTCTGTGTCTCCCTCTCTCTCTGCCCCTCCCCCGTTCATGCTCTGTCTCTCTCTGTCCCAAAAATAAATAAACGTTGAAAAAAAAATTAAAAAAAAAAAATAAAGAGCCCTGGTTTATTTTATTTTATTTTATTTTATTTTATTATTTTTTATTCTATTCTATTTTATTTCAAAGGTTATTTTTGAGAGAGTGTGAGTGGGTGGGGAAGAAGGGGGAAGAGAGAGCATCTCAGGCAGGCTCCACGCTTGTCAGCACTGAGCCCAACAACGAGGCTCTATCTCACGAACCTTGAGATCATGGCCTGAGCTGAAATCCAGATTGGACGCTTAACCAGCTGAGCCACCCAGGCACCCCAGCCCTGGTGTTTAGAAACCAAGATTTGGATATGATTTTAAGGTCTTAAATTTTTATGTTGGACAGTATGTTGGCATAGTAGTAGGTCTGTGACATCACAATTCTTTATTTCCAGTGGAAAGCTTAGGTGGCAGAACCTGTGATAACCTCCTCATGCCTGTTTGTTGGCATTGCCCCACAGCGAATAGGCTGTTTGGAGCAATGGTAATTAATGTAGTAGTAGTGAAACTCCGTATTTCTGTCCTTGACACAGTGCCATCGTAGAATGTGTGCTTAATACGTCACCTAAAATATTGAGTACGTGAGGACTCATTTAAATAATAATTAGTTCTCCCTAAACTAATATATAAATTTCCTACCTAGTGACAATATTCTGTTAAAACTAAAACAGATTTTAACTTTTATGGGAAAATACAAATGTTAAGAATGGTAAAAATTCTGAAAAGTGTAGTAATACGGGTGGTATGGAACTTCCCAGATATTTTAAATGCTATGAAGTTATAATACTTAAAATTGCTTGATCCTGATGCCTGAATAGACAAGACAGTGGCACAGAATGGAGACTCCAAAAAGAAGTAAATACATGGGAATTTAACACCATATAAGTTGTGTTTCAAATGAATTCAGAAAAAAATGGATTCCAACTGCTGTTGCAAGAACTGGGGTAAAAAAAAGGTCATATTCTTACCCTGTTCTTAACATAAATAGAGATGGATCAAAGATTTAAACATTAGAAAAGAAAACGGAAACCATGAACATGTAAGAAAAACTGTAAAACTTAAAAGTGAAATAATCTTAGAGGAAGGCAGTCCTCCTAATCATGACCAAAAAGCTGTATACATAAAGACTGAAATATTTTATCCCATAAGAGTAAAAAAATGTATGCATAGCAAAAGGTAAAAAGGAGAGTCAAAACCAAAGAAATGTTGGGGGGAGAAACTTTTAGGGGCTCTTGGGTGGTTCAGTCAGTTAAGCGTCTAAATCTTGATTTCACCTCAAGTCATGATCTCATGGTTCATGAGAATGAGCCCCATGTTGGGCTCTGTGCTAATAGTGTGGAGCCTGCTTGGAATTCTCTCTCTCTCTCTCTCTCTCTCTCTCTCTCTCTCCCTCTCTCCCTCTCTCCCTCTCTCCCTCTCTCCCTCTCTCCCTCTCTCTCTCTCTCTCTCTCTCTCTCTCTGCCCCTCCCTTACTCTCTCTCTCTGTCTCTCTCAAAATAAACTTTACAAAACAAAGCAAAGGAAACCTTTTGAACCTGTGCTCAAAGTGTGATGTTCATTTGGCGTGCAGTTTGGTTCATTTGTTAGTGTTTGCATTCCATTTTGGGTGCTCCTCGCATCCTGGTTTTTATTTTTTTTATTTTGGGAGCCAAAGGACACACTACTGTGGTTCTGAAAGTCAGAGCTATACAAAATATCTACCCAGAAGTTCACTTCCTCCTCATCCCAGATACCCGGGCCCCATTCCCCTCTCTTTCCACCCTTTCCCACTTGCCCATTGTTGCTTTAGTTTCTCTGTTAGTCCCACTGTGTTTCGTTTTGCACAAATGAGCAGGTGTGTGTATTTTTTTTTTTTTAATAACCTCTTTTATGGAAGGTAACATGGAATAACTTGTTTGCACTCTGCTTTTCCCATTCAGTTACTATTACACTATCACAGGTTATAAAGAACTTCCTCATCTTTTTTTTTTCCAGCTTCACAGTGCTCAGTTCTGTGCATGTACCACAGTGTATTCAACCACTCCCATGTGTGAGCGTTTAGGTTGTTTTCAGTATTTTGTAATTACAGGCAAGGCTGCGGTGAATAGCCTTGTGCAAATGTATTTTCATTCGTGAAGGTGTATCCTCTAGGGTGGATTCCTAGAAGTGGGATTGCTAAATTGAAACCCAATGAGATTTATAATTAAGTATTACCAGATTTCATTTCAGCAGGATTGTGCTGTGTGCTTTCTCACTAGCAGTGTATCAGGGTGCCCATTTTCCAACAGCTTCACCAGCAGAATGCTTATTAATTTTTGGCAGTCTGACAGGTGAGAAATGGTGTCTTGGTATCTAATTTACATTTCTCTTTCAGTGAGTTTGACCTTCTCTTCATATCTATGGAGGGTCATTTTTACCTCTTTTTGTGAATTGTCTGTTCTCCATTCAACTTTGTTATTTGAAAAAAAATTTAAGCCTGCAGCAAAGTTAAAAAAAAATGGTATGGGGGCGCCTGGGTGGCGCAGTCGGTTAAGCGTCCGACTTCAGCCAGGTCACGATCTTGCGGTCCGGGAGTTCGAGCCCCGCGTCAGGCTCTGGGCTGATGGCTCAGAGCCTGGAGCCTGTTTCCGATTCTGTGTCTCCCTCTCTCTCTGCCCCTCCCCCGTTCATGCTCTGTCTCTCTCTGTCCCAAAAATAAATAAACGTTGAAAAAAAAATGGTATGATAACCTGTAATCATCTTCTCCTGTATTTACTAATTGCTGACATTTTGCCGTATTTTTTTCCATCTTTCTATACCAAAGTACACAATTTGATGACTTTTGGCAACTGTATGCATCCGTGAAACTACCACAATAATCAAAGTACAAAAATTTTTGTTGTGCCAGATGTTTCCTCAAATTTTCCTTTTTGCAGTCCATCCCTTCCTACACTGCTGGCCCCAGGCAGTGACTGATCTGTTCTCCGACACTACACATCAGTTTACATTTTCTAGAATTTTAGGGGTGCCTGGGTGGCTCAGTCAGTTAAGCGTCCGACTTCGGCTCAGGTCATGATCTCGCAGTTCATGGGTTCGATCCCCGCATCAGGCTCTGTGCTGACCGCTCAGAGCCTGGAGCCTGTTCCATATTCTGTGTCTCCCTCTTTCTCTCTGACCCACCCCTCTTCGTGCTCTGTCTCTCTCTGTCTCAAAAATCAATAAACGTTAAAAAAAAAAATTAGAATTTTATATAAATGTAAGTACACAGAATGTATTCTTCTGTATTTGGCTTCTTTCATCATGATGACTTTGACATGTATCCATGTTTTTATTGCTGCATAGTATTCCAGTGTGTGGCTATACCACCATTTGTTTCTCCATTCACTTTTTGATGATCGTCTGGATTGTTTCCAGTTTTGGGCCTCTAATGAAATAAAACTGTCTATTTAGTATTTGTTGTTGAAGCATTTGGAAGTGGCAGGTCTCATGACACATCATCTCTAAATACTTCAAGATACATGTAACAATGACATTTTCCTTTAATAAATGCAATAACATTATTACACTGATAATGATCACATGTAAGAAAGTGACTATTAATTCAATATCATCTAATACTCCAACCATATTTATATTTTAGTATTTTCTCATATATGTCTTTTATACCGTCTTTCTTTTTTTGGATCTAGAATTTAGCCAGGGTTCAAGCATTACATTTGCTTATGTCTCTTTATCTTTAGTTATGTCTTTCTGCATAAGGAGATATTCCAGGTTCTCTATATGCTGTCCCTGCCCCAGACTGGAATCTCCCATTTTTCCAAAGACCTCCCCCCACCCCCTTGTGCTTTTTAGTGAGGAATTATATTTGGAAACCGAGGTCTAGATGCTGGTCCTGCTCATTGCTATTAGGGTTCTGTTGTTTCTAGGCCCTTTCAGTGGGCCTAGAGGGCGGAGCTAGGAAATATATTTAAATATATATTAAAAAATAAGTAGGTAGGTAGCTTATGGTACTTCCAATTCATATGTACTATGGATTTTCTTCACTTCCTCCCATTCTGTATTGACATATCCCTTCTTTGTTCTCAATGAATCTATATTCCTTTTTCTTTCCTCCAGTTACACACAAGTACTTTCAAGATTACATGTCACTATCAACACTAAGTCAATTAAGTGCAAGATTTCTTTATAGTTCTTTAAGTCCTCATGATAATATCCCACTTAAGGATGCATAGACAACTGTCCAGAATTAATTTTTCCCTATGTTTTATTAATTTATTTTTTCATCTGTTTACATTTAATTTTAGGTTTGATGTGTTTTTTTTTTAATGTTTATTTATTTTGAGAAACAGCATGAGCAGGGGAGGGGCAGAGAGAGAGGGAGAGAGAATCCCAAGCAGGCTCCTCAGTCAGCACAGAGCCTGACGTGGGGCTCGATCTCATGAACTGTGAAATCATGACCTGTGAAATCAAGAGTCAGATGCCCAACCAACTGAGCCAACCTAGGCTCCCCTTTAAGGTTTGATTTTTTTTTTTCCCCCATCAGTTTTTTCTTTTCATTTCAGTAATTAAAACGTTGTACATGGCTCAGGAAGTCGATTCCCATCCCTTTGTCCTTTTTCTTGTTCTCACCCACTGCCTAAAGGTAACCATTTCATTCATTTCTGACTTATTTTTTTGTAAAAATGAGCAAGTATTATATATTATTTTTCTGTCTTCTACATAAGGCAGTAAGCATACATTCTTTTGCACTGTACTTTTTTTCTCCTTAACATTGTATTCTGGAAATCACTTTGTACCTGTTCTTAGAGATCATCATTCTTTTTATGGATTTCCAAGTTTTTTAAATTCTTGCTTAACTTCAGAGAAACCCCAACTGGAAATTAGAATTGATACATATGGGTGTGATGATTGCAAGAAAGGTGATTAGGCACAGGAGTCAGTACATCCTTAGGCAAAGAAATGGCCTGTTTGCTTCTATGTTTTAGGTAATAATAACTATTTACAGTGTATATAGGATTGCCTGCTTTTTACTCTAACATTTTTATTTTTTTTATTAAAAAACTTTTTTTAATGTTTATTTCTTTTTGAAGGAGAGAGAGAGAGATAGACAGAGCATGAGCTGGGGAGGGGCAGAGAGAGAATCCAAAGCAGGCTCCAGGCTCTGAGCTGTCCACACAGAGCCAGATGCGGGGCTTGAACTCACGGGCTGTGAGATCATAACATTTTCATTTTTACTTAAGACAACTACCAATGTGATCAACTTGAATTATAGGGCTTTTTACCATCCTTTGAGATTCTGTGTTTCCCCATCAAGTTGGCAAAAAAACAAAAAATAATATATGGCATTGAAATGGAGAAACAGTCATACATTGCTAATAGGAGTGTAAATTGATACAGCATCTGTGAAAGGCGATCAGTAGTATGTATCAAAAAATAAATTAAATTGCACATACCCTTTGACCTGACTTTTCCTTTTCTAGGCATTTGTTACACTGATATACATATTCATGTGTAAAAAAGTATTAAATACAAGGGTTAGTAGTTTGTGACCGTAGAAGGAAATGTCCCACAGAATGCATACTTTTTAAAAATTAGGGTATACCATCCTCCCATTAATAATGAAACACCTGGGGTACCTGGGTGGCTCAGTCTGTTAAGCGTCTAACTTTGGCTCAGGTCATGATCTCACAGTTTGTGAGTTCAAGCCCCACGTCGGGCTCTGTGCTGACAGCTCAGAGCCTGGAGCGTGCTTTAGATTCTGTGTCATCTTCTCTCTATGCCCTTCCCTTGCTCTTTTAAAAACTAATTTCTTAGGGGGAAAAAGGAAACATTTTAGTTAAGACATTATTCTGAAATGTTGCTGAATGAAAAAGGGATGCCTTGAATATTGTATTGTATGCTAACAGTAGTTAAAAATAAGGATATGTGTATATGTACACCCATGTACACCCATATATACATTTACTCTTGTATAGAATCATATAGGAGAAACTGGCTTGTATTCCCTTTGGAGAAGGGAAAAGGGATGGGGAGCTGGAGTAAGAGAAAGACTTAACTTTTAACAGTGAGTAACAAAAGATCCAAAGTAATAAGTGGCTAAAACAAGATTATTTCTTCCCAGTGTAAAATTCTGGGGATGTATCCTTAGCTGTTCCCAGTGGCTTACTCCACAAAGTGTCATGGACCCACAGACTCCTTGCTCACTTCTCCTGCCATCCTGGATTGTGCCCCGTGTATTCAGGGGCCCAGGTAGCATGAAACAGTTGAAACAGTTCAAGCATGGGAAATGGTGTAGGGTGCTTGCCAGTTTCTTGAGGAGTTTCCTTCTACATGGCCTGTAAATAGCTGCAAGGGGGACTGGGAAATATGGTGTCTTTCTCTGGTATGCCGTGTGTCAGCTTAAAAACAATTACTGTAGGGGCTCCTGGGTGGCTCAGTTGGTTGAGTGTCTGACTTCAGCTCAGGTCATGATCTCGTGGTTAGTGGGTTTGAGCCCTATGTTGGGCTCTGTGCTGACAGCCCAGAGCCTGGAACCTGCTTCAGATTCTGTGTTTCCCTCTCTCTCTGCCCCTCCCATGTTCATGCGCGCTCTCTCTCGCGCTCTCTCTCTCTCTCTCTCTCTCTCTCTCTCAAAAATAAACAAACATTAAAAAAATTTTTTAAATCTTAGTTTACCCTAAAAATCAAGAAGTGCATTAGTTCTTTTGAATGACTGCTGCTTGAATTCATTTGAGATCAGAGGGATTTCAAGTGACTACAGAGAATAAACTAAACTTCAGATTTCTAAAAAGTTTTAGGGTATAGAAACATTTTCAAGTATGTTTTATTAAAAGGAAATAGAAATTAGGCAGACTTCCAAATTTATGAATTTTTCCAAACTAAATTATGGGAAATTGTTCTGTAATGTCTCCTCTTAAAGGTATGCATTTTGTAATCTTAAACTGACCCACATGTATTTCTCCTACTTGTTTTTGTTGTTAGCACCCCATTCTTTGGGCTCTTTCAAGGGCCCCTTGCAAATGAAGTGCTTGTCTCCAGATCTGCTGTTCTTGCCTCCTTTGTCTCAATCACTGCTTATTGCTGCTCCATTACAGGACCTTTCCTTAGGAAGAGCTCTCAGTTTCCTGTTGTTTGCCAAATGGCAAAAACTCTGAATACTCAAGGAGAATTCAGTTCCTTGGCTTTGTACTAATCCAGGGATAGCTTTAATTTCTATTAAAAATAGAAGGAAGGGACTACCATGCTCTATTTTAAAGTCAATTCTATTGAGGTGTAACAATACAGTAAAATGAGCAAACAATAAAATTAACCCATTTCATAGTATAGTTCAGTATATTTTGACAAATGTATGTATCCATGTAATTACCCCCTCCCCAACCTGACCCCGGGGCAGGTCTTCTTTCTTCATTTTAGATTAGTTTGGTCAATGAACTAATATAAAAGGAATCGTACAGTATCTACTCTTTGGTGTCTGTCTTCTTTTGCTCAGCATAATGATTTCGAGATTGATCTGTGTTTGTTGTATGTTTTAGTAGTTCCTTTTTATTGCTGAATACTAATCTATTACATGCCTGTACCTCAGTTTTTCATCTTTTCTCCATTGATAGACATCCATGTTATTTTCTGTTTGGGCCTATTATGAATAAAGTTTCTCTGAATTTGTGTATAAATTACTGAGTGAACATATCTTTTCATTTTACTAAGATTGGGTCTAAGAGAAGCATCAAAATGTTTTCTTAAAGAACTCAACAGGAAAACATTCCTTTTCATGGAATCAGTAGATAGAATGAAACCTTGATGTAAAATTGAAGGATGATTATATTTATTAACAGGAGCCAAAGAAATAAGTCTATTCAATTCAGCAAACATTTGAATGCCTATGAAATATGAGGGAGTATGTAAAACAAAAATGGATAAGGGGGGCACCTGGGTGGCTTAGTTGAGCATCTAACTTGGGCTCAGATCATGATCTCATGAATTGTGAGTTTGAGTCCTCCATTAGGTTCTCTGCTGTCAGCCCAGAGCCCCCTGTCCTCTCCCCCCCACCCCCCGCCCCTTCCCTACTCATTCTCTCTCGCACTTGCTCTCTCAAATAAATAACTTAAAAATTTTTTTTTAATGTTTGTTTATTTTTGAGAGACAGAGCACAAGCAGAGGAGGAGCAGAGAGAGAGGGAAACACAGAATCCAAAGCAGGCTCCAAGCAGGCTCTGTCAGCACAGAGCCCGACATGGGGCTCGAGCTCACAAACTGTAAGATCATGACCTGAGCTGAAGTCAGTCACTTAACTGACTAGCCACCCAGGCATCCCAATAAATAAATACTTTAGAGAAATTAACATTGTTACACAGGTATTCATTCTACCTGCTGACTAAATCTGGTTGACCAGATGTCAAAGAAACACTTTTCATTCTTGAACAAATATCTACTTTACAAAGAAAATTTCTGCTTTGACACAGATTGGTGGTGTATATAAATGGAATTCATAACCATACCTGTACTAGATTTCTATAAGCTACAAGAAAATGATTTATTACCTATACTTGTACCGTGTCAGGAAAGTAGATTTAATGCTTTCCTGTGTATCCCTTTTTTTTAGTGTTTGAAGTTATTAACCACAGAAATCTAAATTTCCAACAAATTAGAAATAATAAATAATGCATCTGTGTGGAATATTTAATGTTTTTAAGTGTAATAATAATGACTATAAGCATAAGAAAAGTTTGATTCTATCCTAATCCTTTTCCTCAATGATGAGAAATTTCAAAAACCTAGAAAAGCTGAGACTAGCATAATAAATACTTAGTACATTTAGCCATCTAGGTGTGTTAGTTAGATATATGTATATAAATACTTCTTTTGACTGAACTGTTTAAAAGTAAGTTGCAGAAACCATGACCCCATATCCCTAAATACTTCAGCTTGCGCCTCCTAAGAATAAGGATGTTCTTTCACATATCTTTCTTAGCTGTGGTAATGGTATTATGGACAATAATTCCTTAATATCATCTCACAGGCAGTTTATATTTATGTTTCCCCAGTTGCCTTATAAATGTCTGCTGTTTAAATCATGATTAAATCAAGTTCTCATATTTTCTGTGTGTATATCTTTCATCTAAAACAGTTCCCCCTACCCCACCACCATAACTCCCCTCCCCCCCCACCCCCCCACCCCACCCCCAGCCAAGAGATCAGACCAGTTGTCTTAGAAAATATCCCACACTCTGGATTTGTCTAACTTGTTTAACTTGTTCCTCCTTTCCTTAAAACTGGACGAAAAGGTTGATTAGGTTTCAGTTAAACATTTTGATGAGAGTATTCAAGAAGGTGTTGTGTATCTCATATTGTATTGCTATGTGTAATGGGAAGTTTGACCATGTGGTTATTGGAATCTAGGTTTTGAATAATTTTTAAGGTAAAACCTTGTTACAGTACATGTCCCCTTTGGATTACATTAGAAAACATTAGTATTTGTGAATATATTGAACTTGATGGCTTTTCTGTCCCCCCAAATGGGAGAACAAGTTTTGATTTTGTTGCATACTTTCTCCCCCTGGACTATTTTCAGTAGTGCATAAAGAACTAGATGGGAAGGAATGGCTGCGATGTAATTTTGTTCTGTATTCCCATGTACTTTGGTAAAATACTTAAAATAACTTTTCCTCTGTTATGTACATAGTCATTACATAAAGCGGTGGTGGACTTTAACCTCCTTGTGGTTTTGAATTAGGCTGAAACAAGGAGGCTTGGTCTTTTTGGAATAAATTTGAAAAGTAGATGTGTATGCAGTTTTTAAAGTTGACATTTTTGTTATTTAAAAAAATTTTTTAATGTTTATTTATTTTGAAGGAGAGAGAGAGAGAGGGACAGTGTGAGCGGGGGAGGGGCAGAGAGAGGGAGATACAGAATCCAAAGCTGGCTCCAGGCCCTGAGTTGTCAGCACAGAGCCTGACCGCCAACGCAGGGCTCAAACTCAGGAACTGTGAGATCATAACCTGAGCCGAAGTCAAGACACTTAACCAACTGAGCCACCAGGGTGCCCCGATGTTATTTAAAACATTGCTTTTTTAAAATCTATTCTGTCTTTGGAGAGGAAAGATTGTAACATGCTTTATGAGTTGGAATTTCTAAACTGTATTCCTTTGAAGTGCAGAAACTGCCCTAGATGGGAGCTGTCAGTTGACTTCTCTATAACATTTTAGGCAATATGTAATAATTTGAAGTCAAGAGATATTTTAAGGTTACCGTCAAATAATTGCAGTCATGAATGATTTGAACATGTCCAAATAAAATAAAGGGGAGGAAAATCATGTAACAAGTTCAGACTTCTTTTTTTCTTCCTATTGTTTCTCTATCATTAATGAACAACTGCACTTCCTTGAGAGAAGCAACAGAATTGTGTTTGCTGGCATGCTGGTGTATGATAAGCATCAGGCACAAATAGATGAGCACAGCGAAGCAGCTTTATAGTTACAAGAAAAATTCTCCTCTCTCAGTATCAGAGTGCTTTTGTATACGTTAATCATGTAAGGAGCTTTACTGAACTCACTTAAATAATTTTTCTTAGTGGCAAGCAACAAAATAAGATCCCTTATTTATTGACAGGGATAGCAATAGAATCAGTAGCTTTTAGGTGATGTTTCTGTTAAAAGAAGAAGATTCTAGAAACAGTGATTCATCTATGACAAAAAGTGCCACTCTAAAAAGAAAAAAAAAAAAACCTTCCATCTAATAAATATTTTCGAAGTCCAGATAGTGTTTTTATCTCAAATAATATCGTGTCTTAAAATTAATTGTACTTGGGTTAAATGCAGGTACCTTTCTCCCAAAACTTTTACGTTGCATTTCTCAGACTAGCTGCCAGTATTTGTTAATATTTAAACTATCACAAAGAGCTCCAGCCAAAGAGACTATCCAGATTTCTCTATTAGAAATAATAGTACCTATTACTAGACACTATCCTAAGCCTTTTGGTGAGTACTACTAACTCATTCAGTGCTCAGAGCAACCTTATAAACTTGGTGCTTTTATTTTTATGACTTTATAGACAAGGAAACAGAGACAGGTTAAGTTACTTGCCTAAGATCACACAGGGAATAAATAGCAAAGCCAGGATTTCCAGGATTTGACTGTAGGTGAGTTATGTTGCAGTCCATGCTCTTACCCTGTTATAACATCTTTCATAAGATATGATTATCTGTTTGGCATTGAGATTCTGGAAGAGGGGAGACAACAGGGCACAAATGTTCTGTAGAATCTAAGGTCTTATGGTCAATTCATATAGAGGAAACTCTTTTTTTTTTCCTTACATAATCTGAATTGCCATGAATTTCCTTATACAGTCCCTTAATCTTATTGGGACTATAAAGGTACAGGAATAATGCTAACTTCTTTCTGCAAGTGTTTATGTAGAATGTTTTTGTGATTTTTGTTTTGGGAAACAAACTCTGGAGCTAGAGGTCAGAGGGCTCTAAGAGGAAGGTCTTAGGGAAAACACATAGACAAGAAGTATGCTTCACACTGGAAGAATCTAACAGTATGATAAATAAGCTTTTTAAAAAAAGATAGTAATGTATACTTTAGAAGTTCATTGCACGGAAACATTTAAAAAATAGTAGAACCTGAAAATGAAATACATTGATTAAGGGGTACAAATAGGTGATCTTTTCAGCAATTACAATTTTTGTGTCAAATGAACAAATTGGCAGTCAAATTTGACACTAATGATGATTTAAACAGCCAATAAATTCACTTAGCTCTCTCTTGTTGGATGGTTAGGTTTCTGGTTTTTTCCAAGATGAATTATGTCTCTTGGTATTGAAAAAAAAAAAAAAGAAGAAGAAGAATGGAAGCCTTTTTCTTTTTTAATGTTTACTTATTTTGAGAGAGAGGGAGAAAGAGAATTGCAAGCAGTCTCTGTGCTAACAGTGCGGGGTTTGAACTCACGAATTGTGAGATCTTGACCTGAGCTGAATTCAAGAGTCAGGATGCTTAACTAACTGAGCCACCAGGTGCCCCTAGCATGGAAACCTTTTTAAATAAAAGCTACACAGTGTTCTGCTCTACCCTTTCCCCAGTCATGGGCCTACTTCCTAAGGCAACTACTTTGAGCTGTTTCTTTGTAGCTGGTTGCTTTGTTTTATTGGAATATAATCGACATGTAACATTATATTCATTTCATATTCTGTTTAGTGCACATCTCCATCATGCTTATTGCTATTTCTTGATTGCTCAGCTTTACCTGTTACCATCTATTCCTGCTATGATTTTTTTAACTTGAAATTTTATTTATTTATGTATTTATGAGAGAGAGAAAGGGAGGGAGGGAGGGAGGGAGGGAGGGAGGGAGGAAGGAAGGAAGGAAGGAAGGAAGGAAAGAAGGAAAGAAGGAAAACGTGCAAGCTAGGGAGGGGCAGAGGGAGAGAGAAGGACAGAATCCCAAGCAGGAGCCCCGAGCCCAACGTAGGGTCGCCCAACGCAGGGTCGCCCAACGCAGGGTCGATCTCACGACTGTGAGATCATGACCTGAGCTGAAATCAAGAGTCAGACACTTAACCACACTTAACCGACTGAGCCACCCAGGTGCCCTAAGTCCTGCTTTGATTAAAGAAGACGTAATTCACTTATCCTACCTCTACTCTCTCTCCCCTATCCTAGAGCAGAGTCGTACCGTCTTACCACAGTATAAGTTTAGAACATTTTTACCACTACCACCACCACCATCCCCCACCAAAAACAAAAAAGCCGAAACTGATTACCACTCACCTTACACCCTTCCCCTAGATTCTGGCAGCTAATCTACTTTCTGTCTCTGAATTTGCCAATTCTGGACATTTCATGTAAATGGAGTATTATATGAGGTCTTTTTGTGGCTGACTTCTTTCACTTAGTATAATGTTTTTAAGGTTCATCCATGTTGCAGATGTGTCAGTACTTCATTTCTTTTTATGGCTGAATAATATTCCTTCATACGAATATATATACTTTTATTTATCCGTGCATCAGTTGATGGACATTTCAGTTGTTTCCACTTTGGGGCTATTAATGCTCTTGTGAACAGTTGTGTACAGTTTCTTTGTGTGTGGACGCATGTTTTCATTTCTGGACATATACCTAGAAGTAGAATTATTGGGTCATATGGTAATTCTAACATTTAACATTTTGAGAAACTAACAGACTTCCAAAGTGTTTATATTATTTCACATTTCCATGAGCAATGTATGAGTATTCCAGTTTCTCCACATCCCCACCAACACTTGTTATTTCTTGTCTTTTTTGCTAATAGCCCTTCTAACAGATGTGAGGTGATAATCTCATTAAGGTTTTGATTTGCATTTCCCCGGTGGTTAGTGATGTTGAACATGTTTTCATGTATCTGTTGGCCATCTCTCTGTCTTTGGAAAAATGTCTATTCAAATCTTCTTTTAGAAGATCTAAATTTTTTAATTGAATTTTGTCCCTGTTGAGCTTTATGAATTCTTTAATATTTTGGATATTAGCCCCCTATCAGATACATGATTTACAAATGTTTCCTCCCATTCAGTAGCTTGCCTTTCATTTTGTTGATGGTTTCCTTTGCTCTGCAGCTTTTTAGTACAAAATATAGTCCCATTTACTTTTGCTTTTGGTGTCAAATTAAGAAAAAAATCAAAACCTTTGCCAAGGAGTTTACCACCTATATTTTCTTCTAGTAGTTTCATGGTTTCCGGTCTTATAAGTGTTTAATCTATTTGTGTATGGTGTAAAATAGTGGTCCAGTTTCATTCTTATGCCTATGACTGTCCAGTTTTCCCAGCACTGTTTATTGAAGAGACTATTCTTTCCCCATTATATATTCATGGCTCCTTTGTCATAAATTAATTTAAACCCATATATGCATGGATTTGTTTCTGGATTCTCTATTCTGTTCCGTTGATCTATGAGCCTATTTTTATGCCAGTATCATACTGTTTTGACCACTGTAGCTTTGTAATGTAGTTTGAAATCAAGGTGCATGAAACTTCCGTCTTTGTTCTTTCTCAAGATTTTTTTTGGTTACTGGTTTGCTTGGTTTTTTTTTTACAGTTCCATACAGAATTTTAGGGTTATTTGTTCCTTTTTCTTTGTAAAAGGCTATTGGAATTTTGATGGGGAATGTGTAGATTGCTTTAGGTAGTATGTACATTTATTTAATCAGCAATATTGATTCTTCTGATCCAGAGTATAGACTCTTTACATTCATTTGTGTCTTTTTCATTTTCTTTCATTAATGTTTTCATAGTTTACAATATACAGGTGTTTCACCTCCTTGTGAAGTTTATTCCTAGGTATTTTATTTATGGTGTTATTTTCTTAATTTCTCTTTCTGATAGTTCATCATTATTATATAGAAACACAACCAATTTATGTGTACTGATTTCTGCAACTGAACTGAATTTATTAGTTCTGTTCTTTGATGGAGTCTTTAGGTTTTTCTATATATAATCTCACGTTATCTGCAAATAGTGACAGTTGTACTCCTTTCCAATTTGGATGCCTTTTATTTCTTTTTCTTGCCTAATTGCTCTGGTTAGGCCTTCCAGTACAGTGTTGAATAGAAGCAGTGAGATGAACATCTTTGTCTTGTTCCTGATCTTAGAGAAAAGGCTTTCTTGCTGTTGAATACAGTGTCAGGTGTGGGCCGTGTCATATGTGACCTTTATTATGTTAAGGTATGTTCTCTCTATACCTACTTTGTTGAGAGTTTTTATCATAAATGGATGTTGAGTTTTGTTAAATCTTTTTCTTCGTCTATCAAGATGATCATAATTTTTATCCTTCTTATTATTAATATGTGTCATGTTGACTGATTTGCGGATGTTGAACCATCCTTGCATCCCTGGAATAAGTCCCCCTTGATTGTGGTGAATGATCCTTTAATGTATTGTTGAGTTTGGTTTGCTAATATTTTGTTGAGGATTTTTGCATCTATGTTTATCAGGGATATTAACCTGTAATTTTCCCTCCTTTTGGTGTCCTTGTCTGGTTTTGGGATCAGGGTAAATCTGGCTTCGTAAAATGAATTTGGAAGGTCTCCCTCCTCTTCTGGTTGTTGGAAGAGTTTGAGAAGAATTGGTATTGTTCTTTGACTCTAAGGTAGAACTTACCAGTGAACCTGTCTGGTTTTTGTTTGTTGGGAGATTTTTTATTACTGATTCAGTCTCCTTCCTAGTTATTGGTCTGTTCAGATTTTCTGTTTCTTCGTGATTCAGTCTTGGTAAGTTATATGTTTCTAGGAATTTATGCATTTCTTCTTGGTTGTCCAGTTTGTTAGCATATAACTGTTTCATAGTAGTCACTGATAATCTTTTGTATATTTGTAGGCGCAGTTGTAACCTCTCGTCTTTCATTTGATTTTGAGTCATCTTTTTTTCTTAGTCTAAAGGATTGTCAGTTTTGTTTATCTTCTCAGAGAACCAGCCCTTAGTTTCATTGATCTTCTGTGTTGTCTTGTAGTCTCTTTTTTATATATTTCTGCTCTCGTTTTTGTTATTTCCTTCCTTGTACTAACTTTGAGCTTTGTTTTTCTTTTTCTAGTTCCTTGAGGTGTAAAGTTACGTTGTTTGAGACTTTTCTTGTTTCTTAAGGTAGGCATTTGTCACTATGACCTTCCCTCTTAGAAATACTGCATCCCACAAATTTTGGTACGTTTCAGTTTCATTTGTCTCAAGATATTTTTTTATTTCTCTTTTAATTTTTTTGACTCATTGGTTGTTCAGTAGCATGTTGTTTAATCTCTTATTTCCTAGTTTTCTTGTAATTCTAGTTTCATACTGTTGTCAGAAAAGATGCTTGATATGATTTCAGTCCTTTTATATTTATTAATACTTGTTTTGTGAACATACAATCTGTCTTAGAGAATGTTGCATGTACACTTGGGAGAGTGTGTATTTTGTTGCCTCTGGGTGGCATATTCTGTATGTATCTGTTAAGTCCATCTGGTCTAATGAGTCATTTAAGACCTTAATTTCCTTATTGATTTTTTGTTTGGATGATCTGTCCATCAATGTAAGTAGGATATTAAAACTCCCTGTTATTACCATATTATTGCTGTCCTTTTCTCCCTTGAGATCTGTTAATATTTGCTTTGTATATTTAGGTGCTTCAATGTTAGGTACATACGTATTTATAAATGTCATATCCTACTGTTGGATTGACCCCTTTATCATTTCATAATGCCATCTTTGTCTCTTATTACAGTCTTTGTTTTAAAGTCCATTTTTTTCTGATAAAAGTATAGCTAGTCCAGCTTTCTTTTGGTTTCCATTTGCATGGGATATCATTCTGTACTTTCATTTTCAGTCCGTGTGTTCTTACGTCTGAAGTGAGTCTCTTGTAGGCCACATATAGATGAGTGTTGGCTTTTTATCCATTCAACCAATCTATGTCTTGATTGGAGCATTTATTCCATTTACATATAAAGTAATTGTTGATAGGTATGTACTTAGTTGTTTGCTGGCTGGTTTTGTAGTTCCTCTCTGTTTCTTCTCTTGCTCTCTTCCTTTGTGATTTAATGACTTTTTTTACAGACACAATTGTGTATTCCTTTCTCTTTACCTTTTGTGTATTCACTATAGATTTTTGCTTTGTGGTTACCATGAAGCTTACATACAACAACTTATATCTAATAATCTGTTTTAAGTTAATGACAACTAAAGTTTGAGCCCATTCTAAAGCTCTCCCAACCCCATGTTTTTTGTTTTGATGTCACTTTTTACTTGTGTATCCCTTAACTCATTATTATAATCATAGTTGTTTTTACTGCTTTTGTCTTTTAACCTCCATCTAGCTTTATGGTGATTAATTATTTTTCTTTACAATATGCTTGCTTCTTGAGTGAGATACATTCTTACGTTTTCTTGCTGCCACTTAGGGCCTTTTCTTTTCAGCTTAAAGAAGTCGCTTTAACATTTCTTTTTCTTATAAAGCTGCTTTAATGGTGATGAACTCCTTTAGCTTTTGCTTGTCTAGAAAATTTCATCTCTCCTTCCATATTGAATGATAACGTTGCAAATAGGGTACTCTTGGTTGGAAGGTTTTTTTCTTTCAGTACTTTGAATATATTGTACTCTTCCCTTCTGGCCTGCAGAGAATTCTGCTGAACAGTCTGCTCAAAATTTTATGGTGGTTCCTTTGTACATAATGAGTTCTTTTTCTCCTTGTCTTTAACTTTTAAGATTTTAAATGTGTGTCCTGGTGTGGATCTCCTTGGATTCATCTTTTTTGGAATTCTCTGGGCTTCCTAGATCTGGATGTCTGTTTCCTTTCCCACGTTATAGAAGTTTTCAGCCATTATTTCTTCAAACAAGATTTCTACCCCTTTCTTTTTCTCTTCACCTTCGGGACTTCTATAATGCAAATATTCATCCAATTGATATTGTTTCATAAGCCCCTTAAACCGTCTTCACTTTTTTTCCTACTCTAATTAAGTTTTACTGTCTTTGAGTTGACTGATCCTTTCTTCTATTTCATTCATCTGCTGTTGAATCTCATGTATTTTTCAGTTCAGTTATTCTATTCTTCAGCTCTGTGACTTCTGTTGGGTACTTTTTAGTATTTTTTCTCTCTCTATTAAAGTTCTCACTGTGTTCATCCCTTCTTCTCCCAAGTTCAGTGAGCAGCTTTGTGACCATTGTTTTGAACTTACCTCTGTTTCATTAAGAGTTTTTTTTTCTGAGGTTTTATCTTGTTCTTTCATTTAAAACATATTCTTCTGATTGATCATTTTGCTTGACTCTGTTGGTTGGTTGGTTGGTTGGTTGGTTGGTTGGTTGAAAACAGCCACCTCTCCCAGTCTTGAAGGAGTGGCCTCATGTAGGAGATGAACCTTATTGTTTAACCCTATCCCAACTCTTTGTTGTCTTTCAAAACTTTGTGTTTGTCCAAGCAGCCTATTATATTTCTCATAGATCCCAGGATTTGAGAACATGCCCAGCAGTTCTTAATAGCTCCCAGTAATTGAGAATGTCCCTAAGGGGAGGATTTAAGCACCTAGAATCAGGCTCTTTGGAAGCCAGACCCGTAGGCAGCAGCTTTTAAATGTGTGCAGATACCATTCCTGTGGAATCACAAGCATAAGTCTTATTGTCCAGTGTCCCCTGGGCAGCAGTTGCAAAAATCAGGCCTCTAGATAAGTGTATAATCTCTTTTCTGGTAGATACTGGCAAGCTGGAACAAGGCAGAGGAAGAGTGCCAAGAGGTGTCCACAGCTACGTTCCTTGAGAGCAGCTCTGTAATCTACTAGATGTATGCCAAACCTGAAGCCTGTCTCTGAGACTGAAGTCCCAGGACAAGCCAAGAGGTCTCCTTCACAGAAAGACTAGGGATTGTGCCTTGATATGCAGTCTGCACAGTGCCCTGGAGATAGTTTCCTGCCAAGAAGCATCTCTTTGACTTCTACAGTCCCATGGGACTGGAATGCAAGCCCCATCGGCCACCAGAACCAGGTGATGATAGGTTATCTTCTCAGTGGCAGCTTCAAAAACCAGGGCACAGGAGATAAAAACCAGAGTACCAACTGCATGTAAAATTGCCCTCTAGCAGGCCCTGGTGCTCCAGAGCATGGCAGGAGAGCACAAAGATGGTGCCTGCCCTCTGAAGTCCCTAGAAAGGATTACAGTCAGCCCCCTAGATGCATGTTTAATCATGTTGATTTTGAAAGTAGAAAATCAATAATCCATCAGTAACTTATGTTACTTTAACAGCTATACCTATAATTGTATATCCTTTTTTGTTTGACTTTTGGTGGTTTTCTGGAATTCTATTTTTCTGCTTTGTGTCGTCTCCTTTTATCATGTACCTCCAGTGTTTCAGGTATGCTTTCTTGTCTATGTGTTTTCCCTGAGATCTCTCTTAGAGACCTCTGGTCTCTGGCTCTGGATTAATTTCAGATTAAATGCATTTCAGGTTTGTTTTTTTTTTTAATTCCAGTATAGTTAACATATATGGTGCTATATTCGTTTCAGGTGTGCAATATAGTGACTTAGCACTTCCATACACGACCTAGTACTCATCACAAGTGCACTTCTGAATCCCCATAGTTTTCTTTACAGTTCTTCTCTTGGAACCTTTTTTTCCTGTCCTCTCTTTTGGACTCACTGTTTACCTAGATCTTATGTTTTCTATAGCAGTTTTCCCTTTTGTTTTCTGTCCTCAAGTAACTTCTTCAGAAAAGATGAATGATAGGTGCTCCTGGATGACTCAGTTCGTTAAGCGGCCGACTCTTGATCTCAGGATCATGAGGTCAGGCCCCACACTGGGGCTTGCCCAGTGTGGAGCCTACTAAGGAAAGGAAGGGAAAGGGAAGGAAAATCCCCCCATGTTTAAAAGACTCTGCCCTCCAATGCAATTCAGAGTTAGAATGGCTAAAAAAAGAAAGAAAAGAAAGATTTTACTCAGGATTTGGAAGTCATTGCCTCACGGTCCTTTTTTATCCTGGGTTTCTAAATGAGACATTTAATGCCAGTGTGATTATTGCCCTTTTAAACCTTTCCCCCCCACAGAAGCCTTTAGGATCATAACACTGGATTCTGAAATTTCCTTAGTAATTTATCTCTTTGTAGGTAAAAGTAATCCAGGTTAGCACCAGGAGGGCTCTTCTGATTTATTATTTAAAACAAAAATTTTTTTTGACGTTTATTTATTTTTGAGACAGAGAGAGACAGAGCATGAACGGGGGAGGGGCAGAGAGAGAGGGAGACACAGAATCGGAAACAGGCTCCAGGCTCTGAGCCATCAGCCCAGAGCCTGACGCGGGGCTCGAAATCACAGACTGCGAGATCGTGACCTGAGCTGAAGTCCGATGCTGAAGTCGACGCTGAAGTCGGACACTCAACCGACTGAGCCACCCAGGCGCCCCTGAGCTCTTCTGATTTAAATGGAGATTCCATTTAATCCCCACACATTTCTTGTATTTCTTTAATTATATCCTCCCTTCCAAATCTCTTGTTCTGCAACTCCCATTATTCAGATGTTGGACCTTCTGAATTGATTGCCTTTGCCTCTTATCTCTTTTTGGTGCATTTATCATCTCCATGGGTAATTTTTTTCTCCTACATTTAGAAGACTATTTTCTGAAGCTTCTTTTTCACTCATTACTTTTCCTTTAGTGAATCTTATTCCATTTGGAAGCCAATACCATTTAAGATCTCTTTGTTCACATAATTATAGTTGACCTTTGAACAACACAGGGGTTAGGGACGCTGACCCCCAACACAGTCAAAAGTCCATGTATGATCTGACTTCGGCTCAGGTCATGAGTTCGAGCCCTGCATCGGGCTCTGTGCTGACAACTCAGAGCCTGGACCCTGCTTCGGATTCTGTGTCTCCCCCTCTCTCTGCCCCTCCCATGCTCATGCTCTGCCTCTCTCTATCAGTAATAAATTAAAATGTTAAAAAAAATTTTTTTTAAGTCCATGTATGTTTCGAATCCCCAAAAATTCAACTACTAAAAGCATACTATTGACCAGAATCCTCATCTTGCCCATAACGTAGTTGATTAACATGTTGTCTTTTATGTTGTATATTAGATACTATATTCTTCCAATAACGTATGCTAGAGAAAGGAAAATGTTACTAAGAAAATCATAAAATACGTTTACAGGACTGTACTGTATTTATCAAAAAAAATTGCATATAGGGGCGCCTGGGTGGCGCAGTCGGTTGAGCGTCCGACTTCAGCCAGGTCACGATCTCGCGGTCCGGGAGTTCGAGCCCCGCGTCGGGCTCTGGGCTGATGGCTCAGAGCCTGGAGCCTGTTTCCGATTCTGTGTCTCCCTCTCTCTCTCTGCCCCTCCCCCGTTCATGCTCTGTCTCTCTCTGTCCCAAAAATAAATTTAAAAAGTTGAAAAAAAAAATTTAAAAAAAAAATTGCATATAAATAGTCCCGCATAATTCATACCCATGTTGTTCAAGGGTCAACTGTAGTTTTAAAAATCGTGTTCTTCCTGAATGCATTTCTCTCCTCTAGGATCAGTTTTCTAGTTGTTTATCTTGGTCTCTATCTTTGGGGGTTGGAGGTTTTCCTCAAATGTTTACTTATACTTGGTCAGCTTTTCATATTTATGAGATGAACGATTAGAGAACTAATTGAAAGCCCTGTGTCCTTACCAAGGATTTTTCTTAAAGGTGAATAGGCAGAACACCACCATGATGCCGGGCACCAGAATCTGGAGAACTTTATTCTGGAGTACCAGTATCCACACTGACAGCCTTTGTTATTCTGTTTGTGTTCATTTTCTTTAGGGATCATAGCCCTACAGGATAAATTCCAGGCTGTCTACTGTGCTGTGTTAGGGTATCAATGCTATTTTACAAACTTTCAGTTTATAAAACTCTTTTTACCATCCCTCTTCTTATACCCACTTTCCATCATATCTCTGTATCCATAGTTTAATGATAGGTTGGCTGTCTCCCTCCACCACTGTGACCCACCCCACCTTTGGTTTTCTAGGTTGTTAGGATGTTGCTCTCTCTCTCTGTTTCCACATTGTTTTAGATTTATTAATGTACTCCTTTGTTTTAGTTTTATTGGCTTGGAGCAGGAAGATAATATAAATGTTGTGTAATCCATCATCTTAAAGTTTTTGTTTCTAATTTTTTGCTATAATAAATACTATGATAAACATTATGTCCAAATCTTTGTGTGTATCTTGATTTTTTCCACAAATTTTTAAAGCTTTTTAAATTTTAAAATAATTGCAGATTCACAGGAAGTTGCAGAGATAGTATAGGAAGATCTCAGTTACCCTTCATCCAGTTTCCCCCAGTAGTTGCTTTTTATGTAACTGTATCAAAACTAAGAAGTTGACATTATTATAAAGTCTGTGTTCATGTGTGTGTTTATTTTAATTTATAGGATAAATATTTAGAAGTGGAATAGTTTAAAATTGTTGCGATTATTGCCTCATTATGTTTATATATGTGTCTTATTTAGAATGCTTCTTTTTATAAGTACCCAGTTCAAACTCAGGCTATATCCAGAGGGATTAATAGGTAGGGAACTGCCTCTGGATACTGGAGATACATTCGGTACCTATTTTTTTCCACCCCTAGCCAATAAATGTCTTAGCTTTATTTTTATTTTGACTTCATTCTCAGACATTATCTCCCTACTTGGTGGCAGTAATCATCTCTGACAACTCCTTGGTCCTTATTGCTTAAGATTTCAGAAATAGAGCTCTGCATCTGTCATTTCCCTCTAAAAAGGATTCTAGATCTTGCTTAGATCATGTGTCCACCCGTCTAGGGAGATAGGGTGGATAGAGCCATGTGATTGGTGGCCTTGGCAAGTTGTAGAGGGTCATTTGCTTTCAGAAATGATGCTGGACAGAAAATGAAGCTGAGTGTGAAAGTAGCAATCCAGGGGCACCTGGGTGGCTCAGTTAAGCATCTGACTCTTGATTTCGGCTCAGATCATGATCTCACGGTTTATGTGTTGGAGCCCTACATTGGTCTCCACACTGACAGTATCGAGCCTGCTTGGGATTCTCTCTCTCTCCCTCTCTCTTTCTCTGTCCCTCTCCTGCTCACGTGCACACTCTCTCAAAATAAGTAAACTTAAAAAAACAAAACAAAACAAAAAAAACAGACAGTAGCAGTCCTGTCTCTGCACTCTTACCAATTTAACAGTGAGTTTTATCTGTTTTTAATTTTATCTATTTTTTAAGTGTGTGACTATTTCATGGGTAATTCTCTTTGGAAAAGATCCTAACAATTCAGAATTGTATTATACAAGACAAAATGTGAAAACTCCCTTTATATTTCCCTACATCCTTCCTTATTCCTTCATTCTTTCCTCCAGGGGAGGAAATTTCATGCTGTGAACAATTATATTCTTGAAAGCCCCTCAGTATGTTTGTATAGTAGTATATGTACCTACATACATTTTTAAAATATATGAAATGGATCACACTCTATGTATCATTGAGCTACTCATCTTTTTCATTTTAGTATGTGCACTGCCAAAGCAAGCATTTGTCTTTTTCATTTTAATGGTGTGTCTTAGAGAGCTTTCCATTGTAGTACCTTTGCTTTTTATGGAGGTGCCATAAATTACTTAAATTACTGCTACTATTGATTACAAATTGTATTCATTTATGTCACACTAACAATAAAGTGATAGCTTTCCTTTTTTTAATTTAGTATTTTTATTTCCTGCTTAATTAAAAGATCTAGGGATCTATATGTTGTGTGACATCACAGCATCATGCCAAAGCACTGTTACAAATTCTGTCATGGTGTTTGGGGTTGAATTGTGAGTTTTTCTAGGTTGATGTTTTGGTTTTTTTTCAACTTGTGATAAGGTACACATAACAAACATCTTAACCATTTTTAAGTGTAGTTTAGTGATATTACATACATTCACATTGTTGTGCAATCATCACCACCATCTATCCCCATCTTCTTTCATCTTTTCTAGAACTGAAACTCTGTGCTTATTTAATATTTGAGTCCTTGCTTTCAGTTCTTTTAGGTGTATATCCAGAAGTAGAATTGCTGGATTCTATGGCAATTATATTTTTTTATTTTTTGAGTACTCACCGTACTGTTTTCCATAGCATCTGCACCATTTTTACGTTCTCATCAACAGTGCACAAGGGTTCCAATTTCTCTGAGTCCTCACCGACATAGTTGTTTTAAACATGTATATGTACTTTAGAATGTATTAATAACAGCTAATAACAAGCACTACCTACTTACTAGGCATTTTGTAGATGGGTCATTTGTGAAACTTGGGATCTTAAGTGACTTCAGTCACACATCTTATAGATGGTAGGACAGATTCATTATTCAAGCAGTCACCCTCCAGAACTTGGGCTCTTAACCATTCCATTATTATTGCCTCCCAGAAGTGGACAAGTCAAAGGATATGTATTTTTTAAACTTTAAACTGCCAAATTACCTTTCAAAAAGGCTCACACATTAGTCCATTAACAGCATAAAAGAATGCCCATCTATGCCCTCCAAATCCTTGTCAACATGTGAAATTAATCATTTTTAATGTCTACCAAGTCAGTGGCAAAAAAAAAAAAACCATTGTTTTTTCTTAACTTTTAAAAAACGTTTTCATTATTTATTTTTGAGAGAGAGAGAGAGAGTTAGGGGGCCAGAGAGAGAGGGAGACACAGAATCTGAAGCAGGTTCCAGGCTGTGAGCTGTCAGCACAGAACCCAACGTGGGGCTTGAACTCACAAACCATGAGATCATAACCTGAGCCAAAGTCAGACACTTAATTGGCTGAGCAACCCAGGTGCCCCAAAAGATTTTTGTTTTAATTTGTTTCCCTGTTGCTGTTGATTCGAGATACTTGTATATGTTCATGGACCATTTCAATCTTTCTTGAATTGACATATTAGTAGTGCTACGTGGCTGTATTAGTTTCCTATTGCCGCTGTAACAAATTACCATAAATTTAGTAGCTTAAAACAACACAAAGTTACCATCTTACATTTCTGGAGGTTAGAAGTCTAAAATGAGTCAGCAGATCAGTATTCCTCTGGGGTCTCTAGGGAAGAATCCATTTTTTGTCTTTCACAACTTCTACAGGCCACCTGCATGCAGTCCTTGGCTTACGGCCCATTTCTTCACATTTTATCACATCCCGTCTCCTTGATCTACCCGCCTCCTTGGAAGGACCCTTTCCCCCACATAGCTGATTTTCCCAGTGATTACCATAAACAGTCAATGTTTTCCCCATTGTTTTCAAATGTTCCATTAATCCAATACTTGATTTCATTCTAATCCAGTATCAGTGTTACAGGATTTTAATTACTATAGTTGTTTATTATATCTTACTCCTTAGAGGCCAAGTTCCCAATTATTTCTCTTTTTAAAAAAATCTTGGCTGTTTTAGCTAATTTTCTTTTCTTAGATTTTACTGGACAGGTTCTACAAAATATCCTGTTGATTTTGATTGAGATGACTTTGAATGTATATAGATTACTTTCCGGAAAATAGACACGTTTACAGTTTTGATTTTTCCTATCTAGGAATAGCTTTTCTTTTTGTTTGTTAAAGCATCACATATTTTTCAATTTTGTATTATTACTGTAAATTCATTGTATTTTATCAATTATATTTTTTATTGGTTATTGCGAGTCTGTAGAAATACTTTTATAATTGGTTGTTTTTCTCAAAATTTCTGGATAAAATTAGCCACTTTGTAATGGTGACAAATCTGGTTCTTTTTCTTGCCTTAAATTATCATCTAAGACTGCCAGTACAACTTCGAAAAGTACCATAAAACTGTTTTACTGTAATGAAGATCTTCTGATTTGTAGAACTATGTATGTAATATTTCTATGGGTTTCTAGTAGATACCTTTAAGTTAAGTAAGTTTCTCTCCACCTTTTTCCTAGTTTATCAAGGATTTCGATCCCAAATGCATCTTGAGTTTTGTCTGACATTTTCATAATTTTTGTGTTCTTTTCTTCTGTACATATATTTAGTAATGAATGACAGTAATAGATTTATTTTTGTTTGGCTTATCCTTTTATAAAAATTTGCTTGTGAATGTTACTCGGTAGTTTTACATAAAGCTCATTGAAAAGACAGACTAATAGACAGTCTAAACCAATAGTTTTCTATTGGTTGTTTGTATGTGCATTGTATACATGTGTGTGTCTTTCTTCGCAGCCTTGGAAGTCAGGGTTAAGCCAGTGATCTCGAAGTGGAGACCTTTTGCAATTCTTAGGATGTACTGGAACATTTATAAAAAGAAAGCTATCCAATAACCCTGCTTTGAAAATGTAGTAGCACTTGACCTGAAAACTGGACTTTTGTTGCCTTTTTTAGGATATGGATTTCCATTACTGTTACATCATTACAGGATTTTTTTTTTTAATTTATTTCCCTAAAGCCTTATCTTATTCATCTTTTACAAATAATTAACTTGTGATTTGGAGCTTAAAATTCTTACTCCTTCTGTTTTTGTTTTTAGCTCTTTATTTAATAACAGCTTTTGTTTTATAATTGGTATAGTCAAGGTTACAAATATTTCTCTTGGGTGAAACTGAGTGTCACAGATTTTAACATGTAATGCACTCATTTCTAAATACTTTGAAATTTTAAATTTCATTTCCTCTTTAAATCAAGATAGCAGCATGACTCATAATAGCCAAAAAATGGAAACAACCCAAATGTCCATCAACTGATGACTGGATAAATGAAATGTGTTTATCCACATAATGGAATATTATTCGTCCATAAGAAGTAATGAAGAACTGCTACATCCTACAACATGGGATGAACCTTGAAAACATGCTATGTGAAAGAAGTCAGAGAAGACCACACATTGAGTGGTTCCACTTACGTGAAGTGTCCAAAATAGGCAAATTCATAGAGACAGAAAGTAGATTAATGGCTTTCAGAGTCTAAGGGAAAGGTGTAATGGTGAGTTACTGCTAATGGGATTAGTGTTTTTTGTGGGAGTCATGAAAATGTCCTAAATTTAGATTGTGGTGAGATTGTACAGCTCTGTGAATATACTAAAACCACTGATCTATGTGCTTTAGATTGGTGAATTTATGGCATGTGAATTCTATCTCACTAAAGAAATTAAAAATAATTCTAGGATAGTTTTTTTCAAGCCCAACCTGCTAGGAGGTTATAAACCAATTTAGTTGGGTTACTAATAGACTTGGTTTAAAAAAAAAAAAAAAAAAAAAGGCAGGGGATGGGAAGTTCACGTAGTTCATTCATGTGAATATGTAAGTTCCTGAAATGTTTAAGTAAAAACTCATAAGTAGCATATTCTTCATGGCAATTATCAATATATAGTATTTGCTCACAAAGACAGTAAGTTTTTGTTTGGCACTTTGTTTTTACTATCTATTTGGGTGATTAGTGATTGGGGTGAAGGATGGTTAGGAATGAGAATTATACCAGGAATGGAATCTGAATTGAAAGATCCTTAGAAATGGCAGCAGGGGGCACCTGGTTGGCTCAGTTAGTTAAGCGTCCACCTCTTGGTTTCGGCAACTGTCACACTTTTCCAGTACTTTCTGCCTTCTTCATAGATTTTTGCCTTGGCTTCATTCTGTATTCTGGCCAAGTATATTCTTATTTCTAACATTATTGCTCTTTTGATCAGGTTACAAATTATTTGGCTCTTGAAATCATACTGCTATTAAAATTTTATCTGTTGTCTGTTTCAATTTATTCGAGATTTTGTAAATGTATTGGGTTAAATTTTATATGCTTTAAAGTGCTGACATAATTTCTTTCTTCTGAACATGAATAGCAAATATTTGAGACGTGAAGTGTAGGTATGAAGAGTTTAAAGGCACAGACTGAAATTATTTTAGAACTCTCCTTTTTTTGTTCCAGGAAGAATGGGTTTCAGTTCCTAATATTAATAAGCTGAAATTTCTTTCTGTAACATTTCTTCCGATTTTTTTTTCTCTTAACACCCATCATCAATAAAAGTTAACAGTGATTCTGAATTCTTTAATCATGTCATCATCCTCATTATCTATTAGTAACTGTCTCTTTCCTCAAAATTTCTTTTTTTGTTTTTTTGTTTTTTGTCTTTTTATGACAGACTTTTTTCAGTTGTTTGATATTCCTTGAGGGACATCATATGTAAAAAGTATGGCATTAGTAAAACATGGGCAGTTTGAGAAAGCCAAGATGATGCAAGGATCAGAAGGAAACTTAAAACTATAAATAGTATCCTTAAGGTAAAAGATTACAGTGCATCATTGAAACTGTGCAGGAGTCTGTAAAAAAGGAACATTAAGAGCAAAAAAGGGGCACCTGGCTGGCTCAGCTGGTAGAGCTTAAGCTTCTTTTTTGTTTGTTTGTTTAATTTTTTTAAAACGTTTATTTCTTTTTTGAGAGATAAGAGAGCATGAGCAGGGGAGGAGCAGAGAGAGAGGGAGTCAGAATCTGAAGCAGGCTCCAGGCTCTGAGCTGTCAGCACAGATCTCAGCATGGGGCTCGAACTCATGAACTGCGAGATCATGACCTGAGCTGAAGTTGGACACTTAACCGACTGAGCCACCCAGGCGCCCCTAGAGCGTATGATTCTTGATCTCAGGGTCATGAGTTCAAACCCCACAGAGTTTACTTTAATAAAAAAACCAAAAAAGACCAAAGTTTAGGAAATTAAAAATATGGTAGAAATGTAACAGACAACACAAGTTAGAAGGATAAGTGTTGAAAATGGAACAAGATCTAAAGAGATAGAAAATGTAAGGAAATTAATGTAGTAAGCCAGAGGGTCCTGCATCTGGGGGGAAAAAAAAGAGTTCCAGAGAGAATAGACAGAGGATTATATTTACATTGAACTATAGGAAACTTTCTCAGAACTAAATGAATCTCTACTTTGTAAGTACTGATACAGAAAGTACTTAGCAAGTTAGATTTTCAAAAAGCCATTCAGGAAATTTCAGAATATGGGAATTAAAGAGCAAATTCTTGGGGCGCCCGGATGGCTCAGTTGGTTGAGCATCTGACTTTGGCTCAGGTCATGATCTCTCATCCATGGGTTCGAGCCCCACATCGGGCTCTATGCTGACAGCTCAGAGCCTAGAGCCTGCTTTGAATTCTGTGTCTCCCTCTCTCTCTGCCCTTCCCCTGCTTGCATTCTGTCTCTGTCTTTCAAAAAAATCAAATTAAAAACGTTTAAAAAATAAAATTAAAAAAAAAATAGAAAATTCTTTAAAAATAAGATTTCTTCCTTCCAGGGAGAAAAAACAATCCCTGTTTGGAGACTCAGAAATGGGAAGGCATTGATTGGATTTGTCAGCACCACTGAAAGCTAGAAGGCAACAGAGCATTTATTTTTTACTCAGACTGGCAGTCAAGAGTGAGGATAAAATAATAGGAGAGATCTTAACAAATTTACCTCCCATGCACTCATTCTTCAGAAATTACCAATAATATGCACTATGGAAATGAAGAAGTAAATCAAGACAGAGGAAGACTCTGGGACTGAAGGAACAGGACATCTGCCACAGAGAGATGACTAAACATTAAGACCTTCTCTATTTGAAATTAATACTTATATATAAATTTAGCATATTTTTAAAATGATATTTAAAGTTAAAGTAGGATTTTTTTCTTAGGTGGTCTCTTTCTGTATTGTTTTAGAATCAGAAGAGAGTTTCTTCTGTGTCAACACATGTCTCAGGGTAGAGTCTTGCATTTCTCATTGTGACTTGCAGTCTATAATTCAATCATAAATCCTTTAACTGGGAATGCTATTTAATGTACAGTTTTATAACTAAAAACTTCTGTTCACAAATGTATTTGCTTCCAAGAATATTCAAATCTTTAAAAAACAATTTTTAACATAACGAATCCCATGATATTTGTAGAATTCTAATATTCCAGCATTTTTATGTCTGGTTTTCACTTATACCTCACTACTTTTCAAATTTTTCACAATTTTCGTTCTTCTTAAAATCATATAGTAATTTTTGTTCGTTTGTTTTTTGCTTTTTGTTTTTAAGTAGGCTCCACTTCCAGTGTGGAGCCCACTACAAGGCTTGAACTCATGACCTTGAGATCAGGAATCAGACACTTATCTGACTGAGCCAACCAGGCACCCCAGTCAAATTGTAATTTTAATTGTAAAAGGCAACAAATTTGAAATTAGAGATCTGTTGTAGAAATTCATTTTGATCTGAATTTTAGGAATATTCATTCAGACTCATTATTTCTATCTAGGAAGTTGGGCCGGGTAGTTCTTAATTAAGTTTTCCAAAGACACATTTTCACTAAAAATGAACACATTGAATCATGTAGTTTTATAGCTGCTTTGTGTCCTGGAAGACCAAAAGTGTCAAGAAGTGAGGCAGGTTGGAAAGGTCACCAAAAATCTAATCTGAATCATTAAGTGTTGCTTGCCAAGGTATGTCTTCTGTCTCAATAACCCATATAACTTGTTTTGCTATTAAAATTTTTTTGTTGTTGGGGCACCTGGGTGGCTCAGTCGGTTAAGCATCTGACTTCAGCTCGGGTCATGATCTCATGGTTCATGAGTTCTAGCCCTGTGTCAGGCTCTGACAGCTCAGAGCTTGGAGCCTGCTTTGGGTTCTGTGTCTCCCTTGCTCTCTGCCCCTCCCCTGCTCATTCTCTGTCTCTCAAAAATAAATAATAAACATTAAGAAACTTTTTTACTACGTGGCAATGAGAAAGAATGAAATATGGCCCTTTGTAGCAACGTGGATGGAACTGGAGAGTGTGATGCTAAGTGAAATAAGCCATACAGAGAAAGACAGATACCATATGTTTTCACTCTTATGTGGATCCTGAGAAGCTTAACAGAAACCCATGGAGGAGGGGAAGGAAAAAAAGGGGGGGGGGGGGGAGAGGTTAGAGTGGAAGAGAGCCAAAGCATAAGAGACTCTTAAAAACTGAGAACAAACTGAGGGTTGATGGGGGGGTGGGTATTGAGGAGGACACCTTTTGGGATGAGCGCTGGGTGTTGTATGGAAACCAATTTGATAATAAATTTCATATATTGAAAAAAATTAAAATTAAAAAAGACACTTTTTAATAAACAATGAAAAACATAAAATTTTTTTGTTTTGAAAAGACAATCCGATTGATAAAAAGGTAAATAAAATATTGAAAATGGGGGTTAAAATTCCTTTTCCTGCAGCCACTGGAAGGAATGTTTTGTACCTTGCTTATTTTGTTTAGAGCTTTATATTTAGCTGTCAGCTACTAAGTGTCAGCCTGAGTGTAAATCTAAGTCTTTTTGCCTCCGAACCTTTCAGTGCACAGAAATTTTGATATAACTAATTGATTGGCATGTAGAGGAAGGAATTAGTAAAATTTTTTAAATTTTTAAATTTTTTTTTCAACGTTTATTTATTTTTGGGACAGAGAGAGACAGAGCATGAACAGGCGAGGGGCAGAGAGAGAGGGAGACACAGAATCAGAAACAGGCTCCAGGCTCTGAGCCATCAGCCCAGAGCCCGATGCGGGGCTCGAACTCACAGACCGCGAGATCGTGACCTGGCTGAAGTCGGACGCTTAACCGACTGCGCCACCCAGGCGCCCCAAATTTTTTAAATTTTTAATGAGAGACCATTTTTACCTATCAAAGAAGCTAAGCTTTCCAAACCTGGTAATACTTAAGTACCAGAAGCCCATATATGTGAGGAGATATAATTCAGTTACAACCCCTTTAGAAAAGTCTTAAATAATAATCCTAAAAGCCAGTTATGGCCACAGACTGGAAAGAAGTAGTTTAAAATCTTAATTTGTTCAGAGTAGCAGTGTTTTAAAACAAAGTAATTATTTTCCAATTTTTCAATATTTATCATGTTATTTTTTATAAATAGGGAGAATGTTTTTATCCTTACCTGGTAGTTTAACTTTAGGGAAATAATTCTAAATGCAGAATAAAGATTATCCAAGAATTACTCATTGGCTTTATTTTTAGTGGTAAAAAATTAGAAACAAGGTTAAATGTCCAGCTGAGTGAGCAGAACGTGCCAAAGTAAGTGGTGATATGTCTAAGGGAAATATGTGGATTTAAGAGATTGCATAGGAATAAAGAGAAAAGTTTATAATAGGAAAAGCAGGATGCAAATTTGTATAGTGTGTGATTACAGATACATATTTTCATAAAAATACAGGAAAATATTGAAAGAAAATGTAATTTTATTGGCAATTTTCTTTGGGTATTGAGTCTCAAGTAATTTTTTCCCTTTGTACTTGTGTTTCCCAGATTTTATTTAATCATGTACTGACTTTTTATATAAAAAGTATTATTTTCCTAACATCAGGTAAAGTGATAGTTAATATTTTCGTAGGCCACCACTAGATAGTGTTCTGTTTATATTATCTGTTAAGTGGGGAGACATTTTGATAATGCCATTTTCTTAATGTCCTGTTTTATTCTGTCCGTATGGAATGAACATGTTTGTGTTTCTTAGATCTGAAACTCAGCACCGAGGCTCTGCTCCCCACTCGGAAAGTGATCTACCAGAGCAGGAAGAGGAGATTCTGGGATCTGATGATGATGAGCAGGAAGATCCCAATGATTATTGTAAAGGTAAGGCCTTTGATAAGGACACACCGAGTAAGACATGACTCATGAGTATGTGCAATTTCTCACTTGAATGTTGGGTCTGTCAGTGTAAGCTGTTTTGATGCTTTCTGCTTATCGCATCCTTTTCTCTAAGTATAAGAAATAATATTTCCTCTCAGTTCAATTTAATTTATTAAAGCTTGATTTTATGTTAAATCTGTTTTTACCCTTCTTTCTCCTTCAAAATGATAGTGCATATTTACCTTAGAAAATTTCCGAAGTATATTAAAAAGAAAATAAAAACTGTCTGTAATGCTGTATCACCCAGAAATAACCAGTGATGAGATTTGGTATACAGGCTTTTCAAAAAACCTTTTCATTACTTTTTTCTCATAGTAATGCTTGCTAAGGTAAGTTAAACTGGAATTATAGATACTTAAACTGTGTCATAAAGTTGCCTGATAGCTTTTTTGTTTCTTTATGAGACTTTCTACGATTCTGGGTGGCAAGTTACAAGAGAATGTATCTTACCATCTAGGAGAACATAGTTTGTGTTATTCTCAGCAAGCAAAGATACATGTAAAAATACCTTGATTCCTGCCACTGTTGGCAGCCTTTCAGGCCTTCCTGGTTTTTATTTTGTTTAAGGGAGCAAACTCTCTATTTTCCCTTTCTTTCTTTCTTTCTTTCTTTCTTTCTTTCTTTCTTTCTTTCTTTCTTTTTCTTTTCTTTCCTTTTCTTTTCTTTTCTTTTCTCTTTCTTTCTTTCTTTCTTTCTTTCTTTCTTTCTTTTAATGTTAAATAAATGGAATTCTTTTTTTTTTTTTAAGGGTTTTTTTTTTTTTTTTAATTTTGAGAGAGAGAGCATGCACAAGCGAGGAAGGGGCAGACAGGGAGAGAGAGAGAGAGAGAGAGAGAGAGAGAGAAAGTCAGTGCAGAACCAGACATGGGGCTCGAACTCCTGAACCATGAGATCATGACCTGAACTGAAATCAAGAGTCAGACACTTAACTGAGCCACCCAGGTGCTCCTAAATAGATGGAATTCATTAATCTCCTTCATAAAAGAACATCCTGAGACTGAAACTATAAATATGTTTTATTTTAAACATTCATATATTTAGATAAATCTATTGGATTACTGAGGGGCAAGAATATTGTGATATGTAACCTTGTTTTTGTTTGACAGTGACTTATTTTTTTAAGTAGCTGTTGGTTGTTCAACAAAGCATCACTTGCTTACTCTAAATCATTAGTCTTACTTGCGAAGATGTTTTGCTGTAACATGAGTTTAGTATGTGGCTGTGTGTGGCAGACTTACAATTTTCTTCTCAATTTGTTACATAGAGAAACCATTTTTATTTGATAAACTGTATAGATGTTGAAAATGGATTATGAGGGGCTCCTGGGTGGCGCAGTCGGTTAAGCGTCCGACTTCAGCCAGGTCACGATCTCGCGGTCCGTGAGTTCGAGCCCTGCGTCGGGCTCTGGGCTGATGGCTCGGAGCCTGGAGCCTGTTTCCGATTCTGTGTCTCCCTCTCTCTCTGCCCCTCCCCCGTTCATGCTCTCTCTCTGTCCCAAAAATAAATAAAAAAACGTTGAAAAAAAAAATTTTTTTAAAGAAAATGGATTATGAGATACCTTTTCCTTCTTACTGCTTAAGTGACTGTTTCCCCCCCTGTTGTTTCTTCCAGGAGGTTATCATCTTGTGAAAATCGGAGATCTATTCAATGGGAGATATCACGTGATCCGAAAGTTGGGCTGGGGACACTTTTCGACAGTGTGGTTATCATGGGATATTCAGTAAGTTGTAGTGGTCCTGCAAAAGAATTAGTTAAGTGATGCCTAAGTGTTTTTGTCTGATTTTCCAGAGATGATCCAGCCTTCAGTCTAGCTCTAGACCAATTTCTTGGTCAGAATTTTGTTGTTGATAATCTTTATATTCTTGGGCAAATTTGTCTTTTCCTCTGGTGAAGAAGCATGTTAGGGGCAAAATTAGTATCCATAAGGCACTGGGAACTCAGAAATTCAAACATTACAAATACTCCATAAAAGTATGGTATGTAAATTCATAGGGTTTTGTTTTGTTTTGTTTTGTTTTTTACTGGATTTAAATTTTTAGATGATGTCCTGGACCAACCTATGTGAAATTATTTTCTTATAGTTTGTTTTGATAAGAGATTTGCTCGACTGTACAGTCCACAATTTTTCCTATATAAAAATCAGAGGTAATTAACATTGGAGGTTTACCTACAAGTGTATGGTCTGTCTTTGATGGGACAGTATTTGAGATCTGTGCACTTTATTTATTCTTTTATCAGTTTGGTTTCACCCAAGTATTTCTTTTGGCTTCTTATAGGAAAGTGTTACAGCTTTTAACCTTTGAGGTTTTGACATGCAGATATGTAAAATACTTCTGGTTTAATGGGGTTTTCCCCCTTATTTATTCCCATTTCATGGTTTTACTTGGATTCAAGGAGACATTGAGAAGGTAGACTTTAACTTAGAGAAAATGTATGGTGACTGACATTGCCCAAAAACAGATTTTCTTCCTCCTGTAAATGAAATCTGGCCAGTTAGTGCCATCCATTAACAGGTACACGTGACCCCATAGAAATAGCCTATGTTTAAGTACAGGGAGACATGGAATCAGTATTTGTACTTTTATTGCCTCCTAGTTATGACTAAATCTTACCTTCCTAAAGTAAGGATAGGGCATTCGTCTTAACTGCCTGTGTTTGCTTCTTAGGGGGAAGAAGTTTGTGGCAATGAAAGTAGTTAAAAGTGCTGAACATTATACTGAAACAGCACTAGATGAAATCCGGTTGCTGAAATCAGTGAGTATTAGATCATATGTGTGAACTGCAAAGCATCATAAAGTTATATTAAATTAAGACATAAAGTTCCAATATCCTTAAAGAGGTAGAGGAAGATGACAATATACCTTCTGTGCGTGTGGTACTGGAAGTGGTGGAATATGCTGTGATGGGAATTTTCTGCATGTAAACACTGAAAAAAACTTTCAAACAAACAAAAATGTTTATAGAGCATGTTTTATTTGCCAGACAGCACCAAAAAATGTTTTACTTTGCTACTATGGTTAAAAGTTGTGTGAATAAGTTTATAACATCTGTTTCATGTTTTAAAATGTTATAAACTGTATATAATATAAAATAAGCATTTTATTAATTCCCTTAATATCTGAAAATGTAGGTAAATTTTATTTAAAAAACTTTTGGGTTTTGCTAGAAATTAGGAAGCTGTCATTGTAGTAGAAGGAGCTTAAACTCCAAAAACCTGGGCTTTAAGACCAGCCCTAGTCTAGTATATCGTCCCTCTCATCACTTCATTTCTTCTGAGCCTTAGAGTTTTCATTTGTAAAGTCAGCATGTTAGACCCGGAGAGCTCTAAGAGAGTAATTTTCAAAGTGCCAGTCTGACAAGATAAGGAGCTTGTGCCCCAAAATAAATCAATGTACTGTTTGCTTCCTTCATTGAGAAAGGTTTTTTATGGGGCGGAGAAGGTCAGCTGAATGAACAGTGTGATGAATGTTGTGGTTGGTTTACATCCTGTAAAGTCTCCTTAATTCCTCATGGCCTGATAACCAGTGATTAATTTGGGAGGTACACTTTTAGTAGAAAAATGGTTGAATTAGAGCAACAGTCTATGTTGGTAGTATTTCCTTTTGTTAACTGTTTATTTCTTTGTCTATTTGAGCTATTAAAATTTTAGTATGTTTTTCTCATAGATTTGTATGAGTCCTTTCTTGGGAGTAGTTAATCCATTGTTACATGTGCTGCGGGTATTCCCTCCCCAACTATTGGGATTATTTCCATGCTTCTCCTTTTGCTAAATACTGTCTTTCTCACTTCAGGTTCGTAACTCAGACCCTAATGATCCGAATAGAGAAATGGTTGTTCAGCTACTAGATGACTTTAAAATATCAGGAGTTAACGGAACACGTATCCTTTTAAGAACCTGTTTGAAAATAAATCATGAAATAACCTATCTCGAAGAAAGGAACCAGATTTAATAAATAGCATTCGTCTCTTTCTTCAAGGCAAAGTACAAGCAAACTACTTAGTTTTATTGTAAGCTTCTGAACATAGATTGAATCATGTTTATCTTTGTATGTTATGATTTTTCAGAGTATTGCTTTAGGCTTTTTCCCCTTTACAGGCAAATTAAACCAACAAAAACTTGTTTGGTTTTTTTATTGTTTATTTATTTTTGAGAGAGAGCGAGACAGTGCAAGTGGGAGAGGGACAGAGAGAGGAGAGGGAGACACAGAATCGGCAGGCTCCAGGCTCTGAGCGGTCAACACAGAGCCTGACATGGGGCTCGAGCTCAAGAACCGTGACATCATGACTGAAGTCAGATGCTTAACCAGCTCAACCACCCAGGTGCCCCAAAAGAAAAGCTTTTTAAAAAAATAGCCTTGTATTAATAAAGGTTCTATAAGTTTTATCAATTAGCACAGAAATTTTAGTGGAAGTAATTTTTCATGATGAACACTGGGTAAAGAAAAATTTAACACATTTTATTATCTCCCAGCCTTCAATAGGGAAGAGGCTGTGCATGGGTTATGCTTAGAATCTAAACAGGTATGTGATCACATTCTGTCATGATGAAAAAACTGACTTGTTTAATGTTTTTATCTGGATTCTTAGAATTTTTAGAGTTGGAAGGAACCTTAGCTGATTTTTCTCTTACATAAGTTCATATCAGAGTGACATACACTGAGTTAAGAGGCGTTGCAATAGCCATGCTTATGAGGACCTGTCAGATTTTTCAGAATAAAAGATGTAGAATCTCACTTGGATTGGAGAGTCTAAAACTACCTGTTCATAAACTATTTAAAAATGTGAAAGGAAAGACGTTTCATACCTCTCATTTCTCCTATACCTCTGCATATTTTGCTTCTGTTAACACACATTATTAATTGCCAGTTATGGCCTTTATTAAGGAGGTGGGCTACATATGGTTCTGTATTATCATGTGGACTATGGTAAGAGATTTGAACAGAGAAGCAAGAAGAGAGAATAAGAGAACAGGTGATGATGTGAAAAGATTTTTATCTGTCATTCTGAATTCAGTTGTAAGTTATTCCCTTTGAGAAGTACAAATCACATACCCCTGATCTCTGAAGGAAACTGCTCCAAGAATCATCCATTTTAAAACAGGGTCTTATGTCTATTGCAGTCACTTTGTAGACGGTTTACTCTGTGTGTATATGTGTTTTGTTTTAACTGTTGAAATCTTCGTGGATTTGAATTTCAAGTTCCAAGATGCTTTCCGGATATTACCAGATGGTTTCTCTGTACTTTTACGCACCGAGTCCCTGTTTTATTTATTTCTCTTTGTCCTTAGCCCGTTTTCTCTCTGCCCTTCCTCCTACTTGTCTCCCAGCTGTCTTGGCTACTGCATTATTTGCTGCTACTAGAGATTGACAAGGATAAAATTCAGAGTGCTGAGTTAAGGGTTAATGGGTTGCTATTCTCCTGCCCCTCATCTCTGCTTACCACATAATCATGTCTGCATGGAGCTGTGTATCTGTATTTTTCTTTGCATCTGAGCATCTCCAGAGCACTGCCCTTTCTCATACTGAAATATAAGGGCCCTGAACTGGAAAGTTAATCATGTAGACTTCGGGATACTTGGTTCATTCTACTTTCCTGAGTAGTAAGGATAGAGGACTGATTAAAGAGGGTCAGCGAGTCTGTATATACTATTGACATTACCCAATGAGTATCAGTTATGGCCATCTATGTGACCTGCTATGTCTTTAGGATACTTCTTTTTTTCGAGTATGGATTTTCCTTCTTTTCCTAGCTCCTCTTACTTAAATCTAACTCTTCTTAGTTTTCAGCCCTCAATTTTTTTTTTTTTTTACACCATCTCCTGAAGAAACTTTTTCATGTATCATTTTTTCCAGTTTTTTGTTTGTTTGTTTGTTTCTTACGTTTTAAATATTCGGTCTTTTTTATATCACTGCTTACAAATTAAAATACCATTGTCCGGGTTGCCTGGGTGACTCAGTCGGTTGAGTCACCGACTCAGTCCGACTTAGGCTCAGGTGCTGATCTTATGGTTCGTGGGTTCAAGCCCCGCATCTGGCTCTGTGCTGAACGCTTGCTCAGAGCCTGGAAGTCTGCTTCAGATTCTGTGTCCCTTTCTCTCCCTGCCCCTCCCCTGCTCACACTGTGTCTCACTCTGTCATCTAAATAAATGTAAAAAAAACAAAACAAAAAAAACATTGTCATGGGTGCCTGGGTGGCTCAGTCAGTTGAGTGTCCAACTCTTGATTTCTAATCAGGTCATGATCCTGGGGTCATGGGATTAAGCCCCACATAGGGCTCTACACTGAGTGTCAAATCTGCTTGGAATTCTCTGTCTCTCTCTCTCTCTCTCTCTCTCTTTTTCTTTCTCTCTTTCTCTCTTTCCCTCTCCCTCCATCCCTCTCCCTGGCTTGTTTGTTCTCTGTCTCTCTCACTCAAAAAATACATATACCATTGTCAAATTGTAATACTTCTCTCAACAAATCAAAGATTGAAACTAGGGGGTGCCTGGGTGGCTCAGTTGGTTAAGCCTTTGACTCTTGATCTCAGCTCACTCAGGTCTTGATCATCTCAGAGTTGTGAGTTCAAGCCCTGTGTTGGGCTCTTCACTGGGCCTAAAGCCTACTTAAAATAATAAAATAAAAAGATTGAAACTAGGAACATAAGAGAATAATTTAAAAATCTGTTTTTCTGGATTTTTTAAAGCAGTCTACATTTTTAAAAATCCCGATTTGGATTTTGTATATACAAAAGTAGAGTAGCTTAATGAATATCCACAAACCCATTACCCACTTTAGGAGTTACCAACTCATCGCCAATCTTATTTTGTCTCTACCTCCTACTAATTTTGTGGCCAACCTTAGATATATTATTTTATCCATAATAATTTTAAAGCTTATTTATTTATTTTGAGAGAAAGAGGAAGAGAGAGAGCGAGCACGAGCAGGGGAGGGGGACAGAGAGAATCCCAAGCAGGCTTTGCACTGTCAGTAGAGCCTGATGCGAGGCTCAAACCCACAAACCTTGAGATTTGGACCGAGCTACCCAGGTGCCCCCATAACTGCATTTTTAAAAATGTTTTCAGCTTGACCGGTGGCATCCTCTTGAGGTCAAGACATGTTCCTCTTGACGTGTTCCATTACTGTTGTCACAGCAAGGTTTCCAGGTTCACGCAGGATTTGGCCATTTCTTTAAGGAGCCCAGGTTTTCCTTCAGTAAAGAATCTTATTTAAAGGAAGAGTCTGGGCACTGGGTCATTATGACATATGTATAGCTCAACTTTCCCATATGTAGAAACTTCTAGAGGTACAAGGTAGCAACATCTTACTACTAAGTCCCAGCAGTGCCCTGCACACTACTGGCTCGAGGAATTATTCCTGCTGTGATGATTGGGATGTGTGTACGTAATGAGAACACACGGTGGCACTAGAATCAAGATTAGTTTTGTGAACTACAGAGCATAAAGCAAGTCAGTTTCCTACTTTTAAAAACTGTTGGCATTCACATTTTTTTAGGTTAAGTTTTGGTACATTATCTCCTGCAGTTAAAGCAGAAGTTATTTTTCCTTGCTTTGAGGCTGTGAGAGTAAAAGTTGTTACCCTGGACATTAGTTTTTACATCAGGGAAAAGGCAACAACTTAAGCCTAGTGTGTTTCACTTTTACTACTCAGTGTTTTAATGTGCATAGTTTTATCGATAACCAGCCCCCCCCCCTCCAGAGTTTTCCATTTCTTGGATGTTTTGAGTAACTAAAGCATTAAACAATCTTTGGAATTCAGAATATTAACAGCTAGATATTTTTTTAGTCATATTCTATAACTTTTTTACTAAAAGAACAATACAGTAACAATTTCATTGGGATGGGACACATTTTATCTTGCTTCTTTCTTCTTTTGTGCTTCCTTTTCCCTTCCTTAACAAATTCCTAGATATCTGCATGGTGTTTGAAGTTTTAGGGCATCATCTGCTCAAGTGGATCATCAAGTCCAATTATCAAGGGCTCCCACTGCCTTGTGTCAAAAAAATTATTCAACAAGTATGTATCTTAGTATTTTCTCTGTGGTGATTGTTTTATATTCTTAAAGTGTCAGGAGTTTTCTATATCCAATAGAGTTTTTATTTTAAAAACTAGGGATTTTTTTTAATTGCTAAAATTAAGTGTTTTATTCAGTCCCTAGTGTTTATTCTGTGTTTAAATGTTTTAGCAATAACCCATTTCTCCCAGATTCATCTCCTATAATAGTCATTAGAGGGCAAGCTGTGTTCAGTGACTGATTTTGAAAATTTGAAAGTTCTGGTTGCAAATATTGATTATGTATTAATAGAAAATTGCTATGTCAAATTATTACTGTCTCTTTATATAACATTCAAGGGCATTTTCTAATATTTTAAATAACTCTCAATATATAGTAAAGAAGTTCACTCTCAGGCAAATATTAATACTTCAAGGGGCAAATAATTTGTTTGGATAATGTGTTTTTGTGGAAAGAGCTCCAAGCTAGGAATCAAAAGACCTCAGTTCTTTATCAACGAGGAAATGTGAATTAAGAGATATCTAAATCTCTTTCATCACCTATATTTTAACACTCAAAGGGCATATTGACTTTTATTCTTGGTCTTTATGTACTTCTTTAAATACCTCCAAATAGAATTAGCTTTTTAACACTTGAAACTTTTTATTATAAATAAACACTGACCTTTGTTCATAGTTTACAAGTAATCTTTCTGGGGAAGTTTGTGCTTTATTAAAAATGCTTTATTCTCTGTTGAAAACTACCATATTGTTTTTATATCTTTATTTTTTTAAATGTTGTATTGTGATTTCTTCCTTCTCCAGAAAGACTTGTATTCTGTGTTTGCAAGTCTACTGCTCTATTCCCATCCAGGTGTTACAGGGTCTGGATTATTTACACACCAAGTGCCGTATCATCCACACTGACATTAAACCAGAAAACATCTTGTTGTCAGTGAATGAGCAGTACATCCGAAGATTGGCTGCAGAAGCAACAGAGTGGCAGCGATCTGGAGCTCCTCCACCCTCTGGGTCTGCGGGTATGTTTTCTTTGAGGACTTTGGTCTCATTAGAAGTTAAGAGAAGTTCCTAGTTTTGTTCTATTACCAGTAGTTAAGTAAGGCACCACGCATTCCTTTAACGATAATATATGGTAAGTATTTATGTGTAAGAAATAATCTCAGCCTTCAAAAGACTTTTTTAATTCTCAGTATCACTCTCCTGTAGAAAGAAGTCTAGAGATTGTGTCTTTTAGGTACAGATATTTTGTATACTTTAAAAGCTAATTCATGTTCTTGTTTTAAAATGTTTTCCCTTGTGATTCAGTGGCCATTTGTTATGTGTTTACCTCTTACCATGATGATACATGCTTGCTTATAGATCCGTGAACTGTGCAGGGGCAAGATAACTTTGCTATCAAGAACTTGAGTTTAGGCATTGGAGTGGACAGACCTGGTTTGAGTCCTGGGCTTCATCATTGGCTTGGGTGCCCTGAGGGAGTTCTTGACTTCCTTTTCCCTCTTGGCAGGAGTTCTTGGGATTAGTTCCATGTGAAAGCATTTAGTAGGGTGCCACACAGTATTATGTGCTAATTAAATGATGACTATGATTATGATGATCTTTTGCCATTTGGGGTATAGATTTTAATATTAGTAGTTTTATTATATTTGAGGAACTTTTAGTTTTGAGGAATTTTAAGCTGAATTATCAGTTAACATAGGCTTTCTTTAAAAAGATAGACTAAAGAAGGGGGAAATGAGAAGTTAATTGATGGGCATAGAGTTTCATTTTTCCAAAATGGAAAAGTTCTAGTAATATTGCACAACAATGTGAATATAATTAACGCTGTTGAACTGTACACTTAAGAATAGTTAAGAGGGAGGGGCGCCTGGGTGGCGCAGTCGGTTAAGCGTCCGACTTCAGCCAGGTCACGATCTCGTGGTCCGTGAGTTCGAGCCCTGCGTCAGGCTCTGGGCTGATGGCTCAGAGCCTGGAGCCTGCTTCCGATTCTGTCTCCCCCTCTCTCTCTGCCCCTCCCCCGTTCATGCTCTGTCTCTCTCTGTCCCAAAAATAAATAAACGTTGGGGAAAAAAAAAAAAAAAGAATAGTTGAGGGAAATTTTACCTTGTGTGGCTTCTTAAAAAAAAATTTTTTTTTTTTTTTTAATATTTTTGAGAGAGAAACAGAGTGTGAGCTGGGGAGGGGCAGAGAGAGGGAGACACAGAATCTGAAGCAGGCTCCAGGCTCCGAGCGGTCAGCACAGAGCTGGATGTGGGGCTCGAACCCATGAACCGTGAGATCATGACCTGAGCCAAGTCGGACACTTAACTGACTAAGCCACCCAGGTACCCCTTTCAAAAAAATTTTTAAGATTCTACCTCCCACCTAAGCTAAACTAATATCCATAACATGCTGTATGACTCTAGCTCTTGGTGCTGTGCTCCTTTTAAAACAGACCAGTGCCAAGGGGAGGAAGTAGAGATGGGATTCCTGGATGGGAGTAAGGGGGTAGGTAGTTGTCTGTCATTTTCTATTTTAAACATACATGGGAATGAGATTTTTGCAGCAGTAATAATGGAAAACCAGAAATGGGGACTTGGATTTTATCTGGAGAAGAATTTAATTTATTTAAGCTTATTTTAAGTTTGTCAACTTGTATATGCATTATTTTTTTTAAAAATGGTACTTCTACCAAAGTTGCTTTAAAACAGCAGTGTCCTTTACAGCATAAACTTATGTTGCCTGCCAAATACCAGGATTCTTACTTGATTTTCTTTTCTTTTCAGTCAGTACTGCGCCCCAGCCTAAACCAGTAAGTATAAGGTGTTTCTATGTTTAATTCTGATCTGTGGGCAGTGGGTAGGGATTTTTCTGTTAGAGATCACGGTTTGTTTAGAGTTTGAAAAACAAAGAAAATATTCCTGCGCTTCTATAATTTTTTCCAATAAATTCCCATGCATCTTTAACAAGTTTGTACTGGTGAGGCTTCTACGGACTTGAGTGTGCCTGAGAGTAAGCCAGCCCCACAGACTGATCAGAGGACCAAGATTTATTGTTAATTTTGTTTTTATTTGGTTTCATAAGAGTATCCACATTGTTTACGTTAATGAGAAACTTAAGTGCTATGTTAGGGAAAGAGTGAAATTTAATCAGGAAATATTAAAGTTAACAGTTATCTCCAACTGGGGGTAATGGATTAGCCACCTGAAGGCTTTATCTGTTTGTAATCTCCGCCCAGGCTGACAAAATGTCAAAGAATAAGAAGAAGAAATTGAAGAAGAAGCAGAAGCGCCAGGCAGAATTACTAGAGAAGCGAATGCAGGAAATTGAGGAAATGGAGAAAGAGTCGGGCCCTGGGCAAAAAAGACCAAACAAGCAAGAAGAATCAGAGAGTCCTGTTGAAAGACCCTTGAAAGAGAACCCACCTAATAAAATGACCCAAGAAAAACTTGGTATAAATAGAGCATACACAAAAATTTACTTTAACATTAATTTATCATTGTTCTATAATATAATGGTTTCATGCATAAAGCACATCTCTGGGGGTGTCCTTATACAGTAAGAGTACAGAACTTTCATAAATGGTAGGCAGGTAATATTCAAATGTAATTTCTGACTTTTCTATGGAAATGCAACATAGACTTCATTTTGCAATTGAGTAAGGATAAGAAGATCTTTGTCCTTCCATAAATAGGTTTTAGATGTTCAGTCATGTTTTTATGTCACCCTGTGTAAGTTCTAGAAAACGTTTTAATCTTATGGAGAAATTTTTTTGTTCTTTCACTCATACACATACACATACATCCTTTTTGTCTGTTTGTTCCTTAGAAGAGTCAAGTACCATTAACCAGGATCAGACACATATGGAACGTGGTGTAGAGGGTGGTGCAGCAGAGATTAATTGCAATGGAGTAATTGAAATCGTTAATTATACTGAGAACAATAATAAAGAAACATTGAGGCTTAAAGAGGATCTACATAATGCTAATGACTGTGATGTCCAAAATTTGAAGCAGGAACCTAGTTTCCTAAGCTCCCAAAATGGAGACAGCAGCACATCTCAAGAAACAGACTCTTGTACACCTATAACCTCTGAGGTGTCAGATACCATGATGTGCCAGTCTTCACCAAATGTAGACCAGTCATTCAGTGAACAGGATATCAGCCAGCTTCAAGAAAGCATTCGGGCAGAGATACCCTGTGAAGATGAGCAAGAACAAGAACAAAATGGACCATTGGACAACAAAGGTACCTGTGCAGACATACTTCCCCAGTACCCTTCCCTGAATAGCATATTCATGAATTTCTAAACTTAAAGTACCATTGTTTTTATGCATAAAGCTTTATGGCAGGCACCAGGTTACCTTCCGTGTGTAAATTTTTAGCTAATTTTGAACTGTATTGGTCAATGTAGTGGATACACAGCATTTTGTTGCCCTGAAGGCAGAGGTAGGTTTTAATTCCATAAACTGAGGATGTTGTTTTTTTTATCTTAGAAAATTTAGAGTGTAGGTTGCCAGTCAAGGGCCCGAGTATATTACTTCAGAGAGTTTTATTAGTCTTTGGGTATTTCTGTGTTCACTAACCAGTGTTACTGATGATGCCTATTGTCTATAGGAAAATCCACTGCTGGAAATTTTCTTGTTAATCCCCTTGAGCCAAAAAATGCAGAAAAGCTCCAGGTGAAAATTGCCGATCTTGGAAATGCCTGCTGGGTGGTAAGTTAAACTTCTCTTAGTGCTGTGTGTTGTTTGTTTGAATTTTTTAAGTTTATTTTTGAGAGAGAGAAAAACAGAGCATGAGCGGGAGAGGGGAAGAGACAGAGGGAGACACAGAATCCAAAGCAGGCTCCAGGCTCTGAGCTCTCAGCTGTCAGCCCAGAGCCTGACATGGGGCTTGAACTCACAAACCGTGAGATCATGACCTGAGCCAAAGTTGGACTCTTAATCGACTGAGCCACCCAGGTGCCTCCTTAATGCTATGTTTTGAATGGCATTGACTAGACTATTTTGAATAGTGACTATGAGTGAATGAGAATTTGGACTTTAATTGTGCTAAGGAAGAAAATATCTGTAGTTCTGTACCCAGGTTGCCAGTTAACATTTTGGTGCATATTTTTTCACTTTCTTCTTAACCTTTTATTACGGAAAAGTTCAAATATATTTACAAAAGTAGAGAGAATGGTATAATAAAACAGTCTCCACTCCCACTCCAGGTACCTGTCACCCCGATTCAGTAATGTTCACTACTGGCCAATCTTGTTTTATCTGAATTTTTACCCACTTTCAGACTCACAACCCTTATGTTCATACTTCCCCCTTATTTTCAAAATTGGCATCTAACTTATTAATTGTAACCTTTGAATGCACCTAACATTTTGGACACTTTTCTTTGTTAACCAGATATTTGCATCAAATTCAGTTGGTTGTGTAGCTTTCCTTAATGTACTCTAGTTTCTACACATTTTTGATAGCTCTTTGTGGTGAGCATCTTCACTCTTCAATCTTTTTGTGGTTGTCCTTAGGTTGTGTGCCACACATAAAATTGCTGAGTCAAAGTTGGGGCTCTTTTTTAAAGAGTGTTTTTGTTTTTGTTTTTTTTAATTTTTAATTAATTAGTTTATTTACTTTTAAGAGGGAAGGAGGGAGAGAGAATCGCATGAGGTACAGAGAGAGGGGGAAAGACAGAGAGAGTATGGAGCCCAGAGCAGGACTTGAGCTCACGTGATGTGGTGCTCAAACTAAGAACTAACAAACCGTGAGATCATGACCTGTGCCAGAGTCAGATGCTTAAATGAATGAGCCACCCAGGCATCCCTTAAAGGGGTTTTGGTGTATATAGTGTCATGTTGGGTTTTTTGTTTGTTTGTTTTTAAGGGTTTTTTTTTTTAAGGTTTTATTTTTATTTTTATTTTTTTAATTTTTTAAAAAAATTTTTTTTATTTTTGAGACAGACAGAGACAGAGCATGAGCAGGGAAGGGGCAGAGAGAGAGTGAGACACAGAATCTGAAGCAGGCTCGAGGCTCTGAGCTGTCAGCACAGAGCCCGACACAGGGCTCGAACTCACGAACCGCGAGATCATGACCTGAGCTGAAGTTGAACGCTTATCCGACTGAGCCGCCCAGGCGCCCCAAGGTTTTATTTATTTTTGAGGGAGAGAGCTCACACTTGTGTGTGCATATGCACAAGTGGGGGAGGGGCAGAGAGGAGGGACAGGATCTGAAGCAGGCTCTGCTGTCAGCACAGAGCCAGATTCAGGGCTCAAACCTATGAACTGTGAGATCATGATCTGAGCCGAAGTGAGATCACTGAGCCACCTAGGCAGCCCTATACTGTCATGTTAATATAGTTGTTTACCCAGTTAAGAATTTGGGGAAGGGCATTATTTTAATGGATAGCTTATAAAAATCTACAGTAGAATGCTTTGTGCATAAATGACACGTACTTAGAGCCATATACTGTGTAAACAGGAACGTTGAAGATTGTTGAGGCAAAAACTATGCATGCTTGAAACCACTTTAATAGGTTTATTTATTTATCTATTTAATACTTCAAATTTCCTGTGGTATCCTGTACCCAATGGTTCATACTCTAGGAGGATATCACTTCTAGAATATTATGATAACCTTTGAGAAAAAAGTGAAGTCAAGCTTAGCACTGACTGGTAAGAATGGGAAAAAGCTTTTCACAGAATGAGAATTACTCCACATACCTCTGTCTGGTCCACGCCCCCAAGGCTTCACCTGGATGGCTGCAGTAGCCTCCTGGCTCTCCGTGCCTGTGCCCCCTACACACTGTTGTCAACACAGCCATCAGAGCGATCCTTTTAAATGTGAGCCCTGGAGGCTCTTTTCAGAACCTTGCAGTGACTTCCCTCAAAATGAATGCCAAAGTCTTTACCAGGTCCCACACACCACCAAGCCAAAAACACTTACCTTCCTTCTGCCTGGAATTCTCTTCCCAAGATCATATGCACAACTCACTCCCTCATTTTCTTCAAGTTCCTATTCAGTTGTCATCAGGGAGCTCTATCTATCCCTGAACACCTAACATAATTAGCAGACCACCACTCTCCAAACCCATACCACCTTCATTGTATTAATTCATGTATTTTCTCTTTCTGCCTCTCCCCACTCAATTTTTTTTTCTCCATAGCACTTCTCACTCATGGTCTGATTCTATATAGTTGTTTGCTTAATATTCCTCTCCCTAAACATATGTCCCATCACAACAGATTTGTTCACTGCTGTATCTATAGCGCTTAGAACAGAACCTGGTACATAGGAAGTGGTCAATAAATACTTCAGTAAATGAATTGTAAAAAACACATTGGCTGTGTCACAAATATCGCATGGTACGAACATCAAATGCTTGTCAGTTTCTGCCCACACTATATTCAAGTTTCTGTGCTTTTGTGTTTAGAACACCTTCCTCCATAATTGTCTTACCCATTTGGCACACTGTTCTTTATTCTGATACAATTTTTCCTGTCACTTTTGCTACCACAAGTATTCTTTTTTCTTTTGCATGTCTTTTCTCTTTTGTTAAAGTGTCTCTGTGCCAAAACGACTTTGCAGTCTTTTCATCCATTCACTCTTTCAGCAAAGGTACTGGCACGTGCTCTGAGCTGGCTACTAGGATGCAGCGGTGAGCTAGACACAGGCGTCTTGCCCTGCTGGGTCCTGCTCAGATCTCACACCTTACTGATCTCTGCAGCAGAGCAGAGATTTAATACGATTTTCAGATAGCTTGATTTCTAAAATATTCGTGTCAGTTATGCATGTATGTAATTTAGATGTTAATTCAAAAATCCGTCCCTTTGCCAAATTTTTCTCCCCGTGCGACAGTATTTACCTTTATATCGCTAATAAATAACTTGGCTGTATTGCTCCCAATTTTTTTCTTTTTCAATTTTAGGCATTATTTCTTCCCTCTGGAAAATAGGACTTACGTATCACCACTGCAACCACCCACCGTGTTCCAGATTTAATAGGATTTTGGCTAGTTAATGGTTCCATGTTTGCATTATTGGGACTCTAATTCTATCAAGCATAAATTATACTGATTCCTTTTCCCTTTCTGCCTAACACTGTGTTTCATTTGCTTGGTCATCTTTGCACTACTTATTGCCCCACACTTCCACCCAGTGGTATAAATACATATACTTTAATGCATACAGATACCTCAGGCACTCTTTCAACTTCTTGCTGAAGAGCTCTAGCTTGGAACCTGGAGACTTCATCTGTGTTCACCTGTTGGATTGCCTTGTAGGCCTGCTGCATTAGTGTCATTTGGATTTCCTTTCACCATCATCCGGGAGATCATTATTACTCTCTTTCTGTATCCCCTACTTTCTGTCTCTCCGATCTTTTTTTTAAGTAGGTTCCATATACAATGTGGGGCTCAGACTCACCTCCTTGAGATTAATACTCTACTGACTGAGCAAGCCAGGCACCCCTCACTGATCTTTCTTGGTTTACTCCATCTTTTTGGTTTTTAGTTTTTGTTTGTTTGTGGGTTTTGTTTCATTTTGTTTGGGGAGTACATGCAACTTGCAGTAGCTTCCTAAGAAAGGGTGTATGAAACTGGGAGGGGACACCTTGTATGTTTGCTAGTGTCTCTCCTGCTTTCACAGTCAGTTGGCTGCATGTGAAGTTTTAGGTTGAACATAATTTTCCCTTGGAATGTTTGTCTTGCTCCATTATCTTCTAGTTCCAGGACTAGTTGCTGCTGAAGACCAACACCATTCTAATTCTTGATCCCTTGTATGAAACCTTTTTCCCTGTGAAAGTCTGTAGGGTTGTTATTTCACACTGTTGTGCTGGGTCTGTTTTTATACTAAGAACTGGTATGTACTTTTCATATTGAAACTCTAGTTCCTTGGTTTTGTCTGTCTACAGTCTGTCTTTTCTTCTCCTTGGTCTCTCTTCTCTAGCTCTGAAATCTTATTCAAATGTTAGACCTCCTAGGCAGGTCCTGTCGTACCTTTCTCTCCTATTTTCTGTCATTTTCTTTTTGCTTTATTTTCTGGGAGATTTCTCAACTAGTTATTACAAGCTTTATTTTTTCTCATTTCTCCTATTATATTTTTACTTTTCAAGAGTTCTTGGTTCTCTGATTATCTGTTAGAGGATATAGTTTATTATCCTGTTATTGACATTTTCTTCTTCCTGTGTGTTGTCTGTTGGCTTCTTTCTGCAGGAAAATGGGGGGTTCAACATGCACTTACACAATCACTTAATTTCCTAGTTTTCAGAATGGTGCTCTCTCCTCAACTGTGTGGAGCATCTTCCAGAGACCCCATTTTACCCATTTAGAGAAAACCTCCAAATGATCTGTCTGGCCAGGGAAGGGGCTGTTAGATTGCACTATGCCCTGTGCTCTGGAGCCCTGTTTCTTTTAATTTTTTTTAATGTTTTGATTTTGTTTTGTTTTGTTTTTTGAGAGAGAGAGAGAGAGAGTGTGTGTGTGTGTGTGTGTGTGTGTGTGAGCAGAGGAGGGGCAGACAGAGAGGGAGACACAATGTGAAACAGGCTCCAGGCTTCGAGCTGTTAGCACAGAGCCCCATTATGGGGCTCAAACTCATGAACTGCGAGATCATGACCGGAGCTGAAGTCGGACGATTATCCAACTGAGCCACCAGAGGTACCCCTGGAGCCCTATTTGTTTAAAGGATGTTTTAAAGCAGTGTTTCTGGTTTAAATCCCACCTAATACTGCCCAACTCTGAGCCTTGAGGGGATATACATCACAGCGCTCCTCAGCTTTAACCTGCGGCTTATTCTGTTTTCTTGGATCCACTGAGACATTTACCAATGATCTGTTCCATCTTGTAAGTTTTAACGCTCTAACTTCTTTGCCATTCTCTCTGTCAGTTTATGCTTTAAAAATTAACACTGGAGGGGCACCTGGGTGGCTCAGTCAGTTGGGCATCTGACTTCGGCTCAGGTCATTCATGATCTCGCAGTTTGTGAGTTCGAGCCCCGCGTCAGGCTCTGTGCCGACAGCTCAAAGCCTGGAACCTGCTTTGGAGTCTGTGTCTCCCTCTCTCTGCCCCTCCCCTGCTCACACTCTGTGTGTGTGTCTCTCTCAAAAGTAAACATTAAAGAGAATTTTTTTAACAAATAAATAAAAATTAACACTGGATTCTCTACTAAGTGGGGTTTTAGGAGCGAGTGGATATGTGTTTGTATTTGATCCACTTGATTCTTGACCTCATTTATCATTTACACCATCTTTTTAAGGCACTAATGAGGCACAAGGAGTAAAAGACAAGTCCCTTGAGCAGCATGTCCATTTTTCTAAATGTCTCACTGGACCCAATCCTAAAATGCATGTATGTGTAAAGGCTTTCCCATACCAAGCAATTCTTGGGGCACCAGGCTGAGAATTCAACTCAATTCTGACACTACCAGGAGATCAGTGAGATTCCACAGGTAAAGCGCTCAGTCCCACAAGACCTCCTTCCACTTCAGATGCCACTTGCAAGCCCAAGTTACCTGTGCTTCTGACCAACCGGCTACAAATTGGAAGCTTAACCAGCCCCTCCAAGTCAGGATGCCGGTCACAAGTCCTGGTTGTTACCTGTACTTCTGACCAACTGGCTACAGATGAGAAGTTCCCTCAGCCCCCTCCTTGGGTTTGACTGACTTGCTAGAATGGCTGACAGAGCTCAGAAAAACATTTACTTCACTACATTACCGGTTTATTACAAAGGATATAACAACCAGAGGAAAAGAGATGCATAGATGCTTGTGTCCTCAGCTTGGGGCCTGCCCCAGTACATATGGAAGCATTCTGGTTCCCCAGAGTGGAATCTCCCCAAACCCACCCCTCCTTTTGGAGGAAGCTTCATTACATAGACATGATTGATTAACTCATTGACCATTGGTGATTGTTCAGTCTCTAGCCCCTCTCCCCTCCCCAGAGATCAGAGGGTAGGATTCCCTCTATTCATGGTCAGTTCCTCTAGCAACCAGCCCCCATCCTTAGGTGCTCTCCAAAAGTCAGCTCATTAACATAAACTCAGTTGCAGTGGAAAGGGGCTTCTTATGAATAATAAGACACCCATTTTACCTCTACAGCTCTGAAGTGTTTTCTGGAACTGAGGACAAGAGACCATATATAACAAATATGCTATTACTCTTACTGCTCAGGAAATTCCAAGAATTTGGGGAGTTGTGAGCCGAGAAGAGTGGATGAAGACCAAATGTATATGAGAAATACATTTTGAATCACCAGTACACATGAATGACCAAATATAAATGTGTCTTATAAATTACAGCATCACAGTTGCCTGCAGTACATCCCACTTCAAACTCCATCTCTGAAGCCATTGTCTTCTTCTAAAACCACTTCCCAAAGTCTCTCCATCTCGTTTTCGTCAGCAGACAGCTGTCCCTCTGCCACTAATAAGTTCCTTTTGGCTCTTCCTTACTGTCTCTCACACATAGCCACTGAATTTTTGAGTTCTGCTTATTCTTTCTGTGGCCATCCTTGGGTTTACTTTTCCCTCTCCTATTTCCACAACCAGTGATTTTCATTACCAAGCCTAAATCTGGCCGCCAACCAGAAGCAATGGTGTCCTAAGATGTCCTGTCAGTCTTCTTACAGTCTTCTTACTCTCTTGTGCGCTAACACACAGTGGTGCCAGATGAAATCCAAACTCTAACCTAGCAAATTAGCCGTTGGCTTCATCAGATGTCTTTCTGTGCCTTTATTGGTGATGCTCTCTCTACCCGGAGTGCAGGTCTTTTGGTCTTTTGGTCAATCTTAGTCCCTTTAGAGCTCTAGTCAATACTGGTTTTCTGTCTGAAACTTCATCTGCCTAATTTCTCCTCTTCACAAGTGCCCTTCCTCGTTTTTGAATTGCAGTAGGATTGGAGAATCGTCTTCCACACTTTGTTGTTTCATGTTTTAATATTATCTGAATTTTGTTTTGTGTGTACGAATCATTCTAAGCTGCTGCTTCCTGCAATATTTTTTATTACGGCCAACTTCACACCTATACCAAAGTAGAGAGAATAGAACAGTGAAATCCGGTGTCCTGACGCTAATATCACCCAGCAGCTATCAAGTCATTGACAGTCCTCTTTCATCTATATACCCACTCTGCCACCCACTCGAGGTTATTTCGAACTATATCCCAGGTATCTTATGTTCTTTCATAAATACAGCTTTCCAAAAGATGATTCTTTCAGGTAACCATGACACCATGGTCACACCAGTATCAAGTATTCCGTCAGTTTTGCTAGTTACCTTGGGAACATCCTTTTCGTTTTGTTTGTAACAGGATCCAAATAAAATCCATGGATACAAAATTGAGTACTATGTCTCTTAAATTGCTTTTACTTCAGAGGTTTTCCCTTCCTATACGATTTAATGTGTTGAAGAAACTCCAGTTGTTTTGCTGATTGCATTCTCATAGTGCTTGCCATGGTCCCTGTTTCCCCAAGAATCATGTTTGGGTTTTGTGGAGGAGTGAGGGGGACAGAGGAGAATTGAGGGCAAGAGTTCTTTATAGATGGTGCTTATAAGATTCTTGAAAATTGAAGCCTAATGTCTTATTTCTTCATAATGAGCGCATGGCAAGGAAGGTTTGAATTGACCCTATATTGGTCTCATTCATTTGTTCAAGTACTTATTAACTTTAGACAAATGAACAACTTAATTTTTGTTGGGGGTAATAGTTTTCCATTTCTTAAGAAGCCATTGTTATTCCCCCATCCGTGCATCTATATTAAGGTTAGACTCCATGTTTGCAAAAATAATTTGATGTGGATGGTGTGTTAAACCAAGGTATTGTTTGGAAGTAATAGCATCAAAATGATAACCTTAAGAAACTTGGTGCTCCTGGTGGCTTAGTTGGTTAAGAGTCTGCCTCTTGATATTGGCTCAGGTCATGATCTCAGAGGTTCCTGAGTTCTAGCCCCACGTCAGACTCTGCACTGACAGCATGGAGCCTGCTTGGGATTCTCTGTCTCCCTCTCTCTCTGCCCCTTCTCTGCTTGTGCGCTCTCTCTTTCTCAAAAATAAATTAACTAATTTTTAAAAATGGTATCTTAAACTAGCTAAATGAAAACTGTTTTGAGGGAAAACTTCAGAGAATTTATTTTAATCTCCATTAAGTAATTGTGACGTGTTACTTTTTAGAGTAACTGAATTTTAAAATACTGTTTCTTTCTCCATTTACTCAGCACAAGCATTTCACTGAAGATATTCAAACAAGGCAGTATCGCTCGTTGGAAGTTCTGATAGGATCTGGCTATAATACCCCTGCAGACATTTGGAGCACGGCATGCATGGTAATGTTTTTTCCCCTTGACCTTGTTATGTGGTAGCTCTGTTATGCGGTATGTGATAGCTGATACGTTACGTCACGTTACGTTACGTTACGTTACCTTAACGTTATGCGGTAGCTCTGTGCCTTGCTCTGTTTGCTGATTTTCAGTAGACTAGTGAATTTTACAAACAAGAAAATAAAACTTTTTGTGACATCACTGGCAGTCTAAATTTTCTGTCTGGAGAGGTAGAAATTCAAAAGCTAATTAAAAACATCTGGCATTCCATTTGGTTCTGCCAAACTGCTGTTGCGCTGAAGGCACCAAATGTTTCTTACTGCTGCTGGGGGTTAGGGGCTGTTAGAAACAACTGCTAAGGTGGTACTGTTTTTGATGAGGAGGTTACAGGTACCCTTGCCCTTTCAGCTCTCATCTGTTTTCAGATCAGGGAAACCCCTGGAAACTACTTCATTCTGTACAGTTTGACAGTTCCTCAGACATGTTTACACCCCACAAGATGTGAAGCCCAATCATCCTAAGATTCTTAAATGGCTACTTTGTCCCTGGCAAACAAGTACTCAAGAGGTCAGATTTAGTTGATACTAAATGGTTTCCCACAAATAGTCTATGTTAGAACACGTTCTCTTGTTTCCTGAAATAGAGTATACTCTTTCATTTGTAATTGTGTTTCTTCACTTGTTTCTCTTCTACGAGGTTGTGAGTGTCATGCTGACAGGAATCGTGGCTGTTACGTATAGCTAATTGTGTGCTTCAGGGCCTGGCCCGTTATGAGTGGGTACTTACAGTGCAGTTGTGGTGCTAACTACCCAGAATTCTGGCAGACTTCGTAGAGTAAGGGCATAATTTCCCACAAGACTGCCTTCATTTCAGACACCAGCTGCAGACTCTGGAGTCCACAAGCCACCTGCTTTTCTGACCTACCGGCTACAAATTGGGAGGTTCCATTATCCTTTCAGATTCAGTAACTTGTTAGAATGACTCCCAGAATTTAGGAAAGTGTTAAAGCTGCTATTACAGTTTTGTCATAAAGGCTACAAATCAGGACCAATCAAATCAAAGCATGCCTAGGGTGAGGCCTAAGAAGGTACCAAAGGTGAAGCTTCTGTGTCGTTGGGACGTGTCACTTTCCCACCATATCAGTGTGTACCACCACCTAGGGAAGTTCACACAGCTTCAGGTGCCCAGTTTTTTTTTACTAAGATTTCATGACTTAGTCATGATTGATTGAATGAACTCCATCTCCAGCCCCCATTCCTTCCCTGGAGGTTAGGATAATGCTGGCTCAAAGCCCCAGTTCTCACACAGTTGGATCTTGTCCAGTTAGGAGGCATATCCAGCCCCCATCTTAACTATGTAGGGGAGGGTGCCATTAAGTACTCATCACTTGGAAATTCCAAGCGTTTAGAGGCTTCCTCTAAGGAAACAGAAACAAAGACCAAATAGATTCTTTATTATATAAGCAGTACTTAGTACATATTTGTGGACCATCAAATGAGGAAACTAAACCAGAAACCTGTTAAACTGTCATTTCAATTAACAATATTCACAGTCAGCTCTGGGGAAAACTTGAGAAACTACAGACTAGAAGATCATAGATTTCTTTTTTTTTTTTTTAATTTTTTTTTTTCAACATTTATTTATTTTTGGGACAGAGAGAGACAGAGCATGAACAGGGGAGGGGCAGAGAGAGAGGGAGACACAGAATCGGAAACAGGCTCCAGACTCCGAGCCATCAGCCCAGAGCCTGACGCGGGGCTCGAACTCACGGACCGCGAGATCGTGACCTGGCTGAAGTCGGACGCCCAACCGACTGCGCCACCCAGGCGCCCCGATCATAGATTTCTTGATACGCACATTCCTGAAAAACTATGTCTTCCAGAGATAATAGAGTTAAAACTGTGTTGTTAATATGGCATGACCTTGTAAATCATTCTGTTAGGTAGGGTGTATCAGGGGTCTTTTAAGATGGCTGACTGCCTGAAATGTAAGGTTTGGTACTGTGCACCAGATGGAAGAACATTGGAATAAAATCTAACTTCTTTTAAAGTTTTATATTTGGAAGAATTTGATTTGCTAGAGAAAATACGTGCTAGAGATGCCACCATTTACAAAATATAGCTAGTTTATAGATGACATATGATTTATTATGATGTGGTTCTTAGTAGGAGGTTAACTGTTTAGGGCAGTAGGTCCTGCATGCTATTTAGTACATTAATACTAAGGCAAAAAAATAAAAGGGGAATTAACCTTGCCTCCCGTTAAATGGACCAGCTCACATGCAGGAAATTTCTTGACCAAGGGAAGGAAAGCACTTACCTGATATGACAATATTGTGAAAACTTGAGCCCCACTTGTTCCCCCAAATTTCTCTCGTTTTGCTAATAGACCTAGAAATGTTGCCTTACATTTAGCCATAACCAGAAAGTAAAAACAAATCCTGGAATATCAGAAGTGCCTGAAAGCGATGGGTCATCCTGCATCTGATACAATTAATTAATAGAAAGATTAGACCCTCTCTGAGAGAGAGTGAGTTTGCCTGCCACATTCGTGATTGAGACTACCGAGTTAGAAGGGCAGTTATGAAAAGGGAATGTTCTATGAAGACCATTTAAGAGTTGATAAAGAATAGATGTTTTTAAATCCTCCATTCTGTGGATTTTGACAACTATACAGTGACCTATATCTACCACGGGAGTATCCTGCAGAATGGTTCCACTGCCCTAAGATTGCTCTGTGCTCTGCCTGTTCCTCCCTCTTCCTCCAGCCCCAGCCCCTGGCCACCACCAATCTTTATTGTCTTCATAGTTTTGCCTTTTTCAGAAAGTCATAGAGTTGGAGTCATAAAAAGTGTAAACTTTTCAGATTGGCTTCTTTCACTTCATAATATTCAAATATTTAAGGTTGTCCTTTGTCTTTTCATGACTTGATGGCCCATTTCTTTTTCAACACTAAATGATACTCCATTGTCAGGATGTGCCAGCTCACTGGATTGCATAACTGATGTTGCCTATGTACGTCAGCGTGACCCTGACTATCACAGAGCAGGCTCTTTGGTCAGCGTGAGACAAGGGCAGGAGTGGGAATTAGGAGCCCCTACATTCTAGAATGGGCTTTTTTTGCTTGTCACTTTGGGTCACAGTTTTCTTCTCTGCAAAGGGAAGCGTATTCAACTAAAGTGTTCCGTAACCTAGAGCTTCCGCTAGTTTCGAATTTTGGTACTGTGATCTTTTGGTTTGGTTTGATTTGTGGGGGGATTTTTGCTATTACTTACAAAATGGTAACTACTAGCATCTACCTTATGTTCCAAAAAATAGTTCTGTCAGAGAACTTTAGGTAACTAGTTATAAGTATCTAGATGAAAAAAATTTAGAAAATACTAAAGTCTTAGAAAATTTTCTTTACTTCTGTGAACTTTAATTTCAGGATATTTACTGAGCTCCCACTCCGAGGCTTTGAAAAAGTACTGGTTTCTGAAGATAGTAACAAACTTTGATGAATAAGAATTAACAGGGGTTTTTTTTCCACTTTGGGACTGTAAACCTCAGGACAGTAAGGGGGTGGGGGTAGAACACATATCAGGGTCAGTTTCAAAATAAACTGCTGGGATGTAAAACCAGCTATGCCTGGTAAGAAGCCATAGCATCCCTGACATTTTAGGGACTGTCCTGAAACTTCTAGTTTTGTGGCCTGGGCGGTAGTACAGTTCAGGTAATGTCTTGAGAAAAGCTGTCCCATGGGAAAACTGCAGAAGCGGACACTGGCAAGCACTGAGACCTCCATCTGGGTCCGAGTTGGAGAGTGTGCTCCGGAATCCACCCCGTGGTTCCTGTAATTGTCTGGGCCACTTAGTACCATCGACTCGATCAGAATTGACCCGTGACTAATGACTTAGAACTGTACTTTTATGCCAATTAGGTTCTTTATAAAACTGCAGTTGTATTACTTGTTTTTAATCCATCTTTTTATTCAGTGAAAGATTAACGTCACTCACATGCTGTCTTTCCGTACTGCTTGGCACATATTCTAAAGGAAATTACTTTTTCACGCTTCTTGAACACTGTTTACAAGAGCTTTTCTTGTAGAAGACGTGCCTTTCTTTCCTCGGTGGTGAATGCTAAATGTGCCAGTCACATAAAACATGAATTGCTCTTGACCACATTTACACCCAACCTTTTTCTGATTTTCTATAGACCTAGGAATTGGAAGTTCTATCTAAAACTTTAGGGAGTATGTTCCAAAGCAAAACTTTGAAAAACTATACTTTTTGCCAAATAATAGTCATACGTAGGTAGAGATGTGTCTGTCTCAGTTTTTTGGTTTTGACTCTGGGTACAGAATCTTAATTCCTAGCCATGTGAAATTACAAATAAGAGGAGCTGCTCTTCTCGTGAATAATTTAATAACTTAGAACCACCTTAATATCCCAATGTGCCCCACTCAGCAAAAAGATAAACTCAAGAGAGCTGAATTGCTGATGGGGGAGGGGATAATCCATATGTTGATGATGTTATTGCTGTTTTCCTGCTTCATTTTACTAAGATACAGGTGTGGAAGGAAAGCTCTTTAGGAATAATCTTAAGACATTTTTTTTTAAATGATCATCTGTGGCTTTTCCAGAGAAGGAAAAAAATTACTTCATATTGAGCCAAATAGCAAGCAGTAAGCTTCCCAAAGGCTTCCTGTTGTTGTTGCTTTCATACATTGTCCTCTTTTTCTTAGGCATTTGAACTGGCCACAGGCGACTATTTGTTTGAACCGCATTCAGGGGAAGAGTACACTCGGGATGAAGGTGAGTCCTCTTAACTGAGGATGTCTGTGCATGTAGTTACACTTGTGTGGCCGTGTGGTTTGTAGTACTGAAGAACTTAGTCTTTTTAGTATGCTAAGAATATATAAATCCCAGAAAAGATAGAAATATAAGATGTTTTATATTAAGTATTAGATATACTCAATATTTTATAGTAGCTATTAAAGAACTCTGTGAGGATTAAGAGAAAAGGCTACACATGGTCAAACTAAAAATTGTATTTACCGGGTAATTTCTTCTAAAACATCTAGTTATTTTCCTTTCCCTATAAATCAGTGATTCAGTCTTTACCCCATTTGAATTACCTGTTCGTCAGCTTGCTCACTTATGCCTGCAACTTTATTTGGAAGTCAGTAATTTTATAGGCAGACATACGATTTGGATGGTGTTTGTGAATGCAGAGACTATATCCTATTTGTGTACATTCTACAATATTTAGCATTCTCTTTTTCTAAAAATTAAAGCCATACTTTTTTTCTTTTTAAATGATATTAACATTTAGAGTTCCATTTTAAAACAAAATATTATTGGCTTACATTTTGTGATAGCCGGTGGGAAAGGCCCAAGCTGTGAGCTGCTCCATCTGAGAGGCTGTAAAAGCAGACAACTAAATGTGTGATTGTCGTAGACTCTGGGTCTTGTCCAGCAAAGAGAGTGGGATGCAGGATTAAAATGCAAGAGAGGCTAATGTTCAGGAGTTGACAAGAGCCCCGAGTACAGGTCCTTGCTCCATTTTTATTAGGATCAGAAGGCTTACAAGCGTGACAGATGTGTAAAAGAGACAGTGAAACCATGAACATTAACTCATGGACGGGGGAATGGAGAATTTTGAAGATAGGCGGTGTTAGGGGTTTGGGTCAATACAAAACAAAGCTGGGAGGGAGTTTGTTTACAGCAGGCCTGAGGCACCACCTCTGTTTACCTAAACTGGCCTAGGGGACAAGACAGAGCATGCAACCTCAAGGGTCAGCAAGGCACCTTTCTTTTGCTAATTAGCTCCACTCTGGGCACTCTGGGCTCCACTCTGGGCTCCACTCTAGGCCCTACTGGGGTCTATAGCCCTATTTACCTATTTTGGTCCTTCTTCCCTGTGAAAGCAGCTTTTTGCTATTGCACTAAATTGGGGGGGTGTTTCTGCCCTGAATACCTAATCTTGTTTACCTCATTTTTGATACTTTCATCCTGAGGCTTTTCTATTCCAGCATTTTTGTCCTATACTGGGGGCCTTTGCCCTGTTTACCTAATCTTGGATGCGTTCATCATGTAGCTTTCTATTTCCTTATGCCTGGTTAACCCATCGGTGCAAGCTCAGGGAATTCCTAAGCTTAGTCCCCACATGTGATTTTTTTTTTTTTTTTTTTTTTTTTATCATGGTGGTGGCCAGATAACTTAGATGAGATAATTGTGAATGAAAGAACTGTTAAAGAGGTATCTTACCTTCTTGATTAAACAGTTTGGGCAGATTTTGTTTTCAGGATTAATGGGGATTACTTTGAAAGAGCACTAGCAATATACCCTCCCAATAAGGAAAATATGTCCTTCACTCCCTGTGCTTTCCTCCATCTTAGGGAAATCAAGTTTTGTGCCCTGTGGAACCAAGAAAGCTCTATTTCTCACACTGTGGTCCCTTGGGATATTAATAGGCATTTTTAGTAGGACCTCCTGACATTCCTAATAAGTACTGTTTGGAAAATGTTGCGCCAGTTCCCATAGCCCAATGCCTATTTTAATGGGTACAGTATGGATGTGTTTTCTATACATCAGCCCTTGTAAGAATATAACTGTAATTACTGTCTATGTACACACTTAATTTTCCCTAGTCTTTGCTGCTTTTTTTTTTTTTTTTCTGGTTGTAAGTTTGGCGCTATAGACTTACACCATTTTAGAAATGCCCTACTATAGGGGTGCCTGGATGGCTCAGTAGGTTGAGCGTCCGACTTCGGCTCATGATCTCACAGTCCATGGGTTTGAGCCCTGCGTCAGGCTCTGTGCTGACCGCTTGCTCAGAACCTGGAGCCTGCTTCAGACTCTGTGTCTCCTTCTCTTTCTGCCCATACCCTGCTTATGCTTTGTCTCACTCTGTTTCTCAAAAATAAATAAATGTAATAGAAAGAAAGGAGGGAGGGAGGGAGGGAGGAAGAGAGAAAGAAAAGAAAAGAAAAAAGAAAAGAAAAGAAAAGAAAAGAAAAGAAAGGAATGCCCTACTATCTTTGTTTGGGAGGGTAGTTGATTTTTTTCTATTTTTGTACACTCTCTGTAAATAGTGTGTGGTACGGAACACATAGAGCAGCTGGAATTATATTGTATAGGATCTTATGCTACCAAACTTGATGATTGAAACATATGTAAAAAGTCCCAAGTAAGGAATAAGGGAGAACCATCTATCCTAGGTATTTCTATACAAATTTATTTCCTCCTGTACCAGTCAATACTAACAGTCTTTAGGTGAAACTTCAAACTGCTGCATAAGAGGCCCACAAGAGCAGAAAACAGCAAACCCTTATCCTCCAGCCAGTGTATGCATAGTTTGTTACAAGTCACGGTAGGACTGGGGCCAACCTAAGAAGCATGTTCTCTGATGATATTCTCCAGCCCCTAACTCTTGGAATAATACTTGGATAATTTTGCCTATCAGGTATATCTGCCCTATGATCAATTGATAAACCAGATACAGGTTGCTGGAACTAAATGTAAAATAACACATTCGGGGAAAAATAATTCCTTGGTATAGGAAAAATATTAAAAGAACCAATACTTCACTTGGAAGCTTACAGAAGATAAACTGTGGTCTCATTTATAATCTGTTTGTACAAAGACATTTAGGGGCGCCTGGGTGGCGCAGTCGGTTAAGCGTCCGACTTCAGCCAGGTCATGATCTCGCGGTCCGTGAGTTCGAGCCCCGCGTCGGGCTCTGGGCTGATGGCTCAGAGCCTGGAGCCTGCTTCCGATTCTGTGTCTCCCTCTCTCTCAGCCCCTTCCCCGTTTATGCTCTGTCTCTCTCTGTCCCAAAAATAAATAAATGTTGAAAAAAAAAATTTTTTTTTAAAAAAAGACATTTATTTGCAGGTTTTGCCTAAAATAGGCAGAAATTTCTTAGCAGCTGAGTTCTTGTTACCAAACTATAAATTCAGTCAAAACTGCCAAAAGGTTATAGTGAATTCATGAATGTAAAGCCCTTTTAAAATGACAGCACTGGGTCCTTTACGTGAGAAACAGATAGGACCTGAGACATTCACAAATTCCCAGATATATTGATGTCTCTGGCATATTATTATTCCCCTTTAAGGTAACATTAGAAATCTTTAAGTAATTCCTTTTGATCTTCATGATTCTCTAACAGGATTAAAGTCATTTTGTGACTAGCAGCCATCACTTTTTAAAATGTACTTCGTATTCTTAGTTACCTGCAGAATAAAAAAGGTAGTAGAGCTGCCTGTAAGTGTGGATGGATGCTGGCCAGTCCCAGGCTGACCTGGGGACACACTGGACACATCCCTGGCAGTGTTCACAGTCCATATTCATGCCATGACAGTTACAACGCACTGCTATGATGTGGACATCTTTTCGTGGCCTGCAGAAGTCAAGTAGCTGTATTTTAAAATGTTTTTCGGGGCACCTGGGTGGCTCAGTCAGTTAAAAGCATCCAACTTTGGCTCAGGTCACGATCTCACAGTTTTTGAGTTCAAGCCCCACAACGGGCTCTGTGCTGACAGCTCAGAGCCTGGAGCCTGCTTCGGATTCTGTGTCTCCTTCTCTCTCTGCCTCTCCCCCACTTACACTCTGTCACTCTCTCTCAAAGATAAACACTAAAAAAATTTAAAAAATAAATGAAAAGTAAAATGTTTTTCGCTAATTTGTACTTAAAATATGATTTATTTTAAAACAAATAGCTCTAAACTAGACATGATAAGATTTGAGTTCTAGCTCCTTTTAGCCCTGTACCTTCAAGTCGGCCATTTATTCTCTCTGAGGTTCTATTTTCTCATCTTTACAATGGGGTATTAATCTTTGGCCTGTTGTACAGGGTGGTTGTGAAAACTCAAATAATCATATGTGATTATTTAATCATCATGAACATTGTTAAATAGAGTGATATTATTACGTGAAGCCCAGGGCAGTATCATAAATAAATAACAGTTCCAGAATGTGTAAAGAATATTGGTACAGTTTTTCACCTCATCTGAAAAACCCACCTGAACCTAGATGTATAGGCAAAATAGAAATAAAGATCTAGTTAAGCCTCCAAACTCCAGAGTGGGACTTGCCAGCTGCTATCAGGTAACCAACCACCTGAAATAATTCTCGACCTTCCCAGTCTCCCCTGGAATATCCTTGGTTATATTTGTAGTTACTCTTAAAGAGCTAGTCCTTGAAAAAGCTATTCATAAAAAAAAAAAACCCTTTACAGCTTGTCCTTGATCCTGTTCTTCTTACCCTTCTATTTTAGACCACATTGTGCACATTATAGAGCTGATAGGCAGAATTCCAAGACGCTTTGCCCTCAGTGGGAAATATTCACAGGACTTCTTCAATCGCAGAGGTAGTATTATTAACATGAGTTTTCATCTAGGCCCCAGGTATACAACTTAAGGAAGCAGAGCATTCACACCAAGATTGTTTTTAGTTATCACTCAAGTCCCACTGGAGTGGGTGCGTGATTTTGTTATGGTTTTCTGGACTCTCCATTAGGTGGATAGAGTCCTCTTCCTATTTAGGACAGAAAGCAAGCCTGAAATGCTTCATAAAGAGGTGTGCATGCTACTCTTTCTGCCATTGTCTAGAACTGCATTTGTTACTCCTGTTATGTATGTCTTTTTTTTCCCCTTTCCTGAAATGTTTGAAACATACAGATCACATTGCATTGATCATAGAACTTCTGGGGAAGGTGCCTCGCAAGCTCATTGTGGCAGGAAAATATTCCAAGGAATTTTTCACCAAAAAAGGTAAAATAAATGTGTTTGTTCCCAGGCATTAAGGGGGCAAAGTGTTTGAAAATGAAGAGGTAAGTACTGCTGGGTACATGTATTCCCAGCACCTACAGAAGAATGGTCCTGTCTTGACTGCTGAGCTGTAATAGTGTGGTCAAGAGCAGAGACTGGAACCAGACTATCTAGGTTCAAATCCCAGCTGCTACACAACCTCAGTCTGCTGATTTCTAACTGGAGATTATAAGTGTCTACTTCATATTGAATAAGTTACTTTGTATATAGTACCTGGCACATTGATTACTCCTATTATAGCACTTCTGGAAAATGGGCAGATTTTTGCTAGCATTTGGTCTAAGAACTGCCTCTTTCAAAGGGCAAATCATTTACTTCAAGCTTCCTAAGAGCAGGATTACATCTCACTCTGTCTTGTGGCCTAGTGACACCCAACATAGTCACTTAAGCCCATCAGTTCTACAAATTAACTTTACCCTTGACAATTTTATAAGTTTATGTCATCACTGAGGAGTGAAGGAAACCAAGAGAATACTTACTTCAGCTTTTTGACTCGATAATATACATTGGCGTATTTAAATGTGTACTTATGCATACAAATAAAATTTGAAAGCTGAAATTTGAACACCTGACATGGAAGGGATTGGTAGACTGTCTGGCCTTTTTTCCCCTTTTTGCCATGATTCCCTTTTTCCTCACAACCTCTACACTAATGATGAGGAAAATCATTTTTCTTAACACTTGACAGCAAGCATCCTCAGAAACATTTAATGTTTCTTTTTTGGCAGGAAAATACTGAAGTGCTTCATAAGAGTTCCTCCTTGCACAAAGACCAGTTAATGGCATGCATATACCGAGTAGGTAATTAATCAGGCACTCACTGCCCACAGAAGAGACCTCAAATAAGTGTTGTAGAAGTTTTAAAGCAGCATTTACCTTAATAAGGCACTGTAATTGACCTTATTTTTTTTTAATTATCATTTCAAAGAAGCAAAATTTAGAATGACATTCCAGAATACTACAAAGTGTAGTGTAGCTATATCTGAAACCTGTGTGGGGTTTGTTCTTTTAGTCTTGTTGCTTTTATACAGGTTTGACGTGGTATTAGCTCTTACTGCCTTATTGGGAAGCAATATTTACTAGACTGTTAAGTCAAAAAAAAAAAAAAAGAACAGTACAAACAAATTGTTCTTGGTATGTGGTAATAAACTGCCTCTGAACACCATATGACACCATGTTGCATATATAGGCATTTAATATTCATTTTAGTGAATACCTAGTTCATGCTAGGCCTGCCCAATTTGACTGGGACAGAATATCCTGGAATGGTGGAGCAAACAAATTATCTTAAGTTTTTAGGCCCTCAGAATGGAGAGTGTGAGAAATTTGAATGAAGAAAGATTCAATTCTGGTGGCAAAATTTCTTTATAGAGCACCTGGATTAGTTCCTGGATATCCACAAAAGGCTCTTGTCACTTGTCAGTGTCAGTCAGTTTCTTTTGTATTGTCTTTATCATAGGTGACCTGAAACACATCACGAAACTGAAACCCTGGGGCCTTTTTGAGGTTCTAGTGGAGAAGTATGAGTGGTCTCAGGAAGAGGCAGCTGGCTTCACGGATTTCTTACTGCCCATGTTGGAGCTGATACCCGAGAAGAGAGCCACTGCTGCCGATTGTCTCCGGCACCCTTGGCTCAACTCCTAAGCCCCAGCCTAACAGCGCAGCAGAGATCACATGCTGACCCTCACCCCTCCCCAACAAGCATTTCCCTCTTCCCTTTTCAGGGTGAAGCTCTTCCTTCAAGGGTTTCCTAAGGGGTTTTTTTGTTTTGTTTTTTTGTTTTTTGTTTTCTTGTTTTCTTTTTTTAAATCAATCTGTTCATTTGGGTTTGCTTACTTGACCCTGTGGAGATCCCCCACAGCCATTGGGCATCCTAGGTGAATTTGGCCTTGATTGGGCTCTGCCAAAGACGAATAGACTAAAATGTGAAACAGCCTCTCACCCTGTACCCTTGTCTTTCCATTAGAACACCCTTTAAATTATACACATCCTTTTTAAAAACTATGAAGATGTATGAGCTCATCCTTTTACTCACTGACTCTAAGAGTCAAATTTTCTAGTGCGTATCCTATTGCCAGCATAAGGATGAGAAGGGGAAAGGGTGTTACTTCTGCGTACAGCAGAGACATTAAACTTGCTGTATCCAGGCTGCATCATCTACCTGGACTGTTTCTGTTGCTCTCTATGTTCACATTTTTTCCTGCGACTTTCAGGCTATCTTTTTAAAGGAGTTGTATAAGCTCCAAATTTGGGTACCATTTTATCACTGTTCAAAGCACTATCAAATTCCTTTCATCCTTTAATAACTCTAAGATCCTTGAATCTTTGTTCTGATTTTTGATGAAAACAGAAGCGGAACCATTGATTTGTAATTTCTGCAGAACCACAGCTGTTTTGCAAAACAGTCCTTTCCTGTGTGTCTTCTGTCACCCTAACAGCAGAGTTCGTTCATTTGGCTGTTTTGTTTTTCATTGTTTTAACCCCTGGCTGGCACTTTACTCACTGCACTTGAGTTTATTGCCCCATAACTAACTAAAGAATTCAGGGTGACTCTAGAAAGGAGATCTGGGTATCAGAGATTTTCCCTCTAAGAAGAAAATGCCCTAGAATTCCTGATTCTTTTCCAATCAGTCCCCTACTTGTATTCACAGCTTTTTCTTCATCTTGTCCAAATTTAGCCTTGAAGCAATTTCCCTCTGTGGCTTAGCCTTTCTCATTTTCTGAGAGGCTTCAGGTCTTCAGTGAAATCCCAGCATAGAAGAACCAAGGGGAAGGGTGGGATGGCACTTTTTGGGGTGGGGTTTTTTTGTTTTGTTTTGGAGGGGGTGTTTTGTTTTGTTTTTATTTTTGTTTTTTTGTTTTTGGTTGTTTTAAGATTAGCCATTCTCTGCTGCTATTTCTTTGTATAATGTAAGTTTTTAACTGCAACTTTGGGATAATTGAGATGTACTTGAGGCTTTTTTTTTTTTTTTTTTTTTTTAATGAGAAAAGGCTCTGTGAATCTTACTTTAGAATGGGCCTCTCTGAGACTTGCCCTAGACATCATATATTCCTCGGGTCATATTGAAAAGTAAAAGAGGGGCAGGCTTGGGGTCACAGCCACTTGTTCAGCACAGACCAAGTGGGCCTTGAGGACTACAGCATTCTGCGGAGACGGCTCCAGGAGTGATTTACAGAAAGCCAAGGAAGTGCAACTTGAGGCTCTACTAGCAAAGCTGCTGATGAGACTTTCAGGTAGCTGACCCTCTATACAGGAAATTGGAGTCCAGATTCTGCCATTTTTCCACCAACAACAGCAAAGGAAAACATGGTGCAATTATGCAATCCATTTAACTCATAAACCTAGAACCCTGAGTACCGATGGCCAGCCATTCATCGGATCCTTGATTGGGTAGTCCTGAAATCAGACATGTTCCTGTAGAAAGAATTTTAAGTGAGGCTGTCTATGCACCTATCAAGAATAAAGAAAATAGATTGTATCCAACAACGGCAGGGAAAATCCTTCGGCACTTCTAATCCACTTTGGCTTTTCAGCGATATATATACATCTAAAGCAATAGCAGACTAGAACTGAATTATTTTCTACACTGTAAAATAACAATTGTGGGATTACAGGAATTCTGGTGATGATATTAAAGTAAAATAACCAAAACACAAATAGAAGGCCCCATTTTAACAATTGATGTAAAAAATTTTAAGAAGAGAGAACCTATAACTTCTTTCTTGGACATGTTTTCCCTCCAAATAAGGGCTTTTCCCCCTGTCATTTAAGGAGCCAGATGAATTAGAAGCCGTAGAAAGAGGCAGCTATAGAAATTGATCTTCCAAGTACCCCATGTACCTTTATTGAACTTAATCATAATACTGTCAAATTGCCATGATCTTACTAAAGGATTTCTATTGCTGTCAGTTAAAACCCCAAATGCATTTTTATTCTTTCTATCAGGTGCATTGTCTGTTTTCTTTATAAATGCAGTACAATAAACAAATTATTTAATAACCTACATGTTTCCAGAGCATTTCTGTTCATTTGTTGCCCAAGTTGGTCTGAGCCAACCTTCAGGATGGAGGAAAGGATTGGTTGAGTATGCTTTTTGAACTTAAATAAGCAGTGAAATTGTATAGCTTGAACACATGCCACTTTATGTCATTTGTAGCTTTGCTTCTATCTTTAAATTGGGGGTAGGTGAAATTAACAGTACATTTTGGAAAGTTTTAAGAAAATTGTTATTCCCTATATCCAATAGTGTTTTCCCAGAATATTTGTGGTAATGTCTTTCCCACCCCGGCCTCCGATTACAATCATTGTAGATGCAGAACGCCCAAAGATTTGTGAACTCTGCCTAAGGCACTGGCATGACAAACCCTATTGTGCCCAGGCTCTCATACACATCTGATTTATTGCTTAGCACAAATTCTTAGACATGGAATGGCTGGGCCAGGTTGTAAGCACGTTTTTATGGCTTGTAGTGAATGTCCCATAACTTCTGTGGGAAACGGAGTGTTTGGCTGTGACTAGCAGTGTTTGGATGGGCCTGTTAGGATCGCACTCAGTTTATTCCTTTTTTTAAATCTTTTTTTTAGACTTATTTTATTTTTGAGAGAGCACACGTGGGAAAGAGGCAGAGGGGGCAACAGAAGATCTGAAGTGGGCTCTGTGCTGATAGCAGTGAACCCCGTGCAGGGCTCAAACTCACAAACAGATCATGACCTGAGCCAGTCGGACACTCCACCGACTAGCCACCCGGGCGTCCCCACACTCATTTTATTCCTGATACCCGGTTTGAGTGCCAAAAAAAACAGGAGTGTCTTGTTTCAATTTGCAGATTGGATGACTAGTGAAGGCAGAAACTTGTTTCATGGGTTTTTGGCCATTTTTATTTGGTTATCTACCTCCATTACCCAGCTCTATGTTGGCATGCTTCCCTATTTGATTATGTGGTAAGGATTTGTTATATACTAGAGATGATGCATTTTTATCATTTTCCATCACATACTTTTCCAATTTTTTATTTGCCTTTCATTGTTAACGTTTGTTAACGTTATTCAATAGAAAGTCCTTCCCCACCCCTGAACTACATAAACTGTCCTAGTTAATTTAATTACATCATGCTGAAGACCTGTGTGGTGTGTTCATATTGCAGTGTTTGCCCAGAAGAGAATGTAACCTGTTTAAAAAACAACCTAAACGAATTAAACCAGAATTCCTCAAACCAATGTGTTGGTTTACTGGACTGACCAGTCTAGGCAGTCTCACTAGGCCTTGTGTCAAATGTATGGGCCTAGAGCTCAGAGGGTTTTGGAAAACTTCATTGCTCTTGTCCTAGGAGAGCTTGTCGCAATCTCAAAAGAACCAGCAAACGGAGATGGAGTTAAACCATCCCCCTCCCCGGACCCCTGCTTTTCACTCTTCATTTGCCCTGAGTGTCCACAGGAGAACCATTTAGCTGCCCCAGAGCAGGCCCAGGTTACAAGACTGTAACCTCTGAGACTGTACTCTGAGCTGTCAGCACAGAGCCTGATTCAGGGCTCGAACTCATGAGCTCAGAGCCTAGAGCCTGCTTGGGATTCTGTGCCTCCCTCTCTGTGCCCCTCCCCTGCTCATGCTCTCTCCGTCTCAAAAATGAATAAAATGTTAAAAAAAAATTTAATAAATTAGTGGGCCTTACTATAAATCCTCTTGAGGTTCAATAACAAAGAGGGGTGAGTTTAGAGGGTCAGAGCCCTTGTTTGATCTTCAGCAATTTATTTCAAAACAAATACGTATCCATCAGCATGTAAGGTTACTGGACTCTAACCTTTGTTTCAATAAACCATTCTGGGAAGTGCCCATTGCAGCAAATAATGAGTAACTTAAAAAGCAACTTTTAAAAAGACTCCAGTGATTCCCACACGGATACGAACACATTTTTGTAATCCCCTCACCTTGATTGTGGGCTGGACTTAGTGACTGTTTAACAGATCAAGGCAAAAGTGACAGATGTTACTTCTACGATTGGGTTACAAAGGGCTGTGCCTGCTGTCTTCTCTGCCCCCCCCTCTCTCGTTCTGTCTTGGAACTCTGGGGAAGCAAGCCACCATGTGAGTAGCAGTATGGGGAGGCCCACAGTCTGCATCCTGCAGACAACCACTGAGTCTGGAGGCAGATCCCGATAGCTTAATTGCAGCCCTGTGAGAAACCTTGAGACGGAGACATCCCTAACCCACAAAAACAGAAACGTTTTAAGCCACTGAGTTCTGTGGTAATGTGCTCTGTATGCAGCAACAGGTAACTAATACAGGGATGTAAGACAAAGCATTTAAGATATCCATCCAGTTAGCATCTCAGATCTAAATGACTAGTCCTCTCTTGACCATATCAGCCCAGGCCTAGTCCCTGGTGAAGTTTGGGCATCACAACCATCCTTACGCCCCAGCCCAAGGCAGAGGCAAGTGAGAAGGCAACTTGGTTAGACAGGTGCTGATTTTATTGATTTTCTATGTACTTTCAAAGATGAGATTCAAGGTGCCCTTAGGAGTTTAAGGTAAAGCCACTTGAGCTGATAAGCAGTTACTAGCTTTCAACCAAAATCATTACTGTAATTGGAGAGGTTGAATTCTGAGTTTCTTTGAAGATCAAGCAAAAGGTGAAATGCTGGCTGACTCCTAAACAGATTTGCAGATCCTTCCCCAGGACTGGTCATTAGTAAACCGACTCCCGCTTTTGTGAAACGTGCTGTTCCTGGCAAGAGCAAGGTGCAGGCTATTGGCAGATGCTCCTTAAGTTCCCCAGAAGCTTCTGTGGACCACCATGGTTGCCATTGTAGTGAGAAATTTTGAGAAGGTAGACTTAGAAATGTTTCTTTTCATATGAAAAGTAAAATTATGAGAAATGGATGTGAAGTAGGAAAGGCACTAAGCTACAAAAATTGTCAAATTCTGTGCATCAAGTTTGCATAAATGCCTGACTGAAGTAATTTTATCAACACAAGAAAATATGAATGGGATTTTTTTAAGTAGGCTTCACGTGTACTACCCAACACGGGACTTGAACTCACAACCCTGAGATCAAGGCCTGAGCCAAGAGCAAGAGTCAGATGCTTACCCAACTGAGCCACTAAGGCACCTCTGAATATGATTGTTCTTAAGTCTCACTCCAATAGTTCCCATTACCAACAACAGGACGATGCTGGGGTGCTCATTCCAAATCCATCTGAACTGTAGAAGAAACCCCACTGACCGGGTAGGTTGTCAGGGCATTGGTTAAAAAGCATGCCCTACAGGGGCGCCTGGCTGGCTCAGTTGGTAGAGCATGGGACTCTTGCCAAAGTCATGAGTTCAAACCCCATGTTGGAAGGCAGAGTTCACTTTAAAAAAAAAAAAAAAAAAGTGCCCTTACAGCCCAGGAATGAGAAACTTTATCAGTGACTGCTCCTTGATCAAGTAACAAGATCCATTACAGATTCGTTCTGTGTTTACCTCCCCTCCTCTACCAGCAGCTACACTTTCTCTTTACCAAGTAAATGCGCAAGACCAGGAAAAACTACCTACCTCTCAGGATTATCCACTGCAGATAATCAGTAAGCCCTGTTTCTAGGTACCATCTCCAGGCAGGGAATAGCCTAAAGAACCTGTCATCTTTGCTACAAGGAGGTATTCCCTAAATCAAGCTCCCCTCTGGAGGCTGGCAAAAGATTCACCATTGAGTGCCGAATCCAAAGTCGTTTGGTTTTGTTCTTACAAGAAATGTAATCTATTACTAAAACAAATTACTTGGACACAAGTAACAAATTTCTTAAGCTGGGGGCCAGTCCTGATTGGGTCGGAGTGGGCACTATGAGGGAACGTAATGGAGTTTACTCTCCTAAGTTTTTAGATCCTATGTTCACCCAGTCTTTATAGGACTTCCTGATAGATTTGGGTTCTGGTGGCCCCTCCATTCCTTACCCACCTCTGATCATCAATAAGAAAACAGTTAAGGGGTGCCTGGGTGGCGCAGTCGGTTAAGCGTCCGACTTCAGCCAGGTCACGATCTCGCGGTCCGGGAGTTCGAGCCCCGCGTCGGGCTCTGGGCTGATGGCTCAGAGCCTGGAGCCTGTTTCCGATTCTGTGTCTCCCTCTCTCTCTGCCCCTCCCCCGTTCATGCTCTGTCTCTCTCTGTCCCAAAAATAAATAAACGTTGAAAAAAAAAATTAAAAAAAAAAAAAAAAGAAAAGAAAACAGTTAAGAAAGGAGAAGCAAAGGACCCCCTAAGCCCCAACCTGAAATGATCTGGCATGACAACCGCCTCTCCCTCACCTGCCCTTTGAGAGCTGGGTGGCAGTGCCTGGTGTGCCTGCAAACGAATGCATCCTCAGGCTCTCAAGACTCGGACCTGGGAAGCCCTGGAAGACGTGGACTCAGCCCTATCATTTTCCAGAGGAGAGGCCTCCAGGGAGTAACGTGATCCCCGGTATGAAGGGGATACGACGAGAACTGGGGCCCCGTCAGGAGAGTACCGCCCATGTCTCTCTGAATATCTTTAATGTGGGTCACTGTAGTTCTGCTCCTCCTGAAAGTGTTCTGCATACAGTAGGAGGTCTTGTCTCAGGAGAGTGTCAGGTTCTAATCCTATAGTGAAAGGCTTCAGGGTATCAGACCTATAGTGGCCAGGAACAGGGAAGCGTGGACGGAACAAGTTTTTATCGCTGAAGAATTCGATTCCTTAATTTTCCATTGTCAGGGAAATAGATGACCTGTGGTATTAAAAAAAAAAAAATCGCAAGAGTATAAAATTTGACACTTTTAGAAAGCCAAGCAAAACCAAATTCCCCATGTATGCGCCCTATGTCCCCCGGAAGCTTACGTTTCGATTCAGCCCTACCCAGACAGGCAAATTTCGTTAGTGTATAAAATAATCGTCAATGTGCATCAAGTAAAAACTCAGGTCTCTCAAATAAATAAAGTATCATTTTAAAAAAGGAATCTTGGGCAAGAAGAAAGCTAGAAGCATGATATCATGGCTCCCTGATTTCAACCTATATTACAAAACTTAAAACGGTATGGTATTGGCATAAAAGCAGACACACAGATCAGTGGAACAGAGTAGACGGCCCAGAAATGAACCTATGCTGTGGCCAATTTATGACAAGTCATGAATATACAATGGGGAAAGGGCAGTCTTTTCACTAAATGGTACCGGGAAACTGGACCACTACCTTACACCATACACAAAAGTTAAATCAAAATGGGTTAAAGACTTTAATATCAGACCTGAAACCATAAAGCCGCTAGAAGAAAACACAGGCGGTAAGCTCCTTGACATAGATCATGGCAACGATTTTTTGAATTTAACACCAAAAGCGAAAAAAAAAAAAAAAAACCATGTGGGACTACACAAAAAGCTCTGCACAGCAAAGGAAACCATCAACCAATAAAAAAGCAGCCTGCTGAATGGGAGGAGACATTTGCAAATCATGTATCCAAAATATATCAAGAACTCCTATAAATCAATAGCAAGAAAACAATCTAAAAATGAGCAAAGAAAAAAAATGAATAAATATGAATAAATAAATAAATAAATAAAAAATGAGCAAAGGATCTGTATAGACATTTTCCCAAAGAAAACATACAGATGGCCAACAGGCACATAGAAAGATGCTCAACATCATTAACTCTCAGGGAAATGCAAATCAAAACCACAATATCACCTCACACCTTTTAGAAAGGCTACTATCAAAAAGACAAAAAAAAAAAGTGTTGGCAAGGTTATGGAGAAAAGAGAACATCTGTGCACTGTTGATGGGATTTTGAGTTGGTGCAGCCACTATGAAAAACAGTATGGAGGTTCCTCAAAAGATTAGAAATGGAACTGCCATATGGTCCAGCAATTCCATTTGGGGGTATTTATCCAAAGAAAAACATACTGGGGCGCCTGGGTGCCTCAGCTGGTTAAGCATCCAACTCTTAATTTGGGGTCAGGTCGTGATCTCACTGTTCATGAGGTCAAGCCCCACTTCTGGCTCTGCACTGACACTGCAGAGCCTGCTTGGAATTCTCTCTCTCTCTCTATCTCTCTCTCTCTCAAAAATAAATAAATAAATAAATAAACATTAAAAACAAGCTCATAGATACGGAGGGATAGGAAAAATGGGTGAACAGACATAGAGGTGTGGTTACCTTTGATTCAGCAATTCTACTCCAGAATTTATCAACAGAAGCAACACGTTCTTATCTGTGAGAACAATCCTCAATGGCTAATAACCAAGGTCTTGTTTAGCCATTGAAGAGTACACCAGGGCTATGGAGTTTGTGGCTTTAAAAAACTTTAATAATGAACATTGAAAAAAAAATGAGAAAATGTTTACACTCTAACAGTTTGCTATTCAAAGTGTAGCCATTACGTGAAGCAGCTTAGGAACAGTGTCTATGGCCCCTGAATCAGAATTTCCATTTTAAGAAGATTCCCAGGTAGGTTGTACGCATATTAGAGTTTTGAGAATCACCTAATAAGGGGGGGGGGGGGCAATGTTTATTATTATTGAAAAAAGTATATCTATGTGGGCAAGCACTGGAAGGTACTTTGCAGAAATTAAAATCGTTTAAATGGAGATAACCCCAGGGCGCCTGGGTGGCTCAGTCGGTTAAGCAGCCGACTTTGGCTCAGGTCACGATCTTGCACTCCCTGAGTTCGAGCCCCGCGTCGGGCTCTGTGCTGGCAGCTCAGAGCCCGGAGCCTGCTCCGGATTCTGTGTCTCCCCCTCTCTCTGTCCCTCCCATGCTCATGCTCTGTCTCTGTCTCTCAAAAATAAATAAACGTTAAAAAAAGTTTCTTTTTAATGGAGATAACCCCGTCTACCCACACGAAGGGCCTAGCCTGCTGTAGGTCCTCAATAAATGGCAGCTATTTGGAAGGTGATACTATGATGGGCTTTTATATTTTTTTAATGTGTTCCTTAATATTCTTGTTAAATCACATTTTGGAAACCTGAAAGGCAATAAGGAAATTGATATGTTGTGCTTCCTTTTCAACCAGACGTTAAAATCAGTGAAAGTCATATTTTTCTTTTTGTGTTGGCTATCAGGAAGCATAAGGAAGGTAGTATTTCTTTTTTTTTCTTTTTTCTTTTCTTTTTTTTTTTTAATTTTTTTTTTTAACATTTATTTATTTTTGAGACAGAGAGAGAGCATGAACAGGGGAGGGTCAGAGAAAGAGGGAGACACAGAATCTGAAACAGGCTCCAGGCTCTGAGCTGTCAGCACAGAGCCCGACGCGGGGCTCGAACCCACAGACCGCGAGATCATGACCTGAGCCGAAGTCGGAGGCTCAACCGACTGAGCCACCCCAGGCGCCCCAGGAAGGTAGTATTTCTATTAGCCTAGCTTTCTAGAATATTTGGTTTCCTCTCTGTGACTTTTATTTTTTTTTTTAATTAGGTTTTCTATTTTTCTTACAGATCACTTAAAGTCTTTCTGAAAATAAGGGCCCCATTTACAAGAATGACTTCTAAGCAGTCTGTTCTTGTTTGCCAGGCTCCACAGAAAGATGAGTTTATGAAACCACCTGGCTGTTCGACATTATTTCTTCCTGTTCTTTTTCCACTTCTCAAGAGGTAAAACAAGAGGGTCTCAGATGCCAGCTAGCTCCTGCGGGAGTCACTGCTCCTCCCCCCAGGCCCTACGCCAGCCCCTACACCCGGCCCCACGGGCCATTCCGCCTGGTGAGTCTGTAAGGAAACGGAGGCCAAGGAGGCCACAGCCTTCCCCAAGGCAGGCAGACCACCCAACGGTGGGATTACTCACCAGCACGCCAGCTGCTTCAGACTTCCTCTGCAATGAAAAAGAGAGCGTTATGTGTATACACCCGGGCCTCGTTTGCAGGATAATTCCCTGCACACAACTCCCTCGCCAAACCAGATCAGATTTCTTCACTCTCGAGAAGGCTCGCATTGTTGCTGTTGTTCGTAACGTGTACCAGCTTGTAACTGCATTTTGCATGTGGTGTCCCTTATCAGACGGTAAGGTCCAATCAGACCGCCTCCCTCACCGCTGTCCCCCCAGTGTCTGGGGGTGTCAGTGGGCACCTGGAGCCCAGGAGCTGTTAGTGGTCGGGCAGGTGATTACGTAAGAAGTAGAGATACCGGAAGGACAGAACGAGGAGAGAACATTCGTTAATCGCCCGAATAACATGTAGGCTTTGTTAGCGATTTACCCACTACCTAATCCTTCACACAATCTTTTGGTTTTTTTGAGATACAATTCACTAACACGAAATCTACTCAACTCAAAGCGTACAGGTTGGTGAGTTCCAGGATAATCACTGGGCTGTGCAGCCATCACCGCTGTTAGGACACCCGGGTGGCTCAATTGGCTAAGCGTCCAACTTCGGCTCAGGTCATGATCTCGAAGTTCGTGAGTTCAAGCCCCGCATCAGGCCCTGCGCCCACAGTACAGAGCCTGCTTGGGAGTCTCTCTCTCTCTCTCTCTCTCTCCTGCCCCTCCCCCACTTGTGTGCTCACACGCGCACCCTCTCTCTAAAAATTTATTTTTAATAAATAAGCTTTGGAAATAAATAAAAATAAATAAAATTTAAAAAGTAAATGAAAATAAACTTTAAAAATAAATAAATGCGTGGGATCATACAATACATGGTCTTTTGCGTATGGCTCCTTTCACTTGCAACGTCTTCAAGGTTCATCCACTTGGTAGCAATTATCAGTACTTCTTATAGCTGAATAACATTCCACTGTGTAGATTTACACATATTATTTATCCAGGTCATCAGCTGACTCACGTTTGGTTGGTTTCCACTTCCTGGCTTTCGCGCCGCTATGAAGGTTTATATCCAAGTTTTTGTGCAAACGTGTTTGCAGTTTTCTTGCCTACGTAGCTAGGAATAAACGTGTGAGTCACAGAGCGCCTCTCTCTATGTTTAACCATTTGAGGAACTGCCGTCCTGTTTTCTATAGCAATAGCGCCATTTTACCTTTTCACGAGCGGTGTATGAGAGTTCCTTTCTCCACGTGCTCACCAACACCCGTTACTGTTCATCTTTTTTATCAGCCATCCTAGTGGGATGTGAAGTAATAGCTCATTGTGGTTTTAATTTGCATTTTCCTCATGACTAGTGATGTCAACTGTCTTGGCAACCTGGATATCTTCTTTGGAGAAATGTCTGTTCAAATCCTTTGCCCACTTTAAAAATGGGGTTCTTCGTAGTTTTATTTGTCAAGTTGTAGGAGTCCTTATTATATTCTGGATATTAGAATTATGAGTTGCAAATACATTCTCCCATTCCGTGGGTTGTCTTTTCTTCACTTTCTTGTTGGTGTCCTTTGACACACCAAAGCTTTCATTTTTTATGAAATCCAATTTATACGTATTTTTTTCCTTTGGTCGCTTGTGTATTAGGTGTCACGTCTAAGAAACCACCACCTAAACCAAGGTCACAAGGATTTATACCTATGTTTTCTTCTAAGAGTTTTATAATGTTACATCTTACATTTAGGTCTTTGATCCATTTTCAGTTGATTTTTATATATCATGTGAGGTGGGCAGTCCAACTTCATTCTTTTTTTTTTTTTTAATGTTTACAGAGTGAGAGCAGGGGAGGGGCAGAGAGAGAGAGGGAGAGACATAGAATTTGAAGCAGGCTCCAAGTTGTCAGCACAGAGCCTAACCTGGGGCTCGAACCCATGAACTGTGAGATCATGACCTGAGCTAAAACCAGACACTTAACCAACTGGGCCACCCGAGATGCCCCCGACTTCATTCTTTTGCGTGTAGATGTCTGGTTGTTCTAGCACCATTTACTGAAAAGACTATTCTTTCCCTCCATTGAATGGTCTTGGCAACTCTGTTGAAAATCAGTTTGCCATTTATGTTTGGGTTCATTTCTGGATTCTTAATTTTATTCCATTGATCTGTATGTCTATCCTCATGCCAGGACCACACCATCTTGATTACTGTAGCTTTGTGGTAAGTTTTGAAATCAGGGCATGTGTGTCCTCCAACTTGTGTTCTTCTTCGTGATTGTTTTGGCTTTTCTGGGTCCCTTGCGTTTCCATACGAATTTGAGGATCAGCTTACCAAGTTTTGCAAAAAGCCAGCTGGGATTTTGATAAGGATTGCACTGAATCTGTAAATCGGTTTGGGGAGCATTGCCATTGTAATATGAAGTGTTCTCATCCGTGAATGTGGATGCTCCCATTGATTTAGGCCTTTAATTTCTTTCAACAACGGTTTTTAATTTTCATGTACAAACCTCACACTTCTTTTGTTAAATTTTTTTCTACATATTTTTTTTAATTTTTTTTTTAAACAGGGGAGGGTCAGAGAGAGGGAGACACAGATTCCGAAAGAGGCTCCAGGCTCTGAGCTGTCAGCACAGAGCCCGACGCGGGGCTCAAACTCACGGGCCGCGAGATCATGACCTGAGCCGAAGTCGGCCGCTTAACCGACTGAGCCGCCCAGGCGTGCCCCTACATATTTTATTTTTTGATGCTATTATAAGTGACGTTGCTTTCTGACAAGTCATTTCCAGATTGTTCACTGCTGTGTGTACGAATGTGATAGATTTTTGTATATTGTTTATATCCTGCAGCCTCGCTAATGTTGCATGTTACCTTTCATGGTTTTTTAGTGGATTCTTTAGCACGTTCCATATGCAAAATCATGTCATCTGCTAGTAGAGATTGTTGCACTTCGTCCTCTCCAAACTGGATTTCTTTTCCTTCTTTTTCTTGCCTAACTACCCTGGCTATGACCTCCAGTCTGCTCTTCAACTGCAGTGCCAACGGCAGACATCCTTGTCTTGTGCCTGAGCACGATCTTTTAAAGTAGGTAATTTTTGGGGCGCCTGGGTGGCGCAGTCGGTTAAGCGTCCGACTTCAGCCAGGTCACGATCTCACGGTCCGTGAGTTCGAGCCCCGCGTCGGGCTCTGGGCTGATGGCTCAGAGCCTGGAGCCTGTTTCCGATTCTGTGTCTCCCTCTCTCTCTGCCCCTCCCCCGTTCATGCTCTGTCTCTCTCTGTCCCAAAAATAAATAAACGTTGAAAAAAAAAAATTTAAAAAAAAATAAAGTAGGTAATTTTTTCAACCGAGGAGAAACCTGCCACCTCACCCTGTAAAAACGGGGCTCGGATGAGGAAACGCCCAGAGAAGTTGAGTAATGTCCGCAGTCACAGCTGGTTAACAACGGAGCCCCAGTTTTAAAACCAGGTCTGACTCCAAAGCCCACACTCATTCTCCTCTGCCTCCTTAACCCTTAACGAGCGGATCAGCAACCATGTACTCATGCAAGCCTTCACTTCTGTCATCGTTTCCTTCATGTCACACAATAATAGAGGTGGCAGAGCAGGAGTTAGTGTCCTGCTCTTCCGTGGAAAGCACCTTGAGGAAAGCGACTTGGAGGAACTGGGACTCAAATTCTGCCTTCCAGGGCACCTGGGTGGCTCAGTCGCTTACGTATCTGACTTCGGCTCTGGTCCTCATCTCGCGGTTTGTGAGTTCGAGCCCCGCGTCGGGCTCTGGGCTGACAGCTCGGAGCCTGGAGCCCGCTTCGGATTCTGTGTCTCCCTCTCTCTCTGCCCCTCCCCCACTCATGCTCTGTCGCTCTGTCTCTCTCAAAACTAAATAAACATTAAAAAAAAAATTTTGGGGGGGGGCGCCTGGGTGGCGCAGTCGGTTAAGCGTCCGACTTCAGCCAGGTCACGATCTCGCGGTCCGGGAGTTCGAGCCCCGAGTCGGGCTCTGGGCTGATGGCTCAGAGCCTGGAGCCTGTTTCCGATTCTGTGTCTCCCTCTCTCTCTGCCCCTCCCCCGTTCATGCTCTGTCTCTCTCTGTCCCAAAAATAAATAAAAAACGTTGAAAAAAAAATTTTTTTTTAATTTTTTTTAATTCTGCTTTCCTGACCCAATTTTGTGCTTTGACAGCAGCGGTAGCTACTTCACTAAGTCATTAGGTGTGTTCAGAAAGGTTATGTGGGTGTTTCCTAACAGGTTATAAACAAGAAGGATACATTGAATCCTGCATGATAGTGAGGGAACTAAAATATGGAGAGAAAAGAATCTGAAAAGATTGAAACAGGTGCATGGGGCACAAAAGAAGAGGGACGAGGAAAGAGAGGAAAGCCAACTGACATTTTGATCAGTAAATAAAGGGTCAAAGAGACAAACCCATCTCTCCCACGAGGAAGCGCTGTAAAGGGAACTCCGCGCCGCGCGTAACATTTCTTTCCAGCTAAAAGAATCCCTTGTGAAAAGGAAAGAATGCAAATGAGGACTACAAAAATGTTCTCTGCAGTGTTTCCAGATTTATGGCTGGTCCCGCCTGGGGGCTAAAAGCTGAACAAAATGCCTCCGGCGGCGGCCCCTGCTGCAGCCTCCCTTGGAAAAACCTCCATCGCTGGAGAAAGTGTTGGTTGTGCAGATAGATGCTGCTGGACCCCCCACCTCCAACCCGTCCCCCCAGGGCTGCTGTGCAGATTAAACAAAGATGGCCCCCGGGAACAAACCTTACATCACTCCTGCACATGGCAAAGCCTCAGTACATACTAGTCCCATTTCCCTTCCCCTCACGGGGTTTTCAAGGCACCCAGACCTTAAGTGTTCCCAGAACCTAGGAACTATCGGCCCCCTCCTTCAACAGAAAGACACCTCTCTCTCCTCTCCTCCTTGGTCCAGCTCATTCTAGCAATTTGGTTTTCAGCTTTCATCCTATAACTTAGGCGTGCGAGTCTTCCACTGCCAGAGGAGGATGAGATGTCTAATGACTTCCTTATGGAGCAGTGGGCCCTGGGCCGAGCCAGAGTCCGGTCATTTTTGCCACCACCTTTCTGTGTAGCCCTGGGGCGGGGACGGGGGGGGGGGGGGGGGGGTTGGTCTCCCTTCCGGGCTTCAAGTTCCTCATCTGGGAAGCGTCCTTGGTCCCCGGGGGCAAAGGAGTTTCCCTCCCCCTTCTAGTTCAGGTCAATGGGGCGAAGACTGTGGGGAAAGTGGGCAATTTTGGATTCACAAGCATGTGAGACAGGCCTTGCCCTATGACTAGGAGATAAAATTTATGCCCTGAAAAAGCCCCTCGAGACAGGGGAAGAGCCTAAAGAGAAACGGGAGCAGAAAGTACCGTGAGAGGAAGAAAGGTCAGTTGGGAAGGAGTCAGAAAAGGCTAAAGCATCCGTCTGGGCTTCGGGTCTCCTACACCTGACTCGTGACTCAGGGGTAGGATTTGGGCAGAAGGAAATTGAAACAGGATGGCATACAGAGAACCCCAAGGCTATTCTAACTCAAGGGACCGCCCACCGTATGCATTCCAGGAGCTGTCACATCTGTCCCCTCACCTACCTTTCTCCTCCTGCCCCAACAACGCAGCCCCTCTCCTGACTGGCCGCTCCTCTCTCCACCAAGACCCAGCCCCAGCACCGCCTTCTCTAGGAGGCCGTACCTCGCCCCCCAGGCTGGATCAGGGTTCTCTCCTCTAGAGACCCTGACAGAAGTCAGGGGCAGGGGAGGCATGAGGACACCCTTCTATCACAGACAGCCTCTGCCCCACAGGTCTGTCATTGCCTCATCAGCCTCCAGCTTACAACCCCCCACTGGCTTTTGGCCTCTGGAACAAGGCCTGTGTCCAATTGGTCTTGGTGTCCGTCCCCAACCCCGGGCCAGGGACCAGTCCTCTGGTAACCGGCTGAGAGGAAGCCCCACCTCCCTGGGGGAGGGCAGGTTACCTTTTCCATCGGCCTTGTAGTCATCGGGGAGGAGCTTGTCCTGCCGGTAGCCCAGCACGAAGGCCAGAAAGGAGAGGATGAGGGCGTCTCCGATGCTGAGGATGGCCAGCATGAAGGCCCAGCGGATGGTGCACTGACCCAGCGTGTACTTGCCCGTCTGCTCCCCACACATGCGTCGCACCTCACTTGAGTCCCAGCCATCCGGGTAGACCAGGCAGCCGATCATGAGGCCTGTGGCTGAGGGGGCGGGAGGGGGTGAAGATGGTGTCAGGCTGGCTGTGCTCAGTCTGCTACTGCCGCCCCCCACCCCCACCCCCGCACTGTTGCCACCTTGTCACTCTCCCCTCCTCCTTGAGAGGGCGGGCAGTTCCTACCATCGTTCTTGTAGAGCACAGGGAAGAAAATGGAGGATCCAAGAGTTAAAGTGACTTGCCCTTGGTGGGGATAGAGGCAGAAAGTGGAGCTCCTCCGCCCGGGGAAGGTTCTGCCATGGCACCGGGTGATCCTACCAGGCCCTCAGCCATGCCCCTCACTTTGGACTTGGCGAGGCACTGGCTACTCTGGCTTCAAACCCCTCCAAAATCTGGTCCCGACCCAGAGAACTCGTCACTCCTAAGACGTATATTTGTTCATGCTCCGATATCTCTGAAATAATAAGAAAGCTTCAGGCCGTGGTTTGATTACAAGTATTTTTTTTCTTTTGGAGACACCTGGGTGGCTCAGTTAAGTGTCTGACTTCCGCTCAGGCCACGATCTCCTGATTAGTGAGTTCGAGCCCTGCATCAGGCTCTGTGCTGACAGGGCAGAGCCTACTTAGAATTCTCTGTCTCCCTCTCTCTCTGTCCCTCCCCCACTCGCTCTCCCTCTCTCTCTCTCTTTCAAAATAAATAAATAAACTTTTTTTTAAAAAGGAGTATTTTTCCTTTTTACACACATAGAATAATGGTATGTCCCACAACTTGGGAATCTTAGATTTAATGAAAACACAAAGTTTTCCAGCCCCATCTCTGGCTGCTTCCCTCATGAACCTTTCATTCAAGCAAATAGGTCTCTCCCTCCTAGCTCAGTGCATAACACTGCAGTTGTCCATACTTCCCTAAATTTGAGAACCCCCTGGAATATTTGTTTAAAATGCTGATTCCCAGGCCAGGGGTGGGCTCAGGAATCCCTTGGGGGGGGGGGTTAAAATTTTTTTTTAATGTTTATTTTTGAGAGACAGAAAGACAGTGTGAGTGGGGGAGGGACAGAGAGGGAGACACAGAATCCAAAGCAGGCTCCAGGCTCCAAGCTGTCAGCCCAGAGCCCGACATGGGGCTCGAACTCACAAGCTGTGAGATCATGACCTGAGCCGAAGTCGGCCGCCCGACTGACTGAGCCACCCAGGGGCCCCGGGAATCCCTGTTTTGAAAATCATTCTTTCAGGTAATTCTCTCACTAGGAAAAGCGGGAAACACTAGAACGGGCTGCCTGGATTTCAAGCCCAGCTCTTTCCTAACTAGCTGTGTGACTCAGAGCAAGCTACTTAAGCTTTTTTTTTTTTTTTGGCCTCAGTTTTCTCGTCTCTACAGTGGGAATGTGAGTAGGCCCTACCTGTTTGGATTGCAGTGAGGTGCAAATGAGTTAGTATGGGAAAAGTGCCTAGCACATACTTAGTGCTTCACGAGTGTTAGCTACAATTATCCCATCCTGTGCTTTCACTGACAGTATTTACAGGCAAAAATTTCATTTTCCCTACCTTCTCCTCACTTCCCTGCCCTCCCACCAAGGACCACCCCACCTTAGCCGCACAGATATGTGACACGATCCTGGGATGTGACCAAGGCCAACCCCAAGCACAACCGCCATGCAGGCAGGGGGTTCCTTCCATTCTCTGTGCCGCCTTCTGAGCCCTCACCCTCCTTCCACAGGCCCAGAGGCTCTTCAGTTCCGAGGCTGTGCCCTACCCAGGAGCCCCTCGGGGAAACACCTCACAGGGCCCAGTTACCTACCTTGGGCTCCGTTTGCGCTTGCAAGGAAAGTCAACAGATCAAACGCACAGTAAATTATAAAGATCAGGATCCCCCCTCCCCGCCTAAATGTATCAACTCGCCTTTGATTTTCCATGGGACAAGCTAATTCATATAAGCGTATAGGTCTTTTAGGTCCAAAATACTTCGTGTACCCTTTTCCTCTTGATCCTGACAACAGTTCTGTGAAGTAGGCCATGTATTAATATCCCATTTTACAGATTAGAAAACTGAGGTCTCAGAGAAACCAAGTGAGTTGCCCAGGGCAGAGCCAAGACCTGAACACATGCTCCTGGCTTTTTTTTTTTTTTTTCTTCAAAGTTAATTCCCTAAACTCTCAGACTGACACCACTCCAAAGAGCTGAATGTATTTAGTGCTGACATTTCAGACTTCGTGACAAAATGAGAAGTGTTTCAGGAAGATACTTAGCATAGGGGAGGGGGGACCTTCCCAGAGCTCTTCGGTAAAACCTATGGCCTTCCCCAGTTGGTGTTAAGACCAGAGTTTTGGTGTCAACCGTGGCCCCCACCTTAACCCCGGGCGGAGGAGTGGAATGGGTCAATGTGGAAAGGAGTTGCCCTTCTGGACTTTCCATTCTCCCCATCTCCTCCCCTTGGTCCCCTTCTCCTTCCGTAGCATCTCTGGAAAATAGCCCAGGGCCTCCAACCTGGAAACAGGTTGTTACAATGGGTGCCATGACCCTCGGTGAGCACCTGACCCATCCACCTGGGCACAGTGGGGGGCAACTCCATTTGTAATGTCTCAGGACTCTAAGCAGAGGCCAGCATGGTATCCTCAGGCAAGTTTACTTACCCTTTCTGACTTCCATTCTCTCATCTGTAAAATCAGGATAGTACTACCTGACTCATAGCGGAGTTACGAAGATTAAGTGTGATCATGTAGAGAAAACGCTCACTGTAGGGACACCTGGGTGGCTCAGCTTGGTGAAGCATCCGACTCTTGATTTCAGCTCAGGTCATGATCTCATGGTTCGTGAGTTCGAGCCCCGAGTCAGTCAGGCTCTGTGCTGACAGTGTGGAGCCTGCGTGGGATTCTCGGTCTCCCTCTCTCTCTGCCCCTCCTCTGCTTGCTCTCTCTCTCTCTCTCTCTCTCTCCCTCAAAAATAAATAAATAAACATTTAAACCAGAAAGAAAGAAAGAAAGAAAGAAAGAAAGAAAGAAAGAAAGAAAATGCTTACGGCAGTGTCTGGTACATGGTAACCAGCCAATTAAAGTCAGTTGTTGCTATTATTATTGGCATTGAAGTCAGATGGAAGCAACCTCAGGGGATATGAATGTCATTAGAGCTGTTCACAAACATTTCAGGTACACAGCGGTGTTAGATTTCCTTGCTCCCCTCTTTTCAAGTTGGGCAAGGCCATAAGACTTCCCTTAGACAACAAAATAGGAGCGGAAATGTGTGGGGTTCCGGGCCACAGCATGTAACTTCTGGGGAGACGCCTTCCAGAGCTCCCTTTCCCTCTGCAATGATGACAGCCAGATGACAGCCGGTGCTCCATCAGCCCGGGTTCCAGAAGAGAACGGTGAGAGCAGAGCCCCCAACTGATCCTCAGTGAGCTTGTGCCACCAGCAGAGAATAAATTTTTGTTTTAAGCCACTAAGATTTGGGAGTTTTTTTGTCACCCCCCCCCCCATCCTGACTGTTTTTGTGTTTCTCATATTTGCCGAGCACCTCCTATGTGTCAAGAACCGTACAAGGTGTTTTACATGCAGTATACATCCCATCCTCACAAGAACCTTGTGATGGGAGGTGCTGTTGCTACACCCTACAGATGAGGTTACCAAGACTCAGAGAGACAAGCAACTTGCTCTACCTGTGTTTCTAGGAGCTGGAACCACACACAACTTATACCTGGGATCCAGAAGCTCAATTAACATTGTTTAAACTACAGCCCCCCACTGGCCCAGGCACCAATCCTCTTTCCTTTCTCCTGCTCCCTTCCCTGGCCTCAGGCTTCTTGGCAAGGTTAAACTAATTGGTTTAGGCATCTTCAAATGGACCTGTCTCCCAGCTGCTGACTGCAAAGCAGACCCCCTCTTAATCCCTCCCTTTGGCTCATCTTCCATTCCCCTGCACCAAAGAATGGAACATGACACCACTTTTGCTCTTCCCAATGTAAATGTTTCATGGGATGGCATCTGGCCACCTCTGCTATCAATGTCTCCAGCTCCATGACCCGGCAGGGTCTAACTCAAATGGCCTGGTGACGCCTCCCCCACGTAGTCCCTCCCAAGCACTGCCTGCTCAGCACATGGCACCTGCTGCAGGAGGTTGTGGGAGGGGGCAGTGTGGAGAATGAGAGGAATGGTTGTGTTTCCAGCATCCCATAGCTCTGATATGGAGGACCAGCTGGTAAGCATGCCAGGGTCCATTCTATTCCTCTTTGTCCCAGAACTGCTACATCTGTATTTCTCCTCCTTCTCCCCACCGCCCACCAAGATTTACCTCAGCCCTGTCCCAACCTCTCGCTCATGATACAGAGAGACCAGAGAGGGAGATGGTGGGTGGATTGCAGACGCAGCTCTGGAGCCAGGTGAGTAGCCTGAGTACAAGATTTGGAATCAAAGGTTCTGTCCACCGCTACCTGTGCTAAAAGTCAAGTTACCCATTAGGAGCCTTATCTATTCAATAAGAGGAATGCCCACCTCACTAGGTAGGGATGGGCTCCTCCAGAGGGTAGATGTGAAAGTGCTTTGTAAGTCATTATACTTATGTAAATGTGTGGCTCAATAAAAGTGAGTTTGGAATACATCTTGTTTCTTGGAACCTGCTGCCTTAATTCTCCTTGGTCCTTAGTTGCCAGTTGATCTGTTACAGGTTTGGGCAAGTCTTTTCCTCTTTCTCAGTCCCAGATTCCTCATCTTTGGGCGGGGGGGGGGGGGGGGGGGGGTACCTATAGCTCTCTAAGGTCCCCTCCAACTCTGACAGAGTCTTGAATCTATGTGTTTGGTTGTCTGGGATTCTGATCCCTGCTCCATTCCCCCTGTTATGGATAATACTACTTCTCATTCTAACCAACGATATCAAGATGGTTTGCTTTCTAGTCTGAAGTCCCCACACTGCCCCTGGACATTCCCCTAGAATGGGCAGTCTGTGCATGGTCCTTGGGATGGGAGGGGACCAAGGGCTGAAGGACAAGGCCTTAGGCCATGTCTTCCTGAGCTTTAGAGGAAAACAGGAGCAGCTGGCCCAAGGACCGAGAGGCCTGCCTGGGCCAGGAGCAGGAAAAAGGGGCAGGAAAGGCCTGCTTTGGGGCACCATAAGTAGCCACCTACCCCACATAGTTTTTTGTTTGTTTAATTTTTTTTTTTTTAGTTTATTTATTTATTTTGAGAGAGACAGAGACAGCAGGGGAGGGACAGAGAAAGAGGAAGAGAGAGAATCCCAAGCAGGCTCTGCACTGTCAGTGCAGAGCCCAGTGTGGGATGTGAACCCACAAACCGTGAGATCATGAGTGGAAACCAAGAGTCGAAGGTTTAACCGACTGAGCCACCCAGGTGCCCCACCCCTCCATAGTTTTAAAAGACCCTAGCCATCTGGGATGCCTGGGTGGCTCAGTCAGTTAAGCCTCAAACTTCAGCTCAGGTCATGATCTTGTAGTTTGTGGGTTCAAGCCCTGAATAGGGCTGTCTGCTGTCAGCACAGAGCCCACTTTGGAGCCTCTGTCCCCCCCCTTCCTGACTCTTCCCCTGCTCATGCTCTCTCTCTCTCAAAAATAAATAAACATTAAAAATAATAATAAAAGACCCTAGCCGCCACCACCACTCCCCCCATGACAAAATATCACTCCCGTTTGCTGCCTCAAGTACAGAAACCTATAACTAGGGAACAAAGACTTTCACTCCACCATGAAAGAGAGAACTTCAATGCAAGTTTCTATGGGAAAGGTCACAGCATAACACTCCAAATAAACAACTGACTTTAGAATCTCCCTGAGAGCAATTTTGGGTGAGAGGGGAAGAGTGAGGGCAGGGATCTGGGGATCCATAAAGAGAAAGAACAAACGCCCAGAAGTGGGAGATGGAGACATCTAGGATGTGCTTGACATTTTGCCCTGGGCTGGATCCTATTTCCACATGGCTGACAATGGAAGCTTCCTTCTTTTTCCTCCTCAGAGCAACAACAATGATGTGGTGGCCTGGGAGTCAGGATACCTTCTATCAACTAGCTGTGTGCTCCTGGGCAAGTCACTCCCCTTCTCTGGACCTCAGTTCCCATCAGTAAGATGAGGGGGTTGAACAATTTGATCTCAACGATCCTTTTGGTCTCAACCATTCTAAAGTTCTCTACTCCTCAGAAGCTTCTACAGAGCATTGAGTAGGGCTGGGCTAAAGGAGAACAGCTGAGGGGAGCCTGGTGGACTCGGTCGGTGGAGCATGTGACTCTTGATCTCGGGGTTGTAGGTTCAAGCCCCATGTACAGATTGCTTTAAAAAATTAAATCTTTGAGAAAAAAAAAATAAAGAGGAACAGTTGGGAAGGAGACCAAGAGGCTCCAGAGGGCGGAATGGTGCAGCATCCCCTGTGGCCGAGGGTGGGCCCCCACTTGCCCTCCCATTAACCGTGCTCACCTGCAGCCAGCTGCATCCATGCACAGATCTTGTAGACAGTGGCCGTGTTGCAGACGAAGAAGAGGCTAAAGCAGATGATGGAGCCAATGATGAGGAACATGGCCAAGGCCACAAAAAACATGGCAGTCTTGAAAGCTCTAGAAGGAATGGAAGAGAAGTCCAGTGGGCCACCCTTGCAGATGAGCTCAGAGGACAGCACGTTGCCCACACAGTAGGAGAAAAGGCCAAAGTAGCCTGCCTGGGGTGTGTTAACGCTGTCACCAATCCAGTAGGGCTGGATAAAGAGGGCCATAACAAGCACCGAAAAGCAGATGGTGAGTGTGCCCCACATCACACCCACAGCCCTCGAGTTGCGCACATAGTTGGTGTGGTAGATCTTGGCTGCCTCCTGGGCGGGCAGCAACTTCACCATGGTGAGGCAGTAGGCCCTCACGTGGGGTCTTGTGGGCTGTAAGCTAGTGGCTTCGCAGACAGAAAAGCCTAGAAGTCAGTCACTCCTCGGATGGGTTTGGGAACGAGGCTGAGGTCAGGACACAAGGTGAGGGTCCCTCCAAGGTAGAAGAGAGAGGATTTATAAGACAAGGACGACAACGTTGGTTTCTTCCGAGGAAGATTGTCCAGATGCCTTTGTCCACTCTAGCCAGGCTGTCTCCAGTCTCCTGCCTCTTCTCAAGCCTGCCAGGGTCTCGGGCCTGCTGGCGCCGCCCTGCCCCTCCCCCCTTTCCAGCTCAGAGCTTCATAGAGCTCCGCCTCTTCCCCGCGGCCCGGCCCCTCCTTCCTCCCTCCTCGGAGAGCGCTGCTTCAGCACCGCGGCCAGCGCCTTGGGACTCCGGTCGGAGGAGGGTGGGAAACAGATGACGGCCCGGGGAGGCGTGGGGAGCTCCTGGCCCGCCCACCGCTCAGTTTCTCAGGGAACTGAGACCCCTCTTCACCCTCCTGAGTTGGGGGGGGGGGGGGTGACAAAAATTGAGAGGGTGGGGCTGCAGCTGTCACATTCCTCCCGCTCAACTCCTGCCGCAGAACCAAAACCTCTTCTTGAACACTGTTCCCCCATCCCATCCAACCCCGCCCTGGCTCCCTAGTCGCCGTCTCAGAAATCCCAATACAGGGGAGTCCAGCAAAACCTTTTCTGGTTGTGTCTTCCGGTCACTGGTTTCTAGTCCATATGGTTTCTCTTCAATCAACAATTTCTAAGAACCTACTATGTGCTAAGCCCCATGTTGGAGGATATCTTCCCTAGGCAAAACCACAGAGATAAAAGAGGGTCCCTGCCCTCAAAGACAGTGAGGCATTTACATATATGTATATCCGTAGATATATTTGCAATGCAGACTGATGGTGCTATATTAAAGAACTACAAAGCACAGCAAAGGACAATACTTGTGAGGCCTCCCAGACTTTAACATATGTTTTTTTTTTTAATGTTTATTTATTTTTGAGAGAGAAAGAAAGAGACAGAGCGTGAGCAGGGGAGAAGCAGAGAGAGAGAAAGACACAGAATCCCAAGCAGGCTCCGGGCTCTGAGCTGTCAGCACAAAGCCTGACCTGGGGCTGGAACTCACAGACCACAAGATCATGACTTGAGCTGAAGTCCCACGCTTAACTGACTGAGCCACCCAGGTATCCATTACCAAATGGTTTTGTTCAATACAATATCTTTCTCCTGTTTATATGTTTTTGTTGCATATTTCTTTTTCCCCCTTCTTTTTCAAAATATGTATTTCTCATGACTGTATAGGTAAATACATGTTTGGTGTAGGGATCTAGCAAATTCAGGAAAGCTACATAAAAGGATATAAATCACTCATAACCTCAACATTGGAAGCTAAGGGGAGTCAAGATTATCTTAAAAACATGGACTTTGGGGTTGCCTGGGTGGCTCAGTCAGGTAAATGTCTGTCGCTTGATTTCAGCTCAGGTCCTGATCTCACCATTCATGAGCTTGTCTTCATGCTGAGTGTGGAACCTGCTTGGGATTCTGTCTCTCTCTGCCCCTCCCTTGTTCATGCTCCTTCCCTCCCTCTCTCTTTCTCAAAATAAATAAATAAACATTTTTTTTAAAAACACATGGACTTTGGCTTTAGACACATCTGGGTTGAGTTAGCCACTTACTGGCTATATGACTATCTGTGGATTTAACCTCCCCAAGCCTCAGTTTCTTCATCTATAAAATGGGGAGGGGGAGCCTGAGTGGCTCAGTTGGTTAAGAGTCAGACGCTTGATCTCAGCTCAGGTCTTGATCTCAGGGTCACGGGTTCAAGCCCCACACTGGGCGTAGAGCCTGCTTTCAAAAAATATGGAGAGAATAGTTCCTATCACCTAAGGGTTAGGTAAAATAACACAGGTAAACTGTTTGGCACAGGGCCTCACATATAAAAGTACTCAAAAGGTTTATCATTATTATTACCTCTGTTAACATTTTGATATATTTCCCTCCTGCATATACTGCTTTATACAACTGGACAATTTAGTATCCAGTTTTTTTCACATAGCATTACACCATTAATATTTTCTCATATTGCTATTTTTTTTCAAAAACATGATTTCAATGCGTGTATATTGATTCCAAGTATGTAATCATTTAATTGTTTGAGCATTTCCCCTTTTTAGGGTATTTTAGCAGTTTCCAGTTTTTCACTACTAAAAAAAAACAAAACCCTGTCTTTCCCCGCACCCCCCCCCCAAACCCTGTCTTGAACATAATTGTACCACTGCCTACATTTCCTCTTTCTCTTAAATCTCTTTGGTTTTGTGACCAGTCTTCCCATCAGACTGGAAGGTCATTGAGGGCACAGCCTATGTGTCCACCATCAGACCGGCAGTTTCCCTAGAGACAGACTGTATCTTCTCCCACTCAGAGAAGGCTCTAGGCTGGTGAACCACCTCTGTTTGGCCTGCCCAGCACAACTTCCCCCGCCTCTGAGAACAGACTTTCCTGCTTCCTGAGGATCTGGTGAGACAATCACAGGGCATACAGACTCTAGAGACAAGGATGAGTGGGTGACCCAAACTAGGCCATCAGTCTCTCCCTGGAGAATCTGAATTGGTAGTAGACTGACAAAAGGAAAAAAAGCTATTGCTTTATCAGGCCTTGGCAACATCCCTAAGAAACAATCCATGAGTTGCTGCTACTGGGAACTTCAGACACACCCTGATTCCCACTCTGCCTAGACAGTGGCCCTGCTCCTTCTTCAGCTCTGTGACCCACCCGATATCCTTCTATTTCCTTCTTTTTTTATTTCATTAGCCAGAGTACGCTTTGGCCGTGGGCACCAAAGAGCCCTAACTGATCCAAACATTGGCACCAGAAAGAGGGCTTCGGGCAAAACGCTCTGAGATTCCTGTTTATGTTCCATGGTACACAGAGGAGAAATAGCTAATAAAATTGTCAGCCATGAACACCAGAGATCATGTGCCCTCTGAGGGACAAGTTCTGGGAGCCAAGTGGCTTTGGTCAAAACAGATTTAAAGGGAATGAAGAAACGGTGCCTGGCTGGCTCAGTCAGTAGAGAATGTGACTCTTGGTTGAGGGGTTGTGAGTTCAAGTCCTATGTTGGGGCACAGCACCTACTAAAAATAAATAAATAAAATAAGGAGATTGAAGAAATTAGGGACGCAGTGTGGGGTGACCGCTTATAATGGCACTGAATAATATCAAGCAAGACAAGCTCAAATATCTAGATTATTGACTCAATAAATAAAATGAGGGGTACCTGACTGGAACATAAGACTTTTGGTCTCAGGGTTGTGAGTTAAAGCCCCATGTTGGATGTAGAGATTACTTAAAAATACAATCTTTAAAAAAAAATAATAAAATAAGGGGCACTTGGGTGGCTCAGTTGGTTGAGCGTCGGACTTCAGCTCAGGTCATGATCTCGCAGTCCGTGAGTTCGAGCCCCGCGTCGGGCTCTGTGCTGACAGCTCGGAGCCTGGAGCCTGCTTCCGATTCTGTGTCCCCCTCTCTCTCTGCCCCTCCCCTGCTCATGCTCTGTCTCTCTCTGTCTCAAAAATAAAAACATTAAAAAAAAATTTTTTTAAGTTAAGGGGCACCTGGGTGGCTCAGTCAGTTAAGCATCCAACTCTTGATTTAAGTTCAGGTCATGATCTAATGGTTCATGAGATCAAACCCCTAGTCCAGCTCTATACTGACAATGCAGAGCCTGCTTGGGATTCTCTCTCTCCCTCTCTCTCTCTGCTCCTCCCCCACTCAGGCACGAGCATGCTCTCTCTCAAAATAAATAAATAAAGATTTAAAAAACCTAAGTCAAGACCTTTATGTGCTATGGCTCTGAGAATTTGTTGAGACCTGTTGCTATAAGGCATAGGGCCATTAAGATAAGATTCAGGGGCTGTGAGAGTACAGAACTGCAAGGCCTGAAATCCATCCTATGTTCTAAATGGTCACGCCAGATCACCTCAGGAACAGGTCAAATCCTCACCTTGGCTCCCTGACCCTTGAGCTAAAGACAAGTGTACCAGGAAGAGCTACGTGAAAGTCTGCGGCATTCTCTCTTACTCTCCGAATAATAAATCAAAAAGTGCACTATGTCCCCAGGGGAGCTGTAGAAATGAGTCACTACCAGTCACTCAAAAGATGCAGGCAGACAAATGTCCGTCTCTAGTGGACACTTGTCACATTGTTTTGGTTTGGGCTGGCCAGCACCCTCACCTCCTTCCTATGTGAGGGTGAAACTCTGCTGTATGAGGCCGGGGGGGACAGTCGGGCCTCTTCCCTCACTGTGGAAGCCCCACCCTCCGCCTGCTCCAGAGAGAGCTCTGATGGGGTGCTGGCCAGGTGGGAGTGGACTACTGTGGCATGACAACCCCACTCAGGACAGCCCTGGGGACAGTGAGGAAAGGAAATCTCCCCAGAAGGTAGAACTTCTAGTGCTGTAATTATCTACCCCCAAAAGATCCACATCCTAATGCCCAGAACCTGTAAAAATTACTTTATTGAGAAGAAGGTTCCTTGCAGCTATAATTAAAGATTTGAGATAAGAAGATCCTGCCAGATTATCTAGGCAGGTCCTAAATCCAATGACAAGTATCCTTCTAAGACACACAGAGGAGAATCCAGACAAAAAGGAAAAGGTGACATAACCATGGAGGCAGAGACTAGAATGATGGGGTTTCAGCCAAGGAAGCTGGTAACCACCGGAAGCAAGAAGGGGCATGGAACCGATTCTCCCCTAAAGCCTCCATAGAAAGCACAGCCCTGCTGATGCCTTGATTTCGACTTTTGGCCTTCAGAATTGTAGGGGAACCAATTTCTGTTGTTTCAATCAGCCAAGTGGGTGGTAATTTGTTATGGCTGCCTCAAAAATTATACCATCTCTCCTGTAAGGAGAGACAGTCTGAGAGGTACGTCAGTCTGTGGGCAGCAGCTAATGTACAAGCCAGATGGTCATCGTCTCCAACAGAGTAAGGTTGGAGGGTTAAGCCTTTCAGGAAAGGGGTAGGGTACATGGAATCCTCAAAATAGGGACAAAAACCAGAGAGTATTTGAGTCCTGTAAGAATGTTCTCCAAGGGTTTGCTACTGCAGAGGCTTTTAACATCAGCTGGACAGGACACCCCACTCCTGTAAATGCTAGCCAGCCTCCTTCCCCACCTGCTCCTACCCTGCCCTGGCTCAGAGACTCATAACAAGGGGTCCATGGTGGGACAGACGGAGACTGAATGGATTTCCCACTAAGGTGGACCCAGCCAGTCATTACTGGCTCCCAATAGTATCAACAGACTTCAAGCCCCTGTAGGACACTGATAACTCTCAAAACTCAGTAATAAGAAAACAAAAAACCATTAAAGATTGGTTGGCAAAAGATAAACACTTGATCAAAGAAGATATATGGAACACTTGATCAAAGAAGATATATGGATGGCAATTGAACACATGAAAAAATGCTCAACGTCATCAGTCGGTAGGGAAACGCAAATGACATACTGCTCTTAACATCTATTAGAAAGGCTAAATTAAAAACCAAAAACAAAGAAACAAACAACAAAAAAAAAGAAAGAAAGAGAAAAAAAAAAAAAACCTAAAAAACCGGCAGTGCCGAGCCCTGATGAGGGTGTAGAAAGCATTTGGAACGTTTGTACATTGCTGGTGGGAATGCACATTAGTTCAGCCCTTTTGGAAAACAGTCCAACATCTTTTAGAAATAATAAACAAACATTTGCCACAAGACTCAGCCATCTCACTCCTGATTATTTGTCCCAGAGAAATGAAAACTTGCACACATACAAAAACCTGTACACAAATATGTATAAAAGCTTTTTTAAACATTTTTTAATGTTTTTTTTTTGAGAGACAGTACATGAGTGGGGGAGGGGCAGAGAGAGAGGGAGACACAGAATCCGAAGCAGGCTCCAGGCTCTGAGCTGTCGGCCCAGAGCCCGATGCAGGGCTCGAACTCATGACCCGAGCTGAAGTCGGACGCTTAACCGACCCAGCCACCCAGGTGCTCCTGTATAAGAGCTTCATTAACAATTGCCCCAAATTTTTCAGAAATAACCCAAATGTCCTTCAGCCGGGAATGGATAAACACACTGTGGTTCCATTCCACGCAACAGAAGCAGAAACAGCAGAAACAAACTACAGAAACCGGCCACAACGTGCACAAATCCCAAATGTGTTATGCTAAGAAGCCAGGCCAAAAATAAAAACAAAAATAAAACACAACTTTTTAAAAGTACATACTGTGGGGGCACCTGGGTGGCCCAGTCAGCTCAGCATCCAACTTCTGCTCGGGTCATGATCTCACCATTCATGAGTTCCGCATCAGAGAGTCTCTCTCTCCCCCCTCTCTCTCCCTCCCTGCCCTCTTTCACTCATGCCCTCTCTCTCTCATGCCCCAAATCAAGATTTAGAACAATCCCAACATTCCAGAAGGCTTCCTCTTGCCGCCTCGCAGCCAATTTGCCCACCCAGGGGTAAACCTGCAGCTTTTATCACCATAGGTTAGTTTTGCCTTTTCTTTTTTTTTTTTTTTTTTTTTAAATTTTTTTTTTCAATGTTTATTTTTTGGGGGACAGAGAGAGACAGAGCATGAACGGGGGAGGGGCAGAGAGAGAGGGAGACACAGAATCGGAAACAGGCTCCAGGCTCTGAGCCATCAACCCAGAGCCTGACGCGGGGCTCGAACTCCCGGACCGCGAGATCGTGACCTGGCTGAAGTCGGTCGCTTAACCGACTGCGCCACCCAGGCGCCCCAGTTTTGCCTTTTCTTGAACTGCATGTAAACGTAACCACGCAGTCTGTATGTTTTCTGTCTGTGGCTTTCCTCACTCAACATTATGCCTCTGAAGTTAATCCATGTGATTGCATGTGGGGTTCCTTTTTGAAGGGGAAAAACGCAATGCACAACACTCTTTAGATTGGGCAAGGGGTGGCTAAACCTTATGGGGATTTGGTAAAAAAAAAAAAAAATCTAATTTTTGCTTATATTTTGGAAGCAGACACATTGGCCAAAGTTCTCTTTGCTATACTCTTCATCTGTAATGGAAAAAACTCCATTCTTCCTCCTCTGGGAAGTTGGCTGTGACCAGCCGGAGATAGGACTGATGCACTTTTCACAGCTCCGTTCACAGATGGAAAGAGCTCCTCCGGTTCCTTCCCCAGCCTCCTGGCCTTGACTGGTGAAAAGCAAAGTGCAATTACCCTCCCTGTGGCTCTGCTCACAGGGGTACTGCGGGGGAGGGGAGTGGGAAGCGAAGGAGGGGCCAGAATGACCTCATAGGGGAAAGTGGTTTTAAACACTGAGTTCCATACAAATAAGAGAGACTAGTGTTTTTTTAATCAGTGATACTTTTGTGTCAGGTTTCTCCCATTGTGAGGGTCTCCTAGCTCGTTCCTCCAGCTACTCCCCTCTATTCCACCCTCTAGGGCCGTAAGGCGGAGGGGTGGGGGTATTATGAGGGCAGAACACCTACTAGATGCTAGGCACTCCCACCTGCGTTGTCTTACCCAATCCTGACCTTACAAAGGAGCCATCGTCTTCCTCGTCTTCCTCGGTACGCGAGGAAACAGGTTCAGATGGCTTACAGATTTAAATTACCTGTCCAAGGTTACGTGGCTAGGGAGGGCCGAGTTTGGAAGCCAAGTCAATATGGATCCAAGCTGTGCTCTGGGGAACCGGATCCAGGGCCTCCACAGCGGGGCGGTCTTCCACCTCCCGGGATGGGATCCTTGGCTGCAGTGAGCGGTCGTCCAGGGAAAGTTGCTCTGGTCCCACACCTGAGCACACTCTGGCAGCTGCACCCTTCCCAGCCTTCAGCCCTCCTCCCCCGACCTGGGTCCATCTGCGATTCACAAGACTTCCTCGTCCTCAGCCAGGATAGACTACAGCTCTCGTTCACAGGTGGCCTTGGGTAGGGGACAGGCTGAGTGGAAGCCTTAACTGAAGGGGTTTGGGACTGCAGATGTTGAGTGAAGAGGAAACAGGAGACAATTGCGTGAGAAGGACCATCCTAAGGGCCCCTGAAATCACTCACAGAGGCAGTGCCCCCTTCCCCCACAGTGTGAGGGCAGGTGGGAAGTGAGAACACACATCCCCCCTCCAGCGGTCGGTCGATCACGGAGTGGGTCAGCCCCAGCAGCCTCAACCTGCCCTAAAATGCCCCAGGGGAGGCTGGGAAGGTTGAGGAAGCCGGGAGGCTGGGGCCCCTCCTCACCGGGGCCTGATCCCTGGGTTTGGATGGAGTCAGAAGCAGGGCCTGGACTGGGGTGAGAGGTGCCTACATGCAAAGCTGAAGGGGGTGCTCACACCCTTGGTGCTCTCTCGCCTCACCCCACTCCCAGCCCTACCAGGGCTCCGGGCACCAGCGGGGAACGGAGCACCGGTAACAGCGGCTGACACATCCTAATGACAGAGCCAAGCCTGGGGCTGAGCTACCCACGTGTGTTAAGATATATGCGACATATTCACTCACTCAGCCCTCCCAACTCTCAAAATGATCCCCAGTTGAAGATAAGGAGACTGAGGCTCAGAACAGATAACTTGCCCAGCTAATAACTTTACAAGTAAAAGTGTTCCAGAGTCCACACCCAACTCTGTGTTGGTGCAGTATCACCACCACACACACACACACACACACACGGGTGCACACATACACGCACACGCATGCACAAGGAACCAGGTGTCGCCCATTTGCTTTATCAGGACACGCCCCCCAGCAGATTGGCCACAGCTGGGCCTCGGTTCACGTCCAGTCCAGCGGGCTGGGGAAGGTGAGTCACATGCGGACAGAGTCCCTTTTATAGCTCCACCACCCAGGCCGGGTCTGTCTTCTGCCACCTGACCTGCCAGCGGCTACCTACACCGGCTGTGCCCGTCCATCATGGAGAAGGTCCTTGTCTTTCTGCTGGTTGCCCTCACAGTGGCCTATGCGGTGCCTGACCCTCGGGGAATCATTATCCACCTGGTAAGAAGGGCTTCAGGGAAGGAGTCATCTGAACATCCAGGCAGGGATTTTTTTTTTTTAATTTTTAAATTTTATTGAAATCCAAGTTAGTTAACATATAGTGTAATCATGGTTGAGATTTTTTAAGCTTCGAGCTTAACCTCTAATGTCTCCACCTGGGGCTGCCTGGAGGCTGAGAGGTGAAGCATCTCTACCTATCCTGCCCACGACTGTCCTGCCCTCTTCCGCTGGCGCCTCAGACAAGGCTGACCAGCATGGGACATGCTCAGGGCGATGGTTCAAACTGGCTGAGGGAGCTTTAGAAAAACCTAGAGCCCTAGGGTCCTGCCCTGGAAACCCTGGCTCAGAAATGTGCAGTAGTTTAAAAAGCTCTCCCAGTGAGTCTGGCTTCTGACCTAGAGGGACCCACAGACACAGTTCTAAATGCCTCATACTGACCACATGAGATATGTCCTATTCGGATCAGGTCCGTTTTCAGATGGAAAGCAGTTGTAGAGAAAGGTTAAGCCACCTGCCTGAGGTCACACAGTTGGAAAGCACGGAGCAGGGATTGGAGCCCAGGCTGCTGGCTCCAGAGCCACAGTCACGCTGCCCCATGCTGCCTCTGTACCCAAAGGTTCTTAACTCAGGGCCTTACATGGCTCAGAGGGTCCAGGATCCCCCTGAGGTTATATGTGAAAGTCAGGGGAGGGAGGAATTTTCCAGGGAGAAGGTCCTCACCCTTCACAGGCTCCTCAACGGAGCGTGGGAACCAGAGAAATTTGGAGACCCCGTTTTGGGAACACCGAGGCAGAGTGTGGGGCAGTGACTTGCCCAGAGTCACCCAGGGAGTTGATAGCACAGCGGGTGCTAGAACCCGGTGTCCTGACCCGCAACCACTACCCTGCCCACTTCTCACACGCTGGGGCTGGGGGTGGGCGGATTGGCCCCCAGACCCAGGGGCTGGGTTCCTCTACACACGCCCCCACCAGGGGAGGCCCTGTCAGCGGCAGCGGGTGGCGGGGCAGGGGGGGTGTAGAGAAGGGACCAAGGGAAGGGGACCTGGGCTAACCGGCTCCCCCGGCAGGAAGACGGCGAGCTCTGCCTGAACAGCCTTCAATGCAAGAGCAAGTGTTGCCACCGTGACACGGGGCTGAGCCTGGCCCGCTGCGCACCCAAGGCCAGTGAGAACAGCGAGTGCTCTGCCAAGGTGGGTGCCTGCGGAGTGGGGGCGGTCGTGGTGGGAAGAGGGACAGCTCAGAGGAGGAGGGCCCTCAGGCTTGGGGATAGGATCGCGGAGGAGCGTCAGCCTGGGGCCTGAACGCTGAGATTAAGAGGGGGAGGTCAGCAGGCTTCAAAGCACTTTCCCATGCCATCGTCTCCTTTGACCCTCACAAGTGACCAGTGAGATGAATGGGGGCGGGGGGTTGTTATCCTCGTTTCACGGATGGGTGAATAGAGGCCTCCCCAGAGAGATGTAGTTAGTCAGCGTAAATGAGGCACAGGGTGGGAACCAGCCTCAGGGCCCACAGTGCCCTCTGGAGTGGCAGTCAGAAGAAGACAGATTGAAAAGAGACTGGCCAGGGGTTCTTGGGGTCAGGCCGGGGGCACGTTATGCCCAAAGTAGACCCCCAACACACAGCCTGTGACTCCGATGGCCCTGTGTCTTTGCAGACACTCTATGGGGTTTACTACAAGTGTCCCTGTGAGCGGGGCCTGACCTGTGAGGTTGACAAGACCATCGTGGGCTCCATCACCAATACCAACTTTGGCTTCTGCCACGATGCTGGACGCTCCCGGAAGTAAAACCACCGAAGGCTGCCCCTCTTCCACCACCCCTCCCTGGCTGGCCACCCCTTGGCCAGCACCTCCCTTTTCTGATTGGATTCTCAGCAATTAAAGCTCTTCCTGCAACCTTCCCCAGGCTCCTGAATGTTCTTGTTGAGTCAGCGTCTTCCTTGATGTCACCTCGAGCCTTTGCCTCATCAAGGTCAGAGGAAGTCAATAGGTCAGAGGAAGGAGGGATGGGTCGGGGGGCCAGGCGGGATGAGGTTGGACAGCCTGGAGACAAGGTTGTGAAGCAGCCATGCTGAGAACCTCTCCATTTGGGGACCGTGACACCTCCCTGGGATGCTCTTCTTGCCCCTCAAGTTCTCAGACAGGTACATGCACACACTTCTCGCGGGGAATCATAATGGCCCATATTCTCTGCCCTGCGTCAAAATTTACCAGCCCCTGTCTTGGGGTCCTATCTTCTTTCTGGACCCACCTCTCAGATATGCCAGCTGGTTGACACAACCCATGTGTTAACGAGTCAAACCACTAACAATTGCTGTGGGCTTACTCTTTGCTAGCAAATCCTCACAACGATCCAGGAGGGAGAATATATCGTCTCTATAGATAAAACAAAAACAAAAACTAACGTTCAGAGAAGTTAAGCAACTTGCTCAATGTCACATAATTAGAAAAATTTGGGGGTTGCCTGAGAGGCTCAGTCGGCATCTTACCGATGTCTGACTCTTGATTTCAGCTCAGGTTGTGATCTCACGGTTCATGGGAACGAGCCCTGTGTGGGGCTGTGCACCGACCACACAGAGCCTGCTTGGGATTCTCTCTCTTCCTCTCTCTACCCCTGGCCCAACTGTGCTCTCTCAAAATAAATAAATAAACTTTAAAAAGAAAGAAAGAAAGAAGAGAGAAAGAAAGAAAGAAAGAAAGAAAAGAAAGAAAGAAAGAAAGAAAGAAAAGAAAGAAAGAAAGAAAGAAAGAAGAAAGGTCTGCTAATTAAAAACTTAAAGAAAAAGTTAGCAGCACACCCGCTAACTCCACCCCCCTACCCATTCTACAATTCCTGGTTCTTTCCCAATTATTCATACTAAGACAAATGGGTGGGATTGTAGGGAATTTGGCTTTGGTTTAACATAAAAACCATCAAACCTGGGTTGCCTTTGGCAGTACTGAGGTCCCCGTCACTGAGATGTGCAAGTGGAGGTTCACTGACCCTCAGTGGGGATGTAGGAGAGGAGATTCATGCAAAGAAGGAAGAGAATGAACTAATTAAAGCTGAGATGCTCTCCCAGCCCCAGGATTTTGTAGTCCGTGATTAAGGAATCCTTAGAGTAGCCACTAGGTTTCTGAGTTAAGACAGGATCTACCTGAAAAGTAACAAAAAAAAAAACAAAAACAAGGAATTATGGCTGAAACAAATAGGGACACATGTTTCTCATGAATCAAAAAGTCTGGAGGGGGCACCTTGGGGGGCTCAGTCGGTTGAGTGTCCGACTCTTGATTTGGGCTCAGGTCGTGATCTCATGATTCATGAGATTGAGCCCCTCGTCAGGCTCTGCGCTGACCACTGACAGGAAACCTGCTTGGGATTCCCTCTCTCTCTCTCTCTCTCTCTCTCTCTCTTTCTGCCCCTCCCCCACTCATTCTCTAAAAAAAAAAACCAAACAAACAAACATTAAAAAGAAGTCTGGAGATAGGAAGTGTTGGCAGAACTGTGCGTCTGTTACCTCCTCTCAACTGGCAGATGCCTTCACGGCAGCTGCTAATGGTCATATTCTCTTACCATGTTCAAGTTAGGAAGCATGGAGTAGAGGGTGGCTGGATAGGGGCTGAGGGCAGATTATTTCTCCTAGCCTACTTTCTTTTTTTTTTTTTTTTTTTTTTAATTTTTTTTTTTTCAACGTTTATTTATTTTTGGGACAGAGAGAGACAGAGCATGAACGGGGGAGGAGCAGAGAGAGAGGGAGACACAGAATCGGAAACAGGCTCCAGGCTCTGAGCCATCAGCCCAGAGCCCGACGCGGGGCTCGAACTCACGGACCGCGAGATCGTGACCTGGCTGAAGTCGGACGCTTAACCGACTGCGCCACCCAGGCGCCCCACCTAGCCTACTTTCTTATCTTGCCCAAAAGCCTCCAGGCTGACTTCTCCATATCTCAATGGCTCCAACTGGGTCATGGGACCACCTCTGGCCACAAGGGAAGCTGGGAAAGCAAGTACTGGGCAAAGGGAATGGGACCGCCATGACTGGCTTGGGCTAATTAGATCCCTCTCCCAGGGCTGGGCCCAGTACCACTCAAACAATACTGGGGTTCAGTTAGCAAGGAAGAGAGGTAAAGGCTGTTGGGGAGTCAGGCAAGTATCCTCCATACCTAAGGTAGTGCTCAACTGGAGGGGCTTTCAATATCTTAACCCAGTAGACGGCTCAGACTCTGAGGCAGGGTTGGGTCATACTCCGTGGTGCCTAGATCCAAAGCTGGGTGGGAACCTGCATTCATTCACTTCTTCATACATCTGTTGAATGACCACAGTGCCCAGCACTGTGTTACAGTCTATAAAGGGCGCGAGGGAAATGTTCCTAGTTTCCAGGGGTGAGTGGGAAGCCGGGCTCTGTGGCAGCAAGGGGCAAAGACCTCAACCCCCTGTTCCCTGTGTTAAATCCTTTCTACTTGAACCATCTGGAGTGGTCCTTGGTTTCGGCACTGAGACTGAGTATTACACGACTGCTGGAAGAAGGGGAACATTTTTTGTTGTGTTGCTGCTGTTCAAAGCCACCTTCTTCTCACCCAGCCTGGAGCCCAGACGAGTCCCCATTTTTTTTTTTTCTTAATATTTTTATTTTTTTTTAATGTTTATTTATCTTGAGAAAGAGAGAGAGAGAGACAGAGCATGAATGGGGAAGGGGCAGAGAGAGAGAGGGAGACACAGAATCTGAAGCAGGTTCCAGGCCCCAAGCTGTCAGCACAGAGCCCAATGCGGGGCTCAAACCCACGAACCGGGAGATCAGGACCTGAGCCAAAATCGGATGCTGAACCAACTGAGCTACCCAGGCGCCCCAAGGAGTCCCTGTTTTCAAATTCCCATAAAGATGTCCTATAGGTTGTAGCCTTGCCATTGATACTTTCCACCTTAATATCCTAATCCCAGGAGCTTCCCACCTTGCTGTAACTTTTTTCTAGATCTGCTAGAAATTCAGCTACAGAAGTGGCAATATTTGCAGCCTTGAATCCATAAAAAATGCCGGATGCTGGACCCTGTAGACATATGCTGTCCAATATGGTACCAATTAGTCACATGTTGAGCGCTTGAATTGGGGTACGCGTAAAATACAAATTGGATTCAGATGACCTATTACCAAAAAAAGAATGTCAAAGATCTCAAATAATTTTTACACGTTGAAATAACACTTTTGATTGTGTTATAAGTATTTTGTCAAAATTGGTTCCACCTGTTTCTCTTTACTTTTTTTTTTTTCTTTTTAATTTTTTTTATTTTTGGGACAGAGAGAGACAGAGCATGAACGGCGGAGGGGCAGAGAGAGAGGGAGACACAGAATCGGAAACAGGCTCCAGGCTCTGAGCCATCAGCCCAGAGCCCGACGCGGGGCTCGAACTCCCGGACCGCGAGATTGTGACCCGGCCGAAGTCGGACGCTTAACCGACTGCGCCACCCAGGCGCCCCTCTCTTTACTTTTTAAGTATGGCCATTAGCAAATTTAAAATCACATTGCACCTTCCGCTGGACAGTGCTGCTCTTTTAAGCTGAAGGATTTTGAGAAGAGGCATTTTTCTGAACTCCTTCATCTGTCTAAAAGCAGAGCCTCCCCAAAGAACTCAACTATCGTAAATTCCCTCCTGGAGAAGTTTCTCGCAACCAAGAAAGACTGACTCTTTGTGCTGGAATCTTATCACTGCAGAAGTCAGCACCACACCTAAATGGACATTGTCACAAAAACTATCATAACTGTCATCTACTCTCCTAAGGGCCCACTTATCTTTCTTAAAAATAATGTGTTTTCCCCTAAGTGCTCTTTCTTCCCCTATTAAGAAGCCATTTTCCAGAGGGTCCTTCTCCCATTCCCCTTCCCCAATAAAGATGATATATATGCCCCAAATTCTAACTGCCTCATTGGGTCACCTTTTTCTGTGAACTCCCCCACATGCGTATGCATGTGAATAAAAAAATCTCTCTTTTCTCTTGCCAATCTGTCTTTTGTCAGTTTAATTTGCAGACCCCCAAAACTGAACCTAAGAGGGTAGAGGAAAAGTTTCTCCTTTTCATTGTATGAAACCAGTGTAATCACATCAGCAATGTATTTTCTCCCTCCCCTTCTAAATTTGAAGACATTAGGTATTCTTGGAGGCTGGGTTTCTAGCCTGCAATCTCCCCTTCCAAGGGCCTTTCATAGATTTTCTCCAAATAAGGGGAGCTCATGCACCGTAGCCCTGTGTCTTTCTGAAGTACATGTGACACTGTGGATCTGTCTGACACATTTAGGAGCAATTTCCGCCAAGATAAAGGTTAGAGTGTTGCTAAGACTTACAGGGGGTGCTTTAAGTAAACCTCAGCTTCTATCTCAACTACTGAGCTCTCGCACCATAAGCCTGACGTCCAGGAGGACATACTTGGCTCAGATCTGGGTTCACACTTGGTTCAGCTAATCAGAAGTGTAGCTAACCATGGAACTTTGGGTCCCAAATCTGAATTCTTTATTCCCAGAACGTAACCCAAATATAGCAGGGCTGCCTTGAAGCCTGCTTCTGCAGAGAATTCACGACACTCACAGCCAGCGAGCTAGCGTCTGGCTCTTAAACCCTCACAACCCAAAGGTACAGCTTGCGGAAACTCGTCCTGATTCATTGTCTCCCCGTCCCCACAGCTAGGTAGGCGCTCTGATCTTTCTTTTCCTCACGCTCTTTCCTTGGCTCTCCCTTTCTCATCCCTCCTTTCTCTTCTGATCTCCCAAAAGAGTCCGATTCATCACGTTCAAGCGCTGTGACTGTGAACAAGTTGCCCAGTCTGTCTCAGGTTCTCCTGAGATGGGGTGATCAAAGTTCTGACCCCTCCTCCTAAGGTTTTTTTGTAGGATGAAATGAGATCCTGTGTGTAAGGGATCTGGTACCGCCCCCGGCATAAAGTAAGTGCTCCATAAACACAGGCAAAAAAAATTTTTTTTTTTTAAGTAATCTCTACACCCAGCACAGGGCTTGAATTCATGACCCAGAGAATGACTCACATGTTCTGCCCACTGAGACTGCCAATGCTTCATACACATTTGTCTTGGACACTTCCTTTCACATTTCTGACCTTTAAGGTCAGGGGGAACCAAGAGTTCAGGTGTGAACTGAGCTTTTGGCGGGTGGCTTATGGAATGGGCGGAAGCCAGAAAGGGGTTGGGTGGGGGAAGAGCTCAAGTCTCCTCTGGGGGACTTTCGTTCATGCCCCAACAGGGGAAAGGCCCAAGCCTAAGCTTCCGGCTCTCAGCCCCTTCACTCCCCAGCAACCTGTGCCCGGCCCATCCCAGCCACGCCTCCCCAGCCCCTGGCACCAGGGGCAGCAAACACTGAAAAGTCTTTATTCCAGTGATGGTGCATCATCCCTCCCTCCCTCCCTGCCCCTCCCCTGCTGGTGGAGGCTCTGAGGGCTAGGGGCAAGAACACAAATTTGGGGAGGCGTAGGAGTAGATGGAGGAGGTGGGGAAGGCAGCAAGGAGGGAGCGTTAGAAGAAAATGTTCTTAGCTGACTTCCTTTTTTCAATTTTCTTACAACGGCCATAGATGATGTTAAATGATTTCTCATTCTTCAGAAATACACACGTCAGGTTCAGCAGGCAGGGGCACTCGTTATACAGACCCAGGAATGTCTGCGAAAGACAGGAATTTGACCTTGACCTTGGGGGCTGCTTTGCCCTCAGCCCTGAGGGGGTAGCCTTCACTCCCCTGGAAGTGCTCCCCTGCAAGACCATCTGCTTGCACACAGCAGAGGAGCCTGGGCTTGAGGGACCCCTTCATGCACTGTTCAGTCTGTGCCTCTGGTTGCCTCCTCCAGGCTGACCCCTAGGATTGTTGGTGCCCTCCTAGTTCATTCTCGGGCATCACCTTTCCCGTCATTAGCCCAGGTGTCTATCCCGAGTGAAAAAACACCCTCCCACAGGGGACCTCCATCTATTCTCCTGAAGTCCTTTCATGAGCACACCAACACCCCTTTCCTGCACACCCAGCTCAGAGGCTACCCCAGCCCACAACCTCTGGCCCAGAACACCTGGAGCCACAGCAGAGCCCGTGGGGCTGTTGAGAAGGGTGGGCTGAGAACCATGATTAGGACCAGACCTTCTACCTGTGCCAATTGACAATGCTACTTCCAGAGTTGACCCACTGAAAAGGGGAGCTTATATCAGAAAGAGAAGCATGGGGGCGCCTGGGTGGCTCGGTCGGTTAAACATCCTACCTGGGCTCAGGTCATGATCTCACCTTTGGTGAGTTCCAGCCCCATTTCCAACTCTCCGCTGTCAGAGCGGAGCCGGCTTGGAATCCTCTGTCCCCCTCTCTCTGCCCCTCCCCCGCTCACACTCACACCCTCTCTCTCTCAAAATAAATAAACACAAAAACAACAACAACAAACCATCTGGATTCCAAGCCCCTGGCTTGGGGTCCCACCTTGGGTCGGTCCACAGGCTCCCCCAAGCGGCTGGGAGGTGCCGTCGCAGCAGACAATTCCCCGCTCCGGGTCACCGTCGCCGACCCCACACCCTCCCCTGTGCTCCGGGTCCGCCCCTGCCCCTCCTTTCCGGGGGTCCTCCCCGCTCACCCCGCCCGCCCCCCAGGGGGCGCCACCACCCACCTGCGTGTGACGCGTGCTGCCCTCGGACCCCTAGGGGGCGCAGTGCGACTCGCAGCCCTCGGGTCTCCCGGCGACAGCACCCACTCTTGCACTTCTTGCTCTGGACGCAGATCTCCCTGTCGTCCTGCGGGGAGATGGCGCCCCTGGGCTTCCTCCCTGCAGGTTCCCCTCCGGCGCTGCGCCCTCACCGCCGCCCCCACTCTCGCCCGGCCTGGAGTTGGGGACGGCGGATGTCTGTGCGGAGGGGCGCCGGATTTTTCCCAAAGGGGGACCAAAGAGATATCACAGGTTTGCCTTTAGAGTCCCGCAGATAGGTTACTTCTCGCTCACACACACACACCAGGCCTTCCCGTCTTGGCTCCTGCGGTTCCTTCCGCCGCCCAACCTTCTCTCTGCAAACTCCTACTCACCTTTTTTTTTTTAATGTTTATTTTTCTTTAACTTATATTTATTTTTGAGAGACAGAGAGAGAGCACGAGCAGGGGAGGGACAGAGAGAGAGAGAGAGAGAGAGGGAGACCTAAAATCCAAAGCAGGCTCCAGGCGCTGAGCTGTCAGCACTGGGCTTAACCTGAGCCACCCAGGAGCCCCCCCTCCTTACCTTTTCAGTCGAGCTTGCACGGCACCTAAGGCTCCCTCCTCCCCCACACTCACCCACACCAGCGATCCCCAGCGCTAGGCCATCACATCATCTGTCACTGCCACCATCATGTCTCTGTCAGACAAGTTCAGTTCATTCAACAAGCAAATGCTGAGCACCTGCTGTGTCCAAGTACCGTTTCAGGCACCGGGGATACAGCTGGGAACAAAACAAACAGAAATGCCCAGACACGCCTTCCCTCCTGGAGCTGGCACGCCAGAGCAGCTGTCCAGCAGAACTTTTGGCAAGGACGAAAATGTGCTTTTTCTGCATGTTCCAGTTTGGTGATCGCTAGCCACGTGTGGCTAATGAGCACTAGAAATGCGGCGAGTGTGACCGAGGAGCTGAACTTTAAATTTTGCTTAACTTTAATTAATTTTAACTTCAGTCACTCTTGCGACTCGTGATTTGCTATTGGACAAGCATGAGCAGCTCTAGGGAGAAGACAGATAATAAATAAGTGAAATAGACAGAGTGGCACAAAATGCTGAGCAAAGGAAGCCATGAAAAGAATACTGTGTGATTCCATCACATGAAGTTCAAAAGCAGGCAAAACTAATCTAGAACAGAAGAGGTCTGGAGAGTGTTACCTTTCGGCCCTACAACTGACAGTGAGCCCAAGGGAGCCTTGCAGGGTGCCGGAAGTGCTCTGTAGCTCGATCGGGGTGGTGGTTATGAGGGTGTTTGCATGGGTTTTAAATTAATTGATTTTAATGTAAAATCAAGATTTGGGCATTTTACTATACATAGTTTTTACCTAACATATATGTGTTAGATATTATTAATGAACAATTATTACTTATGTATGTATAATCCTATCTATTGCGTTTGACTAAGTGCCATAAAGAGAATAAAGCAGGAGAGGGTTGGACTGCCAGTAGCCTCTTACTGGCTTCCCTGATTTCACTCTTCCCAGTAACCCACCCCAGACCCCTGACCTCCACCCTGCAACAGTCTCACCTACCCCCCTCTCCCCATTCTTTCCAGGAGGAATCTTTTTTTTTTTTTTAAGGTAAATCCCATCATGTCATTCCCTTGCTTCAAAGCAATACCGCCCCCCCCCCAACACAGACCCAGGCATTTTGATACCAAAATTCTTTATGGGACCTGCAGGGCTTACTCATCCCAGGGCTGCCTGCCCACCACTAGATCTCTTGGCTCACCTCCAACACACACACGCACACACACACACACACACACCCTGCAGCCACCACTGGGACTCTGAACATATCAGAATCACCTGGCCCCTGGCCATTGGCACTTGCTGGTCCCTCTGCCCAGAACATGTTGTCCTTTGAGCTCTGCCTGACTGTCTCCCACTGAGCCCTCCCCAAACATCCAGCTATAGCAGCCCTCATCACCTGGCTTCACTATGTTCACAACACTAGGATTCTCTGAAATTATCTTCATCCTTCTTTCTTCTTCTTCTTCTTCTTCAACTTTCTGTGTCCCTCCTGCTAGAGCCTCAACTCCGAGGGCAAGGCTCTTTCCCTATGTTGCTCACTGCTGTGTTTCTTAGCCTCTAGGACTAAAGTCCTCACCCTTGGTAGGTTCTGGTTGTAATATTGTAATACCGCACCTTTGGGTCTTTGCCTAAATTTCGCTTTGTTCGTTTCCCTCAGCACACGGTTTCAAACCGCACCCTCTCCTTACGCCACCACACCTGACGCCCCTTTCTTATTTCCTTTGTCCTCAGGTGTTTATCACCTGGGATATGTAAATATTTTACCTATTTGCCTCCTAGAGTAGAATATCCACACTACAAGGGCAAGGATTTTTATGTCTTGTTCACAGCCTTATCTCTTGCACCTACAAAAAGAATTTCCCGGGGCGCCTGGGTGGCGCAGTCGGTTAAGCGTCCGACTTCAGCCAGGTCACGATCTCGCGGTCCGTGAGTTCGAGCCCCGCGTCAGGCTCTGGGCTGATGGCTCAGAGCCTGGAGCCTGTTTCCGATTCTGTGTCTCCCTCTCTCTCTGCCCATCCCCCGTTCATGCTCTGTCTCTCTGTCCCAAAAATAAATAAACGTTGAAAAAAAAAATTTTTTTTTTTAAATAAAAAATAAAAAAAATAAAAAAAAAATAAAAAAAAATAAAAAAAAAAAGAATTTCCCTGGGTGCTTGGTAAAATGGGTTGACTGAACGAATGTCTGTCTCTCTTACCAGACGTAAGCCGGGGGTGGGGAGTCCTGTGTCATATTCCCCTGTGCGGTGGCAGCACCTCGCACATCCTGGCACAGCTCCCGTGACTAGGACGGGGGTCTCTTTTTCCTCCCGGACGTCCTCCAGCCATCACCCCCTGCTGCCTCCGATGTCCGGCTTTGACCCACATCAGTGTGCACCCACCTCCCCAAACAGTGCGGGTCTCAGCACAGTGGCAGAAGAGGCGACTGTATGCTCTAGGTCCCTTACCAAATAATTGACTCATCCCCTGCCGAATGAGCCGCTGGTGAGAAGGAAGAAAAGAGGGAGGAGGGAGAGGAGGACCAGGAGCAGCAGCTGCGTCAGGGCCCAGAGCTGGTGGTGGTGCTCCTAAGTTCCCACCGAAATCCCTGCCTTGGCATGTGACTCTGCCATGTGATGGAGGCCTGGAGGGCACCTAATGAGGTGTGACTGCCCATTCCTAGGGTTGACTGGAGAGGCCAGCTGCCAGCTCCCAGATCAAAGGAACAGAGGAACAAACAGAGGGGGTGAAGTGGACGTTTTCCAGAAAGCGCCGCTGTTTCCTGAACCATTTACTATGCTCATTTGGCTGCCAGCAGAATAGTCTAGTCTGCACTGGGGCTCTGGCACTTGCAAGATCTGGGTTCCAATTCCAGCTCTGCTGACTACTGGCAGCGTGATCCCGGACAGACTTTTTAACTTCTTTGAGCCTCAGCTTCCCCATCTGCAAACTGCGGGCTAGTGCGGTCATCACAGGGGTGACACGATGCTTAAATGGTGACAGCTTGAAAACTGTCATAGGCCAACCATCAAAAACAGTCTTCCTTTTTATTGTGTCACACTTGGGCTTCTCTGCTTCGGCCCAGAAGTTACACCGGTCACTTCACTGGCCAGAAGTATTCACACAGCCCAAGCTACCTGCAGGAAGGCAGTCCTTCTGGTGCCAGAGATGAAGAAAATGAAATGGGACTTGAGGGGCGCCTGGGTGGCGCAGTCGGTTAAGCGTCCGACTTCAGCCAGGTCACGATCTCGCGGTCCGTGAGTTCGAGCCCCGCGTCGGGCTCTGGGCTGATGGCTCAGAGCCTGGAGGCTGTTTCTGATTCTGTGTCTCCCGCTCTCTCTGCCCCTCCCCCGTTCATGCTCTGTCTCTCTCTGTCCCAAAAATAAATAAAAAAAAAACGTTGAAAAAAAATTAAAAAAAAAAAAAAAAAAAAAAAAAAAAAAAAAAGAAATGGGACTTGAATTCAGGGCATCTGAGGCCTCAGAGTCTCTGCCTTGTATTGGAGAGAAGGAGGAAACTATAGGGCTAGAGACCTCGCCTTAGAAATAAGGCTTCTGAGGGGCACCTGGGTGGCTCAGTTAAGTGTCTGACTTTGGCTCAGGTCATGATCTCATGGTTCATGAGTTCGAGCCCTTCATCAGGCTCTGTGCTGACAGTGTGGAGCCTGCTTGGGATTCTGTGTCCCTCTCTCTCTCTGCCCCTCCCCTGCTCATGCTCTCTCTCTCTCTCTCTCTCTCAATATAAATAAACATTAAAAATTTTTACAAAGAAATAAGCCTTCTGAGAGAGGGGCTCAGAGCAGAGAAAAGACTGATCAGATGGGAGAGAAAAGATTTGGTTAAATGAAGGTGGACTGGAGCTTTTGCCTTCTCAGCATTAAGGTTATTCCTCTAGGGGTGCCTGGGTGGCTCAGTAGGTGGAGCGGCTGACTTCGGCTCAGGTCAGGTCATGGTCTCGCTCAGGTCAGGTCATGGTCTCACGGCTCGTGAGTTCGAGCCCCTCATCGGGCTCTGTGCTGACAGCTCAGAGCCTGGAGGCTGCTTTGGATTCTGTGTCTCACTCTCTCTGCCCCTCCCCTGCTTGTGCTCTGTCTCTGTCTCTCTCTCAAAAATAAACATTTAAAAAAATTTTCAGATTATTCCTCTAAAACCTCCAAACGAGGAACATTTATTTTATTTTATTTTTTATTTGGGTGGAGAGGGGCAGAGCAAAAGGGAGAGGGAGAATCCCAAGCAGGCTCCACACTCAGTGTGGAGCACGACGAGAGACTCAGTCCTACAACCCTGAGATCATGACCTGAGCCAAAATCAAGAGTCAGATGCTCAACCAACTGAGCCACCCAGGTGCCCCAGAACATATTCATTCTTGAACGTCCAAATGCAGAAAACCAATGCCTCTGAATCTGCATATTAATTCCCATAAAGGAACAAAGAAACAAGTGTAAGTATTTATTACCACAGCAAGAAAGGGAGGTTCTGAAAAGCTTCTCATCTTCAAGAGACAAGGAATCAGTCAGGACTTACTTGGTTGCAAGTGATAGAAACCCAACCTAAAGTGGTTAAGGAAAAAAAAAGTGAGTTTATTAGGTTTTGTTCTGTAAAATCCCAGGGGTAGAGCTACCTGGTTGGAGGCACAGCTTGTCGCAGGAGCTAAAATGAAGCCACTGCCACCTGGCTCAACTCTCTGCGTTGGCTTCATTCTGAGTCCACATGGTTAATAAGATGGCTGCCGATAACCACAGAGTACTGTCTCCCACGTTCAAGTTCAGTGGAAGAGAAAGCATTTCGTCTCAGTAACTCTCGGAGAAATTCTAGCCTTCATTCTGATTGGATCAAACTGGGTCATGAGTCCATCTTCAAACCCATCCATAAAGGCAAGAACCAGCCTCATGGCCACCTGCTGAACCAATCTGTGTCGGATTTAGTGTTCTGTTGTGAATGGAGCCCATGCAACCTCATGGACTGGGAACGGGAGGGGTGGTTTCCTGAAAGGAAATCCAGGGTCACGGAAAGAAAGGATGCAATGAGTTTTTGGCAGGCAAGATCAGTAAGTGTTCTTAAACATGGCAAATGGGAATGTATAGGGGCTCACCCAGTATGCCTAATTTAAAGCAACATGAAATGTCACTGGCACGATTTTGATTTGATGTATTCAGTCTTTACTGGTTTTAATTTTTTCCAAAGTAGAAATATTCACACAATCTTTCATAAGTCACTACCAACCTCAGCTTGCTTTCTAAAGCAACGGTGTTTTGAGTGAATCCCACCTATTTAAGGAGGGTTTGGTGTTCTAGAATCAGCTTTGCCTCCACTCGGAAGGTTTCCTTCTCTGCCTGTCGATGCTCAGTCAGGAAGACAGAAACCAGCCTAGGTATTTGAAACAGGGACAATTGAAGATAGGGAAATGGTGGGACGCCTGGGTGGCTCAGTTGGTTGAGTGTCTGACTTCAGCTCAGCTTATGATCTCACGGTTCCTGAGTTTGAGCCCTGCATCGGGCTCTCTGCTGTCAGCGCAGAGCCCGCTTCAGATCCTCTGTCCCCCTCTGCCCTGCTGGCACTCTTTCAAAAATAAATAAATAAATAAATAAATAAACATTCACAAACAACCAAACAAAAAGATAGGGAGCCAGTCACATAGGGGATGGAGGAGCTGAGAAACCCAGCAGGATGTCAAGGCCACCAGGAGATTAACAGCAACAGGAAGACACCGATGCCCCATGGCAGGAGAAACACAGTGACTGAAGTCCCTGGGGACTGCCGGAGGTGGGGGAGGGGTGGCTGTCCCAAAGGACACGGGAGGACTGCTGCCAGGAGGACCCCACCTGCGGCAGGTGTGGGGCTGGGGGAGGCGGGAAGAGGGGCAATGGCTCCTTCTCCTGCCCTCTCATCTTCAGCCCGTCCTAGATGCCAGAGGACAAGGGAGGCTGGGAGATGTAGTCCCCAGGGATAAAGAGCGAGCAGTAGGAAGGCGCACAGGCAAATAACTGGCACACCTGCCCTCCACACCCACCAGGCCGGGAGGAGTCAGTATGCTTCTAACTCTTCCCCATTCTGCACCCCTCCCACTCCTCGAGTCTGGCTTCAGGGGGCTCTATCATAGGGGGTCTTAAAGGGAGGAGTCGCACCTGCCATAAAGCTTATCATCAAGCTTAGGGATAGCATGTTGTCCATGTTTGCAGTAAGCAGACTCTGGGAGGAACTGCATCATTTTCCTGGGTTTTTTTTTTTTATCATCAATATTCATGAAAATTTTGCCATGTTCACCTCCTGAAGAAAAGAAAGCCATGACTTGGTCCCAGATATATAGGTAGGTCCTCTCCGGAGAACTGTGGACAATTGTGTGGTGTTTCCCCAGTGACTCATCTGGGCTTTACCGCAAAGCTTGCTGGGAAGTTGAGGGTCATGAGCTCCCCTTCCTATGGTTAAGCCAGAGAGTACGCAGCCCAGTCAAGGTGCAGCTCACGCAAGAGCTGCCTAACAGCAGATTGGTTCAAGGATGAGCTGCACGCTAAGCCAATCCAGTCAGAATCAGTCTTAGGATGTTGGCTGAGGAGGGGGAGACAGAGACGTTTCCTTTCTCTGGAAGGGGTGGTGTGGATTTGTGGTTAAGAGCCTGCCCTTGGGAGCAAGACAGCCTGGGTTCAAATCCCAGCTCCACCCCTTACTCTGAACTCCTGAGAAGGGTATTCAACACACCCTATTTGTAAAGTAGATTTATATATATATATAAATATATATATTTAGTCATCTCTATACCCAACGTGGGACTCGAACTCATGACCCTGAGAGGAAGAGTCGCATGTTCTTCCAACTGAGCCAGCCAGGCACACCCCTATTTGTAAAATAAAGATAATTAGGGTACCTACGCTAAACTTGTGGTAACAATAAAATAAGCTAATATAGATAAGAAAGCACTTTGTACAGTGTGTGGAACATCAGTGCTCAAGAAGTCTCAGCTGTCACTGTTGGGTGACACCGGGAACGTATGTGGCTACTGAGAAGGAATCCGTCCTGAGGGCCATGGAGCTGCTGGATTCAGCCAGACCTGAGGCACGCCAGCCGCGAGATTTCCAATGAATTTCCTGATCATCCAGACCAGTTTGGGTTGTTTTAGATACTTGCAGCAGGAAGAGTCCTAACTGATCCCCCCATGATGTGACCTTGGGCAAGTCATGTAGCTCTCGGAGCCTCAGTTTCTTTATCCATACGATGGAACTGATAATATCTGAGAATGGAGAGAGACCTCTGTGTACCAGGTCCCTTTCTCACCACCAGGCACGAACATTTTTGTGCCTTCACATACATTCTCATCAACACTCGCTCAACGACCTCCGCCCTTGGAAGGCATTTCAATACTCCCTTCCAGTCCTTCCTATCACACACCCACCCATGGGCACCCCAACACATAGTCTCCCGCTGTATTCTTCAACCCCACTCTTCCCATCCAGCCCTCCATCCCAAGACTCGGCCCTTCCGGGACCCAGCCTCTTGGCTCACCTACCCCTACCCTGTTCCCTTCCTGCAGTTCCACTGTCCAGATAGGGCCAAACCTTCCTGCCCCAGACTGGAACAATCCCTACCAGATTTCCCCTCCCAGGAAGTGCAACAGAAGCCAGAGTCAGGAAGTGACTTTAATGTCTCAGGAGCTGGACTTTGAGCAAGATGGGGACTCTCCAGGCCCGTGGTCCCCAGGGAGGGAGGGGTGGCCGTGACCAGCCTGCATCTTTTTCTAAATCAAATGGCACCGGCGGGAACAGGTCGGGTCCTTGGAGATGCACTTCAAGCCCCACTGGCAGGGGCATATGATGTTGATGCTTCCCTTGGTCTGCGGGAGATGGGAACAAGGGTTGGGGGTCACCAAGGTAAAGGGGAGAAAGGAGTTTAAACAGCTTGGGGAGCAGGAGTAAGTGAAGGGGTGAGCAGCCCCCTGCAGCGTTGGGACCATAGACAAGTTAATGAGCTTCTTGGTTTCAGTTTCCTCATCTGTCCAAGGGGGATAATAATAGTAACCCACCTCACAGGGTGATGTGAGAACTAAATAAAACAGAACAAGGGCCCATAAAGAAAAGACCCTCTGGCCACCTCAGCTGTTGAGTCAGGGGCCTGACCGGTTCCTTACAGCACCGGCAGCTCCCCAGACAGGGACATGGAGGCCAGCCCATTCTCCCTAGAGAGCTCTGGGCCCGGGGCCCGACAAGAAGAGAGGAGCAGTAACATGACGTCCTGCACATTTTGCATTTCCACCAGCTCATAACCCAGCTCCAGTGAACACTGTGGTTGCCGAGATGACCTGGTGAGGTTGTTACTTTAGCCCCATTTTACGGATGAGGAAACTAAGGCTGAGAGAGCAGAAGTGACCTGGCTGAGGAGGCAAAGACAGGGCTTGAAAAACTCAGGATTTAATCTCAGGCCCAACTCCAAAGCTACGGTCCTGCCGCTGCAGTGCTTTGCCCCTCTCCAAAAATGAGGTCATTGTGGCAAGGAGGTGGCGATCAGTAGGGAAAAGGTCTTCTCCCATCTACTTGGCCGCAGTGATGTTAGGGTAGGGAATACTCATTCAACAAACATTCGTTGAACACCTACTATGGGCAGATACTAAGCCCAGGGTGGGTAAGGGCTCGACCAGCCCTTGAAGAGCTCCGGCCAGTGGTGGAGGCAGACGGAAAACACGGCAAACCAGGGAGACCCACGCTGTGCCCAGGGTATGAGCTCATGGGAGCTCCAAGCAGAGAAGGCTTCTCAGAGGAGGTGGCTGAAGGTGTACTGCAGGACCAGTAGGAGCTTGCCGGGTGGAGGAAGGGGAAAAGGCACTCCAAGCAGAGCTCGAAGAAGCAGCGGCAGCCACCTGGGTTTTGTTAACCTTCCCCACCCTTCCGGCCAGAGGGGGCCGCCCCAGCCCAGAGGCTCACCTGGGGCAAGCACAGCCTGGCTACTCTGGCCTTGGGGGCACAGAGAGCACCCCTGTTGTTCAGGTCCATCAGGCAGCAGTCACTGACACACTCAGAGTGGTGGGAGCACTCAGCCCCATTCATCTGTGAGGACAACTCTTGTGTCACCAGCCCTCTCACTGTGTGGGAAAGTGAGGGGGGATTCCTGGTGCCTTGCCAAGGCCCCCGGGGGCCATGAAGGGAAGCCGGGAGATGATCACCACCAGGTGCCACCCCCTCTACACCCACTCCAGCAGCACTCAGAGGAGCAGGAGAGGAAGGGGGACTGGTACCTCTCCCTCTGCCTCTCCTTTCCTGGGCCTCCCTCCCCCAGTGCTGGGGGAGCATATACTCCCAGATCACGCTTTGTCAGGGGGAGGTGAGAAGAAAGGGAGGGAGTGAAAGATGGGGAAGGGAAGGAACAGTCATTGTGCTTAGGAGAGGGGAAGGAGGAATTAGGGCAGGTTGCTGAGGCGTGGCTGGCTGGACAAGTGGGCTCAGGGGAGAGAGGGCAGGATGCTGGTCAGAAGACCACTTTCTTTGACCTCAGGGGCCACAGGGAGGTGAAGTGGGGCTTTGACACCCTTCCGCAGACACATCAAGCTTCCAGCCCTGGGAACAAGTCTCCATTTTGGGGTGGTATCCACCCCCACCCCCCACTTCTGTCTCCAAACCCAACTGATGCCTCCTGGCTGGCCTATGATGCCACCGCCACCACCCTCTACTGTAGTGGAAGGTTCCAGACGTTCTTTGGCTCACCTTCATGAACTTCTTCTTGTTAAAGGGCCAGAACTCGCCCTGGTAAGGGAGCAGGACCCCCATGAGGAGCAAGAAGGCTGTGGCCATGGGCCTGAGCATGGAGCTTGGAGGCTCAGGTCGGACTCTTGAGGAGCCACGGGGTGGGGGCGGGATGGGGGGGAAAACCCTGTGCCTAGCATGTGACCTGGCGCCGCAGGGCCCCGCCCTAGCCTAGGGGTGGAGGGCGGTGAAGTTAATGGTCACAGGCTGCTTAGGAGCTGAGGCAGAAGGGCCCGAAGCCCTTTCTAGCACGGCAGAGGAGCCTCCCAGGTCCTAGGGAGCACTGTAAGGTATTCGGTGACACCCGGATTCAAGCCTTGGACAGGCTGGATTGTAGATATTAGGGGCTCTAGGGGCCTCCATATGCATTACTTCCAAACTGAAAAAAACAAAAGAAAAAAAAACTGTGAAATAAAATTTTTGGAAAAATTATACAAAGTTGATATACTAAAACGAAAATAGCTTTCTTCTTCTTCTTCTTCTTCTTCTTCTTCTTCTTTGAAAATAGGTTCCTTCTTAATAGTCTCTCTCTTTCTCTCTCTGTCCTTGGTGCCCCAAATTGTCCCCCACCCCTTACCTTTTGAAGAAGCCAGTACTCCCCGCCCCCTTCTGCTTCTCACACCCTCTCCAGGTCCAGTGTTCTCATCTGTAAGAATCAGGAGGTAAGACAAGATGGCCTCCAAGACCTAGGACTTGTGCAGTCCTAATGAGTTGTCTCAGAATTTGTCTGTGAATTGTATGAAAGTCAGGGCATGGGGGACAAAATGGAAGGGAGGAGAGAGGAAGACACAGAAAGAAGAGGGGGGCTAAGGGAGAGCTGCTTGTAGCAATCAGTGGAGTTTCCAGGGAGGTGAGCCTTCCTCGGGATGGCCCTCTCCATGAAACTCCCACTTGACCCCACCCTTGCCTGCTTCTCTTTTTAAAAATTTGCTCTTTTTAAAGAAATTTATTTATTGTGGGAGGGGTGGGGTAAGGGGCAGAGAGAGAGGGAGGGGCAGAGAGAGAATCCCAAGCAAGCTCTGAGATGCCTTCATGGAGCCCAACCTGGGGCTTGAACCCACAAACTGCAACAAACTGAGAGGTCATGAGCTGAAATCAAGAGTTGGTTGTTTTTTTGTTTTTTTTTTAATTTTTTTTTTCAACGTTTATTTATTTTTGGGACAGAGAGAGACAGAGCATGAACGGGGGAGGGGCAGAGAGAGAGGGAGACACAGAATCGGAAACAGGCTCCAGGCTCTGAGCCATCAGCCCAGAGCCTGACGCGGGGCTCGAACTCCCGGACCGCGAGATCGTGACCTGGCTGAAGTCGGACGCTTAACCGACTGCGCCACCCAGGCGCCCCTAGAGTTGGTTGTTTAACTGAGCCACCCAGGTGCCCCTAAAAATTTGCTCTTAAGAAGCTATATGAGGGGCACCTGGGTGGCTCAGTCAGTTAAGTGTCTGACTTCGTTTCAGGTCACGATCTCACTCTTCCTGAGTTGGAGCCCCATGTTAGGCTCTGCGCTGACAACTCAGAGCCTGGAACCTGTTTCAGACTGTGTCTCCCTCTCCGTGTCTGCCCCAAGCCACTTGCGCGCTCTCTCTCTTTCTCTCTATTTCTCTCTCTCTCTCTCAAAAGTAAACATTTAAAAAAAAAGAAGAGATATGAAGGGCGCCTGGGTGGCTCAGTCAGTTAAACGTCAGACTTCAGCTCAGGTCGCGATCTCAAGGTTCACGAGTTCAAGCCCCAAGTTGGGCTCTGTGCTTGCTGACAGCTCAGAGACTGGAGCCTGCTTTGGATTCTGTGTCTTCCCCCTCTCTGCCCCTCCCCCACTCATACTCTGTCTCTCTCTGTCTCTCAAAAATAAACAAACGTTAAAAAATTTTTTAAAAGGGCCAGTGGTATGAGAAGCCCTGGCTTGGTAGGGGGTGCTAAAGATGTAATTATGCCTCCTCCCAAACTCATATGTTGAAGCCCTGACCCCCAGTGGGATAATATATGTAGAGATGGGGACTTTGGGAGGTGGTTAGGTTTAGATGAGGTCATGAGGGGTCCCTCCTGAGGAGATTAGTGTCCTCATAAGAAGAGACACCAGAGCAGTACTCGGCTGGCTCACTTGGTAGAGCATGCTACTCTTGATCTCAGGGTCACGAGTTCAAGACCCACGTTTGGCACAGAGATTACTTTAGACAGAGAAGGAGAAGGAGAAGAAGGAGAAAAGACACCAGAGCAGTTGCTGTCTCTTTGTCTCTGTCATATGAGGACACAGCAAAAAATGCAGCCATCTCCAAGCCAAGAAAAGAGCCCTCACCAGAACCCAACTATGCTGACACTGTGATCTGGGGCTTCTGGTTTTCAGAACTGTGAGAAATACATCTCTGTCATTTAAGCTACCCAGTCTAGGATATTTTGTTACGGCAGCTGAGCTGACTAATATAGGGGCCTTAACTCTTTTCTCTAAGAATAACAGCTTCCATGGCACTCAAAGTTTTGGATCCACTGTCTCAATTAGCCCTATATTTGTCAGGGCAATTAACACTAGCTGTCACAACAGAGAACTCCTGAAATTTTGGTGGCTTGGCACAATAATGTTTTATTTACCACTCGTGTGAAGTCTGATATGGGACAGAAGACCTTTCTTCCATCTTGTAACTACACTATCTGGAAGATTGGCTTCTGGGGTCATTCTGGAAGGTGGAAGAGAAAGATGGAGGAAGTATAAGGACACTTAAATGCCTCAGCAAGAGTGACATATGCCTCTTCCACTCAGTGACCATTGGCCAGAACTAGTCACATGACCTCAACCTTCTTCAAGGGAAGGGGGGGGGAAATTCAAGGGAATCCTGGAATATTTAGTGTATTCAGTCATTTCTGCTACCTCTTATCCCCATTTTACAGATGAGGAACCCAAAGATTCCCAAATCTGTGCCCAAATAACACAATTAAGTCACGGAGCCAGATGTAAACCCAGGGCATTCTAGCTATTGAGCCCAAGCTCTTACAATTGTCCTGTACTGCCTTGGGTGGCCAGAAGTCTTTGTTCCCATAAAGGGATTCCTGTCATCAAGGTGTCCTCTCTCTCCAGCAGTCATGGTCTCTCACTCTCTTCAGACCCTTGTTCTTCTGCTTTGGTCAGCTAGTTACCATGAAGCTCGCCACATCTCCCAGCTCCACTGTGAACTAGAGGGGATCCCCAGGCAATAATAATTCTTTGCACAGAGTTCCCTCCTTCCCTGTGGTATCTGGTTGTGCCCTTGTGAATGCTAGATAATTGGAAAAATACTGTTAACTGCCCAGGAAAGGGCAGTTTTGGAGGCAAGAGGCCAGAAGCTGTGTATCAGGATTGGCAATTTGGGGTTCTTGATCTGGGGTCCAAGGGCCCCTGGGAAGTTTATTGAAGGCCCTGAGAGGATGGTGGAGCCCCTGGAATTCTATGTGCATGGCTTAAAAAAAATTTTAAGACATAGGGCCACAGTTTTCCTCAGAAATTATTTAAGACTGGTTCAGAAACTTCTTTTTTTTTTTTTTAAGTTTATTTTGAGAGAAAGAGTACATGTGCATGTGCGTGAGCAATGGAAGGGCAGAGAGAGAGAATCCCAAGCAGGCTCTGCACTAACAGAGCAGAACCTGACACAAGGATTGATCTCATGACCCTGGGATCATGACCTGAGCCCAAATCAAGAGTCGGACACTTAACTGACTGAGCCACCCAGGCGTCCCAGAACTTTCATTTTAAAGTGAGGAAACTGAGGACCAGAGAAGGAAGGGACTTCCACAAGTGACTCAGTAGAGCCAGGCCTAAACCCTGGGCTCTAGACTCCAAGCCCTGCACTCTTTCTTCTATACCAATGGCTTGTCTCCCAAATCCAGCTGGCGCTGGTCAAAGGCACAAGTCCAGGACACCCGTGCAGTATGAAGAGGGGTGGGAGCCAGATCACCAGGGTGTTCAGAGCTGGGGTGTGGGAGTGGTTGCTGAGCCACCTGACCTTCGAGTGCGGCCACGGCCCTGCCCATTGGCCAGGGCCCAAACATGGCCACCCCAGTCTTGTATGATGAGAATGGAAGTCTGTCCAGAGCAGGGAGACACCTTGCTGGTGGACCTCCATAATCTCCCCCTGTCCCCTTTCCCTGTCCCTTCATTTCCCTCCTCTGACATCCTCCAGTATCTTTCTTCTTTCCTGCATCTTTCTGATGGTTTCCATGACAATGTTCTCACTGGTCTACAGCAAAATGATGAAAATAAGAGTAATGTAGGGCTTTTGTTAAAAATAAATATATTTAATTTAAAGAATGAGTCTGTGTTCTGAAATCATGTCCTTCCTCCTTTTTTTGGTGTTTTTATGATACAAGGTGGAAGAGAAAGATGGAGGAAACACACGGACACTTAAATGCCTCAGCCAAGAGTGACATATGCCTCTTCAGTTTTCCATGTCGTAGTAGTTGAATACATGTTGTGAATATATATACACAAATTCTGTCAGTCCCCAAGGTTTTTTGGAAGTTTTATCAGTCTATGAGGTCCAAAATAAAATTCTGGAGAAAACTGATGTAGTGGAAATTGTCTCTTACTCAATTCATCCCTGAGGGGGCTCTCAGGGTAATCTGGGGAGAACGATGAACAAGTAGGTGCCTGAAAGAGTTTGAGACCTGAAGACAGCATAGCCAAAGCTTCCTAGAGAAGACAAGCAGTGGGGAATATTTGGAGGTGAAGGGGTGGAGACACCACGGTCATACATAGAACACCTAGGACAGCCCTGGATGCCAGCAGAAGGGGGTAGTGCTCTTTTTCAAAGCCTTGAAGGGAGACTAGGACTCAGGCAAGCAGAGAATAAAGACTTTCCAAGCGGGGGTCCAGAGTGAGCAAAGATTTGGAGGTAAGAGTGAGCAGAGCACAGTGAGGACAAGCTCTCTGCTTGTGGAAAAAACAGAATGCTGTCAGGACAGTCAGTGCTTTGGGAAACTTGGAGGCCATGAAGGTAACCCCAGTTGAGATGGCTCCTAAATGGAAAACTGTGCTGGTGGTGGCAACGGGGAGATGGGAGATTGCTGGTTCCTGGGGAATGGGGATGGATGTTGGCAGGCAGAAACACAGGTATGGAGAATACCCCAAGTTGTGACACATGAGGATTGCTCTAGATTCAGGAAAGGTTCCCCCCGGGACTAGGAATGAGTCATAGACATGATCCTTTAACCAGGGGCAATGCCAAAGGAAGGATATTCAGAAACATGTGCCCATGGCCTCCCATCCCCCCCAAAACCTTAAGCTACAATCCACAGACCATGAATTTCAATCACTTTTTTTTTCAACTAAAAGAGATACACTTTATATTGGTATTCAGACAACCAGTAGATATTCTTAGCATCCATTCCAATTGGCTGATGTCTGTGTTATGCTGGTGGTTGAATATTTGGATTATCACCATTGCAAATGTGTGTGTGTGTGTGTGTGTGTGTGTGTGTATACGCATGTATAATGTGTGTATATGTGTATGGAACTGAAGTTTCACAAATAATACTTACATTTACTATATATGATCTGTTCTAAGATTGTTTATTCTATTCCATCTTTTAAAAATGTTGATTAGGGGCGCCTGGGTGGCGCAGTTGGTTAAGCGTCCGACTTCAACCAGGTCACGATCTCGCGGTCCATGAGTTCGAGCCCTGCGTCAGGCTCTGGGCTGATGGCTCAGAGCCTGGAGCCTGTTTCCGATTCTGTGTCTCCCTCTCTCTCTGCCCCTCCCCCGTTCATGCTCTGTCTCTCTCTGTCCCAAAAATAAATAAACATTGAAAAAAAAAATTTAAAAAAAAATGTTGATTAGAATCCACCAAATTGAATCTGCAAAACAATTAACATGATGCATCACATCAATAAAGGACAAGAACCATATGATCCTCTCAATAGATGCAGAGAAAGCATTTCACAAAATACAGCATCCTTTCTTGATAAAAACCCTCAAGAAGCTAGGGATAGAAGAATCGTGCCTCAAAATTATAAAAGCCATATATGAACAACCCAACGCTAATCCCCATCCTCAATGGGGAAAAACTGAGAGCTTTCCCCCTAAGGTCAGGAACAAGACAGGGATGTCCACTGTCACCACTGTTATTCGACATAGTATTGGAAGTCTTAGCCTCAGCAATCAGACAATGCAAAGAAATAAAAGGCATCCAAATGGGCCAGGAGGAAGTCAAACTTTCACTCTTTGCAGATGACATGATACTCTATATGAAAAACCCAAAAGATTCCACCAAAAACAGCTAGAACTGATTCATGAATTCAGCAAAGTTGCAGGATATAAAATCAACGCACAGAAATTGGTTGCATTCGTATTCACCAACAGTGAAGCAACAGAAAAAGAAATCAAGGAATTGATCCCATTTACAATTGCACCAAAACCCATAAAATACCTAGGAATAAATCTAACAAAAGAGGTGAAAAATCTATATGCTGAAAACTATAGAAAGCTGATGAAAGAAATTGAAGATGATACAAAAAAATGGAAAAAGATTCCATGCTCCTGGATAGGAAGAACAAATATTGTTAAAATGTCGATGCTACCCAAAGCAATCTATAGATTCAGTGCAAGCCCTATCAAAATAACACCAGCATTCTTCACAGAGCTAGAGCAAATAATCCTAAATTTTGTATGGAACCAGAAAAGACCCCGAATAGCCAAAGCAATCTTGAAAAAGAAAACCAAAGCAGGAGGCATCACAATCCCGGACTTCAAGCTATACCACAAAGCTGTAATCATCAAGACAGTATGGTACTGGCACAAGAACAGACACTCAGATCAATGGAACAGAATAGAGAACCCAGAAATGGACCCAAAAACGTATGGCAACTAATCTTTGACAAAGCAGGAAAGAATATCCAATGGAATAAAGACAGTCTCTTCAGCAAGTAGTGCCAGGAAAACTTGACAGCGACATGCAGAAGAATGAACCTGGACCACTTTCTTGTACCATACACAAAAATAAACTCAAAATGGATGAAATACCTAAATGTAAGACAGGAAGCCATCAAAATCCTCGAGGAGAAAGCAGGCAAAAACCTCTGTGATCTTGGCTGCAGCAACTTCTTACTCAACATGTCTCCAGAGGCAAAGGAAACAAAAGCAAAAATGAACTACTGGGACCTCATCAAAATCAAAAGCTTCTGCACAGTGAAGGAAACAATCAGCAAAACTAAAAGGCCACCGACAGAATGGGAGAAGATATTTGCAAACGACATATCAGATAAAGAGTTAGTATCCAAATCCAAAATCTACAAAGAACTTATCAAACTCAACACCCAAAAAACAAATAATCCAGTGAAGAAATGGGAAAAAGACATGAATAGACACTTCTCCAAAGAAGACATCCAGATGGCCAACCGACATGTGAAAAAATGCCCAGCATCACTCATCATCAGGGAAATAGAAATCAATACCACAATGAGATACCACCTTACACCTGTCAGAATGGCCAACATTAACAACTCAGGCAACAACAGATGTTGGCGAGGATGCGGAGAAAGAGGATCTCTTTTGCATTATTGGTGGGAATGCAAGCTGGTGCAGCCACTCTGGAAAACGGTATGGAGGGTCCTCAAAAAATTAAAAATAGAACTACCCTATGACCCAGCAGTTACACCACTAGGCATTTATCCAAGGGATACAGGTGTACTGTTTCCAAGGGACACATGTGCCCCCATGTTTAAAGCAGCACTATCAACAATGGCCAAAGTATGGAAAGAGCCCAAATGTCCATCGATGGATGAATGGATAAAGAAGATGTGGTGTATATATATATATATATATATATATATATATACATACAATGGAACATTCCTCGGCAATCAAAAAGAATGAAATCTTGCCACTTGCAACTATGTGGATGGAACTGGAGGGTATTACGCTAAGAGAAATTAGTCAGTCAGAGAAAGACACAAATCATATGACTTCACTCATATGAGGACTTTAAGAGACAAAACAGATGAACATAAGTGAAGGGAAACAAAAATAATATGAAAACAGGGAGGGGAACAAAACAGAAGAGACTCATAAATATGGAGAACAAACTGAGGGTTACTGGAGGGGTAACCAGTGGGAGGGGGGATGGGCTAAATGGGTAAGGGGCATTAAGGAATCTACTCCTGACATCATTGTTGCACTATATGCTAACTAATTTGGATGTAAAATTTTAAAAAAAATTAAAAGAAAAAAAAGAATCCACCAAATTGATTTCACCACCCACTTGTGGTCCGCGTCAATTACTCTACCACTCTGTTGAGTCCAGCTGGTCTGACTGCCCAACTCATTGTGAACATCTCAGCAATCTCCATTTGCCCATTGATTCATTCACTCAACAAACATTTAGTGACACCTGCTCTATGGTAGGCACTTCATCATCAGGCTTCAGTTGCAGATAACAGACACAATCGTACCTACTCTAAACAGGAAGGGATGTAATACAGATAACTGAGGGCTTACAAAATCATTGAAATTCAGGACTGGAGGAGTGAGATCCAGACTGAGCCTCCAGGAATGCAACCCAACAAACACTGCAGACCTGATCTGCCAGGGAAGCTACTAATTCAGCCACCATCAGGAAGGTTAAGAGTCAGGAGGCCATCGCTACAACTGTTGGCGCAAGGAACACACACCTTAGCTGTGACCTCAGGATCAGGAAGCTGCCATCAAGATCATTGCCTGTGTCTGCTACATCTGTCCTAGCCAAAAGAGAGGATGTCTCCCACACAAATACCTCTGCCCCATTTAACCCCATTCACGTTAGTTCTCAGGCAGCGCGTGTGATCAGTGATACCAAAATCACATCTGGGGTCCTGGGTTGATAGCCTAATGTTTCGCTTTCCAGCCTGGCTATATAGGAAGACACACCAGGACAAGGTGGAAGAGAAGCTACACAAGCCAGTCGACAGCAGCCCCACTCCGACAAAATGTCTGGAAGCGACCCTGGTTACCTGGATGGTGTGAAGGTAGGTTTCTACTTCCTGTCTGAAAACTTTTCAATTTTTACAGCTGCACGTCACTTTGACTGACAACCTATGCTTTTTATTTCTCTGCTTCTTTTTCATATATATTTAATGTGTTAGGTTTTTTAAAATCATAAATTCAGGGGCCCCCGGGTGGCTCAGTCGGTTAAGCGTCCGACTTCGGCTCAGGTCATGATCTCGCGGTTCGTGAGTTCAAGCCCCGCGTCGGGCTCTGTGCTGATGGCTCAGAGCCTGGAGCCTGTTTCGGATTCTGTGTCTCCCTCTCTCTCTGACCCTCCCCCCATTCATGCTCTGTCTCTCTCTGTCTCAAAAATAAATAAAGGTTAAAAAAATTTTTTTTTAATTATAAATTCAATGGCCAGGGTTTTTCCTCTCCTCTGGGAATTTGGGGGGGGGGGGCGGGAAGTGTCATGCCCCACAACCTTCCCCTTTACCAACTGCACTGTTTTTATGCACCCATCCTGGCCTACTCTCTGGCAGGTGAGTGGAAGCTCCTTTTTTACTTTCTTCTAGCAACAATCAAGAGAGAATGTTCCTTCCCTCTGCTCTCTGCCATCATCAACCTTGCTCACCATAACTTGAACTTGCCCATCCCCTCTAGCCTTCCATGGTAATCATAAAACAATCCCTAAAAACAGTTGCTTCACAGATAAAAGATGATATCTGCCACTTGCGGAAACCGAGGCAAGGGATGGTCCTGGGAAAGATGGGCAGGTAGATGAGCTCACCTCCCCTTTCTGTGTCCTCTGATGGACCAAACTCACTCTCCCCACTGGTACCCAGCTCTGTGCTCACCTGCCAGCACCTATTTAAGAGGATACAGTAAGAGCACTCAGAGCTTAATAAATGTTTGTCTCATAAATAAACTGTAAAACAAATCACTGGTAGTGTCATCTCTTTACCAAGACAGGGCTGTAGGGTATACAAATAGGTTTAGCCATGGTAAAATAAACCACAGAATAAATGGCTTAATGTCAGATAGAGGTTCATTTCTCTTGCATGTAATGTTCCCAGCATGCATAGTCCAGGGCTGATATGGCATCTCCACAGTCCCTGAGTCCTCCCTTTAAGGACTCTTCCATTCTGATGACCAGTTGTCGTCACATGGCCACACCTAGCTGCAAGGGAAGCTGGGAAATGCAGTGTCTGTTCTAGGCAGCCATGTGGTCTGATAACAATGAGGAATGGCTGCAGTCTAGCAGTCTATGTTGTATGTGTATTTGCCAGAGGTATGCCTACTAATTCCATAAGGTGCATTCCCGCTCAGGCCCAAGAGTCCTGCCTGTAATCTCCTTAATCATGCAAACTCCATTCCACACCCTCTCTGCTTCCTGGACTCACATTTGACTCCAGCATCCCCCGGAATATAAGTACACAGGGTGATAGGAGAATGCAGAGGTCCTACAGTGAGGATTCATTTCCCTTTGTCATTCTTTGTCAGCTCAGACTGACAGTGCTGGGCCAAACACAGTGGCCCACAGGTACACACTTTGGAAACAACAAATACTCGCCAGCCATGTGCCCAGAAGACATCACTGGAGCTCTGTAGCTAGTCTGGATGATTTCCAGCCTTAGGAAATAGGAATCGTTACACAGTGCCTCTTCCCCACCTGCCGATAATGTGACCTGGGGTACTTCCAGCCTCAGGGAATTTCCTATAAGGTTTCACCCAGGGCTCAAATCTGAGGAATCAGTTCACTCCCTTGGAAGTAGCTGAGGTTCTCACACTTGCTCTGGTGGCTTAGACCTTCTGGTGCTCTCTACAGAACACCAGGAAATGGCAAAAGATGTAATCCAAGTTCATGAACTCCGCTCTCTTTCTCTGCCTTCCTTCCCTCTTCTCACTCTGTTGTATGTATCTAGGTCACTGCTTCTCAGACAACAATACATAAACTATTTTAAGAAATCACATTTCCATGCTTTTCTATTATTATTTGTTTGCTCATTCATTTTGAAACGTGTTACTCATCAGCCGATAAGCTGTAGCAAGTGCCAAACACTTAGGAGAAAAATACCTACTCACTTAACTCTTTCCTCCACTTAGTTTCAGCTATGGGACTCCTGGCCCAACTCATGGAAAAGAGGTGTTTTAAGGTGGCAATGACTGTGAAACCTTGGGAGAGTGGGGTTTAGAGGAGAGGAAGGCAGTAGAGGGGAAGAGGGACCTCCCAGGCTGGGTTGTGGATTTACCAAATGACTCGGTAGGCCAGTGTCATGGAGGAGGAAAGCTCTCTCTCCATTCACTTCTTATTCCTCTCAAAGGAAACCATATCATGTTCCAGGACATTCTGATGGCCATGGTTTCTTGTAGGCAGGGATCACAGGCATTAAGGTCCCACACCTGAGTGTACTCTTGTGGATTTTTGTTCTCATTTTCATTCTGAAAGAAGAGAACCCACCCAGTGACTGGTCCCATGAAATAGTCATTTGTTGTATTTGTTTCCTATTGTTGTATACCAAATTACCCCAAAGCTTAGTGGCTTAACACATCATTTCTTAGTTCACAGTCTGTGTGTGTCAGGAATCCAATCACAGTGTAGCTGGGTCCTCTGGTTCTGGGTCTCTCACAAGGCTCCAGTCAAGGTGTTGGCTGGGGCTGTGGTCATCTTCAGGCTCGGCTGGGGTGGGTCTGCTTCCAAGCTTCCTCAAGTGGTGGTTGACAGGTTTTGGCTCCTTGCAGGATCTTGGACTGACAGACTCGGTTCTTCACAGACTTTGGCCTGAGTCCGGCCAGGGTTCCTCGCCATGTAGTCCTCTCCATAAAGACAATTCACAGCATGGCAGCTGGCTTCATGAGCACAAGCAAGTGAAAGGTAAGAGAGAATGGAAGCAAGATGGAAGTCATAGTCTTTTGTAACCTAATCTAAAGAGTAACAGTCTCTTGGGGCGCCTGTGTGGCTCAGTCAGTTAAGCGTCCGACTGCTGATTTCCGCTCAGGTCATGATCATATCGTTCCTGAGATCAAGGCCCACACTGGGCTCTGTGCTGCCAGTGTGGAGCCTGCTTCTCTCTCTCAAAAATAAAGTTTTAAAAATAATAGTCTCTTCCTTTGCCATCTTCTGTTGGTTAGAAGCAAGTCACTAAATCCAGATTACATTCAAAGGAGGCAGATTATAGAAGGGCATATTTAGGAGTGGGGATCATTGGGGTTATTTTATTTATTTATTTATTTTTCAATTTTTATTTTTTAAAGATGCCTTTGAGTATCTTTTTAAAAAACTTTTATTGGGGCGCCTGGGTGGCGCAGTCGGTTAAGCATCCGACTTCAGCCAGGTCACGATCTCGCGGTCTGTGAGTTCGAGCCCCGCGTCAGGCTCTGGGCTGATGGCTCAGAGCCTGGAGCCTGTTTCTGATTCTGTGTCTCCCTCTCTCTCTGCCCCTCCCCCGTTCATGCTCTGTCTCTCTCTGTCCCAAAAATAAATAAACGTTGGAAAAAAAATTTTTAAAAAAACTTTTATTAATCTTTATTTATTTTTGAGAGAGAGACAGAGTGTGAGCAGGGGAGGAGCAGAGAGAGAGGGAGACACAGAATCCAAAGCAGGCTCCAGGCTCTGAGCTGTCAGCACAGAGCCCGACGCAGGGCTGACGAACTGTGTGATGAACTGACGAACTGTGAGATCATGACCTGAGCCGAAGTCAGACGCTCAACCAACTGAGCCACCCAGGTGCCCCTGGGGTTATTTTAGAAGGCTGTCAACCACACTTGCCATCTATTATTATTGGCATAAAAGTTATATTTGCTGGGACACCTGGATGGCTCAGTTGGTTAAGTGTCCAACTCTTGATTTCAGCTCAGGTCATGATCTTGCTGTTTTGGGGATTGAGGCCCACGTTGGGCTCCATAGTGGGTGTGGAACCTGTTTGGGATTCTCTCTCTCTCTCTCTCTCTCTCTCTGTCCCTCCCCCACTCTTTCTCTCTCTCAAAATAAACATTTAAAAAATTTTTAATGTTTATTTTTTTGAAAGAAAGAGAGACAGAGCACAAGTGGGGGGGGGGGACGCAGAGAGAGAGAGAGACACAGAATCCAAAGCAGGCTCCAGGCTCTGAGCTGTCAGCACAGAGCCTGACGTGGGGTTCAAACTCACAAACTGTAAGATCATGACCTGAACTGAATGAAGTCGGATGCTTAACTGACTGAGCCACCCAGGTGCCCCAATAAATAAACAATCTTTAAAGCTTTATTTGCTGGTGATAAAAGGATTTCTATTTCACAAAAGAGAAATCAATCTCTCTCCTCTCTCTTTTTTGTTTCTTTACTCATAACAGTGACTCTGGAGTTCTTATTGCTTTGGGCTCAGGGAGCAGGCTGGTGGTAACGTGAGTTAAGAGAGAAGGAGAGGTTCTGCTTTAAGTCTTAGGACAAAGCCAGGGACTCCAGCTCCATTTGCTTGAGAACACTGTGCTGGGATCTTGCTGGAAGTCATCTCGTGGAGACAGCTGAAATTCCCTGATCTCTGCCTCCTTTAGGAAATCAGTTACAGGAGTAATTGGCAGTCTGGCTCGCTAACTATCATCTACCAGCAAGCCAGCCCCTACATAGTCCCATCCGAGGGAAACTGACTGGTTTCCCTTTTGGTAAAATTCTCCACCTTCCTTCCCTCTTTTCATTCTATTGTATGTATCTAGGCCACTGCATCTCAGACAACAATACATAAGCTATTTTAAGAGATCACATTTTTAAAAATGTTTTCCTATTATTATTTCTTTGCTTCTTGCTCATTCATTTTGAAATCTGTTGCTCATCCACAGAGAAGCTGCAGCAGGTGCCACACGTTTCTCACCCTAGAAAGCTCTTTCCTCTTTCCTCTCCCCGCCCTCTCCTCTCCGGAGATCCAAGGCAAGCCTCTCACTTCTATGAAGCCTTCTCAGAATCAACTGAAAAGATGGAAAGAGATGTTTCCTTGGAAATGTAATTGCCTGCAGGTGAAAGAAGTCTGCAGGTAAGGAAACAAGCTAAACATCTGGAAGGAAAGCTGAGGGAAGGGATAAGATGGCAGCTATGAATTATGAAATTTCCCTTCTCCTTGGAAGAGAACCTCTGTAGGGGGAGACAGATGCATCCCGCTGCTAAGCACACAGTAGGTGTTCCATTAGTCCTTTTTGATTAATGCCTTCTGCGGTGGTTCTTCAGTGTTCACAAATTCTTTACCACTCCTCCCTTCAAAAGGCAGAGCCTAATTCTCCCTTCCTTAAATGTGGGCTGGATCAGCGAATGACTTGTAATGAATAGAATATGGTGGACTGATAATGTATGACTTCAAGTTAGGCCAGAAAGGGTACTGCAGTTTTTGCCCTGCTTTCTCTTGGACGATCCACTCTAGGAGAAGCCAGCTGCTATGCCACTAGGACTCTCAAGCATCTCTGTGGAGACGGACAAACTGAGGTCTCCTGCCAACAGCCAGCATCAACTTGCCAGCCAAATAAATGAGCCATCTTGGAAGTGGATCCTCCAGCCCCAGTCAAGCCTTCAGATAATTGCAGCCCTGGCCAAAAGTTTGACTGCAACCATAGCTTGACTGGATCCAAACCACCCAGCTAAGATGCTTCAGAATCGCCATGAGAGATAACAAATGCTTGCTGATGTTTTAAATTGCTAAGAGGGAGGGATCTGGAGAGACACAGCAGGAGGAAAAGGTTTTTGTTTTCTGGATCAAGTGCGCTCAGCTGGCAAGCTCCTGCAGTGCAAACAGCTTCACCCCTGCCCAGTCCCTAGAGTGACCAGCAATGCCAGTGGCTAGGAGCTTCTCCTGACACTGACCCCCATGGGCAGTAATGTAAGCAGAGCGCCTTCACCTCCAGCAGCATTTGCAGATTCTCCAGCATCCAGCACCCGCTATACGTGTGGCTTCTCCAGCACGAGGCTCCTAGATCACGCATGAGCTCTCTAGCATCAGGCTTCTGCAGTCCATAGAGGCCAGCAGCACCCAGCGGGCAGCAGCTTGCCCTATACCCTGCCCAGGCAGTTTTCTAGCCTTTGGTTTGGCAGCCCCCTGTGAAGAACTTTCCTTGGCATCCTAGAGGGCAGATCTCTGGCAAGTTTCACTCTCATGACAGTACAGTGACTTTTCTGACATCTGGCGAGCCATAGGCTATGTACTCAACAAGGTCTGGAATTCAGCCGTAGTGGGGGATGGGGGGGTGCCTCTTCCTTGGGTGCTCTTTCCTCGACCTCAGCCATGGGGGGTAGGGGTTACTCCTAGATCTACTATTCATGTATCCTGTACCCTTTACTCACCAATTCTTTTGTTATTCTAATCACCTGGGGTAATAATTATATTAAAATGTCCCTGTTCAAGTTCCTGTGGGGTTTCTCTCTCTTGATCGGACCCAGATTGAGACATTGCGTTTTGTCATAGTTTGTTACACAGCAACCAATAACCAATACACCCCTCCCCATCTCATTGCCCATTGCCAACTCCCCTCTTATTACCATCACCCAATGGTTACCATGTACCTACGCAGAGCAGGCTCTTCCTTCAAGGTTTTTATCAGGAGTCATGTATGACCCACTGCAAAAAGAAGAACAAAGTTTTTAACAAAGCTTTAATTAGCCAAATGCCAGATATAAGGATCAGACGTGAAGGGCTGCAGGAAGCAGCAAAGGCTTGTTGGAGAAAGCTCTAGGCTGCAGTAGGGTGTCACCCAACTCTGATGACTCTATAGGACACAGCCCAGTAGAAAGGAAAGAGGAGAGCATTGTAGGTAGGGGGAACATTGTATCAACAGCCTAGAGGCAAGACCCCATGCGTTAGAAGTAGGGCAGCAGTGACTAGTTCACTCCAGTTTGGCTGGTGAAGAGATTTGACGTGGTAGGCTGGTGGCAAGCAAGGTGACCAGATCATGAAGGTCCTTGAATACAAAGCTAATTCGTTTGGCACCATCACGTAAAAAAGAGGTCCGGTGGCCATATCTTTGAGGGCAAAACTCAACTTACTTTTGTTGTCAGTACAATTATACCTGTCAGATCACGAGACTTCGCTTTGGAGCCGAGAAAAAGTTCACCATGACAGTTGGGAAGCTGTGAATGTTTTTGAGGATGATGCAGTGTGGGGTTCTGAAATTAGCCTGGAGTGTGTAGGGTCAAAGAGAATGGAGACCAGAATTAGAAAACTCAGGATTCCTGATGTAGGGAATAGGGTAGCAGCAGCGGAAAATGAAGAACTGGGTAGATGTGGGATGTTCTGAATGGTTGGCTGGATGTGGTGGACAGAGGTTGAAGGTGATGCCCAGTACTTAGCCGGTGACATAGGAACAGAGGGAGCTAGCTGAGGAGTGGGTAGGATGATGTTGGCTTTTGGCAGGTTCCACTGGGGTCACTGCAGTGTATCCAAAAAGCAGGAAGGAGCAGCCCTCAGGCCTGCACTCAGGAGAGAGACAAGGGCTAATGATTCAGATCTGGTAGTGATGTCCACTCAGAAGTGACAAGTCAGACTTTGGGAGATGGTGATGAGGATGGTCCCCAAGTAGGAACCGGCTCTCTGATCAGCCCATCCTCATCAACAACCCTCCTCCCACCCCCACTGACCCAAGAGATGAGGTCCTGGGTCGGGAATTCAGTGGGGACACATTTCCCCAAGTATTCAGTCCTAAACAGACCCCTAAAAGCCAAAAGCACTATCTTCCTCAACTGCCACAGATTCTGGATTAGAATCCAGAGTCCGCTCTCATGGGGCTCAGGCCAAGGAATATGAAAGCAAAAATCTTGAGTCTAGGAGGCTCTAACCCTATTTCTGCCCCAGATCAGTCATGAAACCTTGAGCAAATCACTTTTCCTCTTTGGGTTTGTTTTTTCTTTCAGCAAAATGACAGAGTTGGCCTTAGAATAGACTGTGGTCCTGCCCCTAAGACCACGGGTTCTTTAGCTGGGCCAACATGTTCTTCCTCCTAAATCAAGTAGTAGCAGATAGAACCACTCCAATTTTAGGGTTTTCTCCCATAACGTTTTCTCTTTTTTTAATGTTCATTTATTTTTGAGAGAAAGGGTGACAGAGCATGAGTGGGGGAGGGGCAAAGAGCGAGGGAGACACAGAATCCAAAGCAGGCTCCAGGCTCTAAGCTGTCAGCACAGAATCTGATGTGGGGATCAAACTCACGAACCATGAGATCATGACCTGAGCCAAAGCCAGACCCTCAACCGACTGAGCCACCCAGGTGCCCCCCGTAATGTTTTCTTAAACCATTAACAACCGCTACTGTTTGTTTTCCAGATAACACAGGTAACACAATGAATGAACACATGGGAAGTGCACTATCTGGGAATTCTGAAAATAGGTGATCATATTTGGTTTGACAGTCTTCTTGTTTCTGGAGACTACATGGTTATGATTTTATATTATTCACATAATCACTCTGGTTTCTAAAGCTAAGTTCTAGTGGCATTTCAGGGTGCTTCTTAGAGAGTTCTGGGACTCCCCGGTGCCTGCAACCCAAAGAGACTGGTCTGCAGACACACAGGACTCAATGCTCTCTAGGACCTTTCCAGTGTCAATCTTTCACTCTCTCAATCTTCGATCTTTGGTGAATATCCTTCGCGTGCAGAACATTGTGTCTTACATTCACTAACTCACATATCCCCCATGTAATCCTCTCAACAGCCTCAGAAGATAAGTTCTCTCATTATACAGGTTGTTATATATGTCATTTTATAGGTGAAGGGACTGAGGCTCACATGGGGTACATGGCTTGCCTAAAGTCACACAATCAGTACGTGACAGAGCTGTATTTGAACCTGAGAGTCTGATTCCAGAGCTCTCGCTCTTCTAATATGCCTGCAGTCTCTGTCATTAATGCTTTTTCCACCAAATATTTTCAGTTCTTGGACACATAGTAAGACTGATCTCCCCTACCCTCTATGGCTAGTGAAGTGCGAGCATCATTTCTGGTGTAACTTTTTTTTTTTTTATAACGTTAATTTATTTTTGAGAGAGACAGAGAGACAGAGTGTGACGAGGGGAGGGGCAGAGAGAGAGCGAGACACAGGATCCGAAGCAGGCTCCGGGCTCTGAGCTGTCAGCACAGAACCCGACGCAGGGCTCAAACTCACCAACCGGGAGATCGTGACCTGAGCTGAAGTCGGTCACTTACCTGACTGAGCCACCCAGGCGCCCCTCTGGTGTAACTTTCAAGAGCCAGTGATCACTGTCACCTTCCCTTTTCCTTCTCTAGGAGTTGTAGATACACAGTGAAGATCGACCCTCAGCCTTGGCCACAGAGAGAAGAGGATTTGGAAGAGACACCTGTCCCTCTACCGCCCCAGCTGTAGGCATGTAGTAGGAATAAGAAATAACCTTGTCGGGGCACCTGGGTGGCTCAGTTGGTTAAGCCTCCGACTCTTGGTTTCAGCTCAGGTCATGATCTCACGGTTCATGAGTTCAAGCCTCACGCCGGGCTCTGTGCTGCCAGTGTGGAGCCTGCTTAGGATTCTTCCTCTCTCTCTCTCCCTCTCATTCTGCGCCAATGAATAAATAAATTAAAAAAAAAAAACTTTGTCATTTTTAAGCCACTAAAATTTGGAGTCTGTTTGTTACTGTGGCACAGCCTGGCCCGTGCTGAGTAAGCCCATGCAATACTGTCTCCTGCTGATTATCTTTGGCCTCTGCCCCCAAGACGTGCCTTCTCCCTAAAACTCCCTTAAAGCACTGGCTCCACATTCAAATTTTAAAAGCAGCAGGGGCAGAAGGGAATCTGTCCCCTAAGCAGAGAAGTGGGGACGTGTTCTGGGAGATGCACCCATGCTTTGCCATGCTCCATGTGGCAATCAGGCCGGCTGAAATCCCCACCCAGCCCCTGGAAGGCCCTAAACAGAAACTGCTCCTCACGCTTTTCTCCCATAGTCATTTATTGGCTCTCCTTAATTTTATTCCCCGCTATTAAAGTAGGAACGGCTGGGCTGGCAGACGGAGGGCCGGACTCCCACATCCTGGGAGCACTGCAGGCTGACTATGACCTTGCAGGCCTGGATCTGAACCTCCTCCTCAGGGTGGATGACCAGAGCGAGGAGCCGGTCTGCCAGGCGCGACTCATCCCCAAAAAGAGCTTCGTGCAGCGACTGTTCGTTGTAATGCCACTTCACGGCACGGTAGTGGGGTGAATTCCGGCCCTCACTTAGCCGCTCGGCAAACACCAGGACCTCAAACAGCAGACTCCCTGGCTGTGTGGACTGAAACAGGTTCAGGAAGTTGGCATGCACCTGTGACGGGAGCGGAGCGACAATGGCAAAGAAATCCAAGACAAGTTCTAAAGTTCCTCCATCTTCCTATTGCCTCAGCTCCCCAGTACCTAAGCTTCGGATTCAACTGAGTAGGATTTTTGTAGTTTTCCTTTCATTATCATTCTCTAACACAATGGCAATGCGGTCATAAAACATGAGAGATATGATCATAACATTGATGCTGGGAAATCTGTTGAGTCAAATATTAAAGCTTATCATGTGGTTAATTTTTATAAATATTTTTATTTTTGGGGTGCCTGGGTGGCTCAGTCGGTTGAGCATCTGACTTCGGCTCAGGTCTTGATCTCGTGGTTGGTGAGTTTGAGCCCCGCATCAGACTTGCTGCTGTCAGCTCAAAGCCCACTTTGGATTCTCTGTCCTCCCCTCTCTCTCCCTGCCCATCCCCTGCTCATGTTCTTTCTGTCTCACATTTTTAAAAAATAATATATTTTTTTTTGTGAGAGAGAGAGGCAGAGAGGTAGAGGGAGAGAGAGAGACAGAGAAAATCTTTTTTTTTTTAATTTTTTGAACGTTTATTCATTTTTGAGAGACAGAGCATGAGCGGGGGAGGGGCAGAGAGAGAGGAAGACACAGAATCAGAAGCAGGCTCCAGGCTCTGAGCCATCAGCACAGAGCCCCACGTGGGGCTCAAACTCACAAACTGTGAGATCATGAGCGGAAGTCAGACGCTCAACCGACTGAGCCACCCAGGGCGCCCCAGAGAGAGAGAAAATCTTAAGCAGGCTCATGCCCAGCGCTAAGCCCAATATGGGGCTCGATCCCATGACCCTGGGATCATGACCTGAGCCAAAATCAAGAGTTGGACGCCTAACCAACTGAGCCACCCAGGTGCCCCAATTTTTAAAAATATGTTGTGTGTTTGACATGAATGTGCATTTACTAATTGTGAAGTGTTCTTTACAATTGTAGGTGTGTCTAGTGGCTCAAGCTTATTTAAGTTATTCACAGCAAATATACCCTTACTAGTTTTTGGTTTTTATCTATTAATTGCTGAAAAAATAATTAAAATCTCCCAAATCTTCCATTGTGGTGGAAATGTGTCAGTTTTTTCCTTAGAATGATTCAGCCGTGAGAAGAAAGAAAATCCTACCATTTGCGACAACATGGATGAACTTTGAGGACATTATGCTAAGTAAGATAAGCCAGACAGAGAAAAACAAATACTGCATGGTATCACTTATTGGTGGAAACTTAAAAAAAAAAAAAAAAAAAGTCACACTCGGAAACAGAGAATAGAAAAATGGTTGCCAGGGGCTGGCAGTGTAGAAGAAATAGGGAGACATTGGTACAAGGATATAAACTTTCGGCTATATGATAAATAAGGTCTGAGGATCTGATGTAAAACATGGTGATTAGAGTTAATAACACTGTATTATATAATCAAAATTTGCTGAGAGAACTTAAATGTTCTCACACACACAAAAGGTAAATATGTGAAGTGATAGATATGTTTGCTAATCAACTAGATAATGACAATCCTTTCACAATGTATTATCTATATTATATCAAATCACCACTATGTACACTTTAAATATCTTACAATTTTATCTGTCCATTATACCTCACTAAAACTGAAGAAAGAGGAAAAAATGTTTTCCTTGTAATTTTATCAAGTTTTTGCCATATAATTTTTTTTTTAATTTTCTTTAATGTTTATTATTTTGAGAGAGAGAGAGACACACACACACAATGCAAGTGGGGGAGGGGAAGAGAGAGAGGGAGACACAGAACCCAAAGCAGGCTCCAGGCTCTGAGCTGTCAGCACAGAGCTGGACGCGGGGCTGGAACTCACAAACAATGAGATCATGACCTAAGCCGAAGTAGCACGCTTAACCGACCGAGCCACCCAGGCGCACCTTGCCATATAAATTTTGACGTTATGTTATTAGGTTCATATAAGTTAAGAGTTACTTTATCCTTCTGACCTAATTATTATGTAGTGACCCTGTCTATTCCTAATAATGGTTTTTGTTATAAGTAACTCTTGTCTAATATGAAAATACCTACATTGTCTTTTGTTTTGTCCCCTGGATTCCTGGCTCTCAGAGTTCAGAAAGCCCTTTAAAGGAGAATCTTCCTCCTAACAAAATGAATTCTATTCTATTGGGAGAATGGAAGAGGGGATGTTTTTCAACATATCTAGTGCAAAGGCGTGAAGAGAAACAAGACGATCTTGTTAGGGCTAAGTCTGCCTGGGGAATCCATGATTCTTCCTTCCCCAATATCTGAGTTGGTATCCGTCAACCCTTCTTCAGTTCCTTTCTCACCTGGCAGTTGAGAATATCATAGAGAAGGTCGTTCTTCTGTGCCAGGTAGCTCAGCAATCGAATGGCTTGCACCTGAATAAAAGAAAGAGCAAAACATGAGAAGGCAGATTACTCTGGGCCCGAGCAGGGAATGCACAAATCTCTGTTCCTCCCTCTAGGTGCTGGTGCAGGGCTGGTCAGGAGTGGCAGGGCCTGGGCCACGGTCCTCAGGCACCTGTGCCAGGATATAGTCCGACTGCAGGATCTCCATCAAGGCAGGCATCACCCGTCTCAGCTGTGGATGCACATAGTCAGGCAGTGGGAGGTTGTTGAGGAGTCTGAGGCCTGCAATGTGCAGCTCCGAATCCCAGATGCTGGCGATCAGTTCCAGGACCTTGATGGAGTGTTCCTGGGGGATGGGGGTGAGGGGAGAAGGATCTGCTTTTATGTGGTGATCCCCAACACTGTCCCAGCCTCTGCCTTCACTCTTCCCTGCCCCACCCATGATGCCTGAGCCAAACCCAGTAGACAATTCCCTCTAACTTACACTCTTGTTATTTGACCTCTTAGGCCACTCCTACCTCCTTTCTCCCCTTGGCTTCTCGTCCACAGAAGTCTTTCCTGGTTCTTAGGCCTAACCTTTTCTTCTCTATCTCCATCTCTCCCTTAGTGATATCATCCAGACTCACAGTGTTAAATACAATTGATGCTGATGCCTTTCAGCTTTCTGTCTCCAACCCAGACCTCTCCCTGAACTCCAGATTCATATATTCAGGTCCCAATTCTACCTCAACCCAGAATGCTTTTTAGAGTATTTTATTATTTTTGAGAGAGAGAGCATGAGCAGGAGAGAAGGGCAGAGAGGGAGGGGGAGAGAGAGAGAGAGAGAGAGAGAGAGAGAGAGAGAGAGAATATCTTGACCCTAGGATCATGACCTGAGCCAAAATTAAGAGTTAGACATTTAACCAGCTGAGCCACCCAGGCATACCACAACCACCTCCATATATATATATATATATATATATATATATATATATATATAATTTATTGTCAAATTGGTTTCCATACAACACCCAGTGCTCATCCCAACAAGTGCCCTCCTCAATGCCCATCACCCACTTTCCTCTCTCCCCCACCTCCATCAACCCTCAGTTTGTTCTCAGTAGTCTCTTATGGTTTGCCTCCTTCCCTCTCTGTAACTTTCCCCCCCTTCCCCTCCCCCACGGTCTTCTGTTAAGTTTTTCAGGATCCACATGTGAGTGAAAACATATGGTATCTGTCTTTCCCTGTCTGATTTGTTTCACTTAGCATAATACCCTCCAGTTCCATCCACGTTGCTACAAAAGGCCAGATTTCATTCTTTCTCATTGCCAAGTAGTATTCCATTGTATATATAAACCACATCTTCTTTGTCCATTCGTCAGTCGGTGGACATTTAGGCTCTTTCCATAAGTTGGCTATTGTTGAAAGTGCTGCTATAAACATTGGGGTACAAGTGCCCCTGTGCATCAGCACTCCTGTATCCCTTGGGTAAATTCCTAGCAGTGCTATTGCTGGGTCATAGGGTAGATCTATTTTTAATTTTTTGAGGAACTTCCACACTGTTTTCCAGAGCAGCTGCACTAGTCTGCATTCCCACCAACAGTGCAAGAGGGTTCCCATTTCTCCACATCCTCTCCAGCATCTTGTCTCCTGATTTGTTCATTTTAGCCACTCTGACCGGCATGAACCACCCCCATTTTTAAAGATTTTATTTTTTAAGTGATCTCTACATCCAATGTGAGGCGCGAACTCACAATGCCGAGATCAAGAGTCACATGCTCTGCCAACCTAGCCAGCCAGGCGTCCCTTGCCAGAATGCTTAATAGACCTTTCAAAGTTAACACGTATGCAGTCCCCAAACCTGTTTCTTCCACCATCTTCCCTGTCTCTGCTGTTGGTTACATCCCCGTTCCAATTACTCGGGTCAAAAATCTTTAAAGTGGTCCTCTTTAACTACCGTGCTTTGTTTTTCTTCACACCACTTTTTCCAATCCTTCAGAAAAATCCTGTTGGCTCTACCTTCTAAATCTATCAACAGTTAAGCTGCTTCTCACCGTCTCCTCTCTACCACCCTGTTCCAAGCCACCATGATTTCTCACTTGGATTTCTGCAAGAGCCTCCTGTCTCCCTGCTTCCATCCTCGCCCCCTGCCTCTATTTTCAGAATAGCAGACGTGTTACACACGTCACTCTTCGGCTCAAGTCCCTAGTTCGTTCAGGGTAAGAGCTGAAGTCCTTATAGTGGCTTGCAAGGTCCCATATGTTCTGCCCCTCTCTTCCCCCCCCCCACCCCCCACTGTTTCTTTGACCTCATCACCTATTCTCCTTGGCTCCCATGGTTGCCATCACAATGGTCTCTTAGCCATTCCTTGAGCATGCCAGATACACACTTATCTTGTTTTTGTGCAGGCTGTTTCCTCTACTTAGAATGCTCTCCCTCCAGGTAGTCATAGCTCCCTCTCTTACCTCCTTGAAGACTTTATGCTAATGCCACCTTCTCCGTGAGGTCTTCCCTGACCACCCCCTTCTTTAAGACTGCCACCACTCCCGTCCCAGTCCTGCTTATCCCCCATCTTTATTCCATTCCCCACAGCACTGCACGTGCAACATATTTTTAAACTTTTAATTTCCAAATAACTATAAATTCTCAGCAAGTGGCAAAAAGAGCCCAGAGAGGTCCTGTGTGCTTGTCACCCCGTTTCCCTCAATGGTCACACCTTACATAACTATACACGATACCAAAACGAGGAAATGGGTCTTGGCACAAAGTGTGAGTCTGGCGCTGTGTCATTTTATCACGTGTGTAGATTCACGTAACCACCACTGCTCTCAACGGATTATGCCATCAGCGGCGTCCCATCACCACAAAGATCTTCCTCCTGGGACTCCATTACGGTCACATTTGCCCCTTCCCACCCAAAGCGGCCCAACTACTAATCTGTTTTCCATCTCTACAATTTTTTCACTTTGAGAATGTTACATACATTGAATCACACTTTGGGACCTTCTGAGATTGGTTTCTCACCCAGTGTGATGCCCTTGAGATCCAAGTTGTGGTGTGTGTCAAGACTTCACTCTCTTGTGTTTCCAACTAGCATTCCATGGCGTGGATTACCAGTTTGTCTAACCATCTATCCATTGAGAGACATTTTGCTTGTTTCTAGCTTTTAACTATTACAGGAAAAGTGGCAACGAATAAGATCGTGTACAGGTTTTTGTGCAGACAGAAGTTTTCATTTCTCTAGGATAAATGCCTAAGAGTGCAATTGCTGGGTTGTATGGTAAACATATAATTCATTTAAAAAAAAAAAAAAACCCTGCCAAACTATTTTCCAGAATGGCTGCTGTACCATTTCACATTCCCACCAGCAACGCACAAGAGATCCAGTCTCTCTCCGCCTTCGCCAGCATCTGGTACTGTCACAAATTTTGAGTTTAGAACACTTAATAGGTGTGTCGTGATAGGTCGCCGCAGCGTTAAGTACGTTTCCCTCAGGTCTACCGATTTTAAGCATCTTTTCATGTGCTTCTTTGCAATTCATAGATCTTCTTCAGTGCAATATCGCTACGTCTTTTGCCCATTTTCTACTTAGATTTTTTTTTAAATTTTTTTTAACGTTTATTTATTTTTGAGACAGAGACAGAGCATGAATGGGGGAGGGGCAGAGAGAGAGGGAGACACAGAATCGGAAGCAGGCTCCAGGCTCTGAGCCATCAGCCCAGAGCCCGACGCGGGGCTCGAACTCACGGACCACGAGATCGTGACCTGAGCTGAAGTCGGACGCTCAGCCGACTGAGCCACCCAGGCGCCCCTACTTAGATTTTTTTAAATAGTGAGTTTTGAGAGCTCTTTATATGATCTAGATAGGAGTCCTTTGTCACCTATGTGCTTTGCAAATGTTTCCTCCCTGCCTGCAGCTTGTCTTTTCATCCTCTTAACAGGGTTCTTCACAAAGCAAATGCTTTTAGTTTTGATGAAGTCCAATGTATCGACTTTTTCTCTTATAGATCATGCTTTTCGTGTTATTTCTATTTCTATGAACCCTTCATCAAGCTCTAAGTCCCAAAGGTTTTCTCCTTTGAAACTGTATAGGAAGCTCCCATACCTGCTTCCTTACCATCCTTCTTTATTTTTCTCCGTTGCACTTGTTACGTGAAATATACCATAGATTTCACTAATTTGTGTATTGCCTGCCTTGCCCTGCTAGAATATAAGCTTCCACTGGGACCGAGATCTTTCCTGTTGTGCTCACTGTTGTGTCTCCAGTGCTTAAACACAAAGTACTTCATATACATTTGTTGAATGCATAAAGGGATCTTGACTTCCAAGACGTAAGATGCTTGGACTGAGAGGTATCACCAAGGACTGAGAATCCCACAAGCTGTACTTTTGTGAGCCATGTAAGAGGGGGGCAAGAATCGTGGAGTGAGGGTCACAGCATTCCCACTGGTACCTGCCTCTCCCTGCCCCAACCCCGTGTTGTCCACTAAGAGCTGAAGGACAGATAAGAGCACATCTGGTGTGGTGTTTCAGGCAGAGGGAACAGCCGGTGCAAGGGCCAGGGAGCAGAAGAGCATGAAACATACAATGTGAATGGCTGGGGCTGGGGCAAGGAAGTGAAGGACTGTGATCTTTATGCTAAGAGCTTTAAGGAAGACCAAGCAGGGGGTTGATGGGACCAGATCCCTCTGGAAAGGGTGGTCTAACTTAGGGAACAGGGGCAAGCTCCATTTTGGACATGCTGAGGGCCACTAGGATGTCTAAGTGGAGCAGCTGGCCATGGGTCTGGAGGTCAAGGGAGTCCCCAGGCTACGGACAGAGATGCAGGAAAGTGCATCCAGATGAAAACTGATTGGCTGCTTTTACTCAGAGAATAGGGATCAGGTCCTCAGGATACGATGGGGAAAGTGTTGCCCAGACCAGCTGCGTCAGAATCTTCGGGGGGGGGGGGGGGGGGCTTGTGAAAAACATAGCTCCCCAGCTCAGCTAGACTCTCTAGGTGTGGGGTCCTGAAATCTTCAATGTTAAACAGCTCTGCAGGCAATTGATATGTTTGAGAATTACAGACTTAGGGAAACTGAGAGAGCTGAGGGATAAAGCAGAGGCAGCCAGCAAGTGGAGACCTAGAGACCTTCCCCCCAACCCCCCCCCCCAATTTTTTCTTCCTTCCTTTCTTTTTAAGTAGGCTTCATGCTCAATATGGGGCTTGAACTCATGACCTCAAGGTCAAGCATGGTCTACTGACTGAGCCAGCCAAGTGCCCCTCCTCAAAAAAGTTTGATGCAAAAAATTTAAAGTGCGAAAATACCAAGTTTTGGCGGGGAGAATATAATGCAACTGGAATATTCATGCAGAGCCAGTACAGGCTGTAAATTAATACAACCCTTTTTGAAAAGTTGGGCATACCCTTTCATCCAGCCATCCCACGCCTGCATACATACACATCCTAGAGAAAGTCTCCTATATCCTCAAGGGAGATGTATACAAGAATGCTCATGGCACAATGTAGAAACAATTTAAGTGCCTACCCATGGGCAAATGGATAAATACAATCGCAGGATGTTCATGAACTAGAGTACTATACAGCAGCAGAAAACAAGGAAACAGAGCTACCCACACCAATAAAGATGAATCTTCCAGTGCTGGGGGGAAGGCAAACCACAGAATACAAACTGCACACTTCCAGATATGTTGCAGCTTAAAAACATCCCAAACTACATTTTGCCTATTATTAACTACCTCGCGTTGCCAGAATGATACCCGAATATATGGTAAAACTATAAAGAAATCAAGGAACAGATGCACAAAATGGAGGAAATAATTGCCTCCGGTTGGGATTGTGGGGGAGGGGAGCAACTGGAGCATCTAAGCTGTTGGCCATGTTAGATTTCTTAGCCTGGGTTTTGGTTACGTGTGTTTTGTTTATAGTTCTTTCTACCGTACACATATAAAATATTTGTAAGTTTTTTATATTTATTTTTAATTAGGAGAGATCATTTGCTAGATAGAAATTTGGAGGTCAAGGAAGAAGGGTTCTCTTTTATGGGACGGTGTTTTTTTAGGATTGGAAGGATTAGAGCATGTTGAATTAATGGGAAGGAGTTGAGGGGGGCATATCAGACAAAGAGTCTAATTAAGGAAAGAAGTCCTCAAAGAAGGGGATGGGATCCAGTACTGAGACTAACATTGACCACAGACAGGAAGAAAGCCATTTTCCCATGGCATCAGCGGGAAAGCAGGAAAGGATGGGTGTGAAAACAGGTAAGCCTGGGGACGTGTGGTGGCTTGTATTTTCTCTATATGGTAGTAGTGAAGGCATCAGTGGCCCAGCCACCAGCATCAGACCAACACAGCAGAGGGTGGGTGATATGATAGCTCTGGTCTTTGTCCCTGGTTCCAGGCACAGAACTCCTAAAATCCTTGCATTTGACTGATAGAATGGTGTTTTGCTTTTCATAGTAAGTTCTTCTGCATTACCCCGGAGTTTATGTCAAGCAGGTGACTCTTGTGGATGGTAGATAGCTTCCAGATGGGGATGCTGGTGGCCAGAAAGGCCAAGCCATGATTAAGGGGGTTGAAGAAGAAAGGGGTTAGTGATTGAGTTCAATCACAAATGGCCAATGATTAATCAATCACACCTACACATTGAAACCTCCACACATACCCCTAAACAGGGCTCAGAGAACTTCCAGGTTGGTGGACACATCAAGGTGCCAGGAGGGTGGCTCACCTAGAGAAGGCATGGAAGCACTGCACCCTTCCCCCCGCCATACTTTGCTCTATGCATCTCCTCCATCTGGCTCCTCCTCAGTTTATAATTAACTGGTAAATGTAAGTAAAGTGTTTCCCTGAGTTCTGTGAGTCTTCCTAGTGAATTCTCAAACCAGAGGAGGAAGTCCAAATTTATAGCTAAGTGTACTGGCACTTGTGACTGGCATGTGACGTGGGAGGCAGTCTCGTGGGGCTGAATCCTTTATCTGTGGGGTCTGCACTAACTCCACGTAGACAGTGTCAGAATGCAGTTGCATCATAGGACACCCCATTGGTGTTGTCGTATGGGATGGTATCAGAAAGAACCTTGGGGCTTTCTGCTAGTTGGGACTCAGAGATACTCCTAGCACCCTCGTTCAGTTTCAGCCTGATATTCAAAGGCTTTTATGATCCTGCCGGGAATCTGACCACCTTTTTCTCACTTGATTACGAGGAAAATCGGACCCCAAAACTTCCGGAGCATGACCATTTATTTACCCCATGCCTATTAAAGAACCCACGGTCACGGGGCGCCTGGGTGGCGCAGTCGGTTAAGCGTCCGACTTCAGCCAGGTCACAATCTCGCGGTCCGGGAGTTCGAGCCCCGCGTCGGGCTCTGGGCTGATGGCTCAGAGCCTGGAGCCTGTTTCTGATTCTGTGTCTCCCTCTCTCTCTGCCCCTCCCCCATTCATGCTCTGTCTCTCTCTGTCCCCCAAAAAATAAATAAACGTTGAAAAAAAATTAAAAAAAAAAAAAAAAGAACCCACGGTCTGTGGACAGCCTGTGTGGTCCACCCCACCGCTTGCTTTTGCTCACCTGGACTTTAAGCCTGAATTTTCTGATGCCAGAGAAAGCTTTAAGTGTGTTCAGAGCTTGGATTTTGACACTGTTGTCCTTGTCATCCAGCATGGAGCCCACCAATGCGATGTCATCAGTAGTACAAGCAGAGGCCTAGAGTGTGCCAAGAGAGACAGAAGAGGCAGGAGAAGCAGGTGTCCTGGGCCCACAGCCCCCCATGTTACCAAGGCCCCTCAGCACGACCCCTCCCGCCAGCAGCCAGAGAGACAGGTCTCAGGACACAGTCTGTCCAGCCAAGGGGGCAGGGATCGGCCGTAGCCCCCGGGGGCCGGGCTGGTTGGGAGGGACTTCCTGCTTCCTTTCCCTCACCTCGGCCTCCAGCAAGTACACACAGCGCGTGATACTGTGCAGGATCATGCTCTTGGCGTACTCATCCTGTTTGTACTCCAGAGAGTTGAGGAGCCTCCGGAGCTCACCTGAGTCCCGCCCGTGCCGCTCTCGCTCGATTGCCAGGCCTAGACAGCCACCCCAGCCAGGTTCAGGCTGGGGACTCAGGAGTGGTCAGAGAATGGGGTTGGGAAGGGGGGGAGAGGGAGCTGGGGACAAGACTGTCTTGCTTTTTCTGAAGAGAGGCCTTCTTGCTACATGCAGGACCGCCACAGACAGCTGAGCTGTGCACCAGGGCACTTCGTCTAATGATGTATCGTTTGTATCCTAAATGTCATAGTTTTGTTTTGTATTTACTATAACAATTTCCTGGCATATGGCAGTCATATGTGGTATTTCGTTATAATCGGTATATGGCAACAATATTCCAACAGATGGCAATCAAAAAGTCTGGCAGAAGGGTGCCTTTTTCTACTCGGCACAAAGTTGTCCTATGGACCGGTGGAGGTTCTGGGCATGTAGGTGCCCCCACCGTTCCCTTAGGAAGAACTGCTGATGCCAAGCTTCCAAGCAGTGGCATCCTGGGGGCTAGAGTGAGTGTCAAATTCGGAGACCTGCCAGAGCAGTCCTGGAGAGCCATCTACTTCCTGGGGACTCTGTGCTAGCATCTCTAGGGCGGGTTTGAGGAAGATGGAGGAGAGAAAGAGGAAGGAGAGAGGAGCTTGGAGGAGTCACCTTTGGGCCCTCCCACACTGGAGGCCTCCGGAGCAGGTGCCTCCTGGGGCAGAGCCCTCTCCCCAGGGCCCGGACACTCACGGGCGATGCAGATTGGTGAGGTGGTGCAGAGGGGCGGTTGGCATTTTATGCCAGCCTTGATGGCCTTGTAGAGCAGGTAGATGAACCCAGCACCTGTGGCCAAGCCCACTACGCCCTTGCGGATGTGCAGTTGCCCCAGGCACTGGGGGACACTCATGCCCATGTCTTCAGCACTGCCTTGCTCCCAGGTGGGAGCTAGGCCCAAGGCACCTGGCAAGGGCCTTCTGGAACCAGAACTCTGGCAGGGCCGGGAACCAGGGTACCAGAATCAGAACCTGGGCAACAAAGGAAACTGGGGAAACAGGATGGAGGGTGGTGATCGGGAAACAAGATGGCCAGGGGCGCTTGGAAGGAGAGAAGTTTCAGCGTCTGAGGCTGTAGGAAATGAAGCTCGAGACTCTAGGGGAATAAAAATTCTGGGGGCAGGAAGGTCCTTCACGTCCCCTTTTCTTTAGGAGAGCCAGGACGGCTGGGCCCCGGTAGGCAGCTCTAGAGTCTGGCTTTCCTCCATTAGAGGGCAGCAGAGGCCCAATTTCTGGGCTTGTTCCTTGGGAAGTTTCTGGGAGGGGCGTCGGGTGTGCCCAACTGGCAACCCTGTTCCCTCACTCCCTGGCCTCTCATCTTTGATTTCTTCACCGTGGATTGACTGCTGGGCATCTGGGTGTTTCTGCAGGCAGGGCCCCCTTCCATCAAGGGGAGCACTTTGTAAAGTTTCGCAGTCTTGAGGCAAACTCACCTTCCAGCAACTGTAGTTCCCCCTGTAGTGGGTAGTAATTACCTGTCTGGCCAAAAGCTCTTGAGGGCAGCTCTCTCGGCATCTGCAACATCTGATAGAGTCCTGTACTTAGGAGGGGCTCAAATCATGACTTCTGTCAAACAGTGTCAAAATCATGACTTCTGTCAACAGTGTCAAAATCCAACCCAGAGTGAGCAAGAATCTGGTTACATAGGCACTCCAGGCCCAACCGGTGTGACCCTGGAGGAGGACGAGATTGCCCATGTCTGGGTCTCAGTTTGTGCATCTGCAACCTGAGAGGATCCAGATTTACCATTCTATAACTCCAGGATTAAAACTTGGGTAGGTGTGTGCCTTTAAATGATGGGGGTCTAAGGGGTGGCTGGGTGGCTCAGTCGGTTGAGCATCCGACTCTTGATTTCAGCTCAGGCCATGATCTTGCAGTCTGTGGGTTCGAGCCCTGCATCGGGCTCTGGGCTGACAGTGTGGAGCCCGCTTGGGATTCTCTCTCTCACTCCCCTCTTTCTCCCCCTGCCCCTCCCCTGCTCATGTGCACACACTCTCTCAAAGAAACTTAAAAATAAATAAACGATGGAGGCCTAAATCTGGGAGAACCACAACCCAGTGCCCTGCCCCACCCCTACACAGGGAGATGAGGCTTGAGGCCTCCTGTGGAGAAAATGCCACCATCCCAGAAAATGAGAGTTCGACTTCGGAGGACTTGGTCTCCACCAACAGGATAGGGCAGGTGAGACTAGACCCTTCCCTCTTTCTCCCCTTTCCCTGCTTGTCCCCTCTGGCCTTGCCTCCTAGTACAAAACAGGGAAGTGACAAACCCCAAGCCAGGCTCAGGCCCAGAGCCAGCACTGAGCACCATTGTACCAGAAGAGGGCTTCACCTGCCTGGGTTTAAGCTCCTGTTAGAAGGGTCTAGGTCCTGGGCTACACCTGGACTTGAAGGATGTGAGGAAATAGGAAAGTAGCATCCCCAAGGAGGCTGCAGCCAGCCGGGCCCGTCCACTCAGAGCCTTCACATCGCACACCCTGGGCTACAGGCAACACTCCTAGGTGGTCATTCTCTTCCTTTCCTCTCTTCTGTCCTCGGCCCTCCTCAAGGGTCATTCCTACCCAAGCACTCTACCCAAGTCACCCAAGGTGGGTGACTACATGGACTCTGTGATGAGGGGTGACAGAGGCCCCTGGAGGCCTCCCTGCTGCCATGGAACCACCTGTCATGCCCCATGGACTCCAGGCAGGAAATGGCTGCCTGATGGGACTGCTTTAGGTTCTAAGGCTACCCTGGTGGATTTGAGGGTAGATCCTTCAGAACAAGGTTGCTGCCCTCCTCTGGGGTAGAAACCAGGGCTACTGGCCTCTCTAGTCCGTGGGCTTGACTCTGCAACCCTCACTTCCTACGTAAATGCAGCGCTCACCTGTTCTTTAAAGAAAAAAAAAAAAAGCATCCTCTTTTGGCTTTAACCCAACTCCTTCCTGCTACACCCAAAGCACACTTCTCTTGGTTCTGCTCTCAGATGATACACAGGGACCAAGAGGCAGAGGCCATGCCCAGAGTGACATTCTCACTAGTCCACAGCACCGTGAAAAAAAAATTACAGAGGAACGTCCATTTGTTGGTGTAAAGTCAATGACTGTCTTTTCTTGGGAATGACTGCTTTTGATTCAGAGGAGGTCTTTCTTATTTTGAGAATTAAAATGTGCTTGCTTTTACGAAATGATAGTGATAATAGATGGTAGTTGTGTTTTGAGTGTTCTTAGGGTGCATAAGTTCAAGATGCAACTTTGTAGGAACTTGGCTTTTGTTTTCTTATTTTGCTTTCTGTCAAATCCAGACAGAGAAGTCTGAGATTCCAGATACGCACAACCAGCCCCAAGTTTCTTTCCTATCCTGACCAAGGCAAAACACGAGGGCGGACCCAGCACACACCTCTCTGCCATCTGCACTGGCTTTCTACTCTCAAAGCTGATGTTCCCATCATGGTAGGTGCAACTTAGTTTAGTGAAGGAGAGTGTGGGCTCGAGCCAGACCACCAGGGTTCAAAACCAGTTTGGCCACTGACTTAGCTTTGCGCTCTCTTTGTATCCCACTTTCCCCACCTGGAAAATGGTAATAATAATGTCTGCCTCTTGGGATGGTTTGTGAGGATTAAATCCTTGAAACAGTGCCCAGGGCCCATCAAATGTCAACTACAATTACTATTATAAGCAGGTTTCACCTGGACAAAAACGTTGGGCGTGGGAAGGCAGTGAGCACACAGATGGTGGGTCTCAGTGATACCTGAAAGACATTCACCTCTACCCGCCCCACCCCTCTTCTTCAGGCTAATCAATCTCAACTCCCCTGACCCATTTAATTGCCTTGAACAACTCTGGAGCCTCTCTGAAGCCCCCCAGAATACTTAAACCAGGAGGGCTCTTTCCCCCAGCCCATTCCCCACCTACGAAACCCCAACCTACGAAGCCCTGGTAATGAGTGTTTCAACCGAGTTAATTTAAAAAGCCTATTACGCTATTGGCGGCCTACTGTGCAAGACACAGTGCTAGGTCTTTATGGCGGGGGACAGTGGAGGGGATCAGCGCTTGTATGCACAGGAGAAACCAAGGGGAAATTAGCCTACTGTATATTGGAACGTTCACTGGAGTCCGATGGGCTTGGATTTGGGCAAATCCCATAATCTGAGCCTGTGTTTCCTCCTCCGGAATATGGGTTTACTGACACCTACCAACTACCAGGAAGTGCTGCTGTCAGAACTTGAATGACAGAATTTATGTTGCGACCCTTGGTGAGCAGGGGGCAATCCATCCGTGCGAGCTCCTCCAGGCAGAAAGCCAGAAAGTGGAGAGACGAAAGGCAGGGGGTGCGGCCCGTGCCCTGCCGTGGACCCCACGCTTTCCGAGACCGTCCCCTCCCCAGCTGGCTCTTACCCAGGCCCAGGAACCAGATTCGGGGGCCTCTCTGTAGCTCGTTACTCCAGCGGAAGCCGGGGGACAAGGAGAAACGCGGCGAAAGCACTGAGATTGGCGCCCCCAGAGGAGGAGGGCCGGGTGGGGGGGCGGAGGCCGAGCCTTTCCCCGCCCCGGGCCTCCCCGCTTAGCTCCCCCCCTCCCCGGACTACCTCCTCCCCAGGCGCGCATCCGGCGACGGGCACAGGATGTTCTTTCGCTCCCGTCCCCCCCCCCGCCCCCCCGCCGCCCCCGCTCTCACTTTCCCTTCGCTCCCTTCCCCCACTCCCGCCGCGCCCGGCGCCGGCACCTTGTTTAACCCCTGCTCTCCCGCGCTCCGCGGCGCTCGGGCGCCCCGGGGGCTCCCACCCTTCCCGCCTACCCCCCAGGACGCGGAGCGCGCTCGAGGGCTGACCGGGAAGGGGCGGGCCGGCCCGCGTTCTCGGGATCCATTGGCCCGCCAGGGGTGAAGGAGTGGGAAGGGATCCCAGAGGCCGAAGCCGGCATTCTCCAGACCCCCGCCAGTTCACCGGCGCCGGGCGGGCTGGGGGTGGGGCGCCCGCACTGGAGCGAGCTACGCGCCCGCGGGGGGCGGCCCTGTGGGCGTGGCTAGCACCGGGACGGGAGGCGGGCGGTAGGGTCGAGGACCCCTAATCTCATCATCTGCCGGGGTCTGAGTAGGCAGGGGCCAGGGGCTCCAGGAGAGGATGGAGAGGGCTCACGCCCCGCATGCACACGTCACTGTTTCCAAGGCAACCGGGGTGGGGGAAGCGGGCTGGAGAAGGAGAGACCTTAGAGAAAGGAGGCTACTGGAGGCTTTGGGACCCAGGTGGGGGTGGGGAGTCTGCGGGGGCGGGCTTTTCAATCTGCTTCCTCACTCGCTGATGCTGCAAGAAACCGAAGGGAGGACCGGTTCTGTTCATTCAACAAACGTTCATTGAGCTTGAGCTCTGCTGGGCGCCATGCTTAGGCACTGGGCTATGGTGGCTCAGGGTCTGAACCCTGCCCTCACCCGTTATTGTTAGTTAGGGTAGGATGGCCTTGCGCCCCGGGTCACGTCTGTGGAACCAGTGTAATGATTAAAAAGTGTTCCAGTATGGGGGGGAAGGCTAGTTAAGGAACTTTGTCCCCCAATTCAGGGAAGGCTCCCAGCGTGCAGGGAATGAAGACCAACTATTGTCTGATCACTATGCAACAGGCACTTTTTTGGGCCCTTTGTATTCTCTGTAGTCTTTGCCCCTCGTTCTGCAAGGTAAGTATCACTAGTGACTTTTACAGATGAAGACACTGGTTCAGAGGTTGAGAGAGTTGTCCAAGGCCAAACAGCTAAGTGTTGGAATCCAGATCCAGGCTTATGTGGCCTCCAAAGTCAAAGTGTCCTATCTCATGCTCCCTTCTCTAACCAAATAGATTATATTAAATAAATAAATGAAAGATACTATCCCTGCCATGAAAGAGATTATAATCAATGGGGTTGAAAGTATTACGGGACATAAGTAAGCGATAAAATAGAGAAGAGATTGAAGGCAGCTCACAGGGCTCAGAGGGAAGTTGACAAAACGATCGAAATGGCTTGTAGAGTATCAGAGCCTTCCTGCAGGAGGTAGATGTTGAAATATTGGGGGTCAGGATCACCAGGAGGGAGACAGAAAGTGTGTGTGTGCGCGTGTGTGTGTACGATCTGCTGCCAAGAAAGAGAACGATCCGCGGGCATCAGACCAGGGACCCAGAGTTAGGCAGGCTGCAATCTCCAACGGTGAAAAGATCCGTCTATAAACCCAAAGTCACCGGTTGCGCCCACTCACCTTTCTGCCTTCCACCCTCCTCAGTGATTTTCTGTGTCTTACCAAAGCAGAGGATCCCAGCAGGCAGCTGCACTCATTCATCTCACTGTGCACTCAAGGTCTTTGCAGTTGGCACCTCGCACAAACTCCCTGATGCTAACTCGGATGTCAGCCTCTCCCTTCCCCACCCCTCTCTGAAGATTTGGCAAATAAAAAACAGGGACTTTTCAAAACAAAAGGGCCTGAGCGAGCATGAGGAACCAACAGACTCCAGGGTAATGGGGTCACCAAGTCAGCACAACCAAGTGGATAGGCCATTTGCTGCCCTTCTGCTATGTAACAGGCCCAGGGTTGGACTCTGTGGTCTGGGCGCACCATGAATTAATCTGGGTCCCTTCTTATGGAACACACAGGTTAACAGCTGGTATGCCCAGCGTTTGAGGAATCTGAAGCTGAGAACATACACACTAAACAACGTTTTAGAAAGATTATTCCAGCAGGAGAAAGGAAAATCCTAGGTCAGAAAGGACAGTGTGACAGAGGCTGTGGGAATTTGGGCCAAAGGTGGAATCTATGGGGATAGAGAGGAAGCGGTGAATGTGAAAAATAAGGAACGATACATCTTGCAATAAAAGCAACAAAGGGAAGAATTTGGTAGTGGATCAGATACAGGATGGGGAAGGAGAGAAACTAGTTAAAAATTAACCCACCTTGGTGGTGAGTCTGGGGGATGGGAGAGCCCCCAGTGGGTAACGGGGAAGAGCTGGTGTGAGGGACAGGAGGATGAGTTCAGTCACTTCCAGGCCATGCGAGGGCAAGTGTCCTGTAGGTGACTGGACTTGGAGAAGGGCAGTGGGCTGTCTTTTGAGAGTGTCCCTGTCACTACAGGTGTGCAAACAGCTCCAGAACCATCACTGGCCTGGGATATCCTGGACTGATTTCATATACCAGGTAGAAGATTGGAGTTGACAACATTGAGGTACCTCCTGGCTGGGAGATTCTGTGAGCTTTGGCTGGGCGAGCACACATGTGGGAAATATGACTCTATGTGTGGGAAGGGGGTCCATGGCCCAGGCCTGCATTGGCATCCATTTCCTCAGAGGATGCCAGAGATGCCATCAGATGGCCCAGGGGCATGAGGCCCAGGTGAGGCACTTCAGCTGCCTGGGGTCCCTCCCCCAGCCCCACCCTCAAAGGCCCTGGAGCCCAGGCCTGTGCTGACTGCCAGGGCCTTTCCTGGAACTCAGCAGAGGACGGAGCCCCTCCCTGCCAGCCCTGGCACACGCCAGGCACAGCGTGTCCCCTGGGGCACCTTGCAGACACCCCAGGAGGCTGGGGTGTGGGACAGGTCTCCACCTCCAGGAAGAGTCCTGCTCTGGGCTGCCATCTGAGCTCCCTGCCCCGGGCTGTCATCCTCACCAAGGCCCTACCAGACCACAGGGGACAGCAGGCACAGCAGAGGAAGGAGAAGCTTTGTGGCTGGGTGGCAGGATTCATGGGTCTTTGTTGTGGCTTTGGGTGGGAGGGTGGGGAAGGCAGAAAAGCAGGGTCTCAGGCTTCAAAGCACCTCCCCACCTGCTTCTCCCTCCCTCTGAGGAAATCTTCAGGGGCCTCGTGGTTTTGAGGGGAGGGGACAGGAAGAGACTCTAAACTCTGGGTCAGCCAAGGACAGAGGTGGAGGAGATCTTCTTGCCCTATATCCCATTTTCTCTCAGCATCGTCTTCCTGTGCTCCCCGCCACCCTAGAACAAATTTCTACCTCCATCTGCCGCTATGAGTTACACCCCCCACACCAAGATCTCCAGGGGCCTCCCAGAGTGGTGGGCTTTGGGGAAAACGGGCCTTGTACACAGAAGCTGCAGGCCGGGCCACACCTGCCCAGGGGGGCAGGAGGAGAGCTGCCCTCCCAGATGGGCCGAGGCTGCTCAGCTCGGCCTGGGGGGGCCGATCGACGCTGGAACGCAGGGGCGAGAAGGCAGAGGGATGCTCACAGGGGCCACGTAGAGGTCCCGCGCGGCAGGCAGGGGCAGGCAGGGGCGGGAGCCGGGGAGCCGGCGGTACGCCCGCACTCCCCCCCCCCCTCCTCCTCCCCCGGGCTCGAGGGAGCCTCCGAGAGTCGGGTCGTCGCTGACCGCAGGCTGCAAGAGCGGTTGATCTGGTGAGCGAGCACACCCACTTACCCAGCTGCTGAGTCAGGCTGTTCTCGCTCCCCGCTCGCCCGCCCGCTCGGGACATTGTGTTCCAGCCCCGGCGCGCTGGCACCGGGCCCAGGCGCTCACACCAGCCTCCTCGCCCTGTTTGTGCTCGCGGCTTGCGCTCGGCGCGCAGCCTCCCCGCCGCCGCAGCCCTGCGAGTGCGCGCTGGGGCCCGGCCAGGGGCGGCCGGGGGGCTGGTGCGGAGCCCCGGCGACGCGCCCCCGGCCCGCGAGGCCCCGCAGCCCAGCCCGGGCGCCAGCCTTACGTACAGCACCCAGACCTCTCCAGCCCCCACCTGAGCCCTGCTGTGGAAGCCCGGGCGCGCGTGGGGCCCGAGCGGCACACTTGGGGGGGGGGGGCAGGTGTCGGTAGCTCCTCGAGGGAGAAGGAGCCGCCCAGGCTGCCGCCCAAGCCCCGCTAGCGCTGGGTCCAGTCTGGAGGAGGATAGCTTGGGAGCGCGCCAGCCCCACACTTGGAAGACCTGGGATGCAGTCACGTGACAACGGAAGCCCGCTGGAGGGGGGCCGATTCAAGCGATCCCCCCACCCCCACCCCACCCCCGCCACGAGGAGCCTCCTCCTCCTCGTGCCTCGGACCCTCTTCCCCGTCCGCTCTTCGCACCAGCCTGGAGACTCCAGGGATTCCCAAGGGCTGGCAAACCAAACCCAGCCCTTTGGGAGAGCTTGGGAAACCCCTGGCAGGACGCCGGCAGTACGAAGAGCCCGGGAGCAGACGTCAGGGTGGAGAAGACGACCCCGAACTGGAACGTGACCCCTCCCTTTGTTCCAGCCCCAAACCCGGATTTATTCAGAGCCACGTTTTCTCTTTACCCATCCATCTACAGAAAGACGTCATTGAGTGCAGTTCCTGAAGGTTCCACCGTCTCCAAACCAAGGAGGGGACAAAGGACTGACATACTGAGCATACCATATGGAAGGCTCTGTTGGGTCGTGCTAACGATGTCAGTAGAAAGTTGAAGACACAATTCCTAAAGTCCTTTCGTCTCCCACCTTCCAACCTCCGCAGTGTGCTGTGCCATTTCTGCTGCCAGGGGTGCCCATGCTCCGAGGCTACCCATCTCTTCAGCTCCAGCTCAGAAAGGCCGCTTGAAACAGCGCCAGCCAAATCTGATTCCTCTCCCCTCCCAATGCCCGGCACATTCAGTCTGTACCTTTCTCACGGCACAGCGTGTGGCCTGTCTCGTATTCTAGTGATCTGTTTACTAATCCTGTTCTTCTAACCAGATTAAAAAGTCCTTGAGGCGGAAACAAAGTCTGCCTCTTTGAGCCGCCCCCCCCCCCCCCAACACTTGAGCTCATCCCCCACAGGCCAAGTTTGGCACTGGAGTTGATGTTCAGTAAATGTTGGGTGTATTGAAATGATTTCCTGCCCTTGGGCAGTTTGCAGACCAGCTGAAGAGACAAACACACAGCTCGTGAGGTTAAATAATAACCCAAGCCAGCAGGTGGTGAGTACCAAATGTTAAGAGCTATAGGGACTCAGGAAGGAGGTGGTGATATGGGAGAAAGATCCCAGGAGGTTCTAGGCCTTGGGCTGTGTGTGTGGAGGAGGAGAGAGGAGGCGTGGAGGTGACTCATTCTGGTTGACATCACCACAAACCAGCCTTCATGCTAGCCACTTTACATGCATTATCTCTAATATTTAGGTGGAGGGAGGGGGGTAGGTTTAGAAGGAGTGGAGGGGATGGTGCCCAAGCCAGACCTGCCCAGAGCTTAACCAGAGCATAGAGGCAGCCTTGGATCTGGGCTCCCCACCCTCAGTTCACGGGCACTGCCTGTTCCCTGGCCTGCCACGCCTGCACGCTACACCCAAGAGAGCTGCCCAGCTCTGGATGCACTCTGGTCCCACCCTGGTGAACAACTGGCTGTGTGATCTTGGGCAAGGCACTTCCTTCCCTACACCTCACCGCCATTTGTACCTCTGTTGCAGCGCTTATGGGCCGGGGAGTCTGTGAGTTAGTGTCCTGGCGGCCACGCTTACCACCTCCCCTCGTGTTATCTGGGCTGCTGTGGCTGCCTAAACCCCCAGCCCTCTCTCCCTCCCCCACTCACTGCTCCCTCCCCGTCTGGAGCTGCTGAGAGGAACACTGGGTACAGAGTGTGAGCAGGGATAGTAGGTTTCCTGTGGTTGCAAAAGGAACATCGGGACTTTCCCTGCGGTGCCCAAACTGTGGGAGAAGTGGGGGAGGAGGAGGCAGGGCCAACCTCGAAGGAACCTCTGCTCCCTTCCCTCCCCTCCACGCTGCTCCCAGCTCTCCAAAAGGCTGGTACAGTTTGTTACGCTGGGGCCGGAATGTACCGTGTGTTTCATATGGCCTCTGTCCAGTCCTACACTGGCCGCTTTATATTTATACTTTCTTCTTCAGCTGTGGCATCCTGCTGTCAGTCAGTCACCCCTGCTCTCATCTGTCCACCTCCCACCTGGGGTCTGGACCCCACCAAGAATCAGTCCTTGGGTTCCAAACTCTTGTGGTGGGGGCGGGGGTGCAGAGAGGACCCTGGAGGAGAAAAGCTGGACTCCAAAAGGGTAAAACCCCCAGTCCCCTTTCTCTCTCCCATCACCCAGCCCTGCAACTGCCTCCAAGGTCATGGACTCCGATTTAGGTCTGAAGGTTCTCCGGGCCTTTGAGGTCCATCCTCTGTTCCTCGCCACTCTTGTTTTCCCGAGCACTTCAGCAATATTCTTAAGCCCAGCTGGACAAGTGAGCTGAAGGCTCTATTTAAGTTGCCTCCCCCAAAGCTTGGCAGACCTGTTAATCTGTGATCCTCCCCCATCAGTCGCAGAGAACACGGCAGAGGTGGGGCTGGGGTGGGGGGTGGGGGGTGGGGGGTGGAATCGGACCTCCCCACCCTCCAGGAATCACACATTCCTAATAGAAGCTGTGAAATGGAATTTGACACTTGGTGACTTAGTGATTTTCTGAGTCATGACCAGTTTAACCTCCTCAAAGTGGCTTCAACATTCAGAGACTGACCTGGCCTTCTTCCCCCAGGAATTTGTGATATGATTATTCACAATAATAGGAAACTGAGGTTCAGAGAAATGACAGAGCTGGGATTCAGATTTGTCTGACATCAATGCCAGCATTTCGTCTCCTTCTCCTCCTCCTCCTCCTCCTCCTCCTCCTCCTCCTCCTCCCCTCCTCCTCCTTTTTCTTTCTTCTTCCCTTTCCTCTTCCTCTTCCTCTCCTTTTCCTCCTCTTCCTCCTCCTGCTCCTCCTCCTAGAGAGAGAGAGCGCGCACCAGTGAACGGGGGAGAGGAGCAGAAGGAGAGAGAATCTCAAGCAGGCTCCACACTCAGTGCAGAGCCCAGCAGAGAGCTCCATCCCACGCCCCCAGGACCGTGACCTGAGCAGAAATCAAAAGTCAGACGCTCAACCGACTGAGCCAGCCAGGTGCCCCCAATGCCAGCATTTCTAAATGGTCTGCTAGACTGCTTAGACCATGCACCTAAATTGTAAGTCCTCCATTGCTCAAGCCTCAGAGTTTCAGTCCCTTCTTTCTCAAGTGATTCCAGAGACCCTGCCTCCTGGGAGTCCGTGCGTGCCTTGAGGTATAACTGTTTTCGGCCCATTTGACAGGCTGGAAGCGTAGGGGCCCTGGAGGAGGCTGAATGGCAGAGTTGGATGGTCAGGCTTGCTGGCTGAGGGCATCCTCCGTTGTCCCTCAGCCAACTGGCACGCCTGCTGCCACTCACCACCCCCTCACCTGGGAATAAACTTTGCCTTGTTGTATTGATCTGGCATGGGATCCAAAAACCAGAGCCTGAGTCTCTGAACTCAGGTCTGTCTGTGGCACTCAGTGACATGGCGGCATGGTCTCTGTTAGGACCCATTTATGGCAGCACTTTGGGAGAAATCACCACCGTCATGTCAATCCCTGGGGTTTGTGTCAGGCCACGTATGTTTCACCTACATGTCCCAACTCCGCGTGATCTTAACGTTCCTCTAACGTCAAGAGAAGAGCAGTCACTTTCCCGGTGGGAAACGTGAGGCAAGAGTGGCTAGGTTGTTCACCCAGAGGCAAGAAACTTGGTTTGCGACGGTGCGATCTCGGGTGCTTCGTTTCATAACCCGGGGCCTCTTCCGAGCTGAGAGAGGAAGAGTTTCCCAAGACGTCCCAAAATCTCGTGACATGTGGCCTTTCACCCAGCTCTACCACCGTAGGAAGGGACCACATTGTCCACGCCACCCTTATCTACCCCCAGAGGCTGAAGCAAGGGCACCAGACATCCTGTAGTGAGTCGGCCTGTCCCGGTCTCTGGCTTCCTGTCTTCTGCGGCTCTCATGGGCACATTTTGTCCCCTCTGAGCCCAGTTCTTCCTCTTTCATCCTTCTCTCTGTCTTTGCTCACTGAGAGCCCTGTTTATATGCCTCCATCCATCTGTGTTTGCTTTTCTTTTTGCTGTTTGTATGTTCATTCTCCTGGGAAGGTTCCTAGGGTCCCAACTGACATCGACTTGTTTCCAAGGAAGCATCTTCCGTTCCTACCCCCACTTGCGCTCTTCCCCTTGCCTCCAGCTCTGCCAGTGTCAGATTGCTGGGGTTCACGTGCTCAGTGGGTACTTAATGAACACCTACTGTGTGCTCCAGCAATTGTGTTAATTCCTGGGGGCCCAAAGTCTAAAAACTGTGCTGGAGCATCTGTTAATCTCTTACTGTTTGCACCAGGCACTGTGGTTTATCCTGGTGGCACGAAAGCTGGTCATTGCCCTTGAGGGATCTCTGGCCTACTCGGGAAGGTGCACAAAAATAGATCATTATAGTGCCCTGGGAAGTTGGGGACTGGGGGTGGCCCGAGGGGTCAGGGAGGGCCCCTCTGGGGAAGCCAGTCTGCGAGTCTGAAAGGAGCTAGCCAGGCAAAGTAAGGGCACAGGGCATTCCAGGTGGAAGGAATAATGTCTATAAAGGCACACTGGCATGAAGCAGCCTGTGTTCTCCGGTGGGCACTTTGAGTTGTTTGGTCTGGCCTGGACATGGAGTACAGGTTAGGGAACCCAGGGAGATGAGGCCAGAGACAGGCAGGCCCAGATGGTGCAGAACCTCATGTTCCAGCAAAAGGGTTGACCTTTATCCTGGAGCAGCCGGAAGCCCAAGCAGCCTCATGGCTCCCCGCAGCCTGGGAGCTTCGGGGCTGGGCCTGGGCCAGGCCCAAAGCCCTCTCTTGAGCCCTCATTAACCCACATTTACTGCCCTTTGGCTTAGTGAGGCCTGTGGGAGAGTCAGACACTGGAAAATAATGCTGTTTTTAAAGCACGATCATTATTCATTCATAAATGTTTAGCAAGCTCTGATGTTTGCCAGGTGCTGCTTTGAACGTTGGGAATGGGTCCTTGAACCCTACAGAGATCCTCGCTCTCAGGAAACTTACCTCCTTGGCAGTTGGAGAGGTAGGATAGGCCATAAACAAATAAACACATAAAACAAATAAATGAGAAGGATAATTTCAGATCCCCAAAACAGAGCGATGCAATTGAGGGGAATGGGGTAGTCTGGGTAGTCAGGCAAGGCTGCTCTAAGGAAAGTTAAGTTTGAGCTGAGATTGAGATGATGAGAACAAATCAGTGCGTGTGAACATCTACGGGCTGAGGGTTCAGGTATAGGAAACAGCACTTGTGGGGTGCTTGTGTGGCTCCAGCAGTTAAGCGTCCAATTCTTGATTTTGGCTCAGGTCATGGTCTTGTGGTTTGCGGGATCAAGCCCTGTGTGGGGCTCCAGGCTGACAGCACGGAGCCTGCTTGGGATTCTCTCTCTCTGCCCTTCTGTCTCTTTCTCTTTCTCTCAAAAATAAATAAACTTAAAACAAAAAAACAAAAAACGGAAAGAGCACAGGCAAAGGCCCTGAGGCAGTAAGGAGCATGGTGTTTTCCAGGTTTAGAAAAAAATGTCGGGTTCAAATTCATTACTGTGTAGCAATTCTATGCAAGGATTATTGTACCCATTTGGTAGAGATGGAAACTGAGGCTCAGAATAGTTACATTTCTTGGCCCAAATCGTAACAGTAGTACAAATTTTGGTTCTAAAGCCACTGTTTTGTTTTGTTTTGTTTTGTTTTGTTTTGTTTTGTTTTGTTTAAACCAAAGTATCAAGTACAGCAACCGTGTGTCCTAAATCATTTGGGAAGATCCAATTTCCAAAATTTTGTCTCGTTGTTCTCTAGATATCCATCATGGACATTCTCTGTCCCAAATCGTGACTTTGAGCCCCGTCTCTGCCACGTACTACCAGCGGGATCCTAGGACAAGCACTTCATCACCATAAGCCTCAGTTTCATCATCTGTAAACAGGCAGAGTAATAATTCTGATAATTGAGGCTTGCTGAGAGGATTAAGTGAGATAATCCATGTCAGAGTCAGTACAGTGCCTGGAACATGGCACACGTCCAATTCATTCAATTCATGATAGTTTCGTACTGTTACCTTGGGAAACTGAGGTCACCTACAGAATGGTCCTGCTGCCACGTGAGAGGCCTCTGAAGCATGAGCCAGGCAGGGGAGCAGTGGGAGGAGAGAGAGCAGGAGAGGGCGGCCAGGGGGGCCTCTTCCCTGTACTCAGCCGCTTACTCCTTGAGCTGGGATCCCACACTGACACATCTTGTACTTCCCGTTTCCAGGGAAATTCCTCGCCACTGGACCGCACCCGCCCTTGAGGACCTCCCCATCTCTTTGGGCAGAGCAGAAGCCAGACAGAGCAGGGGACTGTGAAGTGACAATCCTCAGCCCTGTGTGTGCCAGGAGCCCCCGAGGGGCAGGCACCACACTGCAGGCGGGCAGGGGCCGCAGAGGAGAGTGGTGTGGGCTGCTGGGACAGAGCTCCTCTCAGAGGAGGTGGGGACCCCGTGGAGTACGTGACTCGTGCCCTTCCAGGCTGCACGCTCCAGTTAGCAGGACAGAGACCCCTCCCCACCCATCTCCAACCTTCCCAGGCTTCCTGCTCTGCTGGGAGGCCCTGTCACCACACACACACATACACTCTCTCTCTCTCTCTCTCTCTCTCTCTCTCTCTCTCTCTTGCACTCACACCCCCCTCCCAGGCACCCCTGAGAGGACCAGCTGCAGCTGGGAGGTGGGGGTGGGGAGAGTACTGCCAGGGTTCTCAGATCCCTAGCCTCCCTCTCCCACCCCTCCCTCGCCCCCAACTGCTGAGCTGCTTCTAGGTTTAAAGCAAAACATGAATCTGTCCTTCCTGCTCTTCAGTGGCAGCAGCCCTGCCTGGAATTATTTTTAGCATGGATGCAGGGAAGGCACAGTTCTCCTTGACTTTCACTGGGGACATCCCCCACCCCCCAGCCAAGACTTGGCGGGGGGGGGAGGTCAGTACGGAAACCCCCCTCCCAGAAAGGGGAAATGGGTGTGTTTTCTGTTCCTTCAGCTCACCAGAACAGGAGTTGTAGTCAAGCTTGGGGTTGTGCTGATGGGAAATTCTAGGTTCCAAAGCCCATGGGTTCCACCCCACCTCTGTCTGTGTCCCCCTAAGTCTGAGAAGCAGGAAGTGCATGGTGTCTGCAGCCGAGATGCCCAATCTGTGGGTGTTGGGGTCCAAGGGGAGCCACTTGGTTACACCCAACACTGTGGACTAACGACATAGGGACACCTATGGGTGCAGGGTGTGGTGTTTACATGGGTGCTTGCTTTATAATTGATTAAACTGAGCATGTCTGTTCTATATATTTCTCTGCGTGTGTCTTTTAATTTTTTTTTATGTAGGCTCCACGCCCAGCCTGGGGCTCGAACTCACAACCCCAAGATCAAGAATCACATGCCCTACTGACTGAGCCAGCTAGGTACCCCAAGTATGTGTGTCTTTTAGATACTAGCATTACTTCACTAAGGTATAATCTACATATAGTAATAGCACAAATCTTAAGTTTAGAGCTTAATGACTTTTGATAAGTGTATATACCCGTGCAACCATCACCTAGATCAAGATCTGGACCATTTTCAGTACCCCTAAATTCCCGTGTGCCCCCTCCTAGTCAATCTCTGCCCCCCGGGGGGGGGGCAACCTCGATCTGATTTGTACACCATAGATTAGTTTTGTGCGTGTGTGCACGCATACGCGTTTTACGAGGTTCAAAGAAATACAGCTGTTATCATAAGAGAGGGAAGTGGGCAATAAAATCTTTAACGTGAAAAGGGGGCCTCAAAAAAGGAGGGTTGATTCAGTTAGAAAAAAACTAAGGCATCACTGGCATGGGAAACAGGAGGTTCCAGAGCCAGCCCAACCTCTCAGGATTGGAACAAGAGGTCTGGGGACACTTCTTGGAGCGGAGAGGCGGTGAGTGGGGAGAGCAGGAGTGAGGGAGAGGCCTGCCAGGGTTCCTCCTGAGTCCATCCACCCCCACGTTCTGCGTGAGGTCCCTGCCCCTCCTCTGGCAGCAGTTTTCTGTGAGGCCAAGGCTGCGAGGAAGGGCGCTCTCAAGGGCATCCGCCCAGAGGCACGGAGAAGTCAGGGCCTCTGGGCAGTTAGGTTATTTATCTCTCCTGCCTTTCCTTCCAAGGTCTCTACGATTTGGGGCCTCCTTCACCCTATGTCCTGCCTGGGGAGAGGCTGAGGCTCTCAAGGTAGGGTGGGATAAGAGTCACGGAGCTCATCATTTCTTCTTTCCTTTGTTTAAAAACACGTATTTGAGGGGCTCTCAGTCGGTTGAGCTTCGGCTCAGGTCATGATCTCACAGTTCGTGAGTTCGAGCCCTATGTCCGACTCCGTGCTGACAGCTTGGAGCCTGGAGCCTGCTTCGGATTCTGTGTCTCCCTCTCTTTCTGCCCTTCTCCGGCTCTCTCTCCCTCTCTCAAAAAGTAAACGTCAAAAAATTGTAAAAACAAAACACTTATTTGAGCACCTACATCGTGCTATGGCTTCTTGCTGGGTGCTGGGGACGGGAGGATGACTGAGACAAAAGTCATCAGCTCACAGGGGGTGAAGAGTAGCATCGCCAGGTGAGGCCAGGCCTTCTCCCCGCTTCAAATGACCTCAGAGAGGTAAAGTGACTGGTGCAGTATCACACAGTGAGCTGCTGACAGAGGGAAGCAAAGAACAGGGACCCTTGACTCGGTCCTCCCTACTGAGGATAAGCAAAATCAACAGCCTGACTCCCCAGCTTTCTTCCCTCACAGGCGTTCTGGTCCTGGAGTAGCAGACAGAGCACTGACCTAGAAGTCAGGAGACCTCGTCCCTGCTCCTAGGTCTTAGAGGGACGTGCCCTCTCCGGGCCCCCGGTTTTCTCCCATGTACGGAAGGAAGGCGGACTTGAGATGAGCTTCGCGTTTCCCTCAGCTCTCACTTTCTTGAGTGTACCCTGCGTTTCCTCACCACAGGGCCTTTGCTCGGGTTTTTCTGCCACACGAATGCCTCTTCCCCTCCTCCTTCCTTCCTCTGACATTCTCCCAGTCACCTGGGACCTAATTCACATGCTGCCCCCACAGGATTTGGGATCTATTTTTTTTCAGGGGGGGAGGGGCAGAGAGGGAAGAAGAGAGAGAGAACCTCAAGTAGGTTCCCCGCTGTCAGCGCAGAGCCTGACACGGGGCTCAGACTCCCAACCGTGAGATCATGACCCGAGCCGGAACCAAGAGTCAGACGCTCAACTGACTGAGCCACCCAGGTGTCCCAGTATCTGGGATCTGTCGAGTGGTGGCCCCGAAGTCTCCACTCCCGGAACAGACAGAGCCTCCCTCACTTTGCAACCCTCCTGTCCCAGGACAGCCTCTGTGGGGCAGATATCTGTTTTGTCAACCACCAGTGCAGGTGTGGGGTGAATTCTGGCTCCCACCCCGCTTCCACATGTCCCTTTCAGCTTTCGAGACTGGTCTGATCCTTCCTCAGGGCCTCTGTGAGATTGCGCCTTCCTGCTGGGCAGCCGGGCCCAAGCCGGGGCTCCAAACTGGGGCACTTTGGGCAAAGGTAGCCACCCTGGGAGGTGACCCCAGGAAGGACCAGGACAGACACGGCCTCTGCCAGAAGAACGGCTGCCCCACCTCATCTGTCCCGTCCTCATTCACAAACACCTGGGAAGAAATCCTCCCTCACAACAAACAAAAGGCTCCCGTTCCCACAACCACACCCAAACCCACTCCTACCTACCTGCCCACAAACAGATGTATCAACTTTGCAAAGATGTACCCCCCTGCTGCCTCTGCTCCCCTGCCCCTCCCCTGGGCGGCACTGTGCACGCACGTACATTCGTTGCACACGCACACGTGGGCACACGAAGACACATGCATGGGCACGCATGCGTACCCATGGGTGTATACACGGGCAATATGAGGGAATGAACGGGCATGCAGTGGTGCCCTCATGCGCCTGGGGTGCCCACACTCTCCCGTGTATGCACACGTGGGTGCACGTATACACACACTCACCCTCCCATGATGTGGGACTCCTCTGCACCTTCAGCTCTCAGGTGAGCCCCGCTCATACCTGCCTGCTGAGGATGCTCTGGGGGAATGTGGGGTGAGGACAGTGCTCCATTGCTGGCTCCCGGCTGCCTCTGGATTTATAGCAAGCCAGGCTCTTTCGCCTTCATTTCTCTTACTAGTGAATAACCCTACGGGTAGCAGAGAAAGACCCAAGAGCTGTGGGTTCACTCCAGCGCAGCACCTTGCTTGGGTGGCTGACGGGAATGGGGGCAGGGGAGGGGGGTAAGGTTTCCACCACTTCTGGGAACAGATGTCTCCAGGGGGGGCGTCGTTTTGCAGGGCTGGTAGATCTCTTTGCTTGTACTGTCAGTTCTTGATTGCATTCCATTCATTCGTCCCATTGCTGCAGGGGCCTTAGGCCCTTGTCTCCTTCCCGTGGAGAGGTAGGAGGGCTTTGAAGAGGGCCCAGTCCCCAGGTGGATGTGGCAGCTCTGGGGCTGAGAGCGGGGTCCCGGGCACACTGGCTTCCTCAGGGGAAAGCGGGGCTTCTTTCGGACGCCTCCAGGGCACAGCGCAGCAGTAATCCAGAGCATGGTAGGGCTGAGCGATTGTGTTTGTGACACGGTCGCCCAATCTAGGGGCTGGGCAGGGAGCAGACTGGGGTTCCGTTAAACCTGATTCAGCTGCAGTCACTGAGCACACAACACGTGCCTGGCGTGGTGCTGGGGAGGGGGGAGGAGGGAAAGAGGAGGCTACAGAAATGAGTAAGACGCAGCAACTGTCGCGCGTGCATGTGTCTCGTTCCACACGGGCGGAACACCCGGACAGTGGAACTTGGGGGCCACCCCAGATCTGTCCTCTCCTACCCCATCCAGTCAGTCCCCTGGCCCACGGGGTGTTCTTGTTCCCTCTTTCTCACGAGTTCTCTCCTTTCAGGGCTCACGGCCACTGCTTCTGCAGGCATCTGGTACCGCCTCCCTCGCGGGGCTTCTAACTGGAGGGGGCGGGGGGGGGGGCCCACCTCCAAGCTTATATCCTCCCTCACTCGGCTACCAGAAGCATCTGCCTCAAACACACAGCTGATCTGTAACTGAGAACCCTTCACTGGCTCACCATTGCCATCAGAACGGAGGCCCAAACGCCTCACGTGGTACCACCAGCGGTGGGCGTGCACGGCACCTGCATCTCTAAGCCTGCCCCCAGCTACACATTAGACCCCAGCCTCCCGGTTCCCCCGACTGGCCGTGCCGGTGTGCACATCTGAGCCTTTGCACATGCTGTTCCTGTTGCCTGGAATGCCTGTCCCCTCCTTAGCCTAGGAAGGACATCATTATCTTTCCACTATGAGGGGGTCCCCCGTTCTCTGCTAGCACACATTTTAAAATAGTGCTGACAAGAATGATTTAAAAGCCAGCATTTCTACAGAGCAGACACAATTCGGACTGCTTTATATCTTACACATATATAGACAATTATATTATTAATATCCATTAGTTCATTTAATCCTCACTAACTTGATAGGTACTATAATTATCATTTCCATTTTACAGATGGGAAAACTGATACGCAGAGAGTTTAAGTGACTTATTTACCTCAAGTGACATGCCTGATAAGCAGTAGTGGGATTTACACACAGCCAGTTCAGCTGGAGAGTCTGCACGGTTAACCCCTGCACTACACTGCCTCGCTCACTGTCTTAAGTATTTGCCAACTTACAAAGCTTTGAGCAACCAGATTCGGTTAATGCCTGATGAGCAAATGAACGAATGAATGAATGAATGAATGAATGAATTCAGATTTAATTACATGAAGCAGTAGGGCTCAATCTTCATTCATGTAAGATGTCTGCTATGCCAAAGCTATTTTATTTTCTAGAACGTAGATCATTTTTTCAAAATAGATTTTGAGAGTAAACTCCCATGCATCATATCTTCGTGTTATCTTCCGGCCTTTGACATGGAATTTAGATGGGTCTCCAAGCCTGTTTTTCCAAGTCAATGGAGAAAGAGGTCCCCAAGACCCTCTAGTGACCTGCTTACTATGACCAGCTGCCCATGGCATAGGCAGGTGTCAGCTACCTCCTGAGCAATCTCTGTGCTTACGGCACCAGGGAGACACATTCCCCTGAGAAGTGACCTAATGCAAAGTGAATTATGGCTGATGCTGAAAGAACATCCTATTTCAGCACACGGGCCAGGGACGGAGTTGTTCCAACCGGAGATGTCTGGGAGGGTTTTCTGGAAGAGGTGAGATTTGGACTGAGTCTCGAAAGATTTTGGTAATTGGAGAGAAGGGAGAAGGGCGTGGAAGTTCCGAGAATGTTCGGTGGTAGGAAGAGTGGAGCAGCAAAGCGGGAGGCAAGAGAGGATGCGGTGGAAGGGGAGACCCCCCCCCCCCAGGCAGGTGGGTAACGGCCACATAGTGGGGCAGCAGAGGCTGACATCATCTTCATTTCTGCCCTGGTTGACTGCACATTTTTGGTCGAGTGGGTGATTTTTTAATTTTCATTTTCTATCCTCTATGTAAATTAAGCATTTCCACCTGGGGGGGAAGCTCGCATGAGAATCCCCAGGGCAGAAGAATTTGCTGATTCCACAGTTCAACACACTAGGCTCGCCACCCAGCCAGCCGACAGCTTGTCTCCCTACGCTCACTTCTGAAAGGTGGTGTAGCTTGGCGGATTAGCCGCAGCTCTGCCACTTGCTGGCTTGGCAGACCATTGAACTTCTCTGTGCTACAATTTCCTTAGGTTGTTTTTGAAGATTCCCTTAGTTAAGACACTTAAAGCATCTAGAACGTGGTCCAGCTTCCAATAAGCGCCCGGTGGACATTAGCTGGTATGGACACCATAGCCAAGAGTCTTCATAATGATGCAAATTTCACTGGGTTATCCCTCTTTTAGGCCACCGGATTTGGCCTTTGCTGCCACCTCTCTCTAGTCCCAGGGTTCTCCCCACAGGTGTGGTTCCTGTTGACCTGAGCAATACCCTCCTCACCCACCAAATATCTGAGTCCAGTCACCCCTCTTTTTGCCCCTGCCCACCCATGCCCACTCTGCTGATACACCGGCTTCCTGGGATATGATTAATTCTGATTTGTGCCCATGGGGTCTGGACAGGGAAGCAAAGCTGCAAAGAAACCTGAATAAATGCTTTCTGGGAGTTCACAGGGCACACGGCCAATTTCAGTTTGAGGGTCAGCCAGGTTCCAGACATCAGAGCTAAGTCCCTGGAGAGGAGGCATTGGTGCCTCTGTGTCTCCTCGGGGGGCAGCCAGCTCAGAGCCCTGCACGTACCCAGGCTTGGGAAATACCTTCGGCTGTTTGCACGACAGGGTCAGAACAGCATCCAGCCGTGCCATGACAGCCCCAAACCAGAAAACCATGACAGTCCGAAAAACCAGACTGGGATGGGGTACAAATCTGGCTCCTCATAGCAAAGGGGCATGTGGAGAGGGGATTAGCTTATAAAACAGAGCCTGGGCCCTTTCCCAGGGCCAGGTCCAACTGGCTGCCCCTTAGCAAACCTCAAGGGCCCAGACAGTTCTCTTTGAACTATCAGGTTCACCTTCCGCCCTATCTTGCCCTTCCTACCCACGTCTGGGACTTTCTCCCAACACCTTCCACCTTGCAAAAGCTTTCTCTTAAATCTGGAACCAGAGTTTCTCTTTATCACTGTGTTTTTGTTTTTTCACAAGTTGTGCGTGGTGAGATCTCTCTTGTGTTTATCCTGCTGTGGTGCATTCGTCACATTTGGGACAATTTCGGCCATTGCTCATTCTAAATGGTTTCAGTATTTCTTCAGTCCCAGCCCGTTTTTCAAAGATGGTCTGCAATGGACTGACTACCTGGCAGTTTGTTAACAACGCCCCACCCAAATAAGAATCTCCCCGGAACTCAGGAGTCCGTGTTTCCAACAAGTTCCAGGCTGTCTTAGGCCCACTTTACTAAGACCACTGAGCCAGGACTGTGAGTGTTTCAATGGCAGGGCCTGGATGTCGCTCACCTCTGTGTCCCCAGCCTCTGTAGGACCTGTGGGGCCACCTCCCTTCCCAGGCTCCTAACGGCCTAATGCCAAAAAGATGACACTTGGACCCATGAATTTCAGGCATCAGCCAGCAGAGGAAAGAAACTCTTTGGGGGGTTCTGAGGGGTTGCCCCAATTCACCAAGGACGCCTTGAGAGAAAAGCACTCGTGCTGACTTAACCACGCTGGACCTCTGTTCTCTGTGAAATGCAGATCAACGTCTCTGTGGTGAGGGTTGAGGTGACGAAGTCAGCCTCAAAAGCTAGAAGTTCAAGGTGTCAGGCTTAATTCTCGTTGGGGTTAGGGGCAGGGGAAAAAACAAGTGAGCAAGTGAGAAATTATTACTTGCAAGCTACTTCCTAGAAAATACAGAGAGAAGCAGACAGATAAATGTACCAGGCTCATACATAAGAACACACACCTTGTGTGTGTGTGGTTTAGATAAACTTTACTGAGGCATAATTTATGTACAATACAATGTGCCCATATAGGTGTATAATTTGATGAGTTTTGACAAATGTGTTTGCCTCTATCGCAGTAAAGATCGTTTCTGTCTCCCTAAAAGTTTCCTTGTTTCCTTTTTGCAATCTGTCCCCACCTGGGCCCAAACAGCCCCTAATCGGCTTTCTGTTGCTTTGGATTAGACTGGTATTTCCTAGAATTTCATGTACAAGGAATCACACAGTCTGTACTATTTTCTTTCTAGCTTCTTTTGCTCAACATCATGTTTTTGACATCCGTCTATGTTTTTGCTTCTATTAGTAAGTAGTTTGTTCCTTTTCATAGCTGTATTGTATTCCATTGTATGGCTACACCACAATTTGTTTACCCGTTCTCTTGTTGATGAAGATTAGGGTTGATTGTAGTTTGGGGCTATTGCGAAAAAGTTGCTGGGAACATTCTTCTACGACTCCTTCTGTGAACACGTTTCTATTTCGCTTGGGAGGAAAATTGGTGAGTTATACGGTAAGTGTGTGTTAAGCTTCAAAAGAAACTGCCAAACTGTGCTCCAAAGTGGAAGTGTATGTTGCCACCAGAGAAGTGTGACAATTCCTGTTGTTCTCCATTCCACTGGCTCTTGTATTGCTGGTCTTTTTCATCTTCACAATTCGGCTTAGGCGAGGAATGGTCTCTCACTGAGGCACGTGTCTGCTCACCCCTCCAAGCTCTTCTGGAACCATTCCTCCCGGCCTCACACTTCTCCCCAGCTGCTCCAACAATTCCTCTGTTTCTTCCATGCTCTAGTCCCCATTCCTGGAATTCTCGTCCTCTTGAAATTTCCCCCTCTTGAAACTGACCCCTTCCCATCATTCAGGTCTTGGCACAAATTTCACCTCCTCAAAGGTCTTTCATCACCCTCTCTGATGGTGTCCTCGACATTTTTTGGCTCATTTACCCTGGTTTTTTACTTTGTAGCAGTGAGCCCTATCTGAAAGAATCCCGTTTGTATGTCTATTTGTTGTCTGCCCCGTGAGGACCTTAGCTCCACAAACAAAGGCAACTTGTCTGTTTTTTTTACCTAGAATGGTGCCTGATAGATAGTAGGTATTCAATATACATTGTTCAACGGATTTGCAGTCCAAAGTGTGCATTCAGTATTTTAGTCTTTAAGGTCCTGGGAATTAAAGGGTATGCATATTAACAAAACACAATTATTAATTAATTAATTTATTTATTATTTACAATTTTTAATTTATTTTTGAGAGAGAGAGAGACAGAGCATGAGCAGGGGAGTGGCAGAGAGGGAAGGAAGCACAGTATCTGAAGCAGGCTCCAGGCTCCAAGCTGTGAGCTGTCAGCACAGAGCCCAATGAGGGCTCAAACTCACAAGCCATGAGATCATGACCTGAGCCCATGACCTGAGCCCAAGTCAGATGCTCAACTGATTGAGCCACCCAGGCTCCCCCAAAACACAAATATTTAAAATGTAAATTATTTTTATTGTCTGGGCTATTCAATTTTGCATGTAAGTATGCACAGAAATCTAAAAATATAGAAAAGTAGAAAAAAGAGGAGGGGTGCTTGGGTGGCTCAGGCAGTGAGTGTTTGACTCTTGATTTCAGCTCAGGTCATGATCTCACGGTTCTGGGTTCGAGCCCCAAGTCAGGCTCTGTGCTGACCATGCAGAGCCTGCTTGGGATTCTCTCTTATCCTCTCTCTCTCAAAATGAATAAATAGACATTTAAAAAAAGAAGAAGAAGAAGAAGAAAAGAGGAAAATTGACCGTAGTTTCACCAATTACTATGGTTTAAAAGTATAAAATATTTTAAATTATTAAATAGTTTTAAATTTTTTATTTTTTTAAAGTTAGCTTTTGGGGTGTCTGGGTGACTTAGTTGGTTGAGTGTCAGACTCCTGATTTTGACTCAGGTCATGATCTCAGGGTGGTGGGATCAAGCCCTGCATTAAGCCCTGAGTTGGGTTCCATGCTGAGCGTGGAGGCTGCTTAAGATCCTCTCTCTCTCCCTCTGCCCCTCTCTCCTGTTTGCATGCTGTCCCTTTCTTTTATTTTTGTTTTTATTATTTTTTTAAATGTTTATTTATTTTTGAGAGTGAGAGAGAGAGAGACAGAGCATGAGCAGGGGAGAGGCAGAGAGAGAGGGAGACACATGTCCGAAGCAGGCTTCAGGCTCTGAGCTGTCAGCACAGATCCTAATGCGGGGCTCGAACTCACAGACTGTGACATCGTGACCTGAGCTAAATTCAGGCGCTCAATCGACTGAGCCACCCAGGCGCCCGCATGCCCTCCCTTTCCAAAATAAGAAACAAAAAAAAAAATTTAAATAAAAAAATAGATGTAGCTTTAAAAAAAATGTTAATTTATTTATTTTGAGAGATATAAAGAGAATGTGCACAGGGGAAGGGCAGAGAGAGAGAGAGAGAGAGAGAGAGAGAGAGAATCTCAAGCGGGCTCTGGGCTGTCAGCGCAGATCTCATGAACTGTGAGCTCATGACCAGAGTCGAAATCAAGAGTCAGGTGCTTAACTGACTGAGCCACCCAGGCATCCCAAATTAGCTTTTGAATAAGTAATATTTGTACATGGGAAAAATTCACAGTATATCCTTCTGGAAAAGGCTGCTCATATACAAACATACATATATATCTATCTGCATTTCCCCCCAAAATAGCACCATACTGCATACATTGCTCTGCACGTTGCTTTCTTCATTTAACAATTTATCTTAGAAATCACTCCACATCAATAGTTGTATCAGTTACAATTATGTTCGGCTGTGAGTGACAGAAAATTCGAACTATCAGTGACTTGTAAGATTAGATATTGATTTATCTCTCTCTAATAAAGTCTAGAAGTAAGTAGTCAGACAACACCAGGACCCCACAATTATCAGGGACCCAGATTCCTTCTGCCTTTTGCTATGCCATCTTCAGCATAGGGCTCTACTTCACGGTCCAAAATGGGTGTCTGAGCTCTAGCCATTACATCTGCATCTAGCCAGCAGAAAGAAAGGAAAGAAAGGGACATGCTTCCTCCCAGTAAGAACACTTCCTATGACATTTCTGCTCAACTCTCATTGGCCAGAAAACACAGGGACACACCCAGCTGTAACGGAGGCTGGGAAACATTTTCTTTTTTCTTTAAGTAGGCTCCATACCCAATGTGGGGCTTGAACTCATGACCCTGAGATCAAGAATCACATGCTCTACTGCCTACTGAGCCAGCCAGGCACCCTTGGGAAACACATTTTTATTCCAGGGAGACATGTACCTTGCTCAAGATCAGAGGAGAAGAGAATAGATATTGGGGGATGACTAACAATCGCTATTACAGCAAACATAGATTTGCTTCATTTTTAAAAATTGAATTTTTGGGGGCGCCTGGGTGGCTCAGTCGGTTAAACATCTGACTCTTGATTTCTGACTCAGGTCATGATCTCACAGTTTGTGAGTTTGAGTCCCATGTCGGGTTCTGCGCTGACAGTGAGAGTCTGCTTGGGATTCTCTCTCTCTCCCTCCCTCTCTCTCTGCCCCTCCCTTGATCTCTCGCTCTCTTAAAAATAATTAAACTTTTGGGGCACCTGGGTGGCTCAGTCGGTTAAGCGTCCGACTTCGGCTCAGGTCATGATCTCGCGGTCCGTGAGTTCGAGCCCCGCGTCAGGCTCTGGGCTGACAGCTCAGAGCCCAGAGCCTGTTTCCGATTCTGTGTCTCCCTCTCTCTCTGACCCTCCCCCGTTCATGCTCTGTCTCTCCCTGTCTCAAAAATAAATAAACATTAAAAAGTAAAAAAAAAAAAATTAAACTTTTAAAAAATTGAATTTTTATAGCCAGCTGCCCAACAAAAAGTGGGAGCCCTTCACCAACCCATGTTCTGCACTTCAAGTCTCCCTTGGGTGTGTGATTGGTAGAGCTAAGTCACATGTATAGTTTCCACAGAGGCTGAGAATTTGAGTTCTGCCTTCCAGGTTGAGGACAAAAATCACAATAGGGGAATTCCCCCAAATATAGAAAAACCACTTAGAATATAGACCAATCCTCCTGTAAAAGACAACTACATATGCCAGATTTTTAAATCTTAAAATATTTTTATTTTTATTAAGAAAACTTTTTTTTAATGTCTATTTATTTTTGAGGGAGAAAGAGATAGGGCGCGAGCAGAGGAGGGACAGAGAGGGAGACATAGAATCCAAAGCAGGCTCCAGGCTCTGAGCTGTCAGCAGAGAGCCTGATGCAGGGCTTGAACTCACGAGCTGTGAGATCATGACCAGAGCCAAAGTCGGATGCTCAACCGACTGAGCCACCCAGGTGCCCCGATCTTCAAATATTTTTAAATGTTAAAAGCATTAAAACTCTAACAAGATAGTGAGGAATTACTGAACCAAGGTACATGAACAGATAGGAATCCAGAGAGATTAGAGTTGCCAGATAAAATACAGGACTTCCAGTTATATATCTGAATTTCAGATAAGCGACATTTTTTTTTTTTAGTGTAAGTCCCAGTTAAATTTGAATTTCAAATAAACAACAAATTATTTTTTAGCATAAGTATAATATGTACTTGTGACATATTCCTACTAAAAAGTAATTTATTGTTTATTTGAAATTCAAATGTAACTGGATGTCCTGTATTTTTATTTGTTCAATCTGGCAACCCTACCAGAGAAGTGAGTCCAGCACTTGGGGCTGCTTTTGTCCGTGGGCATTTGCCAATCTGAGTCATCAGAGAGGTTGAGCTGTGCTTTTGAAAGCTTATTAGGATTAGGGGTACAAAACTGGAATGCAGGGCCTACTGAGGTTGGAGACTCTGATAAACCACCCCTGTGGTAGATTATTACTTTGATAATCTCCAGTGAGCCATGGCTATGGGTATCCATGCCCTGTGTCCTCCCCTTGACTCTGGGCTGGCTCTGTGACCCATTTTACCCAATAGAATGTGACAGAAGTGATGTTGTGCCAGGTCGGGTTCAAGCCTTAAGAAGGTAGCTTCCATATTTTGGCTCTAGGGGAAGTCAGTTGCCATGTAATAAGTCTAACTACCTTAAGAACTGGGAGCTAACCGAGGAACTGGTGATGTGTACCTGGATTTCAGAATTGCGATTGACTTGTGTCTGCCAGTTTCTCCTTTTTGAGTAGGAATATACTTTGAGATTGTCCTTTCTCTGCGTCACCATTTCCTGTGGGGAGCAGGTAACTTGTCTCTTTAGTTCAAAGGTTGTCAGATCCAGGGGAATATCACTGGAGAAGTCTCATTCATACCTGGACCTGAACTTAGGGAGTTCAAACTCAATCCTGGTAGAGCAATGGGGTGAGATTTTCGGGGGTCTTAAGGGGTGGTGAGTGTATTTTGCACTGGGGAGGAAGTGAATCATTAGGGGACAGAGGGAAAATGGACAGATTGTTACTTTGGTATAGGCCCCCAGTGAACGATATTGTGTGAGTACTCACACCACAACTGTTCCCTCCCCTTGAATCCGGACTGGCCTGTGACCTGCTTTCACCTACGGAACATGGTGGAAATGACACTGTCAGTTCCAGATCTAAACCTCTAGAAGGCCTGGCAACTTCCACATTTGCCCTTTGGAGGAAACCAGCCACCACGTAAAAGTCTGATTATCTTGAGACAGGATATTGTGAGAAACCCAACCTAGCCTCATGGAGAGACCATGTGGGAGAAGAACGTAGGACCCTCGCCAACATCCCACTGAGGTCCCACTTGCCCTCTAGGTGAGTAAGACCATCTTGGAAGTAGATCATTCCGGCCTAGTCAAGCTGCCCCGACTGATGCCACATAGAGTAGATACCAGTGTCCCTGCTCCAAATTGAAGAATCATGAGCAACTAAATAGAATAGTTATCGTTTTAAGTCAGGAATAAGCAAAGTATGGCCCATAAATGGCTTCCTGTTCTTCTTCTTCTTTTTTTAAACAGCTTTATTGAATTATAATTAATTCACCTACCATACAATTTATCCATTTTATGTATGCAACTCAGAGGTCTTTAGTATATTCATAGATGTGTGCAACTATCACACAGTCAACCTTAGAACATTTTTTTAAGTTTATTTATTTATTTTGAGAGAGAGAGAGAGCAGGAGAGAGTGTGGGAGGGACAGAGAGAGAGGGAGAGACAGAATCCCATGCAGGCTCTGCAGTATCAGCGTGGAGCCCAACAGGGGACTCGAACTCTTGAATCATCAGATCATGACCTGAGCCAAATCAAGAGTCAGATGCTTAACCAACTGAGCCACCCAGGCGCCCCTCTAAAGATTTTATTTTAAAAATTTTTTTTTTTCAACATTTATTTATTTTTGGGACAGAGAGAGACAGAGCATGAACGGGGGAGGGTCAGAGAGAGAGGGAGACACAGAATCGGAAACAGGCTCCAGGCTCTGAGCCATCAGCCCAGAGCCTGACGCGGGGCTCGAACTCACGGGCCGCGAGATCGTGACCTGGCTGAAGTCGGCCGCTTAACCGACTGCGCCACCCAGGCGCCCCTAAAGATTTTATTTTTAAGTAATCTCTACACCTAATGTGGGGCTTGAACTTACAACCTTGAGATCAAGAGTCTCAGGCTCCACCAACTAAGCCAGGCAGGGTCCCTTGTTTGTTTGTTTGTTTGTTTGTTTGTTTGTTTGTTTAAATATTGTTTTGGCTGTTCTGGGTCCTTTGCAATCTGTATGAATTTTAGAATCACCTTGTTGATTTCTCTAAAGAAGTCAGCTGGGACTCTGATGGGATTGCATTGAATGTGTAGATAATTTGGGAAGTATTGCCAACTTAACAATGTTAAGTCTTTTGATGTATGAACATAGGATGTTTTTCCGATTATATAGGTCTTCTTTAATTTCTTTCAACAATGTTTTGTAGTTTTCAGAGTATAAGTTTGGTACTTCTTTTGTTAAATTTATCCCTAAGTATTTTATTATTTTTTTTTGAGATTTTATTTTTAAGTAATCTCCACACCCAACGTGGGGCTTGAACTCACAACTCCAAGATCAAGGGTCACACACTCTATTGACTGTGCCAGGTAGGCACCCCAGTATTTTGTTCTTTATCAGGCTATTATAAAGGAAATTTCTTTCTTAATCTCATTTTTTCATTGTTCATTGAAAGTGTATAGACATATCATTGATTTTTATTATAGATCTTGTTTCTGGCAAACTTGCTGAATTTACTTATTTTTTAAAATTTTTTTAATGTTTGTTTATTTTTGAGAGAGAGAGACTGAGCGTGAGTGGGGGAGGAGCAGAGAGAGAGACACAGAATCCAAAGCAGGGTCCAGGCTCTGAGCTGTCAGCACAGAACCCGACATGGGGCTCGAACCCATGAACCGTGAGGTCATGACCTGAGCCAAAGTCGGACGCTTAACCAAATGAGCCACCCAGGCACCCCTACTTATTATTAAGTAAGCTCTACATCCAACGTGGGACTTGAACTCACAACCCTGAGATCAAGAGTCACATGCTCTACTGACTGAGCCAGCCAGGTGCTCCCGAATTCGCTTATTGGTTCTAACAGTTTTTAAGTGGATTCCTTAGCATTTTCTATACACAAAGATCATGTCATCTGTGTTTAGAGATAGTTTTACTACTTTCTTTCCAATCTGGATGCCTTTTAATTTCTATGTCTTGCCTAATCACCCTGGCTAGAGCCTCCAGTAAAATATTAAATAGAAGTGGCAAGAGTGGACATTCATGTCTGTTCCTTGTCTTTTTCTTGGAAAAGGTATCAAGTCTTTTACCATTAAGCATGGTGTTAGTTGTGAGTTTTTTTGGTGATATTCTTTATCAGCTTGAGAATGGCTGCCTGGCTTTGTAAATAAAGTTTTAGTGGAACACAGCCATCCTATTCATTCATGTATTGTCTATGGCTGATTTGAACTATAATGATAGAGTTGAGTAGTTGTAACAGAGACCATATGGCCTGCAAATCTAAAATATTTACCATCTTGCCGTTTAAGGAAAAGTCCACTGACATCTGTCTTAAACTGCTAAATTTTAGGATTGTTTGCTATGAAACCATATATAACTGAAACAACTCCCAGGCTTTGACTGGAACCTCAAAGAGCTGCAACATTGGGTAAGGAGGAACCATAAACAAACAAACAAACAAACAAACCATAAATAAACAAACCCTCCCACATACTGTAATCCAGTTTCAAGTCATCTGGGAAGCTCAGAAAATCAGAAGCCATGAAATTGAGTTAAGGTGATCTTAGCTTACCAGTGTCCCCAAATGCCTGCAGAAACCAATGGAAATCCTTTTGGGAGGAAGATGTTATCACTGTTGCCTTAAATGATTTTTCAAATACAATGTCCAAAACATAACCAGGTACATGATGAGATAAAACCTCATGAGGAAGAACCAGTAGTAAAAATTAACAATGGAAACCGATCCACAGGGACTCTAGATTGAAATTAACAGACATAAGCCATAAAACAGCTACACTTACTTTGTTTAAGGAGAGAAAAGCCAAGCTTGAAAATTATAGCAAGTCACAAAGAGACATAAGAAGTGACATAGCAGATCTGAAAAGACCCAAAGAGAAATTCTGGAACTGAAAAAAAAAAAACCCAAACAAACAAGCAAACAACAAATTAAGAGCTTGATGGATGGGTTTAAGAGGAGAATTTTTTTTTTTTTTTAAGGAGGCTCCATGCCCAAGGACACTAAGTGACTTGATCTCATGACCCTGAGATCAATCAAGAGTCGCATGTTAGGCACCCCAAGAGAAGAATTTTTTAAAAAGCTGAAGAGAGAATTAGTGAACCGAAGAATAGTCACAAGAAACTTTTACAACAGAGCGTTGAAGGACAAAAGATAGAAGATACAGAAGAAAGGATGTAGTGAGAAGGTCTAATAGGTATTTCAACTGGGGGCCCAGAAAGAAAGAGGTACAGAAACAGTAATTGAACATACAATGGCTGAAATTTTTTTCAAAATTAATGAAAAATTATTCAAATGTGATAAGCAGCCATGAAGTGACATACATTCACTCCACCATGTGGTTTGACTCTTAAGACAGTGTATCTTTAAGGCACCTGGCTGGCTCAGTTGGTAGAGCACGCAACTCTTGATCTCAGGGTCGTGAGTTCAAGCCCCATGTTGGGTGTAGAGCTTACTTAAAAACAAAAACAAAAACAAAAACACACCAGCACATCCTCCCGTACACACCTACCTTTGAAAGCGTTCTGAAACCAACATAAAGGTGGATCCATAGCAGATGGAACAGGGCTTGTGTGGGATGAGTTCAAATACAAACTTTGCCACTCCCTGCTGTGCTACCTGGAGGAGACTGCCAAACTTCAGTTTTCTCAGCCAATAAATGGGGCTAGGAATACAAGCCTACCCCACATCGCCATTGTGAGAATCGAGTGATACGGTGCATGTGAACAAACCTAATGAATGCCAAGGGCTTTAAAAATGAGATATGGTTTGAGTAGGATCACAAACATTCCCAGGGGCACTACCAGTGACAGGTCAGACTGGCTACATAATTTGCAGGTGAAATGAAATGAAATGAAAATGCAACTGTCGAGAAATTATTAAGAATTTCAAGACAGCGACAGCAGAGCATTAAACCAAGCGCAGGTCACACGCCCATGAAGCCAGCCTTGGTAATAGGCCCTGCAAAGAACCGCTCTGTGCGTTAGGAAAGGGCTGTCTGTTCCACATCCAGGTGTCTGCAGCCATAGCCCACGTTATCTTTGAGCTCTGAAGGGCAGCAGTGTTTGGGGAAACTGCAAGCACACGTGTTTCCAAATGCCAAGGAGGGCAAGTGCAGCGACCGGAGTGGTTTTCTGAGAGAGTGGGTGGGGCCAGCCAGGCTGCCATCAGAACTGTGGAACTGACTGTTCCCCACAGACTCTGGCCTAGAAAAAAAAAAAAAAAGCCTGCAGCTGTATCTACAGGGCCTGTTGTTGTTTGCTGCGGTGTGTTACAACACAGCCTGGCAGCCTCCGGGGCCTTTCTGTCTTCCTCCTGGAAGAGCCTGGTCCCAGAACATGTGACATGGCCACACAGCCCTGCAGATTTCCCATACTGCTCCTCGCTGTTCCCTCAATTACCAGGCTTTTCCAGGTCTGCATGCTTTTTTGCTCATCCTATCCTCCGCAGACTAGGAATCCCTTTCCTTCCTCTTCCACATCCCTCCATCTGGCAAACACCATCTTTCAAAACTCTTTTAGGACTCAGCTCTAATGCCACCTCCTCAATGAAGCCTTCCCTGCCTTTCCCAGGAAAAGCCAACTGCTCCTTCCTTGGAGCTGTCCACTGTAACATAAGTGGTACTGACATGTAATGTGGAAGTCACTATCTCCTTGGCTAAAGCCTTCAAGGGCTGAGACAATGTCTCCTCACCTATGCGGACTCTGCACACAGCACAGTGCTTAATACTTGCTAGTAGTAAGCACAGTAGACGCTTAATCAACTGGGGTTAGAAACTTTCAGAACAAATCATTGAAGGATAAATGGTTGGATTTGGATTCAATCACCCATGTCTTGTTGAATTAATGTATGAATAAATTGTGTCAGTGATTCTCCCTGGCATCTGGTAAAAAGGGAAGCTTCTAGGCATTAAGTCAGGGCTTTCTTTGCTCTTGAGGTTTCCGTGTTGGCTCTAGTTGTTTTTTCCCCAGGCACCACGTCCTGAAGGCAGGGATGGTGATTTGTTGAAGAGGGTCTTCAAAAATACCTAAATGACCAACATGACATAGCGCAGAGAGCAGATTTGGAGCTAAGAGATGTGGCTTCTGATCTGGTTATGGGACATAAGATTTCCATAGGTGACTATTAAGTCCCATAGCTATGAGACTTTAGGTTTCTGTTTCTCAAAAATGAGGGGTTTGAGTTAGTTACCCCTTAAAGCCCAGGTGCAGCCAGTTCTATCTCCTCATCTGAATCTCTATGGGAACTACTCAGAGGCAGCCAGCCTTCTGGTTGGAGGAGCTTAGCCCCTCTTGAAGCTGCGTTTGCTCAGCGGGTCTACCCTTTGCTGATGGGGGGGTGGGGGCGGTGGTGCGGTGGGAAAAGGGGATCAGAGAACACCAATATTTTTTAAGGTCTTTTGCTGTCTCAATGGCCTGGTGTCTCATGCTTGAAAGGCAGAAAACCACGGGAGAGCATAGTCTTCACAGTCATTTAGTGTCCATGGGGAAGTACCACGGGCTAAACTGGTTCTCAAGATGGGATTTTCCCGAGGCCCAACGGGGCATTTTTTTTTACTTCCTAGGGCTAACCTAGTCTGCTTACCTGACACAAACATCCTGGCCTGCCCCTCTCCATCCTTTGGGCAGGCCTGGCAAACAGGCAGCAAGGCAGAGCTTTCAGAGATACGATTCAGATGTGAAGTCAATAGCTTGTTTAGGCATGAGTTTCTCTGAAGGTAAGAGACGGTGTGAGGGGGCATGGGTCAGTTTCCTTCATCCCTTCCCGCCGGCCCCCACAAAGGCCAAGGGCCAGACACGTGGGCTGGCGTGGAGAGGCGGAGTTTACACTAAGGCGGAGGTGCAAATGGACGGGGGCGGAGTCTCATTTGCATAGACGGTGCGCGGCCACCAATCCGGACGGGCGGAGCGACAGCCCGCGCGCCTTTTGGGGGCGGACTGACAGCCCCAGGGCCCTATCGAAGACAGGTCCTGCGGCCGGCGGGGGCGGGACCGCGCCGGGCGCTGCCCCGGGGATTCGGGCCGGTTCGCGGGCGCTGCCAGTCTCGGGCGGCGGCGTCCGGCGCGCGGACGGCCTGCTGGGTGGGCTGGGGGCCGAGCAGCGCGAGCGTGAGGCGGAGAGAGAAGGGGCCAAGGAGCAGCCACGGCGACAGGTACCGGCGCCATGGCCGCAGGGATGGGGCGGGCGGCCGCGGCGCCCCGGGAACCGAATTCCCTCCTTCGCGGTCAGATCGCCGCCGCGCCGCTTCGGCGCCCCCTCACGCGCGGTTCTCCTGCCCCAGAGAGGCAGGCTCGGGGCGAACGGGTCGGGGGAAGCCTCGAGGCGAGCGCGCCGGATGCCCCTTGCCCAACTGCGGGGCCCCTCCGCGCCCCGCCGGCCCGCGGGGTCGGTGCTCTCTCCGCGAGGCGCGGAGTCGGGCGACCGCGAGAGCCGCTCCCCGCCCCCGCCGCGCTCCGCCTCGCGGAGTCGAGGCCGGTCGCGCCCGCTCGTCCTCACCCGGCTTTTGTTTCCTGCCCGAGGTGACAGGTCCCGGCTCCGGCTCCCGTCGGTCTCCCCCGACTCGCCCGAGGCCCGGCGCCTGTGACCGCGACCGCCCGGAGCAGGCTGCGGGACCCGCGGAGAGCCGGGCGGCGCGTGAGCGGCCGCCGCCGCGGGCGGGAGAGAAACTTCGCCTTCCGGGGCCCGGGCCGGCGGGCGAAGTCGAGCCGGGGTGAGCCGTGCGCCGGGACGCCGCGGGCGCGATGGAGCCGCGCACACCTGGCGGGGCCCGTGGCGGGTGAGGATAACGGAGTGTCCCGCTGCTGCGCTCCTCGCTTTCGGTTTGCGCTCCCGGGGCGGTGGGTGTGGATGCGTGTTCGCCGCCTTCACCTGCCACCATGGGACAAGTGACTGGGATACAGCATCCCGGCTCTCAGCCGCTCTTGAAGGGTGCCAGTGCAGCGCCTTTCTAACAGGTGATTATTCTCGTGCCAGGTGAAAGCCAGTTCCAACTTGTTTTAGGGCTCCTGACTTGGTTCACTCCTGGAACGTTAGAACTCCTTCCACTGATGTCTGAAAAGGTGTACTGGCAATAGTCTAGGAGTCCAACCCAGTATTGATTTAAAACAAAAAACAAAAAGCACCAACCGTTTGAGGGGGTCAGCGTGCAGATTGATTGCATTCTTTCCATTGACGAGCCTGGAGGAACATGGTCTTATTTTAAAAATTCGGTTTCTGCAGTGGTGGCGAAAGCATAGTAAGGTACAAAGTCAGTAAATGGAGAATGCAGAAGTCTAGATACCCTTCAGGGTGGTTCAGGACAGCGTGTACAACGTTTGGCCGCCATTCAGTAAATTCTGCATGAAGTAGTTTGAGCTCGTGGTTTTGGATTTACTTTTCAGGAGTATGTTTTCCAGTGGAATAAGGCTTAGCATTGAATGGGAGCTTTCTTTGGAAAAATGGGAGTAGACAGGCGTGTTTATTTTCATTGTCTTCCCATTTTGTTAGATTGTGGACAAGGGAAAAGTCAAGGCATATTTTGGTTAAGTGTTTTTAATAGTGTGTGGAATTCTGCCCCCCCGCCCCCACCCCCACCCCCACCCCAGAGGGGTTTTTACTTTAGAGAATTGTAGTAGCTTTTTCTCTTGGTGTGTGAATCAAAGGTCAAGGATAGACTTGAACGAATTTTTATTCTTTTTGGGAAATTTTTATTTGTCGTACTTTCACTTAGCCTTTTCTGCGTCTCTCTCCCAACTGACCTCCACTTACTTACTTATGGACCTGACCAATGTAGGGCATCTACAGAAAAAATACACTTAAAAATAGTATATAATTATTTTTTAAATGTAGTTTATATGTATTTAAGTTTATTTGTGAGTAACTTGATTTAGCTTACTTTTTTTCTAATGTGTATTTTGTGTCTATTGGGGATGACTTATATTTAAGGGGTGCAACTTTTTAAAAGCAACGTTATAGTTTTGATTTAATTATGCTACTTTATTAATATTTCACTGAATGGTTATTTTATTATGTACCTAGCTATTTAGTAACATCATTTAAAGTTGAACTCTTTAACCAATAGGCTAGTTGTGACTGGGATTTTAAAACAAAATCAAAGAGATGGTCTTTCTGAAGTGTTTTATATCTCTAAAACAACAGGGTTAAGTGTTATGAGGTCTTTGTCCTTACAACATTTAACAAAACAAATACATACTTTTTTAATCTTTAATTTTGGGTGTTTTTTTTTTTTAAGAAAAAAAAAAACCCCATAATTTTAACCAGTTCAACATGAAAACCTTTTAAAACACTGGATTAGGCAACTAATTAAATCCTCAATTTTCTCTTTGTTCTTGGGCTGGAAAAGAACACATATTTTGGGTTAGTTTCCTAAAGGTTTCTTAGCTTAGAACAAATCAGTCTAGAGAAGAAAGAACATCCTCATTCTGTAGCTGTAGAAAAAGTTATTGCTATTAAAGCAGAGTTGTCTTTTTGATGCTTAGGGGAGATTTGTTCAACAGTGGCACGTCGTGTTGAGTGAGTTTTATTCTACATAAATAGTTGTAAGGAATCTTATAAGTCTGAGGTTCTCTTTGTTTTGGATGACTTAGATAATTGTTCTTTAAAGTGTATAGGAATATATGAGTTTTAACTAGTATGTGTAGTTTTCTATATATAAATAATTATTACAATCCTTATCATATGGTGATGTTTAAATATACCACATATAGTAAATTAAACTTATATTTCATAGTTTTATTTACACAAAAGCATATTTTAGGAACTTTATTAAAAGCCCATTTTCAAATTCAGTTTTTAGATATTTTACTGGTTTTTTTGGTCCACTTTAACTTGTGGTAGACCATATCAAAATTATCAACCACATTTCAGTTTCAGAATTAAGCATAAGTTGAATTCTTATATGTACACAATAAACATATTGAGTGTTTAAGTCATTTATCCTCAGGTGTGGTTCTTTTTGTTGTTTGGGGGTTGGCAAATATTTTTGAATGAAGAAAGGCACAAAGAAACAAGGACATATACTAAAATAGCTAATTTGAGGATAAATCAAGTGGCCGTGTTAGACATGAATATGGCTTTATTTGACCCCAGTACGCATGTTACATCTAGCATTAAGAATATCTCTATATAGGCCTTTAATTAATTTTTCAGAGTTCCTAAAGAAAAATCTATATTGTTCATATTTTGGCACACCAAATTCTGTGATTACTCAATGCTGAACAGTTAAATACAGACATTTTATAATTCTGAAACAATTTGAACTTTTTTTTTTAAGATTTTTTTTTTTTTTTTTTTTAAGCTGTCTACTCAGTGTGGGGCTTGAACCCACAACCCTGAGATCAAGAGTTACATGTTCCACCAATAGAGCCAGTCAGGCACTCTGAAACTTTTTGAACTTTTTTTTTTAAACAAAAGTTTGTCTTTTTTCTTTTATTTTTTGGAGAGAGAGAGAGATTGAGAGCACGTGTGAGCAGGGGAGAGGGGCAGAGAGAATATCACAGGCAGGCTCCACGTTCAGCTTGTGACTGACTGAGGCACCCTGGCGCTCCTGAACTTTCTAACATAGTTGATTAGTAATTATTTTGCTTTCTCATTATTGTACATGTCTGAATTTTCTACAGTGCATTTCCCCCCCTACTTCTGGCCAGCTTTAAAGAAAAATTTTGCATGGTTTACTTTTCACCAGTCTTTTCTGGCATGCTCCTGGTGTTACCAGAATCACCTGGATCAGTGATAACCATTGTGCATATTCTGTAGTATTTTTCACAGGCTGGGCCCAATTCAGTATTCTTGCCGCTGCGTGTTGGGCCCCAATTTTGGCCAAGATAGTGTAGTGCTTATTTCCTCAAGGCTGGGCGGTTGTTGGCTAGGATGACCAGTTTGGCCGTGTCTGATTATTTTATCTACTTGTACCCCATCATGTACTGTCCCCTTATCATATCAACTTGGAGCCTAGAGGTAATTGACTCCAGTGAGGACTTCTGTGCAGCTACCATCTTCCTGCCTTAGGTGTGGGACAGCTCCAACCAAGAGCAGTCTCCAGTCCTGGCCAAGGAGCTAGTGAGAAAGGCTCTATAGTGCTTTTTTTTTTTTTTTTTTTTTTTGACTTCTGATAATATATCCCCAAAGTGTAAAGAAAATTAAATTTACATACAGAGGAGACATACACTGAGTGGTTGTTGGTATGTAAATAACTATTGACTTTAAAACAATAGCCACTTAAGTGTGATTTAATTTGCAAATAAGATACCGTTACATGACTCTTCCGTCAAAAGAGAGCTTAAAATAATTATAGTAGGGCCTAACTCACTCTTGTAACTAATTTGTATAACAGGTTACTAAGGATATTTAGCAATATTTTAAACACTAAAATTCAAGCTCTCAAAATAATTTGTACCTCACAATTTGTTAGGAAGAGAATTACCCTGTATTCTCCTGAAACTTAAACATGTAAGACTATGTCCTTAAATGGGGCAAGTTCATTTTATGCTTAATTTAGTATTTACTTCTAGTCTTTTGGAAAACATCTAGTTAATGAGAGTGAAGGACCACCAGAGGGAGTATGGGGTCTACACAATTGCTGTACCTGTTTTCTGCTCTTGGTTTGGAAGAAAGATATTTTAAAAATAAGAATAAAATTGTAATTCTCTAAAACAGTCAGGAAAAAGATGATGACAGTTGAGAGTTGTAGTGGTTTAGAGCCACTGTTGGTTTTTGTAACAATTAATCAAGGCTGTTTTCCTTGTTTTTTTAGAAAATGGTACAATTATTGGAAAATGATGTATTTTCAGAGTGAATAATGGGTTAAGTAAATTACACACCTGTGAAAGTCAGGGACCATTTAAATGCTAAGAATATTTTTTAAGATTAAAAATGTAGTACATTAGAATGGTATGTTTTTGAAGTTGCTCATTTTGGGGGAAGAGGAATAAAAGGTGAACAAAGAGCAAACATTAGAAGTGGGTTGTTTTCTCCCATTGATAGTTGCAAACCCTTTATAAAACAGGCAGCGGTAAATTTCTAGGACATTTTGTAGCATTCTGCCTCCATCTTGGCAATTTATGGGTAATGTTAAATGAGGAGACACTTTTAGTCCCCTGAAAATGATAATCTGATTATCAACAGCAGAGTTGGGAGTTTCAAGTTGACTTCAAAAATCAGACTTATGTGTATGTTTCTTAGTGTTACCATCACTAGAAATTAAAGAACTTCCTCTACTTTTAGCTGCAATTACACAGTAGAGTTTCAGAGTCAGGATGTATCTTTCATAGACTTAATGCTGCGGTAAATTACTTCTTGGGATGGAGAAAACATCCTAGGGATTGAGCCTTTTTCAGAATATATTCTCAATGGAGATGGGATGGTCTTTACCCATGTTAAGTATCAGCCAATGGATTATTTCCCTGTTTAACTTAAAAAAAAATTTTTTTTTTACATTTATTTATTTTTGAGAGACAGAGAGACAGAGCACAAGTGGGGAGGGGCAGAGAGAGAAGGAGACATAGAATCCAAAGCAGGCTCCAGGCTCTGAGCTGACAGCGCAGAGCCCCACGTGGGGCTCGAACTCACAAACCGCGAGATCATGACCTGAGCCGAAGTCGGACACTTAACTGACTGAGCCACCAAGCGTCCCTTAACTTTGTTTTAAAAAAGCAAGACGATAAAATAAAATTTGTACTTTTAACACATATTTTGGGTTTTACTCCTCGCATAGAAAATGATTGTGTAGTGGAGGTAACGGTAGCTTATATGGAGAGAAATCTGTTTCTCTTTTGAATTATTCTTAGGTTAAAGCAATACTAAGAGGGGCGCCTGAGTGGCTCAGTCGGTTGAGCGTCCGACTTGGACTCAGGTCATGATCTCACAGTTCGTGGGTTTGAGCCCCGTGTCGGGCTCTGTGCTGACAGCTCAGAGCCTGGAGTCTGCTTCGGATTCTGTGCCCCCTTCGCTGCTTGCCGCTTGCACTCTGTCTCTCGCATTGTCTCAAAAATAAATAAACATTTAAAAAAATACTTATTAAGAAAAACTGAAATGGACAGCTTTCCCACATTAGATGTGTTTTCACTGTGAACTTTATACATTTAAAGAAATATATCTTTGTTGGCCCCAATCTATTCATTTATATACACACGCGTAGGTAAAATAACCTATGTTTTATTTTTTTGTATTTTATACAACTGTATACATATTTCCTATATATAATTATACTATGTAATGAGTCCATCTATCTGTACTATATGACTTTACAGGCTTATTTATATGTGAGCCCCCCACCCCTTTCTAAATGAAATCTTATTTCACCAAGGAGAAAGTACATATTCACAAAAAGATTGATGTAAAATGTTCATAGCAGCTTTTTGTACAGTAGAAATGAACTAATGATTCGCACAACATAGATGAATCCAAGAAATATTATTCAGAGCAAGAGAAGCCAGGCATAAGTATGTACCAAATGATGCCATTTTTGAAAAATACAAGAACGGGCGAAACTTAGGTATGGTGATAGAAATCAGGACAGTGGTTTCTGGGTAAGAGTGTGGTTGACTGGAAAGAGGCAAAAAGGAACTTTCTAGGGAGATTGAAATATTCTGTAGCTTGATTTAGGTAATGGAAATTCAAGTGTACGCTTTTTGGGTAACTTACTTTCATATAATTTTTAACTTACAGAAAAATTGCAAGACCTAGTCCAAGGAACGCCCAGATTCACCAGTTGTTGGTGTACACGCTTGTTCAAATTTACTGAGCTGACTACTTAAGATCTGGGCATTTTACGGTATGTAATTTTTACTTTAATGAGGAAAAGAGCTACAAAAATTTGTTGGAGAATGATCTTGTTATCTGCAAAATGAAATACCTCGATTCAGACTTAAGGAGTGCTTTACTGATGATGGAGAAGAGAATCACTGACGATCTCTTGTCTCTGTATATGTGTATTTATACTGCTTCTCTCTGAAGTTTCATGGTGACTTATTTCTGTTAGAAGAAACAAGGTTCTGAACGTGATTCAAAGCACAAGTATCAGCAAGGAAAGCCTGCCTTATTAGAGTATGGGACTGATAGCTAGCAATAGCTTTCTGGGAAGTGAGGGTGTGATTATTCCTGTTAAGCGTTGCACACCTACAGTGTGCTAGATTTTGCACAGACATGCATAGTTTTTATTGTCTTGGAACTTTCCAGATGAACAGGAGGCAAACAAATCTGCTTGTCTTTTTTTGGGTGGTGCTGTTCATCATATGGAGGAAAGATAGGTGCTTACAAACTGTATAAACTATTCTTGGTTATCAGCGAGTGGCAGATCTAAGCAGTAAATTTGTTGCTCTCCATTAGTTGCAGTGCTGTCAGAGTCTCTAGAGTGATTTGGTGTAAACTACATCTATTTAAATCCTAGCTAAAACTTTGGTAATTGTTAAAAACATTCAACTTTACCCTTCTACTTATTAGTTTGTATACTTTTATTTTTTTTATTTTTTATTAAAAAAAAAGTTTTTTTTTAACGTTTATTTATTTTTTTGAGACAGAGAGAGACAGAGCATGAACGGGGGAGGGAGAGAGAGAGAGGGAGACACAGAATCAGAAGCAGGCTCCAGGCTCTGAGCCATCAGCCCAGAGCCTGATGCAGGGCTCGAACTCACGGACCGCGAGATCGTGACCCGGGCTGAAGTCGGACGCTTAACCAACTGAGCCACCCAGGCGCCCCAGTTTATATACTTTTAAATGTGTGGGTTTTTTTACAGGTTAGGGTTAGGTATAATTTATGGGTCTTGGTTCTTTTAATTTTTTTTTTGTATCCACATAAAAAAGTTGTTTATTTGATTACTTAGTAGAGTGGAAAATATTTGAAATAATATGACAACTAACCAGCAGGTTCAACAAAGCAATCATTGGTACTGGGGATGAATGTTTATTTTGCCTTTACTAACGAAAATCATACATTTATATGGACTATATATTTTCTTCAGCAAAAATTGTAAGTTCATTGAAAAGCAAAATAACAAGTGTCCAACATCAAGTAACAGGGATAAAAGGACGTTTTGCATTTAATGAACATATTCATGTTTCTCTAAAATGACACAGAATCTTTTTTCCCTTTCATACACACTAAATTTCATTCGTCTATTAAGAATGAGTAAAACATTATTTGAAATGTTTTATCTGTTAGGATTTTGGTTCAAGTTGTCAAGCCGTTTTTGTTTTTGTTTTTGTTTTAGTTGTCAAACCTTAACTGCAGATAGAATTTTAAAAATATCTGTAGATAGGCTTTTTTTTTTTTTTTTTTTTTTTTTTTTTTATAATGGAAGTTTTAAACTACACAGACCTGGGGAGAATAGTATTATGAACCTCTACCTATTCTCCAGATGTATTAACTATCAACATTTTTTTTGTGCTTTTTTTTTTTTTTTAAGTTATTTAGAGAGAGAGTGTATGTGCACATGGGGCAGGGGCAGAGAGAGAGGAAAGAATCCATCCCAAGCAGGTTTTGCGCTGTCAGCACAGAGCCCAGTGTGGGGCTCGATCTCATGAACCATGAGATAATAATGAGTGACCTGAGCCGAGATCAAGAGTCAGATGCCTAACTGAGCCACCGGGTGCTCCCAGTGTGCTTTTAAGACCATTAAGTTCTCACAAATATTATAAAATGGTAGTGGTATTGGTGCATCAGATTTTTCTCTTAGTATTTTCCAAAAGTTTTGTTATAAATATAGAAACTTCAGAAGCAGTGTGTTTTAGTTCAGAGACTTGACTTTGGACAAATAGTAATTATGAAACTGTTTTAATCCTTAGCTTCTCTCTGTCAATTCATAGCCTGAGGAAAAAATAATGTTTTAGCTTTTCGTTTAGAACAAAGCAGTCCAAATATTCTGTATCTACATAATAAAGTATTCATCTGGAAGGTTAGGTCATCTTCAAAGTCTATTATCTGAGGAATGCTGTTGTTTTAAGAGTTTTTTTCTATATCCTTCTCTTTCTCTAAAAACTTGGTCCTTGCTGTGCTTTTAGGCCCCAAATATGTATCTTCTGTTTAAACTTGAGGCCTTCCAAACTTGAGGCCCAGATTTTCACCTATGTCTTAAATCTAAATCGGTTTAAATACCATCTCTGTAGAAGCTGCACACCAACACCCCCGCCCCTCATCCCCAGCCAGAAAGCTCTTCCCGGTTTTCCTCTTTAGCTGTTAATAACTCCATTATTCTTGTCGGTCATTTTTCACTCTTCCTTTACTTCCTAACTAAGCTCAGTGAGTCACTAAAACACTTTGCTTCTGACTTTATAATGTCTTCTTTATTTTTTTGTCCTTTTCATTTCTAGTACAATTATCCTAATTTGGTTAACATGTTGAAGTAGGAGATTATCCCTAATCTATAATGAACTTGATACATACCAAAATTAAGCTATGTTTCTAGAGTAAACTAAGGCATTTTTGTCTCTTTCAGAGAAGGCTTCAGTCAGCCCTCTATAGCAGAGACATCATTTTGAAGGCCTAAGTAATCACTGTATTTAAACTAAGATGATACATAAGACTTGAAAAATCACTCAGCTCAAATAACTTGGAGAACGGTGACTGGCAGGGCCCACAGTTTATTGTGGGGGGCAGGGGGTAGGGTGTAAGCAGCAGCCTTTCTTAGACCACAGAAATGGCCCAAGATGAGTTCCTTCCAGGCCATAATGTCTTCAAGTGCTTCGCAGTTGAGGAAATATTAAGTGTATATTATACACTCTGATGACTTCTTGGTGTTTTTAAGGCTAAAAGTACCAGTGTATGGGTTACTTAAAATTCTTCTCTTGTCCCTTGTGCCATATTTCCTGACCAAGATAGTTCCTGTCTAAAAGCTACTTCTGCTGAAAGTGACATGATACTCTTTTCATTATTTTTCTTTACAGACTCCTAAAATTGAAGTTTGTCAGAAAGATAGGAGCCTGAGGTTAGTTAGGAGGGTATAAAATAGAAACAGGAAAGTAAGTGATCCTCATTAGCTGTCATCCAGCCTCCAGGGGCCTTGGGCCTGATTCCTTTCCAGACGGGTTGTAGTTTATCAACTTGGCTTGCCTTTGGTTAGCTTATGGAGATCTTTTTTTCTTTCTGCTCTTCTGGGAAATGTTTGAATTTCCTCCTGGTAGGAACCAGGACTCAATTTGAGATTACTGACTTAGGGAATAAAAGAATTAAGTTCCATATTGCTTTACATAATCCAGAATATCTGATTATTTTATTCTATGGGAATTAGGAATAAAATGTGGATTCTGAGATACTTACGCAGAAACTAATAGTTATTAAGAGTGGAAAATGGAGGAGTAAAATACATTGCTAGGAAGCCTGGTCTGGGGGAGCAGACCTTGGAATGAGATTCAAGAGTGTTGCTGCTAAGTAGCTGTATGGTCTCGGGCAAATTAAAATCAACCTTTCCGGGCCTTATTTTAATTGTAAAATGAGTGGGTTAGATTAGATAGTATTTTAAGATTTCTTTGAATCTCTGAAATTCTAAAAGGAATGGTTTCTCAGGGGAAAAAAAAAACCCTCCTAATTTATGTACTGTTCCTAGTAGTTTTTCAGCTATTGCTTCATATACATATTTTTCTATTTCCTTCAGAGGTTAGGAAAAGAAACAATTATAGAAGGAGTCAGAATTCCTAAGTTGGATTAGATTTTAATGTTGTTATTTATTTGTGTTTCTCCACTGAGTTTATTCTGGATTCCTATTTTCTACCTTGTATCTGTGTCCATTTCCTTTCTTTTATTGCTTTTACTTGTCTTTACAGTGTTGACTTTCATATTCCTCTTTTCACTGCTTTTTGCTACTGCTTTTTTTTCTAGCTCTTCTTCACTGCTCATATTTCATTGTGGCATGGTATTCATCTGATAGACCCTTGAGTCTGAGCTATCACCAAATTAAATTTAGATATCCTAATAGTTGTTAGGATTAACGGGACCCTTCTACTCTATAGTACATAAAGCTAGACAGAGGAGTCCAAAGATAAAGGGAGTGAGGGAGCTTGAAGGGAGAATGAGTGGTGTGAATGAGAGTTTCTAAGGCTTAATTTGCTATTATGATTTAAACTATAAGTTAAGATATTGAAGTCTTGATGACGGTGACTCTGCCAGTGACAGCTTGGTCCTGGAGTCCTAATGGACTGTGAATTTCTTGCGGGGAGGTGCACCTCTGATCCTGAATCCTTCGTGTTCAGGGGCATGCTGTAGGCTAAGCACTAGTTGAGCTCAGTTGCAGTTAGGACGGATTCTTTCTTCAAGGTGTTCTCTGGTAGGCTGGACATGAAGAGCGTGGTACAGACTCTTTTCCGTAAGACTGTCACTACCATTTGGAGAGATTGGACAACAGACAGAGCTTCTTCTAAGCCTCGTTTCCTCACCTGTAATATTGAGGAGGGGCAGGTGTGAGAATTAAATGAGACAGTGTCTATAAAGCACTTAGCCCAGAGTCTGGTATATGTGTTCAGTAATCATTAAATGCCATCATAGTTTCATTAACAAGCACCCTTATATTTCAGGCATTCGGCTCTTTTAGGTTCTAAGTAGTGTTAAAGAATAAATGAGACAAGAGCCTGTTCTTAGAAAAGATAGAATATATGCACAAAAGATAAACAACAACCTAGGCCCCACAGTAAGTGGCAAATGAGTGGTTTACTTAAGAACTTGAGGGGCAGGAATAATTGCTGAGCAGATGAGAACTTCAGAAAGGTGACAACTCGATCTGAACTCTGAAGGACTAGTTAGCAAGCTAACAGAACAGGCTCTTACAAATTATAAACGGAATGCTATAGCTCTGCTACTGTGTAATCTCAAGCACAGTTACTCACCCCTCTCCCAGGATCGTTGAGAGAATTAAATGAGTTAGTATATGTCAGGCACCGAGAAGTGCTTCAGGCATGGTGAGAGCATGATAAATTAGTAGTGCAAGTAGAGAGGAGAGAGAGTGCATTTCAGATAGAACACTGAGTGATAACGAACGGGAGATATTCTAGATTTTTGTTGGAAATGATGAGGCCAAATTGGCTGAGGGGAATAACTTGTTGGAAAATAGCTGGTGATTATGTAGGGGCAGGATTATGAATGATTATGTCCGATGTTAGGAAGTCTTTTCTATAGGTACTGAGGCAACATGGGAGGATTTCTTGGCTTATTTGTGAGGCACTCTGGCATTTCTCACTTTCTTTCCTGATTTCATTATAACTGAAACTTGTGTTTAAACTAATTTTGACAATGAAACTCATGATCCTTCCTGAACCATTTGTCCATTTCTTTTTGTAAACGTGAATTCTTTTACTTTTTTCCTCTCCATGTTTTAGTTGTTTACATAATCCTTACTCCTTTTCTCCAGATTTTCCTCTCTGTCCTCAGAAACCCCATTCTAGATCCTAAATCACTAAAGCCATAATGTAGAAAGGGCCAGGGGGAGGGAGAAAGAGAGGAAGGGAGGGAAATAACCTGTAGTCCAGCCATCTTGTTTTGCAGATGAGGACATTGATGTCCAGAGGAAGTACAGTCACATGTTCAAGATTCACAGCTAATTAATGAGCAAGCCTGCACCTTTTAGAGCTAAACTAGGGCTGGTTTTTTTTGTTTGTTTTTTGTGTTTTTTGCTGTCCTATCCAGTGTGATTCTCAACCATCTGAGTGGTAATTACAGTAGAACTACCAATAATTTTTCTACTATTACTATTAAAAACCAAGATAAAAAATAATTTTACTACCAAGAAAAATGTGATAGTGATTCACACTTAAAAAAAATTTTTTTTTTTTAATGTTTACTTATTTTTGAGAGAGGTACAGAGTGTGAGTGGGGAAGGGCAGAGAGAGAGGGAGACACAGAATCTGAAGCAGGCTCCAGGCTCTGAGCTGTCAGCACAAAGCCTGATGTGGACTCAAACTCACAGACCACAAGATGATGACCTGAGCTGAAGTCGGACACTTAACCGACTGAGCCACCCAGGCGCCACGTAATTCACACTTCTTTAAAAAAATTTTTTTAAATGTTTATTACTTGAGAGAAAGAGAGAGACAGAGAGCAAGCAGGGGAGGGGCAGAGAGAGAGAGGGAGACACAGAATCTGAAGCAGGCTCTAGGCTCTGAGCTGTCAGCACAGACCCCCGACGTGGGGCTTGAACTCATGAACCACGAGATCATGACCTGAGCTGAAATCTGCTGCTCAACCGACTGAGCCACCCAGGCACCCCCACACTTCTTAATGAGAAACCCATGATTACATTTCTTGGATGAGCATTACTATTCTTGAAGTAATATTTGAAACCAAAACTCCAAAATCTGCTTTAAGAAGAAAAGGGTTTCCTTCTTTCATTTTTAGAGTTGTGAATTATAGTAGCATTGTAAACATAAATAGCATTCTCAAAAAAAGTGGACTTTTTGTTTCTATCATTTTACTGATTGATGTGCTTGTACGATTAGCATGGAGAGTTGGGAGCTCTGGTACTTTGGCCTTGCAGCCCCCAACCCTATATTTCTATTACAGTAGTCTCTTGAGTCGACATCTTCTCCAGCCTGTTACATTTTATTATATGCCACAAATAATGGTGAGAAACTTATTTCAGCATTGTTTTCTTCTACACAGTTTTCCTATGTAGATGCAGGATAATGGAAGATTTATTTATTTATTTATTTATTAAAGAAAAAATTTTTTTTAACATTTATTTTTGAGAGACAGAGAGACAGAGTGTGAGCAGGGGAGGGGCAGAGAGAGAGGGAGACACAGAATCCGAAACAGGCTCTAGGTTCCGAGCTGTCAGCACAGTGCCTGATGCGGGGCTCGAACTCATGGACTATGAGATGATGACCTGAGCTGAAGACGGACGCTTAACCGACTGAGCCACCCAGGTGCCCCTAAATTTTTTTTTAATGTTTATTTTTGAGAGAGAGAGAGAAGACAGAGCGTGAGTGGAGGAGGGGCAGAGAGAGAGAGAGGGAGACACAGAATCTGAAGCAGGCTCCAGGCCGAGCTGTCAGCCCAGAGCCCGACGCAGGGCTCGAACCCATGGACTGTGAGATCATGACCTGAGTTGAAGTCGGCCGCTCAACCGACTGAGCCACCGAGGCGCCCCTACAATGGAAGATTTGTAAAGCTCTAAACTTAGTTTCTGGTCACTCGAGATGCTCAATAAATACTCCCTTTTTATAGAGTAGATAATTTTTTCTTGTATATAATGTCCATTCCAAGCCACCAAATAAATGATTATCACACTGTTTTTTTCCCTTGAAAGGTATTGTTTGAACTTTGGCAAGATGTCCTTACTGCATTTTGAAAATTTGCATGGTGTACAAATACTTCTTAGTCACTTTGAGTATACTTTTATCATGAATCATTTTGCAACTGGTAACAATGTTCTATAGTCTTTCCCATGATTACAGAAAGAAAAAGGCATGAGTTACCTAAAAATGCCCCAGACCTCTGCTTATCCTGCTGTATTCCTTCAAAGAAAGTAGGCTCCTGGACTAGATTCATTTTTACTAAAATACTAATTTTTCTTTATCATTCTTAAACACTGAAGTTGAATTGTATAATCCACAGATGTATACAAATTTTTTCTCCCATATCCTTAAAGCTTTGTATCCAGTCACTTACTATATTTCCCATGGTTTGGTTTCTTTTTTCCTGTCTTCCCTTTTCTGAAGGGAGAAGGGATTTTTTTTAATCTGCCTTGTGATCTGCAATTTCTTTTGTATTTGGAAAATTGTTTTGGTATAAGTCCTGTAATTCTCATACATTGAGAAAGAAAGAGACTGTTTTGTAATTGTCATTCTTATATCAGTAGTATAATTTATATTTCCAATTTTGTAAACTATTAAATTTCTGCTATTGCTGTGTTAGCTGTCATGTATCATTTATACGCACTGTAGTTATGTTTGGTCATACTAAGTTCACGTCCACTGTTGTCAAAGTGGAAATACCATGGCTGGGGTGTATTTATGTATTGCTTCTAGAATTGTAGCCATTGACGAACAGGAAACTGAAAGCTGAAAGTTCAGGAAATGTATTGTATTGAGACTTTGTGGAAAAAATATATATGATACTGAAATCCATGACCATTTGAAGCCTGAAAAATTTATATATGAGTTTAGTCAGAAACGAATATTATGGATTCTTGTAACAATGCTGTCAGATGCTTAAATATGATAATGGATGCAGTATGTGCATTGCGGGCCAGGAAAATTGTGCAATGCTAGAAAAAAATGCAACAGATTATTATATGTGTTCAACTATACGCTTTCAAGAAATAAAACAGCTGGCACATCTATCAAATTCTTCAAGGATGTCATGTTTTCAGAGAATTGCAGTTTGGGGTTTAGTTTAGTTCTCGGGAAGGGGAGGTCTCTATTTTACAAGGTAGTCCATTTTACTTTTAGGAAGTTCTGATGGGTAAGTTTTATTTTCTCAAGTTGAACTTTGTTTCCCTATAATTTATTAATATGTTCTGTATTTTCTTAGTGTTGAAAATAATTGACTAAAATGACTTCAAAAGTTAAATGTATGTTAAGTTTTATTTTTTCATGTATTGTGGATTTTAGGTGCCTCATAAAATACTACCATTGGAATCTTTATTTTTGAACTTATTTTGTAAATTTCTGTCAGAGGAGATGCGATTAACGTATATGCCTGGAACCTGTATTTTCTGTTTCTATACATAGCTGTTTTAACAGGATGTGATTTATATGGCTTCAACATTCTATTCTTTGAGACAAGTAGGAAGTTTTAACATCGTGGAAGAGGACATTTTTCTAACAATTGTATTTTTGTTGCTGTTCCATTGTATATTTCAACAAAAGAGGTAACTAATGACTATTTCACTGCCACATTAAATGAGAATCCTATTTTTTTTTTTACAATGTTCTTTGTAGGAATTTCAGCTGCATTATATGTACTTATAATCATTTTATAAGTACTTATAAGTCATTTTAATGGTCTCATTAGAATTAGCCTCTTGTCAGGATTGATTTTGGTTTATATCTGTTACGGTCACATGTTCACTTCCAAATTGTCGTGGCAGCCAAGGGGGTAGAAAGCAATGACTGGCAAAGATTGGGGATTGGTTCCACTCCAGGAGGTGGGGAACATGGTTCCCCGGTGGAAAGTCCCAGAATGCTGTTTCCAGCAGAGGAGGGGAGGAATGGACTTGGGGCTGACAAAACAAGGAGTCTCACCAAGGCCAGACCACACAGGGGCTGGGATGGAAGGTGAAAAAGTTGAACCGTGTGTGGTAGTTGCTCTTGTGTTGCAATAGATGTTTTTTTCCAAGAACAAGACCTTATTATACTTCTCACGTATATTATTATATTATCGAACTTCTTATGCAGTACATGTTCATTGTACAAAAATCTAGAAACATGTATAAGTTAGTGACGAAAATTAATATTTCCTATAACATTTTTCCCTTCCTCAAATGTTCTTGATTTCTCTTCATTTAGCATCTAGGTTCCTTTTTTGTTTGTTTTTGAGAGAGAGAAAGTGCATGTACGTGCAGCATGGGTGTGGGGCAGAGGCAGAAACAGAGGGAGAGAGAGAATCCCAAGCAGGCTCCCACGCTGTCATTGCACAGTCTGATGTGGGGCTCACACTTGAACTGTGCGATCGTGGCCTGAGCGGAAAGTGAGAATCAGACGCTTAACCGCTTAACTGACTGAGCCACTCAAGTGCTCCTAGGTTACTTTTTGTTTATTTTAAAGTGTGCTTGTTGAACTGTTCTTTCTACAAATTGTGCTGCTAGTAACTTTTAGAATTAATTATGAAGGGAATAGGAGTCCATTTTTAAAACCTTTGTTTTGTTTGATACAATTGCCCTATTAATTTGTATCTTTTTTGGGGGAACAACCATAGGCATAATGAGAACACAGACATGGAAGGCAGAGTGGCTTTTACAGGGGAAATGGGAAAAATGGAGACCAAAAGACCTTTTTATAAGCTCTTAGGGAGCATGGACTAGGTTTTTCTTGTTACTGTTCTGTCAGTATCATCAGGCACAGTGCTTGGCACATAGTAAGTGTTCCATAAATAATTGTTGAATGAAGGGATGAGTTTCTCATTAAGCATTTTGACTAGTTCATATTTCTTGCACCATGGATAATCAAGATCAATTATATTCATCCAAAATTAAGAGCCTTTGCTGTCACAGCCTTTTCTTTCTCTTTAAAATTTATTAAGTATAATTGACATGCAATATTACATTAGTTTCAGGTATACAACATAGCGATTTGGCAGTTCTGTGCGTTGCTCTGTGTCCTCCATGATAAGTGTAATCCCCATCTGTCCCCATACAAAGTTATTATGGTATTATTGACTATATTCCCTATGCTGTACTTTTTATCTGCATGCCTTACTTTGTAACTAGAATTTGTACCCCTTACTCCCCTTTACCTGTTTCACCCATTCTCCCACCCACCTCCTCTCTGGCAACCACCAGTTTGTTGTCTGTATTTAAGAGTCTTTTTTTGTGGGGCTCCTGGGTGGCTCAGTCAACTAAGCATCCCAACTTCAGCTCAGGTCATGATCTCACGGTTAGTGAATTTGAGCTCTGTGCTGGGCTCTGTGCTGGCAGCTCAGAGCCCGGAGCCTGCTTTGGATTCTGTGTCTCCCTCTCTCTCAGCCCCTCCCCACTCATGTTCTGTCTCTCTCTCAAATAAACATTTTAAAAAAAGTCTTTTTTTTTTTGTTTCTTTTTTCTTAAGTGAATATTTAATACTGATTATTGTTTAAAAAGGTATGATTTGGGGGCGCCTGGGTGGCGCAGTCGGTTAAGCGTCCGGCTTCAGCCAGGTCACGATCTCGCGGTCCGTGAGTTCGAGCCCCGCGTGGGGCTCTGGGCTGATGGCTCAGAGCCTGGAGCCTGTTTCCGATTCTGTGTCTCCCTCTCTCTCTGCCCCTCCCCTGTTCATGCTCTGTCTCTCTATGTCCCAAAAATAAATAAACGTTGAAAAAAAAAATTTTTTTTAAAAGGTATGATTTGAAAAGATATATGCATCCCTGGGGCCAAATACGGAAGCAGCCTAAGTGTCCATCAAGAGATAAATGGATAAAGAAGGCATGATATACACGTGTGCGCACACGCGCGCGCACACACACACACACACACACACACACAAATATTTCTCGGCCATAAATCTTGCCGTTTGCAAGAACATGGATGGACCTAGAGGGTATTATACTAAGTGAAATAAGTTAGAGAAAGACACATACTTATGATCTTACTTATGTGGAATCTAAAAAACAAAACAGACTCCTAAATACCAAGAACAATGGTAGTTATCAGAAGGGAGGGGTGGGGGATGGGCAAAAAGGTGAAGGGGATTAAGAGGCACAGACTTCTAGTTATAAAATAAATCAGGGGATGTAAAGGACAGCATAGAGAATATAGTCAATAACATTGTAGTAACTTTGGTGACAGGTGATAACTGCTCATTGTGGTGAGCATTTCATAATGCATATAAATATCAAATCACTGTATTGTAAACCTGAAAGTAATATTGTATGTCAACTATACTTCAGTTAAATAAAAAAGGATATGTATGTATGTATGTATACATACACATACACCCCCTAAAGTGAAAATCTCTTGTTTCTTTCCCTGAATCCCATTCCCAGAATTAGCTACTATTAGTGGTTTGTTATATTTCTTTTCAGATATTTTTTGTATTCACAAATGTATATGCATTTTCTTTACACAAATAGAATAATAATATACATTCTGTTCTGTGATTTGCTTTTTTTTTTTTTCTCCCTTTAGGTCATTCTTAAACATCTTTACCTATCAGTTCATTTACAGCTGCTGCTTTATTTTTAGTTGCTGTATAATATTCCATTGGTGGGGCTGTATAATAATAGTCCAGTAAGGAGGCTTCAGTTGTGTCATGTGTTTTTGTTTTTTTTTTTAACTATTACAACTGTGTTGTGCTTAATGTCCTTTTGCATATAATTTTTCTTCTGTGAGAATATCTACAAGTAATTTCCTGGAAGTATTGCTGGGTTAAAGGATATTTTGCACTTAAACCTTTTATAGATACTGGCAAATTCACCTTTAAAATAGTATTTACCACTTTGTACTTTCATTAAGGATATGGGGTGTTATTTACTGATAACTATACGCTTTCATTTTGCTGATTAGAAATGTTCATCTTGAGAGAATGAATCCTTCTCATACTAATTTGAGATGTTCAGAAGATGATAGACTAATATATTCCTGTTGCCTGAGGTGATCAGTTGAAGTCAAGTGAAAGAAGGTGCTCTGTACTGTCTACAGACCTGTTGTGTGCATTGCACTATTTGGCTATGGGAGATGAAGATGTTGGTTTTCTGGGGTTTTGTCTTAGAATGTGTAAGATAAACATTTATTAGTGACAGTCTGAAGGGGTAGAAGGCCCTGAGTGCTGGTTTGAGAAGTTTGGACCTGTGCTGGAGAACTATTTAAAGTCCTTGAATTGGGATTGTACTGTGTGAGAGAGGCTTTACTGGCAGCATGTATAGAATGAATGGAAGTGAGTGAGTAGGCTGGAAGTAGGCGGGCCAGCTGGAGAACTGTGGTAATTCGGGAAGGAAATGAAGAAAACCCAGAATGTGGTGATAGATGCGGATTTGGAAAGAAGGATAGTAGGAAACACAATGAGTATTTGGCAAGTCCTGTTGATTAAATGGAGAAAAAATGTATTAATGTTGTAAACCTAGGAGAATAGCCAGATAATACAGATGATGAAGTAAATAGAAAAGGGGATAATTTTGAAAAAGTTGGTTTTCTTTGAAAAGGTAGGGATATAAAAGGGTTCTACTTCTAGTCAGGCAATTCGAGATCAAAACTGCAGAAGGGAAGGGGCGCCTGGATGGCTTGGTTAAGCGACTGACTTTGGCTCAGGTCATGATCTTGCAGTTCTTGGGTTCAAGCCCTGCATTAGGCTTTGTGCTGACAGCACAGATTCTGCTTTGGATTCTCTGTCTCCCTCTCTGCCTGTCCCTGCTCATGCTCTGTCTCAAAAATAAATAAACATTAAAAAAACTGCAGAAGGGAAGAGAGAGAAATTAGAAGTAGATTTGGTTATAATACAGGTAGTAGTTGGAATTAAGAGTGGTAAGTTCTGGTAAGATGCAGTTGATGGGAAGAGCAGTTGATTGAGAACTACATTTTGAAAAGGGGTACTCTCAATAATGGGAGATGGGATGAAAGAAAAATCAAGGAAAGAAGAAATTAATAATTGGGAGCAGGAAAAGAATCAGGATTTATATCTGCATATGATACAATACTTACCTGATGTTTTCCAGGCACATGCTGTGTTCTTCTTTTGGTAGTGATACCTCAGAAAATTTTAATGGTTATTAAAGATGGAGTTAATTTTATTCCTGAAGTTATACTTGAGTTTTGGTGTCGTATGCTTTGTTCCTTTTAGTTTCATAAAATCTTTTCATCTTAATATCTGTGGGTCCTAAACAAAAAAATACAGCTTATGGTTGGGTAAAGTCCATATACCTTGTACATTTTCCCCCCTCATTTTTAAGGTATTATTAGTCACCTGAGAGTGAATGAGTTTATCAGATCTTTACTGAAAACAGCTTTTTCAGAAAGAGAGTGAAGGGGTGCACAAAAAGGCACCGAGCTCCTGGCCAGAGCAGCAGGCCAAGGAAGTGAGAGGAAAACAAAGCAGGGAGATGGGGCACAGGAGACCCAGTGCAACTCCTTTACAATCCAGCCGATGGGGCTCACTCAGCTAGCTGGAAGCAGGCCCCAGGGGCTGAGGTGCATAAATCCAGGCCTCAATGAGGGACATCACAGCCTTGAGCAGTTAATTGATGGTTTAGAAAAATGTTTCCTGGCTTTTGAAACTTGGCCAGTAACCAGTGGTAAGAATCCATATATTTTTAGGACATAGTGTGAATTTAGAGTTTTTACTGTCGTAGTGCTTGTCAGGATGGAGCCTACTTACAGGAAATGATACAGTATCAAACAGGACTTCTGATACTATGTGAAACGGTTAGAGTTGCAGCCTCAGGAGTCATTCTACCTGGTTTCACTGTTCACCAGCAATATCGTGCCTCTTAATTTTACCACCTGGAAATGGCAAGAACAGTTCCTGTTTTGCACAGGGTTATTGAGAGAGGCTCCGTCATGGAACTTACCATTCTTCCCAGCACTGTGCAAGGTGGTAAGTGGAGGGAAAAAATGGTAGGGCTGATTGCTGTAGTTACTTGTTCTTTTATATTAGGTAATAAAGAAGGCCTCCCTGATAAGTATTTGAGCAGAGACCTACCTGAAGGAAGTCAGGGAGCCAACTATGCTGGGGGAGGAAGGAGTTCTAGACAGAGGGAAGAGTGAGCGCAGAAGCCCTGCAGAGAGGCATGTTGGAGGCTGTAGCGAGGAGGCCAGTGTAGCAAAAACGGTGAGTGAGAGGAGGAGTAACAGGAAACAGTTTCAGAGATAGCCACTGACCAGCATGTGGGGTGTTAAGTGCAAGAAGGACTTTGGATTTTGGATTTTGGATTTTATTCTGTGTGAGATGGGAAGCTGTTGGAGTGTTGCCAGAGTCATTTTTTTCAGCTAGTCTGATTGTCACTTCTTTGCTTCAGTTCTCTATTTCCTTTGGAATGAAGTTCACATGCTTTATTCTGGCACACACGGTCCTTCACAGTCAGCTTCTGCCTATTTAGTATCATCAGCATCCTTTCCACATGTATCCTCCACTTTAGCCAAATTGGATTACATGCAGTTCCTTGGATGGGCCGTGATGATTCATGTCTTTGTGTCTTTCTGCATGTTATTTGGCCTTTGAGAAACTCTCCCCCTCGGCGCACATAGTCATTGGCTGTGTTTTGGAGGGTCCTCTTTGTGCTCCGAGGGCACTCTGTGCTTTGTTCTCTCACCTTTCCCTCTCCCCTAGCAACTTTGTACTCGAGCCACAGTCCTGGAATGTGCTGTGTTCTTTTCCCAGCCTTGATTTTGCTCTTGCCCCACACCCTTGCCACTTGAAATTAATGTCCATCCTTCAAGAACCAGCTGGAATACTGCCTTCTTTTCCCTGCTTTATAAACCTCCATCTTTCCCCTGCCCTTACAAGTATTTTGAGCTCTCTCGTACTTAATCAGTTATCTTGAATTGAAATGCTTCTTTGCCCCACCTCACCCCAAATCCTTGGCCTTGCTCCTTTCAGTTTCCATTGTGGCTCCCAGTATAGCGGCTTGCTCAGATTTTGCATTCAGTAGGTACTCATGGTGTACAGGATTCACAGCATAAGTAGAAAACTGTTGGGTTTCAAGATGCTGAAGGCAAAGCAGCAAAAATGAACAACCAAAGTGAGACAGCTGTGAAATTAACCAAAAAAACTTACTGTGACATAATGTTGATGATGGTGTGGTTACCTTGGTTCTCTCCTATATTTACTATTGGCACCAAAAATTGGTGCACCCCTTTTGGAATGTAGTTTAGCAAAATGGATTCGAAAACATAAATGTTCATGGGTTTTGACCCAGTGACACCATTTCCAGAAACCATCTTGAGAAAATAATGTGGTGGTTGCTTTGGCAGCACGTATGCCAAAATTGGAACGAGAGGTGCCTGGGTGGCTCAGTTGTGAAGCGTCTGACTCTTGGTCTTGGCTCAGGTCACGATCTCACGGTTTCGTGAGTTCGAGCCCCACGTCGGGCTCTGTGCTGGCAGCACGGAACCTGCTTGGATTCTCTCTCCCTCTCTTTGCCCCTTGCCCACTTCCCCTATTTCTGCCTCTTTCAAATAAATAAAATAAAACTTGAAAACAAAGTAAAATAAAGTAGAAATGATAGAGAAGATTAGTGTGGCTCCTGTGCAAAAATGACATGGAAATTCATGAAGCATTCCATATTTTTTGTAAGTTGTATCTCAATTAAAAAAAAAAAAAACACTAAAAAAAAGGGGGGGGGTGCCTGGGTGGCTCGGTTGGTTGAGTGTCCACTTTTGATTTTGGCTTGGGTCCTGATCCCAGGGTCATGAGATCCAGCCCTGCATTAGGCTCCACACTCAGCATGGAACCTGCTTGAGATTCTCTCTCCTTCTCTCTCTTTGTCCCTCCCCCACCCCTAAAATTTAAAAAAAAAAAAAAAATTAAAAAAAGAAATAATACAAACCAGGATGACAGTTATAACTACTAATGTTTGAAAGTTTACTGTGTGACAGTCACCATGCCAAGCCCTTACTTAATTTTCAAAATTCCAAGAGGTGTGAATATTGTTAATCTCATGTGATAGACGGGAAAATTGAGGCACAAAGTAGTTGGGTGACTTGCCCAAGCAGCACTCATAGCTGCTATTGTTGTCAAGCCAGGGTTGCCACTAAAGCAGACTGTTAAGAATCCATACTCGTTGGGGCACCTGGGTGGCTCAGTCGGTTAAACATCTGATTCTTGATTTTGGCTCAGGTCATGATCTCACTGCTCGTGAGATCGAACTTGCTTGGGATTCTGTTTCTCCCTCTCTCTGCCCCTCCCCTGCTTGCGCTTGTGCTCTCTCTCTCTCAAATAAACGTAAAAAATAAAATTAAAATCTTAAAAAAAAGGAATCCATACTTTCTCTCTTTTTTTTTTTTTAAGATTTTATCTTTAAATCTCCACACCAACCTGGGCCTCGAACCCACAACCCTGAGATCAGGAGTCACACACTCCACCAACTGATCAGCCAGGCACACCAAGAATCCATACTCTTTTTAAAAATTTTATTTTTAAGTTTATTTATTTATTTTAAGAGAGGGAGGGAGAGGGAGCAAGTGAGAGCAGGGGAGGGGCAGAGAGAGAGAGAGAGAGCGAAAGAGCATCCCAAGCAGCTCCACGCTGTCAGCATGGAACCTGACATGGCACTCGATCTCACAAACTGTGAAATTATGACCTGAGCTGAAACCATGAGTCAGATGCTTGCTTATTAACCTTCTGAACCACCCAGGTGCCCCAAGAATCCATACTCTTAATTATTTAGTATGATAAATGCCTAGGCACAAAAATGTTCACAGCAGTGTTACATAAAATAGATACATTGGAAGAATGTATGTTAGGAGCTAATGTCCATTCAAGAAGATAATTTTTCTAACAGCTGTATTGAGATAAAATTCACATAGCCTGGTATTCACCTCTTTAAGGTGTGTTAATCAGTGGTTTCCAGTATATTTACAGAATTGTGGGGCACCTGGGTGGCTCATCAGTTGAGCTTCCGACTTTGGCTCAGGTCATGATTTCACCATTCATGAGTTCGAGCCCTGCATCGGGCTTGCTGCTATCCGCACAGAGCCTGCTTCAGATTCTCTGTCCTCTTCTCTCTCTACCCTTTCCCCGCTCAAACTCTCTCTCTGAAAAATGATTAAACATTAAAATAAAAAGATTTCAACAATATATTCACAAAATTGTGCATCTATTACCATTATCCCACTTCAGAGCATTTTGTCACCCTCAAAAGAAATGTCACACCTGTTAGCAGTCACTCCTACTTCTAACCATTACTCTCAGTGACCACCATTCTACTTTCTGCCTCTATAGATTTGCCTGTTCTGGACATTTCATATCAATGGAATCATAGCATATATGGTATTTTTTTGTCTTGCTCTCACTTAGCATAGTATTTTCAAGATATGTTCATGTAGCATATTATCAGTACTTTATTGCTTTTCATTGCTGAATGATATTGTGTTGCATGAATATACATTTTGTTTACCCATTCAGTAGTTAATGGATATTAGGATTGTTTCTACTCTTTGGCTAATATGAATAATGCTGTTATGAACATTGATGCATAAGGTTTTGTGTGGACATATGTTTTCATTTGTCTTAGAACTGTTGATCAGATGATAACTGTTTAACTTTTAGAGGAATTGCCACACTGTTTTCCAAAGCAGCTGTACCAGTTTGCATTCCCACTAGCAATGCATGAGGGTTCTACTTTTTCTACATTTTTGTTAGTGTTTGTTACAGTCTTTTTTTCTAATAGCCATCCTATTGGGTATGGAGTGGTCTCTTACTGTGGCTTTGATTTGCATTTCCCTACTTTCCCTCAGCATCTTTTCATGTGATTAATTTGCTATTTATGTATCTTCTTTGGAGGAAATGTGTATGTGAATACTTTGCCCATTTTTTTAACTTTTATTTTTCAAGTAATCTCTGTACCCATTGTGGGGCTCAAATTCATAACCCCGAGATCAAGAGTCACATGCTCCGCAACTGAGCCAGCTAGGCACCCCTGCCCATTTTTTAATTGGGTTATTTGTTTTCTTTATTACTGAGTTGTAGATTTTTTTTATTGAAGTATAGTTGACATTATATTAGTTTCAGGTGTACAATATAGTGATGTGAAAATTAGATACATTATGAAATGCTCACCATGGTAAGTGTAGTCCTATGTCACTAAATGAAGTTATTACGCTATTATTGACTGTATTCCCTATGCTATGCTTTTCATCCCCATGACTTATTTATAACCGGAAGTCTGTACCTCTTAATCCCCTTCACCTATTTCACCTCTCTCCAACTCCCTCCCTTCTTGTAGCCATCAGGTTTTTTTTTCCTATATTTATGACTCTGTTTCTGTTTTGTTTTTTAGGTTCTATATATAAGTGAAATCCGATGGTATTTATCTTTCTCTGTCTGACTTATTTAGCATAATATGCTCTAGGTCTATACATGTTGCGAATGCATGATTTCACTCTTTTGTGGCCGAGTAATATTCCATTGTGTACACACACCACATTTTCTTTAGCCATTCATGTATCGATGGACACTTGCATTGCTTCTGTATCTTGCCTGTTGTAAATGGTGCTTCAGTAAACATAGGAGTGCCAGTATGCTTTTCATTTAGTGTTTTCTTTGATTAAATATCCAGAAATGGAATTACTGGGTCATATGGTATTTCTACTTGCAATTTTTTGAGGAGCCTCCATACTGTTTTCTGTAGTGGTTGCACCAATTTCCATTCCCAACAACTAATGCAAGGAAGTTCCCTTTTCTCCACATTGTTGCCAACAGTTGTTATTTCTTATCTTTTTGATAATAGCCATTTTGACAGGTATTAGTTAATACCTCATTGTGGTTTTAATTTGAATTTCCTTGATAAGTGATGCTAAGCATCTTTTCATGTACTTGTTGGCCGCCTATATATCCTCTTTGGGAAAATATCTGTTTAGGTCCTCTGCCCAGGTTTTAATCAGATTGTCTTTTGGTGTTGAGTTGTATGAGTTCTTTATATATTTTGCATTAATATATTTTGGATATATCATCAGCAGATATCTTCTCCCATTCAGTAGGTTGCCTTATTGTTTTGTTGGTGGTTTCCTTCACTGTGGAAAAGCTTTATAGTATGATATCCCAGTTTTGTTTTGTTTTGTGTTTTGCTTTTGTTTTCCTTGTCTGGGGAGACATATATAAAACAAGTTACTAAGGCCAGTGTCTAAGAGTTTACTGCCTGTGTTTTCTTTTAGAAGTTTTATAGTTTCAGGTCTTACATTTAGATCTTTAATACATTTTGAATTTCTTTTTGTATGTGGTGTAAAAAAGTGGTCCAGTTTCATTCTTTTGTATGTAGCTGCCCAGTTTTCTCAACGCCATTTATTGGAAGAGATGGTCTTTTCCCCATTGTATATTTTTGCCTCTTTTGTCATAGATTCATTGTACCATAGAACCTTGGGTTTATTTCTGGGCTTTTTATCCTGTTCCATTGATCTGTGTGTCTCCTTTTGTGCCAGTACCATACTGTTTTGATTACTGTTGCTTTGTAGTATAGTTTGAAATCTGGGATTGTAATACCTCCAGCTTTGTTCCTCTTTCTCAAAATTACTTTGGCTAATTGGGGTCTCTTGTGGTTCTATACACATTTTAGGATTTTTCTAGTTCTGTGAAAAATGCCATTGGTATTTTGATAGGGATTGTATTGAATCTGTGGATTGGTTTGGGTAGTATGGACATTTTAATAATACTAATTCTTACGATCCATGGGCATGGTATATAACTTTTTAATTTATTTATGTTGTCTTCATTTTTTTTCCCCAGCAATATCTTGCAGTTTTTTTTAGAGTACAGATCTTTCACCTTCTTTGTTAAATTTATTCCTAGGTATGTTCTTATTTTTGATGCAACTATTTTCTTAATATCTTTTTCTGATAGTTTGTTATTAGTTTATAGAAATACAACTGATTTCCATATGTTGGTTTTATATCTTGCTATTTTTACTGAATTCATTTATTATTTCTAATAATTTTTTGGTGGCGTCTTTAAGGTTTTCTGTATATAGGATCATGTCATCTGCAAATAGTGACAGTTTAACTTGTTTCTTACCAGTTTGGAGGCTTTTTATTTCTTTTTCTTGTCTGATTACTGTGGCTAGGACACACTGTGGCCAGTGAATAAAAGTGGTGAAAGTGGGCATCCTTCTTCCTGATCTTAGAGGAAAAGCTTTCAGCTTTTCACTGTTGAGTATGATGTTAGTTGTGGGTTTGTCATGTATGGCCTTTATTATGTTGAGCTGTATTTCTTCTCTACCCACATTGTTGAATGGAATTTTCCATCATGAATGGAATTTTGTCAAATATTTTTCTTTTTTTAAGGACTTTTTTGAAGTTTATTTTGAGAGAGAGAAAGAAAAAATGAGAATGGGGGAGGGGCAGAGAGACAGGAAGAGAAAGGATCCCAAGTGGGCTCCATGCTGTGTGTGGAGCTTGATGCAGGTCTTGATCCCATGATGCTGGGATCTTGACCTGAGCAAAATCAAGAGTCAGACACTTAACTGACTGGGCCACCCAGGCGGCCTCGTCAAATACTTTCTCTGCATCTGTTGAGATGATCTTGGTTTTTATTTGTCATTTTGTTAACATGGTGTATTATGTTGATTGATTTGCATGTATTGAACCATCCTTGCATTACTGGATTAAATCCCACTTGTAGTGGTGAATGATCCTTTTAATGTGTTTTTGAGTTTGGTTTGCTAATATTTTGTTGAGGGTCTTTACATCTATGTTCATTAAGGTATTCTGTAAGTTTTTTAGGGGTAGGGTAGTGTCTTTGGTTTTGTATCAGGGTAATTGCTGGCCTTATAAAATGAATCTGAAAGCATTCTTTCCTTCTTTCCTTTTCTATTTTTTTTTTTTTTTTTTGGAATAGTTTGAGAAGGATAGAGTTTTTAACGTATATGTTTTGGTAGAATTCACTTGTGAAGCCATCTGGTCGTAGACTTTTGTTGTGGAGAGTGTTTTGATTACTGATTGAATTTTGTTCCTAAAAATTGGTCCGTTCAGATTTTCTGTTTCTTCTTGATTCAGTCTTGGAAGAAGGTATGTTTCTAAGAATTTATCCACTTCTTCCGGGTTGTTCAATTTGTTGGCATATAATTTTTTGTTGTAGTGTTTTATAATCCTTTGTATTTTTATGGTCTCGTTTGTAACTTCTCTTCCATTTTTTTTGTTTTATTTGGGTTCTCATTTTTTCTTGAAGAGTCTGACTAAAGATTTGTCAATTTTAATCTTGTCAATAAGCCAACTTAGTTTCATTGATCTTTTCTGTTGTTTTTTAAGCCTGTATTTCATTTATTTCCACGCTGATCTTTATTGTTTTCTTCCTTCTACTACCTTTAGTCTTTATTCTCTCTTTTTTTTTAATTTTTTTTTTTTTTTTTTTACTTATTTTTGAGAGAGATAGAGAGAGGGAGACAGACAGCATAGCATGAGCAGGGGAGAGGCAGAGATTGGTGGAGACACAGAATCCAAAGCAGACTCCAGGCTCTGAGCTGTCAGCACAAAGCCTGATGTGGGGCTCAAACTCATGAACCGTGAGACCATGACCTGAGCTGGAGTGGGACGCTTAACCGACTGAGCCACCCAGGCGCCCCGTATTCTCTTTCTAGTTCATTTTGGTGTAAGATTAGATTGTTTATTTGAGATTTTTCTTGTTTCTTGAGGTAGGCCTGTATCACATAAACTTTCCTCTAAGAATTGCTTTTGCTGCATCCCAAAGATTTTGAACCATTGTGTTTCCATTTTCATTTGTCTCCAGTTATTTTTCCTCCTTGATTTAATTTGACCCATTGGTTGGTTGTAGCATGTTTTTTAGGCTCCACATGTTTTGTGTTTTTTCCAGTTTTTTTCTTGTAATTGATTTCTAGTTTTATACTGTTGTGGTTGGAAAAGATGTTTAGTATGATTTAAGTCTTCTTAAATTTATTGAAACCTTTTTCATGGCCTAACATGTGATCTATCCTGAAAATGTTCCATCTGTGCTTGAAAAGAATGTGTATTCTGCTGTTTTTGGATGGAATGTTCTGTATATATCTGTTCAAAGTCCATCTGGTCTAATGTGTTGTTCAAAGCCAGTGTTTACTTATTGATTTTTTTTGCCTGGATGATCTATCCATTGATGTAAGTAGGGTGTTAACATCTCCTGTTGTTGTATTCCTGTCAATTTCTCCCTTTGTGTCTGTTAATATTTGCTTTATATATTTAGGTGCCTCTATGTGGGGTGCATAGATATTTACAATTGTCATACCTCTTATCAGATCAATCGCTTTATCATTATGTAATGCTTCTCTTTGTATCTTCTTACAGTCTTTGTTTTAAAGTCTGTTTGTTCTGATATAAGTATTGCTGTCTCAGTTTTTATTTTCCCACTTCCATTTACATGGAATACCTTTATATCTCTTCACTTTCAGTCTTTTTTTAGTTCTGAGGTGAGTCTCTTGTAGACAGCATATAGGTGGATCTTGTTTATTCTGTCACCCTCTTTCTTTTGATTGGAGCATTTAATCCATTTACATTTAAAGTTATTGATGGGTATGTATTTATTGCCATTTTGTCCATTGTTTTTTGGTCGTTTTTGTGGTTCTCTGTTCATTTCTTCTTTTGCTCTCTTCCTTTGTGATTTGTTGACTTTCTTTGGTGTTATGTTTGGATTCCTTTCTCTTTATTTTATTTTATTTTATTTATTTATATATATATATATATTTATATATATATATATATATATATATATATATATATATATATATATATATATACATACACGAAGCTGAAGCAGGCTCCGGGCTCTGAGCTGTCAGCACAGAGCCGGACGCGGGGCTCGAACTCAGGAACCATGAGATCGACCTGAGCAGAAGTTGGATGCTTCACCGACTGAGCCACCCAAGCGCCCCTACATTATATTTTTAAATAACTTTTATAATTTTACTAATTTTGTCTTTTAAACTTCATACTATTTTTATAAGTGATCTCCTTTTTACAGTGTGTTTGCTTTTACCAGTAAAATATTTTCCTTTCATAATTTTCTTTTTAGTTATGCCCTTTTCTTTTCCACTTAAAGAATTCATTTTATTTTTTTTTAATTTTTTTTTTAATGTTTATTTATTTTTGAGACAGAGAGAGACAGCATGAACGGGGGAGGGTCAGAGAGAGGGAGACACAGAATCCGAAACAGGCTCCAGGCTCTGAGCTGTCAGCACAGAGACTGATGCAGGGCTCGAACTCACGGACCGCAAGATCATGACCTGAGCTGAAGTCGGCCGCTTAACCGACTGAGCCACCCAGGCGCCCTTTAAAGAATTCATTTAAAAATTTTTTTTTTTTAATGTTTATTTATTTTTGAGACAGAGAGAGACAGAGCATGAATGGGGGAGGGGCAGAGAGAGAGGGAGACACAGAATCTGAAACTGGCTCCAGGCTCTGAGCTGTCAGCACAGAGCCCGACACAGGGCTCGAACTCATGGAACGTGAGATCATGACCTGAGCCGAAGTCGGCCGCTCAACCGACTGAGCCACCCAGGCACCCCTAAAGAATTCATTTTAATGTGAGGCTGGTTTAGTGGTGGTAAACACCCTTACCTTTTGTTGTCTAGGAAACTCTATTTCTCCTTCAATTCTGAATGATAAGCTTGTCAGGTAGAATATTTTGGCTTTAGGTTTTTTCCTTTCAGTACTTTGAATATATCATGCCACTCCCTTCTGGCCTGAAAGTTTTCTGCTGGGAAATCAGCTGACAGTCTTATGGAGTTTCCCTTGTATGTAACTCTTTGCTTTTCTATTGCTGCTTTTAAGATTTTCTTTAACTTTTGCTATTTTAATTATTATCTGTCTTGGTGTGGATCTCCTTGGGTTCATCTTGTTTGGGGCTCTCTTTCATTCCTGGACTTGGATGTCTGTTTCTTTTCCCAGGTTAGGGAAGTTTTTAGCTATTATGTCTTCAAGTAAGTTTTCTACCCCTTTCTTGGACCCCTGTTATGTGAATGCTAATATGCTTGATGCTGTCACAGAGTTCTCTTTAACTTATTTTCATTAAAGAAAAAATACCTTTTTCCTTTTGCTGTTCAGTTTGGTTGTTTTCCACTTTTCCATCTTCTAGATCTCTCATCCATTCTTCTGCATCTTTTAATTTGTTGATTCTCTCTAGTGTATTTTTCATTTCAGTTATTGTATTTAGCTCTGACTGGTTCTTTTTTATATTTTTTATTTTGTTGTTGAAGTTCTCACTGAGTTCATTCACTCTTCTGTCAAGTCCGGTGAGTCTCTTTATGACCATTACTTTGAGCTCTTTATCAGCAGATTGCTTACTTCTGTTTCATTTATTTTTTCTGGGGTTTTGTCCTTTCATTTTGAACATATTTCTCTGTCCCTTCATTTTGTCTGAATCTCTGTTTGTTTCTGTGTATTAGGTAGGTCAACTATATCTCCTGCTCTGAAAGTAAACGGCCTTATGTAGAAGATATCCTATAGTGTCCATCAGTGCAGCAGCCCCCCACCCACCCCGTCACCGTAACCAGCTGTTCTAAAGGTGTCCCCTGTGTTAGTAGTGTGCGCTCATCTATTGTGGATGGGCTGTGACTGCTGTGGGCATGCTGGTGGACAGGGCTGGCCCTCAGTTTGGCTGTCAGCAGCGATGGGCTGCAATCTCTGGCAGGGTACTGGTTGACAGAGTGTGCCTCCTGTGTGGCTACAGCTGTAGTTTTGGGATGTGCTGGTGGGTGGAACGAGGCCTCAGCCCTGCTGTCTTCAATGACTGGCTTCTACCTCTGGGTGCACTGGTGGGCAGGCCTCCCCCCCCCCGCCCCCCCCGCCCCGCCTTTATTCCCACGGCTAGCCCAGAGACCCTGCTATAGCTAGTATGGGCATGCTGGTGCATGGGGCTAGCTTCCTCACTCTTCAGGGCAGAAGTCTGGAGGGGTGCTTAGAGGGTTGCCTCTCAGCTTAGGGCTGCCCGCCAGGTATGGCAGAGTAGTAGTTGCTCCGCAGGAATGTCAGTCGTGACTGAGACTGCCCTTCAGGTGTGGTACGGTGGAATCCACTTTGGAGGGGAGCCTGCCAGGTGGGGCAGGTCTACAGGGGAATGCTAGGGCTGGGCTAGCACGCTTGCAAGGTAGGTAGAGGGTGTCAAAACTGGCTCCCACAAGTGTCTGGCCAGCTAAGCTGAAGGAGGGCAAGAAATGTGGGACCCTTCAGACTTCTGTTTTCCGGGAAGGTTCCTGCAGATTCCTGCCCTCTCCAGCACATGTTCTAACAATTAGTAAATCTCCTTCACTTAAAACCCAGGTACTTTCCAAACTCTGCTTCTGTGCTGGGTCCTAGACTGGGTGATAGTAGTACCATGGCCCTTTAGTAGAGGAGTCTTGGTTTCCTGTGGCCCTGTGATTCTCCAAGAAATAAGACCCCCTGATCTTCAGAGCCAGATGTTACGGGGTCTCATCTTTCCGGTGCAGGTCCCAGGGCTGGGGGCGCCCATTGTGGGGCTTGGTCTCCTGGCTCCTTCATGCCTGTGATATCCCTCCCGCTGTGGGTTGCAGCCCTGGGGGTTTTGGTTCACCAGTTGTGTCTCTGCCCCTCCTCTCCTTGATGTGGTCTTCTCCTTAAGTTTTCGACTGTTGAAGATCTGTTCTGCCAGTCTTCACATCATTTTTACTGTGAGTTTTATCACATGGAATTGTTACCTCCGTGTGTCCCTGATGGGAGGTGAGCTCAGGATCTTCCTACTCTGCCTTCTTTCCCATCTCTCTTAGGAGTTAAAGTATTCTAGATATCAATCCTGTTATCAGATAAGTGATTGGGAAAATTGTCATCCCATCCTGTGTGACGTCTTTTCGCTTTCTTCATGGTGTTCTTTGAATTACAGAAGTTTTTAATTTTCATGAAGTCTCTTCTGTTTTTTGTTGTTGCTTGTGCTTTCACTTTCACATAAGGCATCATTGCCTAATTCATGCTCAGTGAAGATTTACAATCCCCATGCTTTCTTCTAGGAGGTAGATAGTTTTAGCTCTTAAATTGCTGTCATTGATCCATTTTGAGTTACTTTTTGTATGTGGTAGGAGGTACGGTAGTCAAACTTTGTCATCTTTTGCTTTTGGAGATCTAGCTGTCCCATTTGTTGAAAAGACTGTTGTTTCCCCCACTGAATTGTCACAGCAACTATTTTGAAAATATAAGTTGAGGGGCGCCTGGGTGGCTCAGTCGGTTGAGCGCCCGACTTCAGCTCAGGTCATGATCTCGCGGTCCATGAGTTCGAGCCCTGCGTCGGGTTCTGTGCTGACCGCTCAGAGCCTGGAGCCTGCTTCAGATTCTGTGTCTCCCTCTCTCTCTGCCCCTCCCCCACTCATGCTCTGTCTCTCTCTGTCTCAGAAGTAAATAAACATCAAAAAAATTTTTTAATAAAAAAAAATACAAGTTGAACATAAATGTAAGAGTTTATTTCTCAGCTTTCATTTCTATCCCATAGATCGGTGTCTGCCCTTATTTCTGCTACCACACTGTCTTGATGTTGGAGCTTTTGTAGTTAAGGTTTGGAACCATGAAGTGTGAGTTCTCTCAGCTTTGTTCTTCTCAAGGTTGTTTTGGCTATTTTACTCAGTTTTTGCCGTGAACCTACGACTGCTCTAAAAAATAATATCTGTTTAAAAGAAGGTACCCTTATATTGTAATATTGGGATTATGATTTTTTTCCTCTTTATTTCTGAAACTTTCTGTAATATATAACTGTATTAAATTTTATAATTTTAACTCAGTTTTGGCTAATAGAATAACCTTTTAACTCAAGAGGCAACTCTTGGCTCTGTAGATAAAAAAACCAAGTTAACTTTCCAGGAAGAATGTGTGAAGGTGAGGAGCTGGGATTTAAGGTTATGGTTAGAATGAGCCAGTCTCAGATTTAATATTCAGCTTTTTTAAAAAATTAATTTATTTATTTTGAGAGAGAGAGTTCACAAACCAGGGAGTGACAGAGAGAGGCGGGGAGAGGGAGAGACAGAGAGAGGCGGGGAGAAGGAGAGAATCCCAAGCAGACTCCGCATTGTGTTCGAACTCATGAACTATGAGATCATGACCTGAGCTGAAATCAAGAGTTGGATGCTTAACTGACAAGCCACCCAGGTGCCCCCAGTATTCAGCTTCTTGATTAATTCTCCTTTCTTTTTCCAGTTAGCTTTCTTCAGTTTCTTCTCTGCTTTCTCACTCTCCATTAAAAGCCCTCCCTTGCACCCCAGCTTAGAACTTTACTCAGAACTTTTAGATGAAATTTTGGGAATCTGGCCACTTTGTATAATTGACATTGATAACTGGAATGAGTGACAGATGAGTAGCATGAAGGCAAGGCTCCCAATAATCCAGTCTGAGCCACAGATGCCACTTTGGAAACTAAGAAGGGGAGCAGGGGGAAGGAGGTCATCCAAGCAGCACTCATAATTGCCTTCTCTGCCCCTTTGTGTTTTGTCTGTTTCTTTTGCATCTATGTATGTTGTTTTCTTGTGACACTGTATGCTTTTTAAGGGCAGATATCTACAAGTGGTGCTAGAACTGGTTACAAGTTTAAATAGACAAAAGAGGGGCATCTGGGTGGCTCAGTCAGTTGGGCATCCGACTTCGGCTTAGGTTGTGATCTTGTGATTCATGGGTTCGAGCCCTGCTTTGGGCTCTGTGCTGACAGCTCAGAGCCTGGAGCCTGCTTCCGATTCTGTGTCTCCCTCTCTCTCTGCCCCTCCCCTGCTCATGCTCTCTTTCTCTCTCTCAAAAATAAATAAAATTTTAAAAAAGTAAAGTAAATAGACACAGAGAAGCAAGCCATATGATTTGGTGACAGACTGCTGTTCATATGTTGCTTGTAGGTCCTTCTGCAGCATGTGTGTGTTCTTTTTTTTTAAGTTTATTTATTTTTGAGACAGAGAGAGACAGAGCATGAACGGGAGAGGGTCAGAGAGAGAGGGAGACACAGAATCTGAAGCAGGCTCCAGGCTCTGAGCCATCAGCCTAGAGCCCGACGCAGGGCTCGAACTCACAGACCGTGAGATCGTGACCTGAGCTGAAGTCGGACGCTTAACCGACTGCGCCACCCAGGTGCCCCAACATGTGTGTGTTCTAAATAGGGAGTTTTCTTGGGGCACCTGGGTGGCTCATTCGGTTGAGCGTCCGACTTCAGCTCAGGTCATGATCTCGTGGTCTGAGTTCGAGCCCTGCATAGGGCTCTGTGCTGATAGTTCAGAGCCTGGAGCCTGCTTTGGATTCTGTGTCTCCCTCTCTCTGCCCCTCCCCCACTCATGCGCTGTCTGTCTGTCTCTCTCTCTCTGTCAAAAATAAATAAGCATTAAAAAAAAATTTAGGGAGTTTTCTTTCCACTTTAAGCAATATTAAAATCTCAGTATATTGAGATACATTATTGTATCTCCTATTGCATCAATGCAGAATATTGAGATTTTGCATATTGTCCATTTGAGGTTTGTTTTAAAACAAAAGCAAGTTTTATACCAATGTCAACCACAAGCTAACTTTTGTAGCATTATGACTTTCAAGTATTAAGGTGATTTTCACTGTGTATTTTTCAGTTGAATTAATCAAAAGAAGGGGATTTTTCTTTTATTTTAGATTTCTTTTTAATGTTTATTTATTTTGAGAAAGAAATAGAGAGCAAGCAGGGGAGAGGCAGAGAGAGGGAGACAGAGAATCCCAAGCAGGCTGCACACTGTTAGCTCAGAGTCCTATGCAGGACTTGAACTCACAAACCATGAGATCATGACCTGAGCCAAAACCACGAGTCAGGCACTTAACCATCTGAGCCACCCAGGGGTCCCCTAATTTAGAGTTTTTTAATTGTGGTATATTAATGGCCTTTATAAATGTAAAGTTACACTTTTTGTATTCTTGGAATGTTTAAAACAATCATTTCTTAATAGATTAAAGGAAAAAAGAGACTGCAATTACCCAGATTTCCAGAAATTTTCATAGTTTTGGCTGATAAAGTACCTGCCATTTTTGGAGGTAGATTCATTTATCAATTACAGGCTTTTTTTTTTTTTTTTTTTTAAGTTTATTTTGAGAGGGGGAGGGGCAGAGAGAGAGAGAGAGAGAGAGAGAGAGAGAGAGAGAATATCCCAAGCAGGCTCTGCACTGCCAGCAGAGCCTAATGCAGGGCTCTTTCCCACAAATCACAAAATCATTATCTGAGCTGAAACCAAGAGCTGGATGCTTTACTGACTGATCCACCCAGGCACCCCCCTCAGTTACAGGCTTTGACTTTTTTAATGTCATGAAAAACCTATACCCTTCAAATTTCAGACTCAAAATCTGTTCTAAACAGTGTTTATCACTTTTTCTCCTACTTGAAACTCCATTCATAATACTTGTGGTTTGTTGTTTCTCTTTTTCTTCCTTCCTTCCTGTTCGTTTGTTCTTTCTTTCTTTCTTTCTTTCTTTCTTTCTTTCTTTCTTTCTTTCTTTCTTTCTTTCCTTTAGCTGTGTATCTTCCTTTTTCTGGCTTGAAAATGTACTCATAGACTTGTGCTTCTGGCCAAGATGGATTAACAGAGATTGATTTACTCTAACAAACAAAAAAAAACCCCAGAAAAAATATATGAAGTTTGAAACACTGGACAACAGTCAGCATAAGACAGTGGTCACCAAGAAACCAGAAACAGATGAGGCCTACAGTTGGTTATCCTAGCTTACTACCTGGAGAGAGTTTCCAGGCTACAGTGTAAGGAAGTTGGTGGGGGGCCGGGGCGGGGTCGTTCCCATGCAGAGCCCAGCAGTCTCCTTGAGTTTAGGTGATAGCTGGAGGCCAGTGAGGCCAAAGGTGGCTACATTTTGGAAAAGAAAGAGCTGCGCAAAGAACTCCCAGGTCTGCAGAGTCCCCCTTAAGTCTTCAGATGAGTACTGATCGGTTGTGTTTTATGGAAGCTACCCAAAGTCAAGAACAGACCACCCAAAATGATTAGAGGGAGTAATCTGATTCTTTCTTATGTTGTGTTCCCACCAGCCAGAGAGGAAGATACAAGTCATAGGATATTGGGTAGAATACTTAGAAAGGTATTGCCTCTGCAGTAGGGCAAATGTAGCCCTAAACTAAAGACTCTGGTCCCATCTAACAAAGCTTAAAAAAAAAAAAAAAAAACCTCAGCAGGATGAAGCTATTTCCAAGTAGTTTAACTGCATCCCAGAACAAAGCTTAATATTTATAAGTATACAAAAATATCTAGTACTCACCAAGGTAAAATTTACATTTGGCTTCCAGTGGAAAATATCAGACTTGGAATGAAACAGAAAATACAGCCCCTGAGAAGGAAAATCAGTAAGTAGAAACAGAGAGACACAGATGATTGAGTTAGTGGAGAAAGATATTAAAACATTTATTATGACTGTATTCCATATTTTCAAGGCAGTATAGGAGAGATTGAGAATGTCCAATACAGATATATAACATATTTAAATATTTAATTTTTTTAATGTTTATTTTTGAGACAGAGAAAGAGTATGAACAGGGGAGGGGCAGAGAGAGGGAGACACAGAATCCAAAGCAGGTTCCAGGCTCTCCGCTGTCAGCACAGAGCCCGACGTGGGGTTGGAACTCACGAACTGTGAGATCATGACCTGAGCCAAAGTTCGATGCTCAACCGACTGAGCCACCCACGCACCCCTCAGACAAACTAGATTTTAGAGCAGAGAATAAATAGTACCAGGAATAAAGAAGGCCGTTTCATAGTGATAAAGTGGTCAGTTCAAAAAGAATTAATAGTCCTAAATATTTTTGTACCTAATAAGCTTCAAAATATATGAATCAGAAACTGATAGAACCGAAAGGAGAAACAGATCTGCAATTATAGTTGGGCATTTCAGTACCTTACCCACTCAATTGATAGATAGAACAAGAAGACAAAATATCAGTAATGAGTTAGAAGGTTTAAACGTTATCAGCCAGTTGACCTAATTGACATTTATTTGACATCTACCTAGTACAGCAGAATATACATTTTTCTCAATTACACATACAAGATTTACCAATATAGACCACATTTTTGTCCCTAGAGTAGTGTGAATAAATTTAAAATTACTTACATCATAAAAAAAATAAGTCATCTGACCAGCAGGGAATTAAATTTTAAATTGATAACAGAAAACTGTCTTTTCCAGAACCCTAAATATTTGGAAACTAATTAAGAAACTCATGGATGGGTCAAAGGGAAAAAAAAAAAAATCAAACATGGATTCAGAAAGTATTTTGTACTGGATGGAAATGAAAACAGTGTATCAAAATTTGCAGGAAGTAGCTAATACAAGTGCTAGGAGGAAAATATTATGTCTGTGTTAGAGGAGTGAGGTTGCAAATCAATGTCTTGAGCTTCCACCTTAAGACACTAGAAAAAGAAAATTAAACCCAAAGTAAGCAGAAGAAATGAATTAGTGCTAAAAGCCAAAACTAGTGAAATATAAAGTCCGTGAAATCAAAAGCTGGCTCTTTGAGACCAGTAAAATTGATAAACCTCCAGTCTGATGGATCAGGCAGAAGTGAAGATGTAAGTCACCAGTATCAGGAAGAAAAGAGTTGGCAAAGCTGTAGATCCTCTAGTTACTAAAAGGATAAATACGACAATGGCATTAATTATTTTATGGCAGTGTATTAGACAGATGAAATAGGCAAATTCCTTGAAAAAGACAAAATACCAAAGATTACTCAAGAAGAAACAAGCAACCTGAATAATCCTTTATCTATTAAAGACATTAACTCCCCCCAAATAAAACTCTGGGCCCAGATACCTTCCCTGATGAATTCTACCAAACATTTTGAGAAGTCATAATACCAGTTTTAAACAAATTCCTCCATAAAATTGATGAAGAGGGAATGTTTCATAACTTGTTCTTTGATACTAGTATTATCCTGATATTAAAAGCAGACATGGGTGGGTGCCCTGGCTAGCTCAGTTGGTAGAGCATGTGACTCTTGGTCTTGGGGTTGTAAGTTCAAGCCCCACATTGGGTGTAGAGATTGCTTAAAAAATTAAAAAATAATAAATCCATCTATCCAAATACATTGCAAGAAAAAAAATTATAGACTGATCTCTCTTATGAGCATAGTCGTAAGATTCTTAACAAAATTTTAGCAAATTGACTCCAACAACATATAAGGTAGATAAAATACAGTGACCAAATGAGATTTGTCCCAGGCATGCAAACAGTAATCCCTCATTATTTGTGGTTTCACTTCCCATGATTTTAGTTACCTGTGGCCAATTGGAATCTGGAAGCATACGGTTCTTCTGATGTATACCTTAGAAGGTCAATAGTAGCATAACACCACATCACAATGCCTTTATCATTCACCTGCCTTCATCTCATTGTGTAAGCATTTTATCTCCCATCTTCCCAAGAAAAAGGGCAAATACAGTTCAATTAAGATGTTTCTGGTGTGTGCGTGCCTGGGTGGGTCAGTTGGTTAAGCTTCTGACTTCAGCTCAGGTCATGATCTCATGGTTCATGAGTTTGAGCCCCGTGTCAAGCTCTGTGCTGATAGCTCAGAATCTTGAGCCTGCTTTAAATCTGTGTCTCCCTCTCTCTCTGCCCCTCCCCCCTCACACTCTGTCTCTCTCTCAAAAATAAATAAACTTAAAAAAAAAGATATTTTGGGAAAGAGACCATATTCACATAGGTTTTTTTTTTTTTTTTTTTTAAAGAGAGCAAGAGACAGCATGACAGGGGAAGGGCAGAGAGTGAGGGAGTGAGATGATCTCAAGCAGGCTCCACACTGTCAGCACACACGGAGCCTGACATGGGTCTTGAACTCACAAAACTGAGATCATTATAGGGGCGCCTGGGTGGCTCGGTCGGTTAAGCGGCCGACTTCGGCTCAGGTCACGATCTCGCGGTCCGGGAGTTCGAGCCCCGCGTCGGGCTCTGTGCTGACGGCTCAGAGCCTGGAGCCTGTTTCCGATTCTGTGTCTCCCTCTCTCTCTGCCCCTCCCCCGTTCATGCTCTGTCTCTCTCTGTCTCAAAAATAAATAAAAACGTTAAAAAAAAAAAAAATTTTAAAACTGAGATCATTACCTGAGCTGAAATCAGGAGTCAGACACTTAATTGACTGAGCCACCCAGGTGCCACTCACATAACTTTTATTACAGTATGTTATAATTCTATTTTGTTGTTGTTATTGTTGTTATTATTGTTGTGCCCAATTTATAAACTAACCTTTATCATAGATACATGCATATAGGAAAAAAACATCATATATATAGGGTTTGGTACTATCTGTAGTTTCAGGCATCCACTGGGGGTCTTGGGATATATTTCCTTTAGATAAGGCAGGTGGTGGGCAGAGACTATGTACCCAATAACAAAGTAAAAAAGAAAAACCATATGATCAACTCTGTAGATACAGAAAGGCATTTAACAAAATCCAACATGTGGTGATGATAAAAACTCTCAACAAACTAGGGAAAAAAGGAAACTTCCTCAATCTGATAAAGAGCATCTATGAAAAATCAATAGCTGAAATCATACTTAAGGCTGAAAGACTGAATATTTTCCCTCTAAGAACAGGAACAAGACAAGGTGTTCACTGTCATCACTTCTATTCAACATTGTACTGGAGGTTCTAGCCAGTGCAATCAGGCAAGAAAAATAAAAGACATCTAGATTGAAAGAGAAGGGTAAAACTTTTTATTTACAGATGACATGATTCTGTGTGATTTCTTCAAAAAAAAAAAAAAAAAAAAGTTCCCAGAACAATTAAGTGCACGTAACAAAGTTGCAGGATACAAGAATATAGAAGAGTCACTTGTATTTCTATATATGAGCAAATAAATAGAGGTTGAAATTTAAAAAGAATACCATTTACAGTAAAATAAAAAATATTCACTACCTAAGGATAAATTGTATAAAAGATGTATAAGACCTCTACGTTGGAAGCTATAAAATATTACTGAGGAAAATTAAAGAAAACCTAAATAACTGAAGAGCTGTTATGTTCAAGGATTGGAAGACTCAATATTGTCAATTCTCTATAAAGATACAGATTCAGTACAATCCCACTCAAAATCCCCAACCAGCAATTTCTGGAAAGTGACAAGCTGGTTTTAAAGTTTGTACGGAAATGCAAAGGTCCTAGAAAAGCCAAAACAATTTTGGTGAAGAGCAGAGAGGACTTCTAAAGCTTATCATAGCTATGTTAATCAAGACAGTGGTATTGATGTAAAGATGAGCAAATAGATCCACAGAACAGAAAGTCCAGAAAAAAATACGGTCAGTTAATTTTTGAGTATGGCACCAAGGAAATTAAATGAAAAAAGAGTGGTCTTTTCAATGTTTACTTAGTTTTGAGAGAGAGAGAAGAAGCATGAGTGGGGGAGGGGCGGAAAGGAGAGACTGAGGATCTGAAGCAGGCCCTATGCTGTGAGCGGAGTGCCCCCCGCCCGGGGCTCAAACTCAAAAACCAGGAGATTGTGAACTGAGCTGAAACTCAAGAGTTGGCTGCTTAACTGAGTGAGCCCCCCCAACCCCCCCGCCCCTCCGGGTGCCCCAGGGATAGTCTTTTCAATAAATGGAACAATTTGGTACTCCTATAGAAAAAAAATTAATCCTACCTTAAATCATACCTTGCATCACACATAAAAAGTTAATTCAAAATTGGTCATAGACCTAAATCTAAAGCCTAAATCTATACAGTTTCTAGAAAAAAATGTTTGTGATTTTTGGAGTTTGGTAAAGGTTTGTAAGATACAATAACAGAAGCATGATTTATTTTAAAAAAAAGGTAAGTTGGACTATATCAATATTAACGTCTCTTTGAAAGCCACCTTTAAGAGAACAAGGACAAGTCACAGAATAGGAGAAATATTCACAAATCCCATTTCTTTTTCTTTTTCTTTTTCTTTTTTCTCTTCAGGCTTACTTATTTATTTTGATATAGAGAGAGCAGGGGAGGAGGGGGAGAGACTATCCCGAGCAGGCTGTGCACTGTCAGCGCAGAGCCCTAAGCGGGGCTTGAACTCATGAACGCGAGATCATGACCTGAGCCAAAATCAAGAGTCAGACGGACGCTTAACTGAGCCATCCAGGCGCCCCCACAAATCACTTTTCTGGTTAAAGACTTATTTAGAATATATAAGGAATTCTCAAAACTCAGTGATAGGAAAACAACCCAGTAAAAAATAGGCAAAAGATACAAGTGGGCATTTCACCAGAGAAAATGCATGGATAGCAGATAAGCACATGAAAAGATGAGCCATATCATTAGGGAAATGTAGATTAAAACTTCGATAAGATACCACTACAAACTTGTTAGAATGTTTTCAGTTAAAAAGGCTTGCAGTACCAAGTGTTGGTGAGGATGTGGAGCACCTGATCTGGTGGGAATGCGAGGTTTTATAGCCCCTTTGGAAAAAAGTTTGGCACTTTCTTAACGACCTAAAATGTACTCCTACCCTATGACTTAGCCATTCTACTCCTAGGCACTTATCTGGGAGAGTTGAATGCACATGACCACATAAAGATTGTACCTAGATATTCACAGCATTTTTATCTGTAAAAGACAGGAATTGAAAACAGTCCAAATGTGTATCAGTATGCAAATAATTCAAATGTGCGTCAGCAGGCAAATACAGTTTGCACTGTCTTCATACAATGGGATATTACTCAGCAATAAAAAGGAAGGAACTATTGATATACACTGTAATGTGTTTGAGTCTCAATATAATTACAGTAATAAAAGCCAGGAAAGAGACATGGTTCCATTTATATAAAATCCTATAAAATATAAACTATTCAGAAAGCAGATTAGAGGTCTGGAGATGTGAGCTGGAGAGGAATGAATCATAAAAGGACACAAGACTTTTTGGAATGACAGATATGCTCATCTTTGTTGTAGTGATGGTTTTACAGATATGTGTACGTATGTCAAAACTTACCAAATTGTGTACTTTAAATATGTGCAAGTTATTGTATGTTAAATATATGTCACTAAATCTGTTTTTATTTTTATTAAAAAAATTTTTAAGGGTGTACCTTCTTTATTTTATTTCTTTTTATTTTATTTTTTATTTTTTAAAATTTACATCCAAATTAGTTAGTATATAGTGTAACAATGATTTCAGGAGTAGAGTCCTTAGTGCCCCTTACCCATTTAGCCCATCCCCCCTCCCACCACCCCTCCAGCAACCCTCAGTTTGTTCTCCATATTTATGAGTCTCTTCTGTTTTTTCCCCTCCCTGTTTTTATATTATTTTTGTTTCCCTTCCCTTATGTTCATCTGTTTTGTCTCTTAAAGTCCTCATATGAGTGAAGTCATATGATTTTTGTCTTTCTCTAATTTCACTTAGCATAATACCCTCCAGTTCCATCCACATAGTTGCAAATGGCAAGATTTCATTCTTTTTGATTGCCAAGTAATACTCCATTGTATATATATACACATACCACATCTTCTTTATCCATTCATCCGTCGATGGACATTTGGGCTCTTTCCATACTTTGCCTATTGTTGCTAGTGCTGCTATAAACATGGGGGTGCATGTGTCCCTTTGAAACAGCACACCTGTATCCCGTGGATAAATGCCTAGTAGTGCAGTTGCTGGGTCGTAGGGTAGTTCTGTTTTTAGTTTTTTTGAGGAACCTCCATACTGTTTTCCAGAGTGGCTGCACCAGCTTGCATTCCCATAAATTTTTTTTGATGTTTATTTATTTTAGATAGCATGAGTGAGCGGGGGAGGTGCAGAGAAAGAAGGAGACACAGAATCCAAAGCAGGCTCCAGGCTTTGAGCTGTCAGCATAAGAGCTGACACGGGGCTCAAATTCACGGACCACGAGATCGTGACCTGAGCTGAAGTCGGACACTTAACTGACTGTGCCACCCAGGCGCCCCACTAAATCTGTTTTTAAAATTACTGTGTGGAGCACGTGGGTGACTCACTTGGTTGGGTGTCGGACTTCAGGTCATGATCTCACACTCCGTGAGTTCGAGCCCCGTGTCGGGCTCTGTGCTGACAGCTCAGAGCCTGGAGCCTGCTTCGGATTCTGTCTACCTCTCTCTCTGCCCCTACCCTGAGCTTTCTTGCTCTCTCAAAAACAAAAACAAAAACACCTTAAAAATTTTTTAAAACAAATGTACTTGTGTGTTCTTGAGTGTTTATACTGTGCTGCTCAAATTTCAGAATCACATAAGGGACTCAATAATTTTTTAAATAATTTTCAGTGATTAAGTTTGGGGTAGGAATAGGTCCATTGTGTATGATCAAATTTACTTCGTTTTTTTGTTTTTTGTTTTTTTTAACATTTATTTATTATTTTGAGAAAGAAAGGGAGACACAGAATCTGAAGCAGGCTCCAGGCTCTGAGCTGTCAGCACAGAGCCCAACATGGGGCTCGAACTCATAACCACAAGATCATGACCTGAGCTGAAGTTGGACGCTTAACCGACTGAGCCACCCAGGTGTTCCAGTTTACTTACAGTTTTAATTTATCATGAGACTGAAAAACTATAATAAATGTTCCAACTTAGACTTTCTGAAATTCTAAAGGAATTTTCAGAATGATATACATCAAATGTTAGGTTTAATTTTATTGTCAGATTAGAATATTGTTGTTCAACTGGATGATAAATAGGAAAGAATGTTATAAGAACCCTAAAGAGAAAATGGAGGAAGTCAACAGTATTCTGGGCTTGGGAGAAAAATTCTTAGGATTTTGATTGGATGACCAGGTATCTATGTTAGGTAGAATAATGGCCCCTTGAATTTGTCAATATGTTACCTTACACAGAAGGGACTTTGTAGATGTGATTAAAAACTTTGAGATGGGGAGATTATCCTGGATTACCCAAATGGGCCCGACATAATCACAGGGATTCTTAAGAAATTTAAGAAAGCAGAGAAACTTTCCTGGCTGTGATCAGAAGGCAATGTGACTGCATAAGAATGATCAGAGACATACAATATTGTTATTTTGAATTTCTTTTAAGTTTATATATTTTGAGAGAGAGTGGGGGTGGGGGGAGGGTAGAGAGAATCCCAAGTAGGCTCCATGCTGCCTGTGCAGAGCCTGATGAAGGGCTCGAACTCACAAACTGAGATCATGACTTGAGTCGAAGTTGGATGCTAAAGTGACTGAGTCACCCAGGAGCACCACAATATTGTTACTTTGAAAATAGAGGAAGGAGCCATGAACCAAGGAATGTAGGTGGCCTCTAGAATTTGGAAAAAGCAAGGAAATAGATTTTCTCCTTGAGTTTCTAGAAGGAATTGCAGCCCTGCTTACACCTTGATTTTATCCCAGAGAGATCTGTTTCTGATTCCAAACTATAAGATAATAAATGGGTATTACCTAACCTGTGTGTTGTATGGTAATTTGTTACTGCAGCTGTAAAATACGAATGCAGTATCTAAGGTGGTAAAGCTCAGAATTAATAGTGTTTTGCTGGAGAGTGTTTGCAGTGAAAAGTGAATTCTGTAATACCAAAGTAACTTTTTCCATTCCTTGGGAATTGTTTTCCCTTCCACGTTTCAAATCTCATTTTCCCATAAAGTAAAATATGTATTTACTCACCAAAAAGTGATTCTAAATATAAAATATTAGTTGGAATAAATCTTAGATGTCATTCTACTCTAACCTCCTGAAATTTATAGATGGAGAAACTGAGCGACAGCCAAAGATTCCATAGCCAGTTAGCAATAGATCATAGTTTACATTCAGGCGTGGTTCAGTGCTCTACTGTATGTATACCCTTTAATGAGAAATTTGTTCCAGAATTGTGGAATATCTGAGTCACTTATCTAAAGAGGGTGTTTACGTAGGGAGATAGACGAATCTTTGTCTAGTTGACAGGATTGATTATGGGATTAATTTGTCATCTAGGAAGGTCCTAAGAGCCTGATCCTTAAGGGATGGAGTAAGTCCCATTAACAAACTTCACTGGTCAGTAACTTGATATGCATACAGGGGAAGGTACCAAGGCAAAATGGAGGGTTCTGGGAGAGGGTGGGGATACATCAAAAATAATTTTCCATACTCTCGCCCTGTTAACAGGCTTATAGATTCTATTTTTTCTCCAGACGTTTCCCCAAACACTGCCTCTCTCCTGTAATGGAAGATACTTGTTCTGAAAACCCAGTGCCCAGACAGAAGTCCTTGGACATTAATCTGGAGAGCAGCACTCTTTCCCCTCTCTGTCTTCAGCTGCTGTTCTCCTTCTGCACCTGTATGGTGGGGATTTAAGGTAGCCAAGGTTTCTGTTCTTCTACCTAAGGTTTTGTTCACAGACCTGAAATGCTATTCTCATGCAGTTTTTCTGTTGGACATAATAGTGGACCTTGGTCACAATCTCACGGTTTGAGCCCTACATTGGGCTGTGCGCTGGCAGCATGGAGCCTGCTTGGAATTCTGTCTCCCTCTCTTTCTGCCCCTCCCCCACTTGGTCTCTATCTCTCTCTCAAAAAAAAAAAAAAAGCTTAAAAAGTACTTTAAAAAAATAATGGGGTCACCAGGGTGACTCAGTCAGTTAAGTGTCCAACTTCAGCTCAGGTCATGATCTTGCGGTTTGTGAGTTCAAGTCCCACGTTGGGCTCTGTGCTAACAGCTCAGACTGAGCCTGGAGTCTCCTTCGGATTCTGTGTCTTCCTCTCTCTGCTCATCTCTCCCCACCCACCCCTTACTCTGTCTCTCTCTCTCTCTCTGTCCCAAAAATAAACATTTAAAAAAATTTTTTAAAAATGGACCTTGGAAAACATGTATTAAGGCCCTATCTTAAATCTGCTTCATTTATATTACAGTGCTTTAATGAGACAGTACTATAAGGGGATACAGTATTATGCAGAACTTTTATACTAGGTTTCTTCTCTCTGCGTTCCAGCTGGGAACCATCTCTTCCTCTAGTTGCTATTTAATGTGTACTCAAGAGATAGACAGCTAGGTGTAGTGTTCTGTTCTTACTGCCTGTGTGTAAGCCAAATTGATATTAATAAGATGAATCTACTGGCGCCTGGGTGACTCAATCATTGAGCGTCTGACTTTGGCTCAGGTCATGATCTCACAGTTTGTGAGTTCGAGTCCCACATTAGGTGAGCTTAAGCCCCGCTTTGGGTGAGCCTTGCCTCTCTGTCTCTCTCTTTTCCTCTTCTCTCTCTCTCTCTCTCTCTCTTTCCCTCTCTCTCTCTCTCTCTCTCTCTCTCTCTCCCTTGTGGGATTCTCTTTCTCACTCCCTCCCTCTGTCCCTTACTCACTTGTGTACATGTTCTCTCTCTCTCTCTCTCTCTCTCTCTCTCTCAAAAGATGAATCTATTATGTGTATATATGCACAGACATGTACTTACAGTGCATTTCAGAGATATACTAGTTATGCCAGGGTTTTGTTAGTTACTGTTCCTGATTAGAACAGAATATTATTTTTACTTTTTTTTTTATAGTTGAACACTCAGGTACAGTGTAATTCTAGATTTTTTCATAGTAGATTTGGAGAGGGAATATAGTCAACTGGTAATGACATTTCAGTACTGATTCCTTACTCTAGCATCTTATATTTTACCATTTTTATATTGACTACTTTTGAAAACCACAATTCGTTTATTTCAGTGTTTGTTGAGTGCTTTTTTGCCATTCACTTAGGCTAGGTGGTAGAGGTACACAAATGAGTGGGACACAATGTACAGTGTTTGCAGACCTTTGTCATGCGTTACCTTGTTGGCCTGTTCTTAGAAATCATCAGCAGACTTGGAAGCAAACTGTTTGACCCTATGAACCGACCCAGGTTGATAATCTTCCACTGTGGCACAGGTAGAATTTTGATTTTTTAAAAAATTTTGTTAATGTTTGTTTATTTTTGAGAGATAGAGACTGAACAGGAGCAGGGGAGGGCCAGAGAGAGGGAGACACAGAATCCAAAGCAGGTTCCAGGCTCTGAGCTGTCAGCACAGAGACCAACGCGGGGCTCGCACCCATGAACCATAAGATCGTGAGCTGAAGTCGGACACTTAACTGACTGAGCCCCAGAAATTTGATTTTTCTATCAAAAACATGAACAGGTAATAAAGGCTTACCCTGTCTTTACCTTTACCAGAATGTAAGTTCTGAGGAGATAGAAATTGTTTCTGTTCACTACTGCTGTATCTCCCTTGGCTCAGACAGTGTCTGACACATAGTAGGTGCTCAGTAAATATTTGTTGAATGGCCACTTATCTTCCAGTTTTTAACTCACATGTGTCCTTATAATGTTATGGCTACCTGTTCCTTTATGGATATATTTTCCTTACATCCCATTGGCCTGAATTTATTACATGGCCATATTTAGCTGTAAGGGAGGACATTGGGGCTTCATTTGGGAAGCTTTGTGTTCAGTTAAAAACTAGGGGTTTTATTAATTAGGAAGAAGTGGAGAAAAAGAGACTTGAGAACTGCTAGCAGTCTCTACCACAAGTCTGACCAACGATAACTATTAGATGTACCTTGGGGCTAAGGGGGTTTCATGACTTGATGCGGAGCAGGCTACAGTTAGTTAGTCACAGCCAAGAGGCAATGCCTAAAGTCAAGTACCAGGGAAGGATTCATTCACATGCTTGTAAAAGAATAGTAAATAATTATATTTGAACCATGGTATGGTATTAAAGGACAGTGAGAGGACTAGTGCTTTCAAAGTGCTAAAAGATCTTATTGATTGATGGCACACTGTCGAACAGGGGAGGGGCAGAGGGAGAGAGAAGAGAATCTTAAGCAGGCTCCACATTCAGCATGGAGCCAGACATGGGCCTCTATCCCACGACCCTGGGATGTTGACCTAAGCCGGAATTCAGAGTCAGATGCTCGATTTACTGAACCATCCAGGCACCCCAGTGCTGAGAGATCTTTTAAATCTCTCATTGGTAATATTGCTGTCTTCTTTGGGGATGGTTTGTGGTTTTTAAGCTGTTCAACTGTATCACTAAGGGTGTTAGTACTCAGAAGTGGGGCTTGGACATTATAAGTTTGAGAACACGGTTTTATTTGCTTAGTAGTAATTGCAACTACTGTGTATATTTTCATCTTAATTTCCATGTAGAGTCTGGTAACTTCCCAGTGAACATGCAGACTTCTCTTCTGAGCTCAGGCCTCGTGTCTGACTGCCTTCTGGGTGTCTCACAAGGACTCTTTGCTCAATCAGAGTTTTCTTCCTCTGCATCGAAGGCACTCCAAAATGTTTTCATTAAATTGAAGAGAAAAAAATAAAAAGTTCTGATGAGTGGAATCATGAAGTATTTCATCTTTTTGTCCTAAGTTTAAGAAAAAATATGAAAGTAATAGATCCTCAGCATTAAACTATTTAAATTATCTAAAATAAAATTACAAAGTGAAAATTCCTTCTTACCCTTCTCCTCCCAGATCTCATTCTCCAGAGCTGTCTTTACTGGCTGTTTTAATAGTAAGTATCTTTCCAAACTTCTTGTGTATATAAGCAATATTATACACACATACACCCTATGTTCCTTCCAAAAATAGGATCATATTACAGAGTGTTTGCAACTCGCCATTTGCTTAATAGGACATCTTAGACATCTTTTCATCTTTTCATGTCCTTATTAGAAGGTTATTTTTATCTGGAATGGCTAAAACCTTACCTGTTCCTTGTTACTATTCCTGGAATTTAGCTATCTTAACTCTGAGAAAAAACCATGATAAAAAAATTTGACATGTTATATTTGCATAATTGTAATCCAGTGCTGTAAAATGTTTGCACATGGCAAAATCTACAAACTGGGAACCGTGGTTGGTTGATACAATTAAAATAATACCACATTGTCACATGTATTACCCTCTGTGATATCATCAGTTGACTTTTTTTGTTTTTTTTCCCTAAACAACCCAGAGGACCAAATCACTACTGGGCACTGGGCACTATGCACCGTAACAATACACTTCATTTACTACAGTGTTTCCCCCCCACACACACACACACACAGTGGATGAGCATTTATAAAATCTTAATTCAGCTATTTGGATGTTTCTGGTGTTTAGACTCTTAACTAAGTCATTTTGTACTATCTAGATTTATCTCATCCTTTTCAAAGACTGCATTATATTTTTGTAGTGTGAATTTGCCAAATTTTATTTAAAATTTTTTTTCACATTTATTTATTATTGAGAGAGAGACACAGAGCATGAGCAGCGGAGGGGAAGAGAGGGGGGAGTCACAGAATCTGAAGTAGGCTCCAGGCTCTCAGAGAGCCAGGGGGGCTCGAACTCATGAACTGTGAGATCATGACGTGAGCCGAAGTTGGATGCTCAACCGACTGAGCCACCCAGGCGCCCCTTGCCAAATTTTATTTGAACACTCCCATGTTATTCAATTGAGGAAAAACTTTAGCATATTTTATTTAGCCATATGGTTAACTTAGCGGTAACTTAAGCAATCTATAAATGTTTAAGTGATTAACAAATGTACACTTGTGTTCTTCCTACTCTTAAGTCATTACTTTTCTGTTTCCTCCTGACTCTTTCCTCTGTATATTTAAGTCTTTCTGGTCCTTTTCTCTTTTTAAGTCTGTGCTCTCTACTTCCCTTTTGCCTAAAGCATTTTCCCTTTTCCCTTTATAAGTGTAGCAGAAATATCAAATGGCTCCCTTGTCACTTTCACATCTTCATACATTCCCCTTCTACTTAACTTTTAACTTGGAATACGCTATCTTTCTCTCATTTCCCTTTCTTAACCTTTCAACCTTTACCACTGCCCGGTGTCCAGGGGAGATACTAGGGGATACACATTGTCAGCAATGTTCCCCCTGCAAAATGAAAAACAAAACTTTTAGCCAAATACTTATTCATAGATGTTCCATTTTATCCTAAGAGCAACCCTTAAATGTTTGAGAAGTGATTGCATCTACAAAATAAAGACATGCTAAGAAAAATGTTCAATCGGATGATGAGTGTACAGAAATCAAAAACACTGTTTATAAAAATCCTTTGAAAAGGAGTGCCTGGGTGGCTCAGTTGGTTAAGCATCCGACTTCAGCTCAGGTCATGATCTAATGGTTCGTGGGTTCAAGCCCCATGTCAGGCTGTGTGCTGACAGCTCAGAGCCTGGAGCCTGCTTCTGATTCTGTCTCCCTCTTTGCCCCTCCCCTGCTCGTGCTCTCTGTCTCTCTCAAAAATAAACAATAAAAAATAAAAGATCCTTTGAACAGAATAAATGAAATAATGGACATAGTTGATAACCAAATAGTGATCTATAAATTCCGTCAAAGGAAATCTCTTAGAATATAGAACCAAAAGGCAACGATGGAATTGAAGAGAAAAGCTCAATGTCTCTCAACCCTGTGTGCACATTAGAATCATCTGAGCTAACTTTTTAAAATCACTGATGCCTTGGCCCCAGCATAGCTCAATTATATACAGATTCTCTGGGAATAGGGTACAGGCATCAGTGGCTTTTTAAAGCTTCCCAGGCGATTCTAATATTTATCCCATGTTTAGAAACATGCTTAAGAGATCTGAAGGATAGAACCAAGATGTCCACAGTCTGTCTAGCAAGACTTTTAGAGGCAGAGGACAGACATGGAAGGAAAAGAAATAATAGTAGCACCTCCCCTGAGATCCCCCAAAGACTCACCTTCAGCAGTTGAGGGCCAGGATATCAAGGCCCTGCAGGAATTAAGGAAAGAAAACAAATACCACAGTATATCTTGGTGATCTGTCTGAACCCCAAGAATAAAGAAAATCCCTGTTTCTTCTATAAAGAATGGGAGCCACCTTGTGCACTAGGGAGGGAAGGAAACCTAACTGGCCTAACTGACCCAAACACAGCTTCTGCTCTCTTCCTAGACATGTCTCTCTACTTAATTTCTCTGGCCCACTCCTGCTTTTTTTGTGACGCTGACCGCAGACTCCATGGGGAAGAGCTGGTCTCTTACTGTTGGTATTTAGAAGTCAGTTTGCGCTTCTTTGTTCTCTCCTTTAGTCTGATCCCTTCTGCCTTCTGGTTCAGTGACACACTTTTTGTTTTCCAGCTCAGTTAGAGCTTTACAAATTTTTCTGTGATTCCAGTGTCATCTTGGAGAAAGTTGATAATTTAGTACTGTCCTCCAACCTTTGACATTTGGATGGTCTGATAATTTCTAGGGTTTGTTCTTGTTTTGTTTTGTTTTTAATGAGAATAGTAATTCATCCAAGTGGTCAGTGACAGAAGTAATTATAAATTTGGTCTGTTAACTTTGCTTTCTTCAGTAACTGCTTGAACTTGGAAAAGTGAGTTGACCAAAGCGTCGTATGTATCTAAGAGATACAATGAAGGAGGAAATAGTGTCTAGCTATAAAGTGGTAATCCCATTTAGAATTCTTTTTGCTCTGCTGTCTCATTGACCGGACATCTGAGCCTTCAGTCTCTGAAGAATTGATGCAGCAGTCACTGCTGGAGACTCGGTTCGCAACCTTGGATGCACACTGGAAACGAGAAAGGCGTCTTCAGTCACGGTGAAGGTGGGAGGATTAAAGAGAAGTTAAGTCTGGCTGACTGTTCTGCTAATTTCCATCTGCTCTCGCCTCAGATTTCTTTCTTGTTTCTTTTTTTGATTGTACTTAAGTACACATAACAAAATTTGCAGTTTTTACCAGCTTTGAATGTACAGTGCGGTGACCATACGTTCACATTGCTGTGCAATTATTACCACTGTTGTTCTCCGGAACTTTTTCACCTTCCCAGACAGAAACTCTGCACTCATTAAACAACTGTCCATTCCCCTTCCCCCAGCCCCTAGTAATTCTCTATTCTACTTTTCTGACTTTGTGAATTTGCCTGTTCTAGGTACCTCATGAAAGAGTCATGTGATATTTGCCCTTTTGTGTCTGGCTTATTTCACTTAGCATAATGTTTTTAGGGTTTATCCATGTTGTAGCATGTGTTAGAATTTTATTTTTTTATGGCCAGATATTTTAATAATACATATATGCACACACCATGTCTTGTTTATGGACACTTGGATTGTTTCCACCTTTTGGCCATTATGAATAGTGTTGCTATGAAGATTGCTGTACAAGTCTCTGCTTTCACTTCCTTTGGGTGTATTTGCAGGAGTAGAATAACCGGATCATAATGGGGATTCTGTGTTTAACATTTTGATGAACCACAGGGCATGCACCATTTGTATCCCCACCAGTAAAGCATGAGGGTTCCAGTTTGTCTACATCTCCCCAACACTCATAATTTTAAGTTCTCATATAGCCATTCTAATAGGTGTGAAGTGGTATCTAAGAGGGGGGCAGAATATGTGACCCCAGAAGATGCCACTTTGGCATGTGGATTATTTTGAGCTGAAGGCAATCGAGGTCTGATAGACTCAGGAAGACCTTTTGTTTTTGTTTTTGTTTTTGTTTTTATCTCTACCTCTCCCTTAACTGCCTAAAAAAATTTAGATAGAGGGCCTGTACCATGAAGAGAGCTAATACCAGAGATAACTTTTTATATAAAAAAGATTTATCTGCATGGCAGGGCAGACATTTGCTTATAAAACCTCTGTTCCTCCCATCTTCCTGTGAATTGTCTTCCTCCTCCTTGAAGTTCTAGACTCCTACCCCCTTTTCCATAGCTCAGGATGGCTTATAAGCCTCACTTGCTTGAGTGCCTGGGAGCTTCCTATCTTTGGGGTTCTCACAGGTACAAATTTTTTTTTTTTCCCTCCTGTTAATCTGTCTTAGGTAAATTTAATTGTTAGACCAGCCTAAGAACCTAGAGGGAGAGAAGGGGATCATTTTCCCCTTTACATATCTCATTGTGATTTTGTTTTGCATTTCCCTAATAACTAATGATGTTGAGCGTCTTTTCATATGCTTATTGGCCATTTTTCACAGGTTTCTTTTTTGAAGGAGAAAAAAATGTACGGGCACACGTGGCAGTAGTCTTCATCATCTTTCCATTCCCCTCCCCAGTGTGGAGGAAGGACGTTACCTGGGGGAACGTACATGGCTAAATGCAGTGTGCAGTTTTATAGAGATGTATAGTCTGTCTTCATATGTGATCTTCTTTCCTCTGCATGCATATTTATCTTTTGTTGTCTGGGAACTCCTCCTAACATGCTGGTGTGTTCCTGGACTTGAATGTTTGACGGAGGCCTGGGTTGAAAGTCAGTAAGGGCAGGGGCGCCTGGGTGGCTCAGTCGGTTAAGCATCCGACTTCGGCTCAGGTCATGGTCTCACATTCTGTGAGTTCGAGCCCCGCATCGGGCTCTGTGCTGACAGCTCAGAGCCTGGAGCCTGTTTCAGATTCTGTGTCTCCCTCTCTCTCTGCTCCTCCCCTATTCATGCTCTGTCTCTCTCTGTCTCAAAAATAAATAAACGTTAAAAAAAAATTAAAAAGAAAGTCAGCGAGGGCTTTTCAGTTCATCCTCACTCGAGTATATTCAAAATTAAGATGAATTACTGCATTAAGATGAATTAAGCCCCAGGCTATATACCTCTTTCCTTGTGTGTTTTCTTTCTTTTGTGTTTTAGTTCTAGGAGGCTGAAAACCTTTATGGCCTAGGCATGTGTGTTACGTAGAAAGAATGCTACTGTAATGTTCTGTGCTGTTAACCAAGTATCTAGTTCCTATATTCTTTTTTTTTTTTTAATCTTTCTGAAAACTCTCCTGGTAGACAGTAGGATAACCTGATACAAGTTATCTGTGTTTTAACAGAGAACAACACAGTAAGTAATACACATGGGGAGTTAGTGGATAACGCTTTAAAAGGACTTCTCATCTGGGGAATCTGACAGTCTAGTTACATTGACTGAATTTTTCAGTACGCTGTTGGTGAAATTGTAAGCGTATTCTCATTTTTCTGTTATGTCTCAGGTGTTTGCGGACTGGCGCTTTGGAGAGTGCCTGCTTATCTGGCATGTCCATAACAGAACTGTGTGTTCCCTCTCTGATGTGCCGGGTAGCAGTTTCCCCCCTTTGGACAGTTCAGAACAGTGAGCTTTATCCTAGATTAATATCCATAGCTACATAGTGGTTCTAAATCCAGAATAAACCGAGAGTAGGGGAGAGAAGAAAAGGCTCTCTCATGAAGAAAGTGAAACTTTCTCAGTGTGTCTTGCCGGTTTTTAGGAATTGTCTGTTCTTCCTGCCTTTTTTCATATAAACTAGATTAAGGAAAAAGGTCATTGTTGTTTTTAAGTTTTATTTTTATTTAAGTAATCTCCACACCCAACATGGGACTCAACTCAGCGACCACGAGATCAAGAGTTGCAAGAGTGAGCCAGTCAGGCACCCCAAGGAAAAAGCTGTTTGTTGGTTTGTTTGTTTTTAATGTTTGTTTATTTTGAGAAAGCATGTGTGCACGTGCCCGAGCAGGAGGAGCAGGGAGAGAGAGAATCCCAAACAGGCTCTGTGCTGTGAGCACAGAGCCCAACTCGGGGCTTGAACTCAGGAACTGTGAGATCATCCCCTCAGCTGAAATCAAGAGTCGGATACTTACCCAATTGAGCTACCCACCCAGGTTCCCCGGAAAAAAGGTTTTTTTTTTAAATTTGTTTTGTTTGCTTATAAAAATCTGTACCCCAAATGACATAACTGGAATTAAGGGAAAAAACTTGGAAAGTTCCATTTTTTTTCCTTATTCTTCCAGATTTATCTGCCTTTGAACGTTGAAAACAGTTTTATTGTTGTTTATCTTTGTGTTTTAATAATTCATGCTACTCCTCTTCTTAGCAACTCCATACTACTTAGAACCATTGTCTGAAATCACCTGTATCCCTTGCAGTGTTAGAACCAAAAATGAAGAGTAAATTTCTTGATCAAGTGAGACTTACAAAGTTAGCAGATCAGCTTACAGGTTTTCTATTTATTGAATTTTAGCAAGCCATTGTTTGCCACCCTTTGGATTAGAAACAAAAGAAAATGCTTTTTGATTGACAATATTTTCATTTAAAAGTTCAGCTGATCCCCAGTTGATGAGCATTGAAAAGAAAGGCATTGTCTTTGGATGTGTGGTGGCCATGCTTTCTCAAAGCTTTTAGTTTTTTTGTGATATTTGTGCTCACACACACTCTCATAAATGATTTGAAAGTAAGTGGCAGACTTCATGACACCTCACCCCTAAATACCTCAGCATGTGTCTCCTGAGAATGAGAATATTATTCTACGTAAAACATTACTACTGTATCACACCCCAGAAAGTTGACATTATAAAGTAATAATAATCTAATGTACAGTCTTACTTTTCCAAGTTTTTCTAATTCTCCCAGAAATGTACTTTTATGATACTTTTGTCCCCCTAGTCCAGGATCCGGCCAAAGATCACACATCACATTTGGTTGTGGTGTCTCTTTAGTCTCCTTTATTTATTTATTTGTTTGTTTGTTTGTTTACATCCAAATTAGTTAGCATATAGTGCAACAATGATTTCAGGAGTAGATTCCTTACCACCACTTACCCATTTAGCCCATCCCCCCTCCTACAACCCCTTCACTAACCCTCTGTTTGTTCACCATATTTAAGAGTCTCTTTTGTTTTGTCCCCCTCCCTGTTTTCATATTTTTGTTGCCTTTCTCTTATATTCATCTGTTTTGTCTCAAAGTCCTTATATGAGTGAAGTCATATGATACTCGTCTTTCTCTGACTGATTTCACTTAGCATAATACCCTCCAGTTCCATCCGCGTAGTTGCAAATGGCAAGATTTCATTTTTGATTGCCGAGTAATACTCCATTGTATAGATTTACCACATCTTCTTTATCCATTCATCTATCGATGGACATTTGGGCTCTTTCCATACTTTGGCTGTTGTTGATAGTGCTACTATAAACACTGGGGTACATATATCCCTTCGAAACAGGTCTTTAGTCTCCTTTAAACCACAGCAGGACCTCTGTCTTTTTTTGGGTGAGGGATCTTTCATAACATTAACATTTTAAGGAGTCTGGGCCAGTTGTCTCCTACAGTATTCCACAACAAATTTTGTCTTGTCTTCTTGATTAGTTTCAGGTTAAATACTTTTGGTAGGATTACTACATGTATACTTGCCATTCTACCACATCAGGAGACACAGTGATATCAGTTTGTGTTACTTTGGGTAGTACACAGTTTGATCTTGATGCAGACCACTTGTGCTAAGGAATAGCTGTCAGATCACTTCATTGGAAAGCCCTTTTCCTCTATTAAGTAATATAGATTCATGCTTTGAGACTTTGTGACTGTCCTACTCCTTTAGAACCTTCCACCTGGTTATTGTAATTTGTTCATTGATTTAATTCAGAGTTTTGCCAGGGGTCTACTGATGGACGTCTACTGATGAAGCCCAGGACATTTTTTTGGGTACATACATTTTTCCAGGAATATGATTCATGACTTGCAAAATATTTTTAAAAATCTTTTGTCCCCCTCTCTTTTGGAGGTGTCTTCTACAAGTTCCTATGCATTAGAGAAGTCTGTTATAAGCAGTAGGTTACTAGAAGCTGGGAACCAACAATGTTCATGTGATTTTCTTAATTATCTAACGTAGCATCACATACAGCTGGGCACTTAATTTCTGTTGTTGTTTGTTTGAGAATGCTTTGTTCTGGCCTCTCCCTTATCCTGAGCCAAGCATTTGGATCTTTTGTGTTTGGTATAAAGTGTACTAGAAAATAGAGCAAAGGAGCTTAGCCCCTGGTTTTTGGTGTTCTCTTTGAAGATTTTTGGGCACAGCCGAATTTGATTTGTGTCTTTGTTGACACTGAAGTATATTTGGGTCAATTGGAAATGAGTTAAAACACTGCAATATATTATTATTATGTATTGACTTTAGGGAGCTTTAGATCCATTATTAGCCTAATGCAGAATAGCTGTAGAAGTGGTTAATTCTTGACTTTCCCTGCTCAACCAGGAAAGCAGTATGGAATTAATCATGGCAGGAGCCACTGAGGTGTGTTTTGTTTCATCTATCGATTAGCCTGTTGGTAACACTGGCTTGCCTTGTATGAAAAAGTGTCTGTCATTTGGGTGACTGATAATAACAGTAAGTGCTAATGTTGGAAGGTATACTTCTAGAAATACATATCATACCATTTAATCCAGGTGATCACTCTGTGAAAGTTGTTATTATTTTTATTCTGATTACACAGGTGAGGGGAAAGACGGAGAGAAGTGAAAGATAGCCGACATCAAACAGCTCGTAAGGAGCCCCAGATTCCTTGCTTTTTTTTGTTTTAGCACTCTGAAAGGTAGAGGCATTCTGTGGGTTCTAAATATGAACAAAGCATGGATGGCCCTTGTTCTCAAGGACGTTTTAAATCAAACCAGTATGTCTTCTTATAAATGTATTAATTATAGGCAGCACATCAAGGGAAGAGCTAGGGAAGCACACAGAAGTGCAGACAGCCTCCAAGTATAGAGTCAAGGTTGGTATGCTGGGGGAAGCATTTGAGAGGGAACATGTCTAGGGAGGAAGAAAAAGTGAGCAAAAGGACCACGGTGGGAAAGCACAGGGCTTATTATGGCTGAGGGGCTGCTCTGGTTTGGCATGAGCTGCGTGAGATACAGCAAAAGAAAGTGGTGGAAGCTGGGCCTGTGACAGGTTAGGTCGGACTGTGAAGGGCCTCAGAATGCCATGCTAGGGAAGAGAGAGCCTCCTTCCATAGGTATTTTGAGCAGGAAATGAAAAGTGTAGGGTAGCCCTGTAGAGAACCCAGTAATAAGCATGATAAATGCTTACATTTTTAAGTTAAGATCCTGTGCTAATCTCTTCACATGATACACACAGAATCTCACTAACGCCTGCAGCAACTGAACAAAGTACTCTGTCCCTTTTACAGATGTGAAATCGAGGCTCCGCGAGATAAGGTTTGCAGGTGTCAAACATATCGCTGGAGCTAAGACTTGGACTGGGGTCTGTGAGCTTCTAAAACCTGTTCTGTTTGCCACTGTGATATATTGTTTTTTAAAACAGGTCACCTGATACGTTCTTGATCCTCTGTTAAGAATATGGCTGTGGGAAAAAGACATTTTCAAAGTTCCGGAAGTACTGCTTTTCAGTGTGTAATCATGCTAAGGAATGTAATCACCACCAAACCCGACTTGTACTGCTCTCTAATTGGGGCTAGCGCTGCATAGGAAGCTGAAGAACTGGATGATGTTTTATTTACATGCCTCATGACATGAATACATGCCTGTGGCAAACGTTTTTGTGTTCATTTTCACCGTTTAACCTTATTGGCCCCACGTAAATCTTACATCAGGGAGAGCCCAGTTCGTAGGGGCATTTTCAGGTGCTTAAAGCAGTGATATTTTTCCTAGCTAAAATACATTTCTTCTCAGCAGGTTTTCTAACAAAAGACCATGACTACTGATGAAGGTGCCAAGAACAATGGAGAAAACCCAGCGGCAGCTGTGGCTGAACGCGGAGAGGATATTACCTCTAAAAAAGATAGAGGAGTATTAAAGGTGAGGTTACAAGGTTGAATGACATGTAGGGAAATTTCCTACCTGGAAGGATTATTTATAAAAATGTTTGTGTTTTTGGTCGGAGGTGGAGGTGGATGTTGTTCACTGAGGCTTACTAAGTGCTAAACTCTCATTTCATCTTCACGACTTAAGGTTTATTTTTTTAATTAAAAAATTTTTAAAGGTTATTTATTTTTGAGAGAGAGAGAGAGAGAGCGCACAAGCTGTGGAGAGGCAGAGAGAGAAAGGGACAGAAGATCTGAAGCAGGATCCACCCTGTCAGTGCAGAGCCCGATGGGGGGGCTGGAACCCACAAACTGCGAAATCATGACCGGAGCCGAGTGAGCACCCAGGCACCCCGAGGTTTATTTTTATTCCCAGAGAGATGGTGAAATTGAGGCCCCGGTGGGTGAATTAACCTGCCCGGTATCCTAGATCATAGGAAATACAGATCTGGGGGCCAGATCCAAATGACGTAGGACTTAGATAGAGTCCCCCAGTTCTCAGCGTGTACGCATGGGTGGTTATTTTAACGTAATATTTAAGGACGTGAAAGCTAGCTAATGACAATCCAGAAGACTTACTAAAGGAAAAAGAAAAGCCAGCTTGCAGGGTTCAAAAAGATTGCTTTTACGTACAGATTCTTGTTTGTGCAGTGAAGATATTTTGTGAGGTTTCATCCAAGAATATATCTTACTTCAGAATTAGCTTTCCTCATTAAAACACTACAGGGGACCTGGGTGGCTCAGTTGGTTGAGTGTCCAACTCTTGGTTTCAGCTCAGGTCATAATCCCAGGGTCATGGGATTGAGGCCTGTTTTGGGCTCATGCTAAGTGTGGAGCCTGCTTCGTCCTCTTTCTCTCCCTCTGCCCTGCTCGCACTCTCTCCCTCTCTAAAATTAAAAATTAAAAGTAAAAACTGTGTATGGTTTTCACCGTGTAATTAGTCATTTCTATGTATAGTGTTTTTTTTTTAATGTTTGTTTATTTTTGAGAAAGACAGAGACAGAGACAGAGCACAAGCAGGGGGGAGGGGCAGAGAGCGAGGGAGACACAGAATCCGAAGCAGGCTCCAGGCTCTGAGCTGTCAGCACAGAGCCCGACACAGGGCTTGAACCCACAAACCGTGAGATCGTGGCCTGAGTTGAAGTCGGACACTCAACCGACTGAGCCACCCAGGTGCCCCTGTGTCTTTTTTTCATTTGTATCTCACAGTGGTCTTGTGAGACCACCAGAGCACCTGTTAATCCTTCCATTTTATTGTTGGAAAATGTATATTTGAATTCCATATAAATTAATAAACTGCAGCTGAGAGAAGGTTAAATGCTTTAGTTGTATTAAGTCATGCCTTCTCCTACATTGTTGTTACATGGACAAGTTTTGTATAGTTAATTATTTTCCCTGAAAATATGATCTCCCACATTCTAAGTATTATCACTAAGTGAGTTTTAGTATCTCCATGTGTCAGCAGTAGTAAATGAGAATTTTTTAGTTTGTTTTGTCTGATCTTGCTTGTGTGAAAGCTTTTTTTTCTGTGCCTGAATCTTCCGAATGTAGTTGTTTTACCGTTAGCTTGCTACATGCTAAGCCAAATTTTGGAAGACTTTCAACTACAGAAATAAGGGCTTTATGCCATAGATTTGTATCATGCTCTCATTTTTCAGAGGGCTTCTCAGTCTATAACTATATGAATTCCTTATCCCAAACTCCAGGATACTTCTAGAGACAGTAGAAATTGTGCAGGCAGTCTGCAGCATCTCCTCGCTCTATTTAAGTCTTTCTCTTTCATGTTTTCAGTGTACCCACCCATGCAGAGAACATGTTCCTCAACCTGCCTCCAGCCCTGTTTTGTTCCAGGGAGTAAATCTGATAAGATTTTTAGGCTTGTAAGACGCATTTTGAGATTGTAAGCCCTTTAAATCATATCACTTATCACTGTCTAGAGCCTTAGGTTTCACCATGGGGCTTTGGGTTAAGATTAAATAGTCTACTAACTGTGCAACATGGGGCGATGTAGTTAACCTCTCTTTGATGAAATTTCCTCATTGTAAAATTGGAACAATACTACTACCTACCTCATAGAGTTACTGGGATTATATAAAGCATTTAGCACAGTGCCTCATCTGTAGTAACCTCGTTTGTTCCCTATTACATACATAACTTTTTAAAAGACCAAGGCACGTCTGGGAAGTCAGTGACTAGCTCAGGAAAATAAAAATACACTGTGGAGCATACATTTTTAAAATGAATCGGGACTAAAATTCATTCCTTAATGCAACTGCTTAAGGCACCTCCTCACATCTTCCCATTTCCTCCTACCCAGAGCCCCTAGCAACTAACATTCTATTCTCTGTTATGAGTTCAGCTTTTTTAGATGTCACATATAAGTGAGATCACACAGTGTCTGTCTTTCTCTGTCACTTAGCATAATGCTCCTAAGATCCATCCGTGTTGTCACAAATGGCAAGATTGTGTTCTTTATTGTGGCTGAATTAACATTCCACTGTGTGTATATGTGCCACATTTCTCTTGATCCATTCATTTGCGTATGGATCCTTAGATTGTTTCCAGGGTTTAGCTGTTGTAAATATTGCTGCCCTGAACATGGGGTGCATAGATCTTTTTGAGCTAGTGTTCTCGTTTTCTTCAGATAAATACCCGGAAGTAGAATTGCTGGATCGTATCGTAATTCTATTTTTAATTTATTGAGGAAACTTCACACTCTTTTCTACAGTGGCAGCACCCATTTACATTCCTGCCACCAGTGCACGAAGGTTCCCTTTTCTCCATATCCTCACCAGCACTTGTTTTTTCTCGTCTTTCTCATCATAGCCATTCTAAAAGGTGAGGTAAAGTCTCGTGGGTTTGATTTACATTTTGGGGATTGTTTTGTTTTTCCATTACTTCCTTTTTAACAAGTGTATAGAAACACAACTGATTTCTGTGTGTTGATTTTGAATCCTCCCACTTCACTGAATTCATTGATTAGTTCTAACAGGTTTTTAGTGGAGTTGCAGTAATGATTCTCATCTTTATTTTTTTATTTTTTGAGAGAGAGTGGATGAGGGAGAAGAGGGAGAGAGAGAATCTCAAGCAGGTTCCATGTTCAGTGCGGAACCCAACATTGGGCTCAATCTCATGACCCTGAGATCATGGCCTGAGCCAAAGTCAAGAGTCCTACGCTTAGCCGACTGAGCCACCCAGGCTCCTCCGATTCTTTTCCTTTAAACAATGTCTGGACCTTTGAACTAAGAAAGTTGTAGAATAGAAGTTTACCGTGTTTACATGGTGATAAGAGGGCGGGGCCGGTAGGACACAACTTAAAGAACTTAGGAGCAAATGATTGAATTCTTTATATAAAGTTTCAGACTCTTCCCCTAATACGATGTTTCTTGGGCATGAGCTACCATCCTCTGTTACCTAATAAAGATGATTAATTTGGCATAGGTGATTGACAGAATAAATTATACCACCACACGCCTGGATTTGATTTTCTTTTCCCAGAACTGACCAACTGCATTAGTGGCCTACTCTGCCAAGAACAAAATAAGTATACTGGATTTTATGACAGCTAAATATTTTTCAGCCTGGAGCTTTTTTTTTTGGCATTTGCTTTACTAGAAAACAAGTTTTTCAGTATCATATCAAACTATGCAGTGATGCTGGGTTTTTTGCACATTGAATATTCTTCATATAAAAGGAAGTGGAACCTGTTATACTAGGAAGTTGAGCTTTTTGAAAGTAAACCAAACTAGTGGAATTTAGTCAAAAGGTAATGTTTTTAGCAAAAGAGGGAAGTAAATAAAATCTCACCTTTTGAAATTTGCTTTAGAGTTATTTTTGAAGATTTTTTGAAAGTCCACTCATCTTTTTGTTCTGATTCAGTTTATATGTGAACTGGTTCTATGTTTTGAGAGATTTTAGTGTCAAAGCATGAAGCAGGATCTATTGGTTATATTATTACCTTATTTTGAGGGGATAGTGTGCTTGACAGTGAAATTAAATATAGCATTAAAGATTTAGAGTAGTATAGGAAGGTTTCCTAACAGTTAGAATTATTGAGAGAACTGGGAGGGAAGCGTTGAGAAAGGACAGGTAATTATTTGCAAATCTGCCTGGGTAATGTAGAATGGATTCTGTGACCTTTTTTATTTGATTAGAATAAAATCAGCTCCTTTTTTTGATGCTTGTCTTTTCCAGATTGTCAAAAGAGTGGGAAATAGTGAGGAAATGCCAATGATTGGAGACAAAGTTTATGTCCATTACAAAGGAAAATTGTCAAATGGGAAGAAATTTGATTCCAGTCATGATAGAAATGAACCGTTTGTCTTTAGTCTTGGCAAAGGTAAGAGGGTGTTTTGCTTAGACTTATCGCTATTTATATTATATAGAAGTTGGTTGATCCTGTATAGGAGCTAGTAGATTTTTAGGGGGTCCATAATGTCAAAGTTATTTTCATAATGTTATTAAGATGTTGTCCAGCTTTTTACCATGTTGACATTCGCACTGATGGTACAAAAGCTACAGTGGTAAAAACTGCTGCTGCCATTAGCACAGATCTGGGCTACGGCACAAACTATATGAGTAATCAATATTCTTCGATGCCCTCATTCGCTGTTTAAATAAGAAAAAGGAGGGAAGCCCGTGTCACTTAATGTCCTTGATAACAGTGTAAAAAATACCAATCGTATTAAATCCTAATCCTCGGCTTTGGCATTGTTCTGCTGTTTTGTGACAGACAGGGAGGCACACAGGGCACACTTCTGTACCCGAGGACAGTGGTTGTCTCCTGGGAAAGCACTTGTGCACTTAACCTGAGTGAAGAACTGAATGAGGTGCATTTTTCCAGAAAACACCATTTTTATTAGAAAGGGCAAACTGGGGGTGCCTGGGTGGCTCGGTCGGTTAAGCGTCTGACTTCGGCTCAGGTCATGATCTCGCGGTCCGTGAGTTCGAGCTCCGCGTCGGGCTCTGTGCTGACAGCTCAGAGCCTGGAGCCTGCTTCCGGATTCTGTGTCTCCCTCTCTCTCTGACCCTCCCCCGTTCATGCTCTGTCTCTCTCTGTCTCAAAAATAAATAAATGTTAAAAAAAAAAAAAAAAAGAAAGAAAGAAAAAGAAAAAAAGGGCAAACCGTTATTGTTCGGATTTGATTATTCAGTATTTGGCAGATAACTTTCTTAAAAATGAATGAAACGAGCTTGTCACTTCCAGGAAAACAGCTGACAGTATTTGTAACCATTGAGTTTTCAAATGAAAATTCTAGTTCTGGGAAATTTGTATCTGCAACGGTGAGCTTGACAGCTTCCCAGAACTTAAAAGACTTCTGATGAGATCGATGGATGTTCAGGAATGTGGTTTTTAAAATATCATCCAGTGAAATGTGTTAACGTGTGGAAGATCTGTGTAACTCAGGGAACGAATATTTTCCCAATACAAGATGTTACAAAATCATGTGTGACTAAAAAGATCCATTCGTTTTGCAGGCTAGATCAGTGGATTTTAGTGTAACATAATATTAACGAAAAGTTCCTTGATCTGCTTTCAGATTCTCCATTGCAACTGACTTTTATGAAACTGCCACTTGTCCAGCTTGCAAGTCCTCTCAGATGATTATATTCATAATTATCTGAAAAGGCTGTTAAAGTAGTCCTACCTTTTCCACCTATCTATCTTTTGGGTTTGGATTTTTTCTGTAGATTTAAACTCAGATTGTAACAGATGAATGCAGAAGTAGGTATGAGAATTTGGTTGTCTTCTGTCAAGTCAGACATGTTTTACACTTGTTAAACTGCAAAACAATGCTGTTCTCACTAATTTTTTACAAATATAGTTGCTTTTCATAAAAATTTTTTTTGTTTTAACATATATGAGGCTGTTACTATTTTTCAATAGTAAATGTACTATTTTTGAATTGGTAAGTAACTATTTAATTTTTAATGTGGTAGATATCAGTAGATAGATAAACAAGTTCTTTGGGGTCTTCAATTTTTAAGATTAAAGGGGTCCTGAGGAAAAAGGTTGAGAAGCACTATTTTCAGGTCTTAAGTGTTATTTTTACTAATTCATTTTCAAATGCTTTTGCGTGTCTTTAGTTAATTTAGTACTTTCATTAATCTTGTGAGTATAATAGCCCATACATCAAACTAGACTTTGCGGGCCATGTGGCTTATTGAAAGTTAGTGGCTGAGTCACCAATGTTTTTAATTCTTATCTGCTACAGATAGAACAGATCTCTAGTTCGTTCCCGGATTAAGTGTGGGAGAAAAGGATTGGACGACCGCCCCCCCCCCCCCCCCCAGCACTGGTCTACCACCATGGCTGAGTGTTGACTATAACCCCTTTCATTTTTTACTGTACCACCTGAAATGAATTGTTAACCAAGCATGGTCTGGGAAAGAAAAGAGCCATTGAGGAACTGCAGACTTAAACTCTTTCTGCCTCTCTTGTACCCTGCCTTTCCTGGTACTCACAGGCCTGTGTCCTGGTGACTCCTGCTTCTTGTCCGGCTGTACCCTTCCCGGGCTCTGGTGCAGCCTGTGCCACTGCTCCCTTCTCCTTTGGGTCTTCAGTGAGTTGGTGGCTCGTGTGAGATTAATCTTGTGTTTCAGTACGATGGCAATCAAATACAGATTCTTTTTGTCGAGAAAGCGGATAATGATTGACAGTTAAATTAGAATTTTTTTCTTTTTTGTTGATTCAGAGATGTGAACCTCCAGGGCCACCAGCATGGCTGTGGCATCAGCATTTAATTTAGATGACCTCAGAGTAAATGGCTTCATCAGACATCTGTGTTTCCACTGCTCCCCCTGCCCCCTTCAAACTCTTACTCTACCCTTTGAATTTCTGTCCTAAAGAAGTTGATGAATTTAAGCCAACAAGTCTCTTCAGCAGCTATCTTTGCAAGTAGACTTGCTAAGAATTGCTAAGAACTGGGGGGAAAAAAAAGAATTGCTAAGCACTTATGCTGCTATCTTTTCTACCTGCATTTTCTTAATAAACTACCCTATGCTGAATGAGTCTTTTATGTTTCCTAGAATGTTGAGCAGAGATAAAAGAGGCAGCTTTCAGTTGACTTGGTACCTATGACACACCTGTCTAGAGACAGTGTGGTCTCTTGGGGAGAGCATCCACCTGGGTGTTAGGAAGCCAGAGTTCCTATCTTCACTCTTTCCTGTGTTATGTTAACATGAGTAAGCCACCTAACCTTCCCTGCTCCTCTAAAAAGGAGGCGCATCTGTAGAAAAGCATTAAGATTAATTCTGGCTATGATTTCATTCTTGTACCTTCTGTAAAGATTACAGGAATGAAAACCATAAAAGACTAAGATAAAGCAAGAAACATTGGCAGGCAGTTTATAATTTTTTGTGGGTTTTTTTTTTTAATGTTTATTTTTGAAAGAGAGAGCACACAGGGGAGGGGCAGAGAGGGAGGGAGACACAGAATCTGAAGCAGGCTTCAGGCTCTGAGCTGTCAGCACAGAGCCTGATGCAGGGCTCGAACCCACAAACCGTGAGATCATGACCTGAGCCAAAATCGGATGCTTAACCAACTGAGCCACCAAGATGCCCCTGCCTTGCCTTTTCATTTTAATTGGTCTTTAAAGGAACAATTTTAATTTTGATGAAGTCTACTTTGCTAATTTTTTTTATGGCTTACCTATTATGATTGACCATTTTTGTTTTCATTTGGTTTGGGTTTTTTGTTTACATATGAGGACACTACAGAGAGAAGAAGTAAGCCATTAGCCCATGGTTATACAATAAAGTGGTAGGGCCAGGATTCAAACACAAGCAATTTCTTTCAAGGTGTATGTATCTGAAGGTTTAAAACTAGCTGAAACTAGGTACAAAAACGAAATAGGTCCTCATCCAGCAGAATTTACTGAGTGCCTGCTGTACACCAGACAGACACTTTTCTTACAGGAATGCTGTAGTTACAGAGGTTTATCAAAAGCAAAGTTTCCGCGGGCACCTGGGTGGCTTAATCAGTTAAGTGTCTGACTCTTAGTTTCTGCTCAGGTCATGATGTCGTGGTTCATGGGTTTGAGCTCCGTGTTGGGCTCTGCGCTCACAGCGTGGAGACTGCTTGGGATCCTGTGTATCCCTCTCCCTTTGCCCCTCCCAGCTCGTGCTCTTTCTCTCCCTCCCTCCCTCCTTCCCTTCCTTCCTTCCTTCCTTCCTTTCTCTCTCTCTCTCTCTCTCTCTCTCTCTCTCTCTCTCTCAAAATAAATAAATAAAATTTTTTAAAAAGCAAAATTTTTGCTATTACCTGCTTGATGTTATGGGTTGAATTCCTATTTTGAAAGTTTGGTTTTTTTTAAATTGAAGTATGTTTTTTTCATGCACTTTAAGTCTTGACAACATCTTACAACTGGTAAAGCACTACTAGTAATGGGTAACCGTGTAGCCAACTTCCTGTGGGTTGTTTGTGGCTTAAGCATGTGCTCCCTTTAAATTTCTGTTGATGCCTTTGCTCCCACTTAAATATATCCTTAACATCTGGGTTTTTGTTTGTTTGTTTTACATGCAGTTTAGGAGTATTCAGGATTGCTTTTAGGCCAAAATATTTAATTTTTCTAACCTTCTCCAAAAGTGTGAGCCAGAAAGACAGCAAACTTTGAGAAAGTACGTTCTTTGGCTTTACCTGGTGCTTTGCAGTAGAGGAAGAATGCTTTTGATTTCCATTGCTCTGTTAATGGATACTGGGGAGAAGCCTGTTGGGGCAGGGTGAGACTAAACTGTGGGAAGCTAACAAATTTCTAACTCCATTTATATAAAATTATAGCATGGACCCTGTTGTTTAATTGAGTATAATGTTATGGTATTATAGTTTATAATTCTTTAGGAAATAGAAAATAATCAAGACCTGACTCCTGCCTTCAAGTATCTAACAGTTTAGCCTGGCAGAGTTGATGTTAATCCTTAATGAGGCTGTCCCAGGACAGATTATGCTACCATTCCTATTTTCCCTCTCTTTTTAAAAAAATTATAAAGCCATGAGAATGGGAAGATATTCTCCTGTGATCAGTTTTCTTAGTAATCAGAGAACTGCCAAAAATGAATGTAACAGAAGGCATGATCACCTTAGAAGAATCTTAAAATGTAAATTTATTTGTTCAATTCATAATCAAGATACTTTTGGTAGAGAGTAGAGAGGATTATCAGAGCCCTTTTGTAAGACATTCTGAAATAGAACCAAAACAATTCATAAGAGGAAAAAGTGAACAGGAAAAGCTAATTTGCTTTATCTAGTATAAAAAGAAGAAAAACATTGTCCATATATTTTTTTTTATTTTTTAACGTTTATTCATTTTTGAGAGACAGAGAAGTGTGAGTGGGGGAGGGATGAGGGGGGGAGGCACAGAATCCAAAGCAGGATCCAGACTCTGAGCTGTCAGCGCAGAGCCTGATGTGGGGCTTGAACTCAAGAACCACGAGATCATGACCTGAGCCAAAGTCGGACACTTAACCGACTGAGCCACTCAGGTGCCCCGACGTTGTCCATTTTATAATGATAGCAATTTTCTTTTTTTTAATAGAAAATATTAGCAAAATACTCATAGAATTAAAATAGCAGAAATTTGTACTAAGTCCTGGAAATCCTTCAATGAAGGTAAAGCAGGAATAAAACAGATGTGTGTTTTTAATTATCTGAAACTTATTAGTGATTATGCTTATATTTAAGAGAGTATCAACTCTTCTGTTTTGAATGGAAACCCTTCTACGGCGAAATTATTTTATCTTTTTTGTCCTCTATTCCCACATTAAAAAGTATTTTTCTATATAATCTTTCATCCTGTAGAATTTTAAATATGCTCATATTTCAAATGCATACCTACATTTAAAAGTTATATAGTGAATAATTTTCATCTAGGGTGCCAAGACTAGTTAATAGAGAAAGAACAGTATTTTCAGTGGGGTGCCTGGGTGGGGTGGTTCAGTCAGTTAAGCGTCCGATTCTGGGTGTTGGCTTAGGTCATGATCTCACAGTTCAGGCTCTGCGCTGACGGTGTGGAGACTGCTTGGGATTCTCTGTCTCCCTCTCTCTGCCCCTCTCCCCCTCTCACTCTCTCAAAATGAATAAACATTAAAAAAAATTATAAAAAACAAAACAGTCTTTTTGACAAATGATGGTGGGAAAGCTGGATATTCACATGCAAGATAGTGAAGGTTGTAGCCTTTACACCATATACACAGATTAACTAAAAAATGCATCAAAGGTCTACACATGAGACCTAAAACTGTATTTTCTTAGAAGAAAACATAGAGGAAAAGCTTTGACATTGTATTTGACAATGATTCTTTAGATAGGACACCAAAAGCAACAGGCAACAAGAGTAAAAAATATATAACTTGGACTACATCAAAATTAAAAGCTGTGCATCAAAGGATACAATGACAGAGTGAAAAGGCAGCCTATGGAATGGGAGACTGTTTGCAAAATCTGATCCCTTGTCATTATAATGAACTCGTATAATTCATCAACAACGAAAAACCACAAATAAACTGATTATAAAATAGGCAATGAAAGACATTTCTCCGTGTGTGTGTGTGTGTGTGTGTGTGTGTGTGTGTGTGTGTATAAATGACCTGACTAGCATATGAGAAGATGCTCAACATCACTAATAATTAGGGAAATACAGATCAAAACTGCACTGAGATACCACCTCATACCCATCAGGGTGGCTACTATCAAAAAAAAAAAAGGTGGGAGAGGAAACAGCATGTGGCAAGGCTGTGGAGAAACTGAAAACCTTTGTATGCTGTTGGTAGGAATGTAGAATGGTGCAGCCACAATGGAAAACAGTATGGCATTTCCTCAAAAAATTAAGAATAGAACTACCCCACGACCCAGCAATTTTACTTCTGAGTATGTTCGCAGAAGAACTGAGAGCAGTGTCTCAAAGAGATATATTTGTACACTCCTGTTTGTTAACAGCATTATTCATTATAGCCAAAAGATGGAAGCAGCCCAAGTGTTTATCTCTAGATGAATGGATAAATAAATTCGTGTATACATACAGTGGAATATTATTCAACCTTAAAAAAGAGGGAAATCTGACACATGTGACAACACTGATGGAACTTGAGGATACGCTAAGTGAAGTGAACTAGTCATGAAAAGACAAATACTATATGGGGCACCTGGCTGGCTCTGTTGGTAGAGCATGTGACTCTTGATCTTATGGGTTGTAAGTTCGAGCACCACGTTGAGTGTAGAGATAACTGAAAAATAATAGCTTTTGAAAAACAAGACATACATAATTCCCCTGACATCTAGGTGAATCTAGAATAATCAAATTCACAGAAACGGAGTCAAATGAAATTCTTGCCACAGGCTTGGGGTAGAAAGAAATGGAAAGTTGTTTAATGGGTAGAGTTTTAGCATTGTAAGATGAAAAAGTTTTAGTCTGGTTGCACAACAGTGTGAATATATGTAACAGTATTGATCTGTACACTTAAAAATGGTTGTGATGGCATATTTTATGTTACGTGTATTTTGCCACAATTTTTTTTTTTAAGTTTATTTTGTGGGAGGGAGAGAGGAAGAGAAAGAGAAAGCAAGGGATGGGCAGAGAGAGAGGGAGAGAGAGAATTCCTAGGCTCTGCACTGTCAGCTTTGAGCCTGGTGCCGTGCTCAGACCCATGAACCGTGAGATCATGATGTGACCCAAACTCGGATGCTTAACTGACTGTGTCACCCAGGCGCCCCTGTATTTTACCACAATGTTATAAAATGTTTTAAATCAATAAAGAGAAAAATTGGAATATTCTAAAGTGGTCACTATAGTCTTTATTGTAAATGAAAGTATTCATGATTAAATCAAAATGTATTTTAAAATGTGTTATCTGATTTTTTATTTTATAAATTTATTTATTTTCCAGTATAATTAACATACAGTGTTGTGGTGCCTGGGTGGCTCAGTCGGTTAAGGCTCCAGCTTCGGCTCAGGTCATGATCTCATGGTTCATGGGTTTGAGCCCCGAGTTGGGTTCTGTGCTGACAGCTCAAAGCCTGGAGCCTGCTTTGGATTATGTGTCTCCCTCTCTCTCTGCCCTCCCCTGCTCGTGCTTTGTCTCTCTCTGTCTCTCAAAAAAAAAAAAAAAAAAAAACATTAAAAAATTTGTAATTAACATACAGTGTTACATTAGTTTCAGGTGTACAATAAACAGTTCTGTACATTACTCAGTGCTCATCACGATAAGTGTACTCTTTGATCCCCTTCACCTGTTTGCCCATAGCCTGCCCACCTCCCCTCTGGTAACTGTTCTCTGTATTCAGAAGTCTGGGTTTATTTGATTGTCTTTTATTTCTTTGTTCATTTGTTTCCACATACGAGTGAAATCATACGGTATTTGTCTTTCTCTGACTTATTTCACTTAGCATTATACCCTCTAAATCCACCCATATTGTTACAAATGGCAAGATTTCATTCTTTTTTATAGCTAAATAATATTCCATTGTGTATATAAACTACATCTTTATCCATTCATCTATCTACGGACACCTGGGTTACTTTGTTAAATTTTGTTAATATGATTTTTAAAAATTTTTTTAAAGTTTATTTATTTTTGAGACAGAGCGAGACAGAGCATGAACAGGGGAGGGTCAGAGAGAGGGGGAGACACAGAATCCGGAAGCAGGCTCCAGGCTCTGAGCTGTCGGCACAGAGCCTGACGCGGGGCTCGAACTCACAGACCGTGAGATCATGACCTGAGCCGAAGTCGGATGCTTAACTGACTGAGCCACCCAGGTGCCCCTATGATTTTTTTAATAGACTTTTTAAACTTTTTTTTTTTTTTTGAGAGAGAGACAGAGCATGAATGGGGGAGGGAGAGGGGGAGAGTAACAGATTCCAAAGCAGGGTCCATGCTCTGAGCTGTCAGCACAGAGCCTGACGTGGGTCTCGAACTCACAAACCATGCAATCATAACCTGAGTTGAAGTTGGACATTTAATTGACTGAGCCACCCAGGCGCCCCAGTAGAATTGACTTTTAAAGCACTTTTAGGTTCACAGTAAAACTGAGCAGAAGGTACAGAGTTCTCATGTATCTCCCATCCCTACACAGGCATAGCTTCCCCCTTAACAACACCCTCCACCAGAGTGATCCACTTGTTAGGATTGATGAACCTACATTGAACCTATAAAATTTTATGTCTTAAAATGTATTCTTCGATTACACTTTGCAGAAGCAAGAAAAAAGTACAGTTTATTGCTTTGATACTAGTCTTCTTGTATACTTTTAAGTTTTTCAATTGCCTATGGTTACATATGTAGAGAGAGCCTTTAAACTTAGGGGTAGCTATGCTATAGATTTGTTTAAATATATGTTTTTATTTCAGTTATTGTTACAAATGAAATAGGACTCCTGAAATTGATAAATTATATTTGAGCTAGTAAAATTGGAAGTCCAGATCAAGTGTGAGAACAAATTATATATTCTTGGTACATGATGCCTATAATTATGATCCTAAAGATCAAGAAGAATCTGTAAAATGTTTATGCTTTGACCCCATAATTCTGCTTCTACGAATTGAACCTAAGAAAGTATGGTAGAAGCTTGCTTAACCAACCCCTGATTGATGATGCTCCCCATTCTGTTTGTAAAGATGTTGAGCAATACTGCTGGTTTCCTGTTCTGTGGTGTGGTCCTACACTGTGCTTCAGCCAATTGAGTGTGTCTTGTCAATGCCCTCCAGCCATAGACCACTAGGAACATAGCTGTCATTGAACAAGCCGGGTTGATTACTCATTGTAGAGGTAAAATGCACGTGAGAGACTGTGTGGTATTTCAGTAAGAGTGTTCAAAGGGATTTATTTTAGGATTTAGGCTTTTGTATTGGGTGATTTGGGGAAGGGATTAAGGAAGAGCTCCTTTGCTCTGGATTGGATATTGCTAGGATGTGGGGTGATTCTTTGGGGATCTTAACAAATCTTATCTAGGAGGAAGGCCAAATAGACAAGAGACTAAAGCCCTACCTGCTGGAGAAGCAGCAGTCACTCCTGGCTGCCAGGAGAGGGGGATATTTGGTATTTTGTAGGTTGCACAATGACCTTATTTTTTGTCCAAAATTTTGAAGTGTTTTTGTTTTGTCTCACTTTTTCATGGTCTCAGAGTGACCTTGTCTGATGTTGGTATTTAGTGAGATTGTTTGTGTGCACCGGGAGAATAGCATGGCCTAGGTTCCCCCAGGCCAGCTTCAGACGTCAGTAAGGCCTAGCTGTCAGCGTCCAGCAGTTTCTGGATGTTAGGGCCTGCATTTTTCTTCCTCAGATTGTTACTAAGAATCACTTGAAACCTGTTTATAGCCATTGTACTTTTTGTAATTATATAATTTAATTAATATATAAAACACTTAAATTAGTGTAGAAAGAAAGAGGAATTATTTCTGTGAAAACTTGGACATTTTTGGAAAGCCTTACTAAGGTAAATTGCTAAAAGCATTTTGTAAATTGTTGTTGAATTAGGGATGGATAAAAGGCAAAAAACAAGCCCTTCAGGACACATTTTACCAGAAGAATTCTATGTACTGATTGCTTTACAAGTATCTTCTGGTTCTCAGTCCACTTTAAAGAAACCCGCATTGTAAATTGCAAATGATTTACTCATTCATTGGGGGAGCAGGGGAGGGGCAGAGAGCGAGAATCCCAAGCAACATTTTAAATTAACCTCCCAACTATATAGCTCTGATTATCAGGTAAGAGGCTTTTATTATACAGAAAAAGTTACATAAAGATGTAGGCGCAAAATTGTTCATCAGAACTTTTTTTTTTTTTAATTTATGTCTAAGTTAGTTAGCATATAGTGCAACAATGATTTCAGGAGTAGATTCCTTAATGCCCCTTACCCATTTAGCCCATCCTCCCTCCCACAACCCCTCTAGTAACCCTCTGTTTGTTCTCCATATTTAAGAGTCTCTTATGTTTTTGTCCCCCTCTCTGTTTTTATATTATTTTTGCTTCCCTTCCCTTATGTTCATCTGTTTTGTATCTTAAAGTCCTCACATGAGTGAAGTCGTATGATATTTGTCTTTCTCCAACTAATTTTGCTTAGAATAATACCCTCTAGTTCCATCCACGTAGTTGCAAATGGCAAGATTTCATTCTTTCTGATTGCCAAGTGTGTGTGTGTGTGTGTGTGTGTGTGTGTGTGTGTACACACATATATATACACACCACATCTTCTTTATCCATTCATCCATCAGTTCATCAGAAGTTTGTAAAAGTCAGAAGAATAAAGGAAGAACCTAAATGTTTATTAATGTAATTGAAATTATAATCAGAAGATGAGATAGTTATTAGGTCATTTTTCAAATACTGTCTTTTAACAAGAAAATGCTCATTTAGTGTGAAATATAGAGTAGATCACAAAACCAAATAAACTATGACCAGAATTTTAAGAATGTATATGTAAAAATTTTAAATGCAAACCAAGTGAACATATAATTGGAAAGAAATGAACCAGGAAATTGACAGTTTACCCCAGATGCTGGAATTTCAGAGGTTTTTTTATTTTACTCTTTATGCTTTTCTATAATTTCTAGGTGTTCTATAATAAGTATGTATTGTTACTTTTTGTTTTTTTAATCGGGGGAAGATACTTTTTTTTTTTAAGTTTGTATTTAAATCCCAGTTAGTTAACATGCAGTGTAATATTAGTTTCAAGTGTACAATTTAGTGAGTCAACACTTCATACATCACCCGGTAGTCATCACAACAGGGGGAAGTACTTTTTAAGAAGAGTCCCTGGGGGCACCTGGGTCGTTCAGTGGGTTGAGCATCTGATTTGTGACTGGCTCAGGTCACGGTCTCACAGTTCGTGAGTTCTAGCCCTGTGTCGGGCTCACACTGACAGTGTGAAACCTGCTTAAGACTCTTTTCTCTCTCCCTCTCTCTCTGCCCCTTTCCTGTTCAGACCTACATTCGTGCTCTCTTTCTCTCTCAAAATAAACAAATAAATTAAAAAAAAAAAAAGAAAGTCCCTGGATTGACTATTTTAGAAACATATACCTGTGTTCATACCAGTCTGGCTCTTTGCTAATGTGTTTTCATTCAGTATTAGGAATTCGATGTAAGAGAAGCTTTATGTTCTAAATGAGAAGAAAAGCAAAGGCACAGGCATGAATTTTTGAGGTCAAGGCTCCTATAGATTTAATCCACAGGCTAATGTTTCCAACTTCTAGGCATAGAGTAGATCTTATCAATGAATTGGGCTTTTGTTGATTGCTCTAACCCTCATCCAAAAGCAAAAAGCCCCTTGTTTATACTCTTTGTTGGTGTTTACCATTGCTTTGTTTAAAGCAAAAACAAAAACAGTGCACTTATCATTCTCTTCCACTAGCCATACTACATTGCACCTTCCTTGGAAGGAAGAAGGGAATGGCCATCTTTGTATTCTTAATAGCTGGACCTTTGTTCCTCAGTAGTTGGCTAAATAACTTGAAAAAATGTACAGTAGTCCCCCCTCACCCCTCCCCTCAACACACAGTATAAAGATTTCCTGGACAAGTATGTCTTAAAATACCAGAGTTGATAGTAAAGAAGAAAAATGTTCCTCAAGGGCCCACTCCAAGCATCAGTGACAGGAAAGCAACCTATCAACAGCAGACTTTACATTTCACCTGATGATTCTGGACTGTTTTCACAATAGAACCATGTGTGAGCATATAAATTGACATAGCTGGGGCACTTGGGTGGCTCAGTTGGTTAAGCGTCTGACTTTGGCTCAGGTCATGATCTCACAGTTTGTGAGTTGGAGCCCTGCGTGGGGCTCTCTGCTGTCAGCACAGAGCCTGGAGCCTGCTTCAGATCCTCAGTCTCCTTCTTTCTGCCCCACTTGCAAGTGCTCTTTCTCAAAAATAAACATTTTTTGAAAATAAAAATAAATCGATGTAGCCGTTTTAGAAGGGCAGTTGGGCAACGTCCGTCAAATTGAAAGTGCACATCACCATTGCATTTCTAGAATATTCTCCAAATATTCTCACACAAAGTAGACAATCCTGTATGGACACATATCCTTATTTAGACTACTGTTAATATGTTTCTCAATAGGAGAGTGACTGGAATATCATGCTGTCATTTAGAATGAACTAGATCTCATTTAATAATTGTATTCAATGTTGTACAAATATTTGTATATTTGTATTTATGATGATGATGATAATGATGGCTGTTCTTTCATTATTTGTTTATTTTTATTTCTAGAAGTAGGCTGTACACCCAACGTGGGGCTTGAACTCCTGTTCCTAAGGTCAAAAGTCACGTGCTCTACCAACTGAGCCAGCCAGGTGCCTGAATAATGACAGCTGTTCTTAAGTATATATCATATGCCAGTCATTATGTCATGCATTTGACAAATTTTATCTAACAATTCTCATAACAACTATATGGCAGGCGCGGTTATTATCTACATTTTGCAGATGAGAGACTGAGGCACAGAGATTAAATAATTTACACATTACTTATAAGGGGCAGACCTGGTATTTGAATCCAGGTAGTCTGTGGTTAAAACAGTCTACATTTTTAACCTCTAAAATGCATACCCTAAAAATAATGCATATCCTCCTTTCTGCTGACAGAAAGAGATCAAGATATATATTGAATAAAAAGCAGAATTAAATGCATGATATGCTGTACAGCATGCACCAGAAGGGTATAAAAGGAACAACAAACAGTGTCTTCTTACAAGGAGGGAATGGATGCCCTTTGTTTTTTCTCTTGTGTGTGATTGAATAATAGGCATGTATAACTTAAACATTTTTAACTACAGTATCTGATCTTTTGAAAAATTACAGTACTTAAGACAAGCTGTAGTCCTGAGTCAGGAATGTTCTATCCATCCCTACTTACCTACTTTAGTAT